>NW_023416335.1:81586098-82794458 GCF_014108235.1 Myotis myotis
AAGTGACCTAACTTTACACTTGAAGAAACTTGAAAAAGAACAAACAAAGCAGAAGACACAGAAGAAATAAATTGAAGACAATGCAAATAAGTGGACGTATATGTCATACTCATGGATTGGAAGAATAACATCATTAAAATGTCCATACCATACAAAGCAATCTATAGATTCACACAGTTCCTATCTAGATACCAATGGCATATTATATAGAACTAGAACAAATATTACAAAAATGGAACTAAAAAAGACCTTGAATAGCCATACTAACATTGAGAAAGAAGAAAAAAATTGGAGGAATCACACTACCTGATATCAAAGTATACTACAGGCAAGAGTACTCAAAAGAGCATGGTACTGGTATAAAAACAAACATATGAATTAATGGAACAAAAGAGAGAGCCCAGAAGTAAAGCCATGCCTTTATAGCCATGCCTTTATTTGACAAGGGAGACAAAAACATACACTACATTAAATATATTCTATTCAATAAATGGTGTTGGGAAAACTGGTCAAATAATGTACAAAAGTGAAACCAGACCACCTTCTTACACCATGTACACACATAAAATCAAAATGAATTAAAGACATGTTAGATTTAAAATCATAAAAATACTAGAAGGAAACATAGTCATTTTTCAGACATTTCTTCTTCTTTTGTTTAATCTATTTTATTGATTCAGAGAGAAGAAGGAGACAGAGAAAGAAATAGAAACATCAATGATGAGAAAGAAACATGGATTTGCTGCTTCCTGCATGCCCGCTACTGGGGATTAAGCCCCCAAGTCAGGCATGTGCCCCACCAGGAATCAAACCATGACCTCTTGGTTCAAGGGTTGATGCTCAACCACTGAGTCATGCCAGCTGGGCTCAGACATTTCTTGTAGCAATATTTTTCTGATATACGCCCTTGGTAAAGGAAAATAAAAAATAAAATAAAATAAACAAATGGAACTAAGTCAAACTAAAAAGTCTTTGCACAGCAAAGGAAATCATCTACACTAATGAAAGGGTAATATGCTAATTAGAGCAGATGTCTTCCAGACGTCCTTCCAGACATCCTTCCAGACAAAGCTGCAGTGGTTGCGAGAGCTGAGGGCAGGCAGCCATGGTGACAGCTGTGAGGCCTGGGGCTCAGGCAGCTGCAGTGGCCAGCAGTGGCAGCAGCAGAGAGGGGGTGATGGGAGTGGTGCCTTCCCCTGATCGGCTGGGCACCTCCTGCAGAGGGAGGCCAGACTGCGGCTTAGGCCCGCTCTCCATGGGGAGCAGGCCTAAGCTGTCGTTAGGACAACATCCCCTGAGGGCTCCCAGACTGTGAGAGGGGGCAGGCTGGGCTAAGAGACCTCCCCAAGTGGACAGATTTTTGTGCACCAGGCCTCTAGTTAACAAAATAAAAAGACAATCCACTGAATGATCCTATATAATAAATAGGTAATATGCAAATTGACCACCACTCCAACACACAAGATGGCCACCCCCATGTGGACACAATATGGCCACCACAAGATGGCCTGGAAGGGAGGACAGTTGGGAGGGACCAGGCCTGCAGCGGAGGACAGGGGCAACCAGGCCGGCAGCGGAGGGCAGTTAGGGGCGATCAGGCCGGCAGGGGAGCAGTTAGGTGTCAGTCAGGATGGCAGGGGAGTGGTTAGGGGGTGATCAGGCAGGCAGGCAGAAGCAGTTAGGGGCAATCAGAATCAGGCAGGCAGGCAGGCAAGTGGTTGGGAGCTAGCAGTCCTGGATTGTGAGAGGGATGTCCTACTGCCCATTTAGCCTGAGGATTGGGCCTAAACGGGCAGTCGGACATCCCTCGAAGGTTCCCAGATTGGAGAGGGTACAGGCTGGGCTGAGGGACACACACCCCTCGCCCCGCCCTGTGCACAAATTTCATGCACCGGGCCTCTAGTAGAATATATTCACCAATGATACATCTGACAAGGGGTTAATATCCAAAATTTATGAAGAATTTAGAAAACTCAAGACTTCTCCAAAGAGGACATACAAGTGGCTACAGACATATGAAAAGATGTTGAATGTCACTAATCATTAGAGACATGCAAATTAAAACCACAGTGAAATATCACATCACACTTGTCAGAATGACTATCATCAATAAATTCACAAACAACAAATGCTGGCAAGGATATGGAGAAAAGTAAACTCTTCTGCACTGTTTGTGGGAATGTACATGGGTGAAGCCACTGCTGAAAGCAGTATGGAGTTACCTCAAAAATATAAAAATGGAACTTCTTTATGACCCAGTGATTCCATTCTGGGACTATATCTGAAGAAACTAGAAACACTAATTTGAAATAATATATACACTCCTATGTTCATTGCAACATTATTTACACTAGTCAAGATTTAGAAGCAGCCCATGCCCATCAGTAGTTGAGTGGATAAAAAAGCTGTGGTTTATTTACACATGAGATGCTACTCAGCCGTAGAAAGAAGAAAATCTCACTCTTTGCACAGCATGCATGGACCTGAAGAGTACTGTACAGAGTGAAATAAACCTGCCAGAGAAAGACAAGTGAGGTGTGATTTAACTTATATGTGGAATCTAATGAACAAAATGAAGTAACAAAAAAATTAGAAACAGTCATAGAGAGTGAACAGGCTGACAGCTGTCAAAGGGGAGGAGGGTTTTGGGGAAGTGTGAAAAAAGTGAAGGATTGAAAAAAATAAAAAGACCTCACTGACACACACTGCAGAATTGTGATTGCCAGAGGGAAAGGTAAATGTACATGGTACATATAACTATCTGAGATTATAAAAGTAGATTCCATTAGAAACTATTTAAAAGTAAGTATAGGCATTCTATACTAACTACTGTTTAAATTAAAAATTGTATTAAATAATATCATGCATTAAACACTTCAAAATGTATTTATGGGGTGAAAAATATATTTATTCCAATTAGTGTTGGTGAATAAGACATTTTAAAATATTAAATAGAATATGTTTGATAAAATATCAGTAAATATACTATTATGTGTCTAGAACTATTTTGAAACCTATTATTACGCCTCCATTTCAAAAACTTCTTTTCAAATTATCAACATCCAATCTTCAGAATTAATCTTGGAATGTATAAAAGATTCTGAGTTGATTTCCTAGTTACCATGGTTTGCCCTTGTTAACTTCAAATTTTTCTTGAATTTACCTGAGAACATTGACTACTAGGCTACCCTTTCTCAATGATATTAGTGATAGCATTGATTCTAAAATTAAATTAAGGCTAGCTAATTCTAAACTACATTTTTCAGCATGAGCTTTGTTCTCTCAGGTTTAATCCTGTAATCAAACCTGTAATATTATATTTATATAAATTCTTTATTCAGAAAAAAATTAAATAATGATATGGCAGATGCAGATCCCTGTTTATCATATGTTTAAGTCAATATTGACCTAAATTAAACAACCATCAACTTATTTTTTGCTTTCTCCCTTCTCCATATTCAATTATTTATTTTAATAACTTTTATTATTTTGTTTTTATTTTATTATTGAAGTACTAGTGACCTAGTGTGCAGAATCGTGCACATTGAAAGAAAATCAATTAGAAGGTAACTGGTGGGGAAGGACTGGGCAAGATGGGCCAGACACAGCCTGGAGCCAACCTCCTGCAGTCCCTCCCCAGGGTCTGAAAAGTAAGTGGGGTCCCTCTGGCAGGTGGGGTCCCTCAGGAAGGCCTGCAGGGATCAGGCAGAAACTGTCTCTCCGGCATTCTCGAGGGGTCCTGCAGCACGAGAGGGCACTCTGAAAATTTCTGTCTTACAGGGTATGGAATGCAAAGGCAAGTGTGCAGTAACCAGATTCAGGGCTGACAGAGCCCCAGCAATGACATACCCCATGGCCAAAGCTGGAATCGAGCGGCCCTGCAAGGAAAAGGGCTTCCTCCTCTCGGGTTCGGGGTGTATCACCTGAAAACCATCGCTGACAAGTCAATGCAGCTCCGCAGCTCCTGCATTGAGCATCTGCCCCCTGGGGGTAGGTGAGCGACTTAGTGACTGGTCCGAAGGGCGGAGGGAAACTTAGCATATTAGGCTTTTATGTATATAGATGGAATAAGGGATTTTGAGATTTGAATAATAGGTAGTAGTTTTCTTGCCAATTATAATACTGCTGATGGTAAGAAAAGAAAATAAGTTTTGATAAAAAGAAAACTGTTTTATACTCTGGATTTTCTCAAGCAAAAAAAAAAAGTATGAATGTAAAAAGTACATTTAGTGTTGACATACATGGATGAAAATAACTGTTTGTTACACTGTTTTATAAAAAAAAAAGTTATAGTTTGGCTGGGAAAAAGTGGTTATGGACTAAAAAGTCTGAAAATTTCTATTTCTTAACATCTTTTTACCCATTTCCTTTCTGATATGAGAAATTGTTTTTTGTTGCTTTTTTTTTTTAAGGCTTTTATTAATTTTTGAGAGAGTGAGGAAGGGAGAGGGAGAGAGAAACATAAATCATTGCCTCTCATACACATTCTGCTTGCGGACTGAACCCGTAATCTGGGTGTGTGCCCTGACAGGGAATTGAACCGGTGACCTTCTGGTGGATAGGACAATGGTCAACCAACTAAACCACACTGGTCAGGGCTCAGAGTTGCTGTTTTTTGGTTTTCGTTTTTTGTAATATATTGTTATTGATTTCTGACAGGGAGGAAGAAGCAGAGAAAGAGAGAAACATCAGAGATGAGAGAGCATCATTGGTTAGCTGCCTTCTGCACATGCCCTACTTGGGATCAAGTGCACAACCTGGTCATGTGCTTTGGCTGGAAATTGAACCGTGACCTCCTGGTTCCTAGGTTGATGTTCAACCATTGAGGAGCCACACTGGCCAGACCAGAGTTTCTAATAAGAGGAAAGTTTTTAGAAAATTAAGTTTGTATCATAACTGAGGCCCGCACTTGTATTCCCAAACTGACTTTCTAAATAATCAAATCATACACTTACTAGAGGCCCGGTGCTCAACATTCATGCAAGAGTACTCCTCCTTTCCCTCTGCTGCTGGCACCAGCACCTGAGACCCAGGTTTCCCTCTGGCTGTGGCATCCGGGACCCGGGCTTCCCTCACAGAGAGAGGCCCCACTTACTTTCTGCAGCCCAGTAGTCAGTGGTCTGGGCCTCCCTCTTTGGGGTGATTGTGGAGCTTCTAGATTGATCAGCCCGCCGGCCAGTGGCCTGGAGCTCCCTCTGAAGGATGATCATGGGGTGCTGACCAGACCCCTGACCAATCGCATTGCACCCACCTTGGCTGGTCTGTTGCCCGTGGGTGTCACAGCCTGTTCCCGGAAAGGTCACCTGGATGGTTGTGCCACTGTTGGGCCATTCGGTCAATTTGCATACAATACTTTTATTGTACACTACTAGCAACACTGACTTGGGTTGTTTATCTGCTTTTTCTTTGCCTATAACAATCACATTTTAAAAATGCGAAATAATGGAAACATAAATGGTCTAATTTGCATTTCTTTGATTGTTAAGGCCCAAATTTTTCTCATTTAATGTTTTATATACTGTTAACTGTCCTTTTATAAAAAAAATGTCCTACTTGTAAAAATTACCTATTGTTCTGTTCAGTTGTTGTCCTTTTAAATGGATAACATTATCGACACCTACTGTTTAGAAAGTAGAAAGAAATCTGGTAGCTCTTTATGTTATTAGTAAAAATATGGATGCACCAATGTAACTATTACAAAAAAACCCACACTTTTATATTATATGTCTTTAATTTATTGTTATAATTTGTTTTACACTCTTTGAGAAGTATAGACAATGATATTATGGGTGTGGATATTTCTGTTATTTATCCTATATTCAAAAATGATTACAAATGCATTCTCTATCTCTGGCTGATATGGCTCAGTAACTTGGAGCATCATCCCGTTCACCAAACATCGGCAGGTACAACTCATACCTCACTTCCTGAAAAGGAGCAAAACTGAGCCTGGAACCCAGGTAACCAGGCAGCCGCATTCCGTCACTGCCCCTCCCATCTCACTCGGATAGAGAAATTGGAAAAGACACCATGTTTTCGTGTTGTCTCCCCTCGTCCCGAGGCCCATGCCTCAAGAGAGACAGCGATGAGAGTGTGTTTAGTCGTGGTCGCCGCTGGGTCCGCACTCAGAGGAGAGGACGCCTGTGGCCTTTTTCCCGGCGGGATCCAGAGGTAACACAGGGAGGTTTGGTTTGGGCCAGGCCACCCCTCTGATCCCAACTGAGCAGCCCTATGTCCCCTCCCGTGTGTTTGGGGTGTGGGGGGTGAAGGGAGTGTTCACGTGGGGAGGGTCTGTCCAGAACAGGAACAGGCTGGGTTCGGGGGTCAGGACCAATCATGTTCACACCCCAGGTCAAGGCTAGATGGGTAGACGTGGAGTGTGGGTGGCAGCCTCTGCCCGAGGTCTGTCCTGAGCCCTGGAGGTGAGTCTCCTTTCCTCTCGGTGGATGTCTGTGTAGACACAGGGCTGGACTCAATCCAGGAGCAGAAGGTCCAGTGGGCAGAAGCAGCAGTGACTAGGGCCAGGCTTGAGTCCTCCCAGTCAGCTGCCGGTCACTGTCATTGCAGACCTCCAGCCAGGCCAAGAAGAGGTTTCAGCTAGTCAAAGAGGAGCAGCAGCTGGTCCGGGAAGACCCCCGCCCCACGCCCAGCAGGGAGGGGCGGTGAGCCACACCACTTCAGGCCAAAGCAGGCCTGAAGTGAGTGTGGCCACCTGGGCGTCTGGGGAACCAGGGCCCATGGGGGAAGGGAGAAGGCCTCCTCCACCAGAGCCACCCAGGCCCCACAGGCCTCCACCCTCGAAGCCGCTCCGTCCCCACAGGCGGATGGCCATTGTCAGCCTGGCCCTGCAGTGCTGGGGCTATGGTCATCAGAGCAGGCGACAAGGCCGGGAGCCTCAGGAGGCCGAGCCGAAGGGTGAGAAGGTGGGATGGTGGGGTGGAATGGGTGGGGAGGTCCACGTGAGCTTATGGGGCGGGATTGTTGCCAGACACACAGGGAGCACCCCAGAGCCTGGCCGGGAGCAAAGACTGGCCTCAGGCCAGCCAGCTGCTGCACTTTGGGCGGGGAGGATGTCCTGCGGTGGATCCCGGGTTCTCGCTGTGTGCTGGGTCTGGGGGGCACAAGGGAATCCTGGCATGTGGGTGACTTTTTCTGCTCTCCCAACTCCAGCACCAGCCCAGGGGTTAGGTGAGGCTGCTCTTGGAACACCGAGAGTCCAACCTGAGGAGCCAGAGGCAGAGCTGGAGGCGGGTGAACCATCAGAGCCCTTGGCAGCTCCAGCCACCTGTCCAGCTGCAGCGGCAGAGCCAGGGCCGGCCGTGGACAGAACTGAGGCGCCAGCAGCAGAGGAAGAAGAACCCTCCCGGGGACCCGTGCAGGGTCCTGCATCAGAAGAGGAGCTGCCTGTGAACGGACCAACTCAAGGGCCTTCTGGGGAAACGGCCCAGGCTGTCCCAAGGCAAAAAATCATTTCCCCCGCACTCCTTGACATCTCCGTTTTCTTTGCTCTTCTTATTTTGTTTGTATGTTCTCCATGGAGTACTTTCTTTTTTGATCTTTTTCTTACTTTCGGCTTTGGGGCGAGTTTGGCATTCATTCTTTTCTTTTGTCTGGTGTTGGCCTTCATCATTCCTTGGTATAATCCCTTTTAAATAATAAAATTATTGATTTTATTTGAACCAGTGTCATTCCTGATCATCAAATACATTCATGATGCTGATCAAGCATCACCACTCTCCTTGTAGAGGCAGTGCCCATACCAGCACATCGCAGAGATGCCCTGTGTCCCCAAAGTGGAACTCTACACTGTGAACTCTGGGGAGAGAGCACTGTTACCATTAGATTGACAGGCTTCTTGTGTAGTGGGGACAAGTCCTGGGGACAAAGTGAGGCAGCAGAAGGGTTAGCAGATTTACTAGGGAGCATGTCGGGAAAGAAAGAAAAAAAATAGCATCTATATATACATATCTATATAATCTCAGAAAATCTTGAAACTCCATTCAGAGAGGAATATATAAGGTTTCATTTCTAATGGCTAAGGTGACATGTACCCATTGTCAAACATTTGGAAATTGTTTAGAAGCTTAAGGAATGATTTTTTTTATAATTCATAGTCAATTCAGAATCACTGTAGAGTAGACATTTTTATATGTACTTTTTAAAAGATTTTTTTTTTTTTTTTTTGAGAGAGAGAGAGAGAGAGAGAGAGAGAGAGAGAGAGAGGGAGGGAGAGGGAGATAGGGAAATATCAATGTGAAAGCCAGTCATCAATTGGCTGCCTCCTGCACACCCCCTACTGGGGATTGAGCCTGTATCCCAGACATGTGGCCTGATGAGGAATCAAACTGGCAACCTTTAGATTCATGGACGATGCCCAATCAACTGAGCATACTGGCCAGGTCCTTATATGTATTTTTGCATAGTTTTTAATGAATTTAGATCTCATATCTCTGGATACAGTTATCAAAAGCAGTAAGTGTGCAACTAAAATGTTACTAAGTCACAGGCATGATTTACATATTTCAAAACAGAATTTTATTTTTTCAACGTTTTGCAAACATTCATAATGTTAGTAATACGCTCATCCTATACAATAAAAGCCCGGCAACCGAAATGGCGAAATGACCAGAATGACCAGAGACCAGAACAACCGCTGCCCCTCGCCCAGGCCAACCCAGCATCCCAGTGGGATGTCCCCCAACCTGGTCAGGGGTGGGGCCTCCAGTAAACTGCCTCTGGCCCCTCCAGCAGGGACTCCCACACCGATCCGGGGGGGCCCCCCTCAGGGCACGCCAGCCAGCCCCAACCCGTGTACCGGGCCTCTATCATCACGTATAATCAAAGGCAAACACTCAAATTGCCCCTAACAATGGAACGACCAGAATGACTGCTCAACCAGTCACTATGACAGCGATGGCGAGCCTTTTGAGCTCGGCGTGGCAAAATTTTGAAAACTCCTAACTTAAGTCTGGTGCCGTGTCACATACAGAAATATTCAAAAAAAAATTTCTTTTTGGTATTTGCAACCATAGTAAAAGACAAACACATATTTTTGATATTATTTTATGTATTTAAAGGCCATGTCACAAGAAAAAATCGAGCCAAAAAATGAGTTCCCGTGTCACGTCTGACACGCTTTTCATAGCTTCGCCATCACTGGGTTAGACAGTCGAGAGAAATCTGCTGGCTATTGATCTCATTAGTAAAAATATGGATGCCCCAATGTAACTATTGCAAAGACACACACGTTTATATTATATGTGTGTAGTTAAATGTTATCATTTGTTATACTACTCTTGGAGCAGTCTTGACAATGATGTCATGGGTGTGGATATTGGTTTTATTTATCATATGTTCAAACATGGATAACAAATCCTACTCTCTCCCTGGCTGATATGGCTCAGTGGGTTGGAGCATCATCCTGTGCACCAAAGGACTGCAGGTTCAACTCATACCTCACATGCTGACAATGGAGCCGAACTGAGCCTGGAACCCAGGTAACCAGGCAGCCACATTCTGTCACTGCCCCTCCCATCTCACTCGGATAGAGACATTGGAGAGGACACCATGTTTTCGTGTTGTCTGCCCTCGTCCCGAGGCCCATGCCTCAAGAGAGGCAGCGATGAGAGTGTGTTTAGTGGTGGTCGCCGCTGGGTCCGCACTCAGAGGAGAGGACGCCTGTGGCCCTTTTCCCGGCGGGATCCAGAGGTAACACAGGGAGGTTGGGTTTGGGCCAGGCCACCCCTCTGATCCCAACTGAGCAGCCCTATGTCCCCTCCCCGTGTGTTTGGGGGATGGGGGGTGAAGGGAGTGTTCACGTGGGGAGGGTCTGTCCAGAACAGGAACAGGCTGGGTTCGGGGGTCAGGACCAATCATGTTCACACCCCAGGTCAAGGCTAGCTGGGTGGACGTGGAGTGTGGGTGGCAGCCTCTGCCCGAGGTCTGTCCTGAGCCCTGGAGGTGAGTCTCCTTTCCTCTCGGTGGATGTCTGTGTAGACACAGGGCTGGACTCAATCCAGGAGCAGAAGGTCCAGTGGGCAGAAGCAGCAGTGACTAGGGCCAGGCTTGAGTCCTCCCAGTCTGCTGCCGGTCACTGTCATTGCAGACCTCCAGCCAGGCCAAGAAGAGGTCTCAGCTGGTCAAAGAGGAGCAGCAGCTAGTCCGGGAAGACCCCCGCCCCACGCCCAGCAGGGAGGGGCCGGTGAGCCACACCACTTCAGGCCAAAGCAGGCCTGAAGTGAGTGTGGCCACCTGGGCGTCTGGGGAACCAGGGCCCATGGGGGAAGGGAGAAGGCCTCCTCCACCAGAGCCACCCAGGCCCCACAGGCCTCCACCCTCGAAGCCGCTCCGTCCCCACAGGCGGATGGCCATTGTCAGCCTGGCCCTGCAGTGCTGGGGCTATGGTCCTCGCAGCAGGCGACAAGACCGGGAGCCTCAGGAGGCCGCGCTGAATGGTGAGAAGGTGGTATGGTGGGGTGGTTGGGTGGGGAGGTCCACGTGAGCTTATGGGGCGGGATTGTTGCCAGACACACAGGGAGCACCCCAGAGCCTGGCCGGGAGCAAAGACTGGCCTCAGGCCAGTCAGCTGCTGCACTTTGGGAAGGGGAGGATGTCCTGTGGTGGATCCCGGGCTCTCGCTGTGTGCTGGGTCTAGGGGGCACAAGGGAATCCTGGCATGTGGGTGACTTTTTCTGCTCTCCCAACTCCAGCACCAGCCCAGGGGTTAGGTGAGGCTGCTCTTGGAACACCGAGAGTCCAACCTGAGGAGCCAGAGGCAGAGCTGGAGGCGGGTGAACCATCAGAGCCCTTGGCAGCTCCAGCCACCTGTCCAGCTGCAGCAGCAGAGCCAGGGCCGGCCGTGGACAGAACTGAGGCGCCAGCAGCAGAGGAAGAAGAACCCTCCCGGGGACCCGTGCAGGGTCCTGCATCAGAAGAGGAGCTGCCTGTGAAGGGACCAACTCAAGGGCCTTCTGGGGAAACGGCCCAGGCTGTCCCAAGGCAAAAAATCATTTCCCCCGCACTCCTTGACATCTCCGTTTTCTTTGCTCTTCTTATTTTGTTTGTATGTTCTCCATGGCGTACTTTCTTTTTTGATCTTTTTCTTACTTTCGGCTTTGGGGCGAGTTTGGCATTCATTCTTTTCTTTTGTCTCGTGTTGGCCTTCATCATTCCTTGGTATAATCCCTTTTAAATAATAAAATTATTGTTTTTTATTTGAACCGGTGTCATTCCTGATCATCAAATACATTCACGATGCTGATCAAACATCACCACTCTCCTTGGAGAGGCAGTGCCCATACCAGCACATCTCAGAGATGCCCTATGTCCCCAAAGTGGAGCTATCCACTGTGAACTCTGGGGAGAGAGCACTGTTACCATTAGACTGACAGGCTTCTTTTATACTGGGCACCAGTCCTGGGGACAAAGTGAGGCAGGAGAGGGTTTTAGCAGATTTACTAGGGAGCATGTCAAGAAAGAATGAATAACAATAGCATCTATCAATATATATATATAGATATATATATCCTATCTAAGAAAAGAGAAACATTATAATTGGCGTACATCCGCTACCCTTCCCATTGGCTAATCATGACAATATCCAAATTAGCTGCCATCCAAGATGGCAGTCGGAAGCCAGGCAACTTGAATCTAACATGAGTCTTGCTTGCTTCAGTGATAGAGGACTTCACGGTTCCCTGCCTGCCTTGCCAGCGTCTAAGCTTGCAGTTTAAGAAACATTGTAACAAATATAGTAGCTCAACATAAGCCTGGAAACCTGCTTTCAGTGATCCTGGGATCTCAGTACTGGAGTTATACATTGTTTCAATTATTGAACCTAAACAAACCAGATATCTACTTTCAGCAGCTTATGCCTCAGAGCTGGAGCCTAAGCTAAAGCTGGACCGGAATAAAATTTAAAAAAAGAAAAAAAGGAGCAGTTGGGAGCTTCAGTCCCAGCCTGAAAACAGCACTAAGCCCCTCACCCAGACTTGCCACGCACCCCAGTGGGGACCCCCACCCTGAAGTGTGTGTGACCGGTGCAAACAGCCATCATCTCCTCATCCAGGCTGGCCAGGCACCCCAGTGGGGACCCCCACATTGATCCAGGACACCCTTCAGGGCACACAAGCCAGCCCCCACCCATGCACCAGGCCTCTATTCTATATAGTAAAAGGGTAATATGCCTCCCAGCACCGGGATCAGCGTTACAGGGGGCAGCGCCCAAACCCCCTGATCGCCCTGTGGCTCTGTGTGTGACGGTGTAGAGCCATAACCTCCCCATTGTCCCTGCCCTGAGTGTGACAGTGGCAGCACCTCTACCCCCTGATTGGCCCTGCTCTGTGCATGACAGGGAGTGGCGCCGCAACCTCCCCATAGACCCTGCCTTGAGTGTGACATAGGGCGGTGCCCCAATCCCCAAATCGGCCCTACCCTGAGTGTGACTGAGCTTGGCATTTCAACCTCCCGATCTGCCCTGCTCTGTGCATGACAGGTAGCGGCGCCCCAACTCCCCAGTCCGCCCTGCTCTGAGCCTGACCAGGGGCTGCACCTAGGGATTAGGCCTGCCCTCCACCACCCGGGAGCAGGCCTAAGCCTGCAAGTCGTTATCTCCCGAGGGGTCCCAGACTGCGAGAGGGCACAGGCCGGGCTGAGGGACCACCCCCTCCCGACCGAGTGCACAAATTTTTGTGCACCGGGCCTCTAGTATGTATGTATGTGTGTATATATATATATATATATATATATATATATATATATATATATATTTGTATCTGAATTGAAAAACAACTCAGTAGGCAGGAACCAAAGTCTTACTTCAATGATTGCTCCAGTAGACTTAGCTGAAATCAGGAGCAAATAATTTACTAAGTGTTCATAGTGAAAACAGCCAACACTTATCTTCTGCCAAGTACTATACTAAGTCTTGAAGGTATCTCATTTGATTTTCATAGTAATTCCACAACATAGGTTCTTCTACTTTGCTTCTTTTTCCAGAGGAGGAAACTAAAACTTATAGATATTAAGGATGAACTATATAAAATTTCTAATATTTGACAGGTTTTGATCTACAGAAAAGGCCATCTCATATGGTTTAACTTTATGATAGTTCCGAAGATCACATAGTAGGCAAATTAACCATGCAATTCCACTCCAAAGCCACAGGACCTTCACTATGAGGCTACACTGCCTGCATTTAGCTAAAAGAAGACAGTGGATGAGCCTGAGGTCAAGATTATAGTGAAATTTATACATGGAAGGCAAATAATTTCAGAACAGTTCAGAAGAAATATTTACATGAAGTCTATGGAAGCAACATGATTCACCCTGGACCAACAGCAAGATTGGGTTAATCAGAATTCTGACCATTCAGTTTTGTATTCGCCACCAAATTGCTGAGAGTGACTTCCTTTCTGAATCTTATGTGCTTCTGTTAAATGGACATGACACTAATGGTTATCCTGGAGGATGCTGGGAGGACACATAAGTTGAATGGACCCAGAGGTAGGAGCCACTCAACATTTCCGCAAGGAAAGCCTGAATCTGGGGTTGCTTCCCAGGAGGCCCACCTCATTGTGCAGGAGCGTGGCCTGGCTCTGTCAGCATTCTGCAAGATGGCTGAGGAGCCATTTTGGGTTTTAGATTATTTGTTCCTTCAGAGCTAAAGACTTATAATGACTGAAAAGCTCTGACTAATTTTGATGAGCCAACTTGTTTTGAACATAAATCAGATGAAGTTAAAAGCCCACCTCAGCATCATAAGACCAAACACTGGCTGTGGTCACTGGAAACACACCGAGGCACTTGCTTTCGTCACTGCTGTTACTAAGGACGGTTCAAAGAAACATTTAGGCAGAAGGATCTTTGTTCTCCCCACAGTGTATGCATCCAGGCTGCAGATGAAAGTGGGAACAATTTATTTTGAAATTTTCTCTTTAATTCTGATGGATTTTCTAAGCAAGTGATTCTGAATCCAACAGCTGCTGGGTAAGCAGTATGTACCTGGATAAATCAATCCTGCTACCTCCAGAGTGGTGAATAATATGTCTTAGTCAGTGCCGTAAAGATTTCTTCATTCCAGATTCAGAGCACTGGGCACCACTTGTGTATGATGGCAAATATTCAAATAAAATGTAGGGATCCTGCAGAGACTGAGTAATAAATCATGCAGCCTATAAGCACCTTCCCATTTGTATGGATTTCTGTAAAGTTAAAGACAAAAGAAAGAAAACTAAGGGCCAACATATCACAGAATCATGTCAGGATGTCTATTACTGTTTGTGGCTGGCCTGGTCTTACAAAAATTTAAATACAGGTTAATGTGGTCACAGCCTAGAGATCAGCTTGATGAAAAGCAGATCATAAAAATGTGCACCTCAGTTCCATCCCTGCTTTCCTCAGGGTTAATCCTACTGGCTCTGGGGGAGGAGAACATGTATTGAACACTTCCAGAATGGAAAGGGACATGGAGAAGTTCTATTGTCCTCTTTTAAAAGAGTATCATGGAGTGGAGGGAATAATGGATAGAGAAAAGAAAGGTGCTCATTATATGGAAGAGAAAATAAAATGGTCAATAGAAAAAAAAATCAGGGAACCAGGAAAAGGAGGCAGAGTTTTAATAGTGGGATATCAAGTTTTCACAATGGAGATGCTTATAAAACCAAAGGAAAAGTCTGCATGACATAATGAAGCATTTATTTTTTTTACTATTAAAATTCCTCCAGATTTAATTTTTAAAATTCTCACCTGAAGAGTGCTTTAGTGATGGGGGCGGGGTGTGTGTGTGGGAGAGAGAGAGAGAGAGAGAGAGAGAGAGAGAGAGAGAGAGAGAGAGAGAAGCATTGATGTGAAAGAGTAACATCAATCTAAGAAAAAAAAAAAAAAAAACATTGATCTGTTGCCTCCCACATGCATCCCAACCAGGGATCAAACTTTCAACCTAGGCATACGCTCTGATTGGGAATCAAACCCACCACCTTTTGGTGTATTGGACAATGCTCCAACCAACGGAGCCATCCAGCCAGAGCTAATATTTAGGATTTTTTTAAAAAAACTGTAGCTATTCCTAGGAGACATGCTGCCTATGAATAAAAAAGTTTTCTTTTTTGGAAAATCAGATTGCTTTACCTTCTTTGCCAGCTCTCCTTCTGTTTAGCAAAAACCAGGAGGATGACCAGGAAATCTGTGTTCCAAATCTGAATATTTTGATACAAAAAGAAAAAGTGTAGGAATATGGAAAGTAAATGATGAAAAGAATCAATGTATGCATTTTGAGTTTTGGATATCTCTGCAAGATTTATTCCAGTAGTTATAAATTCTCAAAACACAGTGTGTGCCTACAAGCAGAAGTTAAAACATGATTTATCTTTTTTTTGAAAACCTATTATTCCAAGATCTGGATGTTTAAATTTTTCAATGTGGCTTTGGTGGATTTGTCTTTCTGGCTCCTTCTTTGCACAGACTGGGCAATTGTGAAGTGCGTCCTATTGTGGGCTATAATGCAGTTTTCTTGTGGCAACAATGAAACACTCCTACATATGACAGAAAGTCATAATTCCCCATCTTACATTTTATGCCACTTCAATCAGGTTGCTTCAGGCATCCAGGTCCAAAAATTAGACCTGACAGCTGGTGCTTTATCCCCATTCATCATAAACATAGAATCAAAACAAATCTATCACATCTATTAACTAAACGAGGTAAAACACATCCTGAGGCAATGGTAAGTTAGTGCCACCTTTGTACATTCTGCTCTGTTAGACTGCTGGGGACCTGTCTTTTGCTAAAGGCTATCCAAGCTACCTGTGCACATGAAGAGGTGGTGGGAAATTGTAGACACCAAGTGATGATCTAGATTTGGTCTACATTTGCAGGCTGCCAGCTCACCCAATGATTCTAGCTGCAATTCTGCTGAGTGTTTTAGTTTCTAAGCCTTACTACTTGTGGCCTTGGGGAAATCACTCAATGGGTCTTAGTTCTCACATGTTAAAAAAAAAAAAGAGCTTAGATTTCAAAAATTTAGACATTTTGCTAGGGAGTTTATAGCAAACCTTTATAGAAATTAAAATTTCTGTGGACAACTGTGATTCCTGTTAGAAAATAGTAACCTCTCAATGACTTGGTCTTCTGCCTGGCCCATGTCTAATCCATAGGAAACACTCACAAGTCCTTTGCCTCTCAAACCTCTGGTACAGGCTCATGGCATTGCAGCCACCACTATCCACCCCTCTCTCAGGCAATTTGAACTTTGCAAGATGTGGGTCAGGCACTGGTCCTCCTGGCTAACTTTCTAAGTACTTTCTAGAAAGACCTCTTCATTGGGCTTGAGGTAAGGGAATTGGCAACTTTCGAGTCCACCTGGGGGACTTAGGAGGAATGTTGGAGAATTACCATAGTAATTATTATCCCAAATGAACTTGCTTCAAAAAGGTTTTGTTTGTTATTTTCTTCTGTATTCTTTCTAGTCAAAGTAGAAGGGGATTCCAAGTGTGTGAAAATTCTGCATGTGGAGAGGGTATGACTCATACTTTGGTATCTGACCCAGGAAGAGACCTATTTTTATATTCTGGCAAATTGCCTGGTTGGTGTGGCTCAGAGGTTGAGCACTGATTCATGAACCAGGAGGTCAGGGAACATGCCTGGGTTGCTGGCTTGATTCCGAGTAGGAGGTGTGCAGGAGGTGGCCTGCTGACGATTCTTTCTCATCATTCTACCTTTCTCTCGCTCTCCTTTCCTCTCTCTGAAATCAATAAAAATATATTAAAAATGTTCTGAAAAATTGGTAAATTATTTCAGTCTGCGTTGTAACCACTCTTCCAACCGCCAGAAGGGATACACATCTACACTCAAAATGTTTCCTTAGCAAAATGCCTTCTAACATAAAGTCTCAAGATTTATATTATAATCATTTTTTCCCCAAAAGGCTTTTGAAAGACATAACTCATTCAACTAAAAATCATACTTTTACTCCAATTTAAAACAACACCCGGCAATTCAGAAGCCATTCAGGGCATCTACAGCCAAATATTTCAGAAAGCTCTCTATATACTCATTCTACATTTGTTCAAGAATGTATACTTTGTACACTTGCTTAGTATTTATTAACAGGCCTCACTGTTATTTCTCATGTTCTCTGAGAGAGTGACATTCAGCCATCTAGAGGAATGTGTGAATAATGATGGTGATTATTACAGAGATGTGAGCTAAAGACAAACCTCTTTATTCTATATTTAAATTAAATAATCTTCACACGAGAAGGAAAGTGGAATTCCTTCCAGCAGAGGGATGCAATGAAATAAGCTAATGTGACAGATGGCCACACTGGAATCCACCCTAATTAGCATTTATTAGCATACCAGCTAGTATCTTGCTCAGGCATTGAACAGGATGTGTGCATAGTAACAGTGTCTCCATTAACCTCATCTAGAAAAGATGCATCTCTTCACCTTGGTGGGGGGATTTGGCAGGAAATCGATGCCATGGTAATCAGCGCTGAGCCTTGTTCCATAAGCAGGAAGTGTTTGAGACATGGGCTGAGCCAACATAGAGAGGGGTGACTATTCCTAAAGAGAAACTTAGACTGCGTGGGACACTGAGGAATGTGAGATATTTTTTCTTTTTATAAATTTTTTTTATTTTTTAATTACAGTTTAAATTCAATATTACTCTGTATTAGTTTCATATGAATAGCATAGTGGTTAAAAAATCATGTAGTTTACAGCCCCCCAAACCCTCTCCACTCTGACAACTATCAGTCTTCTCATTTGTCTATGAGTCTGTTTCTATTTGTTTATTTTGTTCTTTAGATTTACATATAAGCAAAATCATATGGTATTTGTTTCTCTCTATTTGTCTTATTTCACTTGGCATAATACCTTCTAGGTCCACCCATGCTGACACAAAAGGTAGAATTTTATTCTTTTTTATGGTCAAGTAATATTCCATTGTATATATGTATCACTGCTTTTATAACCAACTAGAGGTCCGTTGCATGAATTCGTGCATGGGTGGGGGTCCCTCGGGGTGGCCTGTGGGGATCTGTCCGGAACTTGCAGTCCAATGCCACTGCCACTCCCGCTGCTGCCCCTGCTCATCCAGGACCTGCTGCACCTGCCGTGAGCTCAAGCCCAGTCAGTCCCAATAAGGAAAAGCTTGTGCCACCACAGCAGCGCTTGCCAGCCATGAGCCCTGTGTCTGGCACCCATCCCGAGGAGGGTGGGGGGTGGGATGTAATTGGCCCTCCAGGTGGGTGGTGGTATGCTCTTGCCGGCCCAGGATCCAGATCTGTCCCGCTGAAGTTCACACTGGTTGTCAGGAGCCACCTGGCCACTTTTATATAGTTTCTTCCTTGTGGAGCATCTAGGGAGGGGAAGCGGCCACACCCGAGGCTGACTTAAAGAAGGCCAATGGCGCTGTTGGGATCATGCAGGTGGTGCCTGGACCATTAGACCTGCAGGACTACTGAGGGCGTGGCTGCTGCCGGGCTGATGGGCCACCAGGCCGGGTTGGTCAGCTGAGTGGCACTCCCGCTGTGGGAGGGCACTGACCACCAGGGGGCATCTCCTACATTGAGCGTCTGCCTCCTGGTGGTCAGTGCACGTCATAGCGACCGGTTGACTGGTCGTTTGATCGTTCGTTTGGTCGCTTAGGCTTTTATTATATATAGATCATGTGCTGATGGGCACTTGGGTTGCTTTTATAGCTTGGCTATTCTAAACAATGCTGCAATGAACATAGGGGTGCGTATGTTCTTTCAAATTAGTGTTTTTGATTTCTTGGGAAGTATTTCCAGAAGTGGAATCACTGGGTCATAAGACAATTCTATTTTTTATTTTTTGAGAATCATCCACATTATTTTCCATAGTGGTTGCCCCAATCATCATTCCCACCAACAGTGCACTAGAGTTCCCTTTTTTCCAAATCCTCGCCAACACTTGTTGTTTGTTGATTTATTGATGATAGCCCTTCAAACAAAAGTGAGATGGCATCTCATAGTGGTTTTGATTTACATCTCTCTGATGAGTAGCAATGCTGAGCAACTTTTTATATGTCTATTGGCCAGCTGTATGTCTTATCTGGTAAAGTGCTTACTCAGGTCTTCTGCCCACTTTTTAGTTGGGTTGTCTATTTTTCTGGTGTTAAACTTTCTGAGTTCTTGATAAATTTTGGATATTAACCCCTTATTGAATATATCATTGGCAAATAATTTCTCCCATTCAGTAGGTTATCTTTTCATTTTGTTGATGGTTTCTTTTGCTATGCAAAACATTTTTAGTTTGATGTAGTACCACTTGTTTATCTTTTCTTTTGTTTCCCTTACCTGAGGAGATACATCAGAAAAACATTGCTAAGAGAAATATCTTAGATTTTACTGCTTATGTATTTTTTAGGAGTTTTATGGTTTTGATCCTTAAAATTAAGTCTTTAATTCCTTTTTAGTTTATTCTTATATATGGTGTAAGAATGTGGTCCAGTTTCAATTTTTTTTGCATATTATTTGTCTAATTTTTCCAGCACCATTGGTTGAATAGACTGTCATTACCCCATTGTATGTTCTTACCTCCTTTGTCAAATATTTATTTACCATATTGTTGTGGTTATTTGGGGTCTTTTGTGGTTCATGTGATTTATGGAATATTTGTTCAAATTCTGTAAAATACATCATTGGTATTTTGATAGGAATTGCATTGAATCTGTAGATTGCTTTGAGTAATATGGACATTTTAATGATATTAATTATTTCTACCCATGAGCATAGTACATACTTACACTTAATTGTATATTCGTCAATTTCTTTCTTCAATCCTATATAATAAAAGCCTAGGTGGCGTCACGAGCAATGTCATCACAAGATGGCGGTCCAAAGATGGCTACCACAAGATGGCCACCCTCATGTCATCACAAGGTGGCTGCCACAAGATGGCCACCACAAGATGGCTGGCAGGGGAGGGCAGTTGTGGGTCATCAGGCCAGCAGGGGAGGGCAGTTGGAGGTGACCAAGCTGGCAGGGGAGGGCAGTTGGGGGCCACAAGGCTGGCAGGGAGGGCAGTTAGGGGTGACTGGGCTGGCAGGGGAGGGCAGTTGGGGGCAACAAGGCTGGCAGGGGAGGGCAGTTGTGAGTGATCAGGCCAGCAAGGGAGGGCAGTTGGGGGCGAGATCAGGCTGAAAGGGGAGGGCAATTGGGGGCAAGATCAGGCCAGCAGGGGAGGCCAGTTGTGGAATTGTGGGCAATCAGGCTGGCAGGGGAAGGCAGTTGGGGGTGAACAGGCCAGAAGGGAAGGTAGCTGTGGGTGACCAGGCTGGCAGGGGAGGGCAGTTGCAGGTGATCAGGCCATCAGGGGAGTGGTTAGGGGGCTATCAGGTCTGCAGGCAGAAGCAGTTAGGGACAATCAGGCAGGCAGGCAGGTGAGTGGTTAGGAGCCAGCAGTTCCAGATTGTGAGAGGAATGTCTGTCTGCTGGTTTAGGCCCAATCACAAGGGGTCCCAGATTGGAGAGGGTGCAGGCTGGTCTGAGGGACAACCCCTGTGCACAAATTTCAAGCACCAGGCCTCTATTATCTTATAATTTTCTTTTATCTCTTTGGTTAAATTTATTTCTGGGTATTTTATTTCTTTATGCAATTTGTAATGGGATTATTTTCCTAGTTTCTCTTCATGATAGTTCATTATTGGTATATAAAAATATAACTGATTTCTGAATATTTAATTTGTATCCTGCTACATTACTGAATTCATTGATATGTTCTAGTGTACTTTTGTGGAATGCAGTATCATGATATCTGCAAATAATTACAGTTTTACTTCTTTCTTTCCAATTTGGATGCCTTTGTTTCTTCTTCTTGTCTGGTTGCTGTGGCTAAGACTTTCAGTACTATGTTGCATAAGAGTGGAGAAAGCAGACATCCTTGTTTTGTTTCTAATCTTAAGGGAAATGCTTTAATTTTCCTCTGTTGAGTCTGATATTCGCTGTGGGTTTGCTATAAATGGCCTTTATCATGTTGAGTTATGATCTCTCTATTCCTACTTTTGTGAGAGTTTTTTCTTTTTTATCATAAATGTGTGCTGGTTATTGTCAAATGTTTTTTTCTGTATCTATTGATATGATCATTTGATTTTGTCCTTCATTTTGTTTATGTGGTGTATCACCTTAATTGATTTGCAGATATTGTACCAAAATTGAATCCCAGGAATACATCTTATTTAATCATAGTGAATGATCTTTTTAATGTATTGCTGAGTTTTGTTTGCTAATATTTAGTTGAGGATTTTTGCATCTATGTTCATCAAGGAAATTGGCTTACAATTTTCTTTCTTCATAGTGCCTTTACCTGGTTTCGGAATATGGAATAATGCTGGCATTGTAATTTGAGCTTGAAAGTCTTTCCTTCTCTTGAAAATTTTTTGGAATAGCTTGAGAATCAGAGGTTTTACCTCTTCCTTGAATGTTTGGTATATTTCACCTGTAAAGCTATTTGGTCCAGAATTTTTGCTTCCTGGGATATTTTTTATTACTGCTTAAATTTTATTAGTTATATTTAGTCTGTTCAGATTTTCTGTTTCTTCTTGATTTAGTTTTGGAAGATTATATGTTTCTAGGAATTTATCCATTTTGTCCAGATTGCCCAATCTGTTGACATATAGTCGTTTGCAATATTTTCTTATAATCTTTTGTATTTATGTGGTATTAGTTGTTATCTCCCCCCTTTAATTTCACATTTTATTTATTTGGGTCCTTTCTCTTTTTTTCTTGATGAGTCTAATTAGAAATTTGTGAATATCATTCATCTTTTTAAAGAATCAGCTCACAATTTCATTGATTTATTTTTATTTTTTTAAACTAATTTATTTATGCTCTGATCTTTATAATTTTCTTTCTCTCATTCTTTTTGTGCTTTTAAAAAGTTTTTTTTAGGTGTAAGTTTAGACAGTTTATTTGAAAATTATTTTGTTTCTTGAGTTAAGCCTGTATTGCTATGAACTTCCCTTTTAGGACTGTTTTTGCTGTGTGCCATAGATTTTGTGTTGTGTTTTCATTTTCAGTTTCATTTGTCTCAAGGTAACTTTTTATTCCTTAATCTCATTGTTAATACATTCATTGCTAGTATCATTGTCTGGTTGCTGTGGCTCCATGTGTTTAGCCTCCATGTGTTTGGTTTGGTGGTGATGAACTCCTTTAGTTTTTCTTGTCTGTGAAGCTCTTTATCTGACCTTCAATTCTAAATGATAGCTTTGCTGGGTAGAGTAATCTTGGTTGTCGGTCCTTGCTATTCATCACTTTGACTATTTTTTGCCACTCCCTTCTGGCCTGCATAGTTTCTGTTGAGAAATCAGCTGATAGTCATATGGGCTACCCTTGAGGTAACTGACTGCTTTTCTCTTGCTGCTTTTAAGATTCTATCTTTGTCTTTAGCTCTTGGCATTTTAATTATGATGTGTCTTGGTGTGGTCCTCTTTGGGTTCCTTTTGTTTGGGACTCTCTGTGCTTCCTGGACTTATAAGTCTATTTCTTTCACCAGGTATGGGAATTTTTCTGTCATTATCTCTTCAAATAGGTTTCCGATATCTTGCTATCTCTCTTCTGGCACCTCAATAATGTGCATGTTGGTACACTTAAAGTTGTCCCAGAGGCTCCTTACACTATCTTCATATTTTTGGATTCTTTTTCTTTTTGTTCTTCTGGTTGGGTGTTTTTGCTTCCTCATATTTCAAATTGTTGATTTGATTCTCAGAGTCCTCTACTCTACTGTTGAATCCCTATATATTATTATTTATTTCAGTCAGTATACTCTTAATTTCTGATTGGTCCTTTTCCATTTTTTTTTTGGATGTTTCTAGAAGATTCTTGGGTAACTTTATAACCATGGTTTTGAACTCTGTAACCAGTAGTTTTCTTTCTTTCATTTCTTTAATTTGTGACATTTCTTTTTCTCCACATTTTGGCTGCTTCCTTGTGTTTGTTTCTATGTATTGGGTAAAGCTGCTATATCTCCTTGAGTTGGTAGAGTGGCCTTGTGCTCTAGAGGGCTCAGTAGCTCAGCCTCCCCAGTAACCTGACCTGGGAGCTCTAGGTGCAGCCTTTTGTAGACTGTGAGCACAGTCTTGTTGTAGTTGAGATTTGATTGTTATTGGTGTTACTGGGAGTAATTGAACTCCAGGCTATGGGAGAGCTGCTGTGCAGGAGATACCCCTATGGAACAGGACTTGCTTCAGTGGGGCTTTCGTGCTCACTGAGTCTAGGATGTTGCTTATGGATGTATAGAGTTGTAATCTGGTATGATCTGACACTGACCACTAAGTACACTGGCTCTTGGGTCTCCAGGGTCATTCAGAGTCAGCCACTACCTGGAGCCACCCAGCAGGACCACCGAGAGATATGTAGATTCCTCCTCTTTGTATCAGGTTTGGGAGTGCTCAGATAAGGCCCAGCTATGAAGCAAGGCAGGCTACTGCTGGTGCTGGGTCTTGGGCCTTTTATTGATAGGTTTGGGGATCTCTGACCCAGCTGCAGCTGATTTGAGAGATTTTAGCCTGAGTAAGGACAGGCCATTCATATATAAAAACTGCTGCCCACAGCTTGGGTAGAATTGTAAATTGGATGAGGCAGGGTCTTAGTGAATCACCAGGGCCGAGCAAACAGAAATGGCTGCCAGTCAGCCCTGCCACCAGGGAGGTCCCAGCATAGGAACAATGATCCCTGCAAGCACCTCCATCTGGGAGAATGCCACCCCTGAACTCCTGCTCCAATGCTAGGCAATCCAGTTCCTCTTGTATGTGTCTGTGCTCTCCAGAGCCTCGTTATGGTCCTGAAACTCAGAGGAAGTGGGATCTTGTAAGTTCAGTTCATGGTGCCAGACTTTTAAGAGAAACAGCTGGGTCTCCAGCAGCCTCTGTGTCACTGAACCCCAATCTGCACTGGTTTTTACAGCCTGTAGTTCTTACTGTCTCTAGGGCCTTCTTTTCCCAGCTCTGGGACCCTGGTCTGGGATTCTGGTGTGGTGCTGGGACCCCTTGCTTCTCTGGGAAGCCTCCAAAGAGACAATCTCCCTCCCAATTAAAAAAGCGGCACATGTGGGTAGCCTGTTCTGTGCCTCCATACCTCCTACCAGTCTCAGTGTTTTTTTTTTTCTTTACTTCTCTAGTTATAGGACTTCCATTCAGCCAGCTTTCCAGCATTTCTGGATGATGGTTGTTCTGTGTTTTAGTTGTAATTTTGATATGGTTGTGGGAGGCGGCAAATACAGGTGTTTATCTATGCTGCCATTTTCAAATCTCCCTACTACATTCCTTTTTTGTTTTATTTTGTTTTTTTCTTCTTAAGTAAGATCCTTTAACATTTTTTGTAATAGTGGTTTGGTGGTAGTGAACTCTTATCTTTTTTTTTCTGTTGGGTCTAGAAAGCTTTTTATTTTACTTTCAATTTTAAATGATAACCTTGTTGCATAAAGTAGTCTTGGTTTTTGGTCCTTGTTTTTCATCACTTTGAATATTTCATGGCAATCCCTTCTAGCCTAAAGTGTTTCTGTTGAGAAATCAACTGACAGTCTTAGCTTCCTTTTAGTTAACTAACTGCATTTCTCTTGCTGTTCTTAAGATTCTCCCTTTGTCTCAAATTTTGCCATTTTAATTATGATGTCTCTTGGCATGGGCGTCATTTTGTTTATCTTGATTGAAAATCTCTATGCTTCCGGGACAGATGTGTCTTTTTTCTTCGCCAGGTTAGGGAAGTTTTCAGCCATTATTTCTTCAAATAGGTTCTCAATTCCTTGCTCTCTCTTTTCTATTTCTGTTACTCCTATGATGCTGATGTTGTTATGCTTGATATTCTCCCAGAGGTCTCTCAGACTTTTCTCATTTTTTAAAATGATTATTTTTCTTTTGCTGCTCTGCTTGTGTATTTTCTATTATGTTGTCTTCTAAATTGCTGATTTGATTTGATTCTCTGCTTTACCTAACCTGCTGTTGATTCCTTCTAGTGTATTTTTCATTTCAGATACTGTATTCTTTATTTCTTTTTTTTTTTTTTTTCCACTTACAAAAATTACCTTTTTATTTTTTATTTTGCTGGTAATCTTCACCAGAGGATATTTTTCATTGATTTTTAGACAGTAGAAGAGGAGGGAGAGACAGGGAGAGAGGAACATCAATGTGAGAGAGACACATAGATTGGTTGCCTTCCACACACGCCTCAACCAGGGCCTAGGATTGAGCCTGCAACCGAAGTACATGCCCTTCACTGGAATTGAACCCAGGACCCTTCAGTTTATGGGCCAACACTGTATCTCTGAACCAAGCCAGCTAGGGCCATCTTTTTATTCTTGACCCTAATAGGATAATCAAATATTGGATACTAAGTATCCTTTCTCTTTTGTGTTTTTTTAATGAAAGTACATTTACTAATTCTTATGTTATATTTTGTCTTATTTTTTTTAATCTTTTTTGTTCCTGATATTTATAGTAGACACTGGATGTTTCTGTTTTAAAATAAAATTCAATATGCTATATCTCAAAGTTAGATAACTTATTACGATGATTAAAAGCTGGCATTTGATTTTCTTTCTTTCTTTTTTTTTTTTAATTTTTATTGCTTAAAGTATTACAAAGGGTATTACATATGTGTCCATTTTATCCCCCCGCCCTAGACAGTCCCCTAGCCTCCCCTATCCCCCAATGTCTTATGTCCACTGGTTATGCTTATATGCATGCATACAAGTCCTTTAGTTGATCTCTTACCCCCCTACCTCCTGCCCCGCAACCCTCCCCGGCCTTCCTGCTGCAGTTTGACAATCTGTTTGAGGCAGCTCTGCCTCTGTATCTATTATTGTTCAAAAGTTTATAATGGTCTCTATTATCCATGAATGAGTGAGGTCATGTGGTATTTTTCCTTCATTGACTGGCTTATTTCACTTAGCATAATGCTCTCCAGTTCCATCCATGACGTTGCAAATGGTAAGAGTTCCTTCCTTTTTAGAGCAGCATAGTATTCCATCGTGTAGATGTACCACAGTTTTCTAATCCATTCATCTACTGATGGGCACTTAGGCTGTTTCCAGATCTTAGCTATGGTGAATTGTGCTGCTATGAACATAGGGGTGCATATATCCTTTCTGATTGGTGTTTCTGGTTTCTTGGGATATATTCCTAGAAGTGGGATCACAGGGTCAAATGGGAGTTCCATTTTCAGTTTTTTAAGGAAACTCCATTGTCTCTTCCATAGTGGCTGCACCAGTCTGCATTCCCACCAGCAGTGCACAAGTGTTCCTTTTTCTCCACATCCTCTCCAGCACTTGTCGTTTGTTGATTTGTTGATGATAGCCAGTCTGACAGGTGTGAGATGGTACCTCATTGTTGTTTTGATTTGCATCTCTCGGATGATTAGTGACTTTGAGCATGTTTTCATATGTCTCTTGGCTTTCTGAATGTCCTCTTTTGAAAGGTGTCTATTTAGGTCCTTTGCCCATTTTTTGATTGGATTGTTTATCTTCCTTTTGTTAAGTTGTATGAGTTCCCTATAAATTTTGGAGATTAGGCCCTTATCAGATATGACATTGGCAAATATGTTTTCCCACACAGTGGGTTTTCTCGTTGTTTTGTTGATGGTTTCTTTTGCTGTGCAGAAGCTTTTTATTTTGATGTAGTCCCATTTGTTCATTTTCTCTTTCGTTTCAAGTGCCCTAGGAGCTGTATCAGTGAAGAAATTGCTTCGGCATATGTCTGAGATTTTGTTGCCTTTGGATTCTTCTAGAATTTTTATGGTTTCCTGTCGTACATTTAAGTCCTTTATCCATTTTGAGTTTATTTTTGTGTATGGTGTAAGTTGGTGGTCTAGTTTCATTTTCTTGCATATATCTGTCCAATTTTCCCAACACCATTTATTGAAGAGACTATCTTGGCTCCATTGTATGTTCTTGCCTCCTTTGTCAAATATTAATTGAGCATATTGGTTCGGGCCGATTTCTGGGCTCTCTATTCTATTCCATTGATCTATATGCCTATTCTTGTGCCAGTACCAGGCAGTTTTGAGAACAGTGGCTTTGTAATACATCTTGATATCTGGTATTGAGATCCCACCTACTTTGGTCTTTTTCAGGATTGCTGCAGGTATTCGGGGTCTTTTTTTATTCCAGATGAATTTTTGGAGAGTTCGTTCTAGATCTCTGAAGTATGCCATTGGTATTTTAATGGGAAGTGCATTGAATTTATAGATTGCTTTGGGTAGTATGGACATTTTAATGATGTTGATTCTACCAATCCATGAACACGGTATGTTCTTCCATCTGTTTATGTCTTCCTCTATATCATTTTTCAACGTCCTGTAGTTTTCTGAGTAGAGGTCTTTTACCTCTTTAGTTAAGTTTATTCCTAGGTAGCTTAATTTTTTGGTGCGATGGTAAACGGGATTGTTTTTATAATCTCTCTTTCTGAAAGTTCACTATTGGTGTATAGAAATGCCTCGGATTTCTTGGGGTTAATTTTGTATCCTGCTACATTGCCAAATTCATGTATTAAGTCCAGTAGCTTTTTGATGGAGTCTCTAGGGTTTTGTATGTATAATATCATGTCGTCTGCAAATAAGGACAGTTTTACTTCCTCTTTTCCAATTTGGATGCCTTTTATTTCTTCTTCTTGCCGAATTGCAATGGCTAACACTTCCAGTACTATGTTGAAGAGGAGTGGTGAGAGGGGGCATCCCTGTCTTGTTCCTGTTCTTAGGGGGAATGGTGTTAGTTTTTGTCCATTGAGTATGATGTTGGCTGTGGGCCTGTCATATATGGCTTTTATTATGTTGAGGTATGATCCTTCTACTCCCACCTTGCTGAGAGCTTTTATCAAAAATGGGTGTTGAATTTTGTCAAATGCTTTTTCTGCATCAATTGATATGACCATGTGGTTTTTTTCTTTCAATTTGTTTATGTGATGTATCACGTTTATTGATTTGCGGATATTGTACCATCCTTGCATCCCTGGGATAAATCCTACTTGGTCATGGTGTATGATCTTTCTGATGTACTGCTGGATCCGATTTGCTAAGATTTTGTTGAGGATTTTGGCATCTATGTTCATGAGGGATATTGGCCTGTAATTCTCTTTCATTGTGTTGTCTTTACCTGGTTTTGGTATTAGGGTGATGCTGGCTTCATAGAATGAGCTTGGAAGTGTTCCTTCCTCTTGAATTTTTTGTAGTAGTCTGAGGAGGATAGGTTTCAGTTCTTCCTTGAATGTTTGGTAAAACTCCCCTGTGAAGCCGTCTGGTCCTGGGCTTTTGTTTGCTGGAAGCTTTTTGATGACTGCTTCAATTTCTTCCATAGTTATTGGCCTGTTGAGATTTTTAGATTCTTCCTGATTGAGTTTTGGAATGTTGTATTTTTCTAGGAATTTGTCCATTTCCTCCAGGTTGTCTAGTTTGTTGGAGTAGAGCTGTCCATAGTATTTTTTAACAATCATTTGTATTTCTGTGGGGTCTGTTGTTATTTCGCCTCTATCGTTTCTGATTTTGTTTATTTGGGTCCTCTCTCTTTGCTTCTTGGTGAGTCTGGCTAGAGGTTTGTCAATCTTGTTTATCCTTTCAAAGAACCAGCTCTTGGTTTCATTGATTTTCTGTATTGTTTTTTTGGTCTCTATGTCATTTATTTCTGCTCTAATATTTATTATCTCCTTCCTTCTGCTCACTCTGGGGTTTTCTTGTTGCTCTCTTTCTAATTCTTTGAGTTGTAGAGTTAGATGATTTACTACCATTTTTTCTTGTTTTTTGAGATAGGCCTGTAGAGCTATAAACTTTCCTCTCAGGACTGCTTTCATTGTGTCCCATAGGTTTTGGATTGTTGTGTTTTCATTGTCATTAGTTTCCAGGATGTTTCGAATTTCTTCTTTGATTTCATTGGTAACCCAATCAATATTTAATAGCATGCTATTCAGCTTCCAGGTGTTTGAGTATTTTGGGTTGTTTTTATTGTAGTTTATTTCTAATATTATGCCATCGTGGTCTGCGAAGACGCTTTTTATGATTTCAATCTTCTTGAATTTGGGGATACTTTGCTTGTGACCCAATATATGGTCTATTTTTGAATATGTCCTATGAGCATTTGAGTAGAATGTATATTCCCTGGCTTTCAGGTGAAGTGTTCTGAAGATGTCTATTAAGTCCATCTGATCTAGTGAGTCATTTAGGATTGCTGTATCTTTGCTGATTATTTGTCTAGAAGACTTATCCAGTGCTGTCAGTGGTGTATTAAAGTCCCCTACAATGATTGTATTGTTGTCGATCTCTCCTTTGATATCCTCCAGGAGTTTTTTTATGAATTTGGGTGCTCCTGCATTGGGTGCATATATGTTTACCAGGGTTATATCTTCTTGTTGTATTGATCCCTTTAGTATTATGAAGTGGCCTTCCTTATCTCTTGTTATGGCCTTCACTTTGAGGTCTATTTTGTCTGATATAAGTATTGCTACCCCAGCTTTCTTTTCCTTTCCATTTGCCTGAAAGATATTTTTCCAACCTTTCACTTTCAGTCTGTGTGAGTCCCTTCTAATGAGGTGGGTTTCTTGTAGACAGCAGATGTATGGGTCATGTTTTTTTATCCATTCAGCCACTCGATGTCTTTTGTTTGGAGCATTTAGTCCGTTTACGTTTAAAGTTATTATTGAAAGGTACTTGTTTGTAGCCATTTCTGTTTTTGTGTGGCTGTTTTCTTTCTGAGCTTTTCATTTCTTATTTTTATACCAGTCCCTTTAGCATTCCTTGCATTGCTGGCTTGGTGGTGATAAACTCCCTTAGCCTTTTTTTGTCTGTGAAGCTTCTTATTTCCCCTTCAAGTTTGAATGATAGCCTTGCTGGATAGAGTATTCTTGGATTCAGTCCTTTGCTTTGCATCACTTTGTAAATTTCCGTCCATTCTTTTCTGGCCTGATGTGTTTCTGTTGAGAAATCATTTGACAATCTAATGGGAGATCCCTTGTATGTAACTTTCCGTCTCTCTCTTGCAGCCTGTAAGATTCTCTCTTTGTCCTGAACATTTGCCATGGTAATTATGATGTGTCTTGGTGTGGGTCTTTTTGGGTTCACCTTGTTTGGGACTCTCTGGGCTTGTGTGATTTTTTTCTTCCCCACCTCAGGGAAGTTTTCTGATATTATTTCTTCTAATAGGTTTTCTAATCCTTGTTCATCCTTCTGTTGTTCTGGTACCCCTATTATTCGTATGTTGTTTCGTTTCATGTTGTCCCAAAGCTCCCTTAGGCTCTCCTCCTGTCTTTTCATTTTTTTCTCCAATTGCAGTACGTTTTGGGTGTGTTTTGCTTCCTTGTCTTCTAAATCACTAATTCGGTCCTCCGCTTCTCCTAGTCTACTGTTGATACTTTCAATGGAGTTTTTCATTGCAGCTATATCACTCTTCATTTCTTCTTGGGTCTTACTTAAGTTGTTGATTTTTTCATCTGTTTCTTCTAGCTTCTTGGAGAGGTTGTCTATTTTTTCCTCCATCCGGTTTATGCACTCTAGGACCCTTATTCTGAATTCTTTTTCTGTCATGTTGCATGCCTCTGTATTACTTAGCTGCTTTTCTGGAGAGTCCTCCTTCTCTTTCCTTTGGGGGTTTCTTTGTCTACCCATGTTTGATCTCGCTGACATATCTAGACGTTGAGTCGTGCAGTGGCTGCTCCCTTGGTGGCAGTGACTCCTTGGTCTGTGGTTGCTCTTCGGGCGGTTGCGGTAGCAGCTGCTCTTCAGTTGGCAGCAGCTCCTCTGGTGGGTGCTGTTCACAGCTGTGGTGGCTCTTCTGGCTGGTGGAGCAAGGTTTCACGTACAGCTGCTGTTCCTCAGCAGAGGGTGTGGTGCTCAGGAGGTTGCTGTTGCTTGGATCTGCTTTCCAGGGGAGTTCTGCTCTTCCCGGCTGCAAACCGTCTCGCCAGCTGAGGAATTTCGCCAATTCGGGGTGGGTGTTACTAGTTTCAGCTGCTCACTCCATTTGCTCAGGGACACGACCTGGGACGCGTCTGCCTATACCGCCGCCATCTTCCAAAAAGCCTGTATTCTTTATTTCTGACTGGTTCTCTTTTATGTCCTTTTTATCCTTACTTTCTTTGTTCAAGTTCTCACTGAGATCTTCCATTTCCCCCCTAAGTTTCTTAAGCATCCTTACAATCATTGTTTATAACTGCATCTGGTTGCTTGGGTCTCTGTGTATTAGGTACATCTGCCATGTCTCCAAATGTTGATATGGTGGTCTTTTGTGGTAGGTCTCTTGTGGGGCTCTCAGTGGTGCAATCTTGCTGACCACATGAGATAGGTGCTCCAGAAGTGTTTCTTATGTGTTTTTCCCCTTTCTTTATTGATTAAAATATTAAATATGTGTCTTTATCTCCCCATTCTCACCCCCCCTACTTCCTGTGTGGATTTTGTGAACTCTCCTATTGTAGTTGTTGTTGGTCCATCTGTGAGTAGGGTTGATTCTCAGCCTGGTTGTCTATGAGGATCTACCCCAACCATAGTGTATGGTGACTCTGTGACAGTTGTCCCCTTCACCCCAAAGCAGAGTTTTCCCCTACAGGGCCTGGTTTCTCCAAGGATATCCCTTTGGGTGTCCCTCTTGTGTGGCTAGTTGGATTATTCTCTGGTGTAATCTGAATCTCATCATCAGTTGTATTGGTTCTGGGTCCTTTGGGAGGAACTCTGGTGCAGGTCCATGTCAGATACTCTCTGTAACTGGCTTTGGGCTGCATGTTTGGAGATACCAAGTGATCTTCAGTTTGTGTCTTCCTCTGCTTGACCTGAGTGCACATGTGAGGGGCCAAGCTGTGTACCAAGGTCAGGCTTCCACCAGCTCCCAGCCCAGTGACAGGTCAGCAAAAGGCACTAAAAAATCCACCTTCACCTTTCTGATGAGCATGAAATTTAGAATAAGTTCACATGAAGGCCCCCAGAGATGGGAGAAGATTTAGAAGGGGTGTAGTGGAAAATATTATTTTCACATTTGTCCTTGAAGAAAAGCTATCTACTGCTATTGAGGGGAGAAATCTTTTTTGTGTGTCTTTTCAATGTGTCTACACTGTTCTTGCTGTTAGTGTGAAAAGTCTTTTACTTATGCTGAAAAGAAACCAGTGGAGAGAGAGGAAAAAGAAAGGAAATAAGTTCACATCACCACAGAGAAGATATAAAGCATCAAAAGAAAATACATGCAAGGTGCTTTGGGCATATTAAACATACAGCGTTTTTTGTTTGTTTGTTTTTTAGCACTGCTTTTCAGAGAACTGTTGAAAAAACAATTTCCTCTCCTAGTTCTGCGCTATTATCAATTTAAGAGAAATTGCTTCTGTGTGCTGATGATGCTCAAATCCATATATCTAATTTCATATCCCTCTTTGGAGATTGGCATCCATATATCCAAGGGTTTACAGGACAATCGGTCATATAGACATCCAACAACATTTCTTAGGTTTTTCCATATGGCAAAAACTGTAGTGAGGAACCAAGACTGTTCACTGTTTACTTTGGGAGATAATCAAGTAAAAAGAAACTTGAATATAAGAGAGAGAGAGGGAGAGAGAGAGAGAGAGAGAGAGAGAGAGAGAGAGAGAGAGAGAACAGGGTGCTGAGGAGCTTTATCAAGAGCCTCACCCTACCTGGTTATGAGGTCAGGGAAGAAATGGCACTGAAGTTGAGACCTGAAGTATGAGGAGAGATTATCCAGGGAAAGCTCAGGGAGCAGTAACTATGGAGATGTGGGAAAACAGGTAGGGGCCACAGTCTTTGCAAATGCCTAGAGGAAATAGAGATTAGAGCATATTTGAAGAAGCAGTGGTGTTTGTCATGGAGGGAAATAAAACCATGCTCAGGCACTTTCATATTCAAACCTGCCCTTTATTTTGTATTTCTATTCTTGTGAATGACACAACCATCTTCCCAGTCACCTAGAGCAGCCACCTGCACATCTTCCTCTTTTTCGATCTTTCCATTCCTCCTTCAAAACCAATAACTAAGGGTTTCCTCCTCTCCAACAAGGGTCAGTCATCTCTTCCCCATATTGCTGTGACTTTCTCTTACTTATCTTCCTGCCTTTGCCTTGCCCGCCTCCAGCCTATGACTTACATCATTGTTTTCTTGCTCTCTCCAGAACATGGAGTATTTCACATCTTTTCCCACCAACAACTCCTCAGTGTCTACCTGCGGCCCTCAGAGTTAGCACCTGCTTTGTCACAGGCCAAATGAGGACTAGCCTGATTTACCCTCTCCTCAACCTTCCAGAGCCACCTGTTTCTGGCTACTCACTTACGCATATCCTAAGATACCACTATAGGAACCTGTCTTTATGTGATGGTCAATTTATGTGCCAACTTGACTGGATCATAGGGTGCCCAAATATTTGACTAGACATTATTCCTTGGTGTATCTATGAGGGTGTTTATGGATGAAATTAGCATTTAAATTAGTGGATTCAGTAAAGTTATTTGCCCTCTCCAAACTGGGTGAGCCTCATCCACTCCAAAGAGGGACTAAATAGGAAAAACAAAGCAGAGGAAGAAAGAATTCAGCCCTTTCTGCCTGATTGATTGAGCTGGAACCTGGATCTTCTCCTGCCCTTGGCATTCCTGGTGCTCAGATATCCAGACTAAGGCTGAATTATACCACTGGTTTTCCTGAGTCTCCATCTTGAAGATGACAGGTCATAGAACTCCTCACCTTCCATAAGTGCATACGCAAATTCCTTATAATAAATCTTTTCTCATATATATATATATATATATATATATATATATATATATATATATATATATATTATATATGTGTAATAAATCTTTATCCTATATAATAAAGAGCTAATATGCAAATAGTCATCACACCCTCGCACCTCTTGCTCCCTCGCTCCCTCGCGCCAGGGCTGGGGGACCTGAGGCCGTGCCCCTCGCCCAGAGGGTCTTAACAGGGCACCTGAGGCTGCACCCCCCACCCTGCAGGGCTTGAACGGGGTGGGGCCAGCCGGGTCTGGGTCTTGTGTGATTTCAAGGTGCATGCGGGTGGGCGGGTACTTGACTCTGGGTCCTGTGGCATGCCCCAGTCTCTGACAGGAGGGAGATTTTCATATACATTTTACTAATTCTTTCATCTCTGACACTTCCATTATAGAGAAAGGGCAAATAGCAATATTAAAATATTTCCTCTAATTAATTCCCTTTTAATATGCATGAATTTCGTGCACTGGGCCACTAGTATATGTATAAAAATCTTTTATACACATACCCTAAGACCCTTCAGTTACTAGGTCTTACCCAACTCTCAAGTTTTGTGTTTTATACTTATTTTTTCCCAAGGTGTCCACACATATTCTAACTAATTTTATTTATTGTATAATTATCAGTAGGAACATCATCATCTCTGAAAATCCTCTTTGAAACCTTCATCCCCAATCTGAGTGGGTGGTCCTATGTCCTTCTAGAATATCTGTGCTTACCTCTATCATATGATGCACAAGTCACAGCATACTTCCTAAGTCTGTCTGACTTTCTCATCAGACTCAAAGGACTTTGGGGCAGGTATCAGTTATTTCATCTTGTATTCATTTGAGTGTAGAATCATGTCCCCAAGCATTCTCTAATTCTATCCTGTTTCCTAATAGTCACAAGACATTATAGTATGTTTCTGTGTATTATCTCCTCCACTATGAGGCAGGTTTCAAGATGCTGGGGAATTTGTTTCATTCAATTCTCAGCTCTGACAATAGTACTTGGCATAGAATAACATAGAATAGGTGCTCAAATAATAGTATATTGAATGAATGAATGAATGAATGAATGAATGAATTTGGCCTTATTCTAGCTTTGGCCCATTATTTCCATCATGGCAGCCATTACTTTCCCAGTTTCCTTGATATGAGATTTTTCTAGTAACCTGTCATTGACTTTGGACAAGTTACTAATTCTTTCTCTTTTTCAGTTTTCCATCTGTAGAATGATGATTATCATAGAACCTACTTCATTAAATTTTCATGAGTATTAAGTGAATTTATATATGCACAACATTTAAACAGTGTCTGGCACATGATAAATGCTAAATAAATATTAGCTATCATCATCAAAATTACCTCCATTTTCATTTTATATTCCCAAGTCCTTCAAAGTCACACCTTTGCAACATTTTTTCTACTACAGAATCTTCAAGTAACATCTGTCTCAATAATTGTAGGGGCCACAAGAATGTTCCATGTATAGTTTCCAGCACAATGCTAAGTATTTACTAAATGCTTGAATAGAATGACTATTGAAATTCCTCTTTAAAAATACTCATATCTTTATGGAAAGGTCATCTTTTCTGACTGCCCACTACGGAACCAATCTGTGCTATCCAACAGAAAAATGAGTTTTGGTGAAACAGGCTTTTCTTGTCTGTTCCTCCTACCTGAGTTATGAATAACAGTTATGAGCAGAATAACAATAGCATTTCTATTTTTATACATGACATTCATCCACCTATTTTTTAAAGCCTGACACCTGAGCCAGATACGTTTCATCCTAGATTTAGAAAGGAACTTAAATTGGAAAAAATGTCCTCAGGTGCTCAGAGAAGCAAATAAACACATGGCTGCAGTGGCATCTCCATGGAGATGTGAAAAGCCAACCTAAGCGTGCTATTCTAGGTAAGTGGACAGGTGCAAGTCTCACTATTTTTAGGCATGGTGCCTTGCAAGCTTTTATGCCCTGGTAATTTACTAATGATAAAAATAAGACTGTTCTGGCATCTGTGATGGATGTTTGTGGATACTAAGTGCATTCATTGCCTGACATAAGTATGCATGACTGTGTATATGCACAGGGTTTAAATATCGCCCAAAAGATGGCACTGTTTATTTGTGTTTTTCTCATGCTTAATTGCAAACTTTATATTATGCAGGTACATTAATGAACTAGAATTATGATGAAACAGATATCCTCTACACAAATCAAACTGTCCCTTTATTATAGGTCTTTTCAAACTCACTATCTTGTCCCTCAGCAAATGAATATGCTCAACCTGGTAAACATAATAACTGCAATGTCAGCAAACCTCTTCCTTAGTTAATACTTACTTTTTTATTTACAGGGGTTTCTGGAATCCATTTTTTAAACAGTCATTACAGATGCACTCTAGAAGAAGGATAATTGAGACATATTTAACTTTCAATCCTAAAATATGGAAGTACTTCATGATGATCTTTTAAGTGTGACTACACAGGGAACACACAACTAACTGGTCATTGCAGGTCACTGGCTAGTGAAAAAGCATTGTTCTTTGAAATCACTTGTGAAGCAAAAGGTGAAAGCTCAAAAAATAGTGTTATTAAAGAAAATAGGAAATTAGGACTAATTAGGTTCAATCCCAAGATGTACTAGGGGATACCTCTTTGTAGGAGTGGTACAGATGGCTTTTCGGGAGTGTTTCTGACATCCTGTTGCACATATACTAGTATATGTTTGCTGGTCCACCATGCTCTTAAGAAATCACGCTCTGCATTCTTCAGTCACTTCTACTCCCAATTTATTAGCTAAAGCAAGTCAAATGGCAACCCTAAATTCAACGGGCAGGTAAGTAAGGGCTGCCTTGTCCCTGAAGGGGAGAAACCAAAGATTTAAATGATAAGTACTATGACCTAAATTTGAGTTGTGGTCTGTATAAGGCTTAAAAGCAAAAGCCAGTGAGTGGTGTCACCAGGTTCAGGAGGGGGAATTGTTAAATATGGAGATGAATAAAATTCCTGATTTTAAAAAAATCCTTTTCTAATGAACAAAGCATCGGAATGAGGAAATGACACTAAGTGTGTATTAATGCACATATCAAGGTGGGTAGGAATGGTTTTTACTCCAGATGCTACAAAGTCACTTATTAGCTAACATCAGATCAGAGCTTTATAGAGCAGAAAACATTTTCCATTTATGCAAAACACTCCACAATATTCAGGGAACTAATTCCTTTCTGATTCTAGCAAAAAGCAAATGGTGTTAAGATATTTTTTATTATAGTATGTCGTATTTGAAATGTCAATTTTTTCTAGCAGGGAGAGGGTAAGCTGCTAAGAGTTTTGTAGAAATTAAACATTTCTAAAGAACCAATAAATATTTCTTTTATGCATATGTAATAACAGCTGTTATTTTATGGCAGCAAGTGCCAGAAAATTTAATTGTCTACCTGTTTTCTTTTGCATCCTTCTTATTTCCTATTGCATCCTTCCATATCTGTAATATTTTGTAACACTTTCTCCATAGCTTCAGAATAATAACTTGTATTGAAGTTATCGGATCACATTTTATGTTTCCTGAAGAACTGAATGTAAGGAGATAAGGGTAGGACTCATTGACATAGGGAAACTGCTTAGATACAGAATAAGACTGGAAAAAAAACCAAGAGACTAACTAGAATAGATATGTCCTCTAGTAGTTTCTAGGCATATATAACTTAATGTTGTTCAGCATTTGGTTTCCCTTGATGCTGCATGTCAAATGAGAACTCTTCGATGACCTTTATAATGTACTTTAGGTGATCATTAAAAAGCGAATTTTGCCGAAACCGGTTTGGCTCAGTGGATAGAGCGTCGGCCTGCGGACTGAAAGGTCCCGGGTTCGATTCCGGTCAAGGGCATGTATCTGGGTTGTGGGCACTTCCTCAGTGGGGGATGTGCAGGAGGCAGCTGGTCGATGTTTCTCTCTCATCGATGTTTCTAACTCTCTATCTCTCTCCCTCTCTCTCTGTAAAAAATCAACAAAATATATTTTTTTAAAAAAAGCGAATTTTGAGATATGGTTCGCCTGCCTCCAGCTACATAATGAATAGGAATGCATAATAAATCTTAATAGATTTGTATATAGTAAAGAAGTTAAATCATGGGCTCTAGAGTCAGACATAACTCAATTTGAATCCTATCTGCTATTTACTTGCTGTGGGAACTTACCTGAGTTACTTCACTTCTCTGAGCTTTAATTTCCTCCTATATAAAAAATAAACCTCACAGGATTGCTTTGAGAATTAAATAATACAATATATGAAAAGAGCCTGTCATAATGCTTGAACATAATAATAATGCAATATTAGTATTAAAATACAATGTTTAAAATTATTTCTACATACATTATCTCCTTAAACCTCATAAAAAGGTATTATTATGCCCCACCTGCAGAAATAGAGACTCAGAGTTTAAAGAATATACTTCCAAGCTACCCAGGAAGATACTTCAAATCCCAGGTATACTGATGATCAGCTCAGTGAAAGTTCCCTGCCATCATGGGGTAGATGACTAAGGAGCACTCCTCTTCATAAGCCATCTTCATGGCTAGTGTGATTGTTAGTTTTTGTGCATATATAGCTAGGCTATAGTACCAAGTTATCTAACCAAACACTAAACTAGGTGTTGCTGTGAAGATATTTTGTAAATGTGGTTACAAAATGTGGTTAGTGTCTACTATCAGTTGACTTTAAGTTAAGGAAATCACACTCAGTGATTTTTGACTGACCTCATTTAATCAGTTGAAGGTGTTAAGAGTAAAAACTGAGGTTTTCTGAAGAGTAAATTTTGCCTCAAGATTGCGACATCAACACTGCTCTAGTTTCCAGTCTGCTGACCTGTTCTACAAACTTTGAACTTGTCAGTCCCCACAATCACATGAGCTAATTCTTTGAGATAAATCTTTATCTCTCTCTGAGCCATGGATTTGAATTCTAGGTCATTTCTAGCCAGTGGAGCCAGAGTTCTTCAGGGAAGCAGACCAACAGAATATAAATGTATATACATACATTTCTTATATGTGTGTATAAAATACACTGAGTGGCCAGATTGTTATGGCCACCTGACGTTTGTAGGCAAATTAGCTATAATTTCATGCTGACGTTGCTTGAGGGCCAGACCATTATAAATAGGGAAGCAGGTTGTTTACCACGACAGTAGAAGTGATTTTTTTCTGAAGATATGGGTAAACAACGCGATTTAACAGCCTTTGAACATGGGATATATTTGAACGTGAGTGGCCAGATTATTATAACCACCTGAAGTTTGTAGGCAAATGAGCCATATACTGCATCATATGGGATATGGAAGCCGAAGGCCTGTTCAAACACCTTTGCTGTCTGCAGTTACCAAGGTGAAATGTCTCCAATTCGCATAGGAACACAAGGATTGGACAGCCAAGCATTGGAAAAAAGTCATGTGGTCCAATGAATCATGTTTCCAGTTGCATCATGCAGATGGCAGAGTGAGAATTTGGCAGAAACAGCATGAAAGCATGAACCCCACATGCATGAGTACAACCCTTCAAGCTGGTGGAGGCAGTGTTATGGTTTGGGGCATGTTTTCCTGGCATGATTTGGGCCCTTTAATTCATGTGGAACAACGTCTGAATAGCACAACATACCTAAGTATCCTTGCCGATCAAGTTCATCCTATCATGTTGATGGCGTATCCCAATGGAGATGGCTTCTTCCAACAAGACAATGCGCCATGCCATGGTGCTCATATTGTGCAGGAGTGATTTCAAGAACATGAGGGAGACTTTACCTTGCTTAGGTGGCCCCCACAAGTACCAGATCTCAATCCAATTGAGCATTTGTGGGACGAAGTTAAAAGAGCCATCAGGCAGCTGGTTCCACAACCATCCAATCTCACAGAACTGGACAGTGCTATTCATCAGGCATGGTGTCAGATTCCTCGCATTACCTTTCAAAATCTCATGGAGTCAATGCCAAGAAGAATCGCTGCAGTATTGAAGGGAAAAGGTGGCCCAACGAAGTACTGATGGGGTGATCATAATAATCTGGCCACTCATAATAATATATATCCCACGTTCAAAGGCTGTTAAATTGCGTTGTTTACCCATATCTTCAGAAAAAAATCACTTCTACTGTAGTGGCAAACAACTTGCTTCCCTATTTATAATGGTCTGGCCCTCTAGCAACTTCAGCGCAAAATTATAGCTAATTTGCCTACAAACATCAGGTGGTCATAATAATCTGGTCACTTGGTTTATATATATATTTATGAATGTAAAATCTCATATGATTCTGCTTTTCTGAAGAATCCTGACTGATTCAATGCACAGTGTAAAATCCCTAGAATGTTCTTCCTTGGGGCAGGGCTAACTCTGGTTATTCCAAGTTCCAACTATATGTAGTTGCTACAGAAGATAGAGCCAATCTGCAGAATAGCTGTCTCCTCCAATTAGCTGCACAGCCTCAAACTGATTTTGAGTTAGAATTTTGTATTGCCTCTTCAGAAATATGGCACATGACATCAAATGACAGTACAGACCCACAAATATGTATATCCACCCATGTCCCAATATGTGGAAGTAAATTCTTGACTTTGGATACAGATGTTCCATGGTAAGATGATCCTCCCCACCACTGACTCTTCTGAATCCCAGTTATATGATAAAGGCTTGGCATATGGAAACTGTGCTTAATATCACCTAAGGGAAACATTAGGAAAGCCAAACAGAAAATCATCTTACAATTTTCTGCAAGCCAAGTGGCAGCAAGCTTGCCCCTTTCTTCCTCCTGGTTTACCTAGGTCAGTATCTCATGGCATCAAATCTGAGAGGAAGAGATGTCTTTCCTGATGTCCTAGGACAGCCCTTTCACTTGCATTTCGAGTTTCACTTTTTCCTTCCCCATCAGGAGACTCATTCTAATATTTATCCCCTCCTTCCTTGACAAAATTCATTAATGATGATGATGATGATGATGACCATAACTTCCATGCACAACAATTGCACTGAATCAAGTTGCAAGTCCATGAAACCATTGTCAGTCTTTTTATTCTATAGATGAGGAAACTGAAGCTTAGAGAAGCTGCATGAATGCCCATAGCTACACTAGCTAGAAAAGACCTGGAATTCAAATCAAGTCTGTTTGAATTTGAAGCCTTCTCCATTAGCGTTTCCACATCTTGTTCCACTTGCTCAAACTCCAACCGTAATCAGAGCATAAGCCATGGAGTCTTGGTCTCTTCAGCCTCACAAGAGCCTGTTGCCAAAATATTCAAACAAAGTCGCACTTATCCTCATGAGTCCCCAAGCCCTGACACATCAGGTCTCCAGTCCAGGGCTCTCCCTCTGCTTGGACTGCCCAGAGCCAGCAGTAAGATTATGGGAGAAAGTGTCCTCTCCAGCGACAACTTTCTCCTTTTTTAAAAAACTATATTTTATTGATTTTTACAGAGAGGAAGGGAGAGGGATAGAGAGTTAGGAACATCAATGAGAGAGAAACGTTGATCAGTTGCCTCCTGCACACCCCCTATTGAGATTGAGCCCACATCCAAGGTACATGCCCTTGACTGGAATCAAACCCAGAACCCTTCTTCAGTCCGCAGGCTGATGCTCTATCCACTGAGCCAAACTGGTTAGGGCTACTTTCTCCTCTTTAAAGTCAATGGTTGCTGCTCTGTTATTTCCCATAGAACATAAAACTGATGCTTGGGTTGGGGGGTGAGGCTGCTTGGAACCTGGCCTTCCTGTGCTTGTAATAATGTTATTGTGGGAAGCCTGGTACAGGGATGCCAGTCCCCACTTTTCTCCAGAGTTACTCCCCATAAGGGACCCCTCCTGTCCCTGCCATGATTGTTGTCCTGTCTTATGCTTGAGAAATTTATGAAAAATGAACTTAAAAAGCCCCAAATTTAGAGTGAAGACCATGGGCATTAGAGTCAAATGCCTTGAGATAGAATCCATGTCAGCCATTTCCTGAGTGTGTGACATGGGACACTTGCTTAATCTGCCTATACTTTGTATTTCCATTGGAAATGCAACTCCTCCCAGCCTCAGTGGGTGGTGTAAGGGCTAGAGCAGGGTAGGCATGTAAAGAAGTGTGTGTTACTCAATGCATGGCACATGGTAAAGTCTCATCACACACATCGACTTTCATTCCTGTTGGATTCAGATGTTTGCATTAATATTATGTAAATTACCACCTTACTGCATATAATCTTATTTCTCTTAATAAGCTTAAGAAATAAGTTTGTTCTTATTTCTCTATGGGCCAAACTACCTGCTCCTTAAAATCAAAAGGATGGTGCTCACACTTCAGTGTTAGAACATATAATAATTGCTCAATAAATACTTCCAAGTTGGTTTATTGAGCCCTACTGTATGTGGTGCATAAAATTAAGTATTTGATGTAGCTATCTTTGAAAAATTCGTGATTTAATAAAGAAAGAACTAGTAATTTTATTTTTTTCTTCTTAAACATTTCCAAGTTTACCCATTGCTAGAGATGAATTGTGGCTGAACATTTAAGCCCATGGTATGCTTTCACACTTCCTCTGATAAATGAACAGGCCTAGTAAATTGTTGAACCATGATTTGAAAAGAAGTTGGAAGAACCTGCTTTTAACACCTTGAGTGATGGCACGATGCCTCCGCCTCCCTGGCTGCCAGTCGGACTCTCTTGACACCAATGAACAGACCAAGATATCATCTGTTAGGGACTGGGGTGTTTAGGCTCTTAAGCTTCACAGGTGTATGGTCTATAAAATGAGATAACAGTGCTGCCCATGTGAGGGTTACATCAGGATGTGCTAAAAATATCCAGCACTGCCCTCTTTTAGGTGCTCTGTGAGCAGCCGTTAACTGGCGTTCCCCAGCTTCCTCTCTCTGCTCAGCCTTGGTGTCCTTCAGCCTGGCTGCCCTCCCCCACATGTTGACTTGCTCACTATTGTGTCCCCAGCACCCACACTGTGTGGCACGTGAATGGGCTGTGTAAATGTTTGACAAGTGAGGATTGTATTACAGATGCAGGATTCCTGTGTGAGCAGCGCGGCTTCTTCTACAGTAGCTTTCTCCATGAGTGCATGAACGTTGCTAAACCTGCCACAAACGGGCTTCTCTGAAACACCTCTGAGGTTTTCTACACTTTAAAATTCTTATTTATATGGTAGTTACTCAAAAACTTAAACATAGAATTATCATATGATCCCACAATTGTACTTCTGGGAATATTCGCAAAAGAATTGAAAGCAGGGAATTGAACATAAATATTTGCATACTCATGTTCATTGCAGCATTACTTACAATAGACAAAGCACCACAACCCAATGTAGAGTTTGAATAAATAAAATGAGGTATATTTATACAGTGAAATATCACTTTAAAAAGGATAAAATTCTGATATATGCTACAATATGGACGAACCTTGAAAACATAATGCTAATTGAAATGTCAGACACAAAAAGACAGGTATTGTATAATCCCATCTACGTGAAGCATCTAGAATAAGCATATTCTTAGAGACAGAAAGAATAGCGATTACTATAGGCTGAGGGAGAGCAGAATGGAGAGTTAACCTAGAATGGATACAGAGTTTATTTGGGGTGATGAAAAACTTGTAAAGATGGATAGAAGTAATGGTTATACAACGATGTGAATATTCTTAATGCTGCTAAATTTCACACTTAAAAATGGGTAAAATGGTAACTTTTATGTTATGTATATTTTACCACAATAAAACCTTCTTATTTAGGACAGTTCAAAACCAGCAGGAGAATCTGTTCTGCTCAATTGGAGCCAGGGCAGGGAGAGAACTCCCGCAAGGAACGCCACCCCAGTGCTGCCTGACATTTTTAATTACCACTAGTGCCTGACAGTCTCAACTGGGGGCTTTGTCAGTCAGCCCCTGTCAGATCCTGATTGCTTTGCAGAAGCTGCCTTCCTGGGCTGTAATTGTCTTTTCAGATTACCACGGTGCAGGGTGGGAATCATTTGCTTGAACCTGATTGTATCCTCAGCATGACACTAGCTGCTGGGAATAATAGAGTGTGAATGGAATTCAGCTGACTTGAAATTTGGTTCCCCTAGTTGGCTTTCTCCCCACCCCACTATCCAACCCTCCCTTCCCAACTTCTTTGGCTTCACTGTGGCTTTCACACCTCAGTCAATATGTGCCAACAATCATGGTAGACATGGCATCTTGCACTCATCCAAGTGTCCCATTGATGGAGCCTATTTCAGAGGAAGCCTATCTATGCTACAGATAAAAATTTTTCCCCTCGTTAGCTGCCAGAACCATTCTCATTGCTGAGAATCAAATCCATTCCATGAGCTCATATATCATCATTACCTACAATACAAATTCTGAAATCAAAGCAGACCTGGCAATTTTATTGATGCTCAGAGCGGAACAGAGCCCAGGTCACCCTGAATCAGTTGTGCTGGCATTGCCGCGCTGACAAAAACAAACATGTCACTGACAAAATTACTGGAGAAAAGATGACTCGGGAAGTTCAGTGCAGAAGGTAACTTGTCAGTGACAGGGGCAGGATATTTTTATCCTTATAATTCAATGCTAATGAAATTGGTGGAGATAAGGTATCCCCTGGGGAGTGGAGAGAAGCAGAAAGCACTGGAGTCGGCTTGTTTTCAAAGTAATTTTTCTCAGTATAGCCATGATTAAATCAGGTGATCTTAGCAAGAGCCAAGGAGTTGGAACCCAAAGCAATAACCAATAAGGCTAGTTCTGTCACCCATAAGCATGACCCCCACATCAGCTCAGTAAGGCACAGATAAGCTGCCACACCCGAGTCTCAGTTTTCTCATTTGAGCAGTGGAAAGAATCATACTAGCCTTTGGCTTTTTTGAGGATTCGATGTTGTTTATTAAGTGATGGAGAGCTAAGAACAGAAAGAATTAGAAATACAGAACACCCCACTTTATCATTTTAGTAAGGGTTGAGATAGGGGAAAACGCCCAACCATGAGAGGTTACTGTCTGTCTCTCCCAGCTAGTGCAGTTGGGTGAGGGGAATGGGGAAGGAAGGAAAATTAGAAAGGGGAACGATGCCAGTTGATGTTGATTAAAGGAAGATGGAGGGAAGGAGAAAAGTAAAGACATTGTGTCAAGGGTCCCCAAGACTATTCTTTGGTTTGATGATTTACTGGAAAGCCTCACAGGACCCAAAAAAGCTGCTATGCTCAGGCTTATGATTTATTACAGTAAAAAGATACAGATGAAAGTCAGCAAAGGCAAAGGCACATAGGGTGGATTCTGGAGGACACCAGGCACAGAGCTGCCAACTGTCTTCACCCAGTGGAGTCACGTAGACAGCACTATTTCCTTAGGGACTGATTTGTGACAACATGTGTGAAGTATTACCAACCAGGAAAGCTCACCCCAGCCTTAGTATCCAGAGATTTTATTGGGGTTAATCACATAGGCATTGATCACCTACAAGACTGACCTTGGCTACTCAGTCTGCTGCCTTCCTCAGGACTTCAGGAATGCAAAATAGACCTTCACCACAAATGCCATGGTTAGCATAAACTACCTGCTGTGGCCTAAGTCCGTAAGTATACAGACTGCTATTAGGCAGGACATTTTAGATGTTCAGAGATGATCTCCCAGGAGCCAGTCAAGTCTTTTCTTTGGAATGTGCAAAGTTTGCCCTCCCTCCATCCCTGCCCCCTGGCTGCTGAGTTAAGCCTTTACTGCACACACATGGAAAGAAATGAAGTCCAAGTTTCTTCTGCCTGACCATTTTGAGGGCAGGTCACTGCTATGTGCTGAGCTCTGTGTGCTACATACTACTAATAAGTTAAAGTTATTGCAAACACATATTTTAGGCATTGCCACTCCTTTTTTAAAAGGGTATTTTAATAGTCTTTGTTTTCAGATTTAATTCACCGATTTCTTTCAGAACTCAAGGTAGTTGAATATTTACCTTCTTATGCTACCTTCTCATGTGCTTCCTCTAAAAGCCAGTGAACGTTATTATAATGCAGCCTCTTTCCCCTTTCCTTGGCTGACAGGATGCTCAGCATTAAGTTTGGTGCTCATTATAGCAACCTTCTCAACCTGAATTCTGACATAGTTTTTGTCTTTTCTCTTCCCTATTCAGTGTGACAGAGTAGAAAGAGCATGGCTTTGGAACTCAAAGGTATGAATCAAATCTTGCTGGCCTTAGACAAATCGCTTAATCCCTTTAAACACGTGCCCTCATTGGTAAGATGACTTTTCAAGGTTGTTGTAATGATTGGCAGTTAAGGCATAGAGTCTTTAGTGCTTGGCAAGTGCTGATTAAAGGGTAACTATTCTTATTACCATATCTTCCCTTTATTAATGATGTATTATTTCTTTGCCTGAGTTTTGTTGTTGTTATCTGTTGCTGTTAATGTTGCTGTAAACCTCCTGAAACTCTTTGTGAGAGCCAGGGTTAGTCACTTTATATGATGGATGTGTGGACTGGGCCACCTGCTGTGTTCTGAAGTCCTTTGCTGCATCTGCGCTGAGGCCACCTTGCCATGAGCTGCCCCTCTCTCCCCTCTGAGTGCCACATGAATAGTAAGGCAGGCCCATTCCTCTGAAGTGTAGCATCTCTCTGATGAACACTTTTAGCCCTGAGCTTTCCTTACAACTGCACTGCTGTCCAAGATGCTTCCACCAGACCCCACTTCCGTCCACCCTCTCATTTGAATCAGTCATGAAACTGTGGTCTGATGACTCTCCCAGCCTATCCTGGATCCCACCTCGTTTTCCTTCACAGATGTTTTCCATAATAAATTTCTTTCACATTCTATCTCATCTGGGCATCTGCTTCTTGGAGGTTCCAGACTTGTCCATAGACTGTTGGCCTAACATGTGGTGATTGACAGAGTGGCACTAGGGCCTTCCTTATGCTGTGATCCTAGTGCTTGTTCTGCAGCAAATATTCACGTGCAGTGACCCCAGACCATTTCCTCACACTTCCTTGGACTACGTGGTTGCATTCTGGGAAGAAGGAGTGGTCCACACAGCCTCCATCTGGACCATGAGTTTGTTGTAGACAAAACATACACACAAAAAACCATCATAAAGAGGTTGTCTGGTCCTCAGGCAGTGGATTGGGCTGTTTAAAACTTCTGATCTGATTGTTTATAGGCAGCATGTCCCTTCCTTAAAGTAAACACCTCTCACTAAGAGGCATTCTTCCTTAGCTGACTAAATTACATTTTAATAGATTCTCAGCTGCTTACCTTGCCTACCTTAACCAATAAGGCACCAAGAGCAAATGGCTTGACATCTATTAGCTGGATCAGTGTGAAAACATTGTTGAGCTTATTATGGTGCCTCTGTTCAGGAAACTGAAACGAATTGAAACTATTAAGAGCCCATGAATTTGGGGCAGTTTTGATGCTATCCTGCCTCAGCCAGGGCTCTAGTTCCTTTGAATATGTCTGTATTACAAGAACATTACTTGCAATGTATTACACTCAGCTGGCACCATTTACCTGTTTCTAAATATAAGCCCCAGTCACATCCGTGGCTGAGGCAAGGAAAAGCTTCCAGCAGTGCCGAAGCCCAGAGGACTCAGCTGGGGGAGAGGGGACTGGACAGACTGAGTGTGTGAAGAACGCTCTGGGCAGGCAGTCAACAACAGGTGTGCAACAGGCCAAGATCTGAGCCTGCAGATGGAACTTCGAGAGGAGGGTCTGGTGGATGGAAATAGGCAGAAATCCAAGCACAGCGGTGGTCAAGGTTGGGAAGTCGCTGTCTGGAGGTGATCTGGCTTCATTCCCTGAGAAGACAGGGTCTGGGAAGGGAAGCACAGCACAGACACAGGCTGGGGCAGAAAACAACAGAAAGCCAGTTATTAGCAGAAGCCCTGTAGGAAAAATAAGGCAGGGTCCCAGGTGCTGGAAATTCATTCCGAGGCCAGAGTGGGAGGAGTAGCGGCAGTGCTCCAAGGAAAAGCTCTTTATGATCCTCATGACCAGAGAGAAGATGGGTGTCTAATTAGAGTCTGGGGGGGGGCAGGAGCGGGGAGGAGAGGTTGAATTCCCTACAGGCCTCTTGGTGGGGCTGCGGAAAGAGGAATGAATAAGAGAAAAAAAGCTGTTAAAGTTAAGAAAGCCAAAAAAATTGGGATACAAGGAAAACAATATGGCAAAAAGCATAAAACGATCAAAATCTTGAAAAAGGAACCCCATTGTCTCTAGAAATGGGTTTCCTTCCTCTCAGCTGTCCAGCCATCTGGGCCTGTGCAACATGGCTCCCTGCATGAGGGACACGGAGGCTGCCTGGTCTCCTGTCGGGTCAGCATCCTCTGCAGCTAACGCAGCTCTAGGAGGGACAGTAATTCTGCCTTTCTCCTAGTAGGGCTTTGCTAGACGCTCTGTGTCTCGGGTCCTCACAGGCCCATGCGGCCTCCCCAGTTGACAATGCAGACTGGAGCCTTCTTCATTCAAATGAGCACTGACCTTGGGATTTGTGAATGGCGACATCACTGTCATGCCACTGATACACTAAATTGACCTCTTTTCCTTTCAGAGTGTGTCCAAGATTATCTGTGCATCTTCTTTCTCCTTAATAAGGAAATCAGATGCAGTTCCCCTTTACCATCAGCAGCTCTGAAACCAGGAGCCACTAGGGAGCCATGGACTCTTGGTTCCCACCCTCCAGCCCATCACACATTCACTCTGTCTCAGCCATAGAGGGAGCTCCAGGTGTTCAGCCTCTGCTCCAACAAAAACACCCTATTGTCATTTCATTGCTAACTTTTTCTCCTTTCTGGGAACTTCCATTTTAGCTGCTCATTTGCTTAATTACCTCTATTGCTGATACAAAAAGACTGAACATGTAACAGATGGTACCTTGAGATGGATGGATGTTATAGGTGCAGAACTGTCAACACACCTATCTCGATCCCATTTTAACTTTCACATTAAATCCCCCTGTGGACTGTTGGCGCTGAGCTAAGCTGATGTGTTCTGCAGGAGCCCAGATTCACATCAACCTTAGTAATTCTTTCTCCCTCCTGAGCTTCCTCCCTCTCTCCCCCTTCACTATATTTGGCTTCCCAGGGCTTTTTTAATGATCTCTGTAGCATCTTTAAAAACTATTCCACCTCATTTAAAATGTGGCATAAACAATGGGGTTTTGACAAATTAAGTAATAATAAGAAAACATTTTCAATATTCTGTATTTTTCCATTAAGCTCCCAAATTAGGAGTACCATTCTCTCTCCACAGTTAATGATGTGTTAGCCCTAGTTTCATTAAAAACCTCATTATTCAAAGATTTATAACTCAGCCCAAGAAATATCCCCTGAAGTTGGGAATAGATCCAATCTCAGTTTGGAAACTAACTTTTAAAGTAATTAAATGAGGATTATGTATCCAGCAAAGATAGTGGTTGATAAATAAATGTCTCACGATGATGGGACAAAATCAACAGTATGAAACTTAACACAAGTTATTGTGGAGTGCTATGAAAGGCTGAAAAGTTATAAAATAGAAAGAATGGATGGTTGGGACTTTGGTCCTGGTGCTGTTTCCAAATCGCAGTTGAGCAGTTCACTGGAAATTTTTGGGTTACAGTTACCTCATCCATCTGAAGAACTAGCTGGCATATGATCTCTACCACACATTCAGGCTCATGAAAAATCATGAAGCTGATTAAAAGTATAGATTTAATTCCCACTAAAAGACCAAGGCTCTTAGGAGAAGTGGCTGACTCCAGGCCTGGCATAGTGTGGGTGAGCCTAGAGCATCTTTCTCTGCCAGAACGTAAGGAGGTTCTCAAAAAAGTGATGAAGATATGATAAAAGGATGCAAGAGCCACCCTAAAGTACTCTCACTGGCCAAATCTAGGGCAATTTGAGCACCAACATATATATAATGGTATTCTGCAAGAGAGAGACAGACAGGGAGACAGAGGCAGATCAAAAGAGCAAATGATAAAGCAAAGGGGGGTAAAATGTTACCAACAGTGAATCTAGGTAAATCATATGTGGGCATTTTTTATATTATTATTCTTATATATCTGACATTATTTCCAAAGAAAAAGCTTTTTTCTTTTCTTTTTCTTTATAATGCTCAGGTTTAGAGCTACCTGGCTTTAGAGTGAAAGTAGGAAAAAGCAAAAACCCAGGTGATAAAATTTGCATGATAAGCCACATGTGCAATATGAGTTAAAGTATCCTATTCAAATATTGGAACACATGTGGAGTGTTGGCATTAGTGCCTGCTGAATTATTTTCATTAAATGGGATTCTGAAAAAACTTAGGTATATTTGCAGAAGGTTGACTAGAATGGTAAAGAGTTTGGGAATAAGCTGTAAAAGAAAATTGAAGGAACTAGCAAGAGAAAACTGAAGTGGGGAGATATCATATATTTCATACCTGATAGTTGAGATTCAGTGTCAGATATTTGAAGGACCAAAAAGCTCCAGACAATAAGATTTATTCACTTTAGCTCCAGGGAATAGGGCCATAGCTATATTGGGCTACACATGAAGAAGAAAGTATTTTCATTAGATCATTCCATGAACGAAATAACTACCCAACCAAGAAGTGGATTCCATAGACTATAAGTTTAGTCTCTATAGTCATTGATCATGAATACTGCCTAAAATAGTGTCACTGACATGGGGTGGGTGGTCTAAATTGGTGCTTCCTAATCTATTGGGTAGATAAACTTTGGAAATTCTTGGAATTATTTCAAGGGATGCTCAAATTCATGTGTACCCAAATATCTTTAGATCCAAAAATAATGTTCCTTTTATTTGTATTTATTACTATTTTTTCAAATGTATAAGATGCTATTGATTAATAAGTAATTTTATTTGAAACCTTTCAGAATTTATCCTGTCCTTATAAGGTTACATTTTGTTTCAGTACCCATCTTAAAAGTACAACTATAATCATTTGTGAAATCCGTGCTTTTCTTTCTTTCTTTTGTTCTTCTATAGAAGAAGGCTTAAAAAAAACAACAGAGAGGCAAACCATATTTTTCCATATAAAGACCCAACAGTATAAACATGTTAGTTGATCCCCATATAGTTTATAAATGCAATGCAATTCTATTTTTTTGTGGTGGACAGATGCAGGGAGATTTGACAAACTTTCTAAAATTTATTTGTAAGAATTAACATCCAAAATTTATAAAGTATTCATACAACTCAACACTAAAAAACCAAACAATCCAATTTAAAAATGGGCAAAGGACATGAATAGACACTTCTCCAAAGAAGACATACAGATGACCAATAGACATATGCAAAGATGCTCAGTGTCACTAATCACCATAGAAATGCAAATTAAGATCACAATGAGATATCACCTCACACCTGTCAGAATGGCTATCATCAATAAATCAACAAACAACAAGTGTTGTGAGGATGTGGAGAAAAGGGAATCCTTATGCACGGTTGGTGGGAATGCAGACTGGTACAGCCACTGTGTAAATACAGTATGGAGTTTCCTCAAAAAATAAAAAATGAAACTGCCTTATGACCTAGCACTTCCACATGGGAAAAGATCCAAAGAAACCCAAAATACTAATTTGAAATAATATACATACCCTTGTGTTCATTGCAGTGTTATTTACAGTAGCCAAGATTTGGAAGCAGACCAGTGTCCATCAGTAGATGAATGTTTAAAAAAAAATATTGGTACATTTACACAATGGAAGACTATTGGCCATGAAAGAAAAGGAAATGCTACCTTTTGTGACAGCGGGGACAGACCTGGAAAATACTATGTGAAGTGAAATAAGTTATTCAGAGAAAGACAAATACCATATGATTTCACTTAAATGTGGAATCTATAGAACAATATAAATGAATAAACAAAACAGAAATAGACTCATAGATAAATAGAATAGACTGATGGTTGCCAGAGTGGAGGGGAGTTGGGGGACTTGTTGAAATGGTGAAGGAATTGCAAAGTAAAGATCGGTAATTATAAAACAATCATAGAGATGTGAAATACAGCATAGGGGATATAGTCAATAACATTGTAATAACTATATATGGTGCCAGTGGGTACTGAAAATATCAGGGGGGATTGCTTTGTAAAATATATGATTGTCTAACCATTATGCTGTACACCTGAAACTAATACAAAATAATATTGAATGTAAATTGTAATTACAAAAGTAGACATGGTCATATTTAGCCAACTTATTCTTTCAGGTGATAATAATAATAAAATTAAATATTCTATGTAGAAAAAATTCATATGAAAAAATTAATGTTTAAGATTGCCCTGACCCTCTTGCCAAATTATAACAAGAAGGTTCATGTCCTAACAAATGGAAAACTCAAATATTAACTACTGTAATAGAGCTGAAGAAGACTTTGGATGAATGAAAGAGGAGAAAGGATTTCAAAGCCAACTCATATATGTGAGAATTCAGTGTGTGATCAAGATATAACAGATATGTTTTGTAAAGAAAATAAAAGGGCTATAAAACAAAATAATTTAATTCAGATATGTACTTATAGAGTACTCAGAAGGGTTAAGGGAACAATTTTAAGACAGGGCCTTTGTATTGACCCAGAATACTAAAGCTTGCTTATGAGGAGCCCTGCTAATTCAGCTCCTATAGAATGGGGACAGGGGGAAGGTAATAAGGCCATCTACACTAATAAAAGACAAAGATGCTAATTGACCATACCTTCACTACTCCCAAGCAATGCCCACCAGCCAATCAGAGCGACTATATGCAAATTAACCCAACCAAGATGATAGCTGGCAGCCACAAAGCTGGAGCAAGATAGAGGCTTGGTTGCCCCGGTGATGGAGGAAGCCAAGCTTCCTGCCTGCCCTGGCAGGCTGTGGCCTCTGCAAAAGGCAACAAAGTTTCAATTATAGAAACTAAATAAATCCCAGATACCTGCTTCCAGCCATCCTCCACTGGGAGCTTGGGTGGCTGGGGGCTGTGGCCAGCCTGCAAACAGCCATCAACCCCTCACCCAGGCTGGCCAGGCACCCCAGCAAGACCCCCACCCTTATCTGGGACACCCTTCGGGGCAAACCATTCAGCCCCCACCCATGCACCAGGCCTCTATCCTATATATAAAAGGGTAATGTGCAAATTGACCCTAACAGCAGAGCAATTGGGAATGACTGGTCACTATGACACACACTGACCACCAGGGGGCAGACGCTCAATGCAGGAGCTCCCCGTGGTGGCCAGTATGCTCCCACAGAGGGAGCTCTGCTCAGCCAGAAGCCAGGCTGATGGCTGCCAGCACAGAGGTGGTGGTGGGAGCCTTTCCTGCCTCCTCAGCTAAGGATGTCCGACTGCAGCTAGGCCTGCTCCCCCTGGCAAGTAGACTTCCCCCGAGGGCTCCGGGGTTGTCAGAGGGATGTCTGACTGCCAGCTTAGGCCCAACCCCCGAGGGAGTGGGCCTAAGCCAGCAGGTGGTCATCCCCCAAGGGGTCCCAGACTGCGAGAGGGCACCGGCCGGGCTAAGAGACCCTCCCGAGTGCACAAATTTTTGTGCACCAGGCCTCTAGTCCTATATAGTAAAAGCCTAATATGCAAATCGACTGAATGGAGGAACGACTGGTGGGACTACTGGTAGCTATAATGCGCACTAACCACCCCAGGGGCAGATGCTCAATGCAGGAGCTGCCCCAAGCCCGCAGGCCCCAGGCCAGCCAAGGTGGGTGCCAGCAGGGCCCTCCTAATCGCCCCATCGGTTGCCCCATAGGGCAAGGTGACTGGTGGCGGCAGTTGGGGTGGGGTTGATAAGTGGGTGGCACCAGGAAGGCCAAGGTGGGTGCTCATAGAGGGGCCTCTGATCACCCTCCCAGTTGTCCCACAGATTGGCCCTGATCGCTATGATGTGCACTGACCACCATGGGTCATATGCTCAACACAGGAGCTACTCCCTGGTGGTCAGTGCAGTCCTATAGCCAACCTCTTGCTGCTGGCCAACCACCCATGGTCCCTCCCCTTGGCTGACTGGCCCCCATTGACCCCTGGTGCTAAACCATTCGTAGATGACCTGCTTCTGGGTCGAGGTTTCATATGTGGCAGAGCAGTTCCCTTGCTGCAATCTATCGAAAGTCAGCCCTTGACACAAGGATTTATCTCGCTCCTGTCTTCTCCCTTCCGTGGAGGGCCACTCACCTGCCACAGTAGTGGCATGGCGGTGAGGGAAGGAGGAGGGGGGAGGCAGGGAACCGTGGGTGGCAGGGTGGCGTCAGCGTTGGGTATCCGTTCTTTCCGCACCCAGCCTGGTGACCATTGTCTCCTCTCCCGACCCTGCTGGGGCCTTTGGGCCCCAGGCTGGGACGCGGAACCAGGGATGGGTGGTGGTGGATGCAGTCCCTTTCCCAGGGAAGCTGAGGACTGGCTCCGAGGGTCCTCAGAGCCGGCGGCCAACCTCCCACTGTCCCTCCCCCGGCCGGCCAATCTCCCATAGTCCCTCCCCCCAACCAGCCAACCTCCTGTGGCCCCTCCCTTCCCCCCCTGCACACATTCGTGCACTGGGCCTCTAGTATTACTTTGGTCTTGAAGAATATGCTGTTGAAGTCATGACCCATGGAGCAGGAAGCTGCTGTCATCACTGCCTCAATTTCTAGCCAAAAAATGAATGTTGGATTATGCTACAAAAATTCCACATGTTTAAAATCCCACATCAGTGCATCTACCTGGCAGCACCTAAATTGTACTGAAAATTCTAGTTGTGAAATCAGTGCTGGATTAGGAAAGAATATTGGTTTAGGAAAGAAGGCTGATTGTGGATAACAGATTGCCTGCAACCAGTATTACCAAGACAAATTTATCATCAAGTAAAACAATAGTCATTTAGTATTTCTATTTTGAAAAATGGTCCAGAGCCACTTATAATTAAAAAAAGAATAATAAAATAATAATAGAAAAACACTAGATCAGAGGTTAATAAACTTTTTTCTATGAAAGACCAGATAGTACATTTTTTTTCAACTCTGTGAGCCATATGGTCTCTGTCCCAACTACTCAATTCTTCCACTGTAGCAGGTAAGCAAACACAGACAATCCTCCTATATAATAAAAGTCTAATATGCAAATTGACCAAACAGCAGAACAACTGGTCGCTATGACGTGCACTGACCACCAGGGAGCAGACACTCAACACAGGAGCTTCCCCCCTGCTGGTCAGTGTGCTCTCACAGGGGGAGCACCACTCAGGCAGAAGCTGGGCTCACAGCTGGTGAGTGCAGCAGTGGTGGTGGGAGCCTCTCCCACCTCCGTGGCAGCACTAAGGATGTCTGACTGATGGCTTAGGCCCAATCCCCGTGGGAAGTGGGCCTAAGCCAGCAGGCAGACATCCCCCGAGGGCTCCTGACTGTGAGAGAACATAGGCCGGGCTGAGGGATCTCCCCCGCCACCCCCCGAGGACAAGAATTTTGTACATCAGACCTCTAATACATAAATAAATGAGTATGGCTGAGTTCCAATAAAACTTTATTTATAAAACAGGTGTGGGCCAGATTTGGCCCATCCTAATATATAAAAACCCTGGGTCTGTCACATCTACAATGACCGGAGGCTCGACCTAATGCCCAGGCTGTGAGCACAGCAGGCTCTGGTGGGTGGGGACTTGTGGTAGCAGAGATGGGGATGGGGGAGGTGGGGCCAGCACTCACACTCACTCACAACCGCACTCATGCACACAGTGCCCACCAGCTCACAGCCTTTCCTCCCTTTCTTTCCCTCCCTCCCAGCTTGCTCTCAGAGCCTCTCTCAGAATGAGGAAACAAAACAGACTGGGCCTGAAGAGGCCTGGATGGAAGGGAGGTAGAGCAGAGGGTGGAGCGACCCCCACTGGCCCCACCCTCTCCCAGCCAGAAAAGAGGAAGAGGGAGACAGGGAGGCAGTGAGGCCTGGAGGACTGCTGAGAAAAACAGAGAGAGACAGAGACTGGGCGAGATCAGGTGTCAGGGGAGGGCAGTTAGGGGTGATCAGACAGGCAGAGGCAGTTGGGGGTGAGATCAAACCAACAAGGGAGAACAATTGGGGGTGAGATTAGGCCATCAGGGGAGAGCAGTTAGGGGTGATCAGGCAGGCAGGCAGAGGCAGTTAGGGGCAATCAGACAGGCAGGCAGGTGAGTGGTTAGGAGGCAGTGGTCCCAGATTATGAGAGGGATGTCCGACTGCCGGTTTAGGCCCAATCCCATAGGCAGTCGGACATCCCCAAAGGGGTCCCTGATTGGTGAGGGTGCAGGCCGGGCTGAGGGAACCCCCTTCTCCCCCTCTCCCCGAGCCACTACTTAGATATAATTTGCCAGCCGGTGGTCTAAAAGATAGTCACAGAAGTACTTTCTTATATTAAGATTTTGTAACACTGAAAAAGGTGCTGATGTGATTATTGATAGGTGCTTACTTACTGAAATCATTTTTATTGTAACCTCTTAGTTTAGAAATATCATTTGTAGCAATTTCATTTGAGAGTGGAATAATCTGCTCTGTGTGTTGTTTTTTTCAAAATAGAAGAAATTCTTAAAATGCCAAACTATCTTACTTTAAAATCCTTTTAAACCTGAACAGCTCATTAATTTAGACATTTTCACAGGGATGTGTGACAGATCAATGGGCTCTGTGCTTATGTGTTTGCCCTGAAAGAGGGAGGAGAGTAATCTAAAATTGGTATGTGTGAACCAAATCATGACCTTTTATTAAGCTGCCACATTCTATCAACATTGCCAAAGAGCCTGAAAACAGGGTTCCTTTGAGAAAAGCTCCACTTTTTCTCGTCATCTCTACACTAATATTCTCATCTTCCTCCAAAATCACAAGCACACTCACCCACACATGCACACACTTGCACTCACTCACATCCGCACACACACAGGGTGCCATTTTTTATGACAGCGTTTTATTAGCCAGTGCCCTCTCTGAGATAGCCGACATCATATAACCAATTCGTACGAACTCATAACCGTATTTCTATTCCCTAATGCTCAAGAGTCCGAGTTTAGAATTCAGGTCATGTTTGGGCTAAGAAGCTGCCGACCGATACTCCCACTGATGTTAGCTGGCCTTAGCTCTCCATTTATCTGACTGGGAATTTTACAGCAAAATAAACATTCTAAAATCAGATTATTTTTTAGCTGGAACAGACTCTTGAGATTATCAAGTCCAACCCTTTCTTTTATAGTAGAGGTGAACTTACAGAGGTTGTTAGTAGAACTCAAATCTGAAATACATAATCTTTTGGTGATTAAATCTTCTAACAGAGTTTTCTTATACAACAAATGACTTTTAAAATGTTTTAAAAATATGAAAGACCTACGGAAAATCTTACCAACATTTGTTTGGAAGATTTAACTTTATATGAATCAGTTTTCACTGTAAGCTGTTCACTCTTTTCTTGTAATGTCATAACAGTATTTTAACTTCTGTAAGGCAAGATAGGTTTCTCATCCAATTTTTTTGTACTGTATTCACTATTTGGGGGCCTTAGTAATGTGCAAATGACCAAAGAATCTGTATAGTAAATAGAGCTTCAAAAATTCATACTTCAAATGTGAAGCCAAAGCATAAATATAAATATAATGTCAAGAATAATTTTTCCATATTTTATGTTACATTGACAAAGTACAATTCCATTTATGTAGGAAAAGCATATTACTTAGCCCCTGATGATGTACCTTGGGTGCATGTACACCTTGAATCACACACGCCCGTCAGGATAGGAATTTAAATAATGCACGTTGTGAATATTTTAGAAGCTGATCTTCAATCCTGCTGTCTTCTGAGTTTTGCCAGCTTCTTTGGTCTGAACATTTGGAAAAAGGATCTTGTCAGCAAAACCTGGAACCTAGTTATCTTGGTGAATAATGGGACCATCTAGTCTCGGTAGAGGAGATTAATGCTACCTCTGTGGAATAAACTCTGATATCTGGAGCAAATTTAATACCAGAGGCCAAAGTGTTGGTAATGCATTTGAAAATTTGTATTGCCCAAACATGATATACGATAGAAAAACCATCCTTTATAACAGTATAGAAAAAGATCTAGCTTCTAAGTTATCTTAAAAATTACTAATTTTTCTAAAAGTGAGACAAATTACACTTCTGTGGTTTAATGTGTATAGCAAGTTTGAGGAAACTGTAGAATATTAGAATATTATAACATTTAAATGAAGATTTTTGGTAAACAAACACTAATACCCTCAACAAAAGTTGAAAGTAAAAGTCTTTTTTTTTTTTTTTTTGGATTACTGTTTTAATATTTATGTTTCTCTTTTATTTATTTATTTTTAAATTTCTTTATTGATTAAAGTATTACATATGTGTTCTTATCCCCCATTACCCTCTCCCCTGACCCCACCATTCATGCCCTCACCCCCCGTTGTCTGTGTCCGTTGGTTAGATTTATATGCATGCATATAAGTCCTTTGGTTGGGACTCTCCCCCTTACCCCCACCTTCCCCTACCTTCCCTCTGAGGTTTGACGATCTGATCAATGCTTCTCTGTCTTTGGATCTGTTTTTGTTCATCAGTTTATGTTGTTCATTACATCTGATAAATGAGTGAGATGATGTGATATTTATCTTTCTCAGACTGGTTTATTTCACTTAGCATAATGCTCTCCAGTTCCATCCATGCTGTTGCAAATGGTAAAAATTCCTTCTTTTTTATAGCAGCGTAGTATTCCATTGTGTAGATGTACCACAGTTTTCTCATCCACTAATCTGCTGATGGGCACTTAGGCTGTTTCCAAATCTTAGCTAAGGTGAATTGTGCTGCTGTGAACATAGGAGTGCATATATCCTTTCTGATTGGTGTTTCTAGTTTCTTGGGATATATTCCTAGAAGTGGGACCACTGGGTCAAATGGGAGTTCCATTTTTAACTTTTTGAGGAAACTCCATACTGTCTAAAATAATGGCTGCATCAGTCTGCATCCCCACCAGCAGTGCACGAGGGTTCCTTTTTCTCCACATCCTTGCCAGCACTTGTCATGTGTTGATTTGTTGATGATAGCCATTCTGACAGGTGTGAGATGGTACCTCACTGTCATTTTGATTTACATCTCTCAGATGATTAGTGACTTTGAACATGTTTTCATATGTGTCTTGGCCTTCCTTATGTTCTCTTTTGAAAGGTATCTATTTAGGTCTGTTGCCCATTTTTTTGATTTTGTTGTTTATCTTCCTTTTGTTAAGTTGTATGAGTTCCCTATAAATGTTGGAGATTAAACTCTTATTGGTGATAACATTGGCAAATATGTTCTCCCATACAGTGGGCTTTCTTGTTGTTTTGTTGATGGTTTCTTTTGCTGTGCAAAAAGCTTTTTTATTTTGATATAGTCCCATTTGTTTAAATTCCTAGACAGACATGGGATTTTGGATTTTTATCTCACTAGCATTAAAGAGAATAACAATAATAGGCATTTTTTAAGGATAATTTTTAAATTTAGTTTTTTGAAAACAAGTTTTTCACATGACTTCTCAAAATCCATTTGAACCCAAAAGCTCCTTAGTAAGTTCAGGACTATCTACAAGACTAACTAATTCTTTACTTACATTTATTAAACTGATGTTGAATTGCAAGAATCGGATGTAGTAGGACAGTAAATAAGCACAGCTTAAATGTGCAGTTTTCAAAATAACTTAGGAGATTGACCCTTGGCTGAAGAAGGCAAATGAAGCATGGGCTTGCTTGGGTTTTTTTTTGTTTGTTTGTTTGTTTGTTTTTTTTATCTCCCCTCCCCTGCCACTCTCCAAACCAAAAAAATTGTTTTGGCCTCGGTCGGGTAGCTCAGCTGGTTAGAGCATTGTCCCTGATACGCCAAGTTTTTAGCTTCCATCCCTGGTCAGTGCACATGCGAGAATTAGCCAATGAATGCATAAATAAGTGGAACAATAAATTGATGATTCTCTCTCTTTCCCCTTCCTCTCTCTCTAAAATCAATCAATAAAAAAATAGTTTAAAAATTCTTTAAAATAATAAAAATTATTTTGGCAAATCAGAAACATTGTTGAATTTATAGAAGATACAATGCCGATAGGAGCTTTATGTTACCTGTATAATATAGTAGCTGCAGGGCACAGACCAAATATCACATTTTTAGAGTTCAAAATAAGATATTTTCCTATAATTAAGGGCTTTCAAGTAGTCTGCCCATATCTTTTATGAAAAAAATACTTGAGGATATAGTCAAATGAAACAAAAAAGAGAATAAAAGAATAAGAAGCACTGCAGGTTCATAGAAACAGTGGAGCTAGCCAGAAATGAATTGAAAGAAATTCCAGGAAGAAATTGCATAGCAGCTACAGAAATGCTTGAGTACAAGTTAAAACAAGAAGACAGAGGCTCTATGCTGAATGTATGCTGAATGTCTGTCGCTGCCTAATGTTTCTCAATACCTCAACTATGTCATGAGCTGTGCTTGCTTATAGGAATTGAAAAGGATTCCCCACTACAAAATGAAGAGGGACAAGTGCAAAGACCAAGATGGCAATGGGGCATCATGTGCGAAAGGAACCCTGTGCAGAAGGCCAAGTGCAACAGTAACTATCTTACCGAAAACAGGTAATTTAATCACTCCGCACCACAGCCTATAAATACGGAGCTCGCCTTTCCAGTTGGAGAGATGGTGCGGTTAGAGCAGGAGCTCACCCCCCTCCAGTTCTTGTTTAAAGAATAAAGTCTCTTTCTGCTCCGCTTTGGTGAGCTCTGTTTCATCCTATTGGCATGAACATGAACATTCTATTGGCACTGGCAGAAGGAACTTGGTCTAGGTCTCCGGCCTTCAAAGGTCAGTAACATCTTCAAGAAGGAAAATAAAGCCCGTTACACAAAACACAGATGTTTTAAATAATCAGGTGAAGGCATATGTCTTTTCTGTTAACAAGGAAAAGAGACAGTTAAAATTTCCAAAGGGGTGGAGGAGGAAGGCTACATAAAAAAGTCAAGATTCATATACAATGATACTAAAATATAGCATGATTTGAGGACCTTCAGTGTATAAGAAAAGAGATTTATCATTATTTTGATAGTTTGAATGTTCTCTAAGGAAAAGTTTAGAAATTGTTACATAGTTTTACATTTTCTTTTTTTTTATGAAGGCAATCAATCTTTAGTAAGAATTACTTGCATTCTAGAATGTAAGCTCTTGAAGGTAAAACAGGGTATGTCTTATTCACTGCTCTCTTCCTAGTGGCTGGAGTTTGGGATATCACAGATATTCAATAATTATATGCAGACTGACTTACTATGCTGACAATATCAATTGCTTATAAAATAGCTATTCTGTGTAAGACCTGTTCCCACCCCAGATTGTTTTTAAAAGCTCATTCAAAGCACTAATATTTTTAAAGTCATTGATTAAGCCCATGCTGAAAGCTTTTGACTGTGTGTGTGTGTGTGTGTGTGTGTGGCAATCCCTTTGGTTAATTTTCTGTTGAACATGTTTGTAACAGCAGTGGGAGGTCTCCTAACTAATATGGAGTTTGTTACCAGAAGTAGAATGCTGGAAGTAATGGATACTAACTTTGGGAATTTGCTGAGGAGAGGAGTCATTAAGGTATAGGACAGAGAGAGCCCTTGCTATCCAAGCTGGGCGTTTGGTGTTCCTGTTAGGTGAGAGAGAAACATTTGATCATACTGTGAACTGTATTTTGGATGCAGACCATTTGCTGAATGAAGTTAGAGTGTTAAAAAAAGTATTTCTCAAAGCTTTTAAGTAATATCTTATAATAAAAAAGCCAAACACAGATGGAAAGCAATCCACCCCAAAAGCAGAGCATTAAGAAAATATGGCTTTGCTGACAGATTTTTTTTCTGTTTGTGGCTTGCAATATAAGTTAATGGAGAATACCATAGAAAAAACTGTACAACCATCAGCAGAGGCAGACCCCCACCAGAAGTTTGCTTTGAATGCTACACACATACCAAGAGGGCTTTTTTTTATTACTTACATAATTGAGGTCTCTGGGGAGAGAACAGGGCAGGCCTGTCAAGCAGGTTAATATAGATTAGAGAGCAAGAAAAGGCAATTGTGTTTGGAGGTGGGACTGGGGTGAGGGTTTGGGTATTGTTTAAATCTCCCACTGGTGCTAAAGGAAGAAACACCCAGGCTTTATTTTAAAATTAAATTTATTGGGGTGACATTGGTCAACATAAACATACAGGTTTCAGGTGTGGGTTTCTATGTTGCAAGATCTGTATATTGCCCCATGTGCCCACCACCCAAAGTCAAATATAAAAGTTACCACATATTAGAACCTCCTTCTCACCCCACCTCCTTCCCTCTGACAACCACCATACTGCTATTTGTGTTCACGAGTTTCAGTTTTTTATCCCACATATGAGTGAAATCTGACAGTCCTTAGCTTTTTCTGACTGACTTATTTCACTTAGCATAATGTTCTCAAGGTCCATCCATGTTGTTGCAAATAGTGCTATTTCATCCTTTCTTATGGCTGAATAGTATTCCATTGTATATTTGACCACAACTATATCCAGTTCTCTATCACAGGACACTTTAGTTGTGTCCATGTCTTGACTATCATGAATAATGCTACAGTGAACATATATCTTTGCGAATACATGATTTCCAGGTTTTCAGGTATATATCCAGGAGAGGGATTGCTGGGTCATATTGTAGCTCTATTCTTAATTTTTTGAGGAATTGCCAGACTGCTTTCCATAGTGGTTGTACCAGTCTACATTCCCACCAGCAGTGAATGAGGGTTCCCTTTTTCCACAACCTCTCCAACACTTGTTATTGCTTGTCTTGTTGATAATGGCCACTCTAACAGGTATGAGGTGGTATCTCATTATAGTTTTGATTTGCATTTCCCTAATTGTCAGTGAGGTTGAACATCCTTTCATATATTTATTGCTGTTCGTATGTCTTCTTGGGAGAGGTGTGTTTTCAGGTCCTCTGCCCACTTTTTGATTGGGTTGTTTGTTTCTTTAGTGTTGAGTCTTATGAGTTCTTTATTTATTTTGGAAATTAAACCTTTGTCAGAGCTACTGTTTGCAAATATCATCTCCCAAATGGTTGTCTGCTTCTTTCTTTTGTTGTCAGTTTCTTTTGCTGTGCAGAAGGAAGCTTTTTAGTTTTAAATAGTTCCATTCTTTATTTTTTGCCTTTACTTCTCTTGCCTTTGGGGTCAAGTTCATAAAATGTTCTCGATGACCAAGATCCATAAGCTTGGTCCCTATTTTTTCTTCTCTCTAACTTATTGTTTCTGGTCTTATATTTAGGTCTTTGATCCATTTTGAATTAATTTTTATACATGGGGACAAACTGTAATCCAGTTTCATTCTTTTGCATGTGGCTTTCTTTTTTCCTAGCACCATTTTACTTTATTGTGTTTCTGGCTCTTTTGTAAAAAATTATCTGTCCATATACATTTGGTTTTATAGCTGGGCTCTCTATTCCGTTCCATTGATCTGTGTATTTGTTTCTTTGCCAATACCATTCTGTTTTGATTATCATAGCTCTGTAGTATAATTTGAAGTCAGGTAGCATGATACCTCCAGCTTAGTTCTTTTTTTTTCTCAGGATTGCTTTGGCTACTCTGGGTCTTTTGTAGTTCCATTCAAATCTGATGATTTTTGGTTCTATTTCTTTAAAAAATGACATTGGGATTTTGATGGGGCTTGCATTAAATCTGTATATTGCTTTGGGTAATATATCCATTTTAACTATGTTGATTCTTCCAATCCATGAACATGAGACATTTTTCCATTTTTCTGTGTCTTTTTCAATCTCTCCCTCTTTAAAAAATCTTTATTATTGAAAGTATTATATATGTCCCCAGATTCCTCCATTGACCCCTTCTAGCCCTCCCTTACCCCCACCCCAGGCCTTCACCACCCTATTATTTCTGTCCATGGGTTATGCATATGTGCATACAAGTTCTTTGGTTGATTTCTTCCCTCCAACCCATACACTCCCGCATTATAATGCTTTGTAATTTTCAGTATATAGCTCTTTCATGTTCTTTGTTAATTTAATTCCTAGTTATTTCATTCTTTTGGTTGCAATTGCAAAATAAATGTGTGTGTTTTCATTTCTTTTAATGAAGTTTTGTTGTTAGTATACAGGAAGGCAATGGAGTTTTTGTACACTAATTTTGTATCCTGCAACTTGACTGTAACTGTTTATTGTTTCTAATAGTTTTTTTGGTGGCATCTTAAGGGTTTTCTATATACAGCATCATGCTGTCCACAAAAAGTGAGAGTTTTACTTCTTCCTTCTCTATTTGGATGACTTTTATTTTTTTCTCTTGCCTTATTTCTCTGGCTAGGACTTTGAACACTGTGTGGAACAAGGGTGGTGAGAGTGAACATCCTTGTCTTGTTCCTGATCTTAGAGGAAAAGCCTTCAGTTTTTCACCATTGAGAATGATATTAGCTGAGGGTTTATCATAAATGACCTTTATTATGTTGAGGTACTTTCCTTCTATTCCTTTTTTATTGAGTATTTTAACCATAAATGGATGTTGTATCTTATGAGATGCTTTTTCTGCATATATTGAAAGATCATATGATTTTTATCCTTTCTTTTGTTAATGTGGTATATTTGTAAATCCTTAACTAATAAAGAATTTAAAGATAAAAAATAAAAAGAAAAAAAAGAAAACAATAGACTTAGCAAAACATAAGATTGGTAAAACTGTGTCTATAAGTCCCTTGTAAGAAGCCGTCCTTAAGCCATGCCCACCAGCTAATCAGAGCGACTATATGCAAAATAACCCAACCAAGATGGTGGCCGGCAGCCATGGAGCAGGAGCTAGCAAGGGGCTTGGTTGCCCAAGTGATGGAGGAAGCCAAGCTTTCCGCTTTCTGCGGCCAGCTCTGAGCTGAACTCAAGGCAACAAAGTTTAAACTATGGAAAATAAATAAACCCCAGATACCTGCTTTCAGCCTGCCATGGCCACAGAGCTGGATCAGGCAGGAAGCTTCGGTTGTCCCCGGCGATGGAGGAAGAAGGAAAGCTTCCCCCCTGCCCTGGCCAGCTCTGAGCTCCACTCAAGGCTACAAAGTTTCAATAATAGAAGGAAAATGTATCCCAGAATAAAAGGAAAAAAAGAGAGGCTGGGAGCTTCCATCTCTGTGGGGGTTGGCAAGCCTGAAAACAGCCCTCAGCCCCACACCCAGACTGGCCAGGCACTCCAGTGGGGACCCCCGCACTGAAGGGGGTGTGACCAGCTGCACACAGCCATCAGCCCCTAACCCAAGCTGTCCAGGCACCCCAGCAAAACCCCCACCCTGATCTGGTACACACTTGAGGGCAAACTAGATAGCCCCCATCCATGCACCAGGCCTCTATCTCATATAATAAAAGGGTGATATGAAAATTGACCCTAACAGCATAATGACTGGTCACTATGACACTCTGACCACCAGGGGGCAGATGCTCAATGCAGGAGCTGTCCCTAGTGGTCAGTGCACTCCCACAGGGGGAGCTCTGCTCAGTCACAATCCAGGCCGATGGCAGCCAGCACAGCGGTGATGGTAGGAGCCTCTCCTGCCTCCTCAGCAGCACTAAGGATGTCCAACTGAAGCTTAGCTCTGCTCCCTGCTGGAAAGTGGACATCCCGCGAAGGCTGCCAGGATGCCAGAGGGATGTCTGACTGACAGCTTGGGCCCGATCCCCCAGGGAGGGGGCCCAAGCCAGCAGGTGGACATCCTCCGAAGTGTCCCAGACTGAAAGAGGGTATAGGCAGGGCTGAGGGACCACCCCCTCCACGAGTGCACAAATTTTTGTGCACTGAGGATCTACTAACATATACCTAAACACATATAATATAAAAGTGTGGGTATTTTGCAATATTTATATTGGGGCATCCATATTTTTACTAATAAGATAAATAGTTAGCTGATTTCATTCTACTGTCTGAACAGTAAGTTTATGCTCCCTAGAAAATCTGCTGGCATATCTGTTGCCTCATGTTGTCCCCAGGACTGGTCACCACTAGACAAGAAGCCTGTCAGTCTAATGGTAACAGAGCTCTCTCCCCAGAGTTCACAGTGTATAGCACCACTTTGGGGACATAGGGCATCTCTGAGATGTGCTGGTATGGGCACTGCCTCTACAAGGAGAGTGGTGAGGCTTGATCATCATCGTGAATGTATTTCACAATCAGGAATGACACCAGTTCAAATAAAAAACAATAATTTTATTATTTAAAATCGATTATACCAAGGAATGATGAAGGACAACACCACACAAAAGAAAAGAATGAAAGCCAAACTCGCCCCAAACCCTAAAGTAAGAAAAAGATCAAAAAAGAAAGTACGCCATGGAGAACATACAAACAAAATAAGAAGAGCAAAGAAAACAGAGATGTCAAGGAGTGCAGGGGAAATGATTTTTTCCCTTGGGACAGCCTGGGCCTTTTCCCCAGAAGGCCCTTGAGTTGGTCCCTTCACAGGCAGCTCCTCTTCTGATGTAGGACCCTGCACGGGTCCCCAGGAGGGTTCTTCTTCCTCTGCTGCTGGCGCCTCAGTTCTGTCCATGGCCGGCCCTGGCTCTGCCGCTGCAGCTGGAGAGGTGGCTGGAGCTGACAAGGGCTCTGAAGATTCACCCGCCTCCAGCTCTGCCTCTGGCTCATCAGGTTGGACTCTCGGTGTTCCAAGAGCAGCCTCACCTAACCCCTGGGCTGGTGCTGGAGTTGGGAGAGGAGAAAAATTCACCCACATGCCAGGATTCCCTTGTGCCCCCCAGACACAGCACACAGCTAGAGCCCGGGATCCACCGCAGGACATCCTCCCCGCCCAAAATCCAGCAGCTGGGTGGCCTGAGGCCAGTCTTTGCTCCTGGCCAGGCTCTGGGGTGCTCCCTGTGTGTCTGGCAACAATCCCGCCCCATAAGCTCACGTGGACCTCCCCACCCATTCCACCCCACCACCCACCTTCTCACCCTTCGGCGCGGCCTCCTGAGGCTCCCGGTCTTGGCGCCTGCTGCGATGACCATAGCCCCAGCACTGCAGGGCCAGGCTGACAATGGCCATCCGCCTGTGGGGACGGAGCGGCTTCGAGGGTGGAGGCCTGTGGGGCTTGGGTGGCTCTGGTGGAGGAGGCCTTCTCCCTTCCCCCATGGGCCCTGGTTCCCCAGACGCCCAGGTGGCCACACTCACTTCAGGCCTGCTTTGGCCTGAAGTGGTGTGGCTCACTGGCCCCTCCCTGCTGGGCGTGGGGCGGGGGTCTTCACGGCCCAGCTGCTGCTCCTCTTTGACCAGCTGAGACCTCTTCTTGGCCTGGCTGGAGGTCTGCAATGACAGTGACCGGCAGCTGACTGGGAGCACTCAAGCCTGGCCCTAGTCACTGCTGCTTCTGCCCACTGGACTTCTGCTCCTGGATTGAGTACAGCCCTGTGTCTACACAGACATCCACTGAGAGGAAAAGAGACTCACCTCCAGGGCTCAGGACAGACCTCGGGCAGAGGCTGCCACCCACCCTCCACGTCCACCCAGCTAGCCTTGACCTGGGGTGAGAACAAGATTGGTCCAGGCCCCCGAACCCAGCCTGATCCTGTTCTGGACAGACGCTCCCCACGTGAAAACTCCCTTCACCCCCCATGCCCCCAAACTCACGGGCAGGGGACATAGGGCTGCTCAGTTGGGATCAGAGGGGTGGCCTGGCCCAAACCAAACCCCCTGTGTTACCTCTGGATCCCGCCCGGAAAAGGGCCACAGGCGTCCTCTCCTCTGAGTGCGGACCCAGCGGCGACCACGACTAAACACACTCTCATCGCTGCCTCTCTTGAGGCATGGGCCTCGGGACGAGGGCAGACAACACGAAAACATGGTGTCCTCTCCAATGTCTCTATCCGAGTGAGATGGGAGGGGCAGTGACAGAATGTGGCTGCCCGGTTATCTGGGTTCCAAGCTCAGCTGGGCTCCATTGTCAGCATGTGAGGTCTGAGTTGACCCTGCAGTGCTTTGGTGCACAGGATAATGCTCCAACCCACTGAGCCATATCAGCCAGGGGTACAGGAGGGTTTTTTTTCCATGTTTGAACATATGATAAAGAAAACCAATATCCGCACCCATGACATCATTGTCAATACTGCTCAAAGAGTAGTACAACAAATGATAACATTTAACTAAACACATATAATATAAACGTGTGTGTTTTTGCAATAGTTACATTGGGGCATCCATATTTTTACTAATGAGATCAATAGCCAGCAGATTTCTTTCGAGTGTCTAAACCAGTGATGGCGAACCTATGAAAAGCGTTGCAGGCGTGACACAGGAACTCATTTTATGGCTCGATAATTTCTTGTGACATGGCCTTTAAATATATAAAATAATTTCAAAAATATAAGTGTTTGTCTTTTACTATGGTTGCAAATACCGGAAAAAAATTTTTTTTGAATATTTCTCTATGTGACACGGCACCAGATTTAAGTTAGGATTTTTCAAAATTTTGCCACGCCGAGCTCAAAAGGTTCGCCATCACCGTCATAGTGACTGGTTGAGCAGTCATTCTGGTCGTTCCATTGTTAGGGGCAATTTGAGTGTTAGCCTTTGATTATACATGATGATAGAGGCCCGGTACACGGGTTGGGGCTGGCTGGCCTGCCCTGCTGGGGGCCCCGGATAGGTGTGGGAGTCCTTGCTGGAGGGGCCAGAGGCAGTTTACTGGAGGCCCCACCCCTGACCAGGTTGGGGGACATCCCACTGGGATGCTGGGTTGGCCAGGACGAGGGGCAGCGGTTGTTCTGGTCTCTGGTCTTTCTGGTCATTTCTCCATTTCGGTTGCCGGGCTTTTATTATATAGGATGAGCGAATTACTAACATTATGAATGTTTGCAGAACATGGAAAAAATAAAATTCTGTTTTGAAATATGTAAATCATGCCTGTGACTTAGTAACATTTTAGTTGCACACTTATTGCTTTGGATAATTGTATCCAGAGATATGAGATCTAAATTCATTAAAAACTATGCAAAAATACATATAAGGACCTGGCCAGTATGCTCAGTTGATTGGGCATCGTCCATGAACCTAAGGGTTGCCAGTTTGATTTCTCATCAGGCCACAAGTCTGGGATACAGGCTCAGTCCCCAGTAGGGGTTGGGCAGGAGGCAGCCAATTGATGACTCGCTTTCACATTTATATTTCCCCATCTCCCTCTCCCTCTGTCTCTCTCTCTCTCTCTCAAAAAAAAAAAAAAAAAATCTTTTAAAAGGTACATATAAAAATGTCTACTTAGCAGTGATTCTGAATTGACTATGAATTATAAAAAAAAAATCATTCTTTAAGCTTGTAAACAATTTCCAAATGTTTTACAATGGGTATATGTTACCTTAGCCATTAAAAATGAAAGCTTACATATTCCTCTCTGAATAGAGTTTCAAGATTTTCTGAGATTATATAGATATGTATATATAGATGCTATTTTTTTTCTTTCTTTCTTGACATGCTCCCTAGTAAATCTGCTAACCCCTCTGCTGCCTCACTTTGTCCCCAGGACTGGTCCCCAGTACACAAGAAGCCTGTCAGTCTAATGGTCACAGTGCTCTCTCCCCAGAGTTCACAGTGGATAGCTCCACTTTGGGGACACAGGGCATCTCTGAGATGTGCTGGTATGGGCACTGCCTCTCCAAGGAGAGTGGTGATGCTTGATCAGCATCGTGAATGTATTTGATGATCAGGAATGACACTGGTTCAAATAAAAAACAAAAATTTTATTATTTAAAAGGGATTATACCAAGGAATGATGAAGGCCAACACCAGACAAAAGAAAAGAATGAATGCCAAACTCGCCCCAAAGCCGAAAGTAAGAAAAAGATCAAAAAAGAAAGTACGCCATGGAGAACATACAAACAAAATAAGAAGAGCAAAGAAAACAGAGATGTCAAGGAGTGCGGGGGAAATGATTTCTTCCCTTGGGACAGCCTGGGCCGTTTCCCCAGAAGGCCCTTGAGTTGGTCCCTTCACAGGCAGCTCCTCTTCTGATGCAGGACCCTGCACGGGTCCCCGGGAGGGTTCTTCTTCCTCTGCTGCTGGCGCCTCAGTTCTGTCCATGGCCGGCCCTGGCTCTGCCGCTGCAGCTGGAGAGGTGGCTGGAGCTGATAAGGGTTCTGAAGGTTCACCCGCCTCCAGCTCTGCCTCTGGCTCATCAGGTTGGACTCTCGGTGTTCCAAGAGCAGCCTCACCTAACCCCTGGGCTGGTGCTGGAGTGGGAGAGGAGAAAAATTCACCCACATGCCAGGATTCCTTTGTGCCCCCCAGACCCAGCACACAGCTAGTGCCCGGGATCCAGCGCAGGACATCCTCCCCGCCCAAAGTGCAGCAGCTGGCTGGCCTGAGGCCAGTCTTTGCTCCCGGCCAGGCTCTGGGGTGCTCCCTGTGTGTCTGGCAACAATCCCGCCCCATAAGCTCACGTGGACCTCCCCACCCATCCCACCCCACCATCCCACCTTCTCACCCTTCGGCACGGCCTCCTGAGGCTCCCGGTCTTGCCGCCTGCTGCGATGACCATAGCCCCAGCACTGCAGGGCCAGGCTGGCAATGGCCATCCGCCTGAGCGGACGGAGCTGCTTTGAGGTTGGAGCCCTGTGGGGCCTGGGTGGCTCTGGTGGAGGAGGCCTTCTCCCTTCCCCCATGGGCCCTGGTTCCCCAGACGCCCAGGTGGCCACACTCACTTCAGGCCTGCTTTGGCCTGAAGTGGTGTGGCTCACCGGCCCCTCCCTGCTGGGCGTGGGGCGAGGGTCTTCACGGACCAGCTGCTGCTCCTCTTTGACCAGCTGAGACCTCTTCTTGGCCTGGCTGGAGGTCTGCAATGACAGTGACCGGCAGCTGACTGGGAGGACTCAAGCCTGGCCCTAGTCACTGCTGCTTCTGCCCACTGGACTTCTGCTCCTGGATGGAGTCCAGCCCTGTGTCTACACAGACATCCACCAAGAGGAAAGGAGTCTTACCTCCAGGGCTCAGGACAGACCTCGGGCAGAGGGTGCCACCCACCCTCCACGGCCACCCAGCTAGCCTTGACCTGGGGTGTGAACATATTGGTCCTGGCCCCCAAACCCAGCCTGTTCCTGTTCTGGACAGACCCTTCCCACATGACCACTCTCTTCACCACCCCCCCTTCCCCCAGTCCCCCAAGCACATGGGGAGGGGACATTGGGCTGCTCAGTTGGGATGAGAAGGGTGGCCTGGCCCAAACGAAACCTCCCTTTGTTACCTCTTGATCCCACCGGGGAAAGGGCCACAGGGGGCATGTCCTCTGTGTGCAGATGCAGTGGCGACCAGGACTAAACACACTCTCATCGCTGCCTCTCTTGAGGCATCGGCCTCCGGACAAGGTGAGACAACTCGAAAACATGTTGTCTTCTCCAGTTTCTCTATCCGAGTGAGGTGGGAGTGGCAGGTATAGAATATGGCTGCCTGGTTACCAGGGTTCCAGGCTCAGCTGGGCTCCATTGTCAGCATGTGAGGTATGAGTTGACCCTGCAGTCCTTTGGTGCACTGGATGATGCTCCAACCTACTGAGCCATATCAGCCATCGGTAGAGTATGCATTTTTAACCATGTTTGAACAAATCATAAATAACACAATTATCCACACCCATAACATCATTGTTAGTACTGCCCAAAGAGTATAGAACAAATTATTTGCACTAATAAAAGACAAATATGCATATTGACCATAACTTTGCTATGCCTTAAGCCATGCCTCCCTGCCAATCAGAGTGACTATTTGGAAATTAACCCACCAAGATGGCAGCCAGCATCCAGGGAGCTGGAACAAGTCATAGGGTTGGTTATCCCTGCAATGGTGGAAGCTAAGCTTCCTGCCTGGCCTGGCGGGCTCTGGCCTCTGCAAAAGCCAACGAAGTTTCAATGAAAGAAGACAAGTAAATCCCTGATATTTGCTTCCACCACCCTCCACTGTTAGCTTGGATGGCCTTGTGCCGTGGCCAGCTTGCAAACAGCCATCAGCCCCTTACCCAGGATGGCTACACCATCTTGGGGTGAGGTTCCCTGCTGGGGGTTTTGGCCAGCCTGCCAACAGCCTTCAGCCCCTCACCCAGGGTGGCCAGGCACCCAAGCAGGACTCCCACCCTAATCCGGGACACCCTTCAGGGCAAACAAGCTGGGCCCCACCCATGTACCAGGCCTCTATCCTATATAATAAAAGGGTAATATGCAAATTGAACCTAACAGCAGAGCGACTGGGAGTCACTGGTCACTATGACACTCAATGCAGGAGCTGTCCTCTGTGGTCAGTGTGCTCCCACAGGGTGAGCTCTTCTCAGCCACAAGTCAGGCTGATGGCTGCCAATACAGCATTGGTGGTGGGAGACTCTCCCGCCTCCTCCTCCGCACTAAATATTTCCGTTTGCAGCTAGGCCTGCTCCCCACTGGCAAGTGGACATCCCCCGCGGGCTCTCAGGCTGTCAGAGTGATGTCTGACTGCCTGCTTAGGCCCAGTCCTCCGGGGAGTGGGCCTAAGCTAGCAGGTTGACATCCCCCATGGGGTCCCAGACTGTGAGAGGGCACAGGCCCGGCTGAGTGACCCTCCCGAGTGCACAATTTTTTGTGCACAGGGCCTCTAGTTCTATATAATAAATGGCTAATATGCAAATTGACTGAACATCGGAACGACTGGTTGCTTTGATATGCACTGACCATGAGGGGGCAGATGCTCAAAGCAGGGGCTGCCGCCTGGTAGTGCTTGCACTCCCATAGGGGGAACGCCACTCAGCCAGAAGCTGGGCTCACAGCTGGTGATTGCAGCAGTGGTGGCAGGAGCATCTCCTGCCTCTGCAGCAGCGCTAAGCCATCAGTTGGTCATTCCCAAGGGCTCCCCGACTGCAAGAGGGGGTGCTGGCCTCTAATTTAGATATGTTAGCAATTACTGCACAACTCCAAAGATACTAAACTTAGAGCTTAATATAGCAACTGATGAGACTTTGGGTTTCTCCTTTGAGAGTGTCTAAGTATGTTCCATGTAGGATTAGGCATGTTTCAAAGTCCTGTTTAGAGCAAAGTTTTTGTATGGCTGTTAGGTAACAAAGATAAACAGTGTTTTCTGTCTCCTTAACAAGTGTTCCTTTTCTTATTTCTTCCAATAGTATCCATGTTATGTTCAGGTATTAATATACATATTTGGGCTTCACCCCAATTCAGGAGAGGAATAGTAATAAATTTCAGGCAACCAGGAGATCTTTATTTTTTTCCAAGTAATTAGTTTATGCATTGGCATATGTCACAAAATTATGCAATCCTAATCCTGACTAATGAAATGCGAGATGAATCTTCTTAGGGGTGTTTCTAGCAAAAAATTTATATACTGTTTAAAAGGAACATTGGCAATGACTGGCTCCTTTTTTATTTTATGTTGTTTTGTAAGGATATAATACCTGAAAGTCCTGTAGTTATATTGTAACTTTGAGGGGAAAGCCACAAAAATTACAGAAAATTATACCCAAAGCCTAAAAATTCTTTAAATTCAAAATTAACTAACATAGTCTACTTATTAGGGGGCAATAAACCCTTCACTGTTTAAAAAAATTTTAGGTAGATATTCTGTTATTTGCAGCCAAATGCAACTTAATGGAAATAATTGGTATTATCATAATATTATAAATACTGTTTGTTCCTTTCAATATTTAGACTCAAATATATAGAAAGAGCATGGAATAATTCAGAGTTATAAATCTCAAGGTAACTATCATAAAACTTGACAGTGTTTTTCCAGAGTTGGTGGCTCAAGAAATAGAAAGCTTCAGTTTACTAAGCCTGGCTTTAAGCCTAAGTCCTTGTATGTTTCTGCTTGCTCTCCCTCTGCCACTTGCCATCACCATAAGAACATGCATAATCTGGCCTGCTGGGGGATTAGAGACACATGGAGCAGATATCCCTCCTGAGACCAGACTAGATCATCCAATCAATGCAAGCTGAACTTCTCCCCTCATGGAGCTGAGCAGGCACAGCCAAGAGCAGCAGGACCATCTAACGGTAACCAATGACCCCAGAAGCATAAACAGTAAACACTAATGTTGCATGCCATAGGATATCTCAATAGCTTATCATGCAGCTTTTTGTGGCAATTGATAAAAATCACAGGTTGTTTCCATATATTCTGATTCTCCTTTCAGACACATGGTAGGATTGTTTTTCCTTGATCTACTGAAGTTAAGCATGATCATGTGACTTTCTTTAACAACTTGTAAGTGTAAGTAATATATGTTTCTTCTGGGTAATGGCATTTAATTACCTATGTAAGACCAGGAAGCTCATCTTTCCTCTATGTGGTGATGGTGCAAGGATGTGTTAAAATGTAACTGCCATTAGCCTGGGTCTAAGTGACTATAAGATCAAGAACTGCCCTCTGCACATGTATAGACATATGGCATGAGCTAGAAGTAAATTTGTGTTGTGTTAAGGCACTGAACTTTGAGGGCAGTTTATTATCATGGTGTATTATGGCATATACTGACTGATGCAAGGTGTCCTAGTAGAATTCATCAAAATGGTGACATTTGAACTTGGATTTTAACGTAAAGGGGTTATTTGTGTGATATCCAGAAGAAATATATTCTAGGCAGAGAGAACAACCAGTGCAAAGTCAGAAGTGTGCCTAAGGTGTTAAAAAAGACCTATGTGTAGGGTGGGATGAGGGAAATAATAGTAAGAGATGATGTTAGGAATGAGAAAGTGGGGTTGCAGGTCACGTAAAACCCTGCAGCTCATTCTAAAGACATTGACCTTTAATCTGAATGAAATAGGGAGAACTTGCAGGAATTCAAGCAAATAACGACATTTGCCTGACTTAGGTTTTAACAGTGCAGAGAATGAACTGCCAGTATATAAGCAGGGGTGACATTTAAAAACTCTAATCCAACAAAGAGATGATAGTGGTGGCTGGGACCAAGCAGTAGTTGTGCAAGTGATAAGAAGTTGGTTGGGTTCCATACATATTTTGAAAGTAGAGTCTACAGGTTATTACTGGTAGAATGGGTGAATGAGAGAGAAAAGGATAAGTAAAGGATGACCCAAGAATCTTGGTCTCATGCAAAGAAAATATAGAAGTAGACAAAGGTCTTAAAAGCCAGAAAGAAAAAGTTTGTATCTTATGATAAAAAAGAAAATAGACACTTCTCGAAAGAGGACATACAGAAGGCCGAAAGACATATGAAAACCTGCTCAAAGTCACTAATTATACGAGAGATGCAAATCAAAATGACAATGCGGTATCATCTCACACCTGTCAGAATGGCTATCATCAACAAATCAACAAACAACAAGTGTTGGAGAGGATGTGGAGAAAAAGGAACCCTTCTGCACTGCTGGTGGGAATGCAGACTGGTGCAGCCACTGTGGAGAACAGTATGGAGCTACCTCAGAAGACTAAAAATGGAACTCCCATTTGACCCAGTGATCCCACTACTAGGAATATATCCCAAGAAACCAGAAACGCCAATCAGAAAAGATATATGCACCCCTATGTTCATAGCAGCACAATTCACCATAGCTAAGATTTGGAAACAGCCTAAGTGCCCATCAGCAGATGAGTGGATTAGAAAACTGTGGTACATATACACAATGGAATACTACGCTGCGGTAAAAAAAAAAAAGGAACTCTTGCCTTTTGCAACACCATGGATGGAACTGGAGAGCATTATGCTAAGTGAAATAAGCCAGTCAGAGAAAGATAAATACCACATGATCTCACTCATTTGTGGATTATAGAGAACAACATAGACTGATGAAAAGGGACAGACCCAAAGACTGAGAAACAGCGATCAGGCTATCAATCCCCAGAAGGAAAGTAGGGGACGGCAGGGGTAAGGAGAAGAGATCAACCGAAGGACTTGTATACATGTATATAAGCCAAACCAATGGACATGGACAACAGGGGTATGGGAGCATGAGTTTGTGTGTGGGGGGGAGGTTGGGGGTTAATGGGGGGGATGTGGACACATTTGTAATACCTTAACTAATAATACAAAAATAAATTAAAAAAAAAGAAAATCAATTTTTTGGCTTGAGTATAGCAAGATTTGGGGCTTGTGAAGTGAGGAAAAGAATGCAGTAGATAGATCAAGATGATAACATACAAAGGGGGTAGTGATAGATCAGATGGGAGCTTTAAAGTAAGAAGGGATCCCAGGTAAATCTAAGGACCATTACCCTCCGGGAGTGACTCAAACTGTTACAAGGGAGAGGAAAGTCTAGAAGAGGGCAGTGAGGAATATGGCAAAGGGGTACATTGTGCTTGTAATCAAAGTTAAATTTGCAGTGATGAAGAGCATTGTCACAGCCCTTCAGCAGGTTCAGGGAGAGTTTTGGGTCACTGTTTCTTTAAGACGATGATGCAAAGATCTCTTGGAAGTGAGTGGAAAAAATGACAACACAAACCACCGCAGGGCTTCCCTCCTCTCTTGGGCTCATGCTGCTTTAGTTTAGATAATGCTTCTATGTCAAGCAGAGGAGCAGAAGGATAAACAGGTTCAGTGTTTTAACTAGAGTAGGTTTGAAATAAATTGACTGTGCCTAGCAATAAAGGAATAAATGCATCTAATCCATTGATAAAAATATGTACTTTAACCTTATCAGAGAATGACAATAATAATCCTTTACTGCTGTAAAGGACTATATGGTAGAAATAAAACTGAGGATTTCAAGACACTGAGGTATATTTTTATAGTCCAAATCACATTTCTTTCTAGGTATGCATTCTGAGCTAGGCCTTTCCTGAAAAGAATAACATCAATGACAACAAAACAACATTAAAAAGAAAATAAAAATAAAGCTCATTTTTCTCTTGAGAGTACGAAGTTCCTAATCCATTCCTGGTCCTGTTGGTTAAAGAGAGAACACTTTGAATTAGCATGTAACTTGTCTTCTTTTTAAGTGTGAGAATTGGTAAGTTCACTCATAAATTAAACTCTGACTTCTTAGATGGCCTCAAGGCCATTATGGTCTGGCCTCTATCACATGTCCAATGTCACTCACTCCACTTCCCCCTCACTCACAGGACGGCAACCACACAGCCCTCCTATTTCCAATGCGCCAGGCTCTTGACCACATTGGAACCTTTGCAGGTGCTGTATCTCTCTCTGCACTGCTCCTTCTAAGCATTTCACATAGCCAGCTCCTTCTGTAAAAGTCAGGTTCCAGGCTAGAAACATAATTCGCACTGAATAGCACACATGAAGAAACTTTAGAGGTGAGGCACCCAGAGACTAGCAACACCAAGAAACCATTACACACCAAGAGCTGAAGGAGCAAGAGGAGGCAGTGGGATTATCTGAGCCTAAGGTAAGCTAGCCCTGTGAGGAAGGAGTTTTCTGATGGGAGTTGTAGTTGTGAGGGATGCAGCTACTGCCACAGATGTGACACTGGATCACGGAGAGAGGGTAAGGAAAATCTTGACATCTGTATTCTTCTGCCCCTCAATCTAAGCCACTGTCTTACCTTGGCAGAACTCCACAAGAAGCCTGAGGACAGGGAGCAAAAGTCATGCAATTCTCAGGGACCCAGCATTCCTGGCAACCAGAAAAGTTCAGAAAGTCAAAGAATGATTGACAGGGTGTGTGTGTGCATGCACCTGTGTGCAATGTGGGAAATGACAATTACTCAGTATACCGTTCTTTCCTTACCTGTCTATCACCTCGTCATAAAGGCCTTCCTTGACCATCCTGTCTATGGTCCTTTCTAGACTTTAAATTTCCTTTCTTTCTCATTTGTAACTATTGTACTTTCTTCTTATTTATTTATTCAAATGCTCTTTCCTCATGATAGATGACAAAGCATCATCAAGGCAGACACCCTTTGCTTTCCTCTGGGTAACTGGTGTCTGGTACAGATCCCTGGCATGTACAACATACTGAGATATCTGCGGAAAAAAACAAAGAAAGGAATGAAGGAGGGAGGGAAGAAAGTAAGGTAAAAGTTCTTTTTGTTTTGTTTTTTAAATAAATTTTTAACTTAATAAATGAATTCAGCAATGTAATAGGATACAAAATTAACATCCAGAAATCTATGGCATTTTTATACACCAATAGTGAGCTTAAAGAAAGAGAGATTAAAAAATAAATCACATTTACCATTGCAACAAAAAAATTAAGATACCTACGAATAAACTTAGCTAAGGAGGTAAAAGATCTGTACTCAGAAAAACACAGGACACTGATAAAAGGGATAGAGGAAGAAATAAACAGATAGAAGAACATACTGTGTTCATGGATTGGTAGAATAAACATCATTAAAATGTCCATACTACCCAAAACATTCTATAGATTCAATGCACTCCCCATTAAAATACCAACAGTATATTTCACAGACCTAGAATGAACTCTCCAAAAATCATATGGAATTAAAAAAAAAAAGACCCCAAATAGCCACAGCGATTCTGAGAAAGAAGAACAAAGTAGAAGGGATCTCAATACCAAATATCAAGCTATATTACAAAGTCAATGTTCTCAAAACTGCCTGGTACTGGCACAAGAACAGAAATATAGACCAATGGAATAGAATAGAGAACCTAGAAATCGACCCAAACCACTAAGCTCAATTAATATTTGACAAAGGAGGCAAGAGCATACAATGGAGACAAGATAGTCTCTTCAATAAATGGTGTTGGGAAAATTGGACAGGTACATGCAAAAAAAAAAAAATAAAATGAAACTAAACCACCAACTTACACCATACACAAGATTAAACTCAAAATGGATAAAGGACTTACATGTAAGAAGGGAAACCATAAAAAATCTTAGAGGAATCCACAGGCAGCAAAATAACAGACATATGCCAAAGCAATTATCTTCACTGATACAGCTCCTAGGGCAATGGAAACTAAAGAGAAAATAAACAAAATGGGACTACATCAAAATAAAAAGCTTTTGCACAGCCGAACAACAAGAAAGCCCAATGCATGTGAGAACATATTTACCAATGTTATCACTGATAAGGGTTTTTCAAAATATACATTTTATTGATTTTTCACAGAGAGGAAGGGAGAGGGATAGAGAGTTAGAAACATCGATGAGAGAGAAACATCAATCAGCTGCCTCCTGCACACTCCTTACTGGGTGTGTGCCCGCAACCAAGGTACATGCCCTTGGCCGGAATCGAACCCGGAACCCTTGAGTCCGCAGGCCAACGCTCTATCTACTGAGCCAAACAAGCTAGGGCAATAAGGGTTTAATCTCCAAAATTTACAGGGAATGTATACAGTTTAACAAAAGGAAGATAAACATTCCAATCAATCATTGGGCAACGGACCTAAATAGATACTTTTCCAAAGAGGACATACAGAATGCCAAGAGACATATGAAACACCCTCAAAGTCACTAATCATCTGAGAGATGCAAATCAAAATGACAATGAGTTACCATCTCACACCTGTCAGAATAGCTATTATCAACAAATCAACAAATGACAAGTGCTGGTGAGGATGCAGAGAAAAAGGGACCCTCGTGCACTGCTGGTGGGATTGCAGACTGGTGCAGCCACTGTGGAAAACAGTATGAAGTTTCCTCAAAAAACTAAAAATGGAACTCCCATTTGACCCAGTGATCCCACTTCTAGGAATATATCCCAAGAAACTAGAAACATCAATCAGAAAGGATACATGCACCCCTATGTTCATAGCAGCACAATTTACAATAGCTAAGATTTGGAAACAGCATAAGTGCCCACCAGCAGATGAGTGGATTAGAAAACTTGGGAGTGAGACAAGGCTGTTCTGCGTCTCTGCCCCTCCTACCAATCTTGACCTGGCTTCTTTTATACATTCTGTTAGAAGGCTTCTGTTCAGCTAGACTTCAGGTGGTTCTGAGTGATGGTTTTTCTGTAGCTCTAATTTTGATGTGGTCATGGGAGGAGGTGAGTATAGTGTTTACTATTCTACCATCTTGACCAGAAGTCAGGAAAGTTCCTTTAAAAAGATAAAGGTGTGTGTGTGTGTATGTGTGTGTGTGCACATGTATATTTTCTATTTTTTTTTTTTAGTCTAGTGGTTCGTTTATTACAAAGTTTAAGCTGAGAGCTGTGAATGTATACATCCATTTAAATAAATAACTTATATAAACTACAGATCTGGCATAGATATAAGATGTGAAAATCAAAATCAATGACTTGAACCTGTATGTTTCATTTGCTCACAAACTTGCACACACTAATATTCTGCAAAAAAGGCAACTGCAGCAAAAGAAAAACTGCCCTTTTGCAAATAAGACTAAAAGCATCCCTCCAAAGAGGACAAAATAAACATGGATATATATATATATAAATGTATAAAGTCTTACCGTTCAACACAAATGTTATTTCTAGGAAGAAAATTTTAACTGCATAGGTTAAAAAAAAAACAAACCCATAATGTGCAATATCTTAAGCCATTAAAGCACCAAAATAAAAAATAAAAAGAAACACCAAAATCATTGTTTTTATGATGATTAACATACACAAATAAGAAATAGTGATCAAAACTCAGGAATAAATACCTGGACTGAAACAATGTCCATTGCTTGGGGAATTTTTCTTTAATTTAAATGTCTCCTCTTATCTCTGAGGAGGCCCCATGGGTGGCAGCGGCTCTGTCTGAGCAGGCCCCCTCTGACCAGTCTCCTTCTGAGCAGGCTTGCTGCTTTTTCTGTGATTTATTCTTCAGTTTTCTTCTTTGTACTTTTCCCCCCACACACAGTATTTTGCTTTTTATTCTCCTCAACTTTGTTTTCAGACGTTGGTACTTCCTGACTATTTTGGGGTTTGCTTTCTGTCTTCTTTTTCTTTTTTTTGTCACAAGTTCCTCATCATTAACAGGATTTTGCAAGGAATGGGCTTCAGCTTCCACCTTCTTTTTGCCTTTCTTGGTTTTACAGTTTTGTTTTGTTTTGTTTGTTGTTGTTGTTGTTTGTTGTTGTGTGTGTGTTTCTGAACTGGTTCCTGAATGCACATCCATCTCTCTAGTTTCCATTTCTGATTTCCGAGTTCTGGTAGTCACCTGGATTAAAGCATTCCTACAAGGCTTTTTCTCTTTTGAAGCATTCTTTTTTTTCTCCACTTTTACAGACTTCTCATTTTTCTTTTCAGCTACATCCCCCTTTATTTTTGTCTGCTCTGTTTCTGTTTTTTCATTGGTATAATAATACCAATAATAATTAACAGGCAAGTCAGCCTCTCACTTTTTGGTTTTCTTTAGTTTCACTTTTGAGACATCTATTCTTTTATTAGGACAAGAAGGATGCTTAGATTTGAAATGATACTGCAGATTACACTTCTTGGAAGCTGCATAACCGCATACAGGACAATTGAATTGCCGTGGATTAACATGTAGCTCCACATGTTTTGTGAAGTTGCTTCTCTCTGCTGTTTTATAGTCACAGTGTGGGCAGTTACGAGATTTAGGCCCCTTGTGAACCTGTCCTGCATGGCAAGTTACCTCATGTTGATTGGAGGCCACATAACTGCACTGATCACATTTACATGCCTTCTCACCCATCTAGATGATGCTCTAGTAAATATTTCCAGATGGTATTCATACCCCACTGAATGAGTATGCATAGGTCTAGTTAGATGAGTATTCTGAGAACTTGAGTAAGGGCAAAGTTCACATTTATATGGGCGCTCTATCTACTGTGTAAGTTCGAACATGCTGAGCATAATGTGTTTTTTTTTCTGTCTGAAAATTAGTGGCATTTTCCATATGTGTATACTTTCCTTGGAAAATGGTTTCTTAAGTGTTTTCTCCAGTGATATTCGCTACTGTGGTATATGTGCAAATGATGCACTTGTAGACTCGCTCATTTTCACCAGCTCTGGTGTGGTGTTTCAAGTGAGCAGTATAGTGACCGTGTCAATTGGTATTGCAGCCACAGCAGCCACAGCCATCACAGCGAATGGGGCCTTTGGAGAAATCTCCCACTTCAGCAGTGGAAGAGCCAGATTCCTGGCCTTTGCTTGCTTCTCTGCACTTTCTTCCACAAAAATCTTCTTGGCACTATGAACTCTGATGTGATGCACAAACTGTTCTTCAGATTCTGCTTCATATTGGCATGGCTTACAACCAAAGGGTTTGGTCTTCAAGGTCCAGGTGTTTCAGGAGGAAGCTCTTTATTTGAGCTGTAAATTTCTGGGGCAGCTGATACCTCAAACACAGGCTGTGGTTCTGCAACACTGAATTCCAAACTTTCCAGTTCCATGTTTTCCAGTCCATTGGGTTTGCCTTTTATTTCAGGAGACTCCTCATTTCCTTCTCCATCACTATCCCCAACAGGCATCAATTCTGCCATTTGCCTTTCTTCACCAACTAGGTAATCACAGCAGCTGCCATTTACTTCCCCAGGCAAGGCCACATTTGCCAACATGATGAGCTGAGGAGCAGACAATTCAGCTTTGGAGAGGTCATGCAAGTCATACATATCGTTAGGCAAGGCCATCCCATGTTGCCACTGCCATTGCATAGCCCTCCCCCTTCAGAAGACTGCCCCAGTACCTGGGTGGCCATAACTGTATTCGGTATTCCTTGGCCAGGAGGGGCTGGGGACCTGGCATTGCTGATCCTTCTCCCACTGCTTTTCTTTGTTGCAGGAGTTTTGGGGGAGGGGAATAGGAGGGTGGAAAAGTTGGGCGCTGGGGCATTCGAGGCCCCCAAAGGCCCAGGAATGGGGCTGCAGAGTGCTCAGGCCTCAGGCTCTCACCCTGCTGTCCTGGTGGCCATCACCGAGGTCTGGGGCCCGGGCCACATGTGTATTTTCAAAATCTTTACTTATCTCACTAAAAACAAAACAGAAATAGTTACAAAAATCAAAACCAGAAAAAATATAACAACTGAGTTGGGGAGCAATGATAAAATAAAATTATTGATTGTTTACGCAGTACCAGGCATTTTGCACATTATTCCACTTAATCCCTGGGACAGTCTTACAAGACAGGGCGTATTAATTTTATTTTTTATGTAAGCAGAATGATTTTCAGAGATAGTAAGTGGCTTATTAATATTGCTCAGGTCCTGAGGTTTGTTAAACCCAGTTCACATGGCTTGGAAGCTTGAGTTCCTTCATTAGCCTTTGGGTATTCTGTGGTACACATTCAGGGTATGATGTACTTTTTCCCTTCTCAGAAGATTCAGCATCATGTCTTTCTGGTTTTTAATCTTAAACCTAGAGGTCTGGCGCACGAAATCTGTGCATGGGTATGGTCCCTAGGCCTCGCCTGTGATCAGGGCCATCTTCCCTAGCTGCTGGCAACTGGCCCCACTCCCAGTTCCCCATTCACCATAGGGCAATCAGAGCCTGCCAGCTGGGGGTAGGGACTAAGAGGTGGTCAGTGCGCCTCATAGCTATTTGTTGAACAGTCATTCTGGTTGTTCCACTGTTTGGTCAATTTGCATATTACTCTTTTATATATATAGATCAATCTGTCTAAAAGTGGCTTTTGTGAAAGGTAATTTAGCAAGATGTTTTGTTTATGGAAGGAAAAAAATCCCAATTATGCTATAAAGATGTACATCCTTGAGAACAAAAGTAGGCTGAGTAATAGATTGGATGTTAATTGAGGCAGATGCCTGTGAGAACAATTTGAAGTAATCTGTGAACAATAAAACAAAGTGAGAACTCTTTCCCCTCCTCAAGCATCGCCCACTTGTCATTCTCTTGCAGTTGTGAGAGGAGCAAAAACTCCATAAATAGAACTTTTTGCTCTGTCCAAAAATAGTCCTTCAGACCAACTAACTATTCAAATATGCCATATAGTAAATAATGTAGAAAATAATTACCTCATTTCATTGTCATTAAATTTTTATAGCATGCATCAAATATCCACAGCACAGTGGGTAAGAAGCCAGGAGTAATACAGATGTAGTGTGAAAGCAAGATGAAAAAGTGCACATTTTACATATAAATATGTATTATATATAATTATATAAATATCATATATATAATGACTTAAAGTAATAGCTTGCATAAGTAGCATACTGATATGAATACAGAAGAGAGGAGTATGTTGGAGCATTACAGGTTCTCTGTTATCTTTTTCACTCCATTCTAAATCATCCCCCACTATGCTAAATTCATTAGTAGTGTGTTCATTCTATTTCTCCTCTTTTAAAATGTTAGAATAGCTTATTTTGGCATCAGAGAATTAAAAAAAAAAATTGTGTTTTAAGCATAAACTAACTTATTTCATTTTCCTTGTTAAAGAGTTGACAGTAAATGTTAGACTATTGCCTTGCACTGAAAACTCATAAAGTGTAAAAACCAAGATTTAGGAAAGTTATACTGATTTGCTTTATGAACTGATACTAATGAGCTAATTTGAGTTCGAAAAACTTCTGCCTTTACTTACTTAAGGCAACTGTCTTTTTATACTATTTCAAATTAGAATTTTTAACTAATAAGTTACTTATCTGCTTCTAAGTAACTAATGTTTGAAATATGATGGTCTCAATAGCAAGTCTTGTGCCCTATCAGACAATGCATTTCAGCTCTATCTTTTGTTATTTATCATGGCATTTGTTTTAGTTCTCCAGAAAGATAAATAACAAATCTTAAGAGTAGATTTGGCTTTTAGTATAGTTGTAGCAGCTTGTATTTTCCAAAGATTTAAGTATATTGGGCAACTGTATCTCTCTTCTTTGAATTTGGGTGGAGCCTTGTGACTGTTCTGATCAATAAAACAATATTGCAAAAGTGATGCTATTTGGCTTGCAAGTATAGATCATAACAGCAATACAGCTTTTGCTTTGCTCAATACCACAGTCACTTTGCTGTGAGGAAGCCCAAAGTAGCCCATGTGGAGAGACTACATGAAGATGACTGCATATAGAGGAAGAGAGGCCCCAGCCAAGAGCCAGCATCAATTACCTGACATATGAGTAGACTAATCTTTAGCTGATTTCATCAGCCATTGAGCTGTCCTGGCCCTCCCCCAAGTTGGGTAGAAATGCGTTATCTTCACTGAGCTCTGCCTAGGCTGTAGCTTCTTAAACAAAATGAATATCAGGATTGTTATAGGCTAAGTTTTGTTGTAGTTATTTATACAGCTATAGTAACTGTTTCGATAATATTACCCATTAGGTAGCTTCTTCAAATAAATTGGATAAAAGCCAATTCACTTTTCTTACAAACACAAAGATAAACAAGTATTTAACAGTTGATGCTTTCCCACCTCCCATTAGAATTTTTAAGCAAATAGGAATTACTGTTTGGGATTAGCATTATAATATGATCCAGATCAGGATTGTTTTCTAACAATGATAAGATAATTTCAAAGAAAGTGTAAGATATTTTTCAAGCCACTTTCAAACATTTGGACTAAAATATTTTCATTTCCCTGCAACTTCTTTTATTTTTAAGACTATTATTTTTAGAGATGTTCTAAATTCACAGCAAAATTGAGAGGAAGGTACAGAGGATACCCATATACCTTCTGCCCCCATGAATGCAAAGCCTCCCTATTATCAACATCCTCCAATAGAGAGATCATGTTTGTTACCAATGATGAACCTTATGACACTTCATAATCCCCCAAGCTCCATACTTTACCTTAGGGTTCACATTTGGTGGTGTACATTCTATGGGTTTGGACAAATGTACTGACATATCAGTCATTATAGTATCATGCAGGGTATCTTCACTGCCCTAAAAATCATCTGTGCTCTGCCTATTCATCCTCCCCATAACTTAACTCCCCAGCCCTGGCAACCTCTGATCTGTTTACTGTCTCCAGAGTTTTGTCTTTTCCAGAATGTTACATAGTTGGAATCACAATATATAGTACTTTCAGATTAGCTTTTTTCAATTAATAATATACATTTAAGGCTCCTCCATGTCTTTTCATGACTTGATTGCTCATTCGCTTTTAGCACTGAATAATATTCCATGTCTGAGTGTATTAAAGTTTATCTATCTACTGAAGGACATCTTGGTTAATTCCAAGTCTTGGCAATTATGAATAAAACTGTGTATAGGTTTTTGTGTGAACATAATTTTTAACTCCGTTGGGTAAATAACAAAGAATATGATTGCTAGATTATATAGTAAAAGTATGTTTAGTTTTGTAACAAGACTCTTCCATAGTGGCTGTCCCATTTTGCTTTTTGATCAGTAGGGAAAGACAGTTCGTATTGCTCTACATCCTCATCACCATTTGGTGTCGTCAGTGTTCTGGATTTTGAGCATTCTAAGAGGTGTATACTAGTATTACATTCTTGTTTTAATTTGCATTTCTCTGATACCTTTTGATGTGGGGCATCTTTTCATATGCTTATTTGCCATCTGTATATCTTTTCTTGGTTAGGTGTTTATTAAGGTATTTGGTCCATTTTGTAATGGGGATTTTGTTTGCTTATTATTGAATTTTAAGAGTTCTGTGCATGTTTTGGATAAAAGTCCTTTGTCAGAAAATTTTTTTGCAAATATTTCTCGCAGGCTGTTCCTTGTCTCCTTATTCACTTGATATTGTCTTTCACAGAGCAGAAGTTGGAGTGGTGAACACACGAAACAGTATACAAATGATGTGTTGTAGAATTGTGTAACTGAAATCTGTATAATTTTGTTAACCACTGTCACCTCAATAAATTCAATACAAAAGAAAACTATAAAATAAAAACATTTAATTTTACTGACATCTAGTTTATCCATTAATTTTTGCATGGATCATGTGTATCTAAAAAGTCATCACCATACCCAAGAATATATAAGTCTTCTCCTATGTTAACTTTTAGGAGTTTTGTATTTTATACTAGAGGTCCAGTATACAAATTTGTGCACCTTAAAAGGATCTGTGGGCCCCAAGGCTGCAGTGGGCACAGGGGTGGGTCTTGGCCCATCCTCCATGTCCCTGCCTGACCCCTCCCACCATGGCCCTCAGTCCCCTGTCTGCCTGGAGCCCCACTCCTGCCACCACTCCCAAGCACTAATGGCGCCGGCCCCGCTTGCACCTGCTGACGATGTGGAGCAATTGGGGCCAGCGCCAGTCAGCAGGTGCTAGCGGTGGCTCTGGTGCTGGCTGCAGGTGTAAGCAGAGCTGGCACTGGCAGCGGGCACGAGTGGGGCCTTCGCTGACAGCAGGTGCGAGAGGCAGCTGTCAGCCCCAATTGCCCCTCAGGAGCAGGAGGAGGTGGAGAAGCCCTGAAGGGCAATTGGGGCTGGCAGCTGCCACTCGTACATGCTGAGAGCACCTAGCAATCGGGGACAGTGCCAGGCGCCATCAGCGGATGCGAGCGGGGCTGGCACCAATGGCAGGTGTGGGCCCCAGCAGCAGGTGTGAGAGCTCGGCAGGACCGTGGTGTACGGGAGCAAAGAATTTTCAGTAACCACCAGAGGCTCGCCCCGATGACAGAGACCAGTGTCCCGCCTTGGTCTGGCACCCCTGCTCACCTGCTCCACCATGCCACTGCAGCTGATGCTCACCATGTTTCGCGCTCTGCTGCCTGTTGCCAACATCTACCATGTCCGTGCACACCCCCTGGTGGTCGGAGCACGTCATAGAGACCAGTTGTTTGGTTGTTCTGCCATTCAGTCTATTTGCATATTAGGGTTTTATATATATAAATTTAGGTTTGTGATCCATTTTAAGTTAGTTTTTGTGAAGGGACTATATCTTGAATACTTTTTTTTTTGTATGTGGACATCCAGTTATTACAGCATATTTGTTGAAAAGCCTGTCTTTGCTTCACTGTATTGCTTTTTCTCTTTTGTCAACAATAAATTGACTGTATTTCTGTGGGTCTATTTGTGGGCTCTTTCTTCTATTCCACTGATCCATTTGTCTATATTTTGCCAATATAATTGTAGCCTTGATGTCAGTCTTCCAACCTCATTCTTCTCCTTCAATGTTGTGTTGTCTACTCTGAATCTTTTACCTTTTCATATAAATGTTTGAGTTAATTTGTCCATATCTAAAATAACTTGCTGGGATTTTGATTGAGATTGCATTTACTCTACCGGTCAAATTGGGAAGAACTGATGTCTTGGCAACTGATATTGAGCTTTCTTATCCATAAACATGGAAAATCTATTTATATAGTTCTGCTCTGATTTTATTCATTAGAGTATTGTAGTTTTTCTATCTAGATCTAGTACCTATTTTTTAGATTTATACCCAAGTATTTCAATTTTTTGGTGTTAGTATAAATGGTATTGTGTTTTATTTCAAATTCCACTATTCATTGCTGGTCTATAAAAAATTACATTTGTATCTTAATTATGTATCCTGTAATATTACTATAATAATTTGTTAGTGTTTTTTTTTTTTAAATAGTACCCCCTGAATCAGTGTGATGAGTGGGGAAATATTGGGGTTTATTGATTCGGATTCAGATGTTGATGCTATCACTTGGACACATTATAGTTGCTCAATACTGATAGTTGTTATTATTTTTTTCTATATTAAATACATACATTATGTCTAGAACACTCTGTAATAATGATATTTGGAATTAGAAATACCAACTTTTCTGAATCAAATGTTATTCTGGGAGTACTTATTATGCTAAAATAATATTTAGTAATTAATTGGTCTGTGAATGCTTTTCCATGTTTCCAGGCTAATAAACCTGAACTTGCCCTTGGACTTGCACAAATAAACACTTTATAAGTCGAGTTGGGCATAACTGACATCTTGACAATATTGAACCTTATCCATAAACATGGAATATCTAATAGTAATACCATTTGTAGTGAGTGTCCACCAAGGTAGAATTGTATCCCACCTAGAATCTATAATACCTGGGTAATCTATAATATCCTTTTCAGATATTTATCTACAAAAACATCTGAAGGAATTGGAGCTTTATGAAATCAATATAAGAGATAATTATTAAAAAGAAAATTTACCCTATTAAGTTTATGTTTAATGTATTATAGCATGTAATTAATTTAAATAATTTATATGATGAAACAGAATATAACAGTGTTCTGATACTAATTTTCAATTTTTGTTACAACAAGTTAGAATCCAGGTGTATTTACTGATGTTTCTCTTCTCTGGTTTGGATTTCTCTTCTTGAGTCAACCATGTTCTGTTAATCTTTGGTTAATGTACTGCAATTTTTTCAAGGCTGATGCTACATAAAAACTTTTTCAATGTCATTTTTGAACAAGAATTTCCCCCCAATATTATAACATGCTCTACAAGTGCTAGTCACTAGTCACTTATCAATCAGCCCAGGAATGTCACAGCCCTGCTCTCCAACTCTGTATCATTAGTCTTCTGCCCTCTTTATGTCCTGTCTAAGCTGTGATGAAATCATGAGGGTGTTTACCTCTTTTCCAGAATGAAAAATATGTGTATGATTAAGTTTTCAAAGTGAAAATAGATACCTTTTTGAGCAGAAACAAGACTGTCATTATGCCTCTGGTTAATTCTATTAAGGGTTGTCCTAAGCTGCTCAGTTTATTTACATCCACTGTAACATGACTGGCATTTTAAGGTTTAGTGTGTCCTGGAAAATATCCCTTAAGATGATTATTGAAACATAATTCCAGAGTGAGGTAGGTTGGGCAGCACTGCATGGTATAAATCTCCCATGGAAATTCTTACTGCATGTTATGGATCTACAGCTCTGGGAGGTTCTGTAGTAGAGACACTTAGCTTAACCTAAAATATTCCCGACTTAATTTGAGCTAGAAATTTATTTATTTTGTTTTTGCAAAATATCTGTTAACCTTTTTAGGGGCTTATCACCCAAGAGAAACTTTGGGAATGCTGATATAAGGTTTTAAGGTAAAAAGCACTCCCATCAAGACTCTCATCTAAACAGCACAACATTCCTGAAATGCATTCAGAGACAACAACCTAATTTTACAAAAAAAGAAGCTAATTTTTCAAGTATTAAGTAAAAGACAGGTTTCTTGTTGCTGACATGTAGATAACTACTCTGAAGGCTGAAAGAAGTGCTGATGTGACCTCATGTTTATAAGAAAGATGAATCTCATTTGTTCAAAAAGGAAAATGCAATCTCTCTGTGTGTGTATGTGTGTATGAACAAGCCAGTGGCTTTTTTCTATTTCATTTTCCTTTGTTACCTGAGACTATGGTGCCACATTGAATCCTGCATCCTTACTTAGGCAGTCCCAGTTGTTGGATAGTCTTCCTGAATATCCATGACAAAAATTCTCTTGGTAAAAAGTAACTGCCAAAGGGACATGTGGTTTTAAAGGTTTTTCCATGTCAGTCAGCAAACAACCAAAGTGCCCAACTTTCTGTTGCCGCTTATTAATAGGCTAAAATCTTGTTAAGTTGGAAATTTCCTCCATATCGTCTCTCTAGAGCTTCTGCTGATGAAACTTCAGCAATCCAATTGTTTTTCATGACTTTAAGAGATCTTTATCACAGCTTCATTGCTTTCATAGCCAAAAGCTGTTCAGAATGAAGCTATTTTTCCCAAACAGAAGTCTGATGAATATGCTTACATACCTATTATACAGAAATTTTAGCAGGGAGAATCATGTTTTCATTATTTCTAAACTGATTTGAATGATTCATAGAAATTGAAGACTGAAGATTTCTATCTTACGTGTTTTTCTTCATGAGGTGATATGCACATTTATAAATGTGAAGATTTGTTTTAGAATCCAACTGAACCTCATAAAAAATCAGGTTAAATCCTGATTTAGTTTGACACTTGTGGCCAGTTCTCTAATGTGGAGAAATAGAGTGCATCGTTAGGTGGTCTAGGATATCCTTATATTAAAGCGATTGAGAAAATAAGATCTGACAGCTAAGTTTCAAAGAAAAGATTCTGTGTTTTGATTAGGATGCTAACAAACCTGTATGTTAATACTAAACTGGATCAGAGGCTCCTAGGCAAACTATTAGCTCCTGAGCCCTGCTGCCTGGCCACTACCTTCTATTTCCACTCACTGTTCTTCTTTAACAGTCTCTCCCTTCTCTTCTATTCAAATTGACCTACGGATTCATATAGAGTTGACCCTTGAACAATAATGGCTTAAACTGTGTAAGTCCACTTATGCGCAGATTTTTTTTTCAATAAATACTTTTACTGCTTTCAATATGCATTGGGAGTCAGCAGAGGTGCAAGGCCAACAGTATGTATTGATTTACACCATTTTATAGAGGGGACTTGTGCACCACAGATTTTGGTATCTGCTGGGATTCCTGAAACCAGGCGAGTGCCCCTAAGCCCCGTGTGGTTGCAGGGTCAACTGTAACTAGATTTAGAATGTGCTAGAAGTGTTTGATGGTGTGTGGAAACAGAGTCACACTGAGAAATTGATTTGTTCAAAGTTACATGGTTAATAGGTAGCAGAGCTAAACTAAAATCTATTAATTCTCAATTTAGTATCTTTCCAACTCCGCCATCATTCCTTCCTGTGCTGATGAACCCCAGGAAAGAGAGGAATGAAGGAGGGAGTGAGGAAAGGTGTGTAAGATTGCTGTGTAGCTTGAAAAACATGTTGACAATAAAGAATTGCAGGAACTGTGCAGAATCTTTAGACTGTAAACACAAACACATTAGGATGATTATAGAATATTAACTTGCATACATTAAGTGAACATTCAAATTAAGTATAATAGTTCATATTTCCTTATCCACAAAACTATAATTGAAAGAACTCTGAAAATGAAAATAAATTTGTCAATTTTTAGGAAAACCATTTGATAACACCTAACTCACATTTAAAAAGCCAGTTATAGTAATAATTTCCCCCTTAGTGTGAATATTAATATTTTTTCTATTTTAATATTAACATGTTTGGTTTTGGAGCTCTTTCATAAGCACCATATTACTTTTTAACAATTTGAAAAATTCTAATTTTGAAACACAGCTAGTCCCAAAGGTTTTGAATAAAAGATTATGGGCCCATCTTTTATCTTATGTTTGGGTAAAATTTATACATTTTATAAATTAATTGTTTTTACAAAAAATTATACATGCTTATTATAAATAGTCAAACAATATAGAAAAATAAAAGGAAGAAAGTTAAAAATTAATCCAAATTACCCAGAAATAATCTCTCTCTACATTGAGTGAATATTACCTGTACCATTTTTCTATACATTTACACTGATGGTAAGATTATTAAACATGATTTTCTAAAATAAGATAATACTAAATATTTCATACAAAAATATTTCAATAAGAGCTATTAGTTTCTACAATATTTCTCCAAGTTTAAAGAAAGATAATGAAAACAATATGATATTAGAGTCATGAAAAGAGTATATATTTTTAGTAATATGTTTCAAGTTTAGGCCTATCAATTGACTTTCTACTATAAATATGAGAAAATTAATCGTCTTATACTTATCCTACCTACCTTTCTTTCAAATTCCTGATTTATGCATATATATATTCTTGCATTCCTTATAACTCTCTCAGTTCTACAAAATTTAATAAATTAATTATATGTTAACTTCCAGGGCTTTTGCTATAGGTCTTCATATCTGATTTTTTCTTTTTAGTATTGATTTATTCTTGGTTGAAAAGATAAATGTCAAGCATCTTTTTCAAGGGAGGCTCATGATGTATGTTTTCTCTCATGTTTGAGAATGTCTGTACATACTTTTATATTTGACTCAAAGTACAATTTGGCTGGGTATAACATTCTTGGGACTAACTTCAAAAATTCGTAACAAAATTTTGTACTCATATTTTGGCATTAAATATAATAGAGAACTATAAAAAACAACGTAATTTTAAAATTATTTTTAATAATTTGAGTTTTCCATAAGGATTCCTATGGGATCCCTTCTTTATCTTTGAAATCCATTAACTTTTCAAAGGTTCAAGACTTTATTTTAAGAATATTTTGCAATAATACATGGAACTTATGTATCATTTGTTCTGTTATTTTTTAGAGATATCAATTAGACAATGTTTGAATTCCTTTGTCTTCAATATATGCAATCTTATTTCTAATAACTTTTCTTAATATTTATATTATTTCGTGATTTTCTTTTGTTCTCAAACCATATGGCTGTTTTCAGCCATGTTTATTCTACTAGTTGTTTCTTATGTGGTTTTCAGACCTAAAACTGTTTCTGTTTTTCTCTTCTATTACTTTCCTGAGTTCTGCCAGCTTACTTTTTATCTTCTGTTTATCATTCCTCCCTTGGTTCTTATAATTTTTCCTTGAGCTCTCTTTTAAGAAAAAAGCCTGGTGTCTTAAATTTCTTTTAAACATATAATCTGTTCCAAATTCATGCATTCTTCACCTTGACAAACTTCAGCCATCCCAGGGCAACCTCCCATCCTTGCTGCACAATCTCTCACCTTTAAACTTTACCAGACTAGTTTAGCAGTTGTACTCCATGAGCTCCTGGGGGTGAAAGGATAGTTGCCTCAATGGTCACCTTGAAGTACCCATCATTTTGCTTGATGAGATGAGAGAAGCAGGCCCCCTCTTCCACCATGCAGAGTGGGGGTAAGAATGTAAATGTGAAGATTGGAGGGAAAAATGCCACAGATGTCCACTACCTTTTTCCAGAGGCCTTCTTCTTCTCACTCTAATTTCAACCCATGTATTCCTCCGAGGTGAGTGTGGGTGAACAGAAGCAAATTCAGTTTTCAGCCACATCCTTTGCAAATTCTGTATTGGTCTTCTGGCGCCTCACTTTGGGGGTATCGGGGGACTTGTTTGTTTGAGGTCTCTGCTAAAACCGAGTCATAAATTTTCCCATTTTGACAGTATGTTGCATTTACTTTTAGAAAAATCTCCATACATGGAGTCTGAGGAAGTGTCAACTCAGCTTCCTTCCTAATTTTGGTGCAAATTTTATTTTGTTTGGCAAATGTTCATTTTGGTTTGTGGTTTGGTGTTGCAATCTTTTTTTTTTTCTCAAAAAAAAAAAAATGGGAGTTTAACTATTTTTTCATTCTTTTTGTTGTTTTTGATGGATTTCAAGGGGGAATATAAAATACACCATTGTTTATAACCAGAAGCTTATATTTCATGGTGGTTTTATTGCATGTATCCCCTGAGGTATATCAATGGAAGGAAATCCGAGTGTTACATTAAGATATGACTTATAATGCTGTTTTGGAAATGAAATTATTCTTGTGTCAGACCATAACACCATGGATGGTTTGCTTAATACTAAGACCCAGTATCCCATATGTCCCATTCTCTACATGGCTTCTGTTGGCAGTAGAGAGGGAGAAACAGATTCAAATACTAAACAAAAGCAGAATAATTTAGTGTATAACTTCTTACTCAAGTTATTTCTTAATAATTATTTAAAGAACTATTAAAATAACCTATTAAAGTGTGCTCTTTGTTAAACCCATGGCCTTTATTTTTACCTGCGGCTCATGCAACATATATTTTACCTTGCACTTATTCTTCATTAGGATTTAGTAGTTCAAATATTGTATGGCTGTTTTAGGTATGTGTCCAAAACTGAGCTCCAGATATTGGCTGTAAACCTCATTCTTTCAGTTGCATAAAACTATAATTTTGGTGTGTTTTTTATTTCTCTTTCTCTAATTATACTCATTAATCGTCAGCAATTTCTGTTGGCTCCATCTTCATGAGTTCGTTTCCTAGAGCTGCCATAACAATGTACCACCACTTGGGTGGTGTAAAACAACAGAAATTTATTTTCTCAGGATTGTGGAGGGCAGAAGTCCGAAATCAAGGTGTTGGCTGTGCCATGCTCTCCGAAGGCTCCAAGAAGAATCTGGCCTTGCCTCCTCCTAGCTTCTGGTGATTGCCAGAAACTCCTGGTGCTCTCGGCTTATAGATGCAACATTCTGTCTGCCTCCATCTTCATATGGCCACCCCCTGTATGTTTGTCTCCACATGGTCTCTGCCTTCTCGTAAAGGTAACAGTCATTGGTCTTACATCCACCTCAGTCCACTATGGCTTTATTTCAACTTCACTAATCACATCTACAAAGACCCTATTGCTGAATAAAGTCTCATTCTGAGAGTCCAGGGGGAGGCAGAAACTTTTAGGGGACTATTCATCGAGTACAATGAGATTTCTAGGATTTAAATCCTTCCCAGTGCCACTGCCCTGGAAGAGCCTCCTAACTAAGCTCTATGCTTGTACCCCCATCTTTAATATATTCTCAATGCAGCAGTCAGTACAGCACAAAGGATACTTCAGGTGATTTTATTTCTTGTTCAAAGCTCCCCGCCCCCGAGTTTTTTTTAAAGATGCCTCGTATACACACAGCTCTGCATGATTTGACCTCTGGCTACCTCTCTAACTTCAGCCCTTACTCGTTTCCCCTTCATTCAGTCCAGTCCTGCCACACCAAGCTCCTTGCTGCTCCTCAAACATGCTAGGTGTGCTCTTGCTTCATAGCCCTTGCATTTTGTTTGCTGTGCCTTGGATACTCTTTCCCAGATATCCACAAGTCACATTCCCTTACTTGCTCCAAATTATTAACTGAGATGACACTATCTCAGCCACTATCCAGAATCATGGCTGTGTCCTGACACTACCAGTCATTTTCCCTACTTTATTTTTTTAATACCATCTAATGCATAATATATACCCAATATATATTAAAATATATTCTGTATGGCTGGATTTGGTATATGGATGATTTAATCAAATCTTTCCATTAGATAAGACTTCCTGATATCTTATTATTTAGACATATATAGTACTTATTTAACTTATTCATTACCTGTCTACCTCACTGGCATGTAAACTCCATTAGGGGAGGGATTACTGTCTTTTTGCTCATTATTGTATCATTAATGTCTAGAAGAGTGTCTGGTGCATCGTAGGTGCTGAATGGGTATGTCCAGAATGAATGAATGACCATGTTACATATATAAATCACATCAAGCATATTTTTGGCAACAGAAGAGTGTTTGAAAACTATGCCTTCATCACATTTCATGAAGGGAGAAATAGATACTAGTTTATTTTTAAGATCCCTTCAGAACTGCCAATGAGCTGCCATGCTTGCTCATAGTTACGCCCTTGCCATTCTCTTAACAGTAAGCTTCCCTTTCAGATTCTGTGGGGACATGGCAGTGGATTAAGAAGCAAGTCACTACTGCCCACAGTAGTAAATGGGCCTTTTATTTGAAAAGAGGGGAAGCGAATGGAATGAAGGCCTTCCTTCTTTCCTCTGTGATAACCAATTGCATTTTAAGAAGTGATTCCCATCCACAGGGCAGTTAACTTGGATTTGTCCTCACACTAAGTACAGTCATTCCTAGAATATGTTTTATTTTTAGGTATTGAGAGAACCTATGACAGCGGTAGACACAGCTTGACATTCCTTGATGAGTAAGGAGAAAAAGGTTGCTGGTAGTTACATGTCATTTACTTCTGGATACCTCAAGGGCAGGGTGAAGGAGGACAAAACAAGATCAATTAGATAAGCAGAGGTGAATTAGCCATTTAATCAAGTACCTAAGCCATGAAGCACACAGTTCTTTTAAGAAACACCATTACCCTTAATAGAGTTCTTTAGAGCATCTTTAATTTTTCTAATGAAGACAGAAAGCACCATTTTTGATAAGTGCTTCTCTTTGCTTGTCTGACTACAGATTATCTATTCTATTCAGTCACCTAGAGAGCTGATGCTCTTCCCCTTTGTTCCTCATAGAATTATATCCAGAGGATATCTGCCCAAATTATTTAATCAAATTTTTCTGGCTCTGGCCAATGTAAGTGCTTAAACATCCACACTTAATACATTTCCCTCTAATGATATTCACTTATCTAAAATTACCCCTTAATTGATAGGATATATGAGCAAAAATACTATTAGACAAAATGTTAAATGAACTCAAACCATTTAGAATGTTTTCATGCCGACTCCTGAATTTACTTAATCTCCAGTGAGCAGTCTAAAAAGATAGAATTTAATATTTACTACAACTAGTCTGAAAAAGTGAAGGAAAAAAAGATTGAAGAGGTGGCAAACAAGGTAAGAAAAAATGTTTCTGTCTTTAGTGTCCTAACTGCACAAAATCCTATGATTTTTATTTGGTTCATGAATTTCTCAGTTTTTGTTGAAGGAGAAGATACCAATACATTTGGAAATAGTGGTTCTATGTATTTTACACAAGTTGGTTAAAATATTAGTGTTTAAGATATTAATTAAAATCACAATCTATTTAAAGCTGGGTTTATGAGATATAATTTACATCAAATAAATATTACTCTTTATGGTGTACAGCTTTATGAATGTTGGCATATGTGAATCTCATATAACCACCACACAATAAATATATAGAACATTTCTATCACTCTCAAAATTCCTTGTCTCTATGGAGTCAACCCCTTCTTCCATCCTAGCCCCTGGCAACCACTGATCCTTTTCTTTTGCCTATAGTTGCACCTATTCCAAAAGTGTTGTAGAATTGGAATCATACATTAGGGAGCCCTTTAAGTCTGGCTTCTTTCACTTAGCATCATACAGTTAAAGTTCAACCTTTTAGTCTTGAGGAGTATTTTATCCTATGTATATGCAAAGTTTGGTTGTTCATTCACTAGATGGTTATGGACATTTGGTTTGTTTGCAGTTTATAGAGATTATGCATTGAACCAATATAAACAAATGTGTACAAGTTTTTTGACATATATATACATTTTTTTTCTTTTTTTGTGTTTGTCTGTTTGTTTGTTTTTACCTAGGAGTGGGATCGATGACTTATATGGTAATTGCATGTTTAACTTTATAGGAAACTGCCTTCTAAAGTGCCTGCACCTTTTGCATTCCTATCAGCAATAGACAAATATTCTGTTGCTCTGGTACTAGCAATTGGTATTATCATTTAAAATATTTTTTAGCCATTTAATTGGTATGTAGGATATCTTATTATAGTTTTACTTGAATTTTCCTATTGACTAATGATGCTGAGCATATTTCCATGTGACTATGTGCAATCTGTGTATCATATTTTATAAAATGAGTGTTTAAATCTTTTGTCCATTTTTATTGGGCGTTTTTTCTTATTATTAAATGAAGAGTGTTCATTATATATTCCAGATACTTTTGCAGAGGCAGATTGATTTTTATGCAAAATTTGGTTCAAGATATGGAAATTGATAATGCCACACATGCACCAAGAGGGTAGGAAAGGGTTCATTACTCACATAATGAGGCTTTCTGGGGACAGCAGGGAAGGCAGGTCCAAAAGCTGATTAGAGAGCTAGAACTGAGACTGGCTTGGAATTTATGTGTTAAATAGTGGGCTGAGTGAGGGTTCCCATTCCCATGGAGCAGGGCTTGAATAGTTTGATATCTCACCAGTGCTAAAGGAGGTAGGCCTGGGCTTTCTGATCCGCTTACTCAAAGTAGATAGAAGTCAGGGGAGCACCATGGTGCTTGAAAGCTGTCAGCAGTCAGATACCAAAAATGGAGTCCAACTATTGTACATGACCATTGTCAGATATGAAAATTGCATTTTTAATATCAAAATAAACAACTCAATAACATTTTATGTAAATGTATCAAGCACCTAGATTATACCCAACTCTTAAATATACTTCAAAAATTTTTTTAAAAGATTATCATGGAAGAATATTTTAGTTAGGTATTTTCTTAGGGAAATTTCCATTCTAAATGAAAAAGGTTCATGTCTTATGAAAAAAAGGGCTATGAAAACAGGAAATAAAACATGGATAACCATGAGAACTGTAAACTCTATTTTCCCTATTGTGAAAACAGAACTCTATCCTACTCACTGACCACTCAGTGGAATCACAACACAGACCAGTGGTTTGTTAAAGTGCCCTGGGTGAGTGGCTTTGTCTCAGGTCCTGCATTTTAGTAAAGACCTGAGGTCTGACTGGTTGAATGGCTGGCTGTAAAGCAGTAGGTCACATGAGAAGAATTCCCACATGATGATTATAATTTAATTGCAAAGTATTATGCAGATTTTCATCATTTGTTAAAAATGAATTGAACACCTACTGTGTGCCAGGCACTTGCTAGGATCTGCAGATTAAAAGTTAAGTAAAATACAGTTGTAGCTGTCAAGCTATCTAATGTTTATTGAAAATGAAATACTTGAATCACATCATTGTTGAAATGGCTTGAGATTGATTTTGAAAGGCATATAAATAAAAGAGTAGACTGGCAAATCATCCTTACAACTTCAATACAAACTGAACAATTTTTGTCAGTAAATGCAATGAAATAGTTTTGGACTCCATTCTCTGAAATATGCAAGCCGACATAGCATTTGGGAATCTCATTTTCAATAGACATCACTAACCAATCTAATGAAGCATGTTCTATATACTGATGAAATTCAATCTTTGAAACAGACAAAATGTGTTTTTACATCTCACTACATTGCTACATTATAAAAGTAATATTCTTGCCAAATGCTTTCTCGTATTGGGCCTAAGTTTCTTTCTCTTTTCCTAGGTGATGTGAAGGTAGCCATTTTATGATCAACACACGGGGAACACATAGGAAAGAAGAAGAAGAGAGGGAAGTAGTGGCTAATTATTTATTCATTTGTAGTCATGGTTGGATCGAGGCTCACAGGTGCCCCAAGCAAATTAATCATTAGAAACACCAACCATGCTAATAACATGGCATCCTTCCAACTGTGTTTAAACTTTTTCAATATTTATTTTTAGAAAGGAGGAGTAGAGAAGTAGAACTACTGTGACTGTAATTAGCTTCTCTCTGCTTTACATCAGCGGTTTTCTAAGTGTGGTCCCCAGGTTAGCAGCATCAGCCGCACATGAGAACTTGTAAGTACTTCCGATTCCCAGGGCTCACCCCAGACCAGCTGAGTTGGAAACTCTGTGACACCCAGCAATGTGTTTTAATATGCCTTCTAAGAGGCTTCTGATATATGCTGAAGTTTGGGAATGGCTACTATGAAGCGATTGAGCTCTGGCCACAAACTCACATTCTTATTCAGAAAAGCCAGTCTTATAATTTACCTGTCTACACATATTAGACCATGTAGCAGCCACCTATTGTTACTCAAGCACGTGCTTTGTGGGGACATCGAGAACCCCTGCCCTTGCTTCTCTTCCTACTACACCATTCTATCTGAACACATACTGATAATTATCATTGAGAAGGGTTTTGTTAAATACAAAAATGTTCTATTTTGTTACATTTCAGTGACATTTTAATGCCCTGATGTATTGGTATCTTTTTTTAAAACTTAATTTTATTGTTTAAAGTATTAAAAGTAGTAGTACATATGTCTCCTTTTTTTCCCCATTGACCTTCCCCTGGCCTCCCCTACCCTCCTAGCACATGCCCTTACCCCCCCCATCCCCCGCCCCAGTGTCTTGTGTCCATTGGCTATGCTTATAGGCATGCATACAAGTCCTTCGGTTGATCTCTTACCCCTCCATCCCCAACACTCCCCAGCCTTCCTGCTGTAGTTTGATAGCCTGTTCGTGCTTCTTTGCCATTGTATCTATTTTTGTTTATCAGTTAATAATGTTCTTTATGTTCCACAAATGAGTGAGATCATGTGGTATTTATCTTTCACTGACTGGCTTATTTCACTTAGCATAATACTCTCCAGTTCCATCCTTGCTGTTCCAAATGGTAAGAATTCCTTTTTTATGGCAGCATAGTATTCCATCGTGTAGATATACCATGGTTTTCTAACCCACTCATCTGCTGATGGGCATTTAGGCTGTTTCCAAATCTTAGCTATGGTGAATTGTGCTGCTATGAACATAGGGGTGCATATATCTTTTCTGATTGGTGTTTCTGATTTCTTGGGATATATTCCTATAAGTGGGATCACTGAGTCGAATGGGAATTCCATTTTTAATTTTTTGAGGAAACACCATACAGTTCTCCACAGTGCCTGCACCAGTCTGCATTCCCACCAGCAGTGATGGAGGGTTCCTTTTTCTCCACACCCTCTCCAGCACTTGTTGTTTGTTGATTTGTTGATGAGAGCCATTTTGACAGGTATGAGATGGTACCTCATTGTTGTTTTGATTTTTATCTCTCATATAATTAGTGACTTTGAGCATGTTTTCATATGTCTCTTGGCTTTCTGAATGTCCTCTTTTGAAAAGTGTCTATTTAGGTCCTTTCCCATTTTTTGATTGGATTGTTTATCTTCCTTTTGTTAAGTTGTATGAGTTCCCTGTAAATGTTGGAGATTAAACCCTTATTGGAGATAACATGGGCAAATATGTTCTCCTATGCAGTGGGCTTTTTTGATGTTTTATTGATGGTTTCTTTTGCTGTTCAGAAGCTTTTCATTTTGATGTAGTCCCATTTGTTTATTTTCTCCTTAGTTTCCATTATCCTAGGAGCTGTATCGGTAAAGATATTGCTACGACAAATGTCTGTTATTTTGGTGCATATGGCTCCTTCTAAGATTTTTATGGTTTCCCATCTTACGCTTAAGTTCTTTATCCATTTTGAGTTTGTTTTTGTGTATGGTGTAAGTTGGTGGTCTACTTTCACTTTTTTTTTTTGCAAGTATCTGTCCAATTTTCCCAACACCATTTATTGAAGAGACTATCTTGACTCCATTGTATGCTCTTGCCTCCTTTATCAAGTATAATTGAGCATAATGGCTTGTGTCAATTTCTGGGTTCTCTGTTCTGTTCCACTGGTCTATATGTCTGTTCCTATGCCAGTACTAGGCAGTTTTGAGAATAGTGGCTTTGTACTATAGCTTAAAATCTGGTATTGTGATCCCTCCAACATTGTTCTTCTTTCTCAAGATTGCTGCAACTATTCTGGGTCTTTTTTTTTATTCCAGATAAGTTTTTGGAGAGTTTGTTCTTGGTCTTTGAAGTATGCCATTGGTATTTTAATGAGGATTGCATTGAATTTATAGATTGCTTTGGGTAGTATGGACATTTTAATGATGTTGAGTCTATCAATCCATGAACATGGTATATTCTTCCATTTGTTCATGTCTTCTTCTATCTTTTTTTCAGCATCCTGAAATTTTCTGAGTACAGGTCCTTTTTCTCCTTGGTTAAATTTATTCCTAAGTATCTTATTTTTTTTTTTTTTGCAATGGTAAATGAGATTGCTTTTTTTGTTTCTCTTTCTGTGAGTTCATTATTGATGTATAGAAAAGCCATAGACTTCTGGGTGTTAATTTTGTATCCTGCTATACTGCCGAATTCATTTATTAAGTCTAATACTTTTTTGATGGAGGCTTTGGGTTTTCTAGATACAATATCATGTCATCTGCAAATAAGGACACTTTTTCTTTTCCAATTTGGATGCCTTTTATTTCTTCTTCTTGTCCGATCACAACGGCTAATACTTCCAGTACTATGTCGAATAGGAGTGGTAAAAGTGGGCATTGCTGTTTTGTTCCTGTTCTTAGGGGAAATGGTTTTAGTTTTTGCCCACTGAATATTTCGTTGGCTGTGGGTTTGTCATATATGGCTTTTATTATGTTGAGGTATGATCCTTCTATTCCCACCTTGCTGAGAGTTTTTATCAAAAAAGTGTGTAAGATTTTGTCAAATGCTTTTTCTGCATCAAAGGATCTGATTATATGGTTTTTATCTCTCAGTACTCTCAGTATGTTTATGTGATGCATCATGTTTATTGATTTGTGGATATTGTACCATCCTTGCATCCCTGGAATAAATCACACTTGGTCATGGTGTATGATCTTTCTAATGTAATGCTGGATTCAATTTGCTAGAATTTTGTTGAGAATTTTAGTGTCTATGTTCATGAGGGATATTGGCCTATAATTCTCTTTCTTTGTATTATCTTTATCTGGTTTTGGGATTAGACTAATGCTGGCTTTGTAGAAAGAGCTTGGAAGTGTTCCTTCCTCTTGAATTTTTTTGAATAGTCTGAGGAAGATAGGTTTTATTTCTTCTTTGAATGTTTGATAAAACTCAGCTGTGAAGCTGTCTGGGCCAAGCTTTTGTTTGTTGGAAGTTTTTTGATGAAAATTTTTCATATTTCTGTGGGGTCTGTTGTTATTTTGCCTCTTTTGTTTCTGATTTTTTTTATTTGGGTCCTCTCTCTTTGCTCCTTGGTGAGCCTGGCCAGAGGTTCATCAATCTTGTTTATCCTTTCAAAGAACACCTCTTGGTTTCATTGATCTTTTGTATTTTTTTTTTTTTTGGTCTCTATGTCATTTATTTCTGCTCTGATCTATATTATTTCCTTCCTTCTACTCACTGTCAGCTTTTCTTGTTGCTCTCTTTCTAATTCTTCAAGTTGCAGATTTAGATGGTTTATTACCAGTTTTTCTTGTTTTTTGAGATAGGCCTGTAATGCTATGAACTTCCCTCTCAGGACTGCTTTCACTGTGTCCCATAGGTTTTGGATTGTTGTATTTCCATTGTTTTTTGTTTCCAGGATGTTTCATTTTATTTTTTTTATTTGATCTCTTTGGTAACCCACTCATTGTTTAATAGTATGCTATGCAGCCTCCAAGTGTTTGAATTTTTGTGATTGTTTTTATTGTAGTTTACCTCTAATTTTATGCCATTGTGGTCTGAGAAAATGCTTGATATGACTTCAATCTTTGTGAATTTGGAGAGACTTTGCCTATGTCCCAATATGTGGTCTATCTTTGAAAATGTTCCATGTACGCTTGAGAAGAATGTATATTCTGTAGTTTGGGGGTGGAATGTTCTAAAGATGTCAATTAAGTCCATCTGATCTAGTGAGTCGTTTAGGATTGCTGTTTCTTTGCTAATTGCTAAATTTTTGGCTAGAGGATATATCGAGTGCTGTTAATGAGGTATCAATGTCTCCTACTATGATTGTATTGCTATCAGTCTCTCCCCTGATATCTTCCAGAAGTTTTTTTTTTTTTTTTTTTTTATGTATTTGGGTGCTCCTGCATTGGGTGCATATTGTATTGGTATCTAACCCTTCTAAGTTTTTGTGGTTCTGTGTGACCAAAGGGCAACTCGATAGGGCTATTAAAAAATCTCTTGGAGTGGTGTGGAGGGTAGGAAAAACGCTTCTCTATCAATACAACTGTTGGTCTGTTTATATATATTTCTCCCCTAAGAGTAATTATAATTGTGCTTATGCGGTGGAATTACTGCTGCTGGCTCTAAGGAGAAAATCAGATACTTGACTTAGAGAGAAAATATGATTAAAAGGTGAAGTTTCTTATAGGTAATACATTTTCATTTTAATTTATTCCAAAAAAATATGTTGTGCTAACAGATTACATAATTTATACATCTCAAGAAAGGAGAAAGAAGAACAAGAGGTAGGATGGAAAATAAATATATCTATATCTATACCCATATATATTATATTATTGTTTTATGTTAATTTCACACAGAGAAACTTCAAAATAAAGTAATCAGGGATAAAGAGGGGATTGCATAATGGTAAAAGGGTCAATTCTTCAAGAACACATAACAATACTATACCAAATATACCTAGCAACATGCAGTCAAAGTATGTGAGGCAAAAAAATAATTGACTTACAAAGAGAAATAGATAAATCAACTATTATAGTTACAGACTTCTACAACCCTTTATCAGAAATGGACAGATCCAGGAGGCAGAAAATTAGTAAGGACATAGTTAAACTCACAATGCCATCAATCAACTGGATATAATGGACAGCTATAGACTGCTTCATCCAACAATGGCAGAATACATATTCTTCTCAAGCTCACATGAAGCATTCACCAAGACAGACCACATTCTGGGCCAAAAAACACAGCTTAACAAAGTTAAAGAATACAAATAATTCTCAAGAGAAATTTTAAAATATTTGGAACTAAATAAAAATGAAAACACAACATATAAGAATTTGTGATATACAGTGGAAGCATTGCTAAGAGGGAAATTTATACTTTTGTATACAGTCACTTTGGAAGACAGTTTGGTGCTCTCTTATAAAATTAAAGAGACTCATATCATATGATCTCGAAATCATGCTCCTTGGTATTTATCCAAAGGAGTTGAAAATTCATGTCCACACAAAAATGCACGTAAGTGTTCACAGCATTTTTAAAAAATAATTGTCAAAAATTGGAAGCAACCAAGATGTCCTTTAGTAGTTAGTAGATAAACTGTGACACATCCAGACAATGGAATATTACTCAGTACTAAAAAAAATAAATAAATAAAAAATAAATGAGCTACAAAGCCGTGAAAAGACATGGAGGAACATTCATGAATGTTTCTAAGTACAAGAAGGCAATCTGGAAAGGAAGCATGCCGTATGATTTCAACTAAATGACATTCTGGAAAGGCAAAGCTATGGCAACAATAAAAAACAAAATATAAATAAAAAACAAACAAACAAAAAACAATCACTGGTTGCCAAGGATTGAGAGCAGGGGTGATAAATAGGTGACATATAGAAGATTTATAGGGTAGAGAGAATAAACTATATGATACCATAATGATGGATACATGTCATAATAAGCTTGTCCAAACCCACAGAATTTACAACACGGAGTGAACTGTAATGTAAACTATAAACTTTGGGTGGTTAGGATGTGTCAATGTAAGTTCATCAGTTATAAAACATTATCACTCTCTTGGGGGATGTGGATAATGATGAAGGCTATGCATATGTAGGAGCAAAGGGTATATGGGAAACATGTTTACCTTCCTCTCAAATTTGTTGCAAACCTAAGACAAATAAATTCTTAATTTAAAAAAATGTGAAGAAAATTTATATGAGTTATATAATTTGCTTCTGTTTTACAGATAAGAAAACTGAAGTATGCAATACATCAATTTTTGCAATGTTTTATGTTTAATAAATGGATTGGTAGGATCAAGACATCTCTGAATCCATACCTCATGTCCTCAATTTTGACTTGATTTTCACAAGTGTTAAGTCAAAAGGGAATTTTAGGCAGAGTGATGGGTGAAGTATGAGACTGTAATATGTTGGGATCGTCTTGTAGGGAGATTTGAATGTTTTGTCAGGAGTCTGCAGACCAAATTATGACAATGTATAGAGAATGATGAGTTGAGAGGAAGTTAGGAGATATTTTGGAGATAAAATTGGCCTGGCTTATTGATCAATTGGTGTGATATGGGAGGAGTGTCTCATATAAACAACTTAGTCTGATGGTGTCACCCAAGTTAAGGAACAAAGGGCAAATAAGTTTGGAAGAAAAAAGAGCTGATGTGATTACTTTAAATATATCAAGTTGTAGGTGCCTGTGAACATATCCAGGTAGAGATGCTCAATTGGAAATACTAGTATAGTGTGAGGCTCAGAAACCAGATGAAATGAGGAGGTATGGATTTGAGAGTCACCAGAAGACCAGTTTTAAAAAGCGTAGTTCTCTGCAGCATTGGAAATGATGCTACCACCTGGAGGTGGAGGTGGAGGTGGAGGGTAGAGAATACAGAACAAACAGAGAAAAGAACCATGTGGAAACTGACCAAATGGGATAGATGAAGAGAAACCCAGTGGAAAAGACTATGAAATAGTGGTCAGACAGAAAGAAAGAAAATGCAGGCAGCAAAATAGGAAGTCAAGTGAAAGGAAAATTTCCAGAAGGAAATGGCAGTCCCCACCATAACTGTGGCAGTGCTGGTTCATGGAAGCTTATATGAGTAGGTGCTTATACAGATACTGAAGACCAGGCATTCCCCTGTAATTAAAGAACTAGTCCCTGTAAAATATCTTGAAGTCCTTACTCTGTCTCTATGGTTACTCTTCAATGGCAGGGTCAGACAAAGTTATAATGTAGAACTTTAAAATAATAATTATTCGCGTATTAGTTCTACACTAGTTAATAGATAACTGCACTAACTTAGAACAGTTTGGTTGTGAAAAGCCTAAATTATGCAACCTTTTAAAACTCAATTCTGGTATGTAGTACAGTAACAAAAATCCATGGCTCATAAAGGATAACGAAAGTGAGACTTGCTAAAGCTGCCTTGGTGGGCAAGACAGCAGGCAACCGTTGTGTTTTGCAACAGACGCTACTAAAAGATAGAAAGAATTTTTAGATGTCTATTAACTAGCCTCTTTGCAATCTTGTTTACAGTTTTTCTACGCGTAAGAAATCCTTTTCCAAGGATAATTCAAACATTTTAGCCTCATTTGAAAAACTACAATTTTTATTACTTAGCCCAATTTGATGAGGTTTTACTTCTTGTAAAATTTTCTACTCCATTTTCTGTGTGGCCCTCCCTCCTGCTTCTCTTTTTCCCCCTTTCCCCTCCTCCCACATTCTTTCTTGCCACTCTCCCAGATTTTGACAGACCATCTCTTCAATTCTGATGGCAACATTTCCCATTAAATAACTACACACTCCCACAGTGCCCCTCATATGTCTGGGAGATTGGCAGATTCTTGTTTAGAGGAGTGGAAACAGCTGAAAGTGACATTTAAGGATTCAAAAACAACTTGGTTGGGAAATAAATCTTTGGCTGGGGAAAAAAATGACTCGCTTTGCCAGGCAATAGCCTTATAATTTATCATTTATTGGAAAAGAAGACGGCATTTTGAGAATCACATCAGACTAAAACTGATTACAGATATTAAGCAATGTCTCTATGAGCTATTACTCATCGTGTATGTGCAAGCTGAGTGCCTCTGGAAGGGGGTGCTGATGAGTCACTGAGTATGTTATATTGCACTGTCGTAATTGTTAGTGCCATAAACAATGGCATATGACGGGTTAGAGCAGATTAAAGAGAATGAAGTGTTTTGTACAGTCTACTCTAGAAAGAAACAAGACATTATTTCATTGTGATGTTAACTATTGATTTGGGTTTTTGTTTGTTTGTAGTTCCTAATGGTTATGATCACTTCAGAGAAGTATTCATGGGTTATTCATTTCAAAAGCCACCATAAGTGATAGCTTAAGCTGCTCCAACTTTTTGATATTGCATCTGAAACAAATAGATGGGTTTTGTTTCAGTGTTAGAAAAAGAGAAGAAATTCAAGAGAGCTTATGCAAGTGCTATGTACCCAAGACCCCCAAAACCTTAGACACTGGATAAAAATTATAATGACCAAGAGGAATGGGGCAACTCATAGCAGTGAACTCACAGAGCACTTCCCTATATCTTTTTGGGCATTTGTCACGTTTTATGTTATATTTACGTCAGATAATGTTTTAGTTACTATACTATACTAGAAACATCTCAAAACAGAGATTGTAGCTTACACATTTTTTGCTATCTCATTAGAATCTAGCTCAGTAACTTGTTATGCGCTGCATAAAAATATTAATTTATTGCTAAATGAATAACATTAGTCACTATGTTTATTGCAACATGTCTCCATTTCCTCAATCCTCTAAAAACACAAAACCTAGATTACACAATGTTGCATTATGGTGGACTGAAAGTTTTAAGAATGGATACATGAAATTGTTTACATTTTTCCCACCAGTCTTTAGTTTTTACTTAAAACAACACTGGTAGCCGAAACTGGTTTGGCTCAGTGGATAGAGCATCGGCCTGCGGACTGAAGGGTCCCAGGTTCGATTCTGGTCAAGGGCATGTACCTGGCTTGCAGGCACATCCCCAGTGGGAGATGTGCAGGAGGCAGCTGATCGATGTTTCTAGCTCTCTATCTCTCTCCCTTCCTCTCTGTAAAAAATCAATAAAATATATTTTTAAAAAGAAAAAAAAACAACACTGGTAATATGTATACATCATTTGGAAAGAGTTTTACTTTTGATGAAGAAAGTATACCTTTTAATGTATAGCGAAAACATTTTAAGATCATGCCTTTCTGGAGCTCAGAACTTGCTGTTCAGAATATAAGGCAATACTAATTAGGACCCACAATTCCCTCTGGGCAGCTCATTAAACTTGGGTATTTCTTAAGGAAAAAAAGAGTCTGTTAGTATAAACCTTGCAAATGCAAATAGACAATGGCTTACAAAAGTCACATGAGCTCATTCTGCTAGATGAACCTTTCTGCAAATAGCAGGGCTAGCTCTTGAAGGACACCATGGATTAGACAAAGACATTTGAACATCCTCCACCCTCTTTTTTTCTGGATATCCTCCCACAGACTATGTTTATATCAGAAAGAAAAAAACAATAAAAAATAAATGATAAGTAAGCATCCAGAAGTTGCATTAAAAAAGTAAAGCCATACAATAGAGAATACAATTTATTAAAAAATTTAAAGCAAAACTGATAAAAAGAAAACAGTGAAGTAAAAACAGGAAAGATTAAAATAATAGATATTTTCTGGTAGGACTGATCTAGAAAAATCAGAGACATCACAAATGAAAAGTATAACTATACTGATATGTCAAAGGAATGACCTTTCAATGTTGAAATTTCAAGAATTAGTGAGAGACTACTTGGATCATATGGGGAAGATTTCTTTTTGGTTAGAAATTCTTGCTCCATGTCTCACTTCATAGCCAAGAATAATTACTATTCATAAGCCAAATGTCATTATATTAAAATGACTAAAGCTGAGGAGTATGTAAGATTAACTCTCAAAAAATGTTTATAAATGACAAGTTGGATCTTAATAAAGAATCAGCAAATATGAAACACTAGCCTAGCAGCCATTTCTACACAGGGGTCTCTCACGTAAACTGCACTTCAGGGAGAGGCCTGCACTGAACTGCCTGCCTGCACTGTTTCTGCCATCTGAACCAACCCTTGTGAAGCAGTCCCTAGAATCCTAGTTCAACCAATAGAACTGAGGCTTTCCCCATCCAATCAGAGCTGCACAGCCTTGCCTAGCCAGAGCAGCTCTATTCTGACCAATCAGGACAGTTCCTTTTGGACTAATCAAACTTCAAGGATAAGGAGTCTGCATTTGCATGAGGGCAGACCAATCAGGGAACAGAGGCAGGGACTTCTGTCCATATAAACCAGCTTCCTTCTGGCTCTGAGAGTGCACTTTCCCTTTCTACTGAAGACTGTTTCCCTGGCTAAGCTAAAACACCAAAGTGTCTTGCCAAAGAAGAGTGGGGCAGACTGGCCAGAGCACAATGGAGCAGACCAGCATAACACAAAGGAGACCAGCAAGAAAGCAGAGCCAGAGTAGACCATCCAGGAGCAGAGCACAGTTGTCTAGCGGGAGACAGACCTGGCCCCAGGGAAACCTGGTCCCTGGGCTGCCTCACAGCTGTGCTCTATGACAATTGAGCTGTTTTGCACTGAAGAAAGCTTCCTTGTTCACTGCACCCCAAATTGGGGGTTTCTGTTGGCATTAAATTGACACCAACTAACTACCATTGGTTGATACATCTAAGTAATTCTAGTATCAGCAAAGAGTCAATATTCAATTATGATTAAAACATCACAGGATAGGTGGTCAATAACTCAATGGGATTGGATCACTAAAAATAGCACTATTCTGGGATATGGAAAGTGACAAAATCTTAGAGGAGGAACAGTGACTAAAGATGCTTTACTACACATCACACCAATACTGTCTCTGATGTCAGGGCCTTCTTAGGACACTTCCAATGACTGGTGGAAGTGACCTTTGTTGACTTTCTCCCAGGGACACCACTGGGTGCTGTAAATACAAAGCTAATAATATAAAATGTAAACCACCATCCTCTACCCCCAAAAAAGGATATAGTCTAGTGGTATAGATAAACAAGTAAATCCCAATGCAATTACAATATGATGTGGTAAGAGTTAGAATTTGTTATAGAAATACATGGCAGGATATCTAAGCAAGGCTTGGGTCTGAAAGGTTCTGCAGAGAAAGTAACATTTGAGTAGGTTTCTAAAAAAATAAAAATTGCTGTTTATTTTTAAGTTTCAAACTTTAAAATCTCTGGATTGGTTTGGGAATAGGTATGAGAATTTATGAAAGGAACATATGACCTCTAAGAATCCAGATTTTAAGTAGAGTTTTGATGGAAAGGAAGGAGATAGCTAAATGACAAGGTTGGGAAGGGGTGGTCTGAGGAGAGGGTGCAACGTGTGTAGACCTTGGAGAGTTTGTTTTTGAAGCAGCTGTCATGTTCCTTGTAAGCCTCCTGTTTCCAAGCTCTGAATATCCTGCTCCTTCCGTGAGGAGGCTTGCAACTACAAGAATGTATTTTTTCACAGTTCTGGAAGCCAAGCATCTGAAGTCAAGGCAGCAAAAGGGCCACACCACACTCTCTCCAGAGGTTCTAGAGGAGAGAATTGTCCCCTGCCTCTTCCAGCTTCTGGTGACTGTGGGCGTTTCTTGGCTTCCATCTTCATGTAGCCATCTCCTCTTTTCTGTGTGTCTATATTCTGTGTGCCTCTTATAAGGAAACCTGTAAGTTTGGATTTAGGGACTACTAGGATATTCCAAGATGATCTGCTCATCTCTAGGTCCTTCCTCAATTACATCTACAAAGACTTTTCCCAAATGAGGTCACTTTTACAGGTTCAAGGGATTAAAATGTGGACATAACTTTTCTGGAGCCACCATTCAACCCACTACACTTGGCAACTATAGGTCTGATTTCCAAGTAGCATTCACTGTCTGCCAGCCTTGCTGTGTAGAAGCGCTCAATAATGCCGAGTATCTTTTTATAAGCTTACAATTTAAGCCACATTTGTCTCTCATCTTCCCAGTATCTTCCTACTGTTATTTACATTTTTATTTTTGGTTACAAATTTATCAATATAATTTGGTTCTAAATTCCCTGAGAAAGTGATAAGTTTTGGGGAACATAAGTTCTATTAACACTGTAAAACAGTTTTTTTAGATTTATGGTATTCCATATAATTACTCCTAATAGCATTGACACAAGAGCTTACAAACACAGTTACAGGTACTTTTGCTGTAGCATCTTTGCCATAGACATCTTTGCTACAAACCTGTTTGCCACAAACATTTTTACCAAATCACTAATTGGCCATAAGGAAATTTTACTGTAAAAAATGATAAAATAACTGGGTGACAGTTATTTTGTTTGTTTGTTTATTTTTCCACTGAAAAATCAATCAACTGCCTTCAGCAGACTTGATGTATTTATTTTTTTATTTTATTTTATTGCTTAAAGTATTACAAAGGATATGACATATGTGTCCATTTTCCCCCCCCCCGCCCTAGACAGTCCCCTAGCCTCCCCTATCCCCCAGTGTCTTATGTCCATTGGTTATACTTATATGCATGCATACAAGTCCTTTGGTTGTCAGTTTGGTTTCATTTTTCCATTGGCAAGTTCTCCCAGTTGCTCCCAGTTTTATATTGCATATAAATCTTAGCTAGCCCTCATGATAATCTACACAGTGACTCGTAGATGCAGTGGTGGGATTAAAACAGCATTTCATTCAGGCGATGGTGATTTGCCTCAAGAGTTGGATTATTATTTTGAACGCACTACGTTGAGAGGGGAAACATAGGCCAAGTGATCTCTCTGCGGGAGCAGTTACTTGAAGCCACATTTCCCATAGAATGAAGACAAGCACTTAGGTGCAATCCATAAAGTAAAATCAGTTATTTGAACATTATTGCCATAAAAAATACTTGAATACATTTTATTTCACCATAAAGTATTTTTAACTGTGCTGTATCCTTTGTAATGTCCTTCTTTCATTTTTCATCTTTTATATTTTTTACAGCAAAATTGCCTTACACTAATTAGTTAGGTGGCAAAATATTTGTGGCAATGATGTCTCTGGCAAAGATGCTTATGGTGAAAATACCAGACACGGACAACTGCATAGTGAAGCAATTTCCTTTTGAAGCATCAGTATATTGTTTCTGAATTCTTTGAGAAATCATGCTATTTTGATGAAATAATTCAATTCTGAAGGCTATCACTAAGAATGAAGAATTTTCTCCATTTTTTTTTATTAGGAAATGAGTGCATTTGAAAATGATATTTTACTTTCCATGTGGGAGCACTGTCTCTTGTTATGTAGAAATGTGTGTGGGTTTTTCCAGCAAAGAAACTGCTATAACAAATTTTTAGAAACCAGGCTCATATTTTGTTTCAACTTCAATGTTAAAATCTTGTGTAGGAAAATATTAGTGTCATGGGTTATCTATAGAACAGTGAAAATGAAAGACTAAGTGTGTATTCTGTAAGACATGACCTTCATTGTTTTTAAAGTATATATTTTTCTTGTTTAGAAGCAAAAGATGAGTTTTGGAGAAAATTTTGAAATGCTAAAAAGTTGCACAACTCAGGTAATATATGAGATTTGATTATAGTGAGTAAATGTCCCTTATTACATATGTACATACTTGGTCAACCAACTTTTATTAATTGATCAATTTTTGTTAAAACTCTGTGGTATCCTTGGTACAGATGAGTGTTGGGACAAATGGATGCTCAGAAGCATATATCTGAGATAAATTCATGCTTTCGCCTTAGTGGTTCATTTTCTAGAATCATGGCCTTACTCTATGGCTATATCATGCCATCCTAAAGGGGTACTTCAGATTGTTGGCAATCTAATTAATGGCTGGTTGAATTGAATATTGGAATACTCTTTTCATACTGCAGCACATGAGGAAAATAATAAAGATTGTCTTTCTTCCTGGAGTGCCCCCTTCTTTACTACAGGGGTCAACATTCCTCAGCATCTTTCCTTCTTAGTTCATATTTTGGTGAAGAGTCAGATCTAGAACATCATGTCAAATTGATTGGTCTCATCTCTGTCTATTTCAAAAATTTGAAGTTGTAGATTTCGGAACTGGAGAATTTTCAAGAAGCCATCCCATGGCTGCAGATCTCTTCTGAGATGTCCATGTGCTGAACCCACTGCATACCCTCTTCTGAATGTTTCCTTTCATATAGGTTCACTAAGCTTGTATTGCATGTCCCTGCCACTCTAGCCACAGGAGATTGGACCAAAGATAGGGCTTTGCTGTGAACTGGCCAGAGTCCTCAAGGTGCCTAGCACAGGACCTCTGCCCTAGCTACATGCGCAAGGACTAGCAACCTTTAGCAGACTCTCTTTGGGGGAGCTTGAATGAGAGATCTAGGAAGTTAGTAAAATGCAGATGATCCAGGCATAGAGAGAGAGAGAGAGAGAGAGAGAGAGCACAAAGGCAGTGAGTAGGCTCTTTGAAGGACCAAAATCACAAGCAAGCGGAAGGAATAAGTAAGTTGAGAGGATGATGAGCAAACAAGAATAGGGAAGAAGTAAGTTGGTATCAAAGTAGCAAAAATAAGCAGTTGAAGGAAGTAGTAGATGCAGGAACTGAAACATGGTCCAGAAATAAAATTTATTTTTTTTTAAAAAATATACTTTATTGATTTTTTTACAGAGAGGAAGGGAGAGGGAAAGAGTTAGAAACATCAATGACAGAGAAACATCGATCAGCTGCCTCCTGCACACTCCTTACTGGGTATGTGCCCGCAACCAAGGTACATGCCCTTGACTGGAATCGAACCTGGGACCCTTTAGTCTGCAGGCCGACGCTCTATCCACTGAGCCCAACCGGTTAGGGCCAGTAACAAATGTTCTGTTTCTGCCCTCAAATGATTGTCAAACTGTCAGAGCTGGTGTAGTCAGCTGCAGGCAGTGAATGGCATTCCAGTTCTCTGTGACCAAGCTGTGTGTTTTTGAGACAGATCCAGTTTTTCATACTTCCCCATGTATGTCATTAACTAACATGACCTGAACCTATTTCTGTATTTTGCATCCCAAAGAGCATAAAAAACATAGTATCCTCAAGATCAAGCAAAGACTACAGGTAGGAAAAAATGAAATTAAAATATGAATTTATAATTTTGACACTGAAATATAAGCATTTAATAATATTTTTATTTCATCGACTGTATGCCAGACCATGTGCTTTGATGCTTGATACATGAGTAGAGGACATATTGTGGAAAAGGCAGTTCTAGAAGCCAGATAGCCTCTTTTGATTCTGGGTTTGAGACATGAGTGACTGCTCTCAGGTTTGGACTACCTAGAAGATAATTTGATTGTTTGTCCAGTGACTTTTCAGATAGCTGGGATTTTTTCACCTTTAGAAGTGAGAGCCACAAGAGAGGGTTGTCCCAGCAACCTCACTCTGTGTCTTATTGAGGTCTTTCCACTTTGCTTTGTAAAATTCCATCACTTTGCCCCTGCTGAGCAGTCAAAAGAAATTTGTGCATGATTGTCAATCTGACGTCTTATAATCATTTTTTTATTATATCAAAGTAGAGGCCCAGTGCATGAAATTTATGCACAGAAGGGGGGCTGTCCCTCAGCCCAACCTGCACCCTCTCCAATCCGTGAGCCCTCAGGGGATGTCCTACTGATGGCTTAGGCCTGCTCCCCGTGGTTCTCTGCTCTCTGCGGGGCCTACCTGCTCACCACTGCGGCGACGGACAAGCAGGCCCTGCTGTCTGCTGTCTGTGGGGCCTGCTTGTCTACTCACTGCCGGCAGGGCTGAAAGGACTGGGGGACTCCGGCAGGGCTGAGGGGACTGGGCACTGCCATCTTGTGGCTATGAGTACCGCCATCTTTGTGAGGGCATGATGGTCAGTTTTCATATTCCCTCTTTATTAGATAGGATGTGATGGAGAAGAGGAAATAGTTAGTTGGTTTCCTAATATGCTGAGTTTTCCTCTCTGGGATATGACACCAATTTTTATTATTTGAACAATATAAGTGCACATCATGTGTTCCATATTATATGTATCATCTTTGAATCAGGCTTATTTCTTCACAGAGAGAAAAACATTGCTTCATTGTCTTGCTTAGATAATTTCCCCCTTAGCAGTTGAAGGACATCTATTTGCATTTATTAACTAAATTTGGAAAATTGTCTCTCTTCTGTGGCAATAAATGGCTTACCTATGCCTAATGGGGCAGAATGCCTTCTTTGTTAGGTGCAATTTTATTTTGTATCTGCCTCATTAAATTTTGGGCTATAACAACTATACTGTTGAGCACAGCGCTAGGAACTTCTAGATCCCTGGAAGTTATCATAAAAACCAAAGCAAGAGAATGCTGTTACTCACAAATATTTGTTCATAATTTAACCATTTCTGATGACAATTTTTACTGTAGTAGAGAGAGAGAGAGAGAGAGAGAGAGAATATGAGAATAGGGTTTGAAATGAGAAGACAGGGCCTAAACTTTTAGTTCTACTATTTCCCCCAAATTTGGCCTCTGCGGTTCCTAAGCAGCTCAGGTTCCACCTAGGTAGAGAACTAGCAACACCTGCCTTGTCTCCCAGGCAGGGAGGTCTGAAGCTCAAAGAAGGGAATTTGTGGGTTGTGCTGTGCCAATGAAAATCTCTCTTCAAAAGCAAGGTAACTAGGATGACTGTGACAGAAGGCAGGCTTCAGTACTTTCTTCCTTGTAACCATTATTATGGGAGAGGGGTGCAGACAAAACGGAAAGTGCTCAGAATAAAACATTCAAAAGGCCCAAGAAACAAAATGACAGGTAGCAGCTCCTTTGGGACTCTACATTTACATACATATTTTTCTGTAAGACATTTTCAGATTGATTTTGGGGGCATCAATGCAGCTTTGTTCATTCCATTCACCTCTTGAGAGTATTGATAGGAATGAGCTGAATTTAACAAAACGAAATATTAGCAATTTAGCTTAAGACTTGAAGACAAAGACAAGATGACAAATAAGATTCATTTTTCCTGCTTCCTTTCTGCTTTTCTCTCATTAATATGAATAATTTGTATACTTTATATTTTGAAAGAAATAATTATAGTAATCAGAATCTGACTTTTTACTAACCATGAATTTTGAGAAGCTGTTTATTCCTACTGGCATCAATTTAATTTTAACTAATAAGTATCTTTACTTTTCAATTAGAGAGCATATAGCTAGTGACACTAAGCAACACCATCCTGTGTTCAATGTCAAATGTGTAGGAGTTGCTAATATAGACTATAATATAGGCAGAAGTAGTTCTGGTTTGAATGAGTTATGCATAAAAAGTCCTGGGAAAGGATGAATTTTAAAATAATAAAAAAGGGGGGGGACAGGTGTTATGTTTTTCAGGGACCTTTTTTCCCCCAGTGTGAAAAAGTTTTGGGGGACGAGTGACTGTTTAGGATACAGAGGAATGCTAGACTGCCAACCCAGTAGATATTCCAAAGAGGGGGGAAATAGAGTGGGGAGTGGGGACCCCATCATTCTCTAGTTCTTTGGGGTGTAGAGTCAAAGGAGTAGGTTCAAATTCAGACCTTATTCCCACCTATAGAACTATTTTCCCATGTCATTTATTTAAAACATCATTTACTTAAAATCTCATTTCAAATGCCCCATTCCTCCATTAGCAAAAACTTTAGAACATGTATTGATGATTAAAAAGAAATATTATCCTAATAAGTTATATTTTATGTTTTTAAAATTCTGATCATTCCCAAATAAAAAGCAAAATATCTCAGGGTAGGCAGGGTGTGAAGGACGCAGGAGAAAGGAGATTCTTTTCACCAAGGACAATGTTTCCCCAGGTGGCTCTGTAGAGCCTAAAGCTTCTGTGCAAGGTGGTTTCACTTCTTTCTGCTGCCCAGAAGGCAGTCTCAGACTTATATTTTTTTTAAATGAAAGTGTAGGGGGCCCCTAAGGTCCCTTCTAATTCTAACTTTCTAGGACCAAATATTTCTAAATTTTGGCCTTGGCTTTATTAAAGCCCTTGCTTGTGTAGGTTTGAAGGGTCCACATGATTTCTCCCCCAGCTACCTTTCTCTTCCTCTGAATACCAGTATAACCAGATGACTCTAGCTGACTGTAAGAGGAAATGGCCACTTAGAAATGGGCAAAAGAGATAGCTGGTGTCCTCTCCCCTGGCTGTGCTGGCATTGTCTAGCTGACCTTTAGGGGATTATTGGATTCTATAGAAGTTTCACCTCTGTTTGGTTTTTACTGACTGGGCTATTTTGCAACTCTGAAAGGGTAGAATGGAATTGTAGAAAATTGAGTGTAATGCACATGATTTTTATTCATATAACACTAATGACTTTTAAATACTAAGTATACAAATGATTTCTGACCTATAAAAAAGGTTACCCCAAACATATTTTATTATCTTACTAAAGGCCCGGTGCACAAAAATTTGTGCACTCGGGGGGGAGGGGGGGTCCCTCAGCCCGGCCTGTGCCCTCTCACAGTCTGGGACCCCTCGGGAGATAACGCCCTGCTGGCTTAGGCCTGCTCCCGGGTGGCAGAGGGCAGGCCCAATCCCTAGGTGCAGCCCCTGGTCGGGCTTAGAGCAGGGCTGATTGGGGAGTTGGGGCGCCGCCCCCTGTCATGCACAGAGCAGGGCGGATTGGGAGGTTGCGATGCCACACTCAGTCACGCTCAGGGTAGGGGCAGATTGGGGGGTTGGGGCATCGCCCCCTGTCACACTCAAGGCAGGGTTGATGGGGAGGTTGCGGCACTACCCCCTGTCATGCACAGAGCAGGGCCGATCAGGGGGTTGAGGAGTTCCCCCCTGTCACTCACAGAGTAGGGCCAATCAGGGGGTTGGGGCACCACGCTCTATCACCCACAGAGCAGGGCTGATCAGGGGGTTAGGGTGCCACCACTGTCACACTCAGAGCAGGGCCAATGGGGAAGTTATGGCCCTACCCCGTCACACAAGAGCAGGGCCCGTGGGGCGGGGGTTGGGGCACCGCACCCTGTCACACACAGAGCAGGGCCGATCAGGGGGTTGGGGCGCCGCACCCTGTCACACACAGAGCCTCAGGGCCATCAGGGCGTTTGGGTGCTGCCCCCTGTCACGCTGATCCCGGTGCTGGGAGGCATATTACCCTTTTACTATATAGGATAGAGGCCTGGTGCATGGGTGGGGGCCGGCTGGTTTGCCCTGAAGGGTGTCCTGGATCTGGGTGGGGGTCCCCACTGGGGTGCCTGGCCAGCCTGGGTGAGGGGATGATGGCTGTTTGCAGCTGGTCACACACCCTTCAGGGTGGGGGTCCCCACTGGGGTGCCTGGCCAGCCTGGGTGAGGGGCTGAGGGCTGTTTTCAGGCTAGCAGGTGACTGAAGCTCCCAACCACTCCTTTTTTTCTTTTTTTCTTTTATTCTGGGCCAGCTTTAGCTCTGGCTCCAGCTCTGAGGCCTCAGCTGCTGAAAGCAGGTATCTGGTTTGTCTGGATTCTACAATCGAAACACTGTATCAACTCCAGCTCTGAGATCCCAGAGGCTGAAAGCATGTTTCTGGGGTTTTGTTTAGCTTCTATATTTGTAACAATGTTTCAAACTGCAAGCTCAGCTGCTGGCAAGGCAGGCGGGGAACATTGGAGTCCTCCGTCACTGAAGCAAGCAAGCCTTATGTTAGCTTCCAGCTGCCTGGCTGCCGGCCACCATCTTGGCTGGCAGTTAATTTGCACATCGCCCTGATTAGCCAATGGGAAGGGTAGTGGTCGTACGCTAATTACCATGTTTCTCTTTTATTAGATAGGATGGAATATTAACCTTATTTGCATTTGTTAGCAAATTCATTTCCACATTTTTGATTGCCTGATTTTCAAATTCTTCAATTCTCCATTTATATAAAAATAAATAAAATCTTTGTCAATGTTCAATTTAGGTGAGTTATGGTATTATTATTTTGAAAATTATACTTGAGCAGCAATTTAGCTAATGAAAGGTGTGCTTGTGTGAGAGAGAGAGAGAGAGAGAGAGAGAGAGAGAGAGAGAGAGAGAGTTACTAACACCTTATTTGATCACCTGTTGACATTTCCAACCATAAGTAATCTGTTCCCTCCACTGGGGTTTAGCTGTGCCCACATTAAATTAGTATATTATGTCTAATTTAGAAAGTTCATCATGGCCTCAGTGAATTGCTCTGCAGTTTTGCGGGCATTTAATGTAATTATAGGATAACAGCTACCATTTGTAAAAACTTCTGAGCATAGAAATGCTAGAACAAATCCTGTCTTCAAACTAAAGGGAGGTTGTGAAATAGCTAGTAGGTTCAATTGTCATTTCCTCCCCCTCAAGGTGTTCAGTCCTTGAACCTTTTCCTTGCCTAGATTAGGCCATGGCTTTCTTTACAGGAGTGGCCTCAGTATGGGAAGAACTGCTGAGATGATGACATGAGATAGTTTGTGTTATCTGAATGTGAGAAATCTAAAAGAATTTTCATTCCACTTGGAAATTTTGCTGCTCATTAGGAAGTACTGTAGAAGGCAATGTAATTCCAATTCAATACTAGTCTTTCCTGAACTACAAAAGGCTTTAACCTTTGTTTTCACATTAGGCTTTCAAATAAATCGGTATGAGATAATTATCCCTTATATTTTTGAATCAAAGACATTGCTGGTTCAGCTAATCTAACAAACATTGCAAGCTGGTGAGAAGGTTCATACTCAGTCCCAGCTGGAGACAGACATAGCTGAATCCATCTCAATTCAACCCAATCTACATTTCTCCTTACTGTGTATCAATACTGTGTGAATCCTGTATAATCTATATTCATACCTTTCAGAATCACCTGGGAATAGGTATGAATTACAAATTAATCTCCCAAACCACTATTCACCTTCTACTAATAGGTTTTTTATTTGCATATTAGATATTGAAAAGTCAACTCTTACTGAAATGAAAACTCCTAAAACAATATTCCAATGTGGCAAGGCTGATAAAGTGAAAAGGTTGCAAGAGAGAGTATATTTTTCTTTGCTGGGATGACAATAAGATATATAAATTGTATATTGCCAAATCCTAAATAAATGGAATGTGTGGAATAAAAATTTTTATTGAATAGACATATTTTTCTCTTATACCTTGTTTTGAAATCTTAGAACATGATCTTTATTGTATTTATTTATTTTCTATCTTAATAAAGTAGAAAGTAAATCTTACTGTGTTCTGATTACTGTGATCTTACAGTGTTTTTGATTATTATCCTGAGCATCAGTGATTATTAAACAGTGATCACTCGGGAGGCAGCTGGATAGGAGTCTGAGCAGAATCCAGGGCGACTATAAAACAGCAGGTTCTCTAGCGTTGTGCAGTGCATAACTTCTACAACCGTATCTTTCAGTCCTGGAGATTGCTGAGTCTAGCAGCGAGAACTGGACTCCAAACAGAATGAAAGTGTGATCCTTCTTGGGATGGTCAGATCTCAGAAACTCCTAGATTGACCACATCAATACAGTCTGCTTCCTTCCCCCAGCCTTGTGCAAGACTGGCTCATACTAGCTCCTAAGCTGACAAGAAAGGGATGTAACATCCCTAGGGCAAAATGCATTCCTACCCTGATACAGTTGAATAATAATCTGTTGTTGACATAGTTGAATAGTAATTTGCTTTGGACAACATTGCTACTCTCTTCTCTCACAGAGGTATAAAGACACTTTCCCCACCCCTACCTGCCCCCACTGTCCACCGATCTAGAAGGGCCTGACCAAATAGTCAACCCCATGCAGTGGTGTCATTGGTTGAATGCCATGCTATGTATGGGAAATGTGGAGGGTTAGGGGAGCTGCACCCCCAACCATGAGCCCATAGCAAGCTCTCTTGCTCTTTGCAGCACTCTTGTTGCAGATAATTTCTTGCTTATATCTGTTTAAGAAAAGACTCTGTAGACTTTGCCTGTGTTTGTTGGAACTTTCTGTCAATCACTATCTCCCTGAGACAACCACCCACCAGAACATCCCTGGAATTCAAATCAACATCAGAAACATCACCTATAGCCCTGATAGGAAGTTTCCTTGTCATTTTATTAATTCTAAAAATAGAGAATAGAAAACGAGGAAGTAGGAAGCAGAGAAAAAGAGCCTTTTTATTTGACTATAAAAATTAGTTGGATTCCTGTTAATGGAGGTTTTACATACTCTGTATTTTTCTTTCTTTTCCCTCCTTTAAAAAAAATCTCTGTAAGACTGACAATGGCACTTGCAGCTCATAATTATGGGCCTGTCTTCAGTGATATAAGACATTGATTTGCCCTCTTCAAGTAGTAAATCATGACAGGATTTTCTCTCATCAATTTCTTTAGTATGATGCCCAGCATCTGGCTGGACATGTAAAATAATTTTGGATATGTGTTTTGATTATGAAACAATTTAGAACAAGCAATTTAAATTTTAAGTTTTGCTATCTATGATAAAGAAACCATAGATAATTGTGAGTAAAATATTTTAAAGAACTTATGTTATGGGATTATTGATTGTATTAATTTATGTAGATAGTTTAGTATACAGGGCAGGGCAAATAGCAGGTAACCAATAAAGGGTAGTTGTAATTATTAATATTATAATTAACATAAATTTAACATGCAAGGATTAGCTTTAACAGCTTAAAACTAAGTGTGATGGAGACCCTCACAGAGGAAATGGCTTGCTCACCTGCAGACCTGGATGTATCCCACAGGAGAAAAGAGCAGCTTGGAGTTGGAATATGATAAAAATTAATGACTTCAACTTATTAAGTGTCTAACATAAGTCTTTTATCTTCATCTCATTGAATCTTTATAATAATATTGTAAAGTATTTATATTCCCCATTTTTAAAATTTGGTTTTTTTTGAGGAGTTTTAGATTTACAAGAAAATTGAGAAGGAGGTACACAGATTTCCCATATACTTCCTGCCCCCACAAATGCTAATAGGTACTAGAGCTGGTCGATGGGGATCTACACCTCTCCATTTAAGAGCCCTATCTTTCTCTTTTCAACTTGTTGAATGAAATGAGGCCCACGCAAGACTTCTTCATGCAGAATGTCAAAAGAAAACATAAAATGACAATAAGCTCTCCACAATCTATACCTATCGATACTCTTCAATGCTGACTTCCATTCTCCAATGTCAAAGCAATATTGTTTGAGTTCACTGACGAAGGATTGGAATACCAGCCATGCCTAACCCAGAGGAGGGGAGGCATCTTACCATGCAAAGAGGAGAAAAGTTGCGAAAGCAAAATGGCCCTCCAGGTAAGCCAATTTCCACCCATCTGTCTACAACCAACTTTCTCTATGAAATAGGATTTCTCCCATTATTTCAGTCTTCATGGCTTCTATTTTGTTAAATTTCTATGGCACTAAGACCCCATTCTCCAGCACTCTTAAAACTATATACTTGCTGCCAAAACCGGTTTGGCTCAGTGGATAGAGCGTCAGCCTGCGGACTGAAAGGTCCCAGGTTCGATTCCGGTCAAGGGCATGTACCTGGGTTGCGGGCACATCCCCAGTAGGACATGTGCAGGAGGCAGCTGATCGATGTTTCTCTTTCATTGATGTTTCTAACTCTCTATCTCTCTCCCTTCCAAAAAAAAAACAACAAAAACTATATACTTGCTAATTAGAATTAAAAAATAGAATTAGAAATGGTCATAGATCACATGCATAAATTGAATTTTTTACAGACAGAGAAATAGTACTTTTTGTTTGTTGGACTCATTTTCTTAATGAGATTATAGTTTCATTGAGGGCAGGGATTATGTCTTACTCACAGTTAGAGCCCATTCCTGCCCCTTCCTGCTCCCCCCACATACACACTCTAACAGCACTTAGTACATGGTGAGTATGCAAAATATAAGCTCACTCATATTTTACTTGGAAAACTACATAGATAAACAGAAGGATTTTTTTCTTTGTTTTTATTTATTTATTTATTTATTTATCCTTAATATATTTTATTGATATTTTTACAGAGAAGGGAGAGGGATAGAGAGAAACATCGATGAGAGAGAAACATCGATCAGCTGCCTCCTGCACACCCCCTACTGGGGATGTGCCTGCAACCAAGGTACATGCCCTTGACTGGAATCGAACCTGGGACCCTTCAGTCCACAGGCCGACGCTCTATCCACTGAGCCAAACCGGTTAGGGCTTTCTTTGTTTTTAAATCTGTAGGCTGTTTTGCACGTTGCTCTGGGGGATATCTGTGTTTCACTCAGGACACATAGAGAGCCAGTGTGGAGTGTATTATGGTCTTCCAAATGTCCTGCTGTCTTTGTACAACTGCCACACTGGGGGTCCTTTTATATCTCAATGTTTGTCTGCTGTTGAAATAACGCTAGCTTTTTACTGATAATTGCTTGACAACTTGAATTTTGGCTTTTAAAACAATTTATTTGGAGTAGGTAATCCATGTACATTAATGAAGATTTTAGTGTACAAAGGGGTAAACACAAAAATGTTTCCTGCCCTCCCTATTCCCCTTCCTCATTTGCAACCATTGCTTACTCTGTCAATGCAGAGGATGCATGTGAACAAATACACGTCTCTCTGCCTCTCTCACCCTGCCCTCTCAATTTTCTAACACAGATGATAGCATGCTAGTTTCATTTTTTAGCATCTCACTTATCCACTTAGCAAAATATCATGGTGATCATTTATTAGCACAGACAGAGCTTCAATATTTTAATGGTTGCATAATACTTAATTACATTTCACTTTCAAAGAGTCAGGTATGACCTGTCTCTTATTGTAGGATGTTTACTATTGCTAAGCTTTTTGCATTATAAACTGCTGCAATTAATATGCATGTATATGTGTAATTTCAGACACATACAAGTTCCTATCAGATCAAAAGATATCTGCACAATACATTTTGAAAGATACTGACAAATTATTTTTGAACTAGAGGCCCAGTGCACAAATTTGTGCGTGGTCGGGGTTCAGCCAGCCCGGCCCCAATTGGGTCTGTCAGAAGGAGGAGATGATGGGGAGTTGGCCAGTGGGCCGGCTCTGATCAGGACCAGGACAGCTGGGAGGAGGGGCTGTGGGTGGTGGGCCAATTGGGTCCAGCAGCCTGGGGGAGGGGCCATGGGTAGTTGGCTGGCCTGCCCCTGATTTGGAGTGGGGGGGCCCGATCGTGGGCAGAGCTGGCCAGAGGGAGGAGCTTCAGGCCAATCGGGGTGGTGGGAGCCCATCGGGGTAGGGCTGGCCAGGGGAAGGGGTCGCGGGGCGGTTGCCCGGCAGTTCTCCCACCCTCAATTGGGGTGGGCAAGGCCGATCAGGGGTGGGGCCAGCTGGGGAGAGGGGCAGCGGGAGATTGGCCGCCAGCCCCACCCGATTGGGCTGGTTCACTGGCCGCAGTGGGCGTCATAGCAACTGGTCATTCTGGCGTTACAGTTGTTGGTTTTTTATATATATAGATGTAGTTGAATTTATTAACACATCTTGGCTAGTAGGTCACATGTCATACTGGGTAGTCTTTACCCATTCTGGTATTATAAAAGAGAACACAAAAGAAAATAACTTTGTGTTTCTGGAATTTTTATACTATCTAGGATTTGAGATGAGATTATTGATATGGGATTTTAATGGTTTACTTTGCATAGTCTTTTAGGATTTGAGTTCATTTTGTCATTATTACTATTACATTGTTTTGTTGTTTAATATTTAGAGGAAAGCAGAGTGGGCATATGCATGCCTAGCTCCCATACTAATTCTCTGCTCTCTTTTTATAGTAACACTAGAGGCCTGGTGCATGAAATTCATGCACTTGAGTGTGGGGGGTGGTCCCTCAGCCTCGCCTGTGCCTTCTTGCAGTCCCTGAGCCCTCAGAAGAGGTCCAACTGACGGCTTAGGCCTGCTCCCCTGGTCATCCTTAGTGCTGCCACCAGCTCAGGGCTTCTGACTGAGTGGCACTCTACCTGTGGGAGCACACTCACCACCAGGCAGCAGATCCTGCATTGGGCATCTGCCCCCTGGGCGTCAGTGCGCATCATAGAGACTGGTCATTTCATCGTTCAGTTGATTTGCATATTAGCCTTTTATTATATAGGACTAGAGGCCCGGTGCTCAAAAATTTGTGCACTAGGGGGGGAGTGAGGGGATCCCTCAGCCCAGCCTGTGCCCTCTTGCAGTCTGGGACCCCTCGGGAGATAACGACCTGATGGCTTAGGCCTGCTCCCGGGTGGCAGAGGGCAGGCCCAATTCCTAGGTACAGCCATTGGTCCGGCTCAGAGCAGGGCCAATTGGGGAGTTGGGGTGCCGCCCCCTGTCATGCACAGAGCAGGGCTGATTGGGAGGTTGCGATGCCACACTCAGTCACGCTCAGAGTAGGGCTGATTGGGGGGTTGGGGCACCGCCCCCTGTCACACTCAAGGCAGGGTTGATGGGGAGGTTGCGGCGCCACCCCTTGTCACTCACAGAGCAGGGCCCATCAGGGGGGTTGGGGCTCCGTACCCTGTCACGCACAGAGCAGGGCAGATCCGGGGGTTGGGGCGCCACCCTCTATCACCCACAGAGCAGGGCGGATCAGGGGGTTGGAGCGCCGCCACAGTCACACTCAGGGCAGGGCCAATGGGGAGGTTGTGGCTTTACCCCGTCACACACTGAGCAAGGCCTTTGGGGGTGGGTTGGGGCGCCGCACCCTGTCACACACAGAGCCGCAGGGTGATCAGAGTGTTGGAGAGTTCCCCCATATCAGGCACAGAGCAGGGCCAATCAGGGGGTTGGGGCGCCTTCCCCTGTCATGAACAGAGCAGGGCGGATAGGGAGGTTGTGGCCCCACCCCCTGTCACACACAGAGCCGCAGAGCCATCAGGGGGTTTGGGCGCTGCCCCCTGTCACACTGATCCCGGTGCCGGGAGACATATTACCCTTTTACTATATAGGATAGGGACCTGGTACACGGTGGGGGGCCAGCTGGTTTTCCCTGAAGGGTGTCCTGGATCAGGGTGGGGGTCCCCACTGGGGTACCTGGCCAGCCTGGGTGAGGGGATGATGGCTGTCTTCAGCTGGTCACCCACCCTTCAGGGTGGGGGTCCCCACTGGGGTGCCTGGCCAGCCTGGGTGAGGGGATGATGGCTGTTTGCAGCTGGTCACACACCCTTCAGGGTGGGGGTCCCCACTGGGGTGCCTGGCCAGTCTGGGTGAGGGGCTGAGGGCTGTTTTCAGGTTGGCAGGTGACTGAAGCTCCCAACTGCTCCTTTTTTTCTTTTTTTATTATTCTGGGCCAGCTTTAGCTCTGGCTCCAGCTCTGAGGCCTCTGCTGCTGAAAGCAGGTATCTGGTTTGTTTGGGTCCTATAATCGAAACACTGTATCAACTCCAGCTCTGAGATCCCGGCTGGCTGAAAGCAGGTTTCTGGGGTTTTGTTTAGCTTCTATATTTGTAACAATGTTTCAAACTGCAAGCTCAGAGGCCGGCAGCGGCAGGCGGGGAACGTTGGAGTCCTCCGTCACTGAAGCAAGCAAGCCTCATGTTAGCTTCAAGCTGCCTGGCCACCGGCTGCCATCTTGGCTGGCAGTTAATTTGCATATCTTGCTGATTAGCCAATGGGAAGGGTAGCGATTGTACACTAATTACCATGTTTCTCTTTTATTAGATAGGATGTCTTGAGTTGTATGTACTCATGTCTCTACCTCCTCTACTTCATATATATGGGTGTGTGTATATGTACTGTATATATAAATATATCCTATCTAATAAAAGAGAAACATGGTAATTAGTGTACGACCGCTACCCTTCCCATCGGCTAATCAGGGCGATATGCAAATTAACTGCTAGCCAAGATGGCGGCCGGTGGCCAGGCAGCTGGAAGCTAACATGAGGCTTGCTTGCTTCAGTGACAGAGGACTCCAACGTTCCCCACCTACTGCTGCCAGCCACTGAGTTGCAACTCTAAGCAACTATGTTACAAATATAGAAGCTAAACAAAACCCCAGAAACCTGCTTTAGTCCACCGGGCTTCAGCCAGCAGGATCGCAACATTGTTTCAAATACAGAAGGTAAACAAAGGCCAGAAACCTGCTTTCAGCAGCGGAGGCCTAAGAGGTGGAGCCAGAGCGCTAAAGCTGGCCCAGAATAAAAAAAAAAGAAAAGAAAAAAAGGAGCAGTTGGGAGCTTCAGTCACCCACCAGTCTGAAAACAGCCCTCAGCCCCTCACCCAGACTGGCCAGGCACCCCAGTGGGGACCCCCACCCTGAAGAGTGTGTGCCCAGCTGCAAATAGCCATCATCCCCTCATCCAGGCTGGCCAGGCACCCAAGTGGGACCCCCACCCTGATCCAGGACACCCATCAGGACAAACCAACCAGTCCACACCCGTGCACCAGGCCTCTATCCTATATAGTAAAAGGGTAATATGCCCCCCAGCACCGGGATCAGCGGAGCCGCGAGGCCTCCCGGCACTGGGATCAGCGCGACAGGGGGCAGCGCCCAAACCCCCTGATGGCCTTGTGGCTCTGTGTGTGACAGGGGGCGGGGCCACAACCTCCCTATCCGCCCTTCTCTGTTTATGACAGGGGAAGGCGCCCCAACCCCCTGATAAGCCCTGCTCTGTGCCTGATAGGGGGGAGCTCCCCAACCGCCTGATCGCCCTGCGGCTCTGTGTGTGACAGGGTGTGGTGCCCCAACTGCCCCCCCCATGGGCCCTGCTCTGTGTGTGACGGGGTAGAATCCTAACCTCCCCATCGGCCCTGCTCTGTGGGTGATAGAGGGCGGTGCCCCAACTCCCCTATCGGCTCTACTTTGTGAGTGACAGGGGGGAGCTCCCCAACCCCCTGATGGTCCCTGCTCTGTGTGTGACAGGGGGTGGCACCACAACCTCCCCATCGACCCTGCCTTGAGTGTGACAGTGGGCGGTGCCCCAATCCCCCAATTGGCCCTACCCTGAGCATGACTGAGGGTGGCATTGCAACCTCCCAATCCGCCCTGCTCTGTGCATGACAGGGTCGGCGCCCCAACTCCCCAATGGGCCCTGTTCTGAGCCTGACCAGGGGCTGCACCCAGGGATTGGGCCTGCCCTCTGCCACCCGGGAGCAGGCCTAAGCCAGCAGGGCGTTATCTCCCGAGGGGTCCCAGACTGTGAGAGGGCACAGGCCGGGCTGAGGGACCCCCCTTCCCCCCGCCCTGGGCCTCTAGTGTGTGTATATATATATATATATATATATATATATATATATATATATATATATTAAGTAATGCTTTAAACATACAAAATAATATTTAATGGATTGAAAAGTTTCAAAAAAATGAAATATATAGCTGAGTACCCATCACCTAGCTTAAGAAGTAAAACATTATCAATACCATTGACAGCCCATGTGTACAGTATATCCGCCCAATCACATCTCTCCCCTTATCTGCACCCTAAGGGTGGCCATGATCTTGATTTCTTATGAGTCAACTCTCTTTCTTATGCTTAAAATGTTACTCCATTTGTGCTATCCTCACACTCGCTTCCTGGGCATGCACCCAATGCAGTTTGCATAGGGCCCAGGGCTCAGAATGCTCTCCAGTTGCCCTCTTGGAATTCCTAATAAGTTTATCCTATAATGTATGTTTTGTGATTGGAGTAGATGAGACAATGGAGCTGCTCCAGGGCTTGGAGCCTCAGCTCATGTGTGGTCCTGTCTCCTACTACCTTCCTGGATGGATTCTCAGCTCCCACTCCCCTGCTAGTGTGGGACGAGGGCGGGGGTGGGCTCCAGGACCCTGTGAGGGCCTGCGGTTCCCCATGCGTGTGTGTGTGTGCTCAGCATAGGGAGAGCTCAGCTTTTTCTTTTGTATAAACACCACAACAGATGGACAGAGAAACTACCAAAGAAAGGAAAAGCCTTTTTTCTGTTCTTTGAACAAGAGATCCCACATTTTTACTTTCCACTGGGCCCTACAAATTTTATAGTTAGCCCTGGCTATCCTCAGTCATATATGGTAAATTTTTGTTATTTTTTTTTAATCTATATGTAAACCACATTACTTATATCCTCCATATTGCTTTTTTCTTAAACGTTTTGTTTGGTGGCTTCATCTGTGTTAATGGCTGTAGGTCAATACAAATAATGCTTATATGGACATTGTTGTACATATATCCAGTTGTCCCTGAGCAAGGGGATTTTTTAGGGTTTATATGTGTGTACAAATGTGTATGTGTGTGTGATTTCTTGCATAGGGTATGCATACTTTTTACTTCACTAAGAACAAAGTTATTTTCCCAAGTTGTTATAAGAAGTTACTATATGTATAATATTTCCCATTGATCTCCATGCTTACCAACAGTAAACATAAAAATGTAACTACAGTTGTAATTTACAATGTCCTCATTATTAAAGAGATTAAACATTTTTTATATGTTTACTGCTATTTGGGTTAGTTCTTTTGTGAATGAAGTGTTGATTCATGTATTTTATCACCGCCCTTTGGGAGAGAAGGTCTTTTCTTTATTGCTTATTTTTACATTTAGGAGTCTTTTGATTAACAGATGTTCTTAATTTTAATACAGATTCACAGATATTTTCATTATGGTTTGTGATTTGGAGATCTTTTTAAAAATTATTTTTCCTACATGACATCATGGAAATTTTATCCTATATTTTCATCCAAAATCTTAAGCTTGCTGTTTCTATATTTAAGTCTTTACTCCATCAAATTTATTTTTATTTTTTAATTATTTATTTTTTTAATTAAATCTTTATTGTTCAGATTATTACAGTTGTTCCTCTTTTTCCCCCATAGCTCCCCTCCACCTGTTTCCCACCCCACCTTCCCCCCTCACCTCCCCCCACTGTCCTCTTCCATAGGTGCACGATTTTTGTTCAGTCTCTTCCTGCATCCCCCACACCCCAATAATAGTCAGTCCACTCCCTTTCTATGCCCCTGATTCTATTATAATCACCAGTTTATTCTGTTCATCAGATTATTTATTCACTTGATTTTTAGATTTACTTGTTGATCGATGTGTATTTGTTGTTCATAGTTTGTATCTTTACCATTTTCTTCTTCTTCCTCTTCTTAAAGGATATGTTTCAGCATTTCATATAATACAGGTTTAGTGGTAATGAACTCCTTTAGCTTTTTCTTATCTTGAAGCTCTTTATCTGACCTTCAATTCTGAATGATAGTTTTGCTGGATAAAGTAATCTTGGTTGTAGGTTCTTGGTATTCATCACTTTGAATATTTCTTGCCACTCCCTTCTGGCCTGCAAAGTTTCTGTTGAGAAATCAGCTGACAGTCGTATGGGTACTCCTTTGTAGGTAACTGACTGTCTTTCTCTTACTGCTTTTAAGATTCTCTCTTTGTCTTTTGCTCTTGGCATTTTAATGATGATGTGTCTTGTTGTGGTCCTCTTTGGATTCCTTTTGTTTGGGGTTCTTTGTGCTTCCTGGACTTGTAAGTCTATTTCTTTCACCAGGTAGGGGAAGTTTTCTGTCATTATTTCTTCAAATAGGTTTTCAATATCTTGCTCTCTCTTCTTCTTGCACCCCTATAATTCTGATATTGGTACGCTTGAAGCTGTCCCAGAGGCTCCTTACACTATCTTCATATTTTTGGATTCTTTCTTCATTTTGCTTGTTGGGTTGGGTGTTTTTTGCTTCTTCGTATTTCAAATCTTTGACTTGATTCTTGCGATCCTCTAGTCTGCTGTTGGGAGTCTGTATAATATTCTTTATTTCAGTCAGTGTATGCTTAATTTCTAGTTGGTCCTTTATCACAACCTCGAGGGTCTCATTAGATTTCTTGAGGGTCTCATTAAGTTTATTGGCAGTTTCTAGAAAATTCTTGAAAAACCTTAAAAGTGTGGTTTTGAACTCTACATCCAGTAGTTTGCTTTCCTCCATTTCTGTCATTTGTGTCCTGTTTCTTCGTCTCCGCATTTTTTTATGCTTTGCTGTGTCGATAGAGTGGCTTTCTGTATGAGGTGTCCTAAAGGGCCCAGTGGCTCAGCCTCTCCAATTACCTGAGGTAGACACTCTTGGTGCACACCCTTGTGGGCTTTGTGCACAGTCTTGTTGTAGTTAAGCCTTGATTGTTGTAGGTAACACTGGGAGGGATTGACCTCCAAGCCAATTGGCTGTGAGAATCAGCTGTGTCTGCAGTGGGAGAACTTCTGTGCTGGAGACACCCCTCCGGGGCAAGACTTGCTTCAATGGGGCTTTGGTGCTCACTGAGTCTGCCCCCTGAGTGTGTCCTTTATGAATCTGAGGAGCTGTAATGTGGATGGTCCCACTCTGACCATCGAGCACACTGGCTCCTGGATCTCTAAGGAGGTGCTAATCTAGCCTCTGCCTGAGGCTATCCAGCAGGAGCCAGCTGTGATGCAATGCCAGTTGCCCTGGGGCCTTGGGCCAGCTGCAGTTTGTTAGGTAATTATCAGATTTCAAAGGGCCAGGCCTTTGATATGCAAAAGCCTCCATGGCTTGGGCAGGGCGGGGTCCCAAGGGATCAACAGGGCGGAGCAAGCAGTTATGGCTGCTCTCAGTCCTGCCTTCAGAGGCCCTGCTTCTCAGTGCCCTGACAATCGCTGCAAGCACCCCCGAGAGAAAGCTGCCCTCGAGTTCCGACCGATGCCAGACAGTCCAGTTTCTCCCATATGAGTCTGGGTCCCCAGAGACTCACCCAGAACTGGAGCTTGAGACTCCCTCCCGATTGAAAAAGACAACCGTGTCCTCAGCCACCAGCCCTCTCCGCATGCACCTCTGTACCTCTGTATTTTACTTCCGCACCACACCTCCTCTGAGTCTTGGTATGCTTTTCTCTTTCCTTCTAGTTGTAGAATTTCCACTCAGCCAGCCTTCCTGTGGTTCTGGATGATGTCCATTCCATCTTTTAGTTGTATTTTTGAAGTGGTTGTGCGAGGCAGCAATCTCCGGTGTTTACCTATGCCGCCATCTTGGTTTCTTCTCTCAAATTTATTTTTATGTATGGTTTTTCAGTTGTTGTTGTCTATATGACAAACAAATATTCACAGCACCATTTATTGAATAACCTAGTTTTTTTTCACTGTTCTGCAATGCCACTTCAGTCATATATTCAATTTCATTCCATGTGTGGGCCTATTTCTGCATGTTCTGTGCTGATCCATCAATTTATTTTATATTTCTATACAACATTACGCTCTCTTAATTAATCAAAACTAATTATAATAAATACAGAGCAATAATAAACTGATAAAAGAGCCCCCCTCATCTTGTTCATCTTCTATAGAAATGTCTCCTTCTTATGCTTTGCTTTTCCATATCAATTTAGCATCTGTTTATTAAGTTCATCAGAAGACTCTGGATCAAATGTAAGTGGAATTGCATGTAATTTGTAGACCAGTTTGGGGGAAAATGACATCATTTTTAATATACTGAGTCCTTGTATCCACAAATACTTTATACAAATATAGATGTAGGTATATACTCCATTTATTTAGGTCTTCTTTAGTGTCTTTAAATAATGTTTGCAATTTTTTTCAAAGAAGTCTTGCACATATATTGTTAGATTTGTTATTTGATGCATTATGATTTTGTTGGTACTTATAATAAGTGCTCTGTTTTATAGGATTGTTTCTATTTTGGGTTTTTTTTTTATCAGATAATCATATTATCTACAAATAAAAGGTTGGCCATTTAATAAATAATTCCTATCTTTTATTTTATTTTTACTGCACAATGTTGAATCAAGGCATCGTTGTCTTGTTCCTGATTTAAAATAATAAGGTTTAATTCTCTATTAAGTATTATGTGTGCTACGGATTTTAGTAGCTAATTTTTTTTTATAATAGCACTCACCACAAAGTTACGTTGTGATTGCAAACAACCTCCAAATCTTGGTGGCCTACAGCAACAAAGGTTTATATTTTAATTTTGTGATGTCAGCTGTGAACTAGCTTCTACTCTGTTCTGCCTGTACTCCATGTACTTCTTTATTCTGCTGCAAGTTTGTAGAAGTGACTCTAACCTGGGACATGACATCTCTGAGGAGTCAGGAAAGAATGAAGAAGAAAACATGCCGGAGCCCTTGAAGTTCTGCCATTTTAATTGACTTACATAGACTCCCAAACTGCCAAATCTAATAGTCCCTTCTCTGTTCCATGTCACTTTACATCTTTACAACATTGAACGCAATCATTCCTTTCTTCTTGAAGCATTTTCCTCCCTGGGTTTTCTCCTGCCATTCTGGAGACTCGTTATCAGGCTCCTTTGCTGGTTCTTTCTTTTTCACTCAGCCTCTAATTCTTGAAGTATTACAGAGTCTGGTCCTAGGCCTTCTCTTCCCTACCTACACTCTCTCCCTAACTAGTCTTATCCTTTCTAGAGCTTTGAGTAGCACTTAAATGCTCCTGGCACCCAAATCCATATCACGTCATCCTTGACTTTTCCCCCTAGCCCCAGTCCTGTATATCCAGCTGCCTGTTTGCCTGTGTTATAGTATCTGAAACTTAACATGTCTTAAATAAAACTCTTTGGAATTCCTCCCACCCCCCACTCCAATGTATTAATTGCCCAATGTTCCCTAGTATGTCCCAAGACCCAAGCCTCAACCCCATGTTGATTTCACTCCTAAAACATATCTCAAAGCTGTCCACTTCTGTACATCTCCACAGCTACTCCCCAGCCTAGCATCTGTCATCTCTTTCTTGGATTATCAATTTCATGATTGTAATACTAAAATCTATTTTCTATACACAGTTGGCAAAGTGATTGTATTAAAAGCTAAGTCAGTTAATTTTTCTGGATTTTCTTAAAACTTCTCAATAGCTTCTCATTGATTTAAAGTTAAATCCAGATTATTTACCACAGCATACAAGGCTCTGCATACTCAGGGCTACTGACTAGTCCTCTGCCCTCTTAGCTCCTGATACTCCTTCCAACATTAAGCCTCTGCACTTGTCTCTCTCTCTGGAATGCTTTTCCTTCAGCCCTCCATGTGGCTGGGCCTTCTCTACTTCAGGTGTGACCTCACATACCCTCATCTCAGAGAAACCCTCCTTGACTGTCTTATTTAAACTATCATTTCCCTTCACTTCCTCCCAACTGCCATTATATTCATTTGTATGACATTGCTTTTTTTTTCCTCTAGCATTTATGACACTGGAACAATCCGTTTGCTTGTTATTTACAGCATGGCTTCTCACCACTAGATTGTAGAACTCCAGAGAGCAGGGACCTTGCCTGCCCTTAGTCACTATTGGTATGTAGTACACAATAAATAAGAATTTGTTAAATGAGTTGTTTATTGAGTCCTTGCTAGATGTCAGAAATTGGCCTAAGTGCATTAACACTTAAAATAACCTTGTGAGACATAGGGAGCTTTTCTCTCTAAACCCACTTTTTCTCCCAGATGGAGACATGTAGTTGGATTGTGGAAGCCCAGAAGGCTTAGCCTTTACAGCACACTGGAATGATTCTCTTCCCTGCCACCAATTCTCCAGTGATCACTTGACCACGCGATTAGAAAAGTTAGGACCCACCTAACAACCTGGTCCTCTCTTTTTTAAAAAATATATTTTATTCATTTTTTACAGAGAGGAAGAGGGATAGAGAATTAGAAACATCGATGGGAGAGAAACATCAATCAGCTGCCTCCTGTACACCCCCTACTGGGGATGTGCCTGCAACCAAGGTACATGCCCTTGACCAGAATCGAACCTGGGACACTTCAGTCCACAGGCCAACGCTCTATCCACTGAGCCAAACTGGTTAGGGCTGGTCCTCTCTTTTATTCACTGAACATTACCTGGGATTATTTTTTAATAGTCCTCAGAGTCCAAAGAACTATAGATGGAAATCAACCACCCAAACAGAATACTGTAATATTAATATACAACTTTAAATATCTATATATTTATACATGTAAATTTTCTCTGTATGAAGTCACACATAACTGGTATTTACACAATGATTTACATATAATCAGTATATTTCAAATACACAATATATAAATAACTTATATATTTAAATATTTTTAAATTTCAGTTAATTATCTATAGCCCAATAATAGTCTTCTGTCTTAATGTAATTCTCTGTAACCTCCAACCAGAGCCTAAAATAGAAGATAATTAGCAGATAGCAAGTTCATTAGTATGTACGTCCAAGCTTCAGTTCATTGAAATTCACAGATACGGCATGTTCATTAAAGAGGCAGAACCCCAGAATAAAAAAGTCAATTTTATCTGGAAGAACAAAGCAAGTCTCAGTTCAAAGGTGAAAATGGTGGGGGTGGAGTCGGGGGCTTTGTGGTTTAGTTCCGAGCAAAGCATTGAGCAATCTGGCCAGCTCTTTCATGTGTGCTTCATGGAATAAAGACATTAAGGGCAAACCAAAGAAACCCTGGTGATTAGAGACTTTTTTCCTCAGTGGTAATTAGATGGCTGATGACATAAATGATATATAATACAGTCTCATTGAATTTCATTTTCTTGGCATTAAAGGAAGATACAATATAGCTATGTCTCATCTTAGTGTATTCAATTTCTGTTTCTGAACAAACAGAAAATGACTCATTGTTTGGTCTATAACTCTCAGAAAAGAGCCCTTGGAGATGTGGACACTTTTGTTACTAGGAGCCTCTTTAATCAATTTTTTTCTTTGTTGGTTCTTTTTATTCATTCTTCTTCAATGAATAACATTTGAACCAAAGGTTTTCCCTGTGCTTGTGTGTCAGTTATTTCTGCCCATAGCCTTGTCTGGATTTCATTTATGCAAGGAAGATCTACTGTTTATCCAGGTGCTTGGGTGAAAGGGAAGGCAGGAAAAAGGTACAATAGCAGCACATATTTAGTGATTGTCTCTGCTGTGCCAAACACTGTGCTGTGATATAGCTATATTACCTTCTCCACCTTACAGGTGAGGAAATGAAGCTAGAGAGGGGCGTGAACTTGTCCTTGCTCCCAGCCTGTGTGCCTGTATGTGCAGGAATTGGAACCCCAGGGGCCTGACTTCCAAGCCCACAGATTTCCTAACTTTCTTTTCTTCAGAAGAATTGGAATTCTGTTTGCTTTGAGTAGATGTATTGGTTATATAATAATAATTTTATTTTCTAATTTTGCCAAGTGGAAAAATAAATCAAACTCCCTGCAATCTCCCTGTATTAGTTTCTTACTGAGGATGGAACAAATTATCACAATCTTAGTGATTTAATACAACACAAATGTATTCTCTTGCAGTACTGAAGACCAGAAGTCCAAAATGAGTTCCATGGAGCAAAAATCAAGATGTTGGCAGGACTGCCTTAACTGGTTTGGCTCAGTGGATAGAGCATCAGCCTGCTGACTGAAAGGTCCCAGGTTCGATTCTGGTCAAGGGCATGTACCTCGGTTGAGGGGCACATTCCCAGTAGGGGGTGTACAGGAGGCAGCTGATCAATGTTTCCCTCTCATCGATGTTTCTAACTCTCTATCCTTCTCCCTTCCTCTCTGTAAAAAAACAACAACAATAAAATATATTTTAAAAAAATATGTTGGCAGGACTGGTTCCATCTGGAGGTGCCAGGAGAGAATCCATCCATTCCTGTCTCCTCCAGCCTCTAGCATCTTCCAGCATGCTTTGGAAAAAGGGAAAGATTTGTGTGATCTGAAGAGAAACCAGAGTATTGCCGGCATTCTTTGGCTTGTGGTTGCATCACTCCAATCTCTACTTCTGTGGTCACGTTGCCTTCTCCTCTTCTGTGGTTAAATCATCCCTGTCTCCCTTTCACAAGGACACTTGTGATTGTATTTAGAGTCCATCTCAACAATGAAGAATTATCTCCATATCTAATTAGATCTGCAAAGCCCCTTTTTCCATATGGGATTGGGACATGGATGTCTTTGTGGCCATTATTCTCTTCCCCATATCATCTTTTTATTTGGACCACTCCAAGAATATAAATTCAGTAGTATAAAATGGGAACTGTTTATCTTTATAGACGGTATTTTAGGTTTTGAGCACCCATGCCCACTGATGGTGAAAAACTAAATCTTGCTCTATTGCTTTATAGGTTGATGTCTTTCTTACTAGTAGCTGCATTTTCCCTTTGAAATCTTCACCATGAATTTATTACTTAACTAGAGGCTCAGGGCACAAATTTGTGCATGGGTGGCGTCCTGCCGGCCTGCCCTGATCAGGGCTGGCGGGAGGGAGGGGTTGTGGGAGGTTGGCCAGCTGGCCCCACCCCTGATCAGGGTTGGGAGGGGGGCAATTGGAGATGGGACCAGTTGGGGGAAGGGGCCGCAGGAGGTTGGCTGGCCAGCCCTAACCCCATTGGGCCAGTTGGCCAGCACAGTGTGCATCACAGCGACCGGCCATTCTGGTTGTTCCAGTCATTCCGGTTGCTTGACTTTTATATATATAGTTGTATTGAAAAAGAATACCACCTTGACCAAGTCTGAGTAGTGAATAAAATAAATAATCATAAAAACCCTTACACAGTCTGGCTGGGTGTTTTGGCATTTGAAATGTGGCAGCACATAGGCTCTTCCCATTCCATCACTTCCCATTACCTGCAGGATAGAGTGTGCATTTCTCAGGTGTACACTCAGGCCCTTGGAGAGTCTGTCCTATCCTTCTGACAAGCTGGTGTTTTTGTGGCTTCAACAGCACCATGGAGGATTGCAGGATGACTATAGCACATCATATGTTTGAGGCGAGACCTTAGCTTCTCTGTCTTGGTTGGTCTCCACTTACTACAAATGGCATAACAGACCAGGCAAGGAAATGTGGCAATTAGAGCTAATTGGCTGCCTCCATTGAGAAAGCGTCAGTACCAATCTCATCATTCCTCATATGATATCCTTGCTTATTACAGTCACCCCTCAAAACCTGAAACACATCATCCATGACTGCCTAGACTTATCCATCTGGAGCCCTGCTTACCACCTAATCTGATTGAAATGTCTACTTCTTTTCAACAACTCAAACTTTTAGTATGCCCAATGAAATGCATTTCTGCAATCAGTGAAATCTGCCATAGCTTTAACCTCGCCTTTGCAAATTCTCTTCACCTTTTCTTTTTTCCCCCCTTTCACTGCTGACAGTCTTAGCTATGCATTGAAATTATTTTGGGAGCTTTAAAAAAGTATTAATGCTTAGTTAACCCTCAGAAATTCTAATTTAATTGGTCTAGAGTAGATTCTGGGCATCAGGGATTTAAAAATATTTTTTATTGATGTCAGAGAGGAAGGGAGAGGGAGAGAGAGATAGAAACATCAACGATGAGAGAATCATTGATTGGTTGCCTCCTGCACTCCCCACACTGGGGATTAAGCCCGCAACCTGGGTATGTGCCCTGACTGGGAATCCAACCGTGACCTCCTGGTTCATAGGTTGATGTCAACCACTGAGCCATACTGGTCAGGCAGGACTTTTAAAACTTCTCCAAGTGGTTCAAGTGGTTCTAATATTCAGCCAGGAAAATTAATGAATGAGTGAATGAATGACCACTAAAGGATATCCTCTCAAGTGAAGGCTATTAGTTTTCATACCTCTCACAATCTTGAGCCTGGAGAGGTGTGCTCTATGCTGGTTCATTGCCACTCTAGACAATTGTTTCTCCCTCTGCTCTATAGCTTTACATTATGAATTTCATGAGTCCTGAGCACTTTGCCTTCATAGACATCTTCCTCCATAAAATAAATATATATGTCCTATATGATAATGATAACATGTTATAACTGTGTTGATATAAAGATGAAGATAATCTAGGATAGATATTATATATTCATTAATATGTTAAAATTTTATTTTGGTTTTAAAACTTGAAAATATTTTCAAGATCTTAAGCAGTGTGTGTCTTGCACCTTGTGGGTTAGTCAGCCTTCACATTATCACAACCTCTCCCTAAGCCCTTTAAAAATTATGCCATCTGCCCTGACCAGTTTGGCTCAGTGGATGGAGTGTCGGCCTGTGGACTGAGGGGTCCCAGGTTTGATTCCGGTCGGGGGCATGTGCCTTGGTTGCAGGCACATCCCCAATAGGGAGTGTGCAGGAGGCAGCTGATCGATGTTTCTCTCTCATCGATGTTTCTAGCTCTCTGTCCCTCTCCCTTCCTCTCTGTAAAAAAATCAATAAAATATTTAAAAAAAAATTATGCCATCAAGTTAGTCAATCCACTATTCCTCTTTGTTGCAGTTACTTGACATCTCAGCAATACCCCCCTTTCATTGTTGGCTTATTATCTTTCTTTGCCCCATTATTCTTATCACCATATTGGTGATTTTAATATCTGTGTAGGAAATCCATCTGCTGTCCTTGTAATTGCATGGCCTTTTTTTCCAGTGATCTTGTCTCCCACCTCATCTTAACTACCCACTCCCATGGAAAACCCTAAACATTATCTATGACAACTACTATACAACCTCCAACATTTCAATATGTTCCATGAGCTTCCCTTCTTACCTAGCTTAAATTTCATGATTTATCATTATAATTACTACCTTGCCTATGCTCTCAACTCCCTTGTTCTTCTTCCCATTTATCAAGTTTACCTGGAAAATACCCAACTCTTGTGAAACTCAACTCTCCCCCTACTGCAAGCATGCACCTGGAAAGCTGAATGTGGCTGGAGAAGAAGCACATACCCAATGAGGACTGGGTTCACTTTAAAGTGATGATTCAACTCTCATGCAGGCCCTTAGTGCTGTGCAGCCATCCTGCTACAGTTCCTTAGTTCATTTTCTATTCTCCCTAGGAACTTCTCCCATGCTGCCAACACTCTTTCCTTTTCCTCATGATCAGGTGCTGAGTTTACTTCTTATCTCACTAAAAAAATAATACTCCGTAATAATAATAAAAAAATAGAAACAATAAAATAGAACCTCCCTGACCTCCCACTACCAGTTCCCCAACCCTCCAACCTAATCTCTTTCACAGTGCTTCGCTGTAATACCAACCTCTCCTCTTTGCTGTATTTATTCAAAGACAATTCTGGAATTCTTTCCTTATTCTCCTATATCATTGGTTATTTCATCTGTACTGGATCACTATCACCAGTAGGCAAACAGGCCCCAATATATACTAACTTCACAGATCAAACTTTTCATCTCTTCAACTTCACCCTATATCTTCCTTTACAGCAAACTCCTCAAAAGATTGATCTGTTTTCACCTCTCTACCAATTCTCTATCTAAAAAATATCATGAAATGTTTATGACATTTAAGAGAAACAAAGTATAACACAGCAAGCATCCATGTATACAGATTCTAGCTTATGGAGGAATCATGCTACTTGATATCAAACTATACTAGTACTACAAGGTCATAGTAATCAAAACAGCATGGTATTGGCATAAAATCAGACATATAGATAGATGTAATGGAATAAAGAGCCCAGAAATAAAACTCATCTTTCATGGTCCATTAATATTTCATAAAGGAGGCAAGAACATACAATGGAGTAAAGACAGTCTATTCAATAAATAGTGTATAAAAACTGAACAGATATATGCAAAAAATGAAACTTCTTACAGCATGCACAAGAATAAACTAAAAATGGATTAAACATTTAAATGTGAGACTCAAAACCATAAAAATCCTAGAAGAAAACATAGGTAGTATAAGATCTTGGACATTTCTCGTAGCAATATGTTTTTGGATATATCTCCTTGGGCAAGGGAAACAAAAGAAAAAATAAACAAATGGGACTATATCAAACTAAAATGTCTTTTCAACAACATGAAAAGACAACCTACTGAATAGGAGAACATAGTCACCAATGATAGATCTAATAAGGGGTTAATATTCAAAATTTATAAAGAACTCAGAAAACTCAACATCGAAAGTACAAATAACCCAAAGGATCTAAACAGACACTTCTCCAAAGAGGATTACAGATGGCCAAAAGACATTAAAAGATGCTCAATGTCACTAATCATCAGAGATATACAAATTAAAAGCAAAATGAGATATCACCTTACACTTTTCAGAATGGCTATCAACAATAAATCAACAATCAATAAGTGTTGGCAAGGATGTGGAGAAAAGGGAACTTTATGCACTGTTGGTGGGAATACAGCCACTATAGAGAACAGCATGGAGTTTCTGCAAAAAGTTAAAAATGGAACTGCCTTATGATCCAGCAAATCCATTTCTGGGAATATAGCCAAAGAAACGCAAAACACAAAATTGAAATAATATATATGCACCCCTATGTTCATTGCAATGTTATTTACAATAGCCAAGATTTAGAAGTTGCCCAAGTGCCCATCGGTAGGAAAGTGGATAAAAAAGCTGTGATACATTTACACAGTGGCTACTCCTAGGCTCTAAAAAAGAAAGGAAATCTTACCTTTTGCAACAGCATGGATGGACCTGGATCGCATTATGCTAAGTAAAATAATCCAGTCATATAAAGACAAATATCATATTACTTCACTTATGTGTGGAAACTAATGAATAAAACAAACAAACAAACAAAATAGAAACAGACTCAGAGATATAGAAAACAGACTGACAGTTGTCAGAGGGGAGGGGGTTGGAGGCTGCGTGAAAAAGGTGAAGGGATTAAGCAAAAATAAAAATGAATAAACTCATGGACACAGACAATGGTATGGTGATTACAATAGAGAAGGGGGATGAGGGAGGTAGGAAAGGGTAAAGGGGGGAAATGTTGATAGAGACTTGACTTTGGGTGGTGAACACACAATACAATACTATGTGTACCGGTTAATAATGGTGGATTTTGTAATCAAAGAAAACACGATAATTTCAAGAGAAACATCAAACGTGCTTTATTCAAAGTAATGTCCATTGCTAGCTACACATTTCCCCTATCTTTCAGGTAATTTGTGGATAACGTCCCAATAGAACTTTTCTTTTTTAAAAAATATATTTTATTGATTTTTTTACAGAGAGGAAGGGAGAGTGATAGAGAATTAGAAATATCGATGAGAGAGAAACATCGATCAGCTGCCTCCTGCATACCCACTACTGGGAATGCACCCGCAACCAAGGTACATGCCCTTGACTGGAATCGAACCTGGGACCCTTCAGTCTGCAGGCCGATGCTCTATCCACTGAGCCAAACCGGTTAGGGCATTTTCTTGTTTTGAGGCAAACCATTTAGAGACCCAATTTTCCACTTCTTTGGATGTTTTGAAGGCCTGCTCAGAAAGTGCATGTGCCATCCATCTGAACAAGTGGTAATCTGAAGAATCTGAAGGAGCAAGGTCTGGTGAATATGGTGGGTGGGTTAATACTTCCCAGGCAAGATCTTTTAACGTGTCTTTAACTGGTTTTGAAGTGTGTGCTGGTGTGTTATCATGAAGCAAAATTACTTTGCTGCATCTTCTGGCACATTCTGGTCATTTTATGATCAAAGTGTGGTTCATATTGGTTATTTGTTGTCCGTAGCGATCAGTATTAATGGTTTCACCTGGTTTTAGAAGGTCATAATACATCACGCCTTCCCGATCCCACCAAACACAGAGCATTGTCTTCTTTCCGAAGTGATTTGGCCTTGCAGTCAGTGTTGATGGTTGACCTGGATCAACCCAGGATTTTGTGCATTTGGGATTCTCAAAATAAATCCACTTTTCATCATCAGTCACAATCTGATGCAAAAAAGTCTTTCATGCCGTTGAAGCAACATTATACTGATGACTTTTTGGTTTTCCATTTGTCTTTTGTTCAGTTGATGTGGCACCCATTTTCCTTCGTTTAAAATCTTTCCCATTGCTTGTAAATAATCGGAAATTGTTTGCTGAGCAGTGTTTAATCTTTCTACAAGTTGTTTTTTAGTTTGACATGCATCTTCATCCAATGCTTGTACTAGATGTAATAGTTAATAATGCGGATTTTTTTTCCATAGATGGAGTTACACATATGTTGATATATATATATCACGATTTGATATGTATGCTATTTTGTTGTATTAACAGCAAGCTTTAAAACTTCATATGTCAAATTTGCTGAAGGTGTTAACATCATAGATATTTTTATGCTTAAAAATGTTGAATTTTATGCAAAAAAAAGAGCATTTGTGAGAAGTTTTAATTCATTATTTTATTTTGAAGAAAAAGTTATCGTATATTTTGGGAAGCTTATGGTGAACATTCTCCATCTCAAGATACTTGTGAATGCTGGTTTAAATGCTTTAAAAACGAAGATTTTGATGTAAAAGACAAAGAATGTCCAGGTCAACCGAAAAAGTTTGAAGACCAACAATTACAAGCATTACTGGATAAAGACGCATTTCAAACTCAAAAACAACTTGCAGAAAGATTAAACACTGCTCAGCAAACAATTTCCGATTATTTACAAGCAATGGGAAAGATTTTAAACGAAGGAAAATGGGTGCCACATCAACTGAACAAAAGACAAATGGAAAACCAAAAAGTCATCAGTATAATGTTGCTTCAATGGCAAGAAAGACTTTTTTGCATTAGATTGTGACTGATGATGAAAAGTGGATTTATTTTGAGAATCCCAAATGCACAAAATCCTGGGTTGATCCAGGTCAACCATCAACACTGACTGCAAGGCCAAATCACTTCGGAAAGAAGACAATGCTCTGTGTTTGGTGGGATCGGGAAGGCGTGATGTATTATGACCTTCTAAAACCAGGTGAAACCATTAATACTGATCGCTACGGACAACAAATAACCAATATGAACCACACTTTGATCATAAAATGACCAGAATGTGCCAGAAGATGCAGCAAAGTAATTTTGCTTCATGATAACACACCAGCACACACTTCAAAACCAGTTAAAGACACGTTAAAAGATCTTGCCTGGGAAGTATTAACCCACCCACCATATTCACCAGACCTTGCTCCTTCAGATTCTTCAGATTACCACTTGTTCAGATGGATGGCACATGCACTTTCTGAGCAGGCCTTCAAAACATCCAAGAAGTGGAAAATTGGGTCTCTAAATGGTTTGCCTCAAAACAAGAAAAGTTCTATTGGGACGTTATCCACAAATTATCTGAAAGATAGGGGAAATGTGTAGCTAGCAATGGACATTACTTTGAATAAAGCACTTTTGATGTTTCTCTTGAAATTATCATGTTTTCTTTGATTACAAAATTCGCATTATTAACCGGTACACATAGTAGTTCAAGCTGATATACAGTATTCTCCTTTATAAATACACCAAAATTAATTTATTCATTTTTCCATTGACAGGTATTTAGGTTGACTATTACAATTAACTTTGCTATTACAGGTAAAAAGACTTCTCTAAGTTGTATGTTTAGGAGTGGAATTGGTGGCTCATTAGGGTAACTTCATTTTTAACTTTAGTAGATATTGATAAACTGTTCTCAAAAAAATACCAATTATTCTCTCTCTCTCTCTTTTCATTCCTCACCTGAGGATATTTTTTCCATTGATTTTTAGAGAGTGTGGAAGAGAGAGGGAATGACAGAGAGAAATATCGACATGAAAGAAACATATTGATTGGTTGCCTCTGCATGTGCCCTGACCAGGGCCCTGGTCAGGGAGGAGCCTGCAAACGAGGTATGTGACCTCAACTGGAATCGAACCTGGGACGCTTCGGTCTGCAGGCTGGTGCTCTATCCACTGAGCAAACCATCTAGAGCCCAATTATTATCTTTTGAACCCAATTCAATCAAACATCTGTCTTCACTCCACTCAAATGGCTATTGTCAATGTCACTGTCCATTTCCACATTGCCAAATTTAATATTCTTTTCTTTTCCTCTTTTGTGCTTGTTAGAGTGTCCCAGGTTTTCAACTTTTTTCTTTTTATATTCATTATCTAAATGATTTCATTTAACCTTCTGGCTTAAAGTACCATTTACATGAAAAGATGACAAAATTATCTCTAGCACCAACCTCTCCCCTGAAGTCTATACTTTGATAACCAGCCTGCTCCTAGTCATCTTTAACAAGATGTCTTCAGCAACTAAATTTCATTCTAATTGAACCCTTTATTTCTTCCCTGGCCCAAACTTGATTTTCCCTCAGTATTTCCATCTCAAAATTACCAACATGCAGTAACACAATCAACATTTTTCAGATTCTTGTTTTTTCTCTGATCCCCTATGTCTAATCTATCAACAAATCCCGTTGCCTCTACCTTTAAAATACATCCAAAATTCAACCCTTCCTTGCCATCTCCACTATTACACCTAGTATAAGCCTAGCCCTAGATGGAAACTAGAGGCAGTTTAGGGAAGTGGGTGGAACATGAACTCAAATCATAGCTTCGCTCCACCTCTGTGAGCTTCAGTTTCCTCATCCGGAAGGTGGGGATTATAATAGTAAATTCCTCATAGAGTTTTGTTGGGGTTAAATTAGTTAAAAATTGTGAAAGACTTACAATAGTATTTAGTACACTGTGATCACTCCCTTACTATCTGTACTTCACACATCAGTCAAAATGATCCTTTTAAAATATAGTTATTTTATTCATACCCCAAGCTTGAATGGCTTCAAAGTACACTTGGAGTAAAACCCAAAGTCATTATAATGGCTTATCCAGTTCTGTTTGAGTTAGCCCTGCCTACCTCTCTGATATCATACTCTCATACCCTTCTCCTTCTCCTTGCTCACTATGCCTGGCTGGCCTCCTTATTTTCTTGAAATGCAGCAAGTATGCTACTCCTTCAGAGCTTTAGCACTTGATGTCCTCTCTACTTGGGATAACTTTGGCTTTTTCCATCCAGGTCTCTGCTTAAATGCCACATCATCAGAGAAGACTTCCTTGTCCTCATTCCCCAGAAATTCTCTCTTCCTCATTTCCTACTTTATTTTCCTTCATGGCACTCACCACCTCATGATATTTTATACATTTATAGTTTCTATGTTTTTATTGCTTATCTTGCCCACTAGAACATAAGTTATTTGTAATCAGCACTACATAGTGTCTATTATTATACTCCCCATGCCTAGAACACATAGCAGGCACATAGTAAGAATTCAGTAAGTGTCATAGAAAAATGGATAAATTTTATCTCTTGCAATTCTTCACTGCAAGTCCTCTGCTTTAGCTAGATGGGTTACTTGCTGTCTCCCGAATCTACCTTGTCCACGCCCCCTCTGTTCTTGTCCTCCTGGCCTACCACTGCTGGAGAACCCTTACCAACAACTCCTTCCAAATAGTACCTATATTTATAGGCCCATTCAAGCCTCACCTTTTTGAGAAATTTCCCCAATCAAAACCACAACAAAATCTACATCCTTTGAACAACTATTGCATTCATTATATATGTCCTTCATATATATTCTTAATTTCTGCATTTACTAGTTAACTGTCTGCAGAGTTAACTATTTTATGTGTCTTTAACTTCAAAATCTTCAAGAGAGGGTTCTTTGTCCTTCCTTTTCCAAAAATTTCCAAAACATTTCAGGTATATATTTATGATAAATACTTAGTGAATAAGTGAATGAATAAGTAAAATTAGCCCTAACTGGTTTGGCTCAGTGGATAGAGCATCGGCCTGCAGACTGAAAGGTCCCAAGTTTGATTCCAGTCAAGGGCATGTACCTTGGTTGCGGGCACATCTCCAGTAGGGGGTGTGCAGGAGGCAGCTGATCAATGTTTCCCTCTCATCGATGTTTCTAACTCTCTATCCTTCTCCCTCTCTGTAAAAAATCAATAAAATATAAAATAAATAAATAAATAAATAAATAAATAAATAAATAAATAAAATTAAAAGATACCCAGTATGTGAATTATGAACTTTCAAAAAACTAGTTCCCAGTTTTAGATTTATTGCAAACTGTAAGGAAGGTGTCACTAAAATTAATATATATCTCCACCTGGCATCTTTCTTTTCATTTTTCACGACCGAAGTCATACATCACATTCTCTATCTCATTCATCTATTTATTTATACAGTATTATTAGTCACCATTTATTTTAGAACTAGTATACTCTCCTCACTCACATTGTTCCATTGAATAGATGAAGAAATTGGATCTGAGAGGGGTTAAGGTCATATTCTAAGGGGTAATAGAAACAAAAACAAATAATTACAAAACAATGTGATGTACTGAATAGAGAAATGTATGAGCTGCCCTAAGGGTAGTGAGGATAATGCATCCAATTCTGCTTAACTTTGGGAAGGTGGTATGGTCAGAAAGGATCACAGATAAAGGTGACCTCAATTGAACTTTGATGAATGAATGGAAATTATCTAGACAGGTGAAGATGCCAAGGAAATAACACATACAGAGGGTCAGTGGCATGATGTCAGAACAATTTCAGTGTAGTGATGGGAGTGAAAGTTTTCTCAGCACTACCATCACTCTTAACAATTGCTTTCATCACAAACACTAAGCCAGATTGTAACTGCTTATTCAGGAGTCAGTTCCCATTATTAAATACTGGTTTCCTCATTATATAACTGCCTTTGTGCCTATCACTGTGCCTGAGATTTAGTTCATATATCCCATCTGCTAAAGTGGCTACTGGCTGGAGATGTTGGCTGGTTGGATACATGGAGATGCCATTTCTGGCTTGGCCATATTTAGGGCATCTCCCTATAAATTACCCTTTCCTATGGCAGCCACAGGTGATTTGGGCAGGAAGGGAAAAGTATCAAAAATGAAGTCAAACTGGGCAAGTTCCTATCCCTTAGAAAAAGCACAGCCAGTTACCAGATCCTGGAGGATGCTCTATTTTTGAAGAGCCTCATCTATAATAGACCCCTCATCTGAACTTCTGTGTACTGCAAGTAATAATAACAATAATACTTAGGTTGAAAATAACAAGATGTAATTAGGAAATCACTTTGTAGTCCCCGAATTAGATGTTATGCAAGATAAAATATGCTTATTCTATGAAAAGCAGAGAATCCAAAATGTCTCAGTTCACTAATTAAAGTATCTTTCTATTTTCTAATTCCTTTCCTTTCTAACTGCAGGAGTGACTGCTGGCAAGTTCTGTCCTTCACTGCCAGCTTGTGAACAGAGTCAAGAAATCAACATTATAATTATGCATTGTTTCCATAGCAAGCAATCCTGCAGCTCTGAGCAAAACAGCACTTTTTAGATCCTGCCAGAGTATATGTGGCAAAGAAACAATAATTAGCTTCTCACTAATTGGCAGGATTTCGCTTCACATCTGCTTGGACCTGATGTGAGTTTCAATGTCAGCCTGAAGTTGATTAAGCATGTAAAAAACTTAAATTATCTTTCCAAACCTCAAATATGCCTGGGACCTGGGTTCCTACTCTTTAAACAGCAAAGATGTCAGAGAAAGGGTTAAGATTGTGGATAGTGAATCCTGGGGAGGCAACAGAGAGCAGTGAGGTTAAAGGTTGGGTGCAGGCAAAAGTGGGTTATAAGACTTGAGGTGGAGATAGTGCTCAATAATCAGCCATGTGGTTGGCAGATCACACCACCACTTGGGATTTCTCTTCCTGCTCAGGTGTCCAATACACCAGGGGTTTTCTCACTGTGTTTCCCAGTCCTAGAAGTTCTGCAGCCTCCTAGAGATCTCGACTCTAGAGCAGTGTTGTTCAATGCACTTTTGTTCAATAGAACTTCCTGCTATGATGGAAATGTTCTACATCCACGCTGTCACAAGTCGCTATTGGGTGCTGGCATTTGCCTAGTATAACTGAGAAAATGAATTTTAAATTTTATATAAGTAAACTGTAAATAGTCCCATGTGGCCATTGACTGCCATACTAGACCATGTAGTGCTGGAAGATCAGAGTTGGGTCTAAATGAAAGGGTCCAGGACTTGTTCCATTACTGCTTTAATCACAACACATCTACCTTTCTCTGTTTTCAGTAATGTAATTTCAGGATGGTTTTCCTGAACAAAGGGTTTCATAGCTAAAGGGCATTTGAAAACAACTACACTAAATTATCTCCATGGTTCTTAAACTTTGAAAACTCCTAACCCTCATATCCTAATCTCCCACTGCATGCAGTGAAGACCAAACACAGGCTGTCAGGGATGGAGGGGAGATAAAACAGCCTTCTCTATTGTCACACCCAATTTCACCTGGCCTGGGGGAAGATGTTAATGCAGCTGTGTGGTCTCTATATTCAAAAGCATCTTGGCTTCTTTGACTGGAGGAAGGCCTTTATGATGTTCCCAGCTGCTTCATCCAACTTGCTTTCCAGGGGCTGCTCATGGCTCTTTTGTTGGTTCTACAGACTCAGATCATGGAAAGGGGATCCAAAGGTCAGGAAAAAAGCTAAAGTTATTTTCTCAGACTATTAAGTCTCTAGTATCACACAGATAGAAAGGAGGGACCAAGGATTTCCTAAGTAAAAGATGCACAGAGCTCTGTCAAAACCATCTCAAGACACCCACCTCTGTCAATATGATGTTTGGTGACTGTTGCTCCCAGAATTGGGGACTGGGGTGGTTGTGGGTCCTTTGTATGCCACTGGGAGGGGGGTTGATCAAAATAGAGACTATGAGTTACACATAGTGAGGTTTTGGGTGATTGTCTAGGTGTGAAGCCTGAGATAGAAGCCTAGGGAGGTCATTCTCTATGAAATAGGAATCTCACCTGAATAAAATACTTTTGTGAGATGACCAAAATATGAGGTTTAGAGTATTTCATATCCCAGGACAGCCTACAAAACTACAAACTACATGATGTAACTCTTGTACATGGTGCCAATATCTCTGTCTGCGACTCTTGAGGGAAGAGAGAGAAAGATTACAAGTTCTTCAAGTGGTCATGTGCAGGAAAGGAATATCAAACTCCCTCATGGAGGCGAATCAATAATGAGGATACTCCTGCTCACCTTCTCTTCATCCTGTGACATGTTCACATGTAGCATTCACCATTATAATGCCACACAGTTTCCTCATTTACACTTCCCCAGACTCCTTTTGAAGCTTTTCCCCTCGATAAAGGTAATGACCAAGAACCTTTCAGAAACCTTTTGTAGGAGGAAGTGGCTATTATTTTCCATTGTGTTCAGCCACACTAGAACAAATAGTGGTGCCTATTGAAGTTTAAGACAGAATTTTAACTGAAAAACACAACTGAGAGAACCATATCATTGAACATATTTTTCCTATCCCACGTTCTCACTTAGAGAAGAAATTGTTGACAGGAGTCATGTCTTTTGTCATGTGTTTGGGTGAGGACTTTGTCAAAAACAAAAACAAAAACAGAGTGTGGTATTTTGAGCAGGACTTATTACCAGAGTGTCATTTGCTATAGTTTTACTTGACTTTATCACAATTCCGGTGTTTCTTCTTATAAATTTAACATGAAATACTAAATTACATTCAAATGCTAAGGTACATTCAAAGCACATACCCTTCGTTCTCTCCTGCTCTCTGGGCTTCCATCATCCAGTAGAGCCACCTACATCTCTGTTACACACGCATCAAATAATCAGCCTTCTCCTCCCCTTTGTTACACCGTCATGAATGTTGAGCAACAAGAGAAGCTCTAAGGTCTGGCAGTTATCTTGTTTGATTTAAAAGAGCATCTATAGCCTTGCCTACTTGCTTTCTGCCTCTTTTGTCCATCCATCAGTCATAGAGGACTGTGGTGAATTCCCTCAGGATTTTCCTTTGGTAATACAGGTTGGTCAGATGGCTCCTTTCCCCATCATTGATACCAGGAACTATCTCTGCAGAGATTTATATCAGAACTCTTCCTCAGAGAGCAGTTGCCCTCAGTTGAGCAACCATGACCGTTCAACTCTTGGGGCAAGTTGCTGGCATGGCAGTTGTTCAGGGTGTGTCTCAACAGAGCTTGACGCTCTAGAACAGTGATGGTGAACCTATGACACGCGTGTCAGAGGTGACATGCGAACTCATTTTTGGGGTTGATTTTTCTTTGTTAAATGGCATTTAAATATATAAAATAAATATAAAAAATATAAGTCTTTGTTTTACTATGGGTGCAAATATCAAAAAAATTCTAGATGTGACACGGCACCAGAGTTAAGTTAGGGTTTTTCAAAATGCTGACATGCTGAGCTCAAAAGGTTCGCCATCACTACTCTAGAATAACAATAACATTTCCTCATTCAGTTAACAAGTTACTTCCAGAAAACGACTGCAGTTGTAGTGATATTATTTTAAAAGAAATCTTCAAGAGGAAGCAGAATCAATAATGAGGATACTCCTGCTCACCTTCTCTTCATCCTGTGGCATGTTCACATGTAGCATTCACCATTATAATGCCAATACTTGGCATAAGCTCTGGTTCCTGGTTAGTAAATGAGTGAATGAATGAGTAAATGAATGAATGTGAGCACAGATGAAACATAAGGGAACATTTTCAAACTTGAGGTTGGAAAAAGAATTGGCATAGCTTCTTTTTCCCCGCTTCTCCTTAGTTTTGGCCTGGACCATATTTGAATTATTAAGAATTTCTTCTTGGAGCGGAGCTAAGATGGCGGCCAGCAGGACAGCAGTGAGGAAGAGAGTGTGAGTGAGTGAGTGAGGGAACAAAAGGAAAATATGTGGACATGTGTGGTGTGTGCATGTGAGGGACAGTTAGATCCTTCAGGACTTTCGGAGACTGGTGGACTAGGCTCTCTTAGACAGGGAGCCCCTGCTACTGCTGCAAGCACTCCCAGGCAGCCAGCTCTGGCACAGAAACCATGCCATCTTGGAGGGGAGAGCTTCTGTGACTAGAAGCCCAACCTCACTACCATCCAGACTGGCCTCAGACACCACCCCAGACCCTATAGGCACTCTGGCCAAAGACCTGCTACTGCAGCTGCAGACCCACAGACACCAGGACTCTATCCTCCTTGGACACAAGCTCCTGTGGGTCCTGGAGTGTGCCTCCCTCCTGGTGGCCCATCATGTAGGTCCCGGGCTCAGCGCAACCTGCCGATGAGTCTCAAACTGCACTCCTTGTCTGCCAAGCCCACAGTGTGGGCCCCTGGCCCTGTGCGTTCTGCCTATGAACCTCAGACTGAAACCCCCTCCCCCCCTCCCGCCACCTGCCAAGCCCAAGGCATCGGTCCCAGGTCCTGAGCATCTCAGTGCCTGGACCCTTCCAAGAGAGCAAAAATAGGGAGACAGAGAAACAACCCCCATAGGAAAGAAAAGGAGTTGCTAGAAAAGGAATGAAATGAAATGGAGGCATGCAATATGTCAGAAAAAGAATTCAGAGTAAGGGTCATACAGTTCCTAAACTGGATAAATGAGAAAATCAACAACTTATGTAAGAATAAAGAGGAAATCAAGAATTATATAGTTATAATAAAAACCACAATGGAAGGTTTCAACAGTAGATTAGAAGAAGCGGAGGACTGAATTAGTGAGTTAGAAGATAGCACAGGGAACTATGCCCAAACTGAACAGCAAATGGAGAAAATAATTAGAAAGCAGGAGGAGAGCCTGAAGGAGCTTTGGGACAAAATGAAATGAAGTAACATATTTATAATAGGGGTGCCAGAAGGACAAGAAGAGAAGCAACAATTAGAAAACCTATTTAAAGAAATAATGACAGAAAACTTGCCTGATTGGGGGAAGAAAAAAGGCACACAAGCACAAAGAATCCCAAACAAAATGAACTCAAAAAGACCCACACCAAGACATGTTGTAATTTTAATGGCAAACATTAACGACAAAGAGAGAATCATAAAAGGCTGCAAGAGAGAGAGACAGAAAGTTACCTACAAAGGATCTCCCATTAGATTTGCAAATGATTTCTCAACAGAAACACATCAGGCTAAAAGGGAATGGAATGAAGTATACAAAGTGATGAAAAGCAAGAGACTTAATCCAAGAATACTCTATCCATCATGACTATCATTCAAACTTGAAGGGGAAATCAGGATCTTCTCAGACAAAAAAAAGGCTCAGGGAGTTTATCCCTAGAGAGCCAGCAATGCAAGAAATGCTAAAGGGTCTGTCGTAAGAAGAAGAAATAGAAAGGGAGGAAGGAGCACAGGCATAAAGAATAAACATGGCTACAAACAAGTACCTATCAATAATAACCTTAAACGTTAATGGACTAAATGCTCCAATCAAAAGACATAGAGTGGCTGAATATATAAGAAAACATGACCCATATATGTGCTGTCTACAAGAGACCCACCTCAGAACAAGGGACCCACCTCAAAACAAGCAACTCACACAGACTAAAAATGAAGGGATGGAAAAATATTATTCAGGCAAATGGAAAAAAAAAAATGCTGGGGTAGCAATACTTATATCTGACAAAATAGACCTCAAAGTGAAGGCCAAAACAAAAGATAAGGAAGGACACTACATAATACTAAAGGGATCGATACAACAAGAGGATATAACCCTTATAAACATATATGCACCCAATGCAGGAGCACCCAAATACATTAAAAAAAAAAACTTCTGGAAGATATCAAGAGAGAGATTGACAGCAATACAATCATACTAGGGACTTTAATACCCCATTGACATCACTGGATAAATTCTCTAGACAAAAAATTAGCAAAAAAACAGCAATCCTAAATTACTCACTAGATACGATGTACTTAATCGACATCTTCAGAACATTTCACCCCAAAATTACAGAATATACATACCTCTCAAGCACACATGGGACATTTTCAAAGATAGACCACATATTGGGACGCAGATAGTCTCTTCAAATTCAAGAAGATCTAAATCATATCAAGCATCTTCTCAGATCACAATGGCATAATATCAGAAATCAACTACAATAAAAACAATCAAAAAAATTCAAACACTTGGAGGCTACATAGCATGTTATTAAACAATGATTGGGCTATCAAAGAGATCAAAGAAGAAGAAAAAAAAGAAATAAAAAACATCCTAGAAACAAATGACAATGAAAACACAACTATCCCAAATCCATAGGACACAGATAAAGCAGTCCTAAAAGGGAATTTTATAGCATTACAGGCGTACTTCAAAAAATAAGAAAAACTGGTAATAAATTACCTAACTCTACAACTTAAAGATATAAAAAGAGAGCAACAAGAAAAGCCTAGAGCAGTGGCTCTCAACCTTCTGGCCCTTTAAATACAGTTCCTCATAGTGTGACCCAACCATAAAATTATTTTCATTGCTACTTCATACCTGTAATGTTGCTACTGTTATGAATCGTAATGTAAATATCTGATATGCAGGATGGTCTTAGGCAACCCCTGTGAAAGGGTCGTTCGACCGCCAAAGGGGTCATGACCCACAGGTTAGACCGCTGGCCTAGAGTGAGCAGAAGGAAAGAAATAATAAAGGCCAGAGTGGAAATAAATAACATAGAGACAAACACCCCCCCCCCCACACACACACACACAACAATACAAAACAAAACAAAAACACCAAAAAACATGAAAGATCAATGAAACCAAGAGCTGGTTCTTTGAAAGGATAAACAAGATTGATGAACCTCTAGCCAGGCTCACCAAGAAGCAAAGAGAGAGGACACAAATAAACAAAATCAGAAACAAAGGTAAATAACAGCGGACTCCACAGAAATACAAAGGATTGTTAAAAAATACTATGATCAACTCTATTCCAACAAATTGGTCAACCTAGAAGAAATGGACATATTCCTAGAAAAATATAACCTTCCAAAACTCAATCAGGAAGAACAAAAAAATCTGAATAGGCCAATAAGTATAGAGAAAATTGAAGCAGTCATCAAAAAACTTCCAGCAAACAGAAGCCCTGGGCCAGATGGCTTCACAGGGGGGTTTACCAAACATTCAAAGAAATAAAACCTATCCTCCTCAGACTATTTCAAAAAATTAAAGAGGAAGGACCACTTCCAAGCTCTTCCTATGAAGCCAGTCTTACCCTAATCCAAAAATCAGATAAGGCACTATAAAGAAAGATAATTACAGGTCAATATCCCTGATGAACATAGATGCTAAAATCCTCAACAAAAATTCTAGCAAATCGGATCCATTAGAAAGATCATAAACCATGACTAAGTGGGATTTATCCCGGGGATGCATGGATAGTACAATATCCACAAATCAATAAACGTGATACATCACATAAACAACTTGAGAGATAAAAATCATATCAATTGATGCAGAAAAAGCATTTTACAAAATCCAACATCCTTTGTTGATAAAAACTCTCATCAAAGTGGGAATAGAAGAATCATACCTCAACATAATAAAAGCCATATATGACAAACCCACAGCCAACATCATAATTAATGGGCCAAAACTAAAACCATTTCCCCTGAGAATAGGAACAAGACAGGGATGCCCACTGTCACCACTCCTGTCCAACATAGTACTAGAAGTGCTAGCCATAGCAATCAGACAACAAGAATAAATAAAAGGCATCCAAATTGTGAAAGAAGAAGCAAAACTTTCGTTATTTGCTGATGATATGATATTGTGTATAGAAATCCCTAAAGACGCCATCAAAAAACTACTAGATTTAATAAATGAATTTGGCAATGTGACATCCAGAAATCTATGGCTTTTTTTATACACCAATAATGAACTCACAGAAAGAGAAACAAACAACAACAAAAAAATCCCATTTACCATTGCACCAAAAAAAAAAAAAAAATTAAGATACCTAGGAATAAACTTAACTAAGGAGGTAAAAGACCTGTACTCAGAAAACTACAGGATGTGGAAAAAAGAGATAGAGGAAGACATAAACAAATGAATATATCATGTTCATGGATTGATAGAATCAACATCATTAAAATTTCCATACTACCCAATCTATAGATTTAATGCAATTCCCATTAAAATACCAACAGTATATTTCACAGACCTAGAACAAACTCTCCAAAAATGTATATGGAATAAAAAAAGACCACAAATAGCTGCAGCAATCTTGAAAAAGTAGAACAAAGTTGGAGGAATCACAATACCAGATATCAAGCTATATTACAAAGCCACTATTCTCAAAACTCCCTGGTACTAGCACAAGAACAGACATATAGACCAATGGAACAGAACAGAGAACCCACAATTAGCCCCAAGCCATTATGCTCAATTAATATTTGACAATGGAGGCGAGAGCATAGAATGGAGTCAAGATAGTCTCTTCGATAAATGGTCTTGGGAAAATTTGACAGATACATGCCCCCCCCCCCAAAAAAAAATGAAACTAGATCATCAACTTACACCATGCACTAAAATAAACTCAAAATTGATAAAGGATTTAAACATGAAAAGGGAAACCATAAAAATCTTAAAAGAATCCATAGGCAGCAAAATAGACATATGTCCTAGCAATATCTTTAATGATACAGCTCCTAGGGCAATGGAAACTAAGGATTACAAGTCACTAATCATCTAAGAGATGCAAATCAAAACAACAATGAGATACCATCTCATACCTGTCAGAATGGCTAGCATGAACAAATCAACAAACAACAACTGTTGGCAAGGATGTGGAGAAAAGGAACCCTCTTGCACTCCTGGTGGGAATGCAGACTGGTGCAACCACTGTGGAAAACTGTATGGAGTTTCCTCAAAAAAATTTAAAATGGAACTGCCATTTGACCCAGTAATCCCACTTTAGGAATATATTCCAAAAAACCAGAAATGCCAATCAGAAAGGCCATATGTATCCCTATGTTCATAGCAGCACAATTTACAATAGCTAAGATTTGGAAACAGCCTAAGTGCCCATCAGCAGATGAGTGGATTAGAAAATTGTAGTACATCTACACAATGGATTAGTACACTGCTGTAAAAAAGAAGGAATTCTTACCATTTGCAACAGCATGGATGAACATGGAGAGCACTATGCTAAGTGAAATAAGCCAGTTGAATAAAGATACATATCTCATACATTTATGGAATATAATTAACAACATAAACTGATGAATAAAAATAGATCCAGAGACATACAAGCATCGAACAGACCATCAAACCTCAGAGGCAAGGCAAGGGGTGGGTTGCGGGGAGCAGTAATAGATCAACCAAAGGGCTTGTATGTATGCATATAAGCATAACCAATGGACACAGACACTAGGGAGGAGATGAGGGCATGTGCTGGGGTGTGGGGGTGGCTGGGGAGAGGTCAATGGGGGGAAAAAAGATTTTACACAATAAATAATTTTAAAAATATAAAAAGGAATATCTTTTTGGAATGGGCTTCTCAAGTACAATGAAATAGACATACTTGTCCATGGTGTCCCAAACTTGCATAAGCAGTCTCATGGGTATTCTTGAAGGGCTGACTTATGCTGTTTTCTGTCTGTAAAGAGGTGATTAGAAAGGCGACATTGTGAAAAAGGATCTCTCCACAGTAAGAATACATATAGGCTCCTTTGTGCAGTAGCTGCTCTGTCTGTTTTGGGGGTGTTTTCATTGGTACAAAGGGCCTGGTTGCTAATGGAGATATACACAGTTCAGCTGTGGATGTCCATCACTTCATACCTATGCTGCCCTGTAGAAGCTGGACTTCGGTATGCCCACCTCAGTCCTGTTTGAAATCCCACATGCCAAATCAAGGGCACTGTGTCAGTGTGTTCTGTCTTGTTTCTGAATTCCCTATTCTTAAAAGACTAGAAATGGGCCCGGTGCACGAAATTCTAGCACTGGGGAGGGGGGGCGGGATCGGTGTTCTTCAGCCCAGCCTGCCCCCTCTCACATTCTGGGAGCCTTCAAGGGATGTCCTAGTGATGGCCTAGACCCGCTCCCTTCTTCCCTTGGGAATAGGGCCTAAGCCGCAGTCTGGCCTCCCTTTGTGGAAGGTGACCAGGCTGATTAGGGGAAGGCACCAGCCCCATCACTCCGCTGCTGCAGCCACTGCCAGTCACTGAAGCCAGCAAGGTTTTTTCATCAACACGGACTCCAGTCCCTTCACCATGAAAAAATGACAACTTTCTTTAGGCATTTTCAAGATGTGTCTTTCATATAATAATAATTTCTTTTTATTTTTTTTTTTATCTTCACCTGAGGATATGTTTCCATTGATTTTTAGAGAATGTGAAGAGAAAGGGAAAGACAGAGAGAAACAGCAAAGTGAGAGGAACACTTTGATTGGTTGCCTCCTGCATCAGCCCTGACCTGGGCCTCGGCCAGGGAGGAGCCTGCAACCTAGGTACATACCCTTGGTCAGAATTGAACCCAGACCCTGCCATCGGCAGGCCAAGGCATTATCCACTGAGCCAAACTGGCTAGGGCAGGATATGACATTTCTTAGCCCTTCAGCAGTGGAACTAAATTTTTTACGCCAGGAGTGTGGTGAAAAACCCTAAATCACCTTTTTGGATTCTTACTACCCAAGGTACTAAGAATATTACCAGTGGCATAAAGGGAGCTTAGCCAATGAGCAGTCACAAAAGGTGTTTCCTCTGTAGTTCACACCAATCGCTGGCTTGGCCCCCCCAGCCCAGGCCTGATGCCTCTGGCCCAGGCTTCAGGCCTGGGCAGGGGACCCCCATGTCCCCCCGATCACCGGCTCTGCCCTTGCCCAGGCCTGACGCCTCGGCCAGAGGCGTCGACCCCCATCACCCTTCGATCACTGGAACGGCCCCTCGCCCAGGCCTGACACCTGGGCCAGAGGTGTCAGGCCTGGGCAGGGGACTCCAAGACCCCTCCAATTGCTGGCTCCGCCCGCCACCCAGGCCTGACGCCTCTGGCCCCGGCGTCAGGCCTGGGCAGGGGACCCCATCTCCCTCTGATCACTGGATCGGCCCTCCCGCCTAGACCTGACGCCTCTCGTCAAGGTGGCAGGCCTGGGCAGGGGATCTCCAACTCCCCCCGATCACTGGCTCTACTCCCTGCCCAGGCCTGACGCCTCGGCCAGAGATGTCGACCCCCATCACCCTCCGATCACTGAATCGGCCCCTTTTCCAGGCCTGTTGCCTGGGCCAGAGGTGTCAGGCCTGGTAAGGGAATCCCATCTCCCATCTCCCCCCGAACACCGGCTTCTGGGCAGCTTCTGGGGCTTCTGGGGCTGGCCTGGGGCTCAGGATCAGATCCAATCACAGGAGGCAGGCAGGAGGCTTCTGGAGTCACACACGGGGCCTGGATGGTGGCTCTCGTGCTGGCGGCTGCGCTGTCCCACCCTGCGTGCAGTATGCAAATTAGCCACCATCTTTGTTGGCAGTTAATTTGCATATCACGTTGGTTAGCCAATGGGAGGTGTAGTGGAGGTACGGTCAATTACAGTGTTTGTCTATTATTAGATAGGATGTAGGACAACTACCTGGTCTACCAAGGCAAGATTCTAGACTGATTACAAGTCAAAATCTTTGCCTGAGTCTTCAAACCTCTTGTGGTAATAATTACATGTCAAGCCTGGGTTACCCTCTAGAACAGGGGTCCTCAAACTTTTTAAACAGGCGGCCAGTTCACTGTCCCTCAGACCATTGGAGGGCCGGACTATAGTTTAAAAAAAAACTATGAACAAATTCCTATGCACACTGCACATATCTTATTTTGAAGTAAAAAAACAAAACGGGAACAAATACAATATTTGTATTTGCATGTGGCCCGCGGGCCGTAGTTTGAAGACCCCTGCTCTAGAATCTTTCTTTTGTAATGTGACTATCTCTTTACTATGGGCCAAGTGATTTTTCATCTTGTAGAGCTGGGTTACAATTACATAAAAGCAATTTAAAGCTAAATGGTTGACATGCCTCATTACCTTTCCCTGTGCCACCTCTGTTTTAATAAATATGAACCAATGGGTAGAAATTATTTCTGAGAAAATACTGTCCACTGTTGAACTGGGAACACCCTTTGGTATCCCTACTCACTCACTGGAACACACTTACTTCTTCTAACTATACAAATAAATTCCTCAGAACCATTTCCCAGTATTTATTAAAATAGTAACAGTGGAAGCTATTAAGATTTTTAAATGAAAAGAGAAAGCTCAGATTTCAAAAATGGAACACTTGGTGTGTTTTTTCCCAGTGTCATAAAATAATCTATATCCTCATAGGACTCAGAAGAGAATCTTGCTTGAAACCTGTCAAGAGACACATAAAATATATTTTCCCAATTTTTCAAAAGGAAGTGATTAATGATGAACCAAAAAGTCACCACTTAGGAAGTCTATTCTTCATGACTTTGACCTACTTTTCTGGAAACAGACTCAGAGGAGTGAGTTTCATTCCAAATGAGAAGAGAGAGCAACATAACCTGATTATTGCAGCCCAAAGGACCTGGGAGAGGTAGGACTTCGGATTGAATATGAAGAAAATGCAGTTAAGCAGTGAAACATGCAATGAAAAACACAAAGCAAAACAAAACCCAACAGCCATGTGCAAGGAGAACCAGTTGGCAAGACAGTATGATGGTGTATGGTAATGAACAGCCTCACTGCAAGTCTGTGAGACAATTAGGATAAAGGCTCACAATTGAGAAAGGAAAAGAGCTATAGCAACTTGCAATTAAGAAACCCAACCTGTTTGAGAAGCAACACTGTCTATAGTTAGTTATTTTAACACATTCACCACAATAGCATATGTTTTCCTATTTTGCAGAATGCCATCCAATTGATTAGACGTACATTGTTTGTTTTCAAAGGGGCATACACTTGCCTTTTCCATGGACACAATAATTCCTTTTATTTATTTGCTTAGGATAGTGCAAATGTAAAAAAACTAACATAACACTTAAAAAGGCTTGGCTGCCTCGCTGAATCTTACCCATGTACGTGCCTTTTAAAAAACATTCCATAATAATTTTATAGTTACTATAAAGTTGCAAATATATCACAGAGGTTTCTGTATACCCTTTATCTAGCTAGAATGGCATATTGTTCCTGTATACCATATTGTGATACTTAAATATATCAAATCAACAGGTGTACACTTTACACTTCCATGAAGTTATATGTCAAATATATTTCAATATTTTTTAAAAGAAAGAAAATATCAGAAAAACACAACTTGAAGGGCATTCTATAGAATGCCAGACCAGTACTACTGAAAACCATCAAAATAATGACAAAGAAAGAAATACCTTTATAATGATCAAATGAGTGGAGTTGGCAAGAAAAGAAAACATTCCTGTAATCCTGACAGGATGCCTGCATACATCTGAGACAAGCTCTGATGAGTAGGTCAAGGGTAAGAGGTGTTGGGGAAGAAGTAAGTTAATTAGACACATTTACTTTATCACCCTACACTACGCATACCCTAAATTTCCATGATAATCTACAAAATTAGGATAAAGAAATAAAATTTTTGAAATGGTTCTCCCTATTCATGAAACACCAAAGATAAATGGCCTTCTTGATCCTATTACCCAAAGTACCCCAATGTGACAAAACCAGAAAGACTCATACATAGATGGTCTATTTCTGAGGAAAAACCTTATGGTTTCTTGAAAAGCTAACTTTTTTTGTTAAATCATTTCATCAACCTTTTATTAAATAATTTACTGATTATTATATACAAATATGTGCTAGAAATATAATGGTGAGCAAGAATACCATGGTCTCTGATTCATGAATATTAGAGTCTAATTGGCTACCGACATAAATTAAATAATTACATAAATATAAATGTATCTAAAGTGGAAAATGCCATGAAGGAAAGTTCCATGGAGAACTAAGAACATGCATGATATCTGATCTAGTCAGAGGGGAGGAATGACATCTATGAGGAGGTAACCTTTGGGTGGAGATCTAAAAGATTCAGAGGAATTCAGTGGGGGATGGGGAAAGTGGTCTAGACTGGGAAACAGAAGTACAGAGGCCCGAAGGCAGAAAGGAACAGAGATGGTTTGAAAAACTGAAAGATGACTATAGTCAGGGTGGAAGAAACCCAGGGAATGATGGGGTGAGGTGAAGCCAAAGATGTGCACAAGATCCAGGGTCAAAAAGGGTGGGTTAGAGATTTGTGACTCTCCTCAACGCAATGGGAAGCCATTGAAGTAGTTTGAGATCTTATAGGTTTAGTGGGGAGAATGAATCAAAGAGGAACAAGACTGAAAAATGTGGAGACCTTGCGTTTCAAGAGTCCTGGGGAGCGATAATGGTAGATTGGTAGATAGAGATGATCAGAGGTAGTTAGAGATGATACCAAATTTTTGGACTGGAACCCAGATTCTTTGTCCACCGGAATCAAAGAATGAATCCATGGACAGAAAGTGGTATAGCAAAGGGGGAGATTTATTGAAGAACAAGTACAGACTCCCATGTAGGGAGGGAGAAAAGGGTCCCACAGAACTTACTCCCATGTAGGGAGGGGGAAGAGTCCCATTGAGTTCTTTTTCCCCATGGCTTATAAAGGCTGCAGTTCCTGTGTCTTGATATCCCCTCTGATTGGTCAATATTCCCCTTCCAGTTGGTTACTATAGTAATTCCTGGGCTCAAAGATTGAACCTCACATGGGACATGTGAGGTTCTCCCTGCCTCCTTCCTTATTATTTTCCTATTCCCTCTGGGCTTTCTTCTCCTTCTGAATGAAGGGCTTCCTTCTCTTTATTTTGTAAATATAGACCTTTCTTGGCTACTTCCAGTTCCCTTGTCTTATGTAAATGCAACTGTTGCGGCTCCCTTGTCTTATGGAGATGTAACTGCACCTGGATTCCTGGTGTTATGGAAATGTACCTTCACACAGTCTGCAGCCCACACTTTTCTATGGGCCCCGATTCTAAAAAAATCCCTAAGCCTGCCTATGTTCCCTCAAAATTCCTGCTTCAGAGATAATCAGAATTGAGAGATATTTAGAAAGACATGAGAATTGACTAGCTATTAGAGATGAATGAGAAGGTGTCAAGACAGAGAATGTGACAAGCAGGGTCAATGACTGAGGAAGCGAGATAGGGTAAACCTTGGGGAAGCAGGGGCCCAAGATTTTTTTGAGGGTAGTAGAGAAAAGCAAGGAAGGGGGAATGTGGCATCTAAGGGACTCTATTGGCTCTCTCCTAGCTTCAAAGATACTGGTGTGTCCTGGGAGAAAGAAGGCGGACAATAAGAATATCAGGTCCTCCCCATCCATGGGAGAGAGAGAACAATCTTGTGAAGGTCTGAGAAGCAGGGGAGCACACAGCTGAACAGCTCTCTGGGTCTGAGACTTGACCAGCAAATGTGTTCAGTGTGGACAACTCATTGCTGGTTTGTGGCTTTCAGAGCAGCAAAGCCCCTGTTCCACCAGGGACTGTACCTGACCTAGCCCATTGTCTATTGCCTTTCAAGCTACTTGTTACCTGGAAGGTACTAGTTACCTGATACCAAAGATATAATCTTTTTGAAATATTGTGCTTATCAGTTTTTTTTAAAGCCCTGAGCTGGAAGCATTTGCAGATGGGTAAGAATTTTCCCAGGTCACTGAGAGAAGCTTCAGGACAAGGCTGTTTTCCTATATCTCTGTATCCACAGTGTCAAGTGTGACTGAGTGAATAAATGCAGACCTAGATCCAGGTCAGAGTAACAGTGCACTGCAAAAGACCCCAGGAAATAAATAAATCCATAGGTGAATTTGCAAAGTTGAAAATACTTTTCATTACTGTTTGTGTGGGGGAGTGTGTGCCACCGTAGAGATCTAGTAAAATAGGGTCTTAAAGCTGAATTCAGCTCCATTTCCTTATCTTGCTTACTTACTAGTATTTTCCTCTGAGCTGGAATAAAGCCATGAAGAAGAGCCTAGAACTAAGACCCAGTGTTTTATTGCTCTTTAATTGACAGCAGTTGGTTTGCCCTTTCTTATTGGCAGCTTCCAGGGGAATTGCATCGTCAGCTGATGGAAGTGTTGGCCAGCTGCTTCTTCACCCCAGGACTGTGACAGTGGGAAGCAGAGGGCACCACACATCGAGGCTGTGGGGACTGATCTCCACCACACAGGGAGTAGGGCTTGGAGGAGTTTGGAAGTATGCTGCAAACCAGCCTGGGAAGAACAGGTTCATTTCCCTTGTCTGTCCTCCAAGTGAGACTTAGTGTCTGAGCATTGAATTTTGGCAGCCTCAAGTTCCCAGACAGCCCGGTGTAAAATACTGCCTATAAATATGAGATCAGGTCTCTGGAGGCACAGTTTATGTGGTTATGAAGTGTTATTCTTCCCAGTCCTGTCTCTTCCCATCAGCTGCATATTTTAGAACTCTTTGCCATTTTTCATTCTAAGCATTTCCAAGTATTTTTACTCACTTGTCATCTTTCTCTTTCCCCATTCATTGGCACCACATGCCTCATATAGGCACACCTTGATTTTAAAATCCCTATAATCAAAAATGCAAATTAAAGAAACACTGAAGTATTTTTTGTCAATCAAATTGGTGAAGTTTTATTTTTATGTTAATACACAGTGTTGTCAAGATTCCAAGGAAATGGTTGCTGTCTTACACTGCTGGCAAGAATATAATTAGCGCAAACTTGCTGAAAGGTAATAGAGCAATTTTACCCTATGTCTTGAAAATATGCATCTCATTTGACCTGGCAGTTGCATACTGAGGATATGTGTGAAGTCTCTCAATATAATTCTCAGTCATTTCACAAGGTAATTATCATTATCTGCATTTACCAAAGAGAAAAACTCAGACTCAAAAAGGGTAACTTTTTCAAGGTTGCATAGTATATATGTGCCCAGAAGGAAAACCAAATGCAGATCTCAAATATGATGCTTAAATTCCAAATGATGTGAAAGGCTGTAGTCTTCCACTCAATGCAAGAATTTTCATCAAAGTGTTAATTGTATGATAGAGAAAACTGAAAGCAACTTGAATATCCAACAATAGGGAATTGATTTTTAAAATTATAGTGTAAAAATGTATATATTCTTTAAAATGACATTACAGAAGAATATTTAACAGTATAGAAATATGTTCATAATACACAATTTAATACAATATTGTCTCAATTTTATGAAAATGATTCTATACATATGCATAAAAAAAGTTCAGAAGATTATATACCAAAATGTTCATAGTGCTAATCTCTTACTGCTGGGATTATGAGACTTGTCTTCTTCATTCTGACTGCATATTCTATATTGTACAAATATTTTTAGTAAAAAAAAATTACTAAAATATATTTTAAAGTCCATGTGTCTGAATGGGCTCTAGATCTGTAATATCTAGTAAATAACAGCCTGCCTGGTAAGTAGGCTTTTAAGGGACAATCCACTTACTTGTCACTATTAACCGTATTAGGCCCATGTTTCAAATCAGAATCCTGAGGTTGTGAAATATTAGATAACTTCCAAAGATCACGTGGTCAGCAAGTGCAAAGCAGGGGTTCTCAGCCTTGCCCTCACTCCGGAGCCCGCAGTGCAGGAGTGAGGGCAGCATCTAAAGCCAGGGCCTGAGGTTCAGATTCCACTGAGTAACCCCCCAGCTGTGTGTGAGGAGTTATTTCCGCTTGGTACTTCAATTGCCTCTTATGTAAATTTGGGTAATAATGGTGACTACTACCTGAAGGTGGGGATTAGATGAGTTAATAATGTAAGGTGCTTAGAACAATAGGCGGCACTAGTACCCTGAAGTGCTGGTATCAGGAAAAGTGCTGGTATCAGCTGATGATGGCAGGTTTGCAGGAGCCATTGAAGGAAGATGGAGCCAAATATATCGGGAACTGCAATCAGTTTTGGCTACTTAACTGGGTGACCTTGAACAAGTTACCTGATCTCTCTGCGCCTCTATTTCATTATCTCTTGTGTCAAGTGCCCATTCCATGGTAACTGCTAATGATGACAATTGTCCTAACTGTTCTATCAGCCCGCCCCTATGTTTCTCTCACACAGTGTGCTGCAGTCACTGGCTAGGAAGCCATCTCTGCACAGGCTGCAGCCTGGACCAGCTCCATATGGGGAAGCTTGAATAAGATGACATATGGACTGGGTTCCTGATCTTTTTCAGGAGAAGGATTCTATTCTGATTCCAGAACAGGAAGAAAAATTCCCCCACTGAACACTTTTCTGTTTCACTTATATAACAACAACAACAATAAAATCTGCAGCTTGCCAGGTAATAAGAAATCCTAAAATGTTTTGCTTCTTTTAATAGCACAAAAAAAAAAAAAAGTTCCATCTGCTTTCCATTTACCTCAAGAGCCTGGAAGCGTTACAATTCCCAGAGCAGTGGGCAAGATGGGGGAAGCTGTTTACTGGTGGCCAGGGTGTCATAAACATCAGCACCTTTAAGGTGTCTGTGCATTCCCCCAGGAGGGGGAGGGAAGGGAAGAGACAGGAACTGTGTGGACATCCTAGAGAGCAGCAGGACTCAGTGTTATTTTATTTTATTCTTTTAAAATTAGAAGACTTTAATGTTTGCTATCTTCCCAGCCCACTGTTCCCTGTGCTTTCTCTCCCAGCTGTGCCAAGACTCATGGGTCTCCCTCCCTGGACCACCCTGAAGGTGTGATTTGGAATAGCATTGCACAAATAGTGCTGCCCCCACACCCCAGGAACACCCACTCCTGAGGGAACAGCTCCAGAGGCTGTGGTCCATCATCATCCCTGTCTAGGCTGACTCTGGCAGGGCCATCTCTACTCCACAATTCTGCTTTATTTGGGCTAATGAGGGCCCAGCTTAGCATGGACCACACTGCTGGTCTAGCGGAGTAGCATGGCCTGAATCCACTCCCATCCAGACTGACTTGAGGTGGAGTCAGTTCTCCTGATGGACATGGAGGGTCCTGGCTGAGGGGCTACCTACAAACCATTTCTCAGTCTGACCCAGCATCAGATATGCAGCCATTTCCTCAAGATGTGGCCTCAGGGAAGATCAATGGTCCAGAGAGTGTGACACCACATCGGAGCCTCAAAAGGAAAACATTGCTGGACTAAAGATGGATACTTCAGCAAATGTGTCCCTAGTAAGAGCAAACCAGAATGTTCCAGGGTAAGGGTTTGCAAAAATTAAGGCTTATGGGCCATGCTCAGCCTTCAAGCTAAGAATAATTTTCACATTTTTAAATGGTTAAAAAATAAAAAGAATGATATTTTGTGACACATGAACATTTTATGAAATCCAAATATTAGTACCCATGGGTAATATCTTATTAGAACACAGCTCACTTATTCATTTATATGCTATCTGTGACTGCTTTCATGTTGCAACAGCAGAGTTGAATACTATCATTTGGCCCTCAAAGCCTAAAATATTTACTATCTAGCCCTTTTTAGAAAAAAGTTTGCAGATCTCTGTCCTAGGGCAGTGGTTTTCAAACTGCAGCCATGTTAGAAATTGTCTGGAGGGCTCATCACAGCAGACCAAATGCCCCATCCCTGGAGTCTCTGCTCTGGTAGATCTGAAGTGGAATCCAAAATTTGCATTTCTAATACATTCCAGGTGATGCTGTTGTTACTGGGCCAGGATCTGCACTCGGAGAACCAGTATTTAAGAGAATCAGGGACTGCAGTGGCCCACAGGACAGAGCAGATTCAAAGAAAGCGAGAGGAGACACTGAGGAGCGTAGGTTCCAGGGGAATGTTAAAGCTGGAAAGATAAAGGAACTTTCTAAGGAATGAATACTGGTATGTGTTTGAATATACTTCTCAGCAAGCACACACATGAAAACAGCAGATGGAGAGAGAAATTAGGGGCCTACAGCTTTTACAGAGTGGGGCTGCTGCCTTGATGGATTTATGTGGGCTGAAGGAAACCAAGGCCATTGTAAGTGCATTGCTTCACTTAGCTTTTAACAATCTCAGTCTCTCTACTTGTGAGAGGAAAGGGTTGATTATGAAAGGGCTAATTTGAAACATGAAGAAGTTTGTTCTTATCCCTTTGAGGTAAGGTCATTTAAATTTCCTCAAAATTTTTTACACCTTTCTTTCTCAGGAAAAGGAACCCGTTATTTGTTTTGATTATCTATTGCTGTATAGGACACTATCTCAAAGTGTGGTGGCCTAAGACACAATAACCAATTTTTGGGGTAGGATTCAGAGCTGGACTGGGTTCAGCTGGGTAGCCAGATTCTTACTTGGTGGCTTCGTCTCCTGGGAGCACAAAGGCAGAAGCTGCCAGGCCTTCTTAAGGGTTAGGCAAAGACTGGCACAGCGTCACCTCCATGGTGGCCACACTCTATTGGTGAGTCACAGAGAAATCCAGATTCCAGGGGAGAGGACCCCCAAGGTGTGAACACCGGGGAACAGGCTCATTGGAGGCCACCATTGTTACAGATTGAAAAAGCATTTGTTTGGGAGAATTTCTCACAAAACAAAAGGAAGACAGATAAATGGGAGAGCTCCTCTGGGAACAGATGGGTCTGCAGGGACAAAACTAAGATTTATAACAATTTTTTGAATGGTATCCTGGGACTGAAAGCACTGGAAATTCTTCAAGAGCATTCACAGATGTTTTCATTCTTTATTTTTAAATTGTGCCCACACAAGTTCTAGAACAGCAAATACTTCCTTCTTTGACTAAATTCCCATAGTTACTGGCAGTTATATTTATTGTATATTCATGGAAAACTCCACAAAGAGATGAAATAAGATTACCTTTAAGTGACGTAATTGGTGAGGTTGTTTTAGCTCTTTTTTCCTTTTAACACAAGCAAACAGGTACATCCCCTTTTGATTGTTTTCAAGGCATCTGCCTATTGGTACTTGCTTTTGGGGAGAAGGGAAGACATGAAACAATAATTGTCCTCCTATTATCCCTTTATTATTATTTTTTCATATTTATTCATCTTTGTTTGCTTTTAGTTAGAAAAATTGTTTATTCAATAATGTACCTTGGGTGGTCACATATAATTTTATTATCTACTATTTAGGTAATTTCCAATTGTTGGACCCAAGAGAATAGATGAGTGGATAAAAAAAAAAAAAAAGCCATGGTACATTTACACAGTGAAATACTACTCGGCCATAAAAAAAGGAAATCTTACCTCTTATGACATCATGAATAGACCTGAAGAGCATTATGCTGAGTGAAATGAAACAGTCATGGAAAGACAAGTACCATATGATTTCACTCATATGTGGAATCCAATGAACAAAATGAACTAATAAGCAAAATAGAGACAAACTCATAGATAGAGAGCAGGCTGATAGCTGTCAGAGGGGGAGGATCTTAGTAGGGGTGGGTGAAAGGATTGAGCAACAAAGGGAATAAAAAGAGAAAAAACTCATGGACGGTAGTGTGGTGATTGCCTTGGGGGAAGAGATTAGGGGAAGGAGGAGGAGGGTAGGGGGATAAATGATGATGGACAGAGACTTGACTGGGATGGTGAATACACATTACAGTGTACAGATGATATGTTGTAGAATTGTGCACCTGAAACTGTATAATTTTGTTAATCAGTGTCACCCAATAAATTTAATTCAAAAAACATATGTTCACGTAAAAACTTGTACGTGAATATCCATAGCAGCAGCATTCATAACATACAAAAAGTGGAAACAACAATGACCATCAGATGATGAATGGGTAAACAAAATGTGTAATACTCACCCAATGGAAAATTATTCAGCCATACAGACGGAAAGAATGAAGTACTGACACATGCTACATGTAGATGACCCTTGAAATCACTATACTAATTGAAAGAAGAAGAAACAAAAGACCATGTATTTTAATAAATTCCATTAAGAAATCATAGTGACAGAAAGAAATTAGCATGCTTTCATTTTTGGAATGCACTTCTTTTTTGGCTTCCACCACACCATTCTCTTCTGTCTCCTCTGTACCTCTTTAACTAGTTCTGTTTCAAGTATGTCACCCCCAAACCTACTCCTTCAACACCATGGTTCTCTGACTCTCATATTCTCTCACCCACATGGTCATTCTTTTATGTAGCTCAGAGCTGCTGTGACAAATTTTCTGACATTGTGACTTCCAGATTAATCCTCCAGCCTTTCCCTTCTCCAAATCTCTATACCTGCTTGTCATTTTACCTACTAAGTACTTCTTCTTAGATATTCCTCAGGTTCAAAACAAATTCATCATTTCCCAACCTTGTCTTATGCTTTTGTGTATGTTACTTCCTCCACCAGAAATGCCTTGTCCATGCTTTGTCTTGAGAACTCATACTCATCTTTCAAAATTTAGCTTAAAATTTATCTCCTCCACAAAGCCCTCATGGGCTATTTGGTTCAGATAATAATCTGCCTTCTGTATTTTCAAGCACTTTAACTTTTTGCACATTCACCATGGTGTATTGAGGTATTTGGTCTGATTGATCTCCTCAAAGGCTGCCCTTTTGCCTGTTTAAAATATTTAGCACTTAGTACAGTTACCGACAATGAATATTCATCACCGAATGGAAGAGGATGAGAGTAATGACAGCCAACACCTTTATTGTGCTTACTAGATACCAGGTACTATTTTGAGTATAGATGATTCTCAGCTTATGATGGGGTTACATCCTTATAAACCCACTGTAAGTTGAAAATATCATAAGTCAAAATGCATTGAATACACCTAACCTACCAAATACCATAGCTTTCCCTAGCCTACCTTAAATGTTCTCAGAACACTTACATTAGCCTATAGGTAGGCAACTCATCTCACTATCTCTGCCTAGCATCACAGGGGAGTACTGTACCTCATATTTTTAGCACAGGAAAAGATCAAAATTCAAAATTCCAAGTCCAATTTCTACTGAATGGGTATTGCCCTTGTACCATCATAAAGTAGAAAAATCCCACTTATCATTGCAACCAAAAATTAAGATACTTAGGAATAAACTTAACCAAGGAGGTAAAAGACCTGTACTAGGAAAAGTACAGGATGTTGAAAAAAGAGATAGAGGGAGATATAAACAAGTGGAAGAATATACCATGTTCATGGATTGGTAGAATTACATCATTAAAATATCCATATTACCCAAAGAAATCTATAAGCTCAATGTAATCCCTATTAAAATACCAACAGCATATTTCACAGATCTAGAATAAATACTCCAAAATTTATCCGGAACCAAAAAGACCCCAAATTGCTGCAGCAATCTTGAGGAAGAAGAACAAAGTTGGAGGAACCACAATACCAGAAACCAAGTTATACTACAAAGCCACGCTTCTCAAAACTGCCTGGTACTGGCACAAGAACAGGCATATAGATAAATAGAATAGAACAAAGAATCCAGGAATCAACCCAAGCCATTATGCTCAATAAATATTTGACAAAGGAGGCAAGAGCATTCAATGGAGTAAAGATAATATCTTTAAAAAATGGTATTGGGAAAATTGGACAGGTATATGCAAAAAAAAATGAAACTAGACCACCCACTTACACAATACATAATAATAAGCTCAAAATGGATAAAATACTTATGTAAGTTACAAGAAGAAGTCATAGACAACAAAATCTCAAACATCTCTCATAGTAATATGTTTGCTGATACATCTCCTAGGGCAGTGATGGTGAACCTTTTGAGCTCCGTGTGTCAGCATTTTGAAAAACCCTAACTTAACACTAGTGCCGTGTCACATATAGAAATTTTTTGGTATTTTCAACCATAGTAAAACAAAGATTTATATTTTTGATATTTATTGTATATATTTAAATGCCATTTAACAGAAAAATCAACCAAAAAAATGAGTTTGCGTGTCACCTCTGACATGCGTGTCATAGGTTCACCATCACTGTCCTAGGGCAAGGGAAACAAAGGAAAAAATAAGCAAATGGGACTAAATCAAAATAAAAACCTTCTGTACAGCAAAAAAAAAAAAAAATCAACAAAATGAAAAGGGAGCCCACTATATGTATGGGCATACTGGGTTTTTTTTTGCCAATGATATATCTGACAAGTGGTTAATATCCAAAATACATAAGAAACACATAAAACTTAACAAAAGGAAGACAAACAATCCAATTAAAAAATGGGCAAAGGACCTAAATAGACACTTCTCCAAAGGGAACATACAGATGGCCAAGAGACATATGAAAAAATGCTCAGTCACTAATCATCAGAGAGATGCAAATGAAAACTACAATGAGATATCACCTTACACCTGTTAGAATGGCTACCATCAACAAATCAACAAATGACAAGTGCTGGAGAGGATGTAGAGAAGAGAAAACCCTAATACACTGCTGGTGGGAATGCAGATTGGTGCAGCCACAATGGAAACAATATGGAGTTTCCTCAAAAAAATTAAATTTGGAATTCCACTTGACCCAGTGGTCCCACTTCTAGGAATATATACTAAGAAACCCAAAACACTAATCAGAAAGAATATATTCACTCCTATGTTCATAACAGCACAATTATAATAGCTAAGATCTGGAAACAGCCCAAGTGACCATCAGTAGATGAGTGGATAAAGAAGATGTGGTACATTTACACCATGGAATACTATGCAGCTATAAAAAAATAAAGTCCTCTTACCCTTTGAGACAGCATGGAGGGACCTGGAGAGTATTATGCTAAGTGAAATAAGCCAGTCAGAGAAAGACAAGTATTACATGATCTCACTCATATGTGGAATCAAATGAACCAAATAAACTGATGAACAAAATAGATCCAGAGGCATAGAAGCATGGAACAGACTTGTGAATCTCAGAGTGAAGGTGGGGGTGGGTGGGGATAGATTAACCAAAGAATTTATATGCATCTATCTATACATAACCTATGGACACAGGCAATAGTGTAGTGAATGCCTGGGAGGCAGTGAGGACAGGTGTGGGTTGGAGGGGGCCAATGGGGGGAAAAAGGAGACATCTATAATACCTTTAACAATATAGTCAAATTTTTTTTTAAATGTGAAGAAAAAAAGAAAAATCATAAGTTGAACCAGCCTAAGTCAGGGACCAACTGTATTTTATTTGTATTAACTCGCTTAACCTTTGAGGCAGGCACATTTCTATTTCCATTTTTCATTGAGATAAACTGAGATTAAGATAGTTTAGGTAACTTTCTCAAGGTCACACAGATGCCAAATGGCAGGGCTGGGATTAGAATCCAGACTTTCTGTCAACAAAGTCTGTGATATCAAGAGAAAACCTGGGTATTCCATTTCCCTCTCCCAAACTCTCAAAAATTCGAAGCTTACTAAGAGACTACATTAGATTTCAATTCAACTCCCTCTAAAAAAAATGACTTTCTTTACAGTTATTGCAAATAGTTTATTGTTTGCTTGCCAAAGTATTAATCAATTGATAATGTAGCCTAAACCTGTCTTTTTACATGGATAAAATATTACTATCATGTGAATTCATACACAAACATTTATTGAGCTCCTCCTTTGTTTCTGTGCTAGGCACAGTCTTAGGCATTGAAGATAGGTTGATGAATCAGAAATGAACCCTGCTTTCTTCAGGTAAACAACTTGGGAATAAAGATTTTTTTTGTAGTTTTCACACTTATCAGTAGGTCCCCTAAAGTCTGACTGCCAATTCATTTCTGGTTAAATAAGAGTTGAGAGAAATCTGTGAATACTGACTATATTAGGCAGAGCTCTGTTAAGAAACAGAATCAATAAGAAAGGAGAATGTGTGTGTGGAGAAAGAGGAGAGAGACAGAGAGAGATTTACTTATTTTAAGGAACTGGCTCATGCAGTTATAAAAGCTAGCAAGTCTGAAATTGGTAGGTCCGTCTAGCAAGCTGGAAATTCAGCCAAGAGCTGATGTTAATTCTTGAGTCCAAAATGTACAGGATAGACCTGCTGACTGGAAACCTGTGTAGGGTTTCTATATTGTAGTCTTGAGGCAAAATTCTTCCTTCAGGAAACATCAGCCTTTGCTTTTAAGGCCTTCAATGGATTGAGAGAGATCCACCCACATCATTGAGAATAATCTGTTATACTTTATATTTGCTAACTGTAAATGTTAATCACATTTAAAAAAATACTTTCATAGCAACATCTATTCTTGTGTTTGACCAAACTTGATAGCTTAGCCAAGTTGACAAATAAAATTAACCAGTATAGTCCCCACACTTATAGGAGTCCACCGTAGAGAAGGGAAAGTCTCAGAAACAGTGAATGTACAAGCTACCTCTCACTGAGGAAAAATTTTATTGACTTAGAGGTTATTTTGTTTGCAATGCATGATCTAACTTTACTATGAACATGCTTAAAGATGCCTTACATATTTTTTCCCATTTCTTAAACATTCTACACCACCTCTCTCCAGTGTCCCCAAACATACTTCCTCCAATCAAACATCTGCTTTTGCCATTCTACCTCCCGAAATGCCCTCTGGTTTTTCATTGCTAACAACAGGTCTTCATGAAAGGCATTAATCAGGACACTTAAACTACATGGTGTTTTTTTCAACTCTTCTTATTTAGCTTTAGGCTTCCCAGATGTTTGGCAATTCGCAGAATTATGGAACTTCAGAACGTGAAGGGAAACTTAGTGGCCCATATAATTAACTGATGAGGAAACTGAATGCAGTGACTTTTCTAAATTTGAGGTGAAACCAGGACTAGAATTCAGTCTGCTCTGCCAGAATCTGGGCTTTTCAGACAGGAAAGAACCATTGCTTATTGGAAGGAAAACTAGCTTGGTAAAAAGATTGAATATATTGTCCTGGATATATATATAACCAGTGGACTTATATGAATATTTTTAACCTTCCTGAGCCTCAGTTTCTTTACAGAAGTCTTCACTTAATGTTGTCAATACATTTTGTGATTTTAAGTGAAACAGCAAATAATAAAATCAAAGAGTTATGGCATCTCATCAATGTTATAACGATGCAATTAGTGAACAAAATCACATTATTTGAGGATCTACTATATTTGTAAAAAGGCTTTAATTGGTGCTCCTCAAACTTTCATATGTATATGAGTCTCCTTGGGATCTTTTAAAATGCAGATTCTGATTCAATTGGTCTGAGTGGGGGCCTAAAATTCTGCATTTCTTAACAATTTCCAGATGATGCCAATGCTGCTAGTCCATGGGCTGCTAGTCCATGGGCTAGTAGATGACCTGAAATCCCAATTTAAGTCTCAAAATCCTATGATTTGGTGATTCTATGAATAGGGATGACAGTATCAAAGGTGTGTAAAATGGACAGTAGAGGGAAATATTAAATTTTAACAATACTTCTCTGTACACTTTTTTTCACAGTACTTTTCTTTTACAAAGGGTCACCATATATGCTGATTTGTCTGAGAAAGTTTTGGATTATGCCTGTTTTCCCAGTGTGATGATTAATAGAGACCCTTTCACTGTCAAAAGTGTCCAAAGTGGGACAATAAACTCTAACATAACGTCACCCGTCTCCTAAGCTTCTTTTGTTCATTACCTATGTTTACAAATACAGATTACATTTGATTTCCACATTTGCATATTTCAAGCCAAGGAAAAATGATGGCCCAGAAAGTTTTCCTACATGTTATGTCAGAATTCCATGGTTTGTGAATTTCTGTTTTTTTTTCCTTAAAAACAGCACACTCAGTGCAGGGACTTTGGCAAAGGCCTTTTGTGTTTAGCCCGCCCAAGATGTGGGACCCTGGGAAAAACTGCTTGCTGTTTGTTTTGTGGTGAAAGGCAGCAGAGTTCCCTCAGAAGATTGAAAGCTAAATGGAAAAAAAATACCTCAAGGTTGATTTTTCCACTTCCTATTCTCACAGAATCAATGTCTGAGTACACAGTTTTCCCAAGTTCAGGGGCAGCTCATGGAGTGAGCTACTCTATGGCTATCTAGCGAAAGGCAGTTCTCAAGGCACAGCATAAGGAAAACTTCGGCCCCAAATAACAAATCCACCACCTGCTATTCTTCCAGTCTGCCTTCAAGCCTTGCATAAGGGCTTCTTCAAATGATTCCATTCAAGGGAATATATACCTGGAGTCTTCAAAATCAGTTTCCATGCCTGGCCAGCGTGGCTCAGTGGTTGAGCATCAACCATGAACCAGGAGGCCATGGTTCAATTTCTGGTCAGGGCATATGCCTCGGTTGCAGCTCGATCCCCAGTGTGGGGTGTACAGGAGGCAGCCAATCAATGATTCTCATCATTGATGTTTCTATCTCTCTCTCCCTCTCCTATCCTTTCTAAAATCAATACAAATATATTTTAAAGCATAGATAAATAAAACAAAATCAGTTTCCACCTTCTATTATGAGCTAGTGGCCTTTGTTCATTTATTGATTCATTAACTAAATATTTGTTAAGTGCCTACTATGTGCCAAGAAAGAATCATTGTATAGCTGAAATTATGACTTGGACACAGTAGATCTTAGACCCTGACTAAAAAAAAGTTGAGAGAAGCCTGGGGGCGCCAGGGGGGGGGGGGGCGGGGAGTGGGAGGGAGGGGTGGGCAGGGGGAGGGGGGCCGGGTAGTTAATGGAATATTGGAGGGATAAAATGTAACACTTTTTTTTCTAAATTGATTCAGAACATAAGAGCCTATGCATACAAAATGGAAGAAGAGATTATAATTAATGTCAATAATGAAAGTTTGGCTCACTTTCCACTTCCTTCAAGTCTTTGCTCAAAGGATGTTGGTTCAGTGAGGTACCTTGACCATGCTATTTAAAGTTACAACTCACCCTCAACCCAGATCTCCAAATATCTGCTGTCCTTTATTTTTTTTCACTATACTTCTAAGGGAATCAACACTCTTTAGGGAAATATAAAGAGAAGTATAACAGTCAGGTTACAGGAAGTAACTAGGCTTAGAGTCTACTCTGATCATTCACATGGTATCTAGTTCAGGCAGAAATGTTTTTAAAGGCTGATGACAAACTAAGGTAGTCCATAACTGCATAGTGAGAGTTAGGAAGTTTAGAAACCACAAGGAGCCTGGTATAGAGTGACAGAGGCAGTTTCTAGTGAGGTAGGGTGAAGGGGGGAGATGAGCATGAGTGGCAAAGCAGAAGGAAGAGTGTATGATTTGTCTTCTGCACAGGAGAGATAAAAGGAGAGTGTAAGTTGGTGGTAAAAGAAAGAGAAAAGAATTACCTCATGCAAAAAAGGGAACATCAGTCTTTTTCCTTCTTCCCTCTATGAAGATTATGCAGGTAAGAGCAATAACACTCATAGTAAGAGCTACCAATATAGAGGCAGCATTACATGTGGTAAGCAGGACAAACTCTGAAGTAACTAATCTGTGTTTAAATCCCGAGGTTACCACTTAATAGCTATATGACTATATAGCTATGTGACTGACTGAGCCATTAAACCTCTTTACGTCTCAGATTATCTACTAAATAGGACTAATAATATTTAGCTCATGGGGTTGATATGAGGATTAGACAAGATAATACATGTAAAATTCTTACACTTGAGTTTAACACTTAAGCGCTATGCAAGTTTACCGTGGATCAAGCACTAGCTATATCTCAAGCTTCATTATCTTATTTAATGTTTTTTAAAAAACAACAACAACAACAACAACAAAAACCCTAGTATTGTGCAGATAGAATATTGTGGAACTATTCTGCAAACCCAAGTTTTTCTGATTCAAGAATCTGAAATTTTCATCTCTGGGCTTTATAGTCTTTAACTTGATCTCAAACTAATTATGGAGCCTGACTCCCAAGTGTACACAAACTATCAAACCAGAGATGGTACCATTACCTGTGCATTTGGAAGGGCTAAAGATGATGCTCACAGGCCTAATCTCCAACATTAAATAGAGCAGAAAGCCAGAGTTTTGATTATTGTGACAATAGTTAAAGAGCAGAGTGCTAGAAAGAAGATGGAGGGGCAACTATAAGAGGCAATATCATAAAAGATTTGCACATTAGCTTCACCAACTGAGCCATTTGGAATGGCAGTAACACAAGAAATGCAGTAACACAAGAAAAGTAGGCAAGGATAAAAAGCTCTTTCTTGTAACCTGTGAGAAAAATAAAGCTGTGATTCATTAAGATACTCTTCTTCGGGTTTATATTGCATAACTGATAAATATTTGAAGGGCCCAAATAAAGGACACAGTAGCAGAAGAAGACCCAGCAAAAGTGGAAAAGAAGAAAAATAAGCAACAGCCTGGTAGGGAATTCAAGTGCAAAATGGATTTCAATCTATAGGTGGTCCCTGATTTATAATGGTTAAAGTAGTGGCTTTTGAACATTATGATGGTGTGAAAGCAATATAAATTCTATAGAGAAACTGTACTTCGGATTTCTATTTTTTCCCGAGCTAGCCATATGCTATGGCTACGCTGCTGAGCAGTGGCAGTGAGCCACAGTTCCCAGTCAGCCATGCAACCATGAGGGTGAACAACCCATTTCTACTGGGCATTCATTGTGTTAGAAAATTTTGCTCAACTGTAGGCTAATGTAAGTATTCCGAGCATGTTGAAAGTAGGCAAAGCTAAGCTATGATGTTCAATAGGTTAGATATATTAAATGCATTTTCTTCTTAACAATATTTTCTATTCACTGCCAGGTTATCCAGAAGTAACTCCACCATTAATTGAGGAGCATCTGCACTACATCTACTTTGGGCTGCAAGGGATTTTCCTTAGGCCATTACTTGTGATTCTGGGAAACATTTGTCAAAGGACTGTAATCTAATTTCATTTTTTTGAAGTATCTTGATTAACTAATGGTATTCCCAGTTGTACTGTATGTTTCCTACTGTGGGTATACTCCCAAACCTCTTTATTTTATTGTACTCATTATTGTAATTACATACTTTAATTAAATATTACATAGACTGATTATAAGAATAATCAGCAGGTTGTTTGTCTTGGTTGTTTTAGCTAAGACTTCTTCTACATCTGACTACCTGGCAGCCTTTTGAAAAATTGAACTATTACAGAGCTTACACATATAATAAAAATTTCTGAAGGAACTATTTTTAATCTGGAGAGGAAATGACTTAGAGAGACAGAATTGTTAATTTCACACATATAAAAAATTATCCTGTCTGAGGATAATTAAGTTTCTTCTATGAGAAGGGATATTTTAGATATTTTAGAAATAGCTCTTAAACAACTTGAACAAAATGTACTAAAAAAAATCAAAGTACAATATACAAAATAAAAGTCTTAGTTTCAAGCAGCATCTAACACTGACCTGCACTAGAGTCCACCCAAGAGGCCTCAGAACCATCACACCAAGTGGCCAGCTACAGACAATATCAGAGAAGGATCCAATTAGCCTCATAAGTAGAAGATGGTCCCTGACTTAGGCTGGGACTCTGCTGAAGCAAATTCCAATTAGTGTGCTCAGCACCTGTAGCTCATATACTGAGGTCAGGGTTGATCCTCACAGTAAGCTAACATGAGAGTCAATCCCACGCATGAATAAGGCAATAGCAACCAAGACTCAAATCCAAAAGGAGGGCTCACATAACCCTCACAAGGGACATTTCTGGAGCATCCAACTCAGGTGATCAAGGAGACTGCACCACTGGGTACTGGAGGACACCTACTGCATAAGGCCACCCTGCCAAGACTGAGGGACATAGAAGATCTACCTGATACATAGAAACAAACACAAAGAGGCAGCCAGAATGAGGAAACAAAGAAACATGCCACCAATGAAAGAGCAGAAGAAATCTCCAGCAAAAGAGCTAAATGAAATAGAGACAGGCAATTTACCATATATAGATTTTTTTTTAAAAAAAACGGTTGTATGGATGCTCAAGGAACTTAGTGAGATCTTCAACAGAGATAGCAAGCATAAAAAAGACAAAGAAACCATTAAAAATGACCAGTCAGAAATAAAAAATACAATATTGGTAATGAAGAATACATGAGAAGGAATAAGCAGTAGGTTGAATGAAGCAGATGATTGAATCAGCAATTTTGAAGACAAGATAGTGAAAAACACCCAATCAGGGCAGAAAAAAAAAAGTTTAAAAAATGAGAAGCTTAAGATTTTTCTGGCACAACATGAAGAGCAACATTATAGGGCAGTGATGGCGAACCTTTTGAGCTCGGCTTGTCAAAATTTTGAAAAACCCTAACTTAATTCTGGTGCCGTGTCACATATAGAAATATTCATAATTTCTTTTGAAATTTGCAACCATAGTAAAAAAAAATTTATATTTTTGATATTTATTTTATATATTTAAATGACATTTAACAAAGAAAAAAATCAACCAAAAATATGTATAAAATGACCAAAAACAGAAAAACAATATACATTTAGGAAAAAATAATAATAAAAACAATGATAATCAAATGGTATGAAAACTAGAAATTAGTGACTTTTTTGGTGCTGAAGTTTGTCTGCTAATTCTTCGATTGCAGGTTCATACTTGGTGCACTTCAAGGCCAAGCAAGCGCCACTAACTTCATCTGTTAGCCGGTTTCTTTTGTTTGTTTTAATATTATTTAATGCTGAGAACAAAGTCTCACAAAAATATGTTGATGAAAAAATTGTTAGCAAAGCCATCGCTAGATTTTTTATGTCACTAAAAGTGTCAGGTACTGTTCCAAGCACTCAAAATTTTTTGTTCATAGTTGCACTCTTCTTCATTATTCAAACAATTTCGTTCCAGATTTTCAAGTTTCGACCTTAAGTTGACAAACACATGAGTCCAAATGCTACCTTGAAAATCTGCAAGTTGCATCTCTAAATCGTCAATTTGCATCCATTGGAAATCCTTTAATTCCAAAGTAGTGTAAACAACTACATCTGGATACTTAATTATTTTAATGGTCTGTTCTAGGCTTCTAAATTGGTCGAATCTTTCACTGAACTGTTCAAATAACGAGTTTACTATATTCTGGTACATAAGTATGGACTCCATTACACTCATTGTAGTGGCCTTCTCGAAATACTTTTTTATCCGAGGAAAATACTTATAAGTTTTAGTTTCAATATCTCACTTGAAAATTTTAAGTTTACTTTCAAAAGATTTGATGTATCCAAACATAACATCAATACTTTTGCCAAAACCTTGTAATTTTAAGTTCAGTTCATTCATATGAACAGAGAGATCTGTAAAAAACATTAAATTGCTGACCCACTTATGATCATTGATCTGAGGAAATTTTGCCAGATCCTTCTTTTCAATAAATACCGTAATTTCTTCAAAGCCCTCCACAAATCACTCAAGTACTTTACCTCGACTCAGCCATCTGACATTATTGAACATCAATAGTCTGCTGTCGGTTGAATCAACTTCCTGTAAAAGTGCAGAAAATTCTCACTTGTGAAGGGGTAGAGAAGCTATAAAATTCACAATTTTTGTTACAACTGACATTAAATCATTCAATTCTGAGAATCCTGATTTGGCACACAACACCTCCTGATGGATAATGCAACGAAAATGTACAAGTGGATGTCTGATAGCTTCCATAAACAATTTCAGGAATCCCACATTTTTCCCCACCATATTTGGTGCCCCATCTGTCGTGACTGACACAATTTTAGAGATATCAATGTTTAGGTCACTGAATGTTTTTATAACAACCTTACATATTTCGTTTCCTGATGTACTTATTGGCACTGATTATAACTTTATCAACTCTTCTCTCATTGTGAGATCATCAGAATATCTAGCAATAATGGCCAACCAAGCATTTGATGTGACATCAGTAGTTTCATCAAGAGAAATCAAAAAATATTTACAACTATTTAAGTCTTTTTTAAATTGATGTTGTACGTTTTTGTTAAGATCTATTATTCTGTCTTTGATAGTATTTCTACTGAGTGGTAACTCAGAAATTCTTTTAATAATATCATCTTTATTTTTCATATCATGAAATAGAGCTGGTGCACATCTTAGAAATGTTTTCTTAATAAATTCTCCATCACTGAGGGCTTTTCCATGCTGAGCTATGGAGTGAGCAATACAGTAACTTGCTGATGTTAAATTTGTAGAGCATCTTACAAATTTAATTATGGAATCTGATTGACTTTTATAGAGGTATAGCTGCCTAGAAATGTATTCCTTCCTTTCATCAATACTTTTTTTCAAGAGCTGACAATGATTAGTTTCAAAATGTCTCTTTACATTCCACGTTCTGCTTGCTACCATTTCATTACACAGTATGCACAATGATCTGTTGTTTCTGTCGACAATCCCGTACATCTCGGTCCATATGTCTTGAAAGGGTCGGCTACTGCTACTTCCACTTCCTTTATCATTCAATCTTGCTTTTTTATTTATTTATTTATTTTTTAAAATATATTTTATTGATTTTTTACAGAGAGGAAGGGAGAGAGATAAAGAGTTAGAAACATCGATGAGAGAGAACCATCGATCAGCTGCCTCCTGCACGTCTCCCACTGGGGATATGCCCGAAACCCAGGCACATGCCCCAGACCGGAATTGAACCCGGGACCTCTCAGTCCGCAGGCTGACGCTCTATCCACTGAGCCAAACCGGTTTCAGCTATTTTTTTGATTCTCCATCACAAGGCTGCAAAAATAAATAAATATAAATCATGGCATTTTTTCTATAAGGTTTAATAGGTTTATTCTTACCTATTAATTTTTTGCAGTGTTGTTGCACTGGCTTCTGGTGCAAAACAATTCAATGATAGTATGTATAACCAACAAATACATGGTGCTGTAATCAATTATCTGACATGCAGAATGTCTCTTCAAGCACTGTTGCACTGTATATCTTTTTCTTCTAACTCTCCCATTCCTGTCTCCTAACAATCATGGCGATCAAGTGTGTCCATTTGCTGAATGCACCCGAATGCACGGGAAGCTTACCCGAGGCACATGTTGACAATAACGAGGCCATTTCCAGAATTGGGCATTTTGTCACTCGAGTAAAAATAAAATGTCACGAGTAAATATTAATCTCTTTATAGTGCTATTCTTAACCTTTTTATATTAATGTCAATATTGGAACAATGTATCTTGGATGTTTTCACTATGTATCTTTTCTATGCAACACCGACGTACATGTTTATATCCAGTTTTAGAATTGCATTATTGATCATGAGTAACATGAGTAATAATATTACTCGAGTAATGCCCAACTCTGGCCGTTGCAAGAGACAAATATTTGAATTATGCAATTTTTGTCTCTGTTGATGCATGTCACCCAAAATGAGTTCACGTGTCACCTCTGACACGCATGTCATAGGTTCGCCATCACTGTTATAGGGCTACCAGAAGAGGAGAGAGACAACAAAAGATCAACAACCTATTTGAAGATATAATGACAGCAAACTAGGTTGAGGGTAAGGGGGAGAGATTAACCAAAGGACCTGTATGCATGCATATAAGCCTAACCAATGGACACAGACACCAAGGGGGTGAGGGCATGAATGAGGGGGGTGGGGGGGCAAAGATGGGGGATAAGGATACATATGTAATACCTTAATCAATAAAGAAAAAAATAAAATTAAAAAAAATGACAGAAAAGTTCCCTAACCTAGCGAAGAAAAAAGACACACAAATCCAGGAAGCCCAGAGTCCCAAACAAGATGAACCCAAAGAGGCCCATACCAAGACACATCATAATTAAAATGGCAAAGTTTAAAGACAAATTTTTAAAAAATCATGAAATCTACAAAAGAAAGACAATTAGTTACCTATAAGGGATCTCCTCCCATAGATTGTCACCAGACTTCTCAACACTAATATTTCAGGCCAGAAGGGATTGGCATGAAATATTAAAAGTGATGATATAGTCCCATTCATTTATTTTTGCCTTTACTTCCCTTGCCTTGGGGGTCAAGTTCATAAAATGTTCTCTACAACCAAAGTCCTAAAGTTTGGTACCTATATTTCTTCTATGTAACTTATTGTTTTGGGTCTTATATGTAGGCCTTTCATCCATTTTGAATTAATTTCGTACATGGGAACAAACTAAAATCCAATTTCATTCTTTTGCATGTAGCTTTCCAATTTTCCCAGCACAATTTATTGATGAAACTATATTTACTCACTGTGTATTTCTGGCTTCTTTGTTAAAAATTATCTTTTACATACACATGTGATTTTATATTTGAGCTCTCTATTCTGTTCTATTGATCTGTGTATCTATTTCTCTACAAATACGATGCTGTTTTGATTATTACAGCTCTTAGTATAATTTGAAGTCAGGTGGTGTGATTCCTCCAGCTTTGTTCTTTTTTCTCAGGATTGCTTTGGCTATTCGGGGTCTTTTGAAATTCCATACAAATCTGATAATTTCTTGTACTATTTCTTTTTAAAAAAGTGACATTGTGATTTTCATGGGAATTGCATTAAATCTGTATATTGCTTTGGGTAATATATCCATTTTAACTATGTTGGTTCTTCTAATCCATGAAAACAGGATATTTTTCCATTTTGTTGTGTCTTTTTCAAAGTGTCTCGGATAGAGGACTGTTGTATATATACTCAATGGAATACTATTCAGCCATAAGAAAGGATGAAATACTACCATTTGCAATGACATGGATGGATCTTGAGAATATTATGCTAAGTGAAATAAGTCAGTCAAAAAAAGCTAAGAACTATCTGATTTCATTCATATGTGAGATATAAAACTGAAACTCATGAACACAAATAGCAGTGTGGTGGTTGCCAGAGGGAAGGGGTTGGGGCTGTAAAGGAGGTCCTATTATATTGTGATGGGAGAAGATCTAACTTTGAGTGGTGGGCACATAGGATAATATATAGATCTTATAATATAGAAACCCATACCTGAAACCTGTATGTTCATATTAACCAATGTCATCCAAATACATTTAATTAAAAAGTGGGAAAAAACTGCTTTCAGTTTGACAAATATGTATACATATGTATCTACAAAAATTCTTGGGGTGAAAGGTACTGAAACAAGCTAACTAATAGTTGTAAGTCTTTGAAAATGAAGAAAACCTCTACTTGCCTGCAAACAAACAAACAAAAAAAGTGATTGAAAAGCAAGGATCATGACTACTTTACCCAGCAAGGCTATCATTTAAAATAGAAGGAGAAATAAAGAACTTCCCATGCAAGAAAAGTTAAAAAGCTAAAGGAGTTCATTATCACCAAACTACTATTACAGGAAGTGTTAAAGAGCCTTCTCTAAGGAGAAGAAAAAGAAGAAAAAAATAACACAGAGGAATATAAGAATAAAGAATATAGGAATATAGAAAGAGGAATCCTATATAATAAAAGGCTAATATGCAAATTGACTGAATGACGGAACGAGCAGTTGCTATGACGTGCACTGACCACCAGGGGGCAGACACGCAACACAGGAGCTGCCCCCAGGTGGTCAGTGCGCTCCCACAGGGGGGGTTCCACTCAGCCAGAAGCCCTGAGCTGGGTTCAGGGCTGACGAGTGCAGCGGCAGTGGCGGGAGCCTCTGCGACCTCCACAGGAGCACTAAGGATGCCCTACTCATGGCTTCAGACATCAAGCCATCAGACATCCCTTGAAGGCTCCTGGACTGTGAGAGGGCACAGACCAGGCTGAGGGACTCCCCCCACCCAAGTGCACAAATTTTGTGCACTAGGCCTCTAGTATAGGAATAAAAGAATAAAATGGCAATAAATTCAGACCTATCAATAGCCACTTTAAATGTAAATGACTTAAATGTTCTAATCAAAACACATAAGGTAACTGAATAGATAAGAGAACAAGACCCTTATATAAGCTGTCTACAAGAGACCCATGCCAGAACAAAAGATACACACAGACTAAAAATACAGAGATGTAAAAAAATATTTATGAAAATGGAAATGAAAAAAAGCTGGGGTAGCAATACTGATATCTGACAAAATAGACTTTAAAACAAAGGCTATATGTAATAAAAGACAAAGAAGTTCACTACATAATGATAAACAGATCACTCCAAAAAGAGGATATAACCCTTGTAAACAATTATGCATCCAACATAGGAGCACCTAAATATATATAGCAAATCTTGATAGACATAAAAGGAAAGATCAACTATAATACATTCATATTAGGGAATTTTAGTATTCCATTGATATCAATAGATAGATATTCCAGACAGAAAATCAGCAAGAAAACACCAGCCTTAAGTGATAGAACTTGACACACAACTTCTTAGTTGATATCTTGAGAACATTTCATGCCAAAGCAGCAGAATATACAAGTACACATGAAACATTTTCTGGGAAAGACCATATATTAGAACACAAAGCATGGTTCAGTAAACTTAAGAAGATTGAAATCATATCAAGCATCTTCTCTGACCATAGTGGTATGAAACTAGAAATCAATCACAAGAGAAAAACATGGAGGCTAAATAACATGTTACTAAACAATAAACAGATTTAAAATGAGATTAAGGAAGAAATAAAAACATACCTTGAAACAAATGAAGATGAGAACACAATAACCCCAAATCTATGGGACACAGCAAAAGGATTTTTAAAAGGGAAATTCATAGCATTACAGGTCTCCCTCAAGAAACAAGAAAATTTTAAAGTAAACAATCAAACTTTATACTTAAAGGAACTAGAAAAAGAACAACAAACAAAGCCCAAAGTGAATAGAAGGGAAAAAATAGAGATCAGAGCATAAATAAATAAAATAGAGTCTAAAAAAAAAAATACAAAAGATCAATGAAACCAAGAGTTGGTTGTTTGAATAGATAAATAAGATCAACCTACATTTAATCAGATTCATCAAGAAAAAAGGGAGAGGCTCCAAGAAAATAAAATAAAAAATGAAAGAGAAGTAACAAGAGACATCAATGGAATACAAAGGATTGTAAGAAAATGTTGTGAACAACTATATGGAAGAGATTAGACAATCTGGAAGAAATGGATAAATTCCTAGAAACATACTATGTTCCAAAACTGAATCAAGAAGAATCAGAGAATCTAAATAGACAGATCAAAACTAGAGAAAATGAAAAAATAATAAAAAAGAATTAAAAAAACACCTCCCAACAAAAGAAAGTCCTGAATTGGATGCCTTCACAGGTGAATTTCAGTAAAAATTCAAAGAAATTCAGACCTATCCTTCTCAAACTATTCCAAAAAATTCTAGAGGAGGGAAGACTCCCAAACTTATTTTTTGTGAGGCCAGCATTATTCTTATTCCAAAACCAGATAAATACACTACAAAGAAAAGAAATTATATCCCTAATGCACATAGATGCTAAAATTCTCAACAAAATATTAGCAAATTGAATCCAGAAAACATTTAAAATATCATATACCATGACCAAGTGAAATTTATCCCAGGGATGCAAGGATGGTAGAATGTGCATAAATCAATAAATGTGATAGATGACATAAACATAATGAAGGATAATAATATCAGTAGGTACAGAAACAGCATTTGATAAAATCCAGCACCCATTTATGATAAAAACTCTCAGCCAAGTGGAAATAGAGGGAACTTACCTCAAAATAGTAAAAGCCACATATGAAAACCCACAGTCAACATCATCTTCATGGGAAAAAAAACTAAAATTGTTTCCCTTAAGATCAGGAACAAAACAAGGATATCCACTTTTGCCACTTTTATTCAACATAGTACTGGAAGTCCTAGTCACGGCAATGAGACAAGAAGAAATAATAAAAGGTATCCAAGTTGAAAAGAGGGAAGTAAAACTCTCATTATCCTATTTAATAAAAGCCTAGGTGGCGTCACACCTTGCTCGACATCGCCACCAGACGGCTGTAACAAGATGGCCACCACAAGATGGCCATGCACACAGTGGAGACAGAGCCTAGTGGCTTCTCCCCGTGGTGAGGCCTGGGGGTCCCGTGGCTCTGCGTGGCATGGAGGAGGCCAGTATCAGTGTCTCCACTGCCTCGCACAGAGGAGGTGGGTCATGGCAGGGGATGGCAGTTGTGAGCGATCAGGCCAGTGGGGGAGGGCAGTTGGGGACGATCAGGCTGACAGGGGAGCAGTTAAGCATCAATCAGGCCAGCAGGTGAGTGGTTAGGGGGCAATCAGGCTGGCAGGCAGGTAAGCGGTAAGGAGCTAGTGGTCCTGGATTGTTAGAGGGATGTCCCAGATTGGGGAGGGTGCAGGCCAGGTTGAGGGCCACCCTCCCCCGCATGAATTTCATGCACTGGGCCTCTAGTTTGTAGATGACATGATACTGTATATAGAGAACCCCAAAGATTCCACCAAAAGACTACTAGAAGTGATAAATGAATTCAGTAAAATAGCAGGATACAAAATAAATATCCAGAAATCAGTTTCATCTTTATACACCAACTAGAGGCCTGGTGCACAAATTTGTGCACAGGTGGGGTATGGCCAGCCTGCTCCGATTGGGGTACATCAGCCGGGCCAGTTGGGGGGAGGGCCCCTGGGCAGTTGGCTGGATGATCAGGGTGTTATGGGCAATCGGGGGGGGGGGGGTGATTGGGGCCCGGATCAGGTGGCTGATTGGGGCCCAGATCATAGCCACTGGTCGTTCAGTCATTCCGGTCATTCCATTCATTCTGCCATTCCAGTCACTGGGCTTTTATATATATAGACTAGAGATCTGATGTACAGAATTCTTGCAAGAGTAGGCCTTCCCTCCCCTGGTTGTTGGCACTGGCTGCCCTCTGGCACCTGGGACCCAGGCTTCCCTCTGGCTGCTGGCAGGCATCAAACTAAAACTTTTTTTGCACAGCACAGGGAACCATCAATAAAATTAAAAGACAACACATGAAATGGGAGAACATATTTGCCAATGATACATCTGATAAGGGGTTAATATCCCAAATTTATAAAGAACTCAGACAACTCAACACACACAAAAATAATTCAATTACAAAATGGGCAAAGACCTGAATAGACACTTCTCCATAAAAGACAGACAGATGGCCAATAGACATATGAAAGGATGATTCGTGTCACTAATCAGCTGACAAATGCAAATAGAAATTATAATAAGATATCATTTCACACCTGTCAGAATGGCTATTATCAATAAATCAACAAACAACAAATGTTGGTGAGGATGTGGAGAAAAGGGAACCCTCATGTACTGTTGGTGGGAATACAGATTGGTACAGCCACTTTGGAAAACAGTATGGAGTTTCCTCAAAAAATTAAAAATGGAGCTGCCTTTTGACCCAGCAATTGCACTTGTGGGAATGTATCAGAAGAAACCTGAAACACTAATTTGAAAGAATATATGCACCTCTATGCTCATTGCAGTGTTATTTACAATACCCCAAATTTGGAAGCAGCCCAAGTGTGCATCACTAGATGAGTAGATATGGTACTTATACACAATGAAATACTTCTCAGCTATAAAAAAAGAAGAAAATCGCACCTTTTGCAGCAACATGGATGGACCTGGAGAATATTATGCTAAGTAAAATAAGCCAGTCAGAGAATGACAAATATGTGATTTCACTTGTAAGTGGCATCTAATGAACAGAATAGAAATAGACTCCTAGTTAGAAAGAACAGATTGACAGCTGCCAGAGGGGTAGAGTTAGGGGGACTGGGGAAAAAAAAGGTGAACAGATTAAGCAGTGTAATAAAAACTCAGACACAGACAACAGGATGGTGATTCCCAAAGGGAAAGGGTGTCAGGGGAGGTGGAAGAAGGCGAAGCAGGGGGGGGGGGGGGGGGGGCGGCGGTGTAAATGGTGACAGAAAGAGACTTGACTTTGGGTAGTGAATACACAATGCAATACGCAAAGGATGTATTATAGAATTGTACACTTGAAACCTATATAATTTTATTAACCAATGTCACCCCAATAAATTCAATAAAAATAAATAAAATGCTAGTGTATTCAGTTTTTTAAAAATGCCTTAGTTTCAGACAAACTTATATTAAATCTTGCCTCTACCTTGTATAATATATATAAATTGTCAACTTACTTCTCAAAGCCTCAATTTTTTCCTTCATAAAACTGTTATAACAATATTTATCTCAAAGCATTATTAAAATTAAATAAAATAGTCTACTTTAGCTTCCTAGCACAGTTTCTAGCACACATTAGACACATAATAAATAGTAGTTCTCTTTCTCATCTTATTCCCTGTCCCTTGAGGTGTGAAGCATAAAAAGATAATTATCTGTTTAAATACACTACATCTTAATATTTTGATAGCATAAGAGGTAAATAGAACTATATAAAAATTCCTTCTGGGTAAAATCCCCACCTTGCAGCAGACCCTGTTGTCACTGTTCCTGACCTATCTAAAGCCATTTATCTCTTTCTTTCTGGATAGCAGCTCTCCAAATTTAAGATTGGATAAATATCCTTTAGCTTCCCAGAAGGTCAGCCTTGTCCTTGGTCTAGAAGTTGGCCTACATCCAATCCTTTTGTGGTAGATTGTATTACCTTTCAGCTAATATTTACTCCTTCCTCATGACCTCCCTGAAGAGAATATCCTTTCCTGCCCCATTGATTTTGGACTTGGAAGGTAGCAGCAGTAAGAGTGTGCCAATTCCATGCCAAAGCTTCCCTCTCTGGGAGCTTCTGACCTTGGCCACAGTGACATATGCCCTTGGGTAGTTCAGGTCTCTTAACAATGAGAGATACAGGAGAAGCTTTCCTGCCTGACCTGCCAGCTTGCAGCCTATAACAGGGACGTCATCCCAGCTGACCTGAAAATATATGAAGGAGAAGTAAATGGGCATTACTGTATGTCCCTGAGTTGATTTGTGGTTGTTTGTTCAGCAGTAACAGCAATGACTAACTGATATACTTTGCTTATGAAATATTAGTTAAAAGCAGCTGAGTAACATCTGGGAGAAAGTGTTCCTGTCTGCTAAGGGAAAAGTGCATGAAGATAAACTCTCGGCTTAGTGCCACATCTTGACTTTGATTGAAGTAGCCAGCTTATGACCATGAGAAGAAGGCCAAGAGACACCAGCCCAGAGTCACTGACCCAATGCCACCACCATCTTGCTTCACTTAGTGAAAGTGACAAGAATAAATGCTATTTGTTTAAACCATGATTTGTTTGGCATTTCTGTAATATGCAACTGAATGTGTCCTATGTGATATATACCAACATTGAAACCTAGAATGACTTAACGCTAAGATTTTGGTTTTTATAATATAAGTTAACATATTTGATAATTCCAAGAATTATTTCTGGTTAGTTACCAGATGTTACATATTATATTGTTTGTTAGCTTTCTGATTCATTCAGTCAGCATAACCTGCTAATTCAATGGATACCCAAGCATTTAGGATATCCTTCCCAGGAACTGTAGATCCCATAACCACACTGATGAGCACGGAGCTTCATTCCCTTCACCCCTAAACAGGGGTGGGGAAAAGTAGGTTTACAATCTTCCTTGAAATATTCCATGTGCAACAGAGGTTACTTCTTCAACCTTTTCTATTTTTCCATCCTTCATGGATTCTTATGACCCTCCCTGTTTCCTTACCATGTCTGGGCCAAAAAATATATAAAAGTGATATTCCTGTGCAAAAGGGAAAAGGAGGTAAGAAAAGCCCTTTCCACTGACTCCTCACTTCAGGGATAAACTAGTGTCACTAAAAGCACAGATGCCAAGGAGATTCCTGGTTCAGGTTCAAGTTCTACCACTTCTCAGCAGTGGGAATGTGTATAGGTTGTTTAACCACCTTTTGCCTCCATTTCCTCAGAGGCAGAACAGATATAGTCATAATATGTGCTTCAAAGCATTGTTAAAGTTATATTGCTAATCCATTGTCTAGTGGAAGATGGTATTTTTATTCAATCCCCTTTTAAAAAAAATCAGAATGCATATGGAAAGTATTTTCATTGGCAAGGACCTAAGCTTCAGACCCATATCCTCTGTGAATTCAAAATGCCAGGGCAGCTTTGAGGACTGATGGGACTGGCCTGGTAGAGACCCATTTGCAAGGAGCCTTCCCTGGAGCCTTATTAGAAGGTCAGTGACTTGTTATCTTGCTAATATCCTGTTTAATTAATGACTAATATCCTGCTTCAGAATTATGACTGTAAATCTTTGTGAAACGGAAGCTTCCCCTTTCACCAATAAGTATTTCAGATGGGAACAAGACATACCCCAAGGACAGAAGGACTCAAGATGTATGAATTTTGTCTATTTGTAGCTATTATCCACATAGGAGGGATAATTTTTTATATAGCAATGTATTTGTTGCTTGAGTTCCCTTTCAGTTCCAGAGTCCTAAAGGAGAAATCACAGACTTCAGGTAACCATGGGTTTGAGTCCTGGCTCTACTACTTAATAGTTATGCATAGGATCTGTTTTTAGAAAACTGTTGCTAATTCCTAAAGAAAAATACATTTTTCTAAAGTCTTACAATTTTTAAAAATACCCTGGCCTCAAGTATAGAATTGTATGTGAACTCTCAGTGTACCTACTTTAGTTCCTTTTGTTATCTTACCTCTTTCTTCCATAGAGTTTATTTAGGGTTATAGAGTCAAAAATTAAACCTCTGGACATTTCCTCCTTAGTTATACTCCACTTTAGATTTTTTTTGAAATCCTGACCTTTTTTTAGATCTCTTTTTCCAAAGTCCTTAGCATATACAGGGGTGGGCAAAAGTAGATTTACAGTTGTGAGTACATGAAAGTTTATTCTTGTATTTTATTTATTATTGTTTTATTTTCCATTTGAACAATTGTAAGCCTATTTTTGCCCACCCCTATATGCCAGTATGACCATATACAGCTTTTTCTTTGCTGATAATCACTGCTTCTAAGTGTCCAAAATAGTTTCCATTCACTGAAGTGGCTTTTAGAGACCAAATTGGAGGTCTACTTTTTCTTGTTTTTGAGACTAGACATTACTAAGGTATTGGTATATGTGAGAACTTTTGTTTTAGGATCTTGAAGAAATAGGCGTTTTCTGTGAGGAGATTGGAGGGGAAAAAACAAACAGGATAATCGAAGAATAATCAACCCCTACTCCAACCTTCCATCAAACAAGATTGAGGCCAATGGACTATGTAGCCCTCTGATAGAGTCCAACAAAGACTATGCAAGGCTCTGAGTGGAGATACTCTGGAGTCCATGCGATAAACAACAACACAGAGTGGAAATGGACACTTTCTTCACTTCATTATTGTTCACTGAGGCCCTCTGAGAGCTTGGGGCAGTCAAGGGTTGTGCTTGGCAGGATTATCCCCATGGAAAGTTCTGAAGCTAAGGAGATCCTGGAGGAGGATATGAGCAGATAATTTTTTCTTGGGTTCATGATTTTTGTTTTTAATTTCAATTATAGTTTATATTCAATATTATTTTTATTAGTTAGACAATCATAAACTTTACTGTTGCAGAAGACCGGAGAAAAACCAAGCCATGCTTAGAGAAAGGGAGTTACATTTTATTATTAAATTCTGCGCAGGCCCATAGAAAAATATGTCTCAAATTCTGGGCCCCCAACATGGAGGAAACTCTCTTTATTTATACTTTTTCCGGTCCTTTGTCTCAAAAATTTGGAATGAGACTTCCGCGCCTTCTGAGAAAGAAGGGGCCATGAGACCATATCTCAGGCCTGGCCTGGTGTCAGCACTGACAACTCTGGGGCATAGTTTTCGGCCTCTCTGGAATGGGAGTAGTCTTATTTTTCCTTTTTATTTAAGACAGAAGCCAGAGTAGCAGGGTTAAAATTTCAAAAGCAGTTTTATATAAAATGGATGCTTCATTACAAAGTGTTCTTCCTGGTATTTCCAGTATCTACCTGGCACCATGCATAATTATTACAATTATGTACTATTTTGTACTGTACTATTTTGAAATGACCAATCTGTACTCTCAATTGCTTCATCTTTTTCACTGGACCCATGGTTTTCAAGCGAAGAATTCATCCCCATGATGTACTGTAATACTATGCCTCATGTTCTAAAGACTCTTTGAATTAGGGTTTAACCTCATTTTGAATTCCTATCATGGTTGTCTCTTCCTCACTTGCTAATGCCCACTTACTCTGCTAGTCTATGAAAACGTTTTATTACCCATGTTTTAAACATTGGATCCCATTGTACCTTTTCCACTAATAGTTAACATTTCATTCTCTATAGTAATTAGGTGATGGGTCTTTATATTCTATTTTTTAAATTCTTTTGAAAAGTCTAGATAGCAACTTTTTATGAGAACAATTTATTTTGTTTAAAACTGATGATATACATTGTTTTATCATTATTAAATCAAGCTATTATCCAAAAATGCATATTTCATTCTTTGACAACATCAATAGAGTTAGTTAATTATCTTTTATTTTGTATTGTCTTATAAAATTCCAAACTTCAGTGGTATAAGCAAATATTAACTGCACGCTTAACTCCTTTGGTCTTCTGCCTGACTTCATAGGTCTCAGATGTACCTCTCAGATTTTAGTTGATGGCATCCCCATGTGTTGGATAGTGCTCATTATCTCTCAGCTTTATATTTAACTTTCTCTTTACCATAGTAGTGGGAAGGCTGCAAGATACATTTTGCAGAATCCCTCTCCAGCTGGTATCCACTGGGAGGTAGGGAATGGAAACCTGGATACAAGAAGAAGGCATTTTCATGGTTTCTGCTTGCATCTGTGGCAGTGGCAGCACCATCAAGCACATCAGCAATAGCAGCAGAGGGGCAGTGACAGTGGTATCACAACTGTAACATTAGCAGTTTTGGAAAGAACGTAGAAGCAAGGGTGGATGGTGACTAGCAGGCCCTGAGTTGCTGCTCAGGCAGTAGTGTCCCAACAGAAGCAGCCTCAGGGACACATTGTTTATAGACTCTGGGTAAATCATTTTCTCTTTTGTTTTCCAGCTCTAGGTGAGATCACACTTGAGTGTAATTGCCAATCTTTGCATCAGCTAATCTTTCTTGTTTTGCTCCTCTAGCCCATTCCAATAATTTTTGTAGCAGATTCCTTACATCAAATCCCCTCTCTATTGGACACCTAGATCTGTTTCTGCTTTTCTGATTGGGCAGAGATTGATGTATGGTGTTATGAATTAGCATGTGTGAGTAACAGTCAGCATATACTAGTATGTTATACCCCAGAAGGCATTTCATCATATGCTGGAAAAACATTCAAGGAATACTCAATTGACAATGTTGATTCTACATTCAACTTTTCTTTATCTCTCAGGAGAGAATCACCAACCTCTCATATACAATGAGAGGTTTTGTGGTAGTTACTGGCATTTATAGACTCTTGTTTGAGTTATGTTTATTCCCCAGAAAATTTGCATTTAAATAATTTTAAAAATGCAAACTTCTGTGTCTGTTGAGTCCTTTATTCTTTTTTTTTTTTTAATATATTTTATTGATTTTTTACAGAGAGGAAGGGAGAGAGACAGAGAGTTAGAAACATCGATGAGAGAGAAACATCGATCAGCTGCCTCCTGCACATCTCCCACTGGGGATGTGCCCGCAACCCAGGTACATGCCCTTGACCGGAATTGAACCTGGGACCTTTCAGTCCGCAGGCCAACGCTCTATCCACTGAGCCAAACCGGTTTCGGCGAGTCCTTTATTCTTTAAGCTTTGTAATTCATAACTCATATCTCCCTGTGTTTTTCTTCCTCTTAGCCTCCAAGAATTTTTAATTTGTGATTTTATTTTGGTATTTTTCTATTTTCTCTAAGGACTTTTTATCTTTGCAGATACAGCTGGCATTAAGAAAGAGCATTCTCGAGAAAGAGAGTCTGTAGTAATAATGCTAGCACAGAGGAAAAACTAGGATTGTTCTAGTGAATCAGGTTAAAATGTGTGACTTTTGCTGAAAACATCAGTGTGGCAAGAATCTTGTGCCAGCCCTGACTGGTTTGGCTCAGTGGATAGAGCGTAAGCCTGTGGACTGAGGGGTTCTGGGTTCTATTCCAGTCGGGGGCATGTGCAGTGGTTGCAGGCACGTCCCCAGTGGGGGGTGTGCAGGAGGCAGCTGATCGATGTTTTCGTATCTTTGTCATTGATGTTTCTAACTCTCTATCCCTCTCCCTTCCTCTCTGTAAAAAATTCAATAAAATATTTTTTTAAAAAAGAATCTTGTGCCATAGACTCACTATCATCATATGTAGACTCTAAGTTCAAATATGGAAAGTATCATACTTGTCCCAAAATTAAGAAAGGAACATTATCTTGTACTATGTGACAATTCCATAGCTTACCACAGTCAAATTAATGCCTGAACCTCTATATTTAGGTTCCTTCATTATTCTGAGCAATGGGTGTACAGGCTATCAACTCCAAATCTGGGAAATATTCCTGTAATTGTCTATTGTTCCAATGGATTACTTGACCTTTAACATTCAGCCTCTCTGTATCCATTAACTTTCCACCCCTATGTCTGCATATAGTATAGATATGATACATTTAGAAGTTGACACTTGATTGGACACTAAATTTGGAAGAAAAAAGATTAAACTGTGTAGTTTAATGTTGTCCAGAAGCAGAAAAAGGCATGAGGCCAAATTCCACCAGTTCTTTGTTTCATCACATGATGTTGCTTGGATATTGGCTTATCAACAGATTGAATTTTCACCCCCACCACTGCAAGAAGAAAGGGACCTTGAAAAAAATCATGTGGAATATGGATAAAAGCTTTTAAAAAGGGGGAGACTACAATACAGGGTAAGTTCCTTTTAAGCAAACATGTCTTTTTGTTTCAGGTATGTTATTTTGTAACTTTTTCCTCCTGAATTCCCAAGCATTTTAAACAAACTTTATCAGTTACAGACCATTTGAATAGGTAAGATGGATTTTCTCAGCAATAGTTCAAGAAAAGCACACATAAATTTTTGCCATGAGAAATATCATCAGTCATTTTCTTATGCTATTTAAGAAAAGAAGAAATCTTTCAAGCTTAGAAAAATATTTATGCTTTGCTCTACAGATCTGGAAAGTGGGAGAAGGGATATTGAGATGATTTGAGTACAGGAAAGAGTGTAGAAAGAATATTAAAAGTGTATATCTTAGTTGGCATGGTTTCTGGAGTGCATGCTGAAGAAAAACAGTAGTAAATAAAATATTTATAGTTTAATTTATAAGTTCTTATCATGAAAACAAGATACAAGGCGATGCTGACTAATGTTTTCCTTATACATTTCTCTTTTGGAATATCTGAGCCTGAGCTCTGTGAACTCAGAGCCAGAGTTTTCTGACATGTTAAAATACTTCTTAAGTGTGTAGTCATGTGTGCACATGTGAGGAGAGGAGAGGAGAGGAGAGGAGAGGAGAGGAGAGGAGAGGAGAGGAGAGGAGAGGAGAGGAGAGGAGAGGAGAGGAGAGGAGAGGGGAGGGGAGGGGAGGAGAGGAGAGGAGAGGAGAGGGAGAATGTTTTATAGTCACGATCTCAGTTAATCAAACAACCTGAAGAGGTAGGTATTGTTGCCAAGGGCAAAATTGTGAAGAGAGGGGAAATGCTCAGGGTTTCCATTCTGTGCCTCAACAACCATAGTCCAATATGTCTATTCTTCTTTAATTATTAACTTTTTAATTATTATATACTCCTCAGATTCTAAATCCTAAATTACATGGAAAGGAGACTTAATCATAAGCAGGTGTGACTTCATTTCGTATCTTTGTCAGGCAAGTGGCAAATAATGTCACTAGGTTTAATAACTGCTTTTTAGTATCTATACTAATAAAAGGGTAATATGCAAATTGGTTGTGATACCCTCACACAATGACCAAACAGCAGGCCGCGTGGGGTGACCAGGCCAGCAGGGGGGGCAGTGAGGGGCAACCGGGCTGGCATGGGGGGACAGTTGGGGGTGACCAGGCCAGCAGGGGTGGGAAGTGAGGGACAACCAAGCCTTCAGGGGGCGGCAGGGGGGGCTACCAGGCAAGTGGGGGGGGGAAAGTTGGAGGTGACTAGGCTGGAGGGGGGTAGGAAGGGGTGACCAGGCTGGCAGGGGGTGGCAGTTAGGGGCAACCAGGCCAACAGTAGGAGGCAGTTGGGGGCAACCAGGCTGGCGGGGGGGGGGGCAGTTAGGGGTGATCAGGCCAGCAGGTGGGTAGTTGGGGGAAGCCAGGCTAGCAGGGGGGACAGTTAGAGGCAATCAGGCCGGCAGGGGAGGGCAATTGGGGGAGACCAGGTCAGCAGGGGGGGCAGTTAGGGGAGACCAGGCCAGGAGGGGGGCCAGTGAGAGGCAACCAGGCTGGCAGAGGGACAGTTAGGGGCGACCAGGCCGGCAAGGGGGGGGGCAGTTAGAGGTGATCAGACTGGCAGAGGGGCAGTTCTGGGTGATCACGTTGGTAGGCAGAAGCAGTTAGCAGTGATCAGGCTGGCAAGGGGGCAGTTAGGGGCGATCAGGCAGGCAGGCAGGTGAGCGGTTAGGAGCCAGCAGTCCCGGATTGGAGAGGGTGCAGGCTGAGCTGAGGGGACCCCCCATGCATGAATTTCATACACTGGGCCTCTAGTGATGCTATAAAATTGCAAATCTAAATCTGTAAGAAATGGAGAATGATATAAAGGTATACTGTACTACCACTAAAAACCATATTTTATTGATTTTTATTTTTTAAACTATATTTTTATTGATTTCAGAGATGGAGAGAGATAGAAATATCAATGATGAGAAGAATCATCGATCGGCTGCTTCCTACATGCCCCCTACTGGGGACTAAGCCCACAACCTGGGCATGTGCTCTGACCAGGAATCGAAGTGTGACCTCCTGGTTCATAGGTTGATGCTCAACCACTGAGCCACACTGGCCGGGATAAGAATCATATTTTAAAGGATAATTAAGGAGTTGGGGAAGTGCATAGCACATAGGGTATGATCTCCCTTTTCTAAAATCACACAATGTACCCAGAAAAGGGTACATTTGATATCATAAAAGGATATCAAATGCCAACAGTAGTTATGAACAGTTAGATTATGGATGATGTTGTTTTCTTCAAATGTTAATTATTTATGAATTTTCCATAATAACATTCATTAATTTTAGAATCAGAGAAAATATTATTTGAAAATTTCAAGAAGTAACTACTCTGACATGGTATGGCTCTACAACCCACTTGCTTCAAACATAGTTAAGCAGAGAAACATAGGGCTCTGAATTAGTCCTCCCATAAAAAAAGGTATGAGAATGTAGCCCTGGTAGTTCAATTGGTTAGAGCATCATCCCAATATGCTAATTTTGTGCATTTGATCCCTGATCCCTGGTCAGGGCACATACCAAAATCAAACAACTAATGCATAAATAAGTGGAACAACAAATCAATATTTCTCTCTCTCTCCTTTCCTCTCTCTCAAAAAGTCATTTAAAAAATATATATATATATATATATATATATATATATATATATATATATATACATATATAAAAGAATGAGAATAGGGAAAAGCACAGAACTAAAGCAGACTGATGAGGTCCCTTACTTTGAAACATGTGAGAAAATTTCTTATCCTTTGAAATACATAATATTTATTTATTTATTTATTTATTTATTTATTTATTTTTTAATTGCTTACTTGTTTACTTAGGTATATTCTCAAAATTGGTTAAACAAGTGCAGTTTTATGCTATGTTTTGTTGTTCCTTGGAGTTACAGGATAAAGAATGGGAGAAAAATGGAAAAGACAGCAAAAGCTTCAGAAAGTGCCACAGATTCCTTGCATTCGAGTCCCTCCCTCTGCCTTTGACACTTCATTAATGAAGGTACAGCATGTTATTCACAGATGACTAGACCTTGTCTGTATCTTTTTCAAGGCCTAAGGAATTTCCATGTCTTTATTTACCTAGCAGTTAGGACAGTGATGGCGAACCTATGACACGCGTGTCAGAGGTGACACGCGAACTCATTATTTGGGTTGATTTTTCTTTGTTAAATGGCATTTAAATATATAAAATAAATATAAAAAATATACATCTTTGTTTTTCTATGGTTGCAAATATAAAAAAATTTCTATATGTGACACGGCACCAGAGTTAAGTTAGGGTTTTTCAAAATGCTCAAAAGGTTCGCCATCACTGATTTAGGAGAACATTGAGCCCAATGTAGGCCTTCAGAGCATGTTGACAGTGCATGTGAGAGAATAAATGAGTATGGAAATCTAACCCTACACCCATCCAGTAATGGGAAACTCACTGATTGACTACACTCTTGCTCCTAGCTAGAAAGCCATGTTAGTTCCTTTCAAAATTAGTTAAAGCCATTCTCAAAAATACTCTTGGTAAACATTTCAGTTCTCTGCCATCTCCTTAAGGAGGATTAAGCAACTGGATAAGAATATTAGAATGTTACTGTTACTTCTTATTTTGAAGTTGATAGTTCTAGTAAGAAAAATAAGTAGACTTTTTCATCTTATTAAATAAAACCATAACTTTTAAGGTTTTATCTTTATATAATGGAAACTTCCTTTGCATTTTGGAGTTTGCTCTTGAAAATGGCTTGGGTTTTTCATTTTATATTGTTGTCAATCATTTAAAAAGGCTAAATTAGGAATCCATTTTCTTCTTCAAATATATTATCTTGTAAAACACCTAATTTAGAAACTGTAAAGTTGAAATGAAGTCTCAGATTGTGAAGTATTTGGTTTTGCTACTTTCACTCTGGACCTAAAACAAAACAAAACTGACTGCATACAAATTTTCTAACAAATATTTCAACTCCATATAAAATTTCTAATAGATAAAAGTCACTTTATTTTTATAAATAATTATCTTAAGTTTGGATTTATTACAGCATTATCAACTAGTTTTTAAAATTCTGTCACTGTTTTGAATTTTTTTGGTCTGGGTGAACTTATTTTATCTTGATTTTTCTAGAATGTTGATGCCACTATCTCAGTTTTCCCATCTGCATATAATTAGCTTCTAAGAAATATTCGGTGTATCATAGTAATTGATGCCCAGGCCTATTTTGTTCCTCCCTAGCATATGTGGCAGCCTTCTTAATGGTCTCCATGCCAATGGTCTGGCCTCCTTTAAACTTATTCTCCACAGCAGGGCCAGAATGAGCTTTCTAAAATGCAAATCTGATCAGCTTAAGGTGTGACATTTTGGGTTGGATAATTTTTTGTCATAAGAGCTGGAGGCTGTCTCATGCACTTAGGATGTTCAGCAGCATCCCTGGCCTCTAGTCAATGAATGCCAGTAGCATCTCTCCTCCCTCTCACCATTTGTGACAACCCAAAAATTTCCCGGCATTGCCAAATGTCTCTTGAGGGTCAAAATTACTTCTGTTGAGAGCCACTGCCTTAAATAAGACCTTCAATGGTTCCTCATTTTTTTTAAAGGTAATAATGAAGCATAAAAGTTTTCCATGATCTTCCCCTGCCTAACTCTACAGCCTTTTCCAGCTCAGACTCCATGTTCTAATTGAAGTAAAGGAAAAGTCTGCTTCCCAGCATATCCAGATATATTGTGTCCTATAAGAAAAATTGTACCACTCTCTCCTTCTCATTAGCCCTTCATTTTCTTCTAGTCCAGCCGTGGGCAAACTACGGCCCGCAGGCCGGGATCCGGCCCATTTGAAATGAATAAAACTAAAAAAAAAAAAAAAAAAAAGACCGTACCCTTTTATGTAATGATGTTTACTTTGAATTTATATTAGTTCACACAAACACTCCATCCATGCTTTTGTTCCGGCCCTCCGGTCCAGTTTAAGAACCCATTGTGGCCCTCGAGTCAAAAAGTTTGCCCACCCCTGTCTAGTCAGTGGTTCTCAAATATTAGTGTGCATGTATCAAAATTACTCAAAGGACTTGTTAAAGTCAGAGTACTGGGCCCCACCCCCAGAATTTCTGAATCTATAGGTCTGGGGTGGGGCCTGAGAACCTGCATTTCTAACAAGTACCAGGTGATGGTGATGACTTTTAGAACCAGGATTCTGGTCCCTTTGAGGACTTCCTGCTCACCCTGAAGACTAGATATGTCAATCATCTCATTTAGAAAGTTTCCTTGACTGCTGCAGGCAGAGTTGTTTTTTTGTGTGTGTTTTTTTTTTCCTGTTGAACCCTTATCACATTGCCCATCTCTTCATCTGCTTATTTCCCCTGCTCACTGACAACTCTCAGTGGAAAGTTCTCCTTTTACCCATCCAGAGGCCTGGCATACTTCAGGACCTGTGTAGATTCTCACAGCCTACCTTCCTCAAAAAGGACTATAATAAATGAATTCAAACTAAAAAAATCCTTGGAACTTCCTCAGCCCAACATTTTGACCTACTTACTAGAATCTTACTTAGGCATTTCACCTTTACACAGGCCAGTGGAAGATTGTTTAAACTAAGGAAGGAAACTACCCAATTCCTATTTTTCCAATTGTTTTATATATATGGTGAGAGTGAGAGAAAGAGAGAGAGAGGCATCTTATTTAAAGGAAAGTCAGCTTTGCATACATCAACTCTTAATTTTATAAACTCTACCAACTCATCAAAATCACCTGCTGTGCTTTGATAGGACCTGACCCGAGGGCAGCAGCGCTACTTTTACAGCATCATGAAGATTTACAACTCCAGGCCCCAGTGGGAGGCCCTGAAGACCCGCTATATTCACACCCTTCAGCACCAGCAGCTGCTTGGTGAGTTTAACTACTTGACCTGCACCACGTACCTCAAGAAGGGACTAGTACACTGCAGCCAGAAGTCAAGTTTCCTGAAAAATTTTCAAGTAGAACGTTGTCTTCCAGCGAGTTATTTTACCAACATGGTTTACAAAAAGTTATACCTGACAATAGAAAGCAAATTTCTATGGGTAAATTAAGAGTGTTTAAAGAGGATGGATTATTATAAGATGATAGTTCTCTGAGAATTATAGGAACTTGACCTAGTAGAAACAGCCATAGCCTCAGGCGGATGGTCTAGCCCTGGTTGGCAAACTGCTGCTCTCGAGCCACACACGGCTCTTTGGCCCCTTGAGTGTGGCTCTTCCTAAGCCTTAGGAGTACCCTAATTAAGTTAATAACAATGTACCTACCTATATAGTTTAAGTTTAAAAAATTTGGCTCTCAAAAGAAATTTCAATCGTTGTACTGTTGCTATTTGGCTCTGTTGACTAATGAGTTTGCCGACCACTGGCTAGGCTTAAACCACAGCTCAGCCCCTTGCTGGTTGCATAAATTCAGAGACTTGGTTTACTCAAAAAAGGAATATTTATATTGTTGAGCATTTACCATGTTCCAGATATTGTGCTTGGAGCTCTACATGTACTTTCTCATTTTCTTCCTACTTTACAGTTGTGGGAAACTGTAGCTCCGCAGGTTACAAAACTTGATCAAGATAACCCAGAGAGCACATGTCAGTTAGGACGATCACCTACAAAACTCATGCATTGTTGTCCCTCTGCTCCACTGTCTCTCCTCGTCTATGAACCTCATGGGATTTTATAAGCACAAGTGAAATAATGGTTGTGAAAGACCTTATAGATCATAAACAACAACCTACAGAAAGGTGTAATTGCTGTTAAATCTTTCTTCTCAAAAATATTTTGTCCTCAGCTCCCCTCTATTACATCTTCTCCTAACTCCCATAGAGTTTTGTTTGTTTGTTTGTTTGTTTATTCTAAAAGGTTACAGGATAGAGAGAAGCTAAAAAAATTCTTAAGCAAGTGGAATAAGGAAACTGAGACAAGAAAATTACAAAAGGCCCAACAGTTTGGGGGGCTTGCAGGTAGCTTGTAAATAACAAGCCATTATCTTCCCCAACCAAGGACACTTGAGAGTAAATGGCTAAACACCCCTCCTCACTAACTAAAAGAATTAAGAAAGGAGTGGGAAGGAGAGGGGGAAGAGGAAGAGGAATCTTAATGCACCTAGAGAATACATAGCTTAAATCACTCTGAAACTAACTAAAAGCCAAGAGGAAGAAAGAATACAGTCTTATCTCATCTCACTGTTTAAACAGAGAAGCCAGCAGTCTCAGAGGATTTAATTACCAAGTGCTTCTCATACATCCTGGGAAAACCATAACAAAGTAAATGGGAAAGAGACCTTCAGAGTTAACCTATACCTGGATATCTAGCAGAGGAATTTAAAATCTATAGAGAGGAAAGTATATGAGGCAGACACCTCCCTTCCCCACCACACTCACTCCTCAGATAGCAGAGAATCCATCTGTGCTTCATGCCAGATGACAGTTATGCTTGCCTTACTTCTTTAACAAATTTGCATGCTTTACTTTCTTAATAAATTCACTGTAACACAATTAATCTGGAGTCACTCATTTGAACTCATACCAGAAGACAAGAACCCAGGAGGGGACAGCTCTCTCCCTTCAATTCAGGGGCCTGTCCCATAACACCTTTCCTGGTGTTTGGGATGCCTGTAACAAAACTACTCACTTGGCATTAGCACATCTAGTTATACTGTTGTTTCTATATTTGCACAAAAGAAAAAGATGGTTTTTTCCCCCAAGTGATTTAATAACAAACACAGTAAGAGTAGCTATCTGTTTTTAGGACTTCCTATGTACAAACTACTATTCTAAGCACTTTGCATGTATTACCTTGTTTAAAACTTAAACATGTTTACATGGTAGATGCCTTTATTACCCATATTTTACAGAAGAGAATATTGAGACATAGATAAGTTAAAAATTTGACCCGGGTAATGTAACTAATAAATGGAAGAGCCAGGATTCAGCTGGTCCCAATGATTGTTCGAAGCATTGCTGAAACATCATCTAGTAATTTTGTTTGCATAGTAAAACTACTTAAAAGCCAGTGAACCAGAGAGGCAGAATATTCAAAGTTTACTGCATGTAAACTTCACCTCTGTATGTTAATAAAATGCAAAATTTCAGGTCTAACTTTCTAAGTTTCTGATTTGAAAGGTCTTTGGAGTAGAACTAGAAATCTGCATTTTTAAAAAGCATTATCATTTAGTTATTTTATTTTGTTTTATTTTTTATTGAAAAATGTTTGGGTTACATTGGTTAAAAAATTTATATACATCATCTGTATATTGTAGTATGTGTTCACCACTCAAAGGCATGTCTCTTTCCATTACCATTTATCCCTACTTTATCCTCTCATACCTCCCACCACCACCTTTCCCTGTGGTAGTCACCACACTGTTGTCTGTGTCTATGAGGTTTTGTTTGTTTGTTTGTCTTTCATTTAACTCCAACTTTTTCACCCAGACCCCAAACCACCCTCCTTTCTGACAGCTGTCTGTTTTCTGTATCTATGAGTCTCTATTTTGTTTGTTTGTATGTTTGTTTGTTTTATTCATTAGATTCCATATAAATGAAATCATATGGTATTTGTTTTCTCTGACTGGCTTATTTCACTTAGCATAATACTCTCCAGGTCCATCGATGATGTTGCAAAGGGCAAGGTTTCCTTCTTTTTTACCAACAAGTAGTCTTGATGGACACTTGGGCTGTTTGCAAAACTTGGCTATTGTAAATAACACTGCAATGAATACAGGGGTGCATATATTTTTTCATATTAGTGTTTTGGGTTTCTTTAGATATATTCTGAAAAATGGAATCACTGGGTCATAAGGCTGTGAAGGAAAACCCCTATTCTGTAAAACTACTGTTTGGAATTCTCTGCTATTCTTTGGACGGCCTCTTATTCTGAAAAAAAAAAAAATAATAATAATAATAACTTTGCTTTCTAGCCTGCTTGAATAATGGGGGAGATAAACTTAGCTGTCTGACCTTGTAGGCCAGAGACTGGATACACCCAATGCCATGCCAGGTGCATTTTTTAATTGGATAGAACTGTGTAGTTTTCAAGGCCGCTGCCAGCAAGCACACAAAGGGCTGGCTCTTCCATAAAAAGGGAAGTTCTTCTGGTAGCTTTGCTTAGAATTTGGATTCATTTCCCTATGCCCACCGTGGTGAATAAAGTGTAACTCCAAACTCTCAGAGTTTAGTTCTTGTCTGGTTTTTCTGTAACAAGGCAGTTCAAGTTTTAATGTAACTCCATGCTGCTTTCCACAGTAGCTGCACCAATCTGCATTCTCACCAACAGTGTCTGAGGGTTCCCTTTTCTCCACATCCTCACCAACAATTTTTTTTTATTTATTGATGATAGCCATTCTGACATATGTGAGGTAATCTCATTTCTGTTTTAATTTGCATTTGTATGATGATAATGACTTGAGCAACTTTTCATATGTCTATTGGCCATCTGTATGTCCTCCTTAGAGAAGTGTCTATTTAGGTCCTTTGCCAATTTTTAAAATTGTTTTTTTTTGTGTTGGGGGGATATTAACCCCTTATCAGATGTATCATTGTTGAGTACGTTCTCCCCTTTAGTGGGTAGTCTTTTCATGCTGTAGGTGCTTTCCTCTGCTGTGCAAAAGTGATATAGTCCCATTAATTTATTTTTATTTTTGTTTCTCTTACTCAAGGAGATATGCTGGAAAAATAATGCTATGAGAAATATACAAGATTTTTCTGCCTATGTTTTCTTCTAGGATTTTTATAATTTCTAGTCTTATATTTAAGTATTTAATCCATTTTGAGTTGATTCTGGTGTGTGGTGAAGGAAGGTGGTCTAGTTTCATTTCTTTTGCATGTATCTGTCCAATTTCCCAACACCAATTATTGAATAAACTGTCTTTACCCCATTGTATGTTCTTGCTTCCTTTTTCAAATGTTAATTGACCATAAAGGTTTGGGTTTATTTCTAGGCACTCTATTCTGTTCTGTTGATCTATATGTCTGATTTCAAGCCAGTACCATGCTGCTTGATTAAGATGGCATTGTAGAATAGTCATATCAGGTGGCATAATTCCTCCAACTTTGTTCTTTTTTTCCTCCAGGTTGCTGTGGCTATTCGTTTTTTTTCTTTTGTGGTTCCATATACATTTTTGGAATTTCTTATCCAGTTCTGTGATATATGTCATTGATCTTGATAGGAATTGTATTGAATCTATAGATTGTTTTGGGTAGTATGAACATTTTAATTATGTTAATTCTTTTTATTCATGTAATGGTATATGCTTCCACTTACTTATATTTTCTTCAATTTTATTCTTCATTACAAGTGTTTTATGTCCTTGGTTAAATTTATTCCTAGGTATTTCTTTGATGCAATTGTAAATGGAGTTATTTTCTTTGTTTCCCATTTTGATAGCTAATTAGTGGTGTATGCAAATGGAACTGATTTCTGGATATTTATTTTGTATTCTGCTACTTTACTGAATTCATTTATGAACTCTAGTCATTTTTAGGTAGAATCTTTAAGGTTCTCTATATAGAGTATCATGTCTTCTGCAAATAATGAGAGTTTTACTTCTTCCATTCCAATTTGAGTGCCTGTGATTTCTTCTACTTGCTGAGAGCTGTGGCTATGACTACTAGTACTATGTTGAATAAGAATGGTGAAAGCAGACATCCTGTTTTTTCCCCATTCTTAAGTGAAATGCTTTTAGTTTTACCGATTGAGTATGATATTAGCTGTGTGTTTGTCATATGTGGCCTTTATTATGTTGAGGTATGTTCCCTCTCTTCCCACTTTGATGAGAGTTTTTATCATAGATGGGTACTGGATTTTATAAAATGTTTTTCTGCATCTATTGATGTGATCAAGTTATTTTTATCCTTCATTTTGTTTATGTAGCATATCACATTATTGATTTGTGGATATTGTACCAAACTTGACTCTCCAGAATAAATCCCACTTGATCATGGTGTCTAATCATTTTGATGTATAGCTGGATCTTGTTTGCTAATATTTTGTTGAGGATTTTAGCATCTGTGTTCATGAGATATATTGGCCTAAATAATATTTTTCTTTGTGGTGTCTTTATCTGGTTTTGGAATTAGGATAACGCTGGCTTCATTGAATCAGCTTGGGAGTCTTCCTTCTTTTTGAACTTTTTGGAATAGTTTGAGAAGAATAGATGTTATTTCTTCTTGAATATTTGGGAAAATTTACCTGTGAAACCATTCAGCCCAGGACTTTTGTTTTAAGAGTTTGTTTGTTTTATATTACTCCTTGATTTTTTTAGTTGTCACTGGTTAATTCAGATTTTCTGATTCTTCCTGAGTCAGTTTTAGAAGTTTGTATGTTTCTAGGAATTTCACCAGTTTATCCAAATTGTCCAATTTGTTGGCATATAGTTATTCGTAATATTTTCTTACAATCCCTGTGGAATCAGTTGTTACTTCTCCTTTTTCATTTCTGATTTATTTATTTATTTATTTATTTATTTATTTATTTATTTGGGTCCTCTCTCTTTTTTTCTTCATGAGTCTGGTTAAAGGTGTGTCAATCTTACCTTTTCAAAGAACCAGCTCTTGGTTCCCTTGATCTTTAAAGTTGTTTTTTTTCTCAATTTTGTTTATTTCTTCTCTGGTATTTATAAATTTGTCCCTTCTACTCACTTTGGACTTTGTTAGTTGTTCTTTCTCTAGTTCCTTTAAGTGTAAAGTTATATATTTTTTGAGATTTTTCTTGTTCAGGTAGGCCCATATTGCTAAGAATGTCCCTCTTAAAAATACTTTTGCTGTGACCCATAGATTTTGGGTTGTTGTGTTCTCAATTTTATTTGTTTCAAAATCAAAAGATATTCTTCCTTAATCTCATGGTTAATCTGTTCATTGTTTAGTAACATGTTATTTAGCCTCCATGTCTTCGTGTGTTTTTCAGGTGTGGTTTTTGTGTGCGTGTGTGTTTTTGTTTTTTTCCTGTGATTGATTTTTAGTTTCATACCACTATGGTCAGAGAAGATGCTTGATATGATTTCAATCTTTTTAAATGTATTGAGACTTTTTTGTGTCCTAACATGTGGTCTATCGTATATGCTCCATGTGCACTTGAAAAGAATGTATATTCTGCTGCCTTGGGGTGAAATGCTCTGAAGATATCTATTCAATCCATCTGATCTAGTGTGACTGTTAAGGCCACTGTTTCCTTGTTGGTTTTTTTCTGGAAGATCTATCCATTGATATCAGATTGCTAAAATTTTTTACTATGACCATTGATTTCTCCTTTTATGTCCATCAAGATTTGCTTTATATATTTAGGTGCTCATATGTTGGGTGCATAAATGTTTACAAGATTGTATTGTCTTGTTGGATTTCTACTTCTATCATTACATAGTGACCTTCCTTGTCTCTTATATAACCTGTTTTAAAGTTTATTTTGTTCAATATAAACATTGCTACTCCAGATTTTTAAAATTTCCATCTACATTAAAATATTTTAAAAGCATTATTAAAAGTGGTCTTAGCCAGATGATTGTGTGGGTGGTTTGCAGAATGAATTTTTAACATTGTTAAAATATGGGTACTACCCAAAGTAATCTACAGATTCAATGTAATCCCTATTAAAATACTGGTAGCATGTTTCACAGATCCAGAACAAATATCCCAAAAATTTATATTGAACCAAAAAGGACACTAAATAGCCTCAGCATTCTTGAGAAAGAAAAACAAAGTTGGAGGTATCACAATACCAGATATCAAGTTATACTACAAAGGCATTATAATCAAAGCAGCCTGGTATTGGCAAAAGAACAGGCATGTAAATCAGAGACCCCAGAAATTAACTCACACCAATACAGTCAATTAATATTTTACCAAGGAGGCAAGAGCATACAATGGAGAATAGATAATTTCTTCAAAATGGTTTTGGAAAAATTAGACAGGTACATGCAAAAAAGAAAAAAAAAGAAAGAAAGAAAAAAGAAACTAGACCACTAACTTACACCATACCCAAGAATAAACTCAAAATGGATAAAAGACTTAAATGTAAGTTGTGCAACTTTAAAAATCCTAGTAGAAAACATAGTTGGTAAAATCTCAGACATCTCATGTAGCAGTTTTTACACTAATACATCTTCTAGGGCAAGGGAAACAAAGGGAAAAATAAAAAAAAAAATGGGACTACATCAAAATTAAAAGCTTCTACATAGCAAAAGAAACCATCAACAAAATGAAAAGAAAACTCATTGTATGGGAGAACATATTCAACAATGGTACATCTGAAAGGTTAGTGTTTTTGTTTTTAATTAAATTTTATTGGGGTGACATTAGTCATCATGAACATATAGGTTTCATGTGTGGATTACTAATTTACAAAATCTGTACATAGGGCCATATGCCCACCACCCAAAGTCAAACCTTCTCCTGTTGTCTCATATTAGGACCCCCTTCTTCCCCAACCCCGTCCCTCTGCCAACCACCACACTGCTGTTTGTGTTCATAAGTTTCATTTTTATATTTCACATATGAGTGAAATCATATAGTACTTAGCTTGTTCTGTCTGACATTTCATTTCGCATAATGTTCTCAAGGTCCATCCATGTTGTTGTAAATGATGCTATTTCATCCTTTCTTATGGCTGAGTAGTACTCCATTGTGTATATATAGTACATCTTCTTTATCTAGTCTTCTATCGCACGGCACTTTGGCTGCTTCCAAGTCTTAGCCACTGTGAATAATGCTGCACTGAACTTAGGGGTGCATATATCATTTTGTGAATCTGTGAATATTTGCAGTGTTGTTTGCTTATTTGTTTTGTGAAATTGTTGACAGAGTTTCTCTCACTTCCCTTCCCGCCCCCTCCAGGTTATATAACTCAAAAGGAGGCCTTGGCTTGTGCTGCTGTACTTAGAGATTCAACCAGGAAAGCCTCGGCCAAGGGAGCTCCTCAAAGAACCGTATCCGGAAGGGCTTCGGTCATGACAAGAACATGTCTATCAGCACTCCCTGTGTCTGTGGTTCTACCCAGGACCAGAAGCGCAAAGCTCTGATCCTTTGGGAACCATGACTTTACACAGCTCTAACAGGCAGTTTGCTCATGTACCCTGGCATCTAGTGAGTGCTTAGTGCATATTTGTTGAATGAGCATAAATAAAAACTTGTAATACAAAACCACAAATAAAAATAATCTTTCTTCCATGCACATAAATTTTACCAGCGAGAAAAAGTTGAGAGGTTTAATGGAGCTAAGAGTAAATAAGCCTTTCACTCCACATATAATTTATAGAGTAAAATGACTTTTGAAGCTTCAGAGTAAAAGCTTCTTTTGAATTAGAACCTCCCAGAGAAGTCCCAAGAACAGTGAAAGGAGAAAAGTCATCAGAGGGTGCCAGATCTTTTATCACTGGTTGACCATCCCTTGAAAGCTACCCACTGCACATATTGAAAATACCCAAACAAAGTCAGAGTTAGCACTGAGCATGCAGGGCTTCCGAAGCCATATCTTCACAGCCACAACTGGACTGTGTATTTCCATGTCTCTCTTCTTCCCTGTCAAGCAAGAGCAATCAACTTGGCCCCAAATCTTCTGGATCTTGCCTGACTTAACAATCCCTTAGAATTATCTTGAAACTTAGACTTATCAACCTGCTACATCTGGGTTCATTCTATATGCTGTAATTGACCTTGGCATGAGTAAGAGAATTCAGGCACACATCTCCCCCATGTGAATCAAGATACACTCATGCAGAAAAAGGAATAACTTCAAAACACAAATTTTAAGTCTAATTTTTCCACTGCCTTGATGGTTTTAAATAAAGCACATAAGACTATACAAACAAGCAAAAAGTGAGATAACAACTGATTCTTTAAAAAGATAAGCAAAACTGACAAACCCTTAACCAGACTCATTAAGAAAAAAGAGGACCCAAATAAATAAATCAGAAATGAAAGAGAAGTAACAACTGATACCACAAAAATGCAAAAGATTGTAAGAAAATATTATGAACAACTATATGCCAATAAATTGGACAATCTGGATGAAATGGATAAATTCATAGAAACATACAAACTTCCAAAATTGACTCAGGAAGAATTATAAAATCTGAATAATACAACTACAACTTTAAAAAATCAAAACAGTAATTTAAAAAAAGTCCTGGACTTCACAGGTAAATTTTTCCAAACATTTAAGAACTAATCCTATTCTTCTCAAACTATTCCAAAAAGTTCAAGAAGAAAGAAGACTCCCAAGCTGATTCAATGAAGCCAGCGTTATCCTAATTCCAAAACCAGATAAAGACACCACAAAGAAAAAAAAATTATAAGCCATATTCCTCATGAACATAGATGCTAAAATCCTTAATAAAATATTAGCAAACCAGATCCAGCAACACATTAAAATGATCATATACCATGATCAAGTGGGAATTATTCTGGAGAATCAAGAACAATAGCCACAAATCAATAATGTGATATGCCACTTAAACAAAATGAAGGATAAAAATAACTTGATCATATCAATAGATGCAAAAAAGCATTTTATAAAATCCAATACCCATCTATGATAAAAACACTCATCAAAGTGGGTAGAGAGGGAACATACCTCAACATAATATAGGCCATATATGACAAACCCACAGCCAACATCATACTCAATGGGCAAAATCTAAATTTGTTTTCTTAATATCTGGAATAAACAAGGGTGTCTGCTTTCACCACTCTTATTAAACATAGTCCTAGCTAGTGTCAGACAAGGCATCTAAATCAGAAATGGAGAAGCAAAACTAACATGATACTTATGTAGAGAACTCCAAAGATTCCACCAAAAAACTACTAGAGTTGGCAAATGAGTTCAGTAAAGTAGCAGGATACAAAATAAATATCTACAAATCAGTTGCATTTGTATATACCAATATTGAACTATCAGAAAGGAAAACAACCCCATTTACAATTGTATAAAAAAGCACTCCTAGGAATAAAATTAACCAAGGATATCAAAGACCTATATGTGGAAAACTATAAGACAATGAAGAATTCAATTAAAGAAGATACAAATAAGTGAAAGTATATACTGTGTTCATGAATAAAAAGAATTAATATCATTAAGATGCGCATACTACTTAAAGCAATCTATGGATTCAATACAATTCCTATCAAGATACCAATGACATATTTCACAGAACTAGAAAAGTATTCCAAAAATGTTTATGGAACCACAAAAGACCACAGCACTCTGGAGAAAGAACAAAGTTGGAGGAATTATGCTACTTGATATCAGATTATACTACAATGCCATAGTAATCAAAACAGCATAGCACTGGCATGAAAACAGACATACAGATCAATGGAACAGAATAGACAGCCCAGAAATAAACCCATGCCTTTATGGTCAATTAATATTTGAGAAGGGAGGCAAGAACATACAATGGGGTAATGACAGTTTATTCAATAAATGGAACTGGGGACATTGGACAGGTACCTGCAAAAAATGAATCTGGACCACCTTCTTACACCACACATAAGAATAAACTCATAATGGATTAAAGACTTAAATGTAAGACTCAAATCCATAAAAATCCTAGAAGTAAGCATAGGCAGTTAAATTTAGGACATTTCTCATAGCAACATTTTTTTCTGATATGTCTCCTAGAATAAGAAAAACAAACAGAATAAACAAATGGGACTACATCAAACCTCACTGATGATCATGACCATCTCTCTGTAACCATTAACATAGAGAAAATAAAAGTTGTCATGAGATTCTGAAAACTTCTAATACTGGTTCTGAGACCTTATCTGAGTTTTCTTTAGGAAAAACAAGAGGATGGTTGGCCAACTTCAAGTCTGACAGTAAGATTTTGGAAAGCCAATGCTGACCTCACTAGGTTCATTAACTTAATCATAAAGAATCTTCTTCTCAGAGGGAAGAGGGATGGGGAGAGCAGGAAGGGATTAACCAAAGAGCTTATATGCATGTATGCATAACCCATGGACACAGACAGTAGTGCAGTGAAGGCCTGGGGGGTGAGGGTGAAACATCTGTGATACTTTTAATAATAACAATAAATTAAAAAAAATTGTCTTGACCTCTACATATGCTGGCCCTGACTCAGATACTCTAATAGCTTTACAATTCTAAGTCAAGAATCATTAGGTAGATTTAAAAGAACAAAATATCAAAAGGCATAGGGTGAGCTATAAGGCAGCCCTCCTAAGGAACAGAGGTGGTGGCATACCAAAATTGGCCCATTCTGACCTCCCATTCTTTCCATGATGGGACTTTTATCCCTTTAAACTTCTTGCATGCACTTTTATCTTAGAGTTTTTTTTATTATTGTCACAGATATTTGCTGTGTAAACTTTAGCTAGTGATGCGGGATATCAAGGAGGTCACTTATGATTCTGAGCTGCATCCCTGAATCCCAAATCTCAGAAGCAAATTCTTTCTGATAGAAGATTTAAAAGCTAATTGGCAGGTGAATGTCACAGGCCCATAAGAAGGACAAATAGATCTAAGTTGGCCCAGAAAGTTCCACCTGTTGACTCTCCCATTAGAAAAGATAACACCCTTCCTCTAAAGCCCCAGACCAACACTTATAGAGAATATGATTGATTATGGTGCCAGAAGAAAGATGCTCATGTGAGAGGGCACTGAGAAAGATGATCAATGGGGAACCGAGGACAGCCTGTTACTTTTAGAAAAATCTACTACTTTGATCTAGTGGAGACTATATTGCTTGCTTTCACAATGTCAATAGACATCATCAGAAAGTTCTTGAGATCAGTGACCATTTCACTTGAAATTACTAGAACCTGGAATAGTGTCTGGTTTGTGGTAGTTAATCAATAAAACTGGTTGAATAATAATAAAGTGTTCAAAGACTCTGCAATTCAGACTGTCGTCTGAGTTTGTGATATTATTCCAGGGTTCCAGAAAGTCACAGCTACTGATGAAAATTACCAGTAATTTATCAAGAACAGGTGCCAGGAGTAGTCCATCTCAGTTGCAGACCATAGGAGTGCACTGTCTGTCAATAATTTAAAAACAATAATAAAGCTAAAAGTTGGTCTTCTTTCTGTCATCTCCACAAGCCAGCAATGATTCTAAATAATATCAGTGATAAAATACTCCTTTCCCAAAAATATTTTGTTGGTCTAAGTTCTAAACAAATGTGGAGGTTACTATTGAATTTTAATAGTCTATATATAAATCTCAAAGTAGTGAATTTTCATTGCTTTCCTTTTAATAATCATTTTATTCTTTATGGAAAGTAATCCTGGGAACTCCCAACCTATACAGTATCAGCTCACAGATCTCCAACCATTGTGGTACTATATATTCTTGCATTTAAATAATAGATTTGAAACAACAAATTTCAAAGTCTTTTTTCTTTCAATGTTATATAAACAATAGAGATAAACACTTTCCAATGTTCACATTGACAGAATGTGAATAGTGGATATCATGATTAAAAAAAACAAGAAGTAGAACTTTACTGCAATTCTTTATTTTATGTGGCCACTTAGCATTTTTATTTTTCATACAATTTTATTGAGGTATAATTTATATGCAACAAATGTACTTAATTAAAGTTCAATGAGTCTTGTCAAATGTGTATAGTCATGTCACCACTACCATGATCATGATATAGAATGTTTCCATTACTCAAAAAATTTCCTTGTGTCCTTGCGTAGAAAATTTTCTTCTCCCAGGGAAATCACTGCTTTTCTTTCTATCACTACAGTTTTGCCTTTCTAGAATTTTACATAATTGAAACAACATTATATAGTCTTTTGTGTCTTGCTTCTCTCACCAATCATAACACTACTGTGGTTCATCATGTTGCATATACAGGGTTGAGCAAAAGTAAATTTATGGTTGTTCATGTGGAAAATAATACAATAATTGATAAATATAAGAATAAATTCTGTTTTGCATACTTATAACTGTAAACCTACTTTTGCCCCACCCTGTATTAGTAGCTTGTTCTTTTTCATTGCCAAGTAGCACTTCATGGTATAGATATATCATAGTTTGCTTATCCACTTACTAGTTGATGAACATTTGGGTTGTCTAACTTTTGACTATTACTGATAAAGCTGCTATAAACATTTTAATGTAAACATTTGTCTGAAGTTTTTATTTCTCTTAGATAGATACCTAGAAGTACAATTATTGACTCTTATGGTAGATTTAGATTTAACTTTATAAGATACTGCTTTAGTGTTTTCCAAAGTGGCCACACCATTTTGCATTCCCACTAGCAATTATAAGAGTTCTAGTTATTCCACATCCTTGCAATGTCAGACATTTCTTTTCTTTCCTTTTTTTGTATTCTAGTGACTGTGGCTGCTGAGCAGGAGTAAACTTGGATGGGTGAAAAATATTGCCACTATTAATTATAGTCACCTTACTTGGAACCATGGCAAATTTCAGGGAAGGTGATCATGATAAACTGGGGGTTGCAATGGCAATAATCCTGGAAATTTAACAGAATTTTCAAAATTTAGTAATCAACCTTGATAAGACAACTGTCTAGCTTATTTTTGGGGGGAGGGAGGATTTTAAAGAGGTGAGGAAGAAAAGAAACCGCTCCTGCAGGAGGAACCACCCCTGGACAGAGCTGTTATGTGGGTTCAGTGTGTCCGTAGTAATTTCTCACAACCAACAGATAACCATTTCCCGGGCCCCCCAAAAAATCTCTGTATATTGTATTAGTTATCTATTGTTGCATAAAATGTTCCTCTGAAACTTAGTGACTTAAAACAATATTGACTGTCTCACAGTTTGTGTGGTCAGGAATCTGAGCATGGCTTAGCTGGGGCTTCTGACTCAAGATTACTTATAAACCACAGTCAAAATGTCAGCTTGATTACAGTGGTCTTATCTGTAGATTCAAATAGAGAAGAATCCATTTCCAACCTCACTCTTATGCTTGTTGGCAGAATTTAGTTCCTTGGGAACTATTGGACCAAGTGTTCAGTGCCTTACTGGCTGTTGTCTGGTGGTCACCTCCAGTTCCCTGCCACATAGGCCTCTCAATAGGGCAGCTCATACATTGGGATTGGCTTCATCAAAGTTAGAAATCAAAAGAGAGATAAGAGAGGTGAAAGTCACAGCTTTACATAACCTAATCTTGGAAGTGACATCCATCATCTTTGCTATGTTCTACTCATTAGACACAAGTCACTAGGTCCAACCCACACACAAAAGTAGTGGATTTCCCAAGGGAATAAATAGCAGAAGGTGGGGATCATTGGGAGCCATTTCAGAAGCTATCTACCAAAGTCACAACTAAGGTAAGAAGAGTAAGGCACCTAGGGTGCAAAAGAGTAGGAAACACTCATTATTGCATGACTTTGAGAGTGAACCCAATGCAGTCCCTCCCTACATACCTCATTCCTGCACTTTAGTCTTTGTCCTGCTGTCTGCCACAAGCATCCAACCCCCTATGCTGACTTCCAATCACCTTGTCCAGGCTCCCTGCCTCAATACCCAGTCTGAGCCTGTCTTCTCAGATACCTGTCCCATGCTGAACACATTCTCCTTGCCATCACCCTCTTTTGAAACTTACTTCTTTTGTGTTCCAATCCTCCAACAGCTGTTGGGAGGGAAATTATTTCAGATAAGCCTAAAACATTTAATAATTGATATCTAGTTCATATGTAATCTATATATAGAGAGTAATATCTATCAAAATACAATTCATATACCAGGTTCACTGAGGATGCTTAAGGAAAATGCAAGCTATTGGGTCCCCTCCTAGACCCAGGGCACTAGAATCTGAGGAGTAGCATCCCAGGTGATACTTGCATTTTCTAAAGGGACAACCATTTGCATTTAAGGAATGATTTCAGTAGTTACGATGCTTTAACCCTAATGAGATGAATTTCTGTTTGGCAACTTTGCCCAAAATTTAGGAGCAAAGACTTCATGATGGAGAGGCTATTGGGGTAGAAGTATCTCCTTAATAATGTTCAATAACCCATGTAAATATACTGCTTATAGTTCTTATTCCAAGTTAGGTCAAACCAATGATTTGTTAAAACAGTACTTGAATCTACTAAAATGATTTATTTTTCCTAGACTAGGTATTACTAACTATACATTATAATTTCACCAAAATGAATCTTGGCTTGCTTTTCCCTCCCATTTCCTAGTTTGTGATGAAAGTGATAGGAACATGTCCAAGAGTTTCTGCACCTTTTCAATTAAAATCGGTTACTAATTACATCAGTGCTTGTAGAGGAACCCATTACATTGGCCTCATTGACTCTGCTTTCCCTCTAAATTACAGTCGGTTGCCTGAAGCGTAATCAGTCCCTATGTTGGAAATCAATCCCTGTCTACCTCCACAGAATTTCCCCATCTTTTCTCCACATTAGGGCTATCACACCACACCCGTTACACAGTGAATTCAATCAGGTCAGACCAGAGAACATCCCTACTAGTATAGCTACTGGAAATCACAGCTTAGGTATAGGGTCAGAGGCAATTACCCAACTGTCACTGAGCCAAACATTCAGATGGTACATGGTGGGAGTTCCCAAGCTTTCCCCTGGCTCACGATGCGTGGCAGACCTGAGAGGAGATGAGTACCTGTTTATAGAGAGTTCTAGAGAAAGAAATTTCCTACTTTAGAAATAATGTAATGAGTCTGGAAGGATGATCAAAATGACTTAACAAGTTACCATTGAAAGTCTGTGATGTTTCTGAAGCCCAGCTTGTATAAGAAAAGAAAAATCATAGCAAGCAGTGAGAGCTCGGCCCTAAGAGAGCTTCAGCCTGGTGGAGGAGCATGCGCTTTCTATGTATTTATTTGTCAGATAATTAGAGATGTTGATGGGAAGATTCAGACTAGAACAGGCATAAAAGACAGAGAAGAGTCATGGCCCGTGTGGCTCAGCTGGTTGGGAGTCGTCCTGTGCACCTAGCGGTTGCAGGTTTGATTCCCGGCCAGGGCACATGCTGGGTTTGGGGCTCAATTCCTAGTAGTGGGTGTGCAGGAAGCAGCCGATGAGTGTTTTCCTCTCACATGTTTCTCTCTCTCCCTCTCTCTTCATCTCTCTCTAAAAATCAATTAAAAATCTTAAAAAATACAGAGAAGAATTGGGAAGAGAAAAATGCTTCACAAGATATATGGGGAAAGTACCTGGTCCAGGGCCAAGCATATCTGGGTTGGATCCAGATTTGAGGGCTATCTACATTTATTTCTGATGCCAAACAAAACTTTTATTTGCAGTGTCAAATAAAATTGAACTCTTATCTATTACTTATTTAAATATAAGAAGCTGTTATAGTATGTGCTGTGTTGTATATTTATGTAAATAAGGAAAGATCAGAAGGTAAAGGCCCGTAAGTTAGGGGGTATGTTGAAGCACATCTAAACTTGGGTAGAGAAAAAGGGGTTGGAGAAAAGGGGGGAGGCTACTTGTGAGTCAGATGGTGTGTGAAAGGCAGGGAGTAAATGTGGCTCCATTTCCTAACAAAAGGGTTGGAGAGCTTAAAAAGCAGAGAGGTATGTCACATGCATTGCGACCAGGATGATGAAAATATCAGCCAAGAAATGCATGAAGCCAGACAAGGAGATAAGATCAAAAAGTTAAATGACCTTTAATTTTGGGAAGAGAAAGTCAGGTGTTGAGGTTCAAACTGTCAGGTTCTTTTCTACAAAAGCAGAAGGGTTTTCTGATTCTGCTTGTAGTTCTAATGTGTGTGGGTGTTTTCTCCTCACCAAGCAATTCTTGGACACCAGAAAATTTAACTCAGTTCTAGCACTATCTGCTTAGAGTGACCATCAGATTCCAAGGTTAAGGGTGTCGTCCCACAAGACTTATCCCCATTTTAGATGCCAATTGCAAGCCCACGTTGTTACCTGTGCTTTCGGACAACTGGCTATAAACCAGAGGTTCCCATTACCCACTTTCTGTGTTCGATTAATTCACTATAGCAGCTCACAGAACTCAGCAAAATTTACTAGCTTACTGGTTTATTATAAAAGAATATAATCCAGAACAGTCATATTGAAGAGATGTGTAGAGCAAGGTATATGGGAGGGGGCTCAGAGCTTCCACGTCCTCTTCAGATGTCCCTACATCTATGTGTTCACCAACCATGTCTTTTTTGGTTTTTATGGAGGCCTCCTTTAGTAGGCATGAGTGATTAAATCACTGGCCATTGGTGATTGGACTCAATCTTCAGCCCCTCTTCCCTCCTTCAGGAGAAGCCAGTGGGAGGGGTGGTGTTGAAACTCTCAGTTCCAGTGCTCTAATCGCGTGGCTGGCTCCACTAGCTCCATAAGAGCTTTCCAAAAATCATGTCATTAACATAGGCAAAAACACCTTTATCACTCTCATCACCGGAAATTCCAAGGGTTTTAGGAGCTCTGTGCTAGAAACAGAGCTTCTACCAAATGTATGTTTCTTATTATAAATCACGATATCACAGGCATACAGCCAAAAAAGAAATTCACGTTAGAATGTAGCTTAATTTTTAAGATAACTAATATATAGGTAAACCTCCTTTCTCGAACATCTCCCATCTCGAACAATTCACTTTTGGACCCAACAATCTTTTCATGCTGATGCCTGCATAATCAGTCATGAATCTCTCAGGCAACAAAGGAGAGAATATGGAAGTATGAGTCAGTTTACCACTGTTAATATCTCAGGATATTATGCTGTGAATATTTTCATATTCTTGTTGCTGCTTATATTTTTATTAAATTTTCATTTTTTTACTATATACTTCTTTTTGTTAAATTTTCATTTACATTTCATGTCTTTTTTTGTTTTTAAAGTGTTTATTTTTAGATTTGGCATATACTCTATATAAGAAAGATTAAAACAGGGAATCATTTGAAGGTCTGGAACTGATTAATTCAATTTACATTATTTCTAATTAAAAAAAAAAGTTTTCATTTTCAAACAACCTTCTAAAATGAATTAAGTTCGAGAACTGAGGTTCCACTAGTTGAAACAAAGAACTTTTTTAAAACCTTATATATTATTTTAAAACTAGGGCTCATTGTACAAATTTGTGTACCTTGAAAAGAACTGTGGACTGCGAGGCTGTGGTGGGGACCAGGCAGGTCTCAGCCCATCCTCCGTGCCTCCACCTAGCCCCGGCCTGGATCACTCGGTGCCATCAGCGGGTGCAGGTGGGGCCAGTGCCGGCAGCAGGTGCCAGCGCCCAGAGGGACTGTGATGCATGGGAACAAAGGATTTTCTGTAATCACAGAGGCTCACCCCAATGACAGCAACTGGTGCCCCACTTTGGTCTGGCGCCCCCACTAACCTGCTCCACCATCCCACCACGGCTGATTCCTGCCATATTATGTGCTCTGCCACCTGCTGCCAATGCCCGACATGTTCTGTTCACACCCCCAGTGGTCAGTGCACGTCATAATAACTTGTTTGGTTGTTCTGCCATTTGGTCTATTTGCATATTAGGGTTTCATATATATACTAGAGGCCTGGTGCACAAAAATTTGTGCACTCGAGGGGGAGAGGGGGTCTCTCAGCCCAGCCTGTGCCCTCTCGCAGTCTGGGACCCCTTGGCAGATAACGACCTGCTGGCTTAGGCCCTCTCCTGGGTGGCAGAGGGCAGGCCCAATCCCTAGGTGCAGCCCTTGGTCGGGCTCAGAGCAGGGCCGATTGGGGAGTTGAGGCACCGCCCCCTGTCACGCACAGAGCAGGGCAGATTGGGAGGTTGCGATGCCACCTCTAGTCACGCTCAGGGTAGGGCCGATTGGGGGGTTGGGGCACTGCCCCCTGTCACACTCAAGGCAGGGTCAATAGGGAGGTTGTGGCGCCACCCCCTGTCACACACAGAGCAGGGCCCATCAGGGGGTTGGGGAGCTCCCCCCTGTCACACATAGAGCAGGGCTGATCAGGGGGTTGAGGAGCTCCCCACTGTCACTCACAGAGCAGGGCCGATAGGGGAGTTGGGGCACCGCCCACTGTCACACACAGAGCAGGGCGGATCAGGGGGTTGGGGCGCTGCACCCTGTCACACACAGAGCCGCAGGGCGATTGGGGGTTGGGGAGCTCCCCCCTGTCACGCACAGAGCAGGGCTGATCAGGGGGTGGAGGAGCTCCCCCCTGTCAGGAACAGAGCAGGGCGGATAGGGAGGTTGTGTCCCTGCCCCCTGTCACACACAGAGCCGCAGGGCGATCAGGGGGTTTGGGCGCTGCCCCCTGTCATGCTGATCCCGGTGCTGGGAGGCCTCGCTGCTCCGCTGATCCCGGTGCTGGGAGGCATATTACCCTTTTACTATATAGGATAGAAGCCTGGTGCATGGGTGGGGGCCGGCTGGTTTTCCCTGGAGGGTGTCGTGGATCAGGGTGGGGGTCCTGCTTGGGTGCCTGGCCAGCCTGGGTGAGGGGATGATGGCTGTTTGCATCTGGTCACACCCCCTATAGGGTGGGGGTCCCCACTGGCATGCCTGGCCAGCCTGGGTGAGTGGCTGAGGGCCGTTTTCAAGCTGGCAGGTGACTGAAGCTCCCAACCTGTCCTTTTTTCCTTTTTTTTAATTCAGGGCCAGCTTTAGCACTGAGGCTCGGCTCCAGCTATGAGACCTCCGCTGCTGAAAGCAGGTTTCTGGCCTTTGTTTACCTTCTGTATTTGAAACAATGTTGCAGTCCTGCTGGCTGAAGCCAGGGGTTTTGTTTAGCTTCTGTATTTGTTACAGTGTTGCTTAGAGTGCAGCTGAGAGGCCAGCAAGGCAGGCAGGGAAGCTTGGTTTCCTCCATCACTGAAGCAAGCAAGCCTCCCTGTTCACGTCAGCTGCCTGGCTGCCGGCCACCATCTTGGCTGGCAGTTAATTTGCATATCGCCCTGATTAGCCAATGGAAAGGGTAGTGGTCGTACGCTAATTGCCATGTTTCTCTTTTATTAGATAGGAGATATGTATATATATATATATATATATATATATATATATATATATATATATGTCATATATATATTATAATTTTATGATTAAGTATCTCCTGGTGAGATGGGCTATATTAAGTGGTTTTTCTCATGCTATTTAGTCATTCATATGTTCACATATTTGCAGTATCTGAGAACTAGTGGGAATATTATTTATTAACTATTATGTTTACAAGCAATAATGTGTAAGAAGAGCATATTGGCACAAGTAATGAGAAATAAGTCTAGGGATAAATCATAGCTTGGTCATGGAGAAACTTGAATAAACTTTAATTGGTAGATAATAGGGTATCACTGGAGCTGTTTTTAGTAGGAGCTTGGCCTGAGAACATGTTAGGAGGTCAGATTTCCAATACTGATGTGGACAAAAAAGGGACCACATACTCAAGCTGGCAAGCTTGAGGAGGCCCACATGGTGGCTACTATAAACTCAGAAACCAAAAGTAATCACACAAATGGTCTAAACATAAAAATTCCTAACTAAACAGCAAGTCATGGCGAATAGCCACATTCTGGGCCTTTAGCTTCCTTGACAAGTGTCAATCTTTACCTTAATTAAGCCTGTCTACTGTCTTTTTCCATCTCAGAAACATACCCTTGGAATGTCAGAGTAACCCCCTTTTTCCAACTGCTGCAGGAACAATCTCCCACCAGAGCACAAGACCACAGAATGCCGCATTGTTATCTTATTCCCCAAACATCACCTCTAAGTGCCGTAAATGGTCATTGTTAACTATCCTGTACCCACCAATGTAAAAGAACTATGTATCTCTCAATTTTACTTTTTATACAATCCCAGATATTTCCCTGCTTTGCTTTCTCCTACCTCCCTAATCTACCACCAATGAATTTCATGTAATCTCCCTTTCATCTCCTCCTTTGATTCTAGTATATAAAATAAATTGCAAAACTGCCATTCTACAGAGCATTTTCTCAATCCCTTGAAATGTTGCTTTCAGGCAACTGTCAGTTTTGCTCAAATAAATTCATAAATATTCTCTGCAGGTTTGGATGCTTCTTACATTGACACTGAGCAGGATGAGTCAGAGAAGAGGTTAAGAATGAGGGAACAATTCAAAAGTCTGTTCCAATATTACAGGAACAGAAATGGGAGGACTGAACTCAGAAATGAAATGCAGGGAACAAAAGCAAAAGACCTGGTAACAGAAAGATCTTACTTGATAGGATAGAAGAAACCAAGGGATCACAGAGGGAACCTAGTAAAAAGCACAGGGCAAATGGCCCTCATAAGAGCTGATCTGGGGGACTGTGAAATATTGTCCTACTTTTAGACAAGTTAAGGTTGAGATCTCTGCATCTCACAGGCGAGGGCATGGAGGAAAAGGTGGGCCCCAGATGTGGTGAAGAGGCAGGGAGATTCCTAAGGAAAGGGAGGATAGGGGTGCAAGAACAGAGCCAGGAATAGAGCCTGAGGAATGGACAGACTGTGCAGCATGGAGCCCATGAAGAGAGCAGCCTGCTAGGAAGAGATCATTCAGGCAGGTAGGAGAGCCAGCCTTGCAGGGGTCAAGAAAAGAGGGAAACTGAAGAAAAGAAAGGGCTAATGACTGCAGGAGGAAACTTAAAATTAAGATATAGTCATTGGGGTTGCCAGTCAAAAGCAGTGTAATTCCGGAAAAAGGGCAGCAGCAAGACTGTCAGGGGTGAAAGACTGTTACGAGAGTATAGGAAGTTGCAGAATGGATCCAGAGTTTCGAGCAACATCAAAAATGCTTGGTCAGTATCCATTCATATTTCTGTATTTTTTAAAATTTTACTTGATCTTCCTAGAAATTCCTATTTGAATCCCATTGTCTCTATTCATTTATAAAGAGTATTTTCCTTCCACCACAGTGAAAGGCATTTTCAAAAGCTGACACCAGCTGAATGTGTTAATGGAGTCTCATGATGAAATTTTACCAGGCAGAGCATATTGTTATTGCAATATATTTTATTACTCTATTAGTACATGTTATAAAATATGTCCTTATGAACAATTGCTACTACAATCATATATATCCAATCCATTGCTGTAGGAATTTGGAGCAATAAAGTCATTTTTAGTAAAGAAGTTGAAATGAGTAAAGGTGAAATTCAAGAGTCTATGGAATGTGTGAAATGAAATGATCCATTTTGAAGACTGGATATAGCTATGCTACTATAGACGCACTTCCATTTAGGACAAACCATTCCATTTATAACTGTGAAGAATACATTAAAACTAGAGAATTAAAGTTAGATAAAAATTTCTTAGCAAAATGTCAACTCTTTCATCCACAAAGAAAAGCAGAAGGCTTTTTTTTTTAAAGCCTCTTCTTTTTTTGACGAATGGTTTAAAACCCATGCTAATTTCAGTAAATGTAAGGGATAATTATAGTCAGCACTTTAAAGTGAAAAAAAAAAGAATGATTTAAGATGCAGGCTGTATAAAAAAAATCTAATTCCTGTAGAAATTATCAAAGCCACCAAAGATATGGAGGACGAGGGGCAGAATAATAAAAGTTGGTGCAGAACAGAGATAGACATTTTTATATGGAGAAAAAGATAAATCAATTAAAGCAGGAACCATGCTGTTTATTGTGATAAATCATATTAACAGCACTCTTTTGAACAAGATATTCAATTGAAGAAAAGAGAGGAGATAATTGGCTGCCTATGCTTTTGGAGGCAAGAACGCAACGCCACACATTCATGGCTGTGTCTCTACCCCCGCAACAAAAGGCAGAGATCACCATGCACAGCACTGTTTATGAGCATGCCCACGGAAGGTTCCAAAAGATAAAATAGTACCGAAGAGGAGGGAAACATGGAAATCAGAGTTTTGCTCAGAATGGCATTCTAATTATTCTCAATAACAGCAAAAAGATTCAATTTCGTAAACCAGTCAAACCGGTTTCATATTTTTTCTTCCAATTCATTCACCAGGCATTTCTTGCATGCTGCTGAGGAGGCAGGTCCGATGAAAGACACTGAAGATTTTGTATGAAGTGAAATGCCTCTACTTAGGTTGTCTTTGCTGTTGACCTTGTAGCTTTGTGTCCCTGACTGCCTGACCAAGCTCAAGGTGACCTTTTCCTCCGGTGGTGGGGAATCGTGGCTGTAGTTTGCTCAATGAGTTCATCTTGCATAGCCCCTCTACCTGTACAGGACTCAGTCCAGTGGGGGAACAAAAAATGAAGAGTCCTAACAAGTTGCAGAGGAGTCCACCTACAAATCCTTCTTTTGCCCTAACACGGATTTTTGTGGCTGTAGAGACATTACAGTTTTTTAAATCAGAACTAAACATCATATGATCTTGCAAAAATAACCTGATCAGAAGTGTAAGTTCTACCTCCTCCCCGCCACCCCACCCCCCCATGTTTGTTTTTAGTTAAGGTACTTCATACAACCAAGAGGTTTCCAGTTTGATTCCAGGTCAGGGCACATGCCAGGGTTTCAGGCTTGATTGCCAGTAGGAGGTGTGCAGGAAGCAGCCAATCAGTGATTCTCGCTCATTGATGTTTCTACCTCTCTCAGAACTTCTTCTTTCTGAAATCACTAAACACATATTTTTTAAAAGGTACTTTATGCAATAGTTTATAGCATAATTATGGAGTCTGATCATCTGTATTGAATTCTAGATATAGCACTTAACAGCTATGTGGGTGCATGTGCCTTAGTGTCCTCATCTACAAAATGATGATAATAATGGTTCTTACTATGTGGTGCTTTGGGAGGATTATCATACAATGATTGACATTGTATGCTTATATTAATGTTAGCTAACTCGTTGGGTTTTAAATGTATAATTGTGGTAGCAGAACAATTAATACTGAGTATGTTTTAGTGTTTTACTATTTACTGTCATATATATATATATATATATATATATATATATATATATATATATATATATATGATCACACACTTAATCAAAAGTAAGTTTGGTCAAATAAGTTTGTTGAAGGTAATTTTCCAGAAAACCTTTGTAATGACTCTCAGTAATTAAAATAAACATCGTCTCCTCTTTCCAATATTACTATATTTTGAAAAATACATGACAAAAGAAGAGCAATAGGAGTGATACGCTAAGGGGTAAGGGGAACTCCAAACTGGAAACAACCCAAATGACTATCAGTAATGAAATAATTTGGGTTTATTCAGAAGTGGGATATTGCACAGCAATGAAAATGGATGAATTATAGCATACAACACCACAGATAAATTATAAAAACATAACATTGAGTGGAAAAAATCAAATATATGATTCTTTCCATGGAAAATTTAAAATATCAGTATTTAGGGATACATTGTGACTACCATTCATGACTACCCTGGGATGGAGGAGCTAGTGATAAAAAGGGACATGTGGGCATGTAGGGGATGTTCATGGAATTCTGTCAATATCTTATTTCTTTGTGTGGTAGTTCCTAAGAGTTTGCTCATAACGATTTGTAATAATACATATTTGTTTTGATCACTTTTCTTTCTGTCTATTTAGTTTATAAAAGACTTTAACATAATTCTAGATGTTAGTTTATAATTTTTTTAATAAATGGAAATAAAAATGTTATGAGGAAAGAATTAGGCACCTAAGTCAGATGTGAGTGGAGTAAATCTCTGTTACATTCATATGTCCCAACCTCAGCATCATTTTCTGTTTATACCCATCCAACTCCTTTGTTTCCCTTCTCCAGCTCAGTTCCCAGGATTTCCCAATTATAAAAGGTTGAGGAATAATTATAAGCACACAAGTCACTGCAATCCATGAAGGATATTCTCAGTGTGCATAGGTAATCTAATTGTTAGATGTCAAGAATAAAATCTGGATAGTCAAGATGATGAAGCATACTCTTGAGAGATGCTCCTCTGAGAAGAAAATTGACAAATGTATCCTCTTTTAGTAGCTGCTCCTCTTCTGTTTCACACTCTGTTCACTCACCTTTTCTCAGTGACGGCAACATTCCTGGATGATAAAAGTTCAGCACAAGTCCATTCCCATGTTTCACATCACGGCTCATCGCTACGGTGTTCTGCCGATCTCTTTGTAACATTTTGAACAAGAAAAGCTTTTTCTGGCCTAAATCTAGTGACCTTAAACATGCCTTCACTAAATTGTTAACCTGCTTCAGAGAAATCTCTTATATGTATACATATAAAGAAAAAAGTTAAGTAAGACCCATAAAATAAGAGAAGAAAAATTGTCTTTTAAGACAGCAGTATGTAAGGCCATTGTTTACTTGGTGTTGCCTGCCCTGGGAACCAGAATGTCTGCCGGGTTCAGATCTCTCTCTGCACAGCCCTTGGAGTTAATTGACCTAGAGACTTTATGCAGCTGACAGATGACTTGAGAATGACTGAACCAAATAAAATTGCCCTTGTTCAACTTTGTTTCAGTGTGACCCTTTTGAGAGCCAAAGGGGGGGGGGGGGGGGAAACAGTGAAAGTCCTTTTATTTTTGATGTTGTTGGAGAAGTTGCTCACAGGAAAGTCAAATTTTAGTACCAAGACCAACTTGTTTCTCCTAAATAGTAATTGTTTATCCTATAGATAGCATTACTCAAGCAACTCTCTCATTCTTTCTGTTGGTCACAAGAAATTTCAGGGTAAAATTTGAAGTCTACTGTTAATATAGGCAGATTTGGGTTTGATTTCATATCTCACCCCCATATTTTGAATTTCCCCTTATTTATGTACTTCCCACTTTGGTCTTGTAACTTGTGTTTTTCAGAATGTAACAGAGTGTAAATAATGACCTCTGAAGCATCTTAGTTGATTAGATCTGCAGTATTAATCCTGATTCTCTCCCAAGCAACAGATATAAGCATCCATCCGCATGGTAAACTCCACTTGGATTTTCCACAGGCATGTCAAGTGCATATCTTGAGTTCATTTCTTTCTTTCACTTCCCACCACTGATAACTAATTTTAGGCCCTTCTTCCCCCTCCCCTAAGCATATGATAATTCTTACTGGCTTTCCTGATCTAGTTTCACTCCCTCTCATCAGTGGTACACATTTTGGCAGGAGGGATCTCTCTAACGCTCAACTCTGATAATGTCACTGTCGATTCAATTTTTTCTCAGTGGTACCTTACTACTTAAAAGATAAAAAAAAAAAAAATTCTTTAGAATGACTTATTAGTGGACTTTTATAATCTAACTTCTAAGCATTTACCTCCCTCCTCCTTGAACACTTATAGTGTTCCAAACTCTCTCGTTTCCCATTTTTATGCACATAATGCCCCCCCCCCCCTTAAGTTTCCTCCCCTCTTTGGTGAACCAGGCATCTTCCATTCATCCTCAGGCCCCACTATAAGCCTTGCCTTTGAGCTTCCTGACCCCTAGGCTGATTTTGCCATTCCTTCCCTTATATTCCTATAGAATCTGACCCACACATCTAGTATAGAAATGACCATGATGCTTTGAAATTACTTCTGTGTATATCTCCTTCATAAAATAACTTCCCTATATTGCAGACACTATGTTTCACTTTCCTTTGTATTGGTGTGCTTAGCATAGAACACACTCAGTTAAATTAATTGATTAGTGAATGGTAGATGGAAATGTAATGCCTAGGGAGGTCAGATATTAGATTCAGAGGACTGTACTTTTTAAAAAATATGTTTTTTTTATTGATTTCAGAGAGAGAGACAGAGGGAAAGAAACACCAGTGATGAGAAAGAATCATTGATAGGCTGCCTCCTACACACCCCCTACTGGATATCCAGACACAACTAGGGCATGTGCCCTGACCAGGAATCAAACCATGACCTCATGGTTCATGGGTTGACACTCAACCACTGAGCCACACAGGCAGGGCGAGAGGACTGTACTTCTAAGTCAAGAGACTACAACAGGGTTATCAAAGTCAAATCTGGCCCACCGCCTGTTTTTTAAGAATAACATTTTATTGGGAAATGACCACACCTATTTGCTTACATATTGTTTAGGCTGCTTTTATGCTCCAACAGCAGAGTTGAATAGATTCAGCAGAGACGATATGGCCCACAAAGGCTACAATATTTGCAAACTGACTCTTTACAGAAAACATCTGCTGACACACACTTATGGGCCAGACTAGTGAACGTTAGAGTCAATCATATCCAATATACAGTCACCCCCTACACTTTCCTTTGCTATTCTCTTCCTTTCCTCAAAAACCAACACACTTTACTTCTGCAATCTGAACTCAGATTAGCTCTCAAACTGCATAAATATACTCAAGCTTACTTATTTAGGATTTCTGATTATTTAACTATGGTATTTAATTATGAGTGCAGAAACTAATTGTCCCTCAGTTTATAGTGTTCCCTTCTTTCTTTCAGTAACATATTCCCTCAAGTTGTGGCTGACACAGGACTTCCCACCTAGAGACTACATTACACAGCCTCCCTTGCAGCTAGGTATGGCCACCGTGTTCTGGCAAATGGAATATAAACAGAGTATTGTGCACAGTTCATAGTCTCTGCTCTTAAAACTCAGCACCCTTGCTTTTTCTTTCCTCCCTCTCAGCAGTGGTTCTCAACCTGTGCGTCGCGAACAATGAAAATACATCCTGCATATCAGATATTTACATTATGATGCATAACAGTAGCAAAATTACAGTTATGAAGTAGCAACGAAAATAATTTTATGGTTGGGGGTCACCACAACATGAGGAACTGTATTAAAGGGTCCCGGCATTAGGAAGGTTGAGAACCACTGCTTGGGTTAGAACATAGATGTAAAGCAATAAACCAACTTGGATCACACAGACAAGGACAATCCTGTGGAAGCAACAAGATAAAAGAAACCTAGACCCCTTTTCACCTTCATAGAGCAACCTTATCCTCCTGGACTGCTTTCAATCCAGACTTTTTTTGTGAGAGAAATAAGCCTTTCATCTTTTTTATACCACTGGTATTTTAGTCACTGTTAAAGCAGTCAATCCAATACTCTAACTGCTCTACCCAGCTTCTCCCTTATTTTTCCTTTGATAGTTAGATTTCCTCTCCCAGAATCTAGCCTCAGCCCAGCTCTATTAACTTTCACGACTTTCTCTAAAACTTCAACCTTTCCCAAAATCCCGTCTTTCTTCTACCTCCTGCTTCATTTCATTCTTGTTCTTTATTCTTTTCCACAAAAGAAAAATAAAATAGAAAATCTCCAGCCCTTCTGATACATTCCTTATCCTCCTTTACGTTCCTCATTGTCCCAACAAGGAAGTAAGCTGGTGAGGACATGATACTTCTTAGAAAATGGAAGAAGAGGAGCAGCAGAGTTGGAAAAAACATTTCATTTTAGTGGTAAAGTGGAGAAGGTGATAAATACTGACAGAATATGAGGAACCTAATAATATAAAAATTCTATTACATCATTATGAAGGCCACTGAACATTAAGCAAGTGGTATGTTATGGAAAGTACTCAGGACACAGGGGATAGATTGAACTGGATGATTTTGAGTGAAGTCCAGGAGATCAATTAGAGGTGAAAAAGGCCAGATACAGTGGAAATAGAAAAGGGAAATAGAGGGAAGGATATCCACCAGTGGTATTTTTTTTTAATCTTTATTGTTGAAAGTATTACATATGCCCTCTTTTTTCTGCATTGACCCCTACTAGCCTACCCTACCCTCCCCTACAGGCCTTCACCACACCAAGTTTTTAAAGGAAGAAAAAGCAGTTTTATTGGTAGGTTGCATATATAAGTTCCATCATTGTCTTTCTTTTTAACAAGGATGTTTTCCTTAATATTTGGTCCACAGTATCAAAGGACTGTAGAGGGTGTAAGGAATTTTAAAAAGGGAATAGAAATAAGTGAATGTATTTTCAGAGCACAGCACAGTAAAATACATGCAAATAAAATAACAAATATGCAAATAAGTGAACCTGCATGAAATGCCATGTCTTACATAAAATGGTTAACATACTTTTCAAAGGGAGAATCACGTACATGTTGATGAATCTAATTCTGTTCTTGCATAAATAGCTTCAGGTTTAGGGCACCTCAAGGAACAAGTTAAGCTAAGTTTATTTTTTAGTTTCTCTGTACAATCCCCTCCAAGTTCTGCATGATATCCAGCCCTCAATGATTATTAAATAAATCTAATGAAATAAAGCCTTTCCCCAACTGACCAATATTATGCAAATTATCCCTAACCTTATGCCTCTCTGGAAGCTTTCTTTGTGATCCTCAGTGGAGATGAGATCAGAATCTTCACAATTAAAACAAACAAACAAAAAATTTTTATTCTATTTCTGGAGCTTTGAAATCTTGTAGTGATGGACTCAGCTGTTGTGAAGAGTTCAGCTTTCTCCTTCTCAGCAGGTGGTCTGGGATCCACTGCATATGGGAGGGTGCACCTTGTCCTGAAGCGGTCATGGCAGTCATTAATCTACTCTCGATCAGGATCTAGATCCTGAGACTTCCCTCCTCTTACAATTGTTTGAGGGCCAAATGGGAAGGAAGGAGCAGGCGAAGTCCATGGCAAACGGGCAGTTAAACCCTCTTTGAAGAAACCACACTGCAGGTCTCTGTGCTCTGAGCAGGCCCTCAAAGGCAGGCTGGCTGCCTCAAGGTCAGCCAGGACAATGAATGATGGTCTAAGCCTTTGTCCCCTGGATAGGGTGTCCTAGTGTGGCTGCTTCCTCAGCAAGGGCTGACTCAATAGCTCTGTTCTCTCAGGCGGCTAGCCCACTTTCGTAAGGCAGCCCCATAAGGGTTTTATTATCCTTCTTTGAATCTCTTCCAACACTTTGATGTCCTTGAAGTTAAAAACTGCACACCGAGCAGTATGCCACTCAAAACACCTTTAGAAATTTCTAGTTCAGAGGAACTTGGGTGAAGCCAAATCCCTCCATTTGATTCTGTTTGTGTTCCTCTTAGGATTTGTCTTGGGCATGTAACTCCTGTCATCATCACCAGTTAGTTTGAGGAATTATAATAGCTAGAAAATTACCTTACCATTTTTGAAACAAATAGTTTTGTTACCTAAGATGAATTATGAAAACATATTAGCTTATTAAAAAGTGTAAGCATAGCCAATAGTACTTTAGCCATTTGTTTAGCCTACAGTGGGGCCTTGACTTACGAGTTTAATTCGTTCCAAGGCCGAGCTCGTTAAGGAGCTCGTTAACTCAAATTACTCTGTCAACTCAATGCAAAAAATCTGCGGAGAGACAGCTGGTATCTCAAAAAACTTGTTAGTCGGGACACTCGTAAGTCAAGGCCCCACTGTATATATTTTTTAATTTAATTAATTTTTTTAAGCCGGGTCCTTTTTTGACTGTCCACTGATTCTGTGGGACATACCCTGACAAGCTGGCCACATGTGGTCCCTCCTTGGGATCATGACAACAATCTAAAAGCTGTGTTACTCAGTGGTTCTGGGCAGCTGAAAAATTGGACCAGGTGGCCAAGTCTTTGAAAGGTGGGCAGATCAACTTCTTAATTCAGTAAATCAAAGTGATTTAAGCCTCCACTAAGTGCCGGTTGTTCTTTAATAGGAAAGAGCTCTGAGATTTTTTGTGTCAGCTCTGCTACTACTTCAGAGACCGGCTACAGATATTAGTGAGGTAAAACAAAGTCAGATCAAATTAGACATAAAGCATTCTGCTTGAGAGTATAAAAAACAGTCCTTTGGGGGTAGGTTTTATAGCTACTGTTGTCCTGAATTTAATCTTTAAAATTGCTTTTTTAAAAAATGTGTCAAGCTCGGCTGGTGTTGCTCAGTGGTTGAGCATTGGCACATGAACCAGGAGGTCAGGGTTTGAGTCCCACCAGAGCACATGCCCAGGTTGCGGGCTGGAGGCAGCCAATCAATGTTTCTCTCTCATCAATGTGAAGTTTCTATTTCTCTATCCCTTTCTCCTACTTTCTCTAATAGAATCAATAAAATATATTAAATAAAAAATAAAAAAATAATAAATATGTCAGAGGAGACATACTCCACATGCACACATTACTAATGAAATATGTAATACCTTTATCAATATACTAGTGCCCCAGTGCACGGATTCGTGCAAATTGAAAGGAAATTAATTAGAAAGTAGCCGCGGGGCTGGACTGGGCAAGAAGGGCCAGACATGCCCTGGAGCCAATCTCCTGCAGTCCCTCCCTGGCCAGCTGCACCTGGGGTGGCACTGCGGCTCAAAGGGCATCTGAGGAGTGAGCAGGGTCTCTCTGGCAGGTGGGGTCTCTCGGCCCAGCTTGCAGTGATTGGGCCAAAACTGGCTCTCGGACATCCCCACAGGGGTCCCAGATTGCGAGAGGGCAGTTCTTGGGTGATGCATCCTAGAATCAGGCTCCCTCCTCTCTGGTTCTGGGGTGTGTCACCCAAGAACTGCCACTGCCAAGTCACTGCAGTTCGGCAGCTTCTGCGTTGAGTGTCTGCCCCCTGGTGGTCAATGCGCATCATGAGCTGATTGGCTGGTCAGATGGTCTCTTAGCCTTTTATATATATAGATTTATTAGCCTTTTATATATATAGATTTATATATGTACTCACACTTGCACATATGTTTTCATAATCGCACCCATTTCCACTCTGTTCCCACATTTTAGGGAAGAACATTTGGCAGCCTTCCTCTAGTCTCTATTTTTCCTTGACAAAACTCTCCTCACATCTTGTTGCAGCCCTGATTAACTTTTCAAAGTTAGCAAATAAGTCATGCTCTCTCTCCATTCACTTGGCTTAAATTGCTTTCACTGCCTGAATGCCCTGTCCTGCCCTGATTCTTACCTGGCTACCTATCTTCATCTATTGAGCATTCTAGTGAATCCTCTAGGAAACCTTCACAACCACCACCCCCTCTCTCCCCTACACGCGCACGCACACACACACACACACACACACACACACACACACACACACCTGCGTACTTGACTAGTACCACATGCTTACTTCTCCCATAGCATTTAATACCCTGTATTGAATAATCTTCTTACTTATCTGTCCCCTTCCACCTCTCCACTTCAAGGACCAGCTCCACCAGGACAGAGCTGATATCTTTTTCATTGTGTACCCATTCTTCACACAGTACCTGGAAAATAGGTAAATAAATGTTAAGTGAGTGGGTGAATTAATGAATGAAATAAATGAGTGAACGAATGCTTGATCTCACCATTTGGTGAGCAGTTCCTCATATATCAACCTTCAATTGCATTCCCTCTCTGACCTCTGAAATTGAAGGCTAGTGGGGAGACAATTTGGTCCCCATGTTTGCTAGGAGCTATGCAGCTACCTGATTCAGCCATCTACACTCCACCTAAATGAGAAACACTTAAGTGGTAGTTTTTTTCCTAGAGGTTCTTGTCACAGTTTGTGGCTCATTTTATCAAGTCTAGACACATTTTTTTTCATGTGCTGTGCAATCTTAGTCCCTGTAACACAAACCTCTTTAATCATTAGTCTTTCTGGTAGAATTTGAAAGGGGATATATACAATCCCTCTCCTCATCTGCTAATGGCAATTTATGGACACTTACTATAAGCAATATACATTGCAAAAGATCAGAAAATTCACCCTCTGGTTATGATCCAGCACTATAATGTGATAGCCTAGAAACTAGACTGATAGTTTAATCAGTGGTATGTGAGCCTTACTTGTGGTTGGCTGCCTCATCAATTTTCATTCGGGAGTTGAAATGGACTCTGAGGCAGATATGGCATTAATTATGAGGGAAATTGGTTGCAATATGCCTCGAGGTAAAACCCTTCTGATGGGAATCTGCGATTGAAAGAAAGCCAAATTATAAAAGGATGATTTACTGGAAAAGGCAAATGTATGCATTACCATTACTGCTTAGCAAAGAGAAAGGACCTGATAAACCAGAAAGACGGTGGAATGACTGAAAAGTGTGTGTGTGTGGGGGGATCCCTGGGTCTAACCCACTCAAAAATATTTATTCTTATGCTGAATGCATAATATTTCTCCGTTATATATACAACATTTTCCAAGAGTGTGCTTCAATTAAGAGGCAGGCAAGCACTAATAACAGTTGGCAGAATCCCCATTTTCTTCTAGATTGAAATATATTTTACTAAGAACTGAATATGGAGCATCTTTTACCAGTTATGGTATCGGCTGTTGTATCAATTTTCTTTTTATAACGTCACCGGTTTTTCTGAAGAATTCAAACACCTTCTTAGGCAATACTTTCTTTATCCTGCCACTGAATATTGATGAGGTAAAATATAGAGGCAAAGTCATAGTTTAATCCCAATTTAATATGAGAAAACTAAGACACAGGGAGCTTAAGTTAACACAATTTTTAAAAGCAACATATTCTTTTTTATTTGCTCTATAACAGACTAAGTTCTTACAAAAAAATACTGAGAGTTAATACCCCTTCTTCTATTGCACCCAGGAAAAGGGTATGATGTATTTTTAAGAGTTGGGCATGTTTGCTCATATCCAGGGCTGAGCAGAAGTGAAGAGTTTTGTATACAGGCAGAGAGTAGCAGATTATAGTGGTTAGGAGGAGGGACTAAAGCCAGGCCATCTGCACCCGGATTCTGCGGTTGATACTTACTAGCTGAGTGATGTTAGCTTTGACATCTGTGCCTCAGGTTCCTCAGTTTTGTGTGGGATAGCACAAAAGTGTTCGCTATTATGTTAAGAATTGAGTGTGCTACTTCTATAGAGGGAGGAGTGGTAGGAATTGTTTGACTTGGACCAAGCAGAAGCTTCTAGAACCCAGAGAAGGTTAAGAGTCCTGAGAACAAGTATAGGGATATAATTTTATGTATTTCCACTAGTGGCGGAGACCCAGATTACAGACTGAAGGAAGGATACCTGAATCCAGGGCTCTGCACCTTGGTGAGGAGATCCAGGGCCAAGAATTCTGGGAGTAAGTCTGTGGATATGGTGGGTATCTCCAAATCTGCCTGGAGACAAGTACTCAACAACACATTTGTAGCTAAAGGTATATCCATTGTGTATTCCCTTTCTTTATATAGCTCTTGTCAAATACACTCACTCAACTAAATAAATGTTGAGTGAGTGTAGCCACTGTGGACTAAGGATCTGGCTTTTTGCCCATGTTTGTGTTTTTAAGTGCCCCATATGTCTGGAGTTATTGAGAGGACAAAAAGAGAATCACAAAAATGACAGGACAAATTTCCCACCCACCAGGTAGGTGGACACTCAGAGCAGATTAAATTTGATTGAGAACAAAAAAGGAATGTACTTCATATTTCATTGTAAGGTTGTAGACTAAAATCAATACCTGCTTTATCAGTTATGAACTCATTTGGCAGTAAAACCCTATATTGATGACTTAGAATATGGTGGTTTATTCACTCATGTAACAGAAAAATCTGGAAGTCGACTATCCTGTCAGCACTGCCATCAGGATCGGACTTCTTTCTTTTTGCCCGGACATTCTTAGCATGTAGCTTTTGACTACTTGTTGCAAGATGGCTGCTGCTCTGTAAACCTGTGTCAGCATTTCAAGGAGGAAGAAGGAAGAATGAGAGGTATCTAAATCAGGAAAGCAAACTCTTCCCAGAAAGTGTCACTTTATATTTTATTGCCCAGTACTAATATGCCACATGCTCATCCCTTTGATGTGTGATGATGAAGCTAAAATTTATAGCTGGGCACATTGCCATGCTGAAGTAAATTCATTTTCTTAATGGAGAGCAGAATGGTGGTTACCAGGGCCTGAGGGGTGGGGGAATTGGGGACATGGGGTCAAAGGGTACAAATTTACAGTTAGAAGATAAGTTCTGGGGATCTAATGCACAGCATTGTTTTATAGTTAACAATACTGCATCATATACTTGAGAGTTGCTAAGCAACTAGATCTTAATTGTTCTCACCACAAAAAAGAAATAATAATTGCATGATGTGATGGAGCTGTTAGCTAATGCTATAGTGACAATCATATTGCAATATATAACGTATCAAACCATATGTTGTACACCTTAAACTTACACTGAGTTATATGTTAATTATATATAAATAAATAAATAAATAAATAAATAAGTTTCTGTCATGAGGTAAAAAGGCGAATAAATAGATAGAAGGAAAGCAGCTAATAGTGTCTGCCACACACATTTCCCCCAACATCCAAAATTGAATGTTATCTATATAAGAAAATTTGTATCTTGTTTAAAGCACTCTATATGTATTTAAAATATGACTTAAAAATAAAGGGGGCAGTTCTACTTGAGTAAAGAGATTAAAATGTGTTTTTGAAAGTCATTTGACTCATATGATTTTTTAAATGCAAAAAATCTTTGATTTCAAGAAGAGAGAGACAATCCAAGTCATTCCATTCATTATACATTTGAGAAACAGACCTTTGGAAATGTCATGTATTTTTCTCAAGTTTCTATAGCTAGTTAGTCGTAGAGAAGAAATTGAAAGTCTTGCAATAATGGATGCTAAATTTTTAAGATTGTCTTTACATTTTGGGCTTTGATTCTTTAAATGGTTAGTTAAATATAATACTAAGTGTGTTACTTGAAATACTATTACAAAAATAAATATATAAGTCAAAAATTATTTATCACAACATATGTACATAATTTTCACTTGGAAAATGTACTAGAATAATAAGAGGTGTTCTTTGAATGGTTAAAATTCTAGCACTGCTACTTACTAACTACAGATCCTTACCTTCTTAAGCCTCAATTTTCATAGTCATAAAGAGAAATAAAAACCATTTTATAAATTTTTAAAGGAGTTAAATGAAGCAGTATATATAAGCCATATGGTGATATAGGTGCATTTATTAAGTGCTCAATAACTAGATCCAGCTATTGTTATTGTCATTATTATTGCTGTCATCATCTTTATCATATTGTTGGAAAATGAAGAACACCAGTGTTCTTCACATTTTATGAAGAGATAAAGTGCTGGGACCATAAAAATAGACTCACAAAAGAGAATTGGATTCTGAAATGAAAGGGACTTCAGAAAAACTCCCCTTGCGGAGTAAGAAAGCAGCCAGAGCCGAAGGAGTGCCGCTGAGGCTGAGGATGCTCCCAGGAAGTCTGGGGCAGAGAGCTGGCATTAAACTCCACTTCTCTGATGAGATCAAAATAATTAAACATGGTCTCAAGGGCTTCCTTCTCTTTCATTCCAAGGTCTAAGTCTGATATTTTATAGTTCTCTGAGATATCTTAGCTGCTGGTGGCCTGTGACTCCGTTTCCAGTGGAACTGGAAGGGAAAATTGCAGGTGGGCCAGATGACTCCCATCTTTATACTTGTGATCCAAGGAGACCCAACTGTAAGGAAGCTTCCTCTCCAAGGTCAGTTTGTTGACCGATGGTCCACAGGAATAGCATTGCTGTGCCTTCTACTACCTCCTACTAATTGTAAGCTGAGCTAGAAAGCTCACAATCTGATTCAACTGTTGAGGAAATTATAGTTAAATATATATATGCATACATATACATATATATATTTTTAAAATTGCATTTTATATAAATACTATGTACTTATAGTATTTATATAAAATACTTATATATAGTATTTATATATAATGCAATTAATTTATTTATAAAAATGCACATTATATTTATAGCAGTACACACATATATATATTATATCATATTTATATAAAAATACACTTAAGGGAATCAGTAGCCAGACAAAAGCAGACAAAGTAGACTAGCATATCAGATAACCACCAATACTGATGGAGAACTGGTGGAAAATCTGGAACAGATTTTAGCAAAAAATTAAGAAATTCTCTTGGAAAAAAGTTTTCTAAAATTACACTTCCAAAGTTATAGTTAGTTGTACTATCGTTTTAAAGTTTTATCCAGTATTAACCCTAGGAGTTTTCAACAGTACTAATAGTTTTAAAAATTGAAAGTTTATTGTAATTTTATCTTGGTTTTATGTTGTTCTTCAGAAAATTTATTGATGTCTTTTGTTATGTTCACGTTTATCTCTTTTCTTTAAAATGTTTGTTTCATTTTGTTCAGAAATTTCTTAGAATTCTCTACAGATTTCATGTAGCTACCTATTGGTAGCTTCTTAATTTGCTAATTGTTCAGACCATTAGACGTTATTTCATCCTCTGTCCATCTTAGGACTATTATTAACATGATTTTAGTTATTATGAGTTCAAAGACATAATAAGTTGGCAGAAAACATTTCCTGTAGACCTTAAAACAAGTTTTAAAGTTAAAAAAAAATTCCTTTTGATAATGACAGAGTAGGTCATTAAAACTAAATCTCCCACTGAGGACAACTAAAAAATTTGAAAACATATAATGCATATATGCTAAAAGTATTCAGAGAACTTACCGGGCAATGAGGAATTAAATAGTAAGGTCTGGAGAAAACAGAAACCCCACGAAGTGAGGCACACATTTGGAGATGCTTTCTCTTTAGGGCTATCTGCTGCTATTAAAAGACACAGCTGAGAAGGTGAGTAGAGCTCTGGCAACCTTGTGGGGTAGAAACATATTTATTGGAGTCTGGGAACCAAAGGAAGGGACTTGTATATTCACAAAATGAATAGACTCTGCAAATAAAGATGACTTAAGAATAAACTGGACCTCATATGGATTTAAGCCCAGCATTGAGTCATCTGAAACTCTGAAATTGAATCAGGGTGGTCTGGGATGGCTAACATCCCTGCTCTCCTGCCAGAAACCAATGTAGATCTTCTCTGGGGGAAGATAAAATTACCCTAGGCCTCAAATTATTTCTGTAATTTTTATAAGTAAAGATTAGTGCTAAATAAAAAATAACCAGCACACATAAAGACAGATAATGTGAACCAAATTAAAGGGAAATAAAATGTAATATAAACAGATCAATAGTGAAATCATAATGTAATTATCAGAGCTATTTTAAAATAATTATACTTAATATGTTTAAGAAGATGAGATTGAGAATTTCAGCAGAGAACTCAAAAATGAAAAAGAAAGAATTCTAAAAGTGAAATTAACTTAATGTATAGGTGTAATAGAAGAGTAGAAATAGTTTAAGAAAGAACTAGATAATTGAAGGATAAGTCAGAGAAAAAGTAAGAGCATGGAGACAAATTAACTTTGAATACTCACAGATAGGAAATGCCCCAGAGTCACTCAGACTAGACTTCTTTGGATTTTTACAGATTAAGAATTATTGGAGTGATGGGGTAAGTGGAAGAAGGTGTAAGAGGGATAATTGGTGATGGAAAGATATTTGACTTGGGGTGATGAACACACAATACAGTGTACAGATGATGGGTTGTGGAAATGTGCACCTGAAACCTGTATAATTTTGTTAACCAATGTTACTTCAATAAATTCAATTTTTAAAAAGCATTACAAAATATGAGGAAATAGGCCACCATAAACAAGAGTAAGCAAAAAGAATAAACAGCCGAAACCGGTTTGGCTCAGTGGATGGAGCGTCGGCCTGTGGACTGAAGGGTCCCAGGTTCGGTTCCGGTCAAGGACATGTACCTGGGTTGTGGGCACATCCCCAGTAGGAGATGTGCAGGAGGCAGCTGATCGATGTTTCTCTCTCATAGATGTTTCTAACTCTCTATCTCTCTCCCTTCCTCTCTGTAAAAAAATCAATAAAATATATTTAAAAAAAAAAAAGAATAAACAGCTCTATTTGACCTATGCCAATCCTATATAATAAAAGGCTAATATGCAAATTGACCGAATGGCAGAACAACCGGTTGCTATTATGTGCACTGACCACCAGAGAGCATACGCTCAATGCAGGAACTGCCCCCTGGTGGTCAGTGTGCTCCCACAGGGGAGCGCTGCTCAGCCAGAAGCCCTGAGCTGGGCTCATGGCTGGTGAGCACAGCAGCGGTTGCAGGAGCCTCTCTTACCTCCACAGCAGCGCTAAGGATGCTGAGGCTGAGGGACCACCTCCCCGACGAGTGCATGAATTTCATGCACCTGGCCTCTAGTTTCATATAAAATAATAATCAAATAAAGAATATATAATGCAAGTTTTTGAAGTGCCCTTAAGTTCTGGTCAAGATGGTGGCAGAGGTAACCATGGTATTTGAAACCTTCCACAACCACAGCTAAATTACAGAATAACCATAATTCATAACCACTTGAAATCTGTCTTAATAGAAGTGCTACAACTATGTATTCATAGTAAAGAGGAAGCCACATTGAGACTGTTAGCAAAGGCAGAGACTGAAAACAGGCTGATTCCACACCCACATGTGACAGACAAAAATCAGGAGGAATATCTTGGCTGTGGAGGTCCCCACTGAGCTGCAAGGTGTCCTGATCCCACATCAGAACTCCTAGCCCAGAGTTCTGTTGCCAGAAAGAGAAGTTGCCAAAACTTCTGGTTGTAAAAACCATGGTGATTATGGCTGAGTGAGACAGAGTGCTGCTGAAGTCCCAGGCAGTTCCTCTTAAAGGGGCCATGCAAGGATTTACTCAGACTCACTTGCCCTGAGATCCCGTGCTGAGACAGCAGCTTGAAAGGAGCCAGGGGCATGTAGAAAGAAACTGAATTGTCTGGCATCAGAGTGAAGGCTGAAGGGGCAGTTTTATTCCAGACAGAAGTCCTGGCAGAGACCATTGATCCTTTACTGAGCTCAGTCCCTGCAGAGCCAGCAGGCAGGCACCATGTCTGAGTCTCAATCAACCTGGTTAGCACTGTTGGCCCCACCCTGATGATTGCCTGAGACCCTGCCCCACCCAACATTCTGGCCCACCCAAGCCATTTTTAGTGGCTTTTCCATATAATTGGCCTGCTTTGCCTCATGCTCTGGAGTTTGCTAAAATATCTCAAACAAGCAGCATCTGGCCTCTGTGTACCCTGTACCTCTTGCTAAGTAGCCCCAGGCCCAGCACTAGCAGTGACTGGCTTTTGTTAGCAGCTTGACATCTCCAGGGCACCTCCAAGCTCAACACAAATAGCAGCCATCTACAGATTTTTCTGTGGCTTGAGCTCAGTGGCCCCAGGCAAAGCACAAGTGGTGGTTAACCTTGCACCTCCCAGGAGGCCCCAGAGCCAGTGCACCCAGTGGACAGCTTCAGATCACAAAAGATTACAACCCTACCCCTTCCATGAGCAACATATTCAAGGGGCAGACTCGGTGGGAACCAAAGCCCTATGAAGCAAGTCCTGCTCCATAAGATCAGCCCCTCCACAACAGCACCTTTACTATAGTCATAGCTGATCCTTACAGCTGATTATCCTGGGAATAAATCCCTCCCAGTGATGTGCTAACAGCAACCAAAGCTCAAATACAACAGAATAGTGCACATGGCCCACACAGAGGTTGCACCTGAAGTGCCCAGCTCAGGTGACTGGGGAGGCTGTGTTACTGGGCCCTACAAAACACCTACCACATAAGGCCACTCTATCAAGTTTGGGAAATGTAGTGGCCCTACCTAATATATAGAAACAAATACAGGGAAGCAACAACGATTTGGAGACAAAGAAACAGTTCTCAAGTGGAAGAACAGGAGAAATCTCTAGGAAAAGAACTAAGTGAAATGTCAGCAAGCAAACTACCAGATTTGGAATTTAAAACAATGGCTATAAGGATGCTCAAGGAGCTTAGTGAGAACTTAAACTGCATAAAAAATGACATATAAACCATTTTAAAAAGATCCAGTCAGAAATGAAGGAAACACTAACTGAAAGAAGAATAAGTTACACGGAATTAACAGTTGAGTAGATGAAGCAGAGAATCAAATCAACAATTTGGAATAAATAAGGAAAAAGAAAATGGCTAATCCAAACAGAAAAAAAAGAATTTAAAAAAATGAGAATATTGTAAGGAGCTCTGAGACAAGTTCAAGCATATCAACATGACAGAGAGCAAGAAATTGAAATCCTATTTGAAAAAATAATGACAGAAAATTTCCCTAACCTAGTGAAGGAAATAAATATACAAGTCCAGGAAGCAGAGTCCCAAACAAGATGAACTCAAAGAGGCCCAGACCAAGACACATCACAATTAAAATTCCAAGAGTTAAAGACAAAGAGAGAATCTTAAAAACAGCCAAAGAAAAACAGTTAGTTCTGTAAAAGGGAGCACCCATACAACTGTCAGCTGATTTCTCAACAGAAATATTGCAAGCCAATCAAAGGGTTGGCAAAAAATATTCAAATTGATTGATTTACCAAAAAAAAGTAATTAACTTCACTTTTTGCTCCAAATTGAATTTTTAAAAAATTGGATGCCTCTACTTATATATAAGGATTTCTGGTACCAAGAATTAACCAATCAGACACAACCTTATTATGCAACATGACTAATAAGATTCAACTCTATTTTATGACCTACATATTTATGGTTCAAGACCACATTCACATTGGAAAGTTATTGTTGCATTGGCTCTTGTCATTCTTTTTATTTGACTATCTAAGGAAAAAAGAGGTCAGAGCTCCTGATTAAATAGTCAGGTATTGCATGTTTTAAAAATTCTTGTGGCACTCCAGTTGAAAATCACTGCCCTAAGCACATCAGCACATTCCTGCCACTCTTACTATGTTCCTGGGACTGCCAACACTCTCAGCTCTGGAGGCTTCCCCCAAACACCACCCTCTTTCAAGTGTCTTTAAAACTCCTTGGCTGAGCCAATCAGTTGCTATTTTTGAATATTCTGCCAGGAATTGTTACCTTTTGATAAATATGCCCTGTCTGTTCAATAGGATCCGCATAATTTATCAGCTTCTCTGAAACCAGAACTCTAATTGTCAGCTCTCGTATAATAATTAGAGTGCTGAAACAATACATTTGGGAGAGAAAACAACATTTATTCCCAATAGGTATGAATGACACATTTCCATGCCTACCTCTATTGCAAGCTGAACAAGGGATCTGACAGGAAATCATGAGGCTGCAGCCTTTGCTAGCATGAAAATGAATTAGGAACATACTGATCAACATCTTCCTTCCCATCAACACAACAGAATTACAAATCTATTTCCAGGGCCAGCTCCATCAAACCCACCAGCTGTCACTGGGTATTTCATAATTTATTTGGTTTAATGATTACATATTCAGGTTTAAATTGGAAAGTGGAAGAAAAGAACAGAGAGCCTTCTGGGCTCTTTGTGCTATATTGAAAGCATCCCCTTAATACAGCTCTCTGCGACCCCCAAGCTTTGGAGAAAAGTCAAGCAGCAAAGTCCATGCCTTTACCCCATTCTACAACATTGCCATCCATTCCCTTCCAAAATCCAAGAGCCAAAGGGCATAGGAATGATCTGTTTGACTTGTGACTATGAAGCAACCCAGGGGGACCAGATCTATAGACAAGATGAGTGTTCCCCGTGCTTCTGTCCATAAAGAGGAGAAGCCCTGGCCTCTGCCATGCCCACTCCATACCACAGCATCATCCTATCATCCCACCTATCACAATGTACCCAAACTCTATGTCTGTGCACACCAAATGGTATAGATCAGGAATCGAGTTCCTCAGGGTCATGGCTTTTTTATCTTTGTCATTTCATTCCTCAGAAGAGTATCCAGTAAAGAGTAGGCCTGTGGTATTTGAAATGAGCAAAAGCTGACAGCTTCTTATGATTATCAACTTTATCCTGACACCATTTCGAAGACATAAGACTGTGTGTTACACCTTGCCACAGGACCATGGGATGCATATTGCAGCTCCAATAGTCTAAATGGGTTTTTGAAAATCTCTCTCAACAGTTATTGTATAGCACATTAGCCTTAATAAGAAATGTTCACATTACAGAATAAATCCTCTCAATAACCTGTGAGTTAGGTATAATTATTCCCATTTTACAGATGAAATAGCTACATTAATAGAAGTCAGGGGTATCAGGCAGAGTAAGGGCCTTGCAAAAATATCAGGTCCTAATCCCTGGAACCTATAAATGTTACCTTATGAGGAAAAAAACATGTTTGTAGATGTGATTAAATTAAGGGTGTGAGATGGAGAGATTATTCTGGAATATCCAGTGGGTTCTAAATACAATCACAAAGGTTCTTATAAACTGGAGGCAGAGGGAGGTTACACACACTCACCCACACACACACACACACACACACACACACACACATACACACACACCCCACACACACACACACGAAGAAGCAATGTGATCATGGAGCCAGAAATTGGAGTGTTGCTGCCACAAACCAAGAAATGCTGGCAGTGTCCTGGCCATTGTGGTTCAGTTGCTTGAGCATCGTTTGTTGTGCCAAAAGGTTGCTGGTTCAATTTCCGGTCCAGGCACGTATCCAGGTTGCATACCTGGTTAGGGTGCATGCATGAGGCAACCAATGATTTTTCTCTCCTACATTAATGTTTTTTTCTCTCTCTTCCTCTCCCTTTCTCTCTCTCTTTAAAAAGGTCAATAAAAACATATTTTTTAAAAAGAAATATCAGTAGCCACCAGAAACTGGAAGAGGCAAGAAGTAGATTCTCCCCTAGAGCTTTCCGAGAGGCGCAGCCCTGTTGACACCTTGATTTGGGGTCAGCGGAACAGATTTGAAACGTTTAGCCTCTGGAACTGTAGAATAAATTTCTGTTGTTTTAAGCCACAGAGTCTGTGATAATTTGTCCAGCACAGGAAACAAACATATTGGGTAAATTGGTCTAAAGTCAAGTAATAGTAAGAGATTCAACCAGGATTCAAATCCAGGTCCTCTGACTTTAAATCCCAATATTAAATCCCATATTCTGTGTCACAGAATATGACCTGATCCCTGACCATGACTAGGAGCTTTCGGAAGTTGTATTAATTTTTCAGCCCTCTAAAGTGGTAAGAATGGCTCACTCCTTTACATTAAGCGTATCTCTGTTAGGTCTGATGGAGCAATTGAGTTGATACCCTTCCCAGGGGAACTGGCTTTTCAGGTTATTTCACTATGGACATTCCCTTTGCTGAAGACCACATTTCACTTGTGGTGACCACATTCCATTCTCTCCCCTCCGGGTATGCATAAAGAAGTCTCCGCCCAGAAAAATCCTGCCAAAAGTCTTTTAAAAGCTGCAGACTCCCCTCACTGAGTGCTGGAGCCATCCATGCTCAGCCACCTGGTGTGTGGATGATCAAATAAATTCATAATCCCTCACCACTCTGGCCTCGTGCGTTCCTCCTTCGGCGACCTACCAATCTCTATGTGACATGCCCAGTACTACATGAAGTACTTTATATGTATTACATCTTTCAACATTCAAAATGTTAGGAGTTAGGTGCAATTGTTATACCTGTTTCAAATGACAAAAAGGGAGGTACAGAGAGGTTAAATGACTTACCCATGGTCACACAAACTTTAGAAAGTTATTTGCATATCTAGTAATAATTATAGCAGAATAACATTATTTTTACTTTTAACTGTGTTCAATCTCCCTTCTACATCAACTTTCTCCCTCCTTGGAATTTCTTCATATGCTCCACAAGGTGACTCCTCCAACTTAAGGCTTTGAAGTATTAAAGCAGAGGAGAGAGAACAATAGGGTTAAAGATACCGCTCATATTTGACAAGCTAAAGTGTAGGTACAGATCTGGAAAAACAGTATCTTTGGGCCCCCGTGTCACTCAGTCCAGGAAATGATTTCAATTCTTGGGAGAAAGGAAGAGGAGAGAGCTGTGCAGAAATGGGAGACCATTGAGAGGCTGTCTGGCTTTACCACCGGGGAGCTTCATGGTGGCAGAGCCAGCACTCAGGTCACAGCTGACAAGCAGGAGTGAAGCTCATTTGACCTTTTCTCAGTTCCATTCAAATCACCTGATATGGGTAGTAACTTCCCCCACCCCCACCCCATACACACACACACACACACACACACACACACACACACACCTTCAATGGCGTGGGTCACAAGGAAAAGTAACCACAAACAACTGGAAAGAGAGTGAGGCCCTGCCACCTGGAGGGGTAAAGCAATGGGGTAAGGAGAGTCCCTAGGGCAGAACCAAAGCATTTTGTGTCCTCCCCTGAGATTCCCTGAATACCTTCACCCCAACTCTTGTTTTATAGCAATCAGCAACCAACCATTAGACCAACAATGCATCCAGTGGCCGCACTGCACATTGTAAGCTGTGGAGGTTATTTCACTTTTAAGGAGTCTGACTTAATGGGGTGATTTGTAGTCAGTGTCTTGTTTCTCCAAAGTACTCAGAGATTTTGATATTCAGACTGGTATTTAATTACAAACATACTGTGGGGGCTTCTTAGGTCATTCTGCAGATATTTCTCTTCCACACCGCCCTTCTCTGACAAATGATTCATTAGCAAACCAATCACAGTTATGGAGCAATGCACACATTTAGTCTCACTTCCATTTACTCTACCAATGACAGGGGTCTCATTCATTTAACCCAATGCCAGATCTAGCAACAGTTTAAAGAGCTGGAAAGGGCAAAGCACCAATTACAGTACATAAGGTTTGGTCTGCTGGGTGAAGAGGAAATAGAAAGTTTGACCTTTTAGACTTATGCTAACATATAGGTCACCAGGGTTCACTTTTCTGAACCACCTTAAAGAATTAACACTATCTCCTACCATAAGCAAATTCAGATCTTTTTTCAATCTTTTGAACTAGATTCAAGGCCTTCATATATTTATTTCTAATTTTTTTATTTAGTGGGGACATTTGAGGGACTCCCAAAGGAAGGGAAAGACATAATATTCTACAAGAAAAGATACTGAGCAATTAAGCTGTAAATGGTTAATTTGGTTAACATGGCATGGTATTTACAACATATTATTTTATTTACCACCATCCCACACATATTTTGACTCATTTTCTATTGCATAATGTATGCTCATCCCAGACCAAACAACAGGGGAATAAAGTTTGAGTCATTGGCCTTCCAGAAGCAACAAAGCATCAGTTCTTTTCTGATGCCCACCCAAGGGGAATTTACCCTGCCATAGCATGTCTTCTCATTAGATATTTCTGGAGCATTTGATCATTCCAGGTCACAGGCAAGGGCACTAAAATAACCCATCTCTGCCATTTGAGATGAAACAGCTTATAGCACATGGGGATCATTAAAGTCTGAGTTGATCTGTAGGAATCTCATTGAGCAGAAACCACAAACAGCACATAGCAGCACCAGTCTTCATGTTCTTACTCTGCATTCTCAACATGAGAAAGTTCCTGCTCCTTCTCTCTAAAGCCCTCTCAGTTAGCTTTTTAAGTCCCTTCTATGGTCCTTAGGGTAAATCACCCTTGTAACTATTATTATTTAAAATTTACTATAAATACCCATACTGTGTGAGATCGTGAAGCTGCTTGACGTGTATATTTGACAAAAAATATTCCAAGTGTATTTAGTCATTGCCAATGTTCTTCCAGAGTTGGAAGTACTGCAGAGGAAGTGTATACTTGATCTGAACTCTTGAGTGTTGACACTTTTAAGTAAGTGGAAACCCTGTCATCAGAGAAGCATTGGCAAAAGGGAGACCACGTCAGAAATGAGCAGCAGATGGGGCTTGAGAGCCAAGAATGAAAAATTCGAGATGCTTTCAAACTCTGTAAATCATTATTGACTGAGCTTCATGCTGTCTTAATGACTTTTACTACCTCTTGGTTCCAATTCGAAGTGCATATTAAAGCAAGCAACATTGCTAAGACCAGAGGGGCTAGAATAGTAAACTACCCGTAGCTTAGCAATCGTTATGCATTAATTATTCAGGAGCTGGAGCGACTCTTTGAAAACATTAAAACGAGTGACAGCAAAGAAATATGCCTTCCATTTGGAGGATGGGAAGAAGCATTCCTATTTTGGGTTGGTGTTGGCATGATATTTAGCAGAGCATGACAGGTTTAGTAGATAAATAATGTGATGTAGTATCATGCAAACTATTAGCAATGTATTGGAAGGCTCAAGTATTCCCCATAGGGCATTTACATTGGATTTGCTATGATTGCAATATCTGCACAGTGATGCATTGCGTGTTTTATTCTCTTTATTATATGTTTTCATTACTTTGTGTGTTAGAATGCAATAAAGAAAGCTGAAGCAATAAAGGCTGATTGATAATAATTCTGCAAAGATGCAACTTCCTTTCTAAAGCAGTTATGGAATCATGAGAACCGATGGCAATGCACTTATCTGTTCCTTTGTTAAGATTTTATCCTCCTTTCTGATAAAGAAAAGGTAATTGGTTTAGAAACCGTTTTTGGTGGCAGCTGGCACTGTATGGTAAAAGAACAAGAAGGTGGGGAAGAATGTGTTCCATTTAGAATGCTGAATTCTGCTTGTGGTTCAGTTCTCTCTCTTTTTTCATATCCTCCAATTAAATATCAGTTGTCCAATTGTAAAGGGAAAATAAGTACTTTGCAGGATCAGTATGGTTTGGGCTCTCTCACTCTGACAGCCTATCCTACATTCTAAGTTTGTTTAAAGCTATTCACAGGGTATTCTTTATAGTGGCTCTCAAACTGGAATCATGGGAATCAGAAACATAGCACATGCGTGTTGGGTAGCAGGAAGAGTCCTAACCTAACTTAACACTGATTCAGACATGATTGAGATGTGTAATGAGCTTGTAAGAGGGTCTATAAGGAGTATATTTTTCACAGAGGTTTTGTTTGGGGTATACAGTTTACTACTGGGCATTCAGGGACATGACTGGGCTGGAAATACAGGCTAGTGTTTGTCTGGGTTGCTGGAGAGAGGAGCTACACTCAAAAATAGAATGAAATGGTTTCATAAGGGACTTTGAAGACCCAGGAGAGTAAAAGTGATGCTTAGATGGAAAAAATAAATACAACACAGAGTGAAGGCAAACAGCATCCTCCTCACCTCTATGCCAAGCACAGAGTGGCTCCATCATGGTCAGGATGCCTGGGAGCACCGCCCCGCTCCTAGTTTCCCGAGGGTTTGAGGCTATGAGAGCAGAGGGAGATCTCTAGTCTACAGGGAGACCACCAGCCTTAGATTCATGCAGAGGCATAGCCTAAATGGCTTCAAAAGCTACACATATTGACCAGCAGCACAGCGTGGAGATGTGGGGTTGAGAGCACCTGCAAGGCACCTCCCAAACTGCTCAGAAATAAACAGGGAGAATTTTGCAGGGAATTGAGGTCTTGTATTAGGTAGGTGTGGTTTATTTGTACCCACAAGCAAGTGAGGCTTTGGGGAAACATAGGTTATGTTTGAAGTAAAGAAAAAAATTACATTTTTGATTGCAAAGGGTAGGCGGTCACTCTCAGTATATCATTTTCTAAAAGGCCCAAGCAATATAAACAACCTGCACCTAAACACACGAATGGAACAAAGTAATGGTGTATTTGGGTCAGGCCAGGAGTCCTCTCATGTGGGATGTCATGCAGAGGAAAACAAAAATGACAGGGATGCCTAGGGATCAAATCAAACTTAGGGCAGTACTTATAAAACACTGGTCACATGAGAATCAGTGAGAAAGCTGGTTCAAGTGCAGATTCAAGGCCCCGCTCACCAAAGGTCCTGATTCATTCAACTCAAATATTTTATAAGCCAATGTAATCTGGATAGAAGAAGTCTTCCAATCACTCTCCGATAAACATTACAGGCATATCTGTCCAGGTCATCTGGGTCTGCACTGCCAACTAGAGGTCAGGGGAATCACCAAGTCTATGCCAAGACGGCAAAGATCCCCGTATAAGGCAGTGAGTGGAGTGTGTTAGAATGCAATAAAGAAAGTTGTACATGGAATGCTGTGACCAGGCACAGGGACAGGAAACAGGAAGTCAAGAGAAGCAGAGAGAAGAATGTGATATGGGATAGAGTCGTGCACAGGTGCCAGGTCACAACTTTCACATGGTGCCCTTGGCCTGATGTCAGAGCCTCCTGTAGGGCTGGACGGGGATGGAAAACCCTCAAGAGATAACTACATCGGATCATTTATTTCAAGTATGTTTGCAGTTATTCTGTGGTAGGCCTGTGTTTAGGGATGCCAAATTGACTTCTGAAATACATTTTCTTTAACTAGTAGGATTGTTTGCTGTTGAGTTATAGGTGTTTGTTTGCAGGCCCAGCTTTTGCGAGCTTCTTTATTTCTTCACAGATGATATTTCTCAGAAGTTACTGGGTGAGGCAACCTAGTATGATAGAATGAGCATGTGCCTGGAGGCAGAAAGACTGGAATTCTAATTTTCATTCTAGTCACAAACTGGGTGACATTGAACAAGTTATTTTGCAGCTTGGGCATCAGTTCTAAATTCTTACCAGTGTTTGGTGCAGATTAAATAAAATGAAATATATAAAAATAAAATATAATTGTGAAGCATCCCTCACAGTGCTTGGGATTTAATAGACACTGAAAAAATGGCAGCTGTTACTATTATTACCAGACTACTGTATAGCCTTGAACAACTCATCTTTTAAAAATTTTGGTTTGCCCTAGCCGGTTTGGCTCAGTGGATAGAGCATCGGCCTATGGACTGAAGGGTCCCAGGTTTGATTCCGGTCAAGGGCATGTACGTTGGTTGCGGGCACATCCCCAGTCGGAGGTGTGCAGGAGGCAGCTGGTCGATGTTTCTCTCTCATCAATATTTCTAATTCTCTATCCCTCTCCCTTCCTCTCTGTAAAAAATCAATAAAATATATTTTTAAAAAAATTTTGGTTAGCAGATTATTACACTTATACAAATTTTAAGTAAAAACTGAATGAATATTTTAATGTGAGGTTTGTAGAAATATCAACACTTGGGGAAGGTTATTGTTTTTTCACATGCTTAATATAATCCTGGTTTTTCTTAGACTTAAGCACACTGTGTTTTATGCTGGGAATCTTTGGTTCACATACGCCTACTTCCTGTGCATCCCCTGGATACAGGTGGCCACTTGAGAACAGCAGGCCCAGATAGACACCCCCTCTGTTCTCCTTGCTGTAACTCCTTAGTACTAGTCATCTTTACCTTCTCCCTTATTTACTTAAGTCTATGGCTCCCCGTCAGTAATTCTATTCTTTGTTCTTTTCACCCCAGAGCCAAGTAGAAGCAAGATTGGAAGTGACAAAAACAATGACAGTAAATTGAAAAAGAAACGTTAATCCCTGTGTAGCTATTCTTGTGAATGTTCACTGCTGCAATATTTTGAACTTATGTAATACAAGACTATGATTGGTAAATTCCATCAAACGATGAATTTCTAATGTGCTTTGGGAGCCAGAGGAGGGAGCAGCTATAGGAGGTAGGTTCCATATGGCTCAAAAGAAAACATGATATTTAATCTGGGTCTTGAGATCATAAAGTTAGAAACAGAGTCCTGAGTATTTCATGCAGTGTCAATAGCATGTGCAAAAGAAGAGCGAGCAGATACCATGTGTGGCTAAAACTTCCTGTGTGTGTGAATGGGGTGTTTGGAGGTAGCAATGAAGGACTGGAGGTGAGATCAGAATGGCAGGTGGGGATTGGACTGGGAAATAGTTTTTAATACAAACTATAAAGTTATCACTTTATCTGTAAGATTCAACTGACTTAAAAATTATTCCAATGGCAATATGTACATAAATTAGCCAGAACAAGAATAGAAGTAAGAAGACCAGTTAAAAGCAATATCTTTTAACTGATATATCTCACAGACCATACCCTCCTCCCACCCTTACTAATAAAAGGTTAAGTAGTTGTCACGCCTTCACATGTGATGCCCTCACACCATCACAAGATGGCTGCCTGCACAGTGGGCATGTGCAGGTTGGTGGGGCTGGGCTTGATGATTCGTGCATGGCACGGAGCCTGCCCAGGAGTCCCACCTCCTCCCAGCTCCGTGATGCCAGGCGTGTGGGTCCCGGGACTCTGCACGGCACAGGGGAGGTGGGTCTGGACGGTCCCCATGTGGCACAGAGGCCTGGGGGTCCACGGCTCTGGCCTACCTCTTTGGGGCAATCCATCGAGGAGCCCCGGATGGGTGGGCAGGGCCTACCTCTTTGGGGCGATTGATCATGGGGCTCCCGCACTGTGACAGGGCAGAGGCCAGGCTGGGGGACCCCCCTGCCAGTACACGAATTTAGTGCACTGGTACACTAGTCCTAATATAAAATAGAGGTGATCCTACAACAGAAGGGACATCAACAATCAGCATCCTATTTTGGTAACTTAGATTACCCCTGAAACACAGTGAAATTCAGCCTTTTCATTTAGGACCTAGAATTGCAGATTTTGCTAATTTAAAAGGATTTTTACTTTTAAAATATGTACATTTCAATTTGAAAACCGATTTTGCAGCTTACTCTATCGAAACATTAATCACCTACACTTGAAAAACTAGGAGACTGAAGCCACCTTAATGTGAATCTCATGGTATGTTCAAGCTCAGAGCTCTTATCAGAAGCCTCCACAAGACTAGGAAAGTTTTACGTCGTGGACAATGGAACATAACACTGAGCCTAGAAAGCTGCTGAAGTGAGCTAAGGTGGAAGGAAAGATTATCTTGAAATTTCATAGAATCCATAAGAAAAATCAGGCTGTTTGAATTTATAGATTCTTCTATCCCCCCAAATAATTGCAATTTCCTCCCTACCCCTTACTCACACATTCTCTAGACAATTAATGCTCAAATTTTCATTTAAGCAAGCCATTGCTTCCCCTCAAATTTTAAACTTATTACCAAAACTAGCTTCAGTGACCCTAAGAAAATTATCAAGAAATTCTTGCCAAACGAATCTTTTGTGAATCATTGACGTAGACTTGTGCTTAGGTCTTCTCATTGTCAGACTTGTTCAACAATATTTTTTTCATCTCTCTACTTATCAAGAAAACTGACAAAATTACCACTCACTTCTGTTCCAAATTATGGTTTTATGAAACTTTCAATTCATCATAGATGAAATACCATGACTAATACAAAAATTTATTGTGTTTAAATGCCACTTACAGTGTGGCAAACATCACTTCCTGATGAGTAAATCACATCAAAGAAACAAAAACAATGCAAAAAGTTGTTTGCTTTCAAAAGTTCATTCAACTCCCTTTTAAAGGCAATAAAAATTCTGACCTCAGTGCACCTTTCTTGTTCCTCCTGAGAGTCCCCTTCCTCCTTTGATCTTTTCTGTCATCTCCAACTCCATCATAGATTATAGAACCTCTTTATCCTGTAGACAAGATGGAAGCGTGAAAGGATATGGACTTGGAGTGCAATTTCGGAAGATTGTGATTCAAATCTAATGTTTGCCACACAATAGCTCTGTGACCCAAAACCAGACAACCAACCAGTCTGGCTCAGTTTCCTCAGATGTAAAATGAAGGTAGAAATAACCCACTGTGTAGGTTAAAATAAACTGTGTTCCGTTTAATACAACTGATTCTTCTTGACGGGTTATCTTCATTTTGGAAACAGAGATGATTTCTAGTTAAAACACCTTGATGATTTCTAGTTACCTTAAGGCAGTGGTTCTCAGCCTTGGCTGCACATGAGAATCACCTGGGAATCTTTTTAAAATCCTGATTTCTGGGCTTCATCCTCCGGAAATTCTGTTTCTTTGTTACTAATGTTATGTCCCCACCCCATAACAAAGAAACAGAATTTCCGGAGGATGAGGCCCAGAAATCAGGATTTTAAAAAGATTCCCAGGTGATTCTAATGTGCAGCCAAGGTTGAGCGCCACTGCCTTAAGGGGAAAAGCTAAAACTTATTACTACACAAGATGAGTTTGGTCAAACAAAAATCACAAAAAAGGACCAAAAAAATATAGATCTAAGTATATGAAAATGGATTCAATTGCCCAACTACAAAATGAAAAAATGTTAAAATATAATTTTTAAATAGTCACTTTTAAAACAAAATTTACAAATGTAACATCTAAAACAAAAATCCACAGAAAAATTAAAACTGTAGAAAAATTACACATTAAGCATGTACTAAACAAAAAATATGGTGTAGTTAAAATAATATCAAACCAAAAATAAGCTTTTAAGGGGAAAATCATTATATTAATTGAGAGGGCTTATACATATTAATAAAAAGTTAATTCTCCAGATAACTGTAAAAATTATAAAACTGTATGCATGTAATAAAATACCTTCACATATATACAACAAAAAGTTATAGAATGAAAGGGGAAAATTAACAACCATAGTAGATTTTAAGGCACTCAGTAATTTAGAGATGAAGCAAGCAAAGAATCAGTAAATCTATAGAATATTTAAAGATACAATTAATAATTCCTACATTAATATACATATTAATAAACATATTCATATATTTATGGAACATAGCTAGAGAATAAATATTCTGTTCAAGTGTACACAAACTATCTATGAAAACTGACCACATAGGGAAAGTCTGAATAAATTACAAAGAATTCTATCATAATCTACATTCTCTGATTTTAATATTAAATGAGGAATCAATGATAGAAACGTTTTTAAAGTCCAAGTATTTGAAAAATTAAAATACACTTCTAAATAATTCGTTAGTCAATGGAGAAACTGTATTAAAAATTTAAAACAATTACAAAAATAATACCTATCAAAATTTGAGGTACTTGAAGTAACATTTGTAGTCATAAGTAATTTTATTAAAGAGAAAGAAAGGCTGAATATAAATAAACTGAGTCCAACCTAAGGAATTAGAAAATCAATCCCTTTAAAAACAAAGAAATAAAATTATAATTTAAAACTGCTCTGTGTCAACAGAATGAGGAAACAAGCCACAGAGACAATAGTTGCAAAAGACATATCTGATAAAGAACTGTTATCCAGCCCTAGCTGTTTTTGCCCAGTGGATAGAGCATCGGCCTGCAGACCAAAGGATCCTGAGTTCTGTCCTGGTCCCTAAACACATCGATGTTTCTCTCTGTCTTTCCTTGTCTCTTCCACTCTCCCTAAAAATCAATGAATTGGGTGAGGATTAACAACAAAAAAAGAAGTTACCCAAAATTTATTTTAAAAATTCTTAAAACTCAACAACAAGAGAATGAACAACCCAATTAAAAAATGAGCAAAGACCTTAATAGACACTTCAGCAAAGAAGATATACAGATGACAAATAAGCATACGAAAAGATGCTTCACATCATATGTCATCAGAGAAATGAAAATTAAAACAACAGTGAAATCACTAAACAAATTTTAGAGCAGCCAAAATCCTAAAGTGACAACACCAAATGTTGGTGAGAATGTGAAGTAACAGAAACTCTCATTAGTCGCTGGTGGGAATGCAAAGTGGTACAGCCGTTTTTGAAGACAGTTTGGCGGTTTCTTATAAAACTAAACATAGTCTTACCATAAGATCCATCAACTGTGCTCCCAATGGAGTTTAAAACTTAAGTCCACTAAAAACCTGCATGTGAATGTTTATAGCAGCTTTGTTTAAGGTTGCTAAAACTTGGAAGCAACCAAGATGTTCTTTAGTAGGTGAATGAAAAAATAAACTGTGGTACATCCAGACAATAGGATATTATTTAACACGAAAAAGAAATGAGCTATGAAGCCATGGAAAGATATGGGTGAGCTTTACAAGCCTATTACTAAGTGGAAGTAGTCAATCTGAAAAGGATACATCTAATGATTCCAACTATAAGACATTCTAGAAAAGGTAAAACAATGGAGACAGATCATGGTTGCCAGGTGTGGAATGGGGAAGGCAGTAGGAAGAGATGAATAAGAAGGGCAGAAAAGATTTTTAAATATATATTTTATTGATTTTTTTTTTTTTATAGAGAGGAAGGGAGAGGGATAGAGAGTTAGAAACATCGATGAGAGAGAAGCATCGACCAGTTGCCTCTTGCACACCCTCTACTGGGGATGTGCCCACAACCAAGGTACATGCCCTTGACCAGAATCGAACCTGAGACCCTTCAGTCCACAGGCCAACGTTCTATCCAGTGAGCCAAACCAGCTACGGCACAAAAGATTTTTAGAGCAGTGAAAGTACTCTATATGATACCATAATAATGGATCTGTATCATAATACATATGTCCAAACCCATAGAAAGTACCATACCTAGAGTGAACCCTAGTGTAAACTATGGACTTCGAGTGATAACGATGTGTTAATGTAGGTTCATCAATTGTAACAAATGTACCACTCTGGAGGGTATGTTAACAATGGAGGACGCTATGCATGTGTGAGAGGCAGGATGAATGTGGCAAATCTCTGTATCCTTTCGATTTTGTGGTGAACCTAAAAGCACTCTAGAAAAAAAATATGTTTTTAAAAAAGAAAGCTATAGACTCACTAATCAGGGCTAGAGATTGATTTGTTGTTGTTACAGAAAGTCATCTCTGTTTTCAAAATGAAGATAACCTGGCAAGAAGAATCAATTGTATGAACTTGGATAAACCACTTACTGTCATAATTCTCTTTCCTAAAATTTAAAATGAGGCTAATACTATCTAAATCAAGAATTAATTACATTCAAGCCTCATGCAATTTTCTTAATAGGAACCTGATAAAGTAAACTGAATTCAGTTAAGTTAAGGTGAAGTTATTTCCAGCAGATAGAGCTCCCCAAAGTCATTCTAGCGATCACATCTGTTAGCCTATGTGTACAAGGTCACGAGGAAGCCTTCTGATACTTCTATGGGACATGTTGTGCACAGATCGCCTCTGGCTGGATTCCCTCCATGTCCAGAGCAGCTACCTCACACACTTGCTGCATGTTCAGAAAGGCTGTTTCTAAGTACTAACTCCCTCAAAGTCTTATTACCCCGTCAACGAAACTCTCCCCCAGTGCACGGTGCAAAGGTCCATCCTCACCACTGCCTCTTTGGTGTCAGTTCACATCTGGAGCACCCAGACCAAATAAGAATCTTGCATTTTGCTAACATTTCCAAGACAGTCTTAGTGATCATATGTAAACAATGAGAAACAACAAAAAAGGAGAAACAATAAAAAGGAAAACACATGAGAAATTGGTTTGCACAATAAAATCCTTCAAGCTTTTGGGATTTAGCCACCTTCTGGGCTGCAAAGCTTATTTCTGAATTGAGTCCTTTCTCCAATGTTTATCAGAGGTAGATAGCATGCCCTCTATCCTGCATCTGCCAAGCCCTATGTCAATGCTCAACAAATATGAAAGAAAAATGATGATAAAGATGTGAAGCCAAAACCTATGTAACCCTTTGCCAACTCCTGTATTTTGAAATTCTGAATTGCAAGCTAGACCATATGGTTCTATGTACCTTACTGACTAGAGGCTTCTCTCTTGGAAAATGACTCAGTCATGCATTTGTTTTTCTGGGGATGGCTGCATTTTCTAAAACCTCCTGTCCTCCAAAGCCCGCATACTTTTTTTTTAAAAAAGGAAAACCTTATGAAAAGCAGAATATTTAAGAGCCATTAGTAGTGACACTCACAAGTTTTCATACTTACCCACAACTCTCCAAGCAGGCCTCCCTGTTGTTACTAAATTTTTTCTCTTGCTGAGATTTCCCAGCATGCTCTAGGATTATCAAGTAAAGCCAAATATTAAGAGGAAAACCTTGAAAATCCTTCATTGCCTGGGGTGGAATCAAATCAGAGGAGCTCTCTGCTCTGGCACCAGCCAGCTGAGCTGCAAACACTGACCCAGCGCCTGCAGAGAAGACTCATCATGAGCAGGAGCCCATAATGTTGCCCAAATACGTTGTAGATTCACAAATGGGGGGAAATGAAGTATATGAAACAGTGGGAAAGTTTGCAGAAATAACCGTTAATATTTACTTCAGGCATTCATCTGTACATTGCAATATTGAAATGTTTTTCCCTCAGCATTTCCTTTTGCCCTCAAGGCACTATATATTTGATAAGATTCTGAATTCCTTAATCATAGCAGTTATGCACCATGTTTCAATTTTCAACTAAATGTAGCTTTTGTCAAAGTGAGTGCTGAACCCAGAAGACAGTTGACATTAAAACTGAAAGAGAGAGGAAAATAAATAAATAAAAGCTGAGCTGGAGATAAGAACATGGATGCCTGTATTCCTGATCAAATGAATTTTATTATGCCACATTCCAGTGTCTCCTTTATGTATTCTACTTGATTGCTCAGATTGTGAAAATTACAAAATAAAAATTAAGTGGCTGTGTAATATCTGACTTGACAGTTTTTCTACCTGGAATTTCTTTCTTTTGCAGCATTAACTCTGATTCAAGGAGAGGATGCATGAAATATGGATAGCCATCTGTCTTGTTTAGTGGAATGGGAAGGTAGTGGGAAGGTAAGCGAGCCTGGTTTCTACCATGTCTTAAATGAATCCCTATGACTTCCTGAGCCTGGCCTGTGCTTAAACTTTTACAGGACGTCATTCTTGGTAAAGAAAATGGAATCTCTAAGATTGTTGTCTTTGAAAGAGTATCTCTGGGCATGAAAAGGCATGTTGACAATTATTCAAGTCTGAATAATCTGAATAACCTGTCTATCAAATAAAACTGATATTCATGGGAGAAGCTTCTGGTTCAGTTCATAACTCAACCATACAGGTGTTGTGAGTTTTTTTGCACTTCTGTATATAACAGAAAGACTGTATTTGTACTTCCCATCTCATAACATAGATTGTTAAAAAGACATGTACTCAAGAATAAAATGGCTACCAGTGCAGTTGGTGATACTGCCTTGATTTTTGCTAAGATGTCAGCAGTTTTACCTACCATTGCTTTTTCACTCTCACTGCAAATGTTAAAACAGTGAAAAGAAAAGCAAAATTTAGGATAATTTTGACCTCACAGACCCATTGGGATATCTCAGGAATCACCAGGCATCCACAGATAACACTTTGATAACAACTATCTTCCTATATTAATATAAAATCATGATGTTAACATATTGGCTTCAGGACAGCAAACAGAAACAAGGAGAGAACAAAAGCGAGTCCATTTTTTTAAATACAAATTTTCTACCTTGTATTTTCCCCTGGGTATTACCTACTTTAAAAAAAAAAAATCACAGTAAACTAATTGATAAAAGAACATTAGTTCCCAAAGGCTTGATGTAACAAATGATCACTTCTGATAATTTCAAAAAACACATTTATTCTCTCACAGTTCTAGAGGCTATCAGTCTGAAATCTAGGTGTCAGCAAGTCCACCCCCATCCCCACTCTGAAAGCTCTAGGGAAGAATCCTCCTTTGCCTCTTCCTAGCTTCTGGTGGTTCCCAACAGTCCTTGGTGTGCTTTGGCTTGTAGCGACATCACTACAAACTCTGCCTCCATCTGCACATGGAGTTCTCTCTATGTGTCTTGTTTGTGCATCCTCCTCTCTTATAAAAACACCAATCATCTGATTTGGGGCCAACGCTATTCCAGAATGACTTAATCTTAAATTGATTACATTTGCAAAGTCCATGTTTTCAAATAAGATCACATTCATAGTCATTGGGGGTTAGGACTTGAACATATGTTTTGGGGGGATAAAAAATGAGAGACATGAGTTGTTTTGTTTTGCTATTATTATGTTGTATAATGGGTTTAATTGTGTCCTTTAAACTGACAATAATACATAATAATAATAAATTAATAGCAACTCATGCTCCTCATTGATCTTCAAGGAAATATTGGGCAAGACATTTTACTTTTTGAATCAGCTTGAGGTATAATTATATATAATAAACTGCACATATTTACAGTGTAAATGTTTAAGTTTTAACATATGTATATACTCATGAAAGTATCACCACAATCAAGATAGTAAATATATCCATCAACCCAATAAATTTCCAGGTGCTCCTTTGTAATCCCTCCTTCTTGCTCCTCCCCACCCCCACCTCATGTCCCCAAGAAACCACTGATTTGCTTTCTATCACTATGATTAGTTCTTATTTTATAGAGTCTTATATGTGTGGTGGAATCACACAGTAAATAATCTTTTTTGACTGGTTTCTTTCACTCAGCATAATTATATTGTGATTCATCTATGTTGTCACATGTGTCAACGATTCCTTCCTTTTAACTGCTAAATACTATTCCATTGTATGGTTGTAGCACTATTTGTTTATCTATTGACCTTCTGGTAGAAACTTGGATTCCAGATTTGGTACAAATAAAACTAATAAAGAACTTTTAAATCTTCCAAATGCAAGGAATTTACTTTTATTACGTGCTATATATTTTATTTGTTCATGAACTAACAAAGTATTTGTTGTTGTAAGTAAATCTAAGCTCTTGTGTTTTTCAAGAAGTGGATTCCACTGGTATAAATGGTGGAAAACTTTCAGGAAGAAAGATACATGATAAATTAAGAGCCAAAAAGTGAGCCATAAATTTTCTACTCAGTAATCACACTCTTAGAAATTTAAACTAAATGATTAATTTTTTATTTTATGTTTTTTCACATATTCTTTAGTTTTTATTTACAGTTGCATAGTATGTCATTGTGTGAATGTATCATAGTTTATGCAACCAATCATCTCTGAGTGTTTTTCCCCAGTATTTTTTCATTACAAACAGTGATGTACCTTGTTCATATGTATTTTTGTACTGGTGAAGGTGTATCTTCAAAGTAAATTTTATTTCTATTTTTTTTCCTTTTTAAATTTAATTTATTGGGGTGACATTGGTTAATAAAAGCATACAGGTTTAAAGTGTACATCTTCATAACACATAATTTGCATACTGTATTATGCATTCAGTACCCAAAAATTGGGGCACTGTGGAAAACAGTTTAGAGTTTCCTCAAAAAATTAAAAAATAAAACTGCCTTATGAGCCAGTGATTCCACTTCTAGGAATATATCCAAAGAAACACAAAACACTAATTTGAAAGATATATGCACCTCTCTATTCCTTGCAGCATTATTTACAATAGCCAAGATTTGGAAGCAGCCCAAAGGTCCATCAGTAGATGAGTGGATAAAAAGGTTGTGGTACATTTACACAATGGAATACTACTTGGCCATAAAAAAGAAGGAAATCTTACTTTTTGCAACAGCTTGGATGGACCTGGAGAGTATTATGCTAAGTGAAATAAGCCATTACAGGAAGGCATACATGTATGCAATATGATTTCACTTATATGTGGAATCTGATGAACAAAATAAACTGATGAACAAAATAGAAACAGATTCATAGATACAGAGAACGGGCTGACAGCTGTCAGGGGGGAAGGGATTGGGGGGCTGGGTGAAAAAAGTAAAGGGATTAAGAAAAAAAATATGGTGATTGCTAGAGGGAAAAGAAGATGGGGATGGTGGAAGAGGGCAAAGGGGTGATAAATGGTGGTGGAAAGAGACTTGACTAAAAGATTAACTTTTAAGTAAAAGGAAAGGTAAGTTGGTGAAGATATTTTGTACAGACCTCTCTAGAATAATAAAACTTTGGAAACATCCTAAAAATATAATAAAGAAATATTGAAACAACATGAGACAGAGTTATAGATATAACATTCAGTTAAAAAAGCATAATATGAAATTATGTATACATTATGATTACAACCATATAAAATTTAGATATGTTTGTGAACAAGGGAACTGAAAATTTATTAGTGATATGCATGATCCACAGTTATGGATTGTGAATGATATATTTTTACTGTCTTTATTTTTGTTATAAAATGTATATGATAATAAACATCAGGAGTAAACAGTTGACTACTCCAAAGTCACTGAACTCATAGGCTTCTTCTCCATGATTATATGTAAATCTGTATGTATCCATCTGATCCATTCTCTATCATCAATGAAGTAAATTAGGATGTTGCCAGAAGGCCAGTCTAATCTAGATAGATAGATAGATAGATAGATAGATAGATAGATAGATAGATAGATAAGACAGAACCTAGAGGCTGGTATGAGAAAGTCCACTCTGTAAATCTTTCAACTCAAAAGTATATACATATAAATGAAAAATATCAAGTATTGGTGAGGTTTAACACCTACTGGTGGGTATTTGAATTGGTACAATCTTTTTTTATTTTCACTTTGGAAAACTACTTGGCATTATCTAATAAAGCATAGCATATTGCATACACTATGACCATAAATCCATTTCTAGGTGTATATCCAACAGAAATACACATGTTTGCACAGCAAAGGCATGTACTAGAATATTGATAGCAACATTACTTGTAAGAGCCCAAAACTACCCAAATTCTCATCAACAGAGAATGAATAAATAACTCGTAGCAGAGACACACAATATAATCCTATAAGATAATTAGAATATACAACCTACAATTACACATATTCATATGGCTGGATGTCAGAAATGTTTAGAGAACTAAGCCAGATGCAAAAGAGTGATAGTAGTTGTCTTTGGAGATAGAAGAGGAGACACTGAAAGGAGCATCAAGAGGCTTCTGGGGCCCTGACCAGGTACCTCAGTTGGTTAGAGCAGTGGTCGGCAAACTGCGGCTCACGAGTCACATGCGGCTCTTTGGACCCTTGAGTGTGGCTCTTCCACAAAATACCACGTACGGGCGCGCAGTACAGTGCAATTGAAACTTCGTGGCCCACGTGCAGAAGTCGGTTTTCGGCCTGGGCGAGTCTATTTTGAAGAAGTGGCATTAGAAGAAGTGGGGGGTGTCGGTTGGTTGGGCAATGGGCAATGCAGCGTGGGGGAGGCGTGCGCGATTCATGCACGAGTTGAGTGAGCCAGTCAGTCAGCAGTCTCACTGTGCGGTGGTTAGTGCTAGTCGCGTCCGCAAATCACGTGGGGGTGGCAAAAGACAGACGAAACAAGTATACAAGACGAGTGTGGATGGGAGAGTTGGAAGGGGTCAACCTCAGCGAATGTACCTCAATCAGATTGAGGACATTTTTAGCAAAGGCCAGCTTAGGAGTACCCTAATTAAGTTAATAACAATGTACCTACCTATATAGTTTAAGTTTAAAAAATTTGGCTCTCAAAAGAAATTTCAGTTGTTGTACTGGTGATATTTGGCTCTGTTGACTAATGAGTTTGCCGACCACTGGGTTAGAGCATTATCCCAACATACCAAAGTTGCAGGTTTGATCCCGGATCAGGGCACATATAAGAAGCAGCCAATGAATGCATTAATGAGTGGAGCAACAAATCGATGTCTCTCTCTCTTTCTCAAAAATCAATCAATAAAAATGCCATAGATTTCTTGGCACTAATTTTGTATCCTGCTACATTGCTGAATTCATTTACTAAGTCTAATAATTTTTTGATGGAGTTTTTAGGATTTTCCATGCACAGTATTATGTCATCTGCAAACAATGACAATTTTACCTCTTCTTTTCCAAATTGGATACCTTTTATTTCTTCTTCTTGTCTAATTGCTATGGCTAGAACTTCCAGTACTATGTTGAACAGGAGTTATGAAAGTGGGCATCCCTGTCTCATTCCTATTCTTAGGTGAAATGGTTTTAGTTTTTGCCCATTGAGTATGATGTTGGCTGTAGGTTTGTCATATAAGGCTTTTATTATGTTGAGGTATGATCCCTCTATTTCCATTTTGCTGAGGGTTTTTATCAGGAAAGGGTGTTGGATTTTGTCAAATGTGTTTTCTGAATCAATTGATATGACTATGTGACTTTTATCTCTCAATTTGTTTATGTGATGTATCACATTAATTGATTTGTGGATATTGTACCATCCTTGCATCCCTGGAATACATCGCCAATAAGGGTTTAATCTCCAACATTTAGTACAGGGAACTCATCCAACTTAACAAAAGAAAGATAAACAACCCAATCAAAAAAATGGGCAATGGACCTAAATAGATACTTTTCAAAAGAGGATATAAGGAAGGCCAAGAGACATATGAAAACATGCTCAAAGTCACTAATCATCTGAGAGATGCAAATCAAAACAACAATGAGGTACCATCTCACACCTGTCAGAATAGTTATCATCAACAAATCAACAAATGACAAGTGCTGGCAAGGATGCAGAGAAAAAGAGGAATCCTTGTGCACTGCTGGTAGGAATGCAGACTAGTGCAGCCACTGTGGAAAACAGTATGGAGTTTCCTCAAAAAACTAAAAATAGAACTCCCGTTTGACCCAGTGATCCCACTTCTAAGAATATATCCCAAGAAACTAGAAACACCAATCAGAAAGGATACATGCACCCCTAAGTTCATAGCAGCACAATTTACAATAGCTAAGAAAGATTAAAATTTTTTAACATATTAAAAAATCAATCAATAACAAAGATGCTTCTGGGGTACTTATAATATATTATTTACTAGAGGCCTGGTGCACGAAATTTGTGTGAGGAGGTGTCCCTCAGCCCGGCCTGTACCCTCTCCAATCCTGGACCCTTGGGGGATATCCCTCTTGCAATCCGGGACTGCTGGCTCCTAACTGCTCACCTGCCTGCCTGATTGACCACCCCTACCCGCCTCTGCCTGCTGGCCTGGTTGCCCCTAACTTCCCTCCCCTGCCAGTCTGGTCACCCTTAACCAGCTCTGCTTCAGCCCCCCACTGTGGCTTTGTGCAGAAGGATGTCCGGAAGATGTCTGGTCTAATTAGCATATTACCCTTTTATTAGTATAGATTATACAGCATAAGCTTTAAGGTAAAATTGCATTAGTAGAAATGAAGAGACATTTCATTAAAAAATGTATATTGGTTTGATATGATTCAAATGCACCTGTTTATGACAAAAATCAAGTCTGTAAGAATAAGATTGCTTGCCCTAGCTGGTTTGGCTCGGTGGCTAGAGCTTCAGCCTGAGGACTGAAGGGTTCCAGGTTCAATTCTGGTCAAGGGCACATGCCTGGGTTGTGGGCTCAATCCCCAGTGGGGTGCGTGCAGGAGGCAGCCAATCAATGATTCTCTCTCATCATTGATGTTTCTATCTCTCTCCCTCTCCCTTCCTCTCTGAAATCAATAAAAATATATTTTATAAAAATAAAAGAATAAGATTGCTGTGTTATCAAAGCCAAGTAAGGTGTGTCATTGATGAAGTCTGAGCAGCTCATTTGCTAAGCAACTTTGCTGGGTTCTTATCAAATAAAATACATGGAGAAGCAACTATGCCCGCCATGCATTTAGGCTGTAAAGACTGAAAGCTGGGGAGGACAGAGTGCTTCTGGGGTAGGAGACAGTGAGGGTCAGTGGCTGGGAGGCAGGGAAGATGCAGGAATGCCCAGTACCTAGAAGTACTGGAGGGTCTTGGATATGCAAAACTGCTGGGGGTGCGGTCAGGCCCTGTGCTCCCAGAGGTCAGGTCTGGATGGAGGCAGGGGTGCAGTTCCAGGGAATCCCCTTCCTGCGAGATTCCTCCTCCTCCCCTTAACCCCCTAACCTGTCCATTTGGAAGAAGTGGGTGGGAAGCAGGTATGCAATGCCTGGGCGGGAGGCCCCTCAGTCCCGGATCTCTTGGGGGGGGGGGGGGGATGTTTGTATTGGTTTATTTGATTCTTCTTACACGTTGAAGAGGGTGTCAGGGGAGTGACTGGCACAGCGGACCTGCACGTGCCTCCGCTAGTGTCCACCTCCGCTGGTGGCCGCCTGTGCACGGGTGGGGGCGGGGGGTGGCGCCCCTGGCCAGTTGGGCCCGGCAGTACTGGGGCGCCTCCACCAGGGGCTGACCCTGGACCAGGTGGCCTCCGGGTTGGACCACAGGGGGCCGCCTCCGCTGGGGGCTGCCCCAGGCAGGCCATGAGGAGGCCCTCCTGGTGATGGCAGTCCCCGCCCACCCGCTCCTGCTGTGCATGCCTCCTGCTGAGCAGCCATGGAGGGCATCCTGGCTAATTTGCATATTCCTCTATTATTATATAGGATTGATCCAAATGCTGGTTATGTGTTTAGTTTGTAGAAATTCATCAAGTTCTACACTTATGCATACTTTTCTCTAATATGCATTGCACTACAATAAAAGTTTTTTGTAAAGTTTATAATCATTATCAACTCTAAGAGTGTTACTAGGAGCTTTTTATGTAGATACTGAGAAGTTTGCAGAGTTTATATAGTGTTTTGAATTTACAATGAACTAGGAAGTCAGGGTTATATATAGCATGGTGCATCTGGGGAACTTTGTAGCCAGCCAGAAATGGTTATTGCTACTCACAGAGCTGAAAGATCTCCATAAATTTTGTTTCCTCTATTGCACCCATCTGATGATTGGCAAAGAAATGAAATATAGAATCAAGAAAGCCAGAATGCCCTCTGTGAGAATAGAATGTGCTGCCAATATGGCACACAGCTGCACCTCTATCCAAACTTAAGAATGGATGAGAGGTCCAAGCTGCTACATGCCTTGGAGAGCTAGTGTGCATCCCTTTGCCAGAAGCACCTTTAGAAAATAAGTTTCCTCTAAGATCATCAAGGGAGAGAAGGAAAATTCTTCCCCAACCAAGAGATGAAAGGAGGGAAGAGTATCAGCTTTTCATTTGTTAAAGATCATCTCCAGGAAGCAGAGGAGAAATTGTAGATCTATCTGAAGGAGTTTTATTTTCCTTTTGTCCTCAAGAACTGTTGAGTTATCAAAATTTCTATTAAGAATTCCAACTATCCTGCTTTTTAATCTTACAATTTCTGTTAGTAAAACAAGGGCCATAGCAAGTTGGTGAACAATTTTCTCATTTCTTCTATATGCCTTTACAAGTGAAAGGCAGAATCTGGCAAAATTGGGAGTAAAGTGAATGCCAGTAATGGGGAATAGTTAAATATATCATGGAATGTCATAGAGTACCATGCAGCCATAAAAAGATAATAAATTAACTTCCAGAATCAAGATTATGCTCTCTAAACATCATTTCCCAATTAAAGGGACCATTCCTCCTTGGAGAAACAATTCAATCTAGGTCTGGTGTAAAAAAAATGTACTGGGTAAGTCAAGTGTGTCTTATTGTGCCAGAAAGCAGGTGAAACTACTGGGATTTTGTCAAAAGAAAACAAAAGTCTAAGAGGTTTCCATTGGCCAAGGATGAGACCTTTTAAGCATCAAATCACACAATAACTTCAATAAACTAAAACATAGATATAAAAATCTATGAGTCCAAAAATGTAATTGATTATTACTGGGTGCTATTACAGCACCAATTCATTATTCAGAAAATTGACAAAGAAAAGAATCAAGCCTTTACTCTGCCTTTCCTATACAAACTGCTTTTCAGGATTACCATTGATGGACAAGGGAGAGTTCTTCATGGAAGAATTCTAGCTAATAAATAAAGAGCAATAATAGATTAATAAAATTATCATTTTTCAACTCTGAATGAAATAATCAATGTAGATAATGTCCAATACTGAATGCTAAACCATTAGGGAAATGTTGATGGGGAAGTTTATATTGAGGAAATGAAACTGACCATACCTCAACCCACTGATCAATCTCGGTGACACTAAAAGTGGGAAAACTAACGTTCAATTTTTCCCAAGGTGATGCAAAAGGAAATACACAATAGCAGCTAGTGAATATTCTTGCTAAAAGAATTGAACCTGAATCCAGTCAATCTTCTATATTCACCTGAGTATGTAAAGAAAACACAGGGTAGAGAATGTGTTAAACGACACCATAAGGATACCATGAGCCAAATCTAGAAGGTGGGAAATTCTACAAGGAAAATAACCTAGTGTCTTTAATAAATAGAGACATTTAAAAGGCATTCAAATCTGTAAATTTAAAAGGGACTTATAAGACTTATCAGGAAAATGCAATGTTTGGCATTTGAATCATTATAAAACAAACCAATCATAAAAAAGACATTTTTGAGGCAATCAATGGGATTTGAATATGGACAAGATATTACATGATTTTAAAGAACTATTATAAATGTTGTTTGAAGTGATAATGGTATTACGGTTATGTTTTTTAAAATCTCTGTTAGCGATACATACTGAAGTGTTTACTGGATAAAAATAACATGAAGTCTGGGATTTGCTTTACATATTCCAACAAAATAACTTACTGGAAAAATAAAGGTAAGGTCTGCATGAGCATGCCATCAATGGGGAAAACGGCCATTTTTACAAAACCAGTGTTTTCCCCCTTCCCATCTCCATTTGATGTCCATCAAAATATACCACTAGTCATTTAGTTTAAAAAATGAAAATGCTTGTGCGCATAGAGTACTTAATGTACAATAAAGGAAAGGGGAAGGAGGAAATGAAAGAATAGAGAGAAAACTATACTGTCTGGGCTTGTGAAGCCAAATGGCGGTTTTCTAACTGGGAATTCTTCTTGGTCTGGAGCAGGGGGTCCTCAAACTTTTTAAACGGGGCCAGTTCACTGTCCCTCAGACCGTTGGAGGGCCGGACTATAGCTTAAAAAAAAACTAGTCGGCTGCTAAGCAACAGGCAGCAGCGGCAAAAACACCCGGCGGGCCGGATAAATGTTTTCGGCTGGCCGCATGTGGCCCGCGGGCCGTAGTTTGAGGACCCCCGCTCCAGACCGAGTTCCTCTGGAGGAACGGAGTTCTGGGTAAGTAGCAGGCTCCCGTTTTAGGAGACACCTGCTGTCTGCTGCCGGAGCTCACCCCCGGGATCTTCACCGCATTTCCAGCTGCGCCGGTGTGTCTGTGTCAGTGATTGGCTGCCCGTCTGTTCAGAATCTGACCTGCCTCGTGGACAGACCCTGCCCTTCACAATAGGCTGTCATTAGTTTGCGAAGAGCTGCATGCCTCTCCATCTTCAGCTGCACCAACCTGGGAACCAACCTGCCCGCCGCCTTCAAATTAATATGATTGTTGTTCTCAGTCTTGACTCCTTCCTTGGGCTTTTTGTAGGCGAGCACCCGGTCCCTCCTCGGCTGCCACTTCACAACTTCACAAGAGAGGTGCCAGGTCCTCGCATCCCTTTGGAGAATTTTAATGCTTTTCATTTATCATTGTAAAAACAGGGACAGTTTTATAACTTTTTTGAATGTAGCGGTTGCATGTAGGTTGGGATAAATTACTCTAAAAGAAATGAATTCTAGATAGTTTTTCCTTCAAGTCAATTGCCTTATTGTTTAAAAAACCTTCTTGTTTAAAAATTACTCCAGCAAAAAATAGATGAAAAATTTAAAAAGTCAGGTGGAATAGATGAAAGAAGATTGACAGAATGCCTATAATTGTTAAAGCCAGGTGATGGGTAATAGTGATTCATGATTGTGCCAAGCCAGCTCAGCCAAGGGTTTGGCAAGCCTGAGGGGCGGGGGGTGGGGGGGAGTGGTGAAGGATGAAGAAAAGACAGAGAGAATAAGCTGGGTCTAGGTGGATCTTCCACAGACAGAGATCCAGGCAGCAAGCTGAGCCTTTATTTTATAGCCAGAGGTAAACAAGGTAGTGGTCACCATAGTTACAATGTTCTTGTGAGTTTCACTTGTTTTGGCAGCACTTGCTACATCTCCCTCAGCCCATTAGCTCCCCAGATAAAATCTAGGGAGCCTCATAAGGTCAAGCCTAATTATGCTATGAGGGCTGTGCCCTCTAAGCTGGGACTTGTTTGTGGCTTTGCCAACAGGTCAGTCCCAGGCTTAACCCTATAGCCGCGCCCTACACATCATATTATTTTTTTCAGCTTTGTATATGTTTTCAATATTCCATTTTTAATTTAAACATAATAAAAGAATAAATTAGAGTTCTGCTAGTTGACCTGGAACAATTCCATGATTTCTTATTGAATGAAAAAAGCAAGATGAGCTAAAACCAGTTTGGCTCAGTGGATAAAGCATCGGCCTGTAAACTGAAAGGTCCCAGGTTCGATTCCGGACAAGGGCATGTGCCTGGGTTGCAGGCACATCCCCCGTAGGAGATGTGCAGGAGGCAGCTGATCAATGTTTCTCTCTCATCGATGTTTCTGACTCTCTATCTCTCTCCCTTCCTCTCTATAAAAAATCAATAAAATATATAAAAAAAAGAAAAAAGCAAGATGAAGTAAAGTATACACTGAAAAACAGTCATAATATGAACATAGTTTTGTAAAATAATGATCTGTTTTTGTTAAATACACACACACATACATATAATCACATATAACTATGTAACATATATACATATATGTATGTTTACATGACTTTATGAGCACTGAGAATTATTTCAAAGGGCACATTCTAGATTAGAAACATGGACTAGTTAGGGGTGGAGAGTGATATGGGTGGGGAGATAGTAGATAATTAAATAAAGAAAAATATTTCACTTAAAAAAGGCATTTTGATATGACCCAATGTGTGGATTTACATGAAATAATATAAATGCATGCATTTCTACATGTATAAAGCAGATTGTTTTTAAGTTTTAAAAAAAGCAAAATCTCCTCACATTTCTAAAACTCAGCTTTTTTCCTAGCAGTAGCCCTGTTAACTATAGTAAAGTAATGCAAATCTGTACATTAGCTGAGCAAGAACAAACCAGGAGCTTTGGGTAGCATCATGCCATGAGCTGAAGTGGGGCAAATAGAAATGGGTGTGTGGTAGCATTCGGAATGGGACTGACTGGAGATCAATACTTCAAAAATGCACTGAAACACTCCCCACTGTGCTGTAGTCATGGATAGCAAGGAAATAAAATGAAATGTCAGCTGAGCATAGAGAAGAGAATAACTATCTTTCTCAGAGCCCACGTATCAGACATAACAGGCATTATTGGCACCAAAGAGTTGGAAAGCACTGACCCAGGAAGCCTTCCCTTGCTTAGCCACATACCAGCTGCATGACCCTGGAGAAGAAACTTGACCTCTGGGCCTCAATTTCTACACATGTAAAAATGAGATCAGACAAGATAATATACATCTACTTTAGGAGTGCTTTTGAAAGTAAAGTGCTGCATATATAATATGCCAAAAAAGGTTGCTGACCCATCCCCCAAACACATATGAACACATCACCACTCACATATGCATTCATTTATGGAAATATAGACCATTCTCATCTAAAATTGCTATATATACGTAAGTATAACAGTATAACTTTCCTCCCAAATTATTGATGAGAAAACCAAGACTTAAAGGACTTAAAAAGCTCATGGTCACATAATAACCTATTGTGATGCTGTTGGGATATAGTAGAGATATATTTTTCTAAAGTCTCATTCATATTCATTAGTTATTTTTTCTGATCTAGAAAGGGCTTTGTAATCCTTGACCTGGAAAATTTCTAAAACTGGGTGCTATAGACTGAATTATCACCCTCCCCCACCCCATTCAAATGTTGAAGCCTCCAATGTGATATTATTTGGAGATGGGGCCTTTGGGAGGTAACTGGGTTTAAATGAGGTCATGAGGAGGGAACCCTCATGATGTGATTAGTGCCCTTGTACAAAGAGACACCAGAGACTTTGCTCTCTCCCCATATGTGAGGACACAATGATAAAAGTCTATTGTCTAAGCCACCCAGTCTCTAGCATTTTGTTACAGCAACCCCAGTTGACTAAGACACCAATTTAGGAGCCTCTACTTTCTGTTTTTACAATATCCCACATCACAACACTCACTATGTTGTTGTACCACTTCCTAGCTATGTAACCTTGGGTAATATATTTTAAACTTCCTGTGCCTCTGTTTCCTTTTCCATACAGTAGGGATAATAATGGAACCTATCTCATAAGACCTCACATCTTATTGTAATGGTTAAATTATTTAATATAGAATCTCACTTAGGACAGTATCTGGCAAATAGTAAGTATTTAATAAGTATGAGAAGGTACTGTTGTTGCTATTGTTTTTGTTGTTATCTGTCAATTTGGCTAAATTATAAACTCCATAAGGGCCTAGAGACCTTGACTGTCTTGCTCACAATAGTCACCTTAAGAATGGACACAGAGATACAGCACATAAATAAATATTTGCTAAATGAACAACTAGATAAGAAAGAAGAGGATGATTCAGCGAGTGGGAAAATATTTTTAGGAAGTACATACTGCACCTATAAGTAAAAACAAAAGCCATTTTCTCATATATTTTAAGCAGAAATTTATAAGTTGCAATTTAATTGATCCAACACACAGCCAAAAGATAAGGGAAAAAATCCTATAATATTCTTCAAACAACTGTCTTGTGCATAATAAAATATCCACTGAAGAATTGTCAGGGGTGTGCTCTATCCTAAAGCCTATTAAATCTGCTTGAACAACCATGGTGCAGGTTTTGGTTTTTCATTTAATTTTAATAAAATATTTTACTGGAGGAAAGTTTGGGGTGTAATAGCAATGAAGTGTGTCTACTGCTTAGGTGACATTTCATTTCATTTCTGGAAACCTATGGAGATGAATACACTAATCCCAATGTCTGGGAATTGTGTATCCACAATTGGGTTGCTGGTTATCCAAAAATGAAATGTCATGTACAAACACATGTTTTTTATTGTTTAATTTCCAACAGTCTTCCCAGGATATCATAATGATAAAAACAATCGTTATTTCAGGATGGGGCACTACATGCATTATAGAAAATGCACCTCATTTGGAATTTCAGTCCTATTCTTGACAAAAGATTAATTAAAATATAAATTTTAAGATACCCATCATTGCTTCCTGAATAAGGGTGATTTTGAACCTTTAATTTTGTTTAGACTGAAATCATAAAGCAAAGGCAAGTATATATTGCACAGGGATTGTCACATAATCTGCACACAAAAGATTATATCTCTAGACAAACCTTTTATAGCCTAAATAAGTGTAGAAGACAACAAGAACAGTACGCAACTTAGATTTAAAAGTGAGGTGGTAATCTGTGGCTCAAGGAAGCCGAAGCAAACAGAGAGCCTGTTCATTCTATTACCAGGACCACAGCTGATTGTTTTTCAATCTTATCGCATATCTCAAAACATCTGAGCCCCTAATTCCCACCTTGAACTAAATTGTCTGAAGAAATTTAACAATATTGCCCTGCTCCTCTGAAGTACAAATAAGTTGCTCAATAATTTATTCTCCCCAAACTAAAGAGGGAAGAAAATTCTCTTCTGGACCTTCCCAGTAGCCTTCAGGGAGACTGCCAAGAAAAAGCTTCCCAAAGATTTCTAACATAACTGTTTGTATTGAATAATACCCACGTGTCATCTCTGTTAGAACCCCTCACATCCATCCCTATGGAAAAGAACGAAAGAATCAATATTCATGAAATCCTTGTGTACATTTGTTTGGGGAAATCAAGTCTTGTTGGAGAGAGAGTAGAGGAAGTTTATTTCTCCTGCTCCGAAATTTCATCACTAGAGATTCTGTGCAGCAAACCTCTGTCTGACAAAAGCAAGAGTTAAGCTAATCAAATAAAGTATTGAATGGTGTTCCCTGACAACACCACACCAATTAATTGTTTCAGAATATGTATTACCTTCTCTTTTCTAGCAACACTCTGTATTGCCCTGGGTAACATCATCTATTCATATGGTTTTAAATATTACCTATATGCTAATGATGTTCAAACTTATATCTCTGTCCCTAACTTGTGCTTAAGTTCCAGACTTTTATACCAACTTCTTGCTTGATTTATCCCTCAGGATGAAGAATGGAATCTCAAACATAAGCATTTTTAATACAGAACTCTTGATTTTCTTCCTACTCACTTGCTCAAACCCCAGATCTAGGATTCATCCTTGATTATTTCTTTCCTTCTCCAGTAGCAATCACTTAGACTGGCTTCCTAATCTATAATAATAAAAGCGTAATTATGCTAATTAGACCAGACATCCTTCTGGAAGTCTTTCCGTCCTTCCAAACAAAGCTGGGTCCTGGGTGCCTGCCGGTGGCTGGGGGAAAGCGCAGGTCCCGGGTGCCAGGGGGAACCCAGTGTCGGCAGCCAGGGGAAGGAAAGCCTATTCTTGCATGAATTTCATGCATCAGGCCTCTAGTTAGCAATAAAGAGATAAACGTGTAAATTAAAAATAGTAATTAACATACTGGTGTCATGAAGACTGTGAAATGGGGTAATATGAGAGGGAAGGAGCAGTCAAGGAAACCATTTTTTAGAAAGGTTTTGATTCTGTTATTTGGATGTCTAGATGGAGATGTCCATGCAAAGATCTAGGGACCAGACATCCTATGCAGAAGGAACAGTTAGGACAATGACTGTCAGGCAAGAAAAAAGACTGATTTGAATGAAGTGGAATGTACCTTTGAGCTCTGGTTACAAAGGGAGATAAGAGTCAACTCATAGAATATTTTAAACCAAAATAAGGAGCTTGGAATTTATTTTATCTAAGTGCAATAGCAAAATATTGGCAAACTTTAACCTGAGTAGTGACAAGATCTATTTCATTTTTAAAATATCACTCAAGTTTCTTGGGAAACATGAACTAAATTCATTTGAATCCTCCTACCACCATCACCACCACACATAGATACCATTGCTTATATTGAAAATACTAAGGATCCTAAAACACCAATAAGAAAATATATATGCACCCCTATGTTCATAGCAGTGCCCAAGTGCCCATCAGCAGATGAGTAAATAAAAAAGATGTGGTATATTTACACAATGGAATACTATGAAGCCATAAAAAAGAAGGATCTCTTATCCTTTGAGATAGTATGGATGCACTTGAAGAGTATTATGCTAAGTGAAATAAACCAGTCAGAGAAAGACAAATATCACATGATCTCACTAAAATGGAATCTAATAAAAAAATAAAGTGATGAACAGAATAGATCGAGACATGGAAGAATGGAACAGACTGATGAATCTCAGTGGAAGGAGTGAGGGGGGAAGGAAGAGGTTAACCAAAGAACTTATATGCATATGTGCATAACCCATGGACACAGACAATTTGTGCAGTGAAGGCTATGGGGGGGGGGGGTCGGAGTGGAGAGGGTCAATGGAGAGGAAAAGAGACATCTGTAATACTTGCAACAATAAAGATAAATTTTAAAGAAAGAAAAAAACACATGAATGCTAGGTGGAAGCATAGAGCAATAATACAGAATACATGGTCAACTAGGAAGAAGAAAGGAAGGGATGGAAGGAGAAAATGAAAGAAGCAGAGAACAAAGAATGGAGAAAAACCATAAGAAACCAGGATGATGGAAAGAATTCTGAGAGTGGTAATTTTGACATCTGATGAGATGGTTCACAGGTGTCAGTATCAACCCTGGATGCTAAGGGCAGGGATTCTGCCTTGCAGGTAGGAAAGGAGATCAGGCTCTGGGGCAGTATGAGGCAGGAAGCTGAAAATATGAATCTGCATAGAGTCAAATTCCTGAAAGGACTTTCCTGTCAGATAAAGAGGACAAGAAAAACTCCATCCACAACTCAGGGAATGGAATATATAGAAAGTTTGCAGATTGCTGGGAATCTGTGTGGAAAATGAGTTTAATTTTTCATGAAATTGAAACCCCACAGAGATATGATATCAGAAGCTACAATGCCCAATGAGTATAACAAATGCAAATTAAGAGATTATAAAAACTGCTTTAGTACTAGTGAATCCCTGAAGCCCAAGCAAATACATTGCAAAACTGGGCTACAAAGAAGTGCATGGCTTACATAGAAAAACCAACTCCAGTTAAACAGGAACTTACAGTAAAATATTACAAACCACACAAGAAATGAAACCACTTGAAAGAAAATCAGTAGAAATAGTCATCAGTAGGTTTAACACCACAAGTTCTAGAGTAGTTAATAAAAAAAAGTCCTAAAGAGATTATAAAATAAGAATAGAAACTAAAAGAAAAGAGCTGGGCTCTAGAAAAAGAAGAAAAATTAAAACAAAACACATTTTAAAAATTATTATTCCAAAACAATTTTGAGAAAAAATGAAGTGGGAGGCCTCACATTTCTGACTTCAAGACATATTACAAAGCTACAGTAATCAAAATAGTATGGCACTGGCATAAAGACACAAAATAGAAATCTCAGAAATAAATCCATGCATATGTGGTCATATGATCTTTGATAAAGGTGTCAAGACTACACAATGAAGAAAGGATAGTATCTTCAAAAAATGGTTCTGGGGAAATGGCATATCTGCATGCAAAATAATAAAAGTAGACTCTTATATTACACCATGCACACAAATAAACACAAAATGGATTACAGACTTAAATATAAGACCTGAAATGATAAAACTCCTAGAAGAAAACATAAAGAAAATATTTATAACATTTGTGCTAATAATGATTTCTTGGATTTGGCAACAAAAGGAAAAATAGATGTAGGATTACATGTAACTAAAAATCTGCACAGAAAGGAAACAATCAACAGAGTAAAAACGTAAGCCACAGAATGGGAAAAGCTATTTGTAAACCATCTAACTGATAAGAACTTAATATCCAAAATATTAACAAACATCCACAATTCAATAGCAGAAAACAAATAACCTAATTTAAAAGTGGGCAAAGGACTTAAGTAGACACTTCTCCCAAGGTGGCATATAAATACCTACAGGCATATGAAAAGATGTTCAATGTTGCTAATCATTGAAGAAATGCAAATCAAGCCACAATGAGGTATCACCTCAAACCTGTTAAAATGGACATTCTAAAAAAAAAAAAAAAACCACACACAAAATAACAGAAAATAGAAGCATTGGCAAGGATGTTGAGAAATTGGAACCCTATGCACTATTGGAAGAAATGTAATTTGGTGCAGTCACTGTGAAAAACAGTATAGTCTCTTCAAAATATTAAAAATAGTAGTACCAAAAGAACCAGCATATCAAAGTATCCAGAAATACCATTTCTGATATTTATTTAAAAAATAAAGGAAATCAGGATCTCAGGATATCTGTTCTCTCTCTCTCTCTCTCTCTCTCTCTCTCTCTCTCTCTCTCTCTCTCCCTCTCTTGGACTTGGATTGTCCTTATTTTTTAATTTTTAATTTTTAATTTTTTTAAATTTCTTTATTGATTAAGTTATTACATATGTGTCCTTATCCCCAGCAATATTATGCACAATGGCCAATAGGTGGAAACACCCTAAGTATCCCAACAACAGGTGAATGAATAAAGAAAATGTGGTATATCTCTACAATGGTATTTCAAAGGAAGGAAATCCTGTCTCTGCTACAGCATGGATGAACCTTGAGGTCATAATGCTAAGTGAAATAAGCCAGTCACCAAAAGACATATACTACATAATTCCACTTATATGAGATATCTAAAGTTTTCAAAATCAGAGAAGTGGAAAGTAGAATAGTGGCTGCTTCTATGTGGAGAGAGGAAATGGGGAATTACTATTCACTGGGCATAGAATTTCAGTTATGCAAGATAAAATAGTTCTAGTTGTATCTGCTATACAACTTTGTGCCTGTAGTTAATAATGCTACATACTTAAAAATTTGCTAAGAGGGTAATTTTCATGCTATTTGATGTGTTTTTTTTAACACAGCAAAATGTTTTAGGGACACGTTTACATTTTAATAAATTATTTCAAAAAATTTTTCATTTAAAAGTTCAATAAGTAGGTTATAGCAGATGTAACCAGCTCAAGAGAAAATTAGTACACTACAAATACATTTAAAAAGTACACAAAATGCAGCACAATCAACTACAAAGAAATGTAAATTATGCAGGAGGGATTAAGAAACATGAAGAATAGAAAAAGATATTCAACATACATCTCACAGGATGACAAGAAGTAGAGAATTGTGAAAAGGCAATAGTTAGGTCTTCTTAATTACAGGACTCTATACATTTTGGTCCAAGTATGAGTACATGTCCAAACAAATTTAGACAGAATATTCCCCTAAGGTAGATACATGATGATGGGAGATTTCCACTAGGTTGCAAGATACAATGTTAGAAAAAGGGTATTGTGCTTTGGGTGATGGGGGTAGAGGAATGTGCAGTGTGGGATGAAAAACATTTGTAACTCCTTAGCCTTTCCACACCTATTTTACTCTTTCTTTGTGCAAGCTATATCTCTTATCAGAGAGCCATCAGAATTGAAGGGAGCTCTCCACTCTCAGGTCTTGTCACAGTCTCAAGAAAGAATTCAGACAAGTGAAAGAAAGCAGCATTGAAGCAAAACAAGTGAATTTACTAAGAATAAACTTGATATTCCTTGGTTGGTGAGCAGTGGTTAGAGCATCAGCCCACAGACCAAAGGGTTGCAAGTTTGATTTCCGATCAAGAGCACATATCTTGGTTGCAGGTTCGATCCCTGGCCCCTGGTGCATGCAGGAGGCAACCAATTGATGTGTCTCTCTCATATCAATGTTTTTCTCTCTTCCTCTCTCTCTCTTCTCTCTGCTCTGTTCTGTTTAAAAATCAATGGAAAACAATATCATTGGGTGAGGATTGAAAAAAAAAAGAATACACTTGGCATAAAGAACAAGTGGGCAACATATCTAGTCTGAGTGTCCTGCCAGGTGGGCGTTTAAGGGTTTTATACTCCTCCCCCTGCCCCTGCCACCCCCCAAAGGTTTCAAGGTTCCCCTGCTGGATAGACTAGATTTCAAGGTATCTCTTTTACATTGTTGTGGCTTTTCCCAGAACGTTCTCATAAATTCTGGGAACATCTGGTGATTTTATCTTGGAAGATCCCAAGACTGCTGACTTCTTTGTTCAGTTGGTGAGATAAACTCCCTCTTTTTTTCTGCCTTTCCCTCCTCCTGCCCTAGCAGGTATTTGTCCTGCCTAGTATTCCCTGCCTCAAGTGATACCATCCAAATGTTTTTGTTTTTTTTTGTTATTTGTTCCCCAGACTTCATCTGTCCCTCGGTTTAGCTGACACAATTGGCATTAATGGGGTCTTTGTTCTCTATTTTCCCAGGCCAGGGTGTTTTAAGCTATGTATTCCCTGATTAGTGAGGAGAGGTATAAACCATTTGCTCTCAAGTACCTTGACTGGGGAAGTTAAGGTCTTGTGATTCACAGGCTGGCTATAAGCTGCCCAAACTGTTTGGCCTTATTTAATTTTCTTGTCTCAGTTTCCCCATTCCACTTGTCCGGGAATTTTCCTAGCTTATTACTATCCTGCCACATATTCAGCAGAGGAAAACATTCCTAAAACAAAAGCACACACTTCTGAGCACCCGCTATGAATTGGACGCTCTCCTGGGTAGTAGGACCGGTAAGACAAATGAGCCCTGATCCACGGAGACTCCATGTCAGGGGCTAAGAGAGGCTGATGATAGTGCAGGGCTCCTTCTGTGTCTCCCTCCCTCACAAGTCCACAGCACTGGGAGCCAGCTGTGACGATGATTGAAAGCCAAATAAAGGTATTTTAACCTCCTCTCAACCCTGGTTTGAGTTCATAATGAAAAAAAAAGGCAGCAGCCTCTCTTGTAGCCACAGTCGCTTTCCTGTGCTCTTTTGCCAGAAGCACCTCATTTGGAATAGCTTGGGCGCCCTGGGCTCTTCGTAAGGATTGGTGTGGGTGAGTTTCTTTGTTTTATAATTGTGAAAAATTCTCTGCTCACAGCTAAAAAAAAAAAAGCATGGCTGTGTGCAGGGTGGGAGACAAATAACCAGGAATGGAGCATGCTGGAACCTGCAGCCAGAGAGCCCTGGATGGCAGGGGGGTCTGCTGAGAGATCAGGACAGGGCAGCAGGCACAGTGATTAAATGCAGTCTGCTGAACATGAAAGAAGACACTGGAAAATAAAACAGCGCTGCCAAACTACACTCTAGAAAAGAAATGGGTTAAATAATCTACTTAAATCCTTTGGCATTTGAGTGAAGCTCAAGTGATAATTCAAGCAAGTCAGCTCAGAAGATTACTGAATCAGCATCTTACCTTCAGGGCCATCAAATGTAAGTTGTTCTTGCCTTGAAATCTTGCCTTGAAAACCACTATCGAGAGGGTGACCTTTTTTTTTTCCTGATTTGCCTGGAGGCAGTCTTTGTTTATAACTGTTGTCTGAGCTCTTAATTTTTTCAGTATTTATTCAAAAATCTTTAAGTCATGTATTATTTTATTGTTATGATGATGATGATGATGATATGCATGGCATTAGAGTTTGCTAGGATGGACTTAATAGACTTCACAGGAAGTAGAAGTGTGCTGCTATAATGTGACGCTCAGAGCCCCATCAGGACTGAAGGACTTGTCTCCCAGCTGCCCGGAAAGGCTTCTGGCAGAAAACCCCAGCTGTCAACTCTCATCAGAATCACTTCAGATAAAGTGTCATCTCAACCATGCTACAACCTCTTCCCAGCATACCTATGTCCAATGACTGGTATATGTGGATTCACAAAGGTCTGGCCCCCTTGCCAAGCTTCCGAGTTCCCCGTGGAGTTGGCCTGTGTCGAGGCTGCCTCACAGGCCAGCTTCTCCTTCTGCACAGTCCTCCTCCTCCTTTTCTTTCCAGAGCTGGTGATCCCAAGAGCACTTCCTGACAAACTCCTGCAAACTAAATTCGATCTCAGCAGGCCACAGCCTCGGACACTCGCCACTTTCGACATTGGGCTGGTCCAGTAGTACATGGACACGAATCTGCATTCTCACTCTGGTTCGATCAGAGGATGCCCAGAGATAACCTATTTCACTTTTCCTGAGTTTATATCAACAGTCTTTGAAACTCTCTATTGACCACACCAGGACTCCCCTTTCTTTGAAATGCCACAGACTTTGTCTTTGTGGTCACATCACCATCAATACACTCAGCCAGGCTAGAAATATGAAGCTCATATCTGACATGTCACTCTCCATCTACATTCAGTCACTTATAAAAGTCCTGCTTTGTTATATCCTAAGAACTTCACATGTTCATTCTGTTCTCCCCATCTCCACCCAACACTCTCATTTAGATCTCTCACCTTGGGTCACTAGGACTGATGTGATCACCTCCAACTAGCTGCTCTGTCTCTGGCCCTGCCTTCCTTAGATCCATCTTCCATGGATTACTCATGATTTATTTAAAACAAAAATCTAATCAGGTCCATTCCCTGCTCAAACCCTTCAAAGGTCCAAGCTACTTGATATGGCCCAAAGCCCCATGTGATCAGTCTGTGTTTTACATCTTTTACCTCATTGCTGTGTCATATTTTTCTTAGGTTATCTCTGTATATATCCCTATCTTAAAACAGAATTCTTTTGTGGCTGATTTTTACATCTTTGTAGTCTCCATGCCTAGCACAGTGGCTGGGATATGTTATCCCCTTAATAAATTTTGAACTGAACTGGGCTTCTACTATTGTTTGCATTTATATGTGCATCTTTAATCTTAAGCTTTTATGTGCCTGTGTCTTGATTCTTTAACCTAGAAGTACATTCTTAGGGGTAGTCCTTAGGGCTATTTACAAATATTCCAATTCTCTTCTGGGAACATTGTAGAATTCTATTTCCCTTTATAGTGAGAGATAATCATGTGATTTGTCCTGGCCAATAAAATATGAACAGAAATAGCATGTGCCATTTCCAAGGTGAAAGCATTTAATCACCCAGTGTAAGATACTGCCACTATCTTTCCCCCCTTGCTATATGGAAAACACAAGAAGAAACTGAGCACCCATCAGCCTGGGTTCTTGAGCGACAAGGATAAGCAGAATTTTCTGCTGATCTGTGCGTGATGTGTGGCATAAGCCAGGTACAAACATTACCATCCATTGGGATAGAGGGATTGTTTATTGCAATCCTGATTGCTCTGTTCCCTAAGGACAGGAACTGTGCCACTTATCTTTGTGCCTCCATAGTGCATATTCAAAACAGAGAAGAATAAAAATGTTATGTTTAAATTTTTATTTCTGATTTTTCCTAGTTCATAATGTCTGATTTCAAATATTTCTCTCTTATCTGTTCTATCTCATTATTAAAGCACAATTTCTGATCCTTTTTGGAACTATTATGGTTTCTAAAATATATAAATTAAAATGTCTAATCAGTTAGTAATCCAATGTTGATCACTCATATAACATTTTGTGTAGAATAAAATGTCTTCCCTCTGATGACTGAACAAATCATACAGCACAGCTATAGGCAGTGCTCTGCGGGGGAGGATAAAGGAGGGAGGCGATGAGCACTTGCATCCAGCTCTGAGCAGCAAAGCAAGGGGCTTGTAATAATCAGCCTCCTAGGGGATGTGACTGTCGCAGCACAGGTCTCCTGGTGTCCTCTGCCCCAGCAGGTGGCACAATGGCATGGCAATAAATGTAATACAATTTCCCTCCATTTGCCTTGCTATGCCTATGAAAACCCTTACTTTGGGCATATAATTATGAGAGAAAATAAATTCTCTTTTTATGATCTGTTTTAAACTCCATTGTTAAACAATGAAATATTTAAAAAGGAAAGCGTTTCAACACAGAGCCTCTTCCTGAAAAAAATGCCTAACAGACTTTCTCTGTAATCCTACAGTAACTGAAAGGCATACTTTTTCATCATATACATGAATTATAGATTACTGGTACTTCAATCTTATTTCATGCATGTCGGCAAAGAGCTAGCTACTATATGCTCCAGCTCACTAAGTAAAAAAATAAATAAATAAATAAACCCACAATTTTACTATTTTCTTATCCCTATTAGCAGTTCTAACACATCTCTGCTACCTCCTCTGGCAGCCACACTTCCAAACACATCCTTTCATAGGAAAAGGTCCAACTAACCATGACCCATCTGTTTAATATCCTAGAAATTAAGATTAAGCTTATATGCACTATCTCTATGGTTATGTATTTCTAATCTCTCCAAATGACATTTTTCACTCAGCATAGCCACTAATGGTATTGGGGAGAGTATAGGGCATACTATGATGGTAATAGATATTGGTAACATCTTTTAGGAAGTAATTTGACTACATATATCAAAATTCCTCTAAACAGGTTTTCAATTAGAACTATAAGTTCCAATTCTAGGTGTTTGTCCTCATCTGATCAGTAGAAAGTGTATATAATGATTTTTATTCCAGGGATTTTGACACACATACAGATAGAAAACTATCTAGAAGAATGCATACCAAAATATTAATGCCGATTATCTACGGAAAAAAAATGAAAAAAATCACGTTTTTTCTTTTAATTATTTATCATTGTGTCTAAGTTTCTAAAACAAACAGCTATTACTTTTCTAATAATGTGTCTTGCTTATATTTTCTTTTTCAGAAAAAGAAAGAACTTTAAAAGCATAGAGATAGATAGTGACTGGAATTTGGGGTTCCTATCTAGAGTTACCCTCAAGTCAAATTTTATTTTAAGTGATTCAACAGGGCAGATGAAATGTGAAAAACAAAATGGTCCGCTCCCTTACACACACAGAAAAACCTCTTGATTCTTTTCTGGTTACTTTCACCTACACAGAGAATTATTCAAGGAAGATATTTACAACCCCATTCAAATTCTAGATAATTTTGGCCATGAAGTCATAATTCTCCATAGAAGCACAATGTAACTGTTTCTAAAAATGAAAAAGGATACCTGAATAAAATATCTTCATTAGGGAACACAGGATATAGCAGGTGGTGGAAGAGAAATTGACTCCAACTTTCCCAAGAGCCCCCGAAATAAGAAAGCATCCTTTTCCCTTACATCAGTTCCTGGTGACACACAGGAAAACAGCAGTAAATAAGGAATGCTGAGCCTAGACACAAACACCTGAACACCACAGTGGCTTGTGAGGCAGCCAGATTGGCAGGCGCAAGACTGAGGTGGCCACACGCCACAACAGTAAAATGCCCACAACAGTCACACATTTATAATCAGTTAGGAGGTGCTTCCAACCCAGGATAAGGAATTGGCAAGGATTTCAAATGGACCAAACATTTGCTATTAGTGTCAACAGCACTAACGTGTCTTCAGCTGGCAGGAGAGAGGGAAACCACGGGCATCGGCATTATTTACTCCAGAGAAACTAGCTGTGAACCATCTGTCCTCTGCCACCACCACTCCCACCGAACGTGGTCCTTTCTATAACTTGCCCTGTTTCTGAGGGCTCCCCGCCCCCTAGTCTTGGCCCAAGAATCTCAAGTCCCAATGTTTCCCTGAATACAGAGATATGGGAAGTTGATTTCAACAGAGCAATTGGAAACACAAAAGATCTCTTAATGCTGCAAAGTATTATTAGCTATCCAGCTGCAAAAATTATTCATTTATCCAACCTTCATTCCAAGATTTAATGCAATGTTTTCTCTATATAATATGGAGGGGGCTGGAGTATATAGCATGGAAAATCAATATTCTTGGGGTTTTGTACTTTAGGGGTCTACAAACTGGTTCAAGTTTGTAAAGTAGAATAAAAAAGTGGACTGAAAGTCAGAGAAAGACAAGTATCACATGATCTCACTCACATGTGGAATTTAATGAACAAAATAAACTGATGAACAAAATAGATCCAGAGACACAGAAGCATGGAACAGACTGTGGAATCTCAGAGGGAAGGTGGGGGCGGGTGGGGGAGGGGGAGGTGATCAACCAAAGAACTTGTATGCACATACGCATAACCCATGGACACAGACGTAGGGTAGTGAAGGCCCGGGGCAGGTGGGCCAAAAGGGGTCAATGGGAGAAAAAGGGGGACATATGAAATACTTTCAACAATAAAGATTTTTTTTTTAAAGCTGACTAAGCAAGAGAAAATAGGTTGGAAACAGCAAAGACAAGTGTCCAAAACATCATACATGTGGTGTCAACATTTTTGTCTAGTTGCTTTTTAGGAAAACATTGGCCTTTCAGGAAATTAACTATCCCACTCTGAAAAACCTGAGGAACAGTTATTAGTAAATAGCTCAAGACCAAAGCAGATCTCATAGTGATTACAGTATTATATTTTATCTATATGGATTATAAAGGAGAATATAAAAGTGAGACCCGTCAAGAGAGAAAAACTCAAGAGCTTTTCATTAAAAATAAAAGCAAACCAAACCATGTATGCAAAGGTAGTTCAAAATTTATTTATAAATTTGTTTAAAAGAGATTAAAAGATTTATTTTTGTCTTTTACTCATGTTTATACAGTGAATTAAGAAAGTAGGGATTAAAATCCAAAAAAGATGCCAAAGCTTCCCCAAACCTGATCTGAGAATTAGCTGCTTAGAGAGACAAGCATACAGCACCCACCCATAGCTCCCAGCAACCTGAAAGCATCAAATGATCCTCTCATTTTCTCTCTTATTAACATTGCTGTAATTATACTTCCAATAAGAGGCAAAACCAATTAGAAAAATACTGTAACATTTCACTGACAGTAGAGATTAAATATGAGTTCAATAATCAGCTCCTGCAAACACACATAAACAATGACAGGGAGACCCTGTCATCCCGGCGGCTCAGCTGTGTGGGTGGGCAGTTCAAGCCAAGGTAAAAGCACTGAAGGTGAATAAAACCAAGTTCTAAAAAAGCATCTCATGGCAGTTTTCAAGGTCAGTTGACAAAGGTCGGATGTAAGTAAACATTTCTCATAAATCCTGAAAGAAAAAGAAAACAAAATTACTACAAGCAGCAAAACAAAATTCAAAGCCTTTGTAACCCACAACAAAGTTCCTACGAAGAACACGCTTACTACATCAGGCTTAGGTGACTATTTGTTAATGATTTAAAGTCCCAATGAAATGACTTAATTTTAGAGTTCCATTCATCCAATTCACAAAATAGTCTCTGTCAACAATGTAATGGCTTGTTGAGTGATAGCTCATCGTCTGTGTTCTTAGAGATAGGCTAACATGGGTCCAAATAATAATGTTCACAAATATTGTCACCCACCTCCAGTTACAGCAAGGACAGGATTAATAGTGTGGAGCAGAGCAATTTAAATGGAAAAATATGGAGTATATTTGCATGGTATTAGGCAGTAGGAAGGTGACTTCTAAGAAGACATTGAGAAAGGGGATTGATTAAATGAGTCCCCTCCCTGCCAACTGTGTGCAAAGGTCAAGAAATCTCCACCAAGCCATCCAGAGAGTTGGACCAAGTTATAGCTGGGATTCAGACTAGCACTGTTCTAACACTCTGGGACACTAAAATCTCAGGTTGTCTCATAGGTCATGGCAAATATTTAACTGTCCTTGAAGGCAAAGGATTTAGAATTTTTATCATATTCAAAAGGGTCTCACCTGCTGGTATCAGAGAAAAGATCACTTGAAGTGTTTCTTTAAATGTCCCACCCTAGGTGTATCATGAATACTAATAGAGAACTCAAAAAAAAGTGCATTTCTTAATACAAGAGGAATTTTAAATTATCAAATAATAAATATATATTAAGTAATGTGAGAAGAATGTGATTTAAATTTTAAAATATTTCAAAATAAAGATCAATCTAATTGGTCTACCAACATACATTTATCAGAGGCCTACTGCTTAAGTGTCTATATCAGTGATAGTGAACCTATGACATGCGTGTGAGAGGTGACACGCGAACTCATTTTTTTTGTTGATTTTTCTTTGTTAAATGGCATTTAAATATATAAAATAAATATCAAAAATATAAGTCTTTGTTTTACTATGGTTGCAAATATCAAAAAATTTCTATATATGACACAGCACCAGAGTTAAGTTAGGGTTTTTCAAAATGCTGACACGTTGAGCTCAAAAGGTTCACCATCACTGGTCTATATGATGTTTCAAGAAACTATTTTTTCTTTCCTTGGTTCTCATCATATTTTCTGCCTTCTCCCTTTCCTTTTGTCTTTGTCTTTTTACTGGTTTCATTATTTCCTCCTCTCATTCCTCAGGGAAACTCAGTCATCATCTATAAACTTCTAAATAAGTAACACACTTTTAATATATTCTACATACTAACCATTTGTTGACTTTTTATTTAAAAACATATTCATTTCTGAGCTCTTATTTACTCTAAAAATTTGGATATATATTTTTTGTATTTCCTAGGCAGATAATTGTATCATCTGTGGTTTATTTATTTTCTTATTTTATTTTCCACAATTGCTCATAGCACCTTTATTTATACTAGTCAGCAACTGAAAAACCCATGTCCTCAAATGGGTGAATGGTTAAACAAACTGTGGTATATCCATATTATGGAACACTACTCACCAATAAAAAGTAATAAACTCTTGACACATGATAAAACTTTGGTGGATTTCCATGGAATTATTTCATATATATAATTTTTATTGATTTTAGAGAGGAAGGGAAAGGGATATAGAGAGAGAAACATCAATAATGAGAGAGAATACTGATAGGCTGCCTCCTGCATGTCCACTGGGGATCGAGCCTGCAACCCAGGCATGTGCTCTTGGCCAGAATCGAACCTGGAACCCTTCAGTCCACAGGCCAATGCTCTATCCAATGAGCGAAACTGGCTAGGGCTCCATGGAATTATTTCAAGTAAAAGAAAGCCAATCCCCAAATTTACATACTATATAATTCCATTTATATTAATATTTTTGAAATGATAAATTTTAGAAATGAAGACAGTCTTGTAGTTCCCAGTAGTTGCGTATGGGTACTCATTCTAAAAAAGGAGATAAGTGTGGTTATAAAATGCTAATATTGAGAAACACTATTGTGTTGATAGAATTGTTTAGAATCTTCCCTACTCTGGTGGATACAGGGACCTACATATGTGATAGAACTAAGTACATACACAGAGAGAGACACCCACAACAAAGTAAAACTGGGAAAATCTAAATAAGATCAATGGATATTATCAGTGTCAATATTCTGTATCATCTGTGATTTATAAACTTTTTTCAATCCTTAGTATGATATAAAAATATTATTGATATACTTTATTATAGATTTTTGGTGACTTACGGGTTAAAAATTTTTTTTTCATTCCTAGTTTTCTTGAAGTTTTTACCACAATAAGTATTGAAATTTATCAAATGCTTTCTCAGTAACTATTGATGTGATTGATTATATGGTGTTTTTTCTAATTTATGAGGTGAATTTTTGTTGTTTATTTTATTTTTATATTGTTTAGTTGTTTATGATAAGCTAAGTTTGCATTTTTTAATAAATTCAATTTGATAAGGGCATATTATCCCTTTTAAAAACTTCACTATTGAATCCATCAAAATTTTGTGATTTTTTTAAATCCATGTTTATAAGTGGAGACTGTTCTATCATTTATTTCTGTATAGTCTTTGCCAGAATTTGATTGAAAGTTACATTTACCTGCTTAATCGTTTTGGGGAATATTTCCTCCTTTTCATTTATCTGAAAAATCTTTTCAGACATTTGAAATCATCTGTTCCTAGAAAATTTAGTAGAACTGCTATAATATGTCTATTTTATGGGAAGACAGTAATAAATTAACCTACATAGTGTTTGCATCATTTTGAATTTGCACCAACAATGTGTGAGAGAACAGAATATATTGTCAATCTTTCATCTGGGGACGGGGAGAGTCGCCAAATAATAGATGAGAAATAGTATTACGGTTTAGTTCTTAATTTGTTTTCCCTTTATTATGATAAGTTCACTGAGTGCTTTAATTTCAAAGACTATGTTTTTTGTTCCTAAAAGTTGTTTTGTTCTTTTTTCAAATCTGCTTGGTTGGCATTGTCTCTTGTTTTGGCTCATTGTCTTAAATCCAACATTTATTTCATCAAATGTTTAATACATAGCTTTTTAAAATGCAATTTAGTATATCACATCATTTAGTTCGAAATCTTTGTTGTTTTGTTGACCCTCAATCACAGCCACCTGTTTCCTTGCGCATGTGGTAAGTTCTAGTCACTGTTTTATGTTTGGAATACAACCAAAGGGCCCTGCTCTGATGGCATATGGAACATAAATCACCACTGGGAGAGAGTAAGAGTAAATATCCAACAAAACATATAAATTAATGATGTTGGAAAATTATGTTAGAAATGACAGAATGCTATGGGAAAAAGGTGTAAAGGCACAGGTGGCAGCACTAAATAAACGAATAAAGAATCCTCACTGAGGTGGAATTCAAAAAATACTTGAAGGAGAACAATTAATATGGATACTTTGGAGAAGAGTGGAGCAGTAACAGCCAGTGTGAAGGCCATAAGGTGAGAGCACCAGGTCCCCAACTTTTCAAAGAACAGCAAGAAGGAAGCCTGCCTAGGAAGAATGAGGAAAGGCAGTGTAGGAGAGCCCCAGAGGGTAAAGTGGAGTCTAGATCATGTAGCACCTGGTAGGTTCTTGTAAGGACTTTGGCTTTTATTCCGAGATATTTGGAGAGTCTTGGGAGCCATTGGAGAGCTTTAAGCAGAAGAGTGACGGGATCTGATCTGTTTCAAAGGGGTCATTCTCATATAGAGAACAGACTCTAGATGGTGAAATGTGGAAGCAATGAAACCACCGAGAGACTATTTCAAGAATCTAGATGAGCATGGATAGAGGTTGGAAGCAGGACTATAGTGGTGAAAGTGGTGAGAAGCTGTTGGGTTGGATATATTTTGAAGGAAGATTCAAGAATATTTCCTGCTGTATCATCTGTGGGGGGGATATGAGAAATGGGCTGCATCACTATGCAAACAGAAAAAAGTGCCAATAGAACATTAAGGTAAAGGGATTAAATGTTAAGTTTTAGATATGTTAAGGTTGAAATATATATTAGATATGCAAGTAGAGATGTTGGGTAGATAAATGGATATACAAGACTAGAGTTTGAAGGAAGAGGTGTAGGCTGGAAATTAAAATTTGGGAATAATAAGCATGTAGTATGTGTAATATTATGAAAATAAATGAGGCCACCAAGATATTAAATAAACATAAAGTTCAGAAGGTGGTCCACAGTAGATCCCTGAGGCACTCCAATGGTGAGAGGACAAAAAAGATGCAAGAATTCAGCAAAGGAGAATGAAAGATTTGGCTGATGAAATAGGTAGGAACCCAGGAAAGCATAGGGTCCCAGAAGCCAAGTAAAGAAAGTTTCAAAAAGGAGGAAGTGATTCACCATGATGAATGATGCTGACAGGTCAAAAAATAAAGTTTGAGAAATAAACATTGAATTTTGCAATGTGGACATTGTTAATGACCATGACAAGAGCATTTTTGTTGGATTGGTAAAGTCTAAAACCTGATTAGAGTGGGTATAAGAGAAGTGGGAGGAGAGAAATTAGAGACAGCAATGATAGACACCTCTTAAAGTTTTGCTTTAAAGGGGAACAAAGAAATATCAAGAGGAAAGGTGTTAACAATATAATTTATTAATGTTTTATGCTGATGGAAATTTTTTGGTTGAGATGGAACACCTGATAACTGTCGCCCAGACAGTGGAGAAGACAGAAAGTGGTCCAAAGGAAGGGCAGGTGGAGTTAGAACTGGGAGCCTGAGGAAGTTCTCACCTTTCTGTCACATTTCTTTCAGATGTGGGAAGAGCCAATAACCATTTTGGACTTGGATATGCCTGCCCCACTGAAAAAACATCCATGTGCCCCAAGCGGGACTGGGGAACAAACCTGTAACCCAGGTACATGCCCTTGACTGGAATCAAAGGCACAACCCTTCCTCGTGGGTCGGCACTCCACCACTGAGCAACACTGACCAGGGTGTGCTCCTAGTTTTTTAATCAGTGAGGAACTTAAGCAAAGGTTCATAGCTCACTTACAGAAGGCCTATCAATAGTCATTGGTAAGCCCAATGCTTATTCTCTTAGCAGCAGCCCATGCAGTATTAATTTACTTTCCCATCATCTTCCCCTCAATCTCAGCTATTTTTCTAGGTTCTTTCTAAATTTGGGGAATGGTTGAGTAGAGGAGAAAATCTGCAGCAAGTTTCTAAGTCCTATCCAAAATCTGAGTTTCAATCACGTTTCATAACATAAATTCCATGAACGTGGATAATGTCTTAAACTCACTGTGCCCCATTTTCCACATGATTCCTCCTCACATATTTGTAGAAGTCAATAATTTATAAATTGCAACACATGATGCAAAAACAGTGTGTTTAGATTATTTTCTCTCTTCCATATTACCTCTTTTCTGAATGCTACAGTGATACACATGAGCATACATTATGGGTAAATAGATACAACCATTATGCATTCTCTGCAAATTTGCCTGATTTCAGCTCTCTTCACTATATATACGTTTGTGAAATCTATCTATCAATTTTAACTACTAGATGCTTTTTAAGAAAACATGTGTGTAACATTCCTAACAGCTTATCTTTTCAAAATGATCTTTTGTCCATCAGGTATTCATTAAAGAGGGATCTTCTCTAGAGTTTCCAAGTCAGCAAGTGTGCTGGGCTGCATATCTGGCGCTTGGGCCAGATGGGGCGCTCTCTGCTTTCTGTTCCTAAAACACATAGATAGGAATGTGCTGACATCAGGCCAGGCCTTGAGATATGGTCTCATGGCCCCTTCCCAGCATGCTGTGCTCTCTGTTCCTAGAACACATAGATAGGAAGGTAATCACTGTAATGATGCTGTACTGTGTCGGGAACTAAGGTTTTGTAACTTTGTGGTTTTTGCAGATAAAAACGCTGTAACTCCTGCAGTTAGCGCTGCAGTTCAGCCTCTGCTTTGGCAGGGTGCTGTAACTGTAGTCGCTGGCCAGCTTAATAAAGGCTCCTAAATTTTGATCTGAGTCCTGGTGGTCGTCTCCTCAGGTCACCCCATTACAGCAAGCACTTGATTATTTTGCTGTATTTTACCAGTTTAAAGATTTCTATCTGTTCCTTTAAAAACAAAAAATAGATACATATGTACCTGGGCTTCGATTAAATTGTACTTGTTAAGCTTAGTGTAGTTAGTTTTGGTTCTATACACATTGTAAACCCCATAAACATATGCAGTCCAGCATTCCAAAGTCCTGGTGCTGGTTTAATAATATATGGTGCACACAAAACACATTAAATACGTATTACAAGTGGCAAGGTTTTCTTCACAGAAATCTATAGGGACATTTCATTTGCAAAAAGTGCCTTTTGCTGTAGGGTTTTTAAAAACATCATTTTACAGTGAAAAAATAAACTTTAGTTTCTTTGATATGCTAGTTTCACTGAAAAAACTGTATTACTGGAGAATGCTTACTATTTGTATAACCATATTTCAGTTAAAATCTTCCTGAGACAAAAAGTTCATTTGTTTGTGTTGTGGGTCTGGGCCAGGGGTGATAAAAAGCCTGAAGTCCAGGCAATCAGGGTGAGAACAAGGCAGGTGTCATTTTTTATTGTAATTGGCCAGAGCTGAAGTCAGGACTTTCTCCCTCTCTCGGAGGCTATTGTGGAATTTGCAGCAATCACCCTGGCTGACTGCCCATCACACAGCTGAACAGTGCACAAAAAAATATCTGGGGAGAAGGCCACAGCATATTTTTAAAATTCTCATTGTTTTTATCCTTCAAATTTGAAAGATATTTTTAAAGAGAAAACGAAAAACTCACCCAGCTGTTACCACCATTCATATTCCAATAGTCTCCAAAGTGCTCCAGGCCACCTGGTTGACTTCTGCCTTGGAGTCGGTCCAGAAAAGCATTATTTACCCTTTAAAACAATGAAAAATGTGTGTAAGTAAAAAGCCTGCTGCAGGGTTGAGCGATTTTTGAGAGCCTATTGTGCTGTATGACTGCCTATGGGGATTGCTTCCTCCCTTCAGCTTAGAAGAAATCTACAGAAACTTCTTTTCACATTAACCACATGCCATGCTGTTAACAGCCCTTTGCTGGACCTGGTGCCAGTTGTGGCTCAGGCCAGAGGGACACAGTTCTTAATTTCAGTTTCACTGGTCCATCTTCTACCAGTTCATCAAGATCTTTCTTGGCCCCAGAGACTGGGGAAAGATAGAACTCACAAAAACTAAAACATGAAGAGAAATCAAAAATACCTCTGTGACACAGTTGTTGCAAGAAAGACATCCCTCCCATGTGCCCTTACCCCATTGTCAGTCTTGCTAACGTAAATCCCACAAGTGAAAAATAGAAGAAAAATGGGACAAGTATATGGGAAAGGGGGAACCCGAACTTTCAAGAGGGAATGGGTACATCTTTCACTGATGTTCAGACATGCTTGCAGCAACCAATTCCAGAAATTAAATTTAACACATAGGAAGCAAAATCATGAAGAAAGGCAAGTAGTTTCCATAAAGGTCAGAATATAAGTTAACTGTAGGGTAATAGTTATATTCTATTTCTAGAGCTGGTTACCTGGTTGTTCACTTTACAAATAATCATTCTAAATATTTGTTTCATGGGCTTGGATATTCCTGCTCTACTAAAAAATGTAATTAACAAAATTTTTAATTAGAAAAAAAGTAAATTAAAGACAACATCCTGTTCTGAGTTGCCTTGGTATGGATGAGTTGAATCAGGGAGGTGATGGCTGGAGAAACATTGTGACAGGTACCCTTGTCAGCAAATTACTGAGGAATAGTGTCATTAAGACTATAAGCTTCTTGTAAGCAACACAATGCCTGGTGCATAGCAGCTACTCAATACACATTTATGGGAGGAAAGGCAGATTGGCCCATCACAATAACCTCCTTTTCCATCATGAAGATTAGGAGAATGTGGACATGGTGGGTGCTGTAAGTCCATGACTGTGGGAGGTTTGGAAACTTTGAAGATGATGACTGCTGGGTGGCAAAGTCAGAGGCTGGGCTCTTGGGGTAGGTGGGAGAGGGTTACTTGTCTGTGCTTGCTCAGGGCTAACTAGCTAAAATGCCAACTGCATGTTGACCCAGTTGGATCTCTGGATTATTAGGTTGCTTTTTTCTCAACAACTTCAAGTCCCACCAAGCACTGGTTATATCTTAGTTATTAGAAAAGTTTTTTTCTTTTCACCATAATATCTACCCAAGTCATATTCTGGAAAGCCTGGCTCACTGCAGAGCTCAAGTTTAAATCACCTTTACAGGACCTCTCAGCACGCAGATCGAACAGTATCTTACTGAGCTGGAGACAAGCATATTAAGAAAATGAAAGCTTCCCCTGCTCTCCTTTAAACAATACAACCAATGGTATTCTGGCCTGCACAGGCACCTAGGATTGTTTTTATCCAGTCTTTTTGCCAGTAACAAAGATGGGCTTTCTGTCAACATCCCCATCCCACCCCATATCCAAACCACTAGAAGGACTGTTGGCTCTACCCACTAAACACATCCAGAATTCACCCATTTCTTCCATGACCACCATTCTAGTCCAAACCACTATCCTCTCTCACCCTGCTTCTGCTTCTACTCCTGCCCTCTGTGATCCATTCTCCATATAACCAGCTTACTAAATCATAAAAGGGATCATGCCTTCCTTTTGCTTAAAACCCTCCTGTGACTTTCCATTAGTCTTAAAATAAAATCACTGGCTTACAAAATCTTGTGTCTTCTGGCTCCTGCCTATGTTTTCTACCCTATTTTATATTATTCTTTTCCAGTGATTGGGGACTCAAAAAGTCCAACCTCATTCCTCCTTTAGGACCTTTGCATTTGCTCCTATGCCTGAATATGGGGCACCCATATGTTTTGTCTCTGCATGACTAGCTCTTGTCCTATGATGTCACCTCTCTTTTGAGGAATTATCACCTCCAATCTCTCCAACATCACACTATGGTGTGGTCCTCATGGTATGCATCATTGTGTAAAGTAATCTTACTGTTAAATTGTTGACTTCTATTTATTTCCTCCAGATTGTAGTTTCCAAACAGTCAGGGACCTCTGCCTTGCTTAGTCTATTCCCAGTGCTGAGAACAAAGCTTTCACATGCTCTAATATGTTAAAGGTAAATGAATAATTTATCCAGGTGCATGGTCCTCATCTATGCCTGCTTCTGTGGCTGCAGCTGCATCATGAAACTACCAATGGTGGTGAAGGCAGGCTGCAAAACTGCTCACTGTCCACTGCTCTCACTTCATTCAAGCACTGTGCAGACTGATGGCTTGTCATCAATGCAAAGTGATGCAATTGAGCACCTGTTACTAGGACAGCAGAGGCAGTCAACCAGAAATCACGGGTGGTAAAGATATTATTTTTCTCAATTTCTATTGAGATTTCAAATAGGAAAAAAAAAGTACCAGTATATATTTTTATTTACTAATGTTAGAAAGTGCATACATTTTATTGCTCTCAAACTCATGCTCTAGATTTTCTTCTCAGGGTTAATTTTGATAAAAAAAAAATGTTATTCAAGGATGGTTCAAGTTTCAATAAATCAATTCAGTTCATTCCAGTTTTCAGCTTACAGTCCAGTTCCTTTCAAGTCCTTGACCTCCATGGTCTCCATCTTTTCTCTCTGGAGTTTAAACTTCCCTCTCTTACTCAAAAAGTTACACCGAATCAGATGCAGGTACGTGCACTCAAGCCCAATCATGACAGGATTCATTGAAAGCCTGTGAGGAATCTCAGAAGCTTTCTATTATTAAAGTCAGGCCTGAGTTTTGGCTTTTTTGTGAACTTCTAAACAGTAGAAAGCACATTGTCTTTTTTACTCTAATAGAATGAATGCCCATGGAGAAAAGCTAACATGTCCCCTCCACAGAGACCATGCAGCTTGTGTTGCTGTCCGCAGCAGGAATGAGCACAGCTATTTTATTCATAAAGACATTACTAAATGAGTATTTTCATATGATAACATGGAAAAGCTCACCATAAACTCTAAAAGACAAAATTTAATATCAACTATTTTCAGAAATTGATTCAGAATATTTTAAAAATGTGGTTGAAGACTCAATCAATTATTTCTAAACTGATTATTAAGTTTATTATTCAGAGATATGTCTTCATGTATTGAATTTAGACCCACACTTAACTAGAACCAATTGAAAGAGAAAATAAGATGTAGAAAATGAATATCCCCCAATATTTAAGTAGTTAGCGGTATGGAACTAAATCTAAAGAATGAGGATCAAGGTTCTGATAACAAAAAAGAAAAAAAAAAGTAATCCTTTCCACCTCTAATCAAATAACTTGCATTTTTACTGGATGCCTATTGAAGATTAATTTCTTAGCAACAGCATTTATTAATGTGACATACTGCTATCTTTAAGATGCTTAAAGCTTTACAACCCAATTAATCCTCAAAAATCCAAAAAAATAACTGGTTATACTAACAACTGGTGTTATATAATATCAGCTTTTTTAATAGAAAGATGTTTAAAGAGAAAAATGAGATTAACCTATAAAAGACTAAACTAATTTGTGGCCTATTTTATAAAAATAGGCAGCAGTAATGGTGTCCCCTTTCCCAACAAAATAGTCTAACCAATATATCAGAGTTTTGATGTCTTATTATAAGCAGAGGAGAATGCATGGATTCACATTTGACATTTTACAATTATTTTGACTGTATGACAGAAGCAACATAATCCAGTCAAAAGGATAGGCGCACCATCCACAGTGGCTACAGTATTGGAAGCTTCTATTAATACCTTTTAAAGTCTCATTTACAAAATGAAACTGCCACAGTTAAAAATACACCTAGTGGTAGGGGGAATTTAAACATATAAAAGAAGCTACTAAGTTTCAAAAGAAGAATTTACTCCTTTAAATCATGAGAGCCTTTGCATTAAATTATTCCAAGACACTCAAGCTCATTGCAATAAACTCCAATAACCCAAGTGCCCCTCAGGAAAATCCTAACACAATAATGACAGATATGGTGGCTATTAACACTGTCCCAACACCAACATGATATTTTAATGGGTACTGTATAGAGAATACCTACACTATTAAAAAGTCCTTACTGGTTCTATTTTAAGTTTTTTTCTAATATGGTAGTCAATATAAAATCAGTTTATGGCAGTTTTTGTCCAAGCTTTTGTATTCAAGGATGGGTATTTCACCATCAATACTACTAATGGCCATGCATCATCTAAAAAAATATACTTTCTTCCATGGCAAGCAAATGAAATATAATCTAAATAAACATATAGCTTGAGAGCACAATTCAGCTTTCTAGTGTAAATGTATGCCACCTATCCAGAAAAAAAAAAGGGTATTGTATGTGTACGTACACAAATGTGTAGCAGCTGTCATCCTCACATAAAAGATAATATGCATTTCAAAACTGCATTCAATATTACTATAGTGCTGGCCTAAAACATTGCAAGCAATTTATAGGTAATGTTTTTAACCAAAGATGCTACGCTATGAGCCATTTATACCTCCTGTGCTCATCCTGCTGGGTTCTGATTCTTTCTTCCTCCTGTTGTTGTCGCTTAAATTCCAGTAATTCACTCTAGGAACAAGAAAAGTTTTAAAATACGGTTTTCAATTCACTTGGTTACACAGAAGACAGCCAAATCAATTACATGTTTAACCTTAGCAGATGCAATATTTCATTTTTGAAACTTTTATTTAAGTACCATTTCCATGTGAAAGTATTTTCTTATATGACTAGGTAGCAAAAAATAATTATGCTTTAATCAAACAATAGCTCTCCAAGTATAAAATAGTGAGATTAAAAAGCCAAATGTGCATGGTCGAGATATTAGATCAAGATATTACAACACACACAGAGGGAATCACAATGTGAGTCAAACTTACCTGTGTCTTACAAAGTAAAAGAAATCAATTTTTTTCCTTAAATAATGCCATACAATACTATTTATTGGTCATTTCTCTAGCATTTCTTTCCCAACAAATCTGAAGGAACTTACAAATAAATATTGGATTCAATTCTATAGTGCAATTCCATTAGTAAAATGTTTTCCATCCTAGAGAATAATCACTCAACCTATCATTGATAAGTTACTTCTAATATTAGAACTTTGAACTTTCTGCAGGAGATACTGTGCTTTGAAAAGGAGATCACCTTACTACAACTTAATCTCTAGCTTCTGACATTCTGATTATCCTCTTGCAAGAGGTACAATTTCCAAACTCAGTTATTATGTTTACAGTATTAATCCAAAGAACTAGGTGCCAGGGTTTCTCTAATACTCAACTACCTACCTCGAGGTAGACTGAGTTTTAACCTCATTTCAAAGAAAAAGGCACAGGGAAGGATTATAAGCTCCTGTCCTATGTTAGTGCCTGAGCCAGAGAGATTGTCTGGTATAGAAAATACTGCCATGTTTTCATAAACATATACCAACACGTATTTTTTAACCTCCAAATTTCCTTGATGAAAAATATATAATAAGTTCAAAGTCCAAATTTACATTTTTTTAAAACTTTATTCAAAGATCTTCCAACATTCTATAGCTCCCAAAATAAAAAAAACTGGTTTCTTATATGGTGATATTACAAATACATTACTCATCAATCCTTAAAGTAGATTATTTAATTCTAATTCCAATATATCACCAACAATAAGGGAAAATTAAAGAGTTTTCTAAATAATTGAATGATATTCATTCAACCATTCCACACACATTCACGAAATACCAAATGCCAACTCTTGTACTTGGGAGACTTACTTTTACACAGTAGCTTAAAGACGCTTTCATCTTAATTTCTGTCACTATAATATATGTACATAGTTTTAAAAGTCTGCCAGGTTACAGTACTACTACAGTCCTCACCTGGCCCCCACAATCACTTCAGTACTGTGGATGGTTTCATGTTCAATTACCTCTTTAATCGCATGCATATTCTTCTATCTCTTATTTTTCAATTGTATTATCTTTTGAATTCCTACTATGGAGGAAGATTTATGGCTCTATTACTACCTCCATCCGAACCCCAACTTTCCCTCCCAGTACATCACCATACTCCTTCTCACCCTTACAATTCTTTCTCTATATATTTTTTTAACTTACAATGTGGTGGGAGGAGCTCCTCTTTTAGACATTCAATTCACCCTCCTCTTTTCAATGCCAGCCATCAGAGGTGCCAGGTGCCTATAATTCCTGACTTGCCTTGGGATTACTTCTTGCAAATGAGTTCTGACTTTTCCTTCTCTAGGTTTCAGCTTCCAAAATTGCTGATATCTTTTCTTTATGGCAGTCTCCTGAACTGCTTGTTCTTATTGGCTTATGCCTTTCTTTCTTATCCTCACCAGAGGATGTTTATTGATTTGAGGTAGGAGGTGAGAGAGGGAATCATCGATGTGAGAGAAAAACATCTATTGGTTGCACACACCCCACCATAGATCAAACCAGCAACCTAGGTATGTGCCCTGACGGGGAATTAAGCCCACAACCTTTTCCCTGTACTGGAAGATGTGTCAATCAACCCAGCCACGTGAGGCTCAGTGACTCAGTTACTATTTTAGATAGAGGCTCAAGAAAGGTCTAAGGAGGTGGCTAAAGACCCCATATGAACCAGTAAGAGCCAAAGGATAGGAAGAAGCAGTTCACAGCCCTGGATGGTGTGGCTCAATTGGTGGTCCCAGCCACCAGAAGGTCACAGGTTCAATTCCTGGTCAGGACACATACCTAGGTTTCAGGTTGTTCCTTGGTTGGAGGTGTGTGCCAGAAGCAACCTCTCTCTCTCTCTCTCTCTCTCTCTCTCTCTCTCTCTCTCTCTCTCCCTCCATTTCTCTCTCCCCTTTCCTCCATCTAAAATCAAATTTTAAAAAAATTTAAAGCAGTTCAGCTTGGCCAGTATGTCTCAGTGGTTGATCATTGACCTATGAACCAGCAGGTTAGTGCACATGTCCCAGTTGCTGGCTCAATCCCCAGTAGGAGACATGTAGAAGGCAGCTAATCAATGATTCTTACCACTGATGTTTCTGTCTCCCTCTCCCTCTCCCTCTCCCTTCCTCTCTGATAATCAGGTACATTCAAGCACTTTGGGGGAGTATCTAAGGTAGTAAAAACTAATTTAGTTTTTGGAGGACAATATAGCAATAACATCAACATGTAAAATGTACACATCCTTTGAAGAAGTGTTCAAAGATGTCTGTATAAAGACCATCACAGTTGTACTACTAAAATAGTAAAAATTCAAGTACAAGTCATAATACCCATTAATAAGGAACTGGTGCAATAACTTAGACCATCCACACACTGGGATACTATGCATCGGTTATAAAAATAAGGTAGATGGAGAGAGAGGAGGCAGCAATAGAGACATATAAATAATATACAATATATTAAATGATAAAAGATAGATTCGGAGCAGCTTTCGTGGGATTGTTTTATGTAAACAGAAAAGATACACATAAATCCATTTCAAGTTTAATGTTGGTATGCATATTTAAAACATTTTTATGGGAAAACACACCTAACATATTAACTGGAATTACCACTGGGGAAAGAAACATGGAAGGTAGATGGGTAGGGTAGGAAATTTAAACATCATATATCATTTTATCTCTTGAAACCACATGAATATAGTAGTTCCTCATACTATCAACAGAGGTTTATCTGTGTGGGACACCATTTCTGTTTCTTTATGCTTTCCTTTGTTTAAAAATCCTAACAAGGATTGTTTTTAATACTTAAAGATGCAAAAGAGCAAAGCACTGCATTATGATGCTAAGAACTGTCAGGGAGGAAAAAAGAGGACGGGAGAGAGAAGCATGCAGTAGTGCCCTCTGACAGAGGCCAAGGGCGGGTGCCGGGAAAACACCCAGGGCAGGAGAGAAATGCGGATGGGGAGCTGATGCGTCCTCGTCATGCAAGAACATGGCTCCAGATGGCAGAAGGAGAAGCTGTGGATCTGCTGCACTCAGGATTATTAATCTACAACTAGCAAAGCACATTTACTAGGGACAGGGTGGCTTTTGTTTGGTACCATGAAGGATAATTTCAACTAATGGATTTGTTCTGCTGAATTGCCTCTACAGATGCATTCACATGCCTTATGAGCATATTTCTGGTTCATTTACTGGATTCACATACAGAACTGCACTACCTGGTTGGACAGATACAAAATAAGTTGTTTCTGTTCCAAGGACTGAGCTTTGGACATTAAGAAAATCAAAATGCTCTGAGCAGGAGGGACATGACATACAGCATCCGAGACACTGTCAAGTCCTTTCCCATTCTACACACACTTGATAAGCACCAGTCATTTTCAGACACCTAGGTTCATGCTAAAGGTACAGATGCAAATACACACAACTCCACCCTGAAGGAAATCAGTTTAGTGAGGGAAACGGACCCAGAAACAACCACGATATAAGACAGAAAGAAATGCATTGCTGAACACAATTTCAAGCAGTGTGACACAGGAATATGAAGGAAGACAAACAAGAGAAATAAGGAGCAAATGTTTTTGGGTGTTGCTTGATATTTTAAGTGTGCCCCTGAAGACTTCCAGAAGAAAGAGAGTCTTCTCACTGCTCTACACAACTCCCTACCTTCAGAAGGGGTGCCACTCAAAGAGAGTACTTAATTTGATAAACAGAATATCATCCTGGAGATGCCAAACACCGACCTTCCTGTAAACATTGGCCAGTAGTATGTGGTAAATGAGGACAACACTGCAACTGTTGCTGCTGCCTGTGTGTGCCCCGCGGGGACTGCCCTCGCCAGAGGAAAGGCGGCTGTGCAGGGGAGCTGCAGGTGGGCACCAAGAGTCAGTGCTGGGGCCCCAGCTGACAGCAAGAAGTAAAGGGGTCACCATTTCCTGCTAGAAGTTGTAGAAATCGCTTCTGTGTTCCCATTTACCCAAAGGTTAAATATACAACAGACAGGTGTGTGCAGGGCTGGACGCTTGAGAAACCAGATGAGGCTAGCTAGAGTGAAAGGCATGCTCCACAGCAAGGCTGTGGTGCAATAATTGAAGACCAGGATAGGGTCATTTTACAATTATGTCTGAATCCCAGCGAGGCGTGTTCTGATATGGTTCAGCTTGATGCTTTATGTAAGCATTAAAGTGTCATCACCCGGGAAGGACACGCTTCTCCCAGGAGAGGATGTCCTCTCAACTCTACAAGGGGAAAAGGACAGTGGAGACAGGGAGTTAAAGAACTCCTCCTTTGAATATTTTGTTGTTGTTTTTTAAATAGAGGAGAGTTTTGAGGGGAGAGGAGACAGTTTAGAGAAGTCTAGGTTCTGCTGCTCCCCACAGTAATGCCTTCACCCAGAAGGACAAAGGTGTCCTTGGCTATGAGAAAAATTAGAAACTACCCTCCAAACTGAGAAAATCTACCAAATCAAAGAAAATAAATACTAATGGGTAAAGTAGGAGAGTCAAAATTAGCATCTATAATATACTAGAGGCCCAGTACACAACATTCATACCCTGGGGGAGAGGGGTCCCTCAGCCGGGCCTGCACCCTCTCATGGTCCAGGACCCCTCGGGAGATGTCCACCTACCAGCTTAGGCCCACTCCCCCAGGGGGCGGAAGAGGCTGGCTTCTGTCTGAGCGGTGCTCCCCCTGTGGGAACACACTGACCACCAGGGGACAGCTCCTGTGTTGAGAGTCTGCCCTCTGGTGATTAGTGAGCATATAGCAACCGATCATTCTGCTGTTCTGTCAATTTGCATATTAGCCTTTTATTATATAGGACTAGAGGCCTGGTGCACAAAAATTTGTGCACTGGCGAGGAGGGGGGTGGGAGGTGTCCTTCAGCCCCACTTGTGCCCTATCACAGTCTGGGAACCCTCGGGAGAGAACCACCTGCTGGCTTAGGCCTGCTCCCCGGGTGGCAGATGGCAGGCCCGATCCCTCGGTGCCTGCCCCGCCTCCCCGGGTCGCGCACATGGCAGGGAAAATGTATAAAGTATAAGAACTATAAAAGAAAACAGTAATCACTCATTAAAAACTCTCTACCCAGAGATAAGCTCTTTAACATGTCATCAAATTTCCTTTATGTCTTAATTTATACACATAGATTATACTTTACCATCACTTCAGGTCATATCTACAGAGCTACCATGTGCTAGGCATTAGTAGAAATTCTATACATACTTTCTCTCATATAACTCTAGAAGTGATGTCATGAGGTAATAACATCACTATCAGACATACAAATGAAGCTTAGAGAAGAAGTAATTTACACCAGTTCAGTAAGAAGAGGTAGATTTCCAAACTCCCTCAGAATTTTTATTTTATTTTTTCATTTTAATATAGGTGGGCATGTTCCCATGTCACTAAAACATGGCATTAATTGCTGCACAATATTCCACATGTCATCTTCAAATCCTCTATTGCTGACCAAATGGTTTCAAACTTTCCATTTACTATCATTTTAAAAAATAAACCACCTTGTACATGCATCTTATGTGATACCTCATTATTTCCTCAGAATAAACATACATCTTTAAGATCTAATACTTTTAGGAAATGCTTCAGAATTTGATGTTGTCAAAAAGCCCTTCAGTTCACCTCTCACCAGAAGCAGTACAGGGAAGTGTGAAATACTTTAATAGCTAATCATGTCAGGTCTGTTCGCCCCAGCAAACACACAAATTATTATCCATATTTTTCAAAAGCCTCTTGTTTATAATCTCATGATTATTCTCCCAGTTGAAATGCAGAAAGATTTTTTCAAATTGCCTCAAATTCCATTGAAATTTTTATTGGATTTGCATTAAACTCACAAGTTAATTTGGATAGAACTGCAGTAATTACAATATTGAATTGTACCACTCTGGTGCATCATCCATCTCTACTTTATTCAAATTGACAGTCATGGATTGCAGGAAACTTCAGGGGTTTTGTTTTCTTTTGTTTTAGGCAAATTTTTACATAGTGGCTTTTTCATGAGCTCTTTCTATCCCATTATAGTGTCTAATTAATTTTTTTAATTAAATCTTTATTGTTCAGATTATTACATTTGTTCCTCTTTTCCCCCCCATAACTCCCCTCCTCCCAATTCCCACCCCACCCTCCGCCCTCACTCCCCACCCACTGTCCTCATCCATAGGTGCACGATTTTTGTCCAGTCTCTTCCCACATCCCTCACACCTCTTTCTCCCCCAAGAATAGTCAATCCATTCCCTTTCTATGTCCCTGATTCTATTATAATCACCAGTTCATTCTGTTCATCAGATTATTTATTCACTTGATTCTTAGATTCACTTATTGATAGATGCGTATTTGTTGTTCATAATTTGTATCTTTACCTTTTTCTTCTTCTTCCTCTTCTTAAAGGATACCTTTCAGCATTTCATATAATACTGGTTTGGTGGTGATGAACTCCTTTAGCTTTTCCTTATCTGTGAAGCTCTTTATCTGACCTTCAATTCTGAATGATAGCTTTGCTGGATAAAGTAATCTTGGTTGTAGGTTCTTGGCATTCATCACTTTGAATATTTCTTGCCACTCCCTTCTGGCCTGCAAAGTTTCTGTTGAGAAATCAGCTGACAGTCGTATGGGTATTCCCTTGTAGGTAACTGACTTTCTTTCTCTTGCTGCTTTTAAGATTCTCTCTTTGTCTTTTGCTCTTGGCATTTTAATGATGATGTGTCTTGGTGTGGTCCTCTTTGGATTCCTTTTGTTTGGGGTTCTCTGCGCTTCCTAGACTTGTAAGTCTATTTCTTTCACCAGGTAGGGGAAGTTTTCTGTCATTATTTCTTCAAATAGGTTTTCAATATCTTGCTCTCTCTCATCTTCTGGCACCCCTATAATTCGGATGTTGGTACACTTGAAGCTGTCCCAGAGGCTCCTTATACTATCTTCGTATTTTCGGATTCTTTTTTCATTTTGCTTTTCTGGTTGGGTGTTTTTTTGCTTCCTTGTATTTCAAATCTTTGACTTGAATCTTGTGATCCTCTGGTCTGCTGTTGGGAGTCTGTACAATATTCTTTATTTCAGTCAGTGTATGCTTAATTTCTAGTTGGTCCTTTATCACAACATCGAGGGTCTCATTAGATTTCTTCTACATCTCATTAAGTTTATCAGCAGTCTTTAGAAGATTCTTGAAAGACCTCAAAAGTGTGGTTTTGAATTCTATATCCAGCAGCCTGCTTTCCTCCATTTCTGTCATTTGTGTCCTGTTTCTTTGTCTCGGCATTTTTTATGCTTTGCTGTGTCGATAGAGTGGCTTTCTGTGCTAAATGTCCCAATTACCTGAGGTAGACACTCTTGGTGCACCCCCTTGTGGTCTTTGTGTGCAGTTTTGTTGTAGCTAAGCCTTTATTGTTGTAGGTAACACTGGGAGGGATTTGACCTCCAGGCCAATTGACTGTGAGAATCAGCTGTGTCTGCAGTGGGAGAACTGTCCTGGATCTCTAGGGCGGCGCTAATCTAGCCTCTGCCTGAGGCTAACCAGCAAATGCCTGCCTGCAAGGCTTGGGCAGGGCGGGTCCCAGGGGATCAACAGGGTGGGCGGAGCAAGCAGTTATGGCTGCTCTCAGCCCCGTCCCCAGAGGCTCTGCCTCTCAGTGTTCCAGCAACCGCTGCAAGTACCTTGGAGAGAAAGCTGCCCTCGAGTTCCGACCAATGCCAGACAGTCCTGCTTCCCACGTTTGAGTCAGGGTCCCCAGAGACTCACCCGGAACTGGAGCCCAGAGCCTGAGACTCCCTCCCAATTGAAACAGACAACCGCGCCCTCAGCCGCCAGCCCGCTCCGCACGCACCTTCGCATCTTAGTATTTTACTTCCATATTGCGCCTCCTCTGAGTCTCGGTATGCTTTTCTCTTTCCCTCTAGTTGTAGAATTTCCCCTCAGCCAGCCTTCCTGTGGTTCTGGGTGATGTCCGTTCCACCTTTTAGTTGTATTTTTGAAGTGGTTGTGCAAGGCAGCAATCTCCAGTGTTTACCTATGCTGCCATCTTGGTTTCTCCTGTCTAATTAATTTTTGCTGATATGTGAGAAAGTTGTTGATTTTTGTATATATATTTTATAACCAACTCCTGCTTATTTAACTCCATTTGTTCTAATCACTTTTCAGTTGATTCTCTTGGATTGTGCAAGCAAATGGCTCTCATCTATAGATAACTATACTTAGTTCCAATAACTAGAAAAGCTCCTTTATAATTTGTATCTTATCAAGTTGGCTAAAACATTTCCTCAACTTTGTTCCATTTTATATTAAGAGATTTTTTTTTTAGCTGAAAAGAGTTTTTTCGTCAAATAATTTTGAGAGTTTGAATTTCCAGAACAATACTGGCTGTGCGGAGGGGCTGCAGTTAGTCTTGTGTTGTCCACTGTTCTAGTTTCACCACTTAGTCCACTGTTGGTTATTGGATTGGAAGACTATATGAATGCTAAGAAATGTTTTTATTCCTAATTCACTAGTTTTTTTAAATTGATAGTACAGGTTAAAATTTATCAAAATCCTATTTAACAATTAAAGAGGTAGTCAAATACTTTTTTCTCTCATGACCTATCTTATTGAAATAAGATATAAAAAGTTAGTGATCTTTGCATTCCTAGAATAAACCTTACTTTACTCTGATAAATTAAGAGAAAAGTACCATTAATTAATTTTTTTATGTTATTCTCTATAAGTTTCTCCCTTTATCTGGTTGTGACATCATGGGGATGATAGCTAAATAATATTGATTCTAAATTATTTTGTCTTTTCCTCCCCATAAAACAATTTGTAAAGCATAGGAAAAAAATCTGTTCCTTGTAAATTCCAATGAACTTGACTGTAAAATGACCCAAGTTTAGCTTGTTAGGGAAACGTAATTCTCAGAAAACTTTAGAAATTACTTGCATTTTTATTTGTTTTTATATATTATAATTATTTGAGTTATTTTAGAGTTTTATATGTTCTTATAAAATAATTTACTTAATTCACATATTTAACTTGTTAGCATAGTATTATCTATAGTCATATAGAGTTAAATATTTTATAAATCTATGGTTTCAGTCCCTCATTTCTAATGTTGTGTATTTGCATTTTTATTAATCTCTTATTAATTAGAATTGCCAGTGACTTGCTCATTTTGTTGACCTTATCAAAAAACAAACTGTTGGATTTTTATAACAGCTGTTTCTTGAAGTTTTGTTATTAATTTCTGTTCTTATCTTAATTACTTCTTTCAGTAACTGTTTGTTGTTCCTGTTCTAAATTATTGGACTGGATATTTAATCCATTTCTTTTTTTAGTACTGATTTGATTTAAAATTATGATCTTTCTGAATACAATGTCTCAGACTACAGCTTTGCACACATTCTTCATAAGGTGCCCTCACAATAATTTGTTATGAGTTCTTTAATATTTTTTATTTTTTGGCTTATTTATATTTTTCAAATGACTATATAAAATCAATAACCATGCAAAAACCAGTGAGTGGAATCAGCCTACCAGAAGTTTTTTTTTAATCTCTGAAAGATAGGAGACAGGCCAAACTGTACCAAGAAACAAATATGTGGGATAAACTGCTGCTGAATTAGCAGTGCTTCCAAATGAGCTCCAAATGATGTGGTTTTTTAGATGATCAGCTGGAGAACTTCACTGAAAGCTGTTTAGCAGTGGGCTCTCTTCACTCTACACTACACCTGAGATAGCACTGACATGGCCCACAAGGTGAACAATGAATGGAGAAGGGATGTCTGTGCTCAGAGAAAGAGGACAATGTCCCAGGAACCTAGTGACTACAGGAAAACAAGAGGCTGCCACATCCAGAAGACAAGCTCTTGCATACCTCACTTAGCAGAACGCCCAAAGAACTATTAGACAATAACCAAGAATCACCAAACATTTAAGAAAACCCTGAGAACATGATTATCACTCATATGTGGAATCTAACGAACAAAATAAATGGATGAACAAAATAGATCCAGAGACATACAACTATGGAACAGACTGACAAATTTCAGAGGGCATGGAGGGTGGGGAGAGATTAACTGGGAAACTTGTATGCACATATTCATAGCCCAAGGACACAGACAATAGTGTGGTGAAGGCTTGGGAGGGGCAGGTGCGGAGTGGAGTGGGTCAATGGGAAAAACACTCAAAGGGGATAATTGTAATAATTTCAACAATAAAGATAAATTAAAACGACAACAACAGCAAAAAAGAAAACCATGAGAAATAAAACTTAAAATGGAAATAGTAAATAGAAAATGTAATGTCCGTATAATTACTATGAATAAAGAAATCAGGATGAATATTGAAATCATAATGCAGAACATTGCTATGAAAAAGTAAATCAGCAATAATGGTAAATAAACAAATTCAATACATGTGCCAAATAAGATGAATGAGACCATATGAAATTATTTAGTAAGCAGGATGATCTATCTACAGGTTTCTCCCAGAATGTAATGAAAAATCCAAGGAAACAGGAAGTGTAAGAAAAACAATGAAGAGATATAGAAAACAGATCTACAATTTCCAAGGTCTATTTGATACCTATCCCAGAAATGGGGACCAGAGACAATATACAGGAAGAAATGTAAAAAGAAATAGAAATTTTCTGGAACTGGAAATATATATTTTAGGATTAAATAGGTCATACGAGATTAAAAACAAAAACACTGAAATTTATTATCATGAGGAGGTGAGGTGAGAGAAAATAGCAAAAGAAAATAAGTGGAACAGAGAAAATTCAAGGAACCAAGAAAATAAAAACCAAAATACATAGTTAAAAAATAAATTATGTAGCAAGAATATGTGTAAATATACTGGTAGTCACAATAAATGAGACTTTATAAAATTTACCTATTAAGAGACTGTAAAATTACGAAAAAAATAATCAGCCATTTTTGTCACTTGAAATTTAATTTAAGCCAAGTGACGCAGAGAGGTTAAAATTAAGTGATGGAAATCAAAATGGTCACATACATTCTAATAAAATAAGCTAGCAGAGAAAATCCTGGAGTCAGATAAAATAGAAAGACAAAAAGAAATCCAGCTGAAAATCTTCAAATGGGAAAAGTAGTATATTTCATATTCATGAAAATTTGTACTGAAAGGGCAAGCTTCCAATAAATTTCATTGGTTGGAATTACTTCCCTTATCATGGCTGAACCAATCACAGTCAAGGAAACAGGAATTCCAATGGGGTTGGATCCCTGGGACTTGGGTGGTGTCTGTCTTCTCTGAAACACAGGTCATGCTAACTAGGGTGGATACATGAACAAAAAATTAGGATTTTAGGAGAAAGCTAGGCAACCTACAATATTTTATACACTACTCTAAAGTTATCACAAGACACAATTTATTTCTTTTGCAGAATTATTGCAAAGTGATTAATTGCTATGGAATTAAAAGTGCAATGTTTTATTTCATCTCTTTTTAATTGTCTCTATCCTCCATTAAAAAGTAAACTTCAGAAGGGCAGGAACCTCCTCTATTCTGGTTGTTTGTTTTTATTTTTTTAAATTAAATTCATTGGACTGACATTGGTTAATAAGATTATATAGGTTTTAAGTGCACATTTCTATGATATATAATCTATATATTGCATTATATGCCCACCACCCAAAGTCAAATCATCTTTTATTCCCATATACTTGACCCCCTTTACCCTTCACTAACTCCCAAACCCCTTTCCCTCTGGTAACCACTGTATTGTCTGTGTCTATGACTTTTTTTGTTTATTTAATTTTCTTATTTGTTCATTTGTAGCTTTCAGTTTTATATCCTACATATGAGTGAAATCATATGGTTCCTAACTTTTTTGTCTGGCTTATTTCATTTAGCATGTTATTCTCAAGATCCACCTATGTTGTTACAAATGGCAGTGTTTAATCTTTCCTTATGGCTGAGTGTATTTCATTATATATGAACCACATCTTCTTTATCCAATTGTCTAGTGAAGGACACTTTTGTTGCTTCCATGTCTTGGCCACGGTAAATAATGCTGCAATGAACATAGGGGTGCACATATCTTTGCACATAAATGTTTTCAAAATTTTCAGTAGATACCCATAAGAGGGGTTTCTGGGTCATATGGTAACTCTATTCTTTTGTTGTTGTTAATCCTCACCCTAGAATATTTTTTCCATTGTTTTTTGTTTGTTTGTTTGTTTGTTTGTTTTGTTTTGATTTAGAGAGAGTGGAAGAGAGAGAGAAAAGGAGAGAGAGAGAGAGACAGAGAGATAGATAGATAGAGAGAGAGAAACATTGATGCAAGAGAGACACATCTATTGGTTGTCTCCTGCATAAGCCCCAATAGGGGCCTGGGATGGAATGTGCAACCCAGGTACCTGCCCTTGACTTGGAATTGAATCCGAGACCCCTCAGTTCATGGGCTTATGCTCTAACCCTGATCAACACTGGCCAGGGCAGCAACTCTATTCTTATTCCAGTAACTCTATTCTGTACCAGTTTACATTCCAACCAGCACTGAATGAGGGCTCCCTTTTCTCCACAACCTCTCCAACACTTGTCTTTCTTATTTTTTTAATTTATCTTTATTGTTGAAAGTATTACAGATGTCCCTCTCCTCCCCCCTCCCCATTGACCCCCTCTACCTCACTCCTGCACCCTCCCTAGGCCTTCACTGCACTAGTGTCTGTTCATGGGTTATGCATATAGGTTCTTTAGTTAATCTCTTCCTGCCCCCCTCCCCCCACAACCCTTTCCCTCTGAAACACATCAGTCTGTTCCATGCTTCAATGTCTCTGAATCTATTTTGTTCATCAGTTTATTTTGTTCATTAGATTCCACATATAAGTGAGATCATGTGATACTTGTCTTTCAGTAACTGGCTTAATTCACTTAGCATAATACGCTCCAGGTCCCTCCATGCGGTCTCAAAGGGTAAGAGATCCTTCTTTTTTACAGCTGCATAGTAATCCATTGTGTAAAAGTATCATGGTTTTTTATCCACTCATCTACTGATCAGCACTTGGGCAGTTTCCAGATTTTAGCTATTGTAAATTGCACTGCTATGAACATAGGTGTGCATTTATTCTTTCTGATTGGTGTTTCGGGATTCTTATGATATATTCCCAGAAGTGGGATCATTGGGTCAAATGGCAATTCCTTTTTTCTTTTCTTTTTTTTAAGAAAATCTATACTTTTCCATAATGCTTGTACCAGTCTGCATTCTTACCGACAGTGTACTAAGGTTCCATTTTTACCACATCTTCACCAGCTCTTGTTGTTTGTTGATTTATTGATGATAGCCATTCTGGCAGGTATGAGGTGGTATCTCGTTGTTCTAATTTGGATCACTCTGATAATTAAAGATGCTGAGCATTTTTTCATATCTCTTGGCCATCTGTATGTCCTCTTTGGAGAAGTGTCTATTCAGGTCCTTTGCCCATTTATTAATTGGGTTGTTTGTCTTCCTTATGTTGAGTTGTGTGAGCATTTTATATATTTTGAAAATTAACCCCTTATCAGATGTATCATTGCCAAATATGATCTCCCATACAGTGGGTTCCCTTTTCATTTTGATGCTGTGGTTTTTTTTTGTTATTGTTGTTTGTGTTTTTTGTTTTTGTGTTTTCTTTTGGTTTGTTTGTTGTTGGGTTTTTTTGCTGTGCAGAAGCTTTTTAATTTGATGCAGTCCCATTTGTTTATTTTTCCTTTGTTTCTCTTGCCCTGGGTGATGTGTCTTAGAAAATTTTGCTACATGAGATAGCTGATATTTTTCTTTCCATGTTTTCTCTAGGATTTTTATGATTTTGTGACTTACATTTAAGTCTTTTATTTATTTTGAGTTTATTTTTGTGTATGGTGTAAGTTGGTGGTCTAGTTTCTTTTTTCTCAGGTATCTGGCCAATTTTCCCAACACCAATTATTGAATGACTGTCTTTACTACATGGTATATACTCTTGCCTCCATTGTCAAATATTAATTGAGCGTAATGGCTTGGGTCAACTTCTGGGGTCTCTGTTCTGTTCCATTGATCAATATGCCTGTTCTTGTGCCAATACCAGGCTATTTTGAGTACAGTGGCTTGTAGTATAGCTTGATATCTGGTATTTTGTTCTTATTTCTCAAGATTGCTGCAGCTATTCAGAGTCTTTTTTTTTGGTGCCATATAAGTTTTTGAAGTATTTGTTCTAGATATCTGAAATATGCCATTGGTATTTTAATAGGATTGCACTGAATCTATAAATTACTTTGGACAGTATGGACATTTTAATGATGTTAATTCTAACAATTAATGATCATGGTATATTCCTCCACTTGTTTATATTTTCTACCTCTTTTTCAACCTTCTGCAGTTTTCCTAATAAAGCGCTTTTAGCTCCTTGATTAATTTTATTCCTAAGTATCTTAACTTTTGTTGCAGTGGTAAATGAGATTTTTTAAGTTTCTTTTCCTGAAAGATTGTTATTGGTGTATAAAAATGGTGTTAATTTTGTATCCTGCTCCATTGCCAAATTCATTTATTAAATCTAGTAGTTTTTTGGTGGAGTCTTTAGGGTTTTATATGTATAATATCATGTCATCTATGAATAATGACAGTTTTACTTCTCCTTTCCAATTTTGATGCCTTTTATTTTTTCTTCTTGTCTGAGCACTGTGGATTTCCAGTACTATGTTGAAAAAGAGTGGTGAAAGCAGACATCAGTATCTTGTTCCTGTTCTTAGGGGAAATGGTCTTAGTTTTTGCCCATTGAGTATGATGTTGGCTATAGGATTGTCATAGATGACCTTTATTATGTTGAGGTATGACCCCTCTATTCCCACTTTGCTGAGAGTTTTAATTTAAAATGTATGTTGGATTTTGTCAAATGCTTTTTCTGTATCTATTAATATGACCATATGATTTTTGTCTTTCAATTTATTTATGTGATGTATCATATTTATTGATTTGGGAATATTATACCAGCCTTTCATTCCTGGAATAAATCCCACTTGGTCATGGAACATGGCCTTTTTAATATATTTTGTTGAAGATTTTAGCATCTGGGTTAATCAGGAATATTGGCCTGCAATAATCTGGTTTTGGGATTAGGATAATACTGGATTTGTGAAAGTATCTTGGAAGTATTCCTTTTTCTTGGATTTTTTGGAATAGTTTTAGGAGGATAGGTGTTAGTTATTTGAATGTTTGGTAAAACTCCCTCGTGAAGCCATCTGGACCAGGACTTTTGTTTGCCGGGAGGTTTGTTTGTTTTTTAATTACTGCTTCAATTTCATCAATTTTTATTGGTCTATTCAGGCTTTCTGGTTCTTCCTGACTCAGTTTTGGAAGATTGTATTTTTCTAGGAATTTGTCAATTTCATCCAGGTTGTCCAGCTTATTGGCATATAGTCATTCAAAGTATTTTCTTACAAGCCTTTGTATTTCTGTGCTGTCAGTTGTAACTTCACCTATTTCATTTCTAATTTTATTTATTTGGGTCCTCTCTCTTTTTCTTGATGGGTCTGGCTAAAGGTTCATCAATTTTGTTTATCTTTTGCTTTATTTAAAATATATTTTTGTTGATTTCAGAGAGGAAGAAGAGAGAGGTAGAAAAATCAATGGTGAGAGAGAATTTTGATCAATGGCCTCCTCCATGCCTCCCACTGGAGATCGAGCCTAACCCAGGCATGTGCCTTGACTGGGAATCAAACCATGACCTCCTGTTTCATAGGTCATTGCTCAACCACTGAGCAACACCAACTGGGCTTGTGTTATTTTTGTTTCCATGTAAAGTATTTCTACTCTGATCTTTATTATTTCTTTCATTCTACTTACTCCGGGCTTTCTTGTTGTTCTCTTTCTAATTCTTTTTAGTTGTAGTGTTAGGTAATTTATTAGACCTTTCCAACACTTATTACTTGCTTGTTAATAACAGCCATTCTAACAGGTGTGAGGTTGTATTTCATTGTATTTTTTGATTAGCATTTCCCTAATAGTGAAGTTGAGCATATTTTCATATATCTGTTGGCCATTTGTATGTCTTCTTGGGAGAAGTGTCTGTTCAAAGTTCTCAAGCCATCTGTTTGTTTGGTGTTGAGTTTTATGTGTTCTTTATATACAGGGAGTAGCAGGGTGTAGGTTTATAATTCTGAGTATGCAAAACACAGAATTTATTCTTGTATTATTATTGTATTATTTGCATTACAAAATCTACTTTTGCCCTACCCTGTATTTTGGATATTGAACCCCTTTTCAGAGCTGTTGTTTGCAAATATCTTCTCCTATTTGGTTGGTTGCCTTTTTATTTTGTTGGTAGTTTCTTTTGCCGTGTAGAAGCTTTTTAGTTTTATATAATCCCATTCATTTATTTTTGCCTTTATTTTCCTTGCCTTTAGGGTCAAATTCATAAAATCTTCTCTACAACCAAGGTTTATAAGTTTAGTACCTATGTTTTCTTTTATATAGTTTACTAGAGGCCCGGTGCACAAACCTGGGGGTTGGGAGGGATTTCTCAGCCTGGCATGTGCCTAACCAGCAGTTGGACATCCCTCTCGCAATCCGGGATGCTGCATGCACTAGTGACCATACTTTACATACAGGTGAAAGACATCTTGCTGTTGTAAGGGCAGCTACATTTTTTTGCCCTGATTATAAAAAGTAGTACATAGCATGATCCTTCTGAGGCAGTAGTACCATTTTCCCCATCCTATGGGTGGAAAAACTGAAGCAGAGAGAAATTAGGTAACTGGCTTTGTCACACAGTTATAAGTGTCAGAATAAGGGCTGACCACAAAATGTGCAAGCCAGAGTCCATGCATGTCATCACTGCATCATCCATTTTTTTTCAGTGTTAGAATAGCCTTGTCAGGTTTTAATTTTTAAATCTAAGAGACTGTTCCCAATATACAGGGTAGGTCACTAGGCCTGGACAGCGATCAGTGCCGATCTGTGAAGAGACCGGCAGGCAGGGCGATCGGGAAGGGCAGGGGGGACCCAGTTGGCACCTGCCTGGGCTGGTGGCCTGGTGCTGCCCCTGGCCAGTCTTGCCCCCAATCACTGCCACAGATCACCTCCCTCTCGGTGGTCAGTGCGAATCATAGCAAACATTCTGCCCATCTTTCTGTCTTTTGGTTGATTTGCATATTAGGGTTTTATTATATAGGATTGTTTCAGATCTTATAATTAGGTCTTTGATCCATTTTGAGTTAATTTTTGTATATGGAGACTACCTGTTCTTAATTGAAGCTCTAGCATTCTACACAAGGCTCAGCACATATAATGGGAGTTCAATATATGTTTGTTGATAGAATGAATGACTGGATAAATAGGTGAATGGATACAGAAATAGATTATTCTGAGGTGATTCAATCAAAATAATGCAGTATAAAAAGCCAGAAAAGGAAAGCTTTAAAGTGGTGTTAGATACTGTTACAGAGTTATAGGGAGTCCGAAAAGTCCACTGAATTGAATGTTCAGAAGGGATTTTATCTTTAGAGAGTTGTTCTAGTAAGAATATAAACCAGATTTTTCACTGAATATAAACCAGAACATAAAGAATTAAGGATGAAGTAGGTAATAAAGATATGATTACAGTAAGATTGCCTTTGTCTTTATTTTTATTACTTTGGTGGAAATAGAATAGGTGATATACGTATGTGAGGATAACAGAATCAAGAAAGGGGTTTGTTGGTTTCTTCATTTTAAAATAGCAAGAGTGAGCATATTAGTTAGAAAAATACAAGTATCAGTCAGTGGATAAAAATATGTTGAAGGTATAGAGGGAAAAGGGGAATTATAAATAAATTTCTAGAAGAGGCAACTTAATCACATATAAGCTTAAGAAAGAATCTACTGTCCCCAGAGATTAGAGTAATGGGAAAATGTGCAAGTAAGGGACATAGAGAACCAAATAAATGTGCTGTAACCTCAACTTACCCTAGATGATCTATTTACAAGTTACTCCAGAGCAGGTACTCAATAAATATTTGTTAAATGAATGGGATGAACAGACAAATGAATAGATGCAATGATATAAATGTGTTGTTTTCTGTATCTTCTTACCATAGACATGATTTTTCATAATTTCTTAAGCTAAATAATTGATGTGATAAGGAATGACAGATTGTACCAATCAGGGAACACATTTAGTGAACATTTTTTAACAACAGATTGAACAAAAATATGATGAATACCCTTATGCATTCTACCGTTATTTAAATCCCTAATGATGGAATTATCTATGTGCTAACATTATTCATTTTACTGAAAGCAACAGTAAGTAAAGAAACAGTTTATGTCAAAGAAATATATATGTTCAATCAATAACTAGAAAAATATGTATGTATCAATATTTGTCTAACTCCAGAAGAAAAAACAAGATTAAGAAATAAAAAGTTTAATTTTTACTGTTTAAAATAATTGTTCAACCTGAAAATTAAATCCCAGATCTAATTTTCTAATCTGTTGAGCATTCTCTTTATAAAATGTTCTATTTTTAATGGTTTTCACATTCCAAAAATATACACTAAACTGTATTAAAAAAACTATTTAAAATTCACTAGAAGTTACTTTAAAATAAATCATATGTACACTGACTTTATAACACTCTCCTCTGTTCCAACTTCAGAACTTGTTCCTAAGTTAAAAGATCACAGAAACAGATGAACACTTTTGTATCACTTGACAGACATTGAAAATATTAGTTAGCTTTCACTTGCTAACTACTAGAATTTATACCCTATCTAATAAAAGAGAAACACGGTAATTAGCATACGACCGCTACCCTTCCCATTGGCTAATCAGGGCAATATGCAAATTAACTGCCAGCCAAGATGGCGGCCGGCAGCCAGGCAGCTTAAAGCTAACATGAGGCTTGCTTGCTTCAGTGACAGAGGACTCCAACGTTCCCCGCTTGCCACTGCAGGCCTCTGAGCTGCAACTCTAAGCAACTATGTTACAAATATAGAAGTTAAACAAAACCCCAGAACCCTGCTTTAGTCCACCGGGCTTCAGCCAGCAGGATAGCAAAATTGTTTCAAATACAGAAGGTAAACAAAGGCCAGAAACCTGCTTTCAGCAGCAGAGACCTAAGAGCTGGAGCCAAGCCTCAAAGCTAAAGTTGGCCCAGAATAAAAAAAAAAAAGAAAAAAGAAAAAAAGGAGTGGTTGGGAGCTTCCGTCAACCGTCAGCCTGAAAACAGCCCTCAGCCTCTCACCCAGACTGGCCAGGCACCCCAGTGGGGACCCCCACCCTGAACAGTGTGTGACCAGCTGCAAACAGCCATCATTCCCTCACCCAGGCTGGCCAGGCACCCCAGTGGGGACCCCCACCCTGATCCAGGACACCCTTCAGGGCAAACCAGCTGGCCCTGACCCATGCACCAGGCCTCTATCCTATATAGTAAAAGGGTAATATGCCTCCCAGCACCACGATCAGTGGAGCCGCGAGGCCTCCCAGCACCGGGATCAGCATGACAGGGGGCAGCGCCCAAACCCCCTGATCGCCCTGCGGCTCTGTGTGTGACAGGGGGCGGGGCCACAACCTCCCTATCCACCCTGCTCTGTTTGTGACAGGGGAAGGTGCCCCAACCCCCTGATCAGCCCTGCTCTGTGCCTGATAGGGGGGAGCTCCCCAAACTCCTGATCGCCCTGCGGCTCTGTGTGTGACAGGGTGTGGCACCCCAACACCCTGATCAGCCCTGCTCTGTGTGTGACAGGGGGCAGCGCCCCAACCCCCTGATCGGCCCTGCTCTGTGTGTGATAGAGGTCGGTGCCCCAACCCCCTGATCTGCCCTGCTCTGTGTGAGACAGGGGGGAGCTCCTCAACCACCTGATCGGCCCTGCTCTGTGCGTGACAGGGGGTGGTGCCACAACCTCCCCATCAACCCTGCCTTGAGTGTGACAGGGGGCAGTGCCCCAACCCCCCAATCGGCCCTACCCTGAGTATGACTGAGGGTGGCATCGCAACCTCCCAATCCGCCCTGCTCTGTGCATGACAGGGCGTGGCGCCCCAACTCCCCAATCAGCCCTGCTCTGAGCCCGACCAGGGGCTGCACCTAGGGATTTGGCCTGCCCTCTGCCACCCGGGAGCAGGCCTAAGCCAGCAGGCTGTTATCTCCCAAGGGGTCCCAGACTGCGAGAGGGCACAGGCCGGGCTGAGGGACCCTCCCTCCCCCCCAAGTGCACAAATTTTTGTGCACCGGGCCTCTAGTCTATATATATAAAAGCCTAAGAGACCAGCCGACCAGTAGCTATTATGTGCACTGACCAACAGGGGACAGATGCTCAATGCAGGAGCTGCTGAGCTGCAGTGACTTGGCAGCTGCAGTTCCTGGGTGATGCACCTGGAACCAGAGAGGAGGGAGCCCAATTCTGGGGTACATCACCTGAGAACTGCCCTCTCGCAACCTAGGACCCCTCAGGGGATGTCAGAGAGTTGGTTTCGGCCCAATCCCTGCAGGCCAGGCCAAAGGACTCCTCGGGAGCATGAATCTGTGCACCGGGCCTCTAGTATTACTATAATGTTGCTTATTTTATTGTGCATTTCAATATGACCTTTGTCAAAAGAAAAATATGTTTGGGTTTTTTAAAAAAACATTAGGGAATAAAAAAGTTTTATGGTTTCTTCATAGCTTATATAGAAGCTAAATTTACAATTTACATTATTCTTTCAACAATTTAATTACTGTGTACCGTGCACAAAAGAGGTCAGTGACACAAAAGAGGTGGGTGAAACCGAATGAGTAAGGGATTGATCACTGTTGGAAGGAGTCAAATTATAGCAACAATAATTAGTACATATAGTCTATTTCATAATGTGATTTTCACACACAATTACTATAATAAATTATTTTGTGTGGTAAAGATACAAGGATGGAAACAAATTAAACCAAATCAAGGAAATCAAAATAGGAATCCAAGTTCATTGTATAATTGAAGAAATGGATTTGAGAGATATCCTGGAAGAAGTGATAGGATATACCAATCACTAATATGGTAAGAATAAAAGTTGGAAAATAAGAATTATGGGGAAGATAATGGTCTCCAACTAGCTGAATAATTTATTTTGCTTTTTTAAAGGATCTGGAATGCAGTGGCACCTTGGAGCTCACCACTGGTATTCCTCATCCTTCTGAGCCCATGCTGAGGAGCTGCTGGCCTTCAAAGCCTATGTTTCAAAGGCAGGTTTGACCATCAAGTCCGAATACTGAATGTTTCCAGTGACCATGCCAGAGATTTCATATTCTAATGAGGATTGCCCTTTCCACCACTCTTAGGATGTTCTGCATTCATTGCACTTTATTCGTATGGCTCAAAAAATTTTGGACTGCCTCACATATTTGTATACATGTGTAGAGTATCTTTATGTTTTATTATATATGCATTTTAAGTGAATATTCAAGCCATTTTCATGAATGTGTATACCCACTCTCTTGTGCATTATAATATTATCTGGACACTATTTGTAATACCGTATGTATATCTTCGGTTTAAAAACTGTCAATATTGCCCTGGCTAGTGTGGTTCAGTAGGTTAGAGTGTCATCCCATACAGCAAAAGGTTCCAGGTTCAATTCCCAGTCAGGCCATATCCAGGTTGTGAGTTTGATCCCCAGTTACGGCGCATGCAGATCAATGTTTATCTCTCACATTGATGTTGTTGTTTTCTCTCCCCCCTTTCCTCTATTTCTAAAATCATTTTTTTTAAATGTCAGTGTCATTGGTTATGTTCCGTAAGTGAGAATTTCACAAGTGTTCCATCATCTCCATGAACTGCTGGTACCAATTATAGCAGATACACTGTAGCCCTGTGAGATAAAGTATCCTGATAGTTTTTATTAGAATTAGCCACCACACCACCACACCACCATACTCTTAAAACATCCCCACATCCACCTTTCAGTATTAACGATTGTGTTATTTTTCAAGATTTTCATGTATATAAATATTTCTGTTCAGAAACCCTTTGAAATTATCTATTGTCAGAAGTCAATAATAATTAGCAATGACCAGTAGGGTCTTGGGAATACCTTCTGGTGTTGTTCTTCCTTCATCCTCTGTAGTTTTCGATTTTCTTCTTCCTTTAGAGAATCCTTATAAGCCTGTCTTCTGGCCTGTAAAGATATTGGGGGAAAATTCAGAAGAAAAAGCATCGCCACAATATACTAGTCTGCCTACCATGGATCTGGTTTTAATAACTCAACTTTTGTACTAAGCATTCAGCAAACTCTTCATACAGACTTAACTATTGAATTATTTATGTGTGTGTCTGAAGATGTCCCTTGGGACATATAAAAAAGAATGCTAGTATAAGCACATTTTATATGATCTAAATACTTGTTTAATTTGAGTTTTAAAAATATCCCCTCAAATTTGACTTTAGGTGGTGGGCACACAATGCAATATATAGATGATGTCAGATAGAAATCTATACTTGAAACCTACATAACCTTTTTAACCAATGTCACCCCAATAAATTTAATAAAAATTAAAAAAAGAAAGTTACAAGGGTGAAAGGGAGATAGAAAAAGAATGTAAAAGAAAATTTATTTAAAGTTTCAAAATGGCAAGGCCCACTCTGATTCAGCAGCCCTCTCCCTAGTGGATTTGAGCACAGGAACCAGCATGAGCACACCACCACCCTGACCAGTAACCCTGTCTCCTCATTTCACCAATGGGGAGAAAGGGAATGGCCTGGCAAAGACCCCGAAGTCCTGTTCAGCTGGGATAGGGAAGGGTGCTACCGGCAGTCTCATCCTGAACTGGCCCCAGCCCAGGGCAGACAAGGGGGACTGTCTAGGGCGGGGGGATAAAATGGACACATATGTAATACCCTTTGTAATACTTTAAGCAATAAAAAAAAAAATAAAATAAAAAAAAAGAAAATAAATAAATAAATAAATAAAGTTTCAAAATGGCAAATTCGCTTTCTCAATGAACAGTTGTGAAACTCAGCTAATAAATCATTGAGAACACTTTTGTGAAAGTGAATAATGCTGCACCTTCCTGTTAGAAAGTTGAGGGAGAAAAAATTGTTGCAGAAATAAAAAAAAATCTGTATTGCTTCTTTAGAACCTCTAACCAAGAACTGTGTTGGGCCACTTTTCCTGAAAACTGCTACTACTAAGGGAATGAAAAAAAGAGAGAAATTGTCCACCATGAAATGTAACTAGATGCAAGGATAAGGGACCATTTTTCTTTTTGAGCAACAGAGGTTGGGGCACAGCCTTTTTGTCGAATTCTTAGTCATTGCCAAAAGTAAATATTACCCCTTTCAGAGACTTATAACTCACGGCTGTCTAACCTCTTTGGTCTGACATTCATGTTACGATCAGATGGCTTCCACTTATCCTCTCTAGCCTACTCCCTATGACTTTCCTCAGCTCAAACTAAACTTCTATTTCTCAAAATTACCCCATGCAAAATAAATACATACATACATATATACATACATCCCCTCAGAGATAGTCGACATAGTGTATATTTTTTCTAATGAGAAGGCTTTTAAATAGAGGAAAGTTAAATATTTTCCAAGAATATTCCAGCCAGCTGATTAGTTAATATCAGAGACAAGCAATAGTGACGCTGAGTTTAGAAGCACTGACATGTCTACTGCTCATTAATGGATCCTGTTAAAAAGCCTGTCAACTGGTAACTGCTACCATAGGATTCCAGAGATGCATTTCTTTCTAAGTCTTTGCATCCCCAGTCTGTACCTGAAGCATATTTCTGTTTCTGAGCAGAAAAACAAGGCCTGTTAAGGAGCACAGAAGTCATAAATCTGGCTGAATTAGCACCCCCTGGGGAGCCTTAGGAGAGCCAGCACCCACAGCAGGATGTCTTTAGTCCCACTGACCCACCAGGTCAGGCTTCCACACACTGGCATAGAGACTGTATACTCTAGAATTTATGAGATATCAAGTATTCTGTCTGTTCATTGGTCATATACTTTCTCTCTCACACATTGATTTGTAGCCCAGCCTCTGTAAGGCAGAGAGGCCAGCCTGGTAAGCTAATGTGCAGGAAATTTCATTTTTCTCATAAAAGCACCAGCAGCATCATGGCAGCAAGCTGCATATTTCAGGACTTGTTCTTTGGACTAACAATCCAGAAAGCTTATGTAGGCTGGGCCCCCCTTTCCTCTTACTATAATTTTTCTCAAGCACTTCTTAATTCATTCCCCCATTTCTGTCACTATAGAACCCATATTGCATCAAATAAGAAGACATACTTGCCAGAGAGGGATTGTATCATCTAAAACACTACTAATTAGAATAGTGGAGCTCTGGATGTGTTCAGAAAGCCCTTGTACATGCAAACCTGCTACATCAGATGGGCAAACATCCTATGACTTCCTCTTGTATGTCTCCTAAACACCAGGGGACTGTGATAAGACAGAAGGTGGGAGTGGTTCGTTTTTTTAGAGAAAGCTAGTCTTCATCACAAATATTCCACAGAAAACCTAACAGGGCTGCGGGGAGGTGATAAGGGAGTACATCTACTCAAGAGATTAAAAGAAGGAGTAAAATATTTAGTTAAAACAGATATTATGATTTGAGTGGGAAACCTAAATTCTGTTTGTATACCTTCCTTTTAAACTTAACTACTTGATGCCCAGCTGGTGTGGCTCAGTGGTTGAGCATTGATGAGAGGTCGCTGGTTTGATTTCTGGCCAGGGCACATTCCCCAGGTTGTGTGCTCAATCCCCAGTAGGGGTGCACTCAGGAGGCAGCCAATGCATGATGTTCCTCTCTCATTGATGTTTCTATTTCTCTATCCCTCCTCCTTCCATTCCCTTCAAAAATCAATAAAAATATATTTAAAATAAACAAAAAAACACACTTTACCACTTGTTCATTTACCAGAATATGGCTCCTGGTTTTGGATTCAGGAAAAAAAAAATGTTAGACACATAAAGTGTCATTTAAAACTGGGAAGTCACCTGGCACCTTAACTATGAAGACTTCGAAGTTACTTGTAATCCTCATGCGTGCTTACCCAGCTGTGATCCCTAGGCAGGACAGGAAGTTTCTGTTCAAAAACAAGGGAGGAATCAGTTTTGATCACTATTTTTCTTAGTTTTAAATCCCAGAAATTTCTGTATCATTGTATTCAGATATTTTTTTTCTAACATTAAATATGAATTTAACGTAATATTAAAACTTAAATTTTTGTTACTCAACTACAATACACAGTTTGACCCATCCTCTCCCAAAGCTATGCTTATAATATAGGTATTCAGTAAACAATATTTAACCCTCGTATGTGCAAGCACTACGGTTAAGACATAATCCCAGACCTCAAGTGTTTAAAGCCTAGGGTGGAAGTCAGACAAGATCAATCATTATAGTACATCATGATAGGTATTGTGAAAGAGGAAGCTATAAAGAAGGACATTTAATTAAACTGGATCAAGGACACCTTCTCAAAGTAGATGACACTAAGTTGTGTCTTAAAGAGTGAATCAGAATAAGACTAAGTGGGGGGAAGGGAATTTGAACAAATGGAAAATAACACTGTATTGGTTTTCTAGGGCTGCCATAACAAAGTATCATAGTCTGGGTGGCTTAAACAATAAAAATTTGGTGTCTCACAGTTTTAGAGGCCGGAAGTCCAAAATCAAGGTATCTGCAAGGTTGGTTGCATGAGGTAAGGACCTAGGCCTCTCCCTTTGGCTTGGAGATGTGTCTTCTCCCTGTGTCCTTTACATCATCTTCCCTCTGTGTCCGCCTCCATGGCCAAATTTCCCCCTTTATAAGGCCACCTCTACTATTGAATTGGAACCCACCCTCATGACCTCACTTTCACTTGATTACCACTGTAAAGGCCCAATATCCAAATTATGTCACATTCTGAGGTGCTGGAGGTTTTAAATTTAAATTTGGGGGTGGGGAGGACACAATTCACCCATGACAAGCATTAAATTCCTGTTTCAAGATGGTGGAATAAAAATGTTTATGCTCCTTTCTTCTCTCAAAAATTACCCTAAACAGAAGAGGAAATAAAACAAACTCTGTCTTTGAAAACTGAGAGACAGCTGTAGTCCCAGACAACAATCTATAAAGACAGAGTAGATGGAGAAATGGCAAGTGACTAAGAGCGGAAGAGAGCATGGCTGAAGACGTGCTGGCCGGGGACAGAGGACACCCATAAGGAGCCAGTCTTCTCCATAGATCAATGTGAGGAGCCAGTATTAGGGAAGGTTGAAGGATGCTGGGAAGATGCCTATGCCTGCTCCCACCTGAAAATTCAGGTGTGAATTCTCCCAATTCTGAGAGGAAATCAAAAGTCTACTCTGCATAAACTAAGCAAGGCAGGCCTGGAACCAAGGCCGCAATCCTGTTGAGAATGAAAGGATTCTGTGAAATCCAGCATACTCAAGTGAACCTCTCATGCTCTCGGCACTTTCCTCTGAGGGGCAGAAAGTGGATATTTTATCCACGAAACAAGAAAATATTATTTTTAAATAGCAATGCAGGAAAAAGAAGCTCTTGGCAATTAAAAGCATCTCCTCTCCCTCCACAAAAGACAAACCAGTAAAATATTTAGAAGATAATATATTTTTTTTTATCTCACATGTATTTTCTTATATCTGCTCCAAATTTCTTAAACAGGAGCTCCTAAAATCATTATAGTTTTCTAAGTGATAAGAGCAGTAAGAGCATCTTTTGTTCTAATGAGGCAACTCTGGGAGGGATCCCAGATGGATGCTGGTCACCAGAGAAACCAAGCCATAATTAGAAACTTGGAATCTTCAGTCCCACCGCCCCCTGTCCTTAAGAGACGGCAGAGGAGCTGGATATGGAGCTACTAAATTGGAAATGCCTATGTGGGGAAGCTTCTCTAAAAATCTCAAAAGCAAGGGGATTCGGGGAACTTCTAGGTAGGCAAACATATCCATATACCATATACCCCAACTCCATGGGGACCGAAGCTCCTGTGTTCAGGACCCTCCCAGACCTTTCCTATGTATCTCTTTATCGGGCTGTTTATTTTTATTATATCCTTAATTAACAGGACAATGTGTTACTCAGAGTTCTGCAAGCTGCAGTAGCAAATTAAGCAAGCCCAAGGAACCTCCAATTTGTAGCCATGCTGGACCAAAGGTTGTGAGGAACCTGGGGACCTACTAGTTGCAACTGGCACCTGAAGTGGAGGCAGGCTTGTAGGACTGAGACCTTAACCTGTGGGAACTAACACTATATCCAGGTAGGTAGTGTCACAGTTGAGTTTAATTGTAGGGCACCTAGCTGGTGTCCCAGCATTGCTTACTGTGAGAGAAGAAACCTACCCATCTGGTATCAGAAGCATTGAGAGTGTGGTGGTGTGACAGCAAATGAGACACAAGGAAGAGAAAGAACTGGGGGTTTTTCTAACTCAATATGCCAAGAAGAGGAGGAGGGAATTAGTCAAAGATAAATTAGAGGAGAAAGATATTTTTTACAAAATGTTAGAAGATAAATCTAGGAGGCCTAGGTTTTGAATAATAAAAATTCCATTAAGAGAAAATGAAGATAAATAAATCAAAGAAATAACACAAGAAAATCGTTTAGAACTAGAAATGAGTTTCCTTTATTCTTTAAAAGGAATAAAAATGATCCCACACTAAGACATATCTCTCTGAAATTGCAGAATACCAGAAGAAAAATAAGATATTAAAGTATTTCCAAGAAAAGTAGGGAAAAGCCTGCTTATGAGGACTGATATTGGGATGGCCTTGGAGTTCCCAGGAACTAATACTCAAGGTTAGAAGAGCAATGCCTTCAAAATTCTGAAGGAAAACTATTTCCAATCTGGAATTCTTACCAGAAAATTGCAAGCTAAGAATGAGGGGTGAATAAAGATAATTTCAGACATGCAAGGACCTGAACATGCATCTTCTCTTAAGAAGATACTAAATAATATATTCTACCAAAACAAACAAAATAAAGCAAGAATGTAGATGAGACCCAGAAACCGGGGGACCCAACGTAGGAAAGCAATAGCAGTAACTCCTCAGATCAGCGGTTGCCCACCTTTCGGATCTCACGGACCACCGGTGTCCACGGATCACAGGTTGGCGACTGCTGCCCCAGTTGACTTTAAAGCAGTGATTCTTATCATTGGCTGCACATTAGAATCACCTGGGGAACTTTAAAAGCCCTGAAGTCAGGGCCACGGAGCAACAATCTCTGAGGGTATGACCAACACATCAGTGAATTTTAAAGCCCCCCAGGTGACTCCAATGTGCAGACAAGGCTGAGAATTCTGTGAAAAGAAAGTTTCAGAACAAGAACTGAAGGCATTCAAATGTTCAAAGGAAACTAAGAAAATGCAAAGATAAAGCGAAATTTTTAAAAAGAGAAAATGTAACTGGCTTGGCAGCGAGAATATTTTTACATCGTCATAATAAGGGAACACATGAAATACTGAATAGTTATATTAGGAGAATAGGGGAAATAAATTATTATTAAGAAAGAAAATTGATTGGTCATGAGATAGCAATATACACATTAACAGATATATAGAGTCAAATAACAAAAGAAACAGCTAGGAGAATATGGTGGGATGAATAATGTACATGTCCTAATCCCTGGAAGTTGTGAATATTACCTTCCAAAAGGGACTTTGCAGAAATTATGGGTCTTGAGATGAGGCGATGAGCCTGGATGATACAGGTGGGCCTAATATAATCACAAGGGCCCTTTAAGAGGAGAGCAAAGTAAAATAGTGCAGAGCAGGTGACGTGGGAATGGAAGCAGAGATCAGAGTGATGTAGCCACATGCTGAGGAGCCAAAGGATGGTGGTGACCAAGAGAAGCTGGAAGAGGCACAGACCAGATTCCTGGCTGAAGTCGCCGGAGGAACCTGCCCTGCTGACAATGATTCATACTCATTTCTGACTTCTGATTCCAGGACTGTCACAATAAATGTGTGTTGTTTTTTAGCCACTAAGATACAGTAATTTGTTACCGCAACAATGGAAAAATTTTTATTGAGTTATAATTGACATATCACATCATATTAGTTTCAGGCCTACAACATAATAATTCAATATTTGTATATATTGGGAAATAATCACCACAGTAAGTCTAATTCACATCCATCTGTCACCATACATTGTTATAAAATTTCTTCTTGTGATGTGAACTTTTAAGATCTATTCTTTAGCAACCTTCAAATATATGACAGAGTATTCACTATAGTCACCATGCCTCACATTAAATTTCTTGACTTATTTTATAAGCAACTGGAAATTAATACAGAGTTTAAAGTGTTGGAGTGAAAGTGGCATTGAAGGCCTAACAGGGGACATATACCCTTAAGTGTTCACTTTTTAAAGAATGTGACACGTGGATAAAAATTAAAGTAACTAAGCTTCATTGAGTGTTTAAAGTAGTGAAAATATATGGCCATAAAGACATAAGTGATTGAGAAAGTGCTCCGCAAGCATTAATGTGCACACAAGTCACCCACAGACCGTGTTAAAAATGCAGGTTCTGATTTAGGTCTGCAGTGGGGCTTGAGATTTGTCTAGATTTCTATAAGCTCCAGGTGATGCCCATGGTCCATGGACCATACCAGGAGTGACAAAGACCTAGATTTTAGGACTGCAGAGAGAGCAGGGTTGGAGGGAAAGAGATCAGAAAGCAGGTAGGGCTTTTTGATTAAGTTACGGTATTTTGACTTTATCTTTAAAGATATAGAGGCCACTGAACAGTGGAACAACAGGATGAGAGTTTTAACAATTATTATTCTCTTTAGAAGAGGAGGAAGTAGGGGACATCAAACCAGAGCCTGGAAACAATTTACTGTGCAATCTTTTGTCTGAAGTTCTCTTGTATAACAGCTAAAGGAATTTTCTTGCAGTCTTTTTCCCTGACATAATTCTATAGTAATGTATTAAATTCCTACCTGCCCGTGACAGATCCACTTGTGAAAAGCATAAGAAAGACAATTTTCTCAGGACCGTGTGACTAATGCACTCATCGAAACACAAAACATGAGGCTCTGGATGACAAAACATTACTGATACTTTGGACAACAGTTTTAAAATCCAGGATGCTCTTGTTAAATTGAAGAATTGAGCCAAAATCAACAGAACAAGCACACACAGTTTCGCCAGGTGTTTCAAACCATAGGGGTCAGGAAGCTCTGAAACCAAGACCGTCCTCGCAGCTAAACACCCACTTGGTAAGGCTCCACACTCCTGTTTTCCCTCCTCTGCCTCACTGCCACAGGGTGTCTGGACAGATGTCAACGACTGCCCCTCCACAGGATTTAACTCTACTACCCACAGCCTCTCAGCCCTCTCCTCCAGGAGCTCTGCAATGAGGGGAGAGGATGACAGATTTGATATGACTTGAGGAGCCCACACTAGCAAATTTGCGCTTTGAAACATCACATTAGCAACAGAAAAAAAAATAATAATCAAACAAAGGTTAATGGGAAAGAGTAAAATGGCCTTTTCCCAAGGAGTGTCATAATGTGTTCCTGGCATTTTTAAAATGTGGTCACTAACCAGAAAGGTGGTGGGTGAGAAGATGAAGATCAGGTTTCTCTAACAATGCATTGTTTACCTGCCCAAAGTCCGGAAACAATGACCTTTTAAAACTTAAACCCATCTTTTCTTTAAACTATAACCCTTTCCCAGACTCATCCTTAATTACACTTACTTTGTTGTCCACAATTAGACAGTCAATATCCAAGCCCTGCCAATTTCACCTGCTAAGCAGTTCTCTGACTTCATTCTCATCTCATCCTCTCACCCACCACTCTACTTCAAGTCTTCATCATTCCTCATCTAGACTCATACAGAAGAGTCTCAGAGGCCTCTCTGCCTTCCTAGTTCTTTAGATCCATCCTTCACATGGTTACCAGTATGATTCAGCTAAAGTACATATCTGACCTTGAACCCTCCTTGTTTAAAGCTTTAGTCCTCATGGAATGAGATCCAAGTTCTCCAATGTGACATGAATATTTCTGAGGTGGTGTTCCACCAGGAGTACCACCAGCTTCCTGTGTGGGGCATTTCTGGATGTCTCAATGTCTAGGGGATGGTAGTAGTATTTTGTGCCTAGGGGTCAGGAATGCTGAACATCCTGTAGTGTCCAAGACAGCTCACACAATGAACCATCCCACCCAGAATGCCACTGTGGAGGAACTCTGCTCATGGGCCCTGCCTACCTCCCCAGCCTGCTAGACTGCAGCTCTTCTAGACTTGTACTCTCATAGACTGCAGCTACACAAACTCCTCTTCCCTAACACAACCATGCCTTTTCTTGATATTATACCTTAATTCCTGCTTCTGTTTGAATTAATTTCACTTGACACCTGGAATGACTCTTCACTTTATTGACTTATCTTAAAACTTCAGCTTTCTAATTGTTATATGCTCTACACTCACTACTTTGCATTCTATGATTTTCTCGTTCACCTGACTAAGGTCCTTCTAGGCAGAAATTGTAGACACTCAGTAGACCTTATATAAACAAAACAAAAAACTTTGAGAGATGGATAGATGATTGGATGACTGGGTGAGATCAAAGGCTTTTATAAGGCTGATGTATACTTAGTCCAGGTGCCCATAGTATAGGTAATAAGTGCACTGTTTTCTTGCAACAGTTGAAGTTTCAGATTAGGCCATCTGCCTTTAGTTCTAATATTCTATGTTTCACAGGTCATTCTATGCTCTTAATCTTCATTCACTAGACGCCTCTTTTGCAATGCCAGACAGCACCCTGCATGGCATTCCACTTACCCAAGCCGAAGATTGTAGGTTATGGCAAGCAGTTGGATAGGTACTTCTGTTTGGCAACTCTGTCTCCAGTCTGCTCAAGAACTCAGCAGTTTTGCTGGCAGAAACACAAGTCAGTGTTAGTGTCTTCATAAAAATAGAAATATCATTATTTATTGTGCCTTTGGAAACTAGCCTAGGCTTGTATTAGGTGATGCCTAAAAGTGTGATAGGTAGAACAGTTTGAGTGCAGTAGAAAATCAAAACAAAATGCTATTACAAAACTGCATTATGGAAGAACATTAGTTTGAAAAGTATAAGTCCTAAAACTGAACCTATAGGAATAGATTCTGAACCTATGATTTTATTTTTCTACTTCCTGTACTTTGACATGGAAATAAATGCTCTCTCAGATTCTAAAGTATGGGGCCCTAATTTCCTATCTGCACATTTAAAGCTTGACACTCAGACTTCACTATAAAATGAAACATTAATCCCTCATAATATCTCATTTCACACTGGTTTTACATGAGCCCTTCACCTTCTTTTCCCTGGTCATCTCATTTCCAGCATGGTTTTAACTACTTTCAGGATGCACAGACCCTCTAATCCAGTAACTCTTAGCCATTTATCGATCATGGACCTCTTTGGGATTCTGAAAGCAGAAATAGATCCTCTGTTTACACACACACACACACACACACACACACACACACACACCCTTGCATTTGATGTGTAAGAAGTGCTGTGGTTCTGGTCTGCATTTCTGACATGAAAGATTGGCCTAGACATGTCCTCAGAGTAAGTGGACATGTCAAGGAGAGGTTCTTTGACAGCATGGATAGACCTGGAGAACATTATGCTCAGCAAAATAAGCTGGTCAGAGAAAACAAATACACATGATTTCACTTACATGTGGAAGCTAATGAATAAACGAAACTACCAAGCAAAATAGAGACATACTCATACATTGAGAGCGGGCAGACAGCTCAGGGGCTGGAGGTGGGGAAAGGGATATAGCAAAAAAGAAAAAAAGACAGAGAAAACTCATGGATATGAACAACAGTGTGGTGATTAGGGGCAGGAGGGTTTGAGGTGTGAATGCATGGAAGTGGAAGAGGGCATAGAGGGGATCAATGGTAATGGGGAGAAAATACAAACCATCACCCTGATTTTGCCTCTCATGTACATCACGCATAGAATACTGAAATTGTTTCCTGGCCCTTACTTCCATAACTGGCCATTGATCCTACCTACCATTCTACCTACCATTGATTTATTTACATTCCTTTGTCCCTTCCCCATATTATCTATGGGATTTGTTACCCCTTTATTCCATATTCGCAACAAAATATCTCATCAAGGCCTGATGTATAGTGCATCAGATCCTTCCTGCCTGCTCCCTATCTGCTTCCTTCCTTCTGGTATCCCTCTGCTTTCCCCTAATATTTTAGGTTTAATGCTAAGATCCAATTCACCAAGCACTTAGGGTATGGACATCAGAGAAAACACAAATGGCCTGGCAAAAATAAATGATATCTAGTGGGGTGAAAATCAAAACAAGGAATTAGAAATTAAACAGAGATGCCAACATCATTTCAAATAATTATTTGAGTAGAGCATGTCATTTGAACAAGTTCAGAAGCTTGAGCTGGGAAAGAAAGAGCTCAAAGTTCAATAATGTACATAACCCTAACAAACATAAGGCTTCGGCAGTTGAGACAAGCAGCCTTCCTATTTGTCTAGGATTGCTTATCTTGCCAAGAATAGACAAGGAGACTAATGAAGTCTCAGAGTCTGGGAGCTGCCCCAGTGTCTGGAGCTTTATGAAATCATCAGTCAAAAGTATAAAGAGAAGAGAGTTGCTGCAAGTTTGGATGAGATTTCTGAATATCCTTAGCTGAGTGCAAACCACAGGAGAAAGCAGTGAAAAAGAAACACCATGACAAGCAAGGAAGAAACATCAGATCAAGTTGACTGGCAGCCCTGCACTGTGTTCTGACGGTTGCATTTTATCTGCCAATTCCAGCACGAAGCTTGCTGGGTATCTAACCACCAGGTTGGCCCCTGTGCCAATGTCACTGCCCCACTTGTGCCACAAGATTAAATCACAATGACAGGGCCACAGGACTGTCACAGAAATGTGAGAAATCTCTGGAGAGTGTGGATTACTCCCAAGCAAGTAACTATGTAAACAAGACAAGTTCCAAGTTACCAAACTAACTGGTGTTGTTCTACTATTAGTGCAGTGTCAGGTGGTTGAGTGTTGACCAATGGAAAGTGAAAGGAAGTGATGCACACCACCACTTCCAGGACCAACTAACTGTAAACTTCCCAGGCATGCACCTCCATACATTTTCCCCCTACTGGCTGCCTGTGAAAGAGACAACCCCAGCACAAACTTTTAGACATTTAAACATTTAATGATATTAAGGAATTGTTGACTTTTTCTAAGTGTGAGAAGTTTTGTGATTATGTTTTGGTGTGTATGTGTGTTTTTTTCCAAGAAGAAAATGTGATTTTTAAAAAAAGTTCTTTTGTTTTCTTTATTGATTAAAGTATTACATATGTGTCGTTATCCCCTCGTCCGTGCACCAGGCCTCTAGTACTCCATAAGATGTAAAATCTGTTAATGGAGATTCATCAGTGAAAAAAATTTTGACCTTTTTGAAAGGACAAAAAATGTAGAAAAGGCCACAGAGTGTGGATTGTGTGTCTGTGGATCATTTTACTAGCACAGAATTGCAAAAGACAATTCCTATAAGGCTATTTTTTGTGGCTAGAAAAGAACATTAGGGTTTTAGTGTTCAAGAAGGAATAAAAAATTAACTTAGACCTTTAGGAGGTTATGAGTCAGGCACCTGCCACACCACACCTCAGGGCTAAGCACCTTTCTCTAGCTGCTCTGTTTATCTGTCAACTTTGCACCACAACTGGGCACATAAAAACGTTAAAGCTAAACAGTCGTAATTAGAAAAGCTCCTTCTCTGGAGAAAAAAAAAGCCAGTTACAAAGCCTGGTACTTCTGTCTTGTTAGGAGTAGATGGGGCATTTTTACCTTCTTTCATCTCAAGTGACTCAGAAGTCTGCAGGGTGTGGCCAGGGGATGTAAGGGAGTGAAGTGGGCCAGGATGAGGCACAGGAGCTCGGACTCAATGATAAATAGCAGCTGCCACTCAGGTCAGTGTTGGGGTGACCAGAGAGAGAAGAGAGGATTTTAACAAACTAGAACATGATCTTCCCTAGAAAGGGGTCATCTGCTACTCAGCTCCAGACTGTCACTGCCCCATGGGGACACAGCCAGCATTGCCAGATCCTAGTTTTTGTAGGTAGAATAAAAATGCTAACAACTTTTAATGTGAAATAGGTTGGCAATTAATACAAAAATTTTTGAAACGCGGTGGGCTAACACTTTGCCAAGCAAAAAACAAAAACAAACAAAACACACACACACACACACACACACACACACACACACACACAAACTCTGTAGGTCAAATGTGGCCCCAAAGGCCACCTGTCTGTGAGCAGGTGATTTTATTTCTGCATGTCCAGGCTTGTGCATTTCTTAATTACATATTCTTTATATTCATTTTAAAAAAAGGAAAAGACAAGCAAGGTTGGTTTCTAGTATTGAAGAGATAGTTGCTATACTGGTTTATGTATATCCGCTAATAGCATATTTCATATTTATTTCAATCACTAAAGAATATTATTTCATTTATAGTTTATAACTGCATGAAAATATTTGTGTTAATACATGAAAAGAAATGGTGGGACACTATGAGATGCAAAAACTCCCAAAATATTTATAAACAAATAAAAATAATAAAATTATTAATGTGAACAATATATAAAGATCTAATAAATTAATTAGAAAAAGATGACCCATTCAGGCAGCTACCTTATTGATTTGGCAGCTGTACAGCATTCTATAATATGGATAAAAATAATATATTTAAAACACTCCTACTAATGGATAGTTATATTGTTTCCAAAAAATATTCTGGTATATACATCTTTGTGCACATGTATGAGTAATTTTCTAGGATATACACCTATAAGTAGAATTGTCTTTATTAGATGTACTTATAAATATATGCATATGTTTAAGCTATGCATGATGGTGAGTGCCAAGCTGTTCTATACAAATTTATATTTTCACCAAAAATTAACTGTATGAAAGTACAACTCAGAACCACAGCCTGCCTCCTCTGAGTATTAATCCCATCCTATCCCACACATTTCTGCTTATCTCAGTCACCTCCAAGTGGCCCACCTCACCCATCATCACTGTCTCTCTATTGTGTACCACCTCATACATTTGCCATTCTGTAGTCCACACCCTCATCTACCCTCCCAAATTCTTCCACAGGGACAGCAAACTCTTGATATGAAAAGAGCCAACAATTCTATATCCCAATCTCATTTCAGAAAGTCTTCCTAAAATACAAAATCACTATTAGGCAAACTCTAAGATAAAAATTGTTGCAGGCAAGATTTATGGATGCTAAAATCTGTAGAGAAAAGTTTGAGGATAACAGGATATTAGAATAATAATAATAGTCTTAAAGTACCTTCCCCAATTACAAAGTATCAATTACAAAGGGAAAAACAAAAATTTTACAGTAGAGAGTGCCTTAACCAAACAAAGTTAACATCACCAGTAATAAGGATATTAACATCACGTACCCTCTGATATGATGCTGAGGACACAGAATCACTTTTTAGTGTTCTGAAATTTTAAACCTCAATCTAGTCATGAGGACAGATTAGACAAACCCGAATTTGAGGTACATTCTACAAAGTAACTAACCAGAGTGTCAAGGTCACAAAAGATTAGAAGATGAGGAAAAAATGTCATAAATTGGAGGAGACTGAGTCATGGCCACTACATATATTATGTGCTCCTGAATTGGATCCTGAAATAGGAAAAGAGCTCTGGGGAGAAATTGGTGAAATTCTAATAAAGCCTGTAGTTTGCAATGTTTTACCAATGATAATTTCCTGGTTTTTATAATTGCACTATGGTTACATAAGATAATAGCATTAGGGGAAGCTAGGTGAAAATTTTACTGGAAAACACTGTACTATTTAGCAACTTTTCTCTAAGCGGAAAAGTATTCCAAAAGTAAAAGAGAAAAATCTCCTTAAAATAGTTCCCTAAAAGGAGCTATTTTCTTCTCACACTACACATATTCCTCAGTGCCTACAGGTGAAGCAGACATCCTATTTGCTCCCCATGCTGCTTCTACACCATTACTTGTTCCCCCATCACCTGCAAAAAATGTATGTGCCTGTATCATTCCAGACATCAGTATGCACCATCCTCTTTGCTATTGTCATCTCCCAACCATCTGGTCAACTGCTGTTCCTTTGTTTAAGACCTTCCCCTCTATCTTTACAGTCATCAACAGGGATATGCTCCACCTCCTCCTGCCTTTCAGCCCTAGGCTATTTCCTGATATCCTCATCTTTAATAGCTCTTCACTTTGCCTGAGCCACACTCCTAGAGGTCACACCATAGACTTTTCTGTCTTTAACAAATGTCCTCCCTGCAAAATATAAAGTGAAAAATCCTTCTCTTGGACAGAACTTTCTAGCATTCATGTTCTTTACACAAACACCTCACCACAACAATTTTCCAAACCATTGTTTCCTCCTCTTTCCCACCTTTCTTTACTCATTGTACAATTTAGATAGTGTAGTCCATTCTCACAATCTTTCCTTTACAAATGCCTTCAATTCTCTCCCTCCTTTCTCTCTCTCTATCATATTTGCCTGGAAAAAAAACAAACCAGATAAAGTCAATTGTCTACCTCCTCTGGGTTTGCCCCAGAGCAAGTGAATCAAACTTGGGGAAAATAATGTAGCAGGAGTTTGGCATGACTGGTATGAAGGGGGGTGGAGAAGTAGTGTGGCAAATTGTTTTCACATGAAATTCATGAACTCCAGCTTCACCCAATAATTATATTCTATTTCACTTATGAATTCTACTCAATATCTTATCTGTTCCACCTGACAATGTACTCTCATCTGACAATCCCCTCATACATCAGTGAGAACAACAAAAGCATGGTCTTTTATCTTCCCCAAACCAAGTCTTCAAGTCTCCCTGTTTCTGCATCCATTTTCTTTTAAAAACACAAATATAAAAGAGTACTTCCTCACTGAAAGTGAGGGAAGTGATCTCTTTTTAACTGTTAGCTAATCCATTGATTGCATATGCGCAGGAACATATCCACATATATCTTTTCAAGGTCTTTATTACGTCTGCCATTTCCATTCTGTCCAGCCTCTCCCTCCTCTACTGATTTATTTCTATCAGTACCATGCACACCCGGTTTAAGAAAACTCTGCCTTCTTGATTTTGAGTGTTGAACACATAATATAATATACAATAATGTATTATAGAATTGTACCTGAACATATATAATTTTATTAACCAATGTCACCCCAATAAATTCAATTGAAAAAGTAAAAAAAAAAAGAAAATTCCCTTGATCCCACAACCCCATCCAGCTGCTGCCTCATTTCATTGCCCACCTTCTCAGATTACTTAAAACAATAGTTAGTTGATAAATGCCATCTCTATTTCCATATCTCCTTCTACTTCTGAATCTGTTCTAGTAAGGTTCCACCCCCACCATCATACCCAAGTTATTCCTGTCAGGATCACCAATGACATCCTTACAGCTATATTCACTGGTCCTCTTCTCCTATGACCTTTCAGTGGCCATGGAGAATTGACTCATCTCTAATTTTGGAAACACATCTGTCTTGATTTCCATGACACCACACTCTTCATTTACCCTACCTCTCAGTTGTTCTTTCATATCTATCTAAACTCTAATTTGTAGAACTCCTCTGTACTTGGTGGGCCTCTTAAATTCACAACTTCTTTTTTCTTTTTTAGATACTAAAACAATTTTTTTCAACTATAGCTAATATACAATATCATATTAGTTTCAGGTATACAGTATAGTGATTAGCCAAGTATACACCTTATGACATGGTCACCACAATAAGTATAGCACCCATCTGGCATAATACGTAGGATTTACAATATATTGACTATATTCCCTGTGTTGTACTATATTGACTATACTCCCATTACTATTTTTATAACTGGCAATTTGTACTTATTAATCCCTTTCACCTATTTTACCCATTCCCTCAACCTCCCTTCTATCTGGCAACCATCAGTTTGTTCTCTGTATCTATGAGTTTGTTTCTCTTTCGTTCATTTATTTTGTTTTCAGATGATACATATAAGCAAAATACTATGATATTTGTCTTTTTCTGTCTGTCTTATTTTATTTACTACTAGAGGCCAGGTGCACAAAAATTTGTGCACTCGAGGGGGAGGGGGTTTCCTCAGCCCGGACTGTGCCCTCTCCAGTCTGGGACCCCTCAGGAGATAATGACCTGCTGGCTTAGGCCTGCTCTCGGGTGGCACAGGGCAGGCCCAATCCCTAGGTGCAGCCCCTGGTCGGGCTCAGAGCAGGGCTGATTGGGGAGTTGGGGCTCCACCTCCTGTCATGCACAGAGCAGGGCGGATCGGGAGGTTGCGATGCCACTCTCAGTCATGCTCAGGATAGGGCCGATTGGGGAGTTGGGGCACGGCCCCCTGTCACACTCAAGGCAGGGTCAATGGGGAGGTTGCAGCGCCACCCCCTGTCATGCATGGAGCAGGGCCAATCAGGGGGTTGGGGCGCTGCCCCCTGTCACTCACAGAGCAGGGCCCATCAGAGGGGTTGGGGCTCCGTACCCTGTCACGCACAGAGCAGGGTCAATCAGGGGGTTGGGAAGCTCCCCACTGTCATGCACAGAGCAGGGCCGATAGGGGAGTTGGGGCACCGCCCCCTGTCACACACAGAGCAGGGCTGATCAGGGGGTTGGGGCACCGCACCCTGTCACACTCAGGGCAGGGCCGATGGGGAGGTTATGGCTCTACCCCGTCACACACAGAGCAGGGCTCATGGGGGGTGGGGGGGCGCCGCACCCTGTCACACACAGAGCAGGGCCGATCAGGGGGTTGGGGCACCACAGCCTGTCACACACAGAGCCGCAGGGCGATCAGGGGATTGGGGAGCTCCCCTCTATCAGGCACAGAGCAGGGCTGATCAGGGGGTTGGGGCGCCTTCCCCTGTCACAAACAGAGCAGGGCGGATAGGGAGGTTGTGGCCCCGCCCCCTGTCACACACAGAGCCGCAGGGCGATCAGGGGGTTTGGGCGCTGCCCCCTGTCACGCTGATCCCGGTGCCGGGAGGCCTCGCGGCTCTGCTGCTCCTGGTACTGGGAGGCATATTACCCTTTTACTATATAGGATAGAGGCCTGGTGCATGGGTGGGGCTTGCTGGTTTGCCCTGAAGGGTGTCCTGGATCAGGGTGGGGGTCCCCACTGGGGTGCCTGGCCAGCCTAGATGAGGGGATGATGGCTGTTTGCAGCTGGTCACACACCGTTCAGGGTGGGGGTCCCCACTGGGGTGCCTGGCCAGTCTGGGTGAGGGGCTGAGGGCTGTTTTCAGGCTAGCAGGTGACTGAAGCTCCCAACTGCTCCTTTTTTTCTTTTTCTTTTTTATTCTGGGCCAGCTTTAGCTCTGAGGCTTGGCTCCAGCTCTTAGGCCTCAGCTGCTGAAAGCAGATATCTGGTTTGTTTGGGTTCTATAATCAAAACACTGTTTCAGCTCCAGCTCTGAGATCCCGGCTGGCTGAAAGCAGGTTTCTGGGATTTTGTTTAGCTTCTATATTTGTAACAATGTTTCAAACTGCAAGCTCAGAGTTCCGGCAGCGGCAGGCGGGGAACGTTGGAGTCCTCAGTCACTGAAGCAAGCAAGCCTCATGTTCGCTTCCAGCTGCCTGGCTGCCGGCCGCCATCTTGGCTGACAGTTAATTTGCATGTTGCCCTGATTCGCCAATGGGAAGGGTAGCGGACGTACAGCTAATTACCATGTTTCTCTTTTATTAGATAGGATAATACTTATATTGTCCCAAATGGCAAGATTTATTTTCTTTATGGCTAAGTAATACTCCATTGTATATATGTACCACATCTTAAGTGATTTTATTCATTTTCATGGCTTTATATTTACATGCTCAGAATTTCTAAACTTCTACCTCCCACTTACCTACTCACCCAAGCACCAAATTCATATGTACAACTTCCCATTTGCTATCTCCCCAGCATCTCAAATGTAGCATGTTCAAAAGCAAATTTTTGATATGTTTCTGTTTTTAAAAGAATACTTTTTTGATTTTTAGAGAGAGAGGAAGGGAGAAGAGAGAAATATCAATGTGAGAGCATAACATGATTGGCTGCCTCCTGCACACCTTCTAGCCATAACCCAGGCATGTACCCTGACTGGGAATGGAACCAGCAACCAGCAACCTTTTGGTGTATGGGAAGATGCCCAACCAACTGACAAGGGCAAACCTTTGATATTTTTCTTCCCACAACTTGATCTTCTAAAAGTCCTCATCTCAGCACATGGCACCATTATACATCCAATACATCAAGTCAGAAATTTAGGAGTTATCTGTGATTCTTCCTTCTTCCTCATCCTCAAAAATGTCTTACTGATTTTCATGCAACATACACCATAGCACCCCCCCGCCTCAATCCATGGGGGATATTCCAAGATCCTCAATGGATGCCTGAAGCTATGGATACTATCAACTTCACACATACTATGTTTGTTCCTAAACATACATACCTGAAATAAAGTTTAACTTATAAATTAGGCACAGTAAAAGAACAATAACTAATAATAAAATAGAACTATTATAACATATACTATAGTATAATAAAAGTTACATGAATGTGGTCTCTCTCTGATCATCTATACAGCTATTAAGTGATTAATGGGCAGGTAACATAATCAGCATGAATATGCTGGACAAAGGGATGATTCACATCTAAGGCCAAATGAAACAGGATAATACCAAATTTCATCCCGCTACTCAGAATGGTGTGCAATTTAAAACTTACAAATTGTTTATTTCTGAAAATTTGGACCATGGTTCCAAAATTGCAGGAAAGAAAAACTGAAGATAAGGAGAGACTGCTGTATTACTCTTCTCCGCATTGACATTGCCCTAATCTGAACTACCGCCAACTCTTACCTGACTACTGCAGGGATGTTTGTATAGGCATACCTTAGAGATATTGTGAGTTTGGTTCCAAACCACCACAATAAAGTGAGTTAGGCAAACTATTTTGGCTCTCAAGTGCTTATAAAAGTTATGTTTACATTATACTGCAGATTATTAAGTGTACAATAGCATTATGTATAAAAAATTTTCAGCCAGCTGAGCTGGTGTAGCTTAGTGGATGGATGTTGACCGAGGAATTAGGAGGTCATGGTTCAATTCCCAGTCAGGGCACATGCCCAGGTTTTGGGCTCTATCCCCAGTGGTGTCATGAAGGAGGCAGCCCATCAATGATTCTTTCTCATCATTGATGTTTCTATCTCTCTCCCTCTCCATTCCTCTCTGAAATCAATAAAAATATTTTTTTAAATGTGCAGCCCTGGACCAGTGGCTCAGATGGTTGGGCCATTGTCTTGTGCACCAAAATATTATGGGTTTGATTTCTGGTCAGGGCACATACCTAGGTTGTAGGTTAGATCCCTGGTAGGGGTGTGTATAGAAGGCAACTGATGATGTTCCTCTCTCACATCGATGTTTCCTCTCTCTCCCTTTCTCTCTCTCTAAAAATCAATAAAAGCATATCCTCAGGTGAGGATTAAAAAATAAAACAAGTGCATACCTGGATTTAAAAATGCTTTATTCCTAAAAAATGCTAACCATCATCTTCACCAAGTTGTAATCTTTTTGTTGGTGGAGGGTCTTGCCTGAATGTTGATGAAAACGCAATATATGTGAAATGCAATAAAGCAAAGCACAATAAAACAAGCTATGCCTGTACTGGCTCCTCCATTTTCATTTTTGTCTCCTCAAACCTATTCTCAACACAGCAAAATCGAGTAGTCATTTCTTTTAAAAGAATAAAAAGCTTCTGAAGGTTTATCCTTGTGGCTTGAATAAAATCCAGGCTCAACCCTGCACCACAGCCTGAATGATGTCTGACACCTTTCTAACTTGTCAACTTCATGTTTTCTCTTTTCTTTTTCCACTTCAACTCACATATGCCAACTTTCTTTCAGGTTATGAAATATTAGAGGCCCGATGCACAAAATTCGTACAAGAGTAGGCCTTCCTTCCCCCGGCTGCCGGCACCAGCTTCCCTCTGGTGCCTCTGCCCAGTGCTCCCTTCCTTGATTCTCAGCATAGTTGGTCCCTTCTCATGCTTCTATCGTCAGTTCAAATGCCATTTTCTCAGAGTTAGGACTTCCCTATCATCCTACGGAGATTCTCCCTTCCCGGTCCCATTGTTCTTGATCTCTACCACTATGCTTCCTCATAGGAATTATCATAGTCTGTTATGCTGTGTATTTCTTTGTTAGCTTGTTTATTATCAGAATTTCCACATTTGGTCATGGAGCCATGTTTTCTCTATTCACAACACACACCTAGAACCTACTAAGCTAATGCAGTGCTAACCACATGCCAGGTGCTCATTGTTGAATAAATGAAACCATATTTCCTAATGCTAACTATTACCAACTCATTTTTTTTTGTCAGTGTAAAGAAATAAAAATTGTATTTGTGTTTCTCTGGTAATTGGTGAGGCTGAATATTTTCATTGATTTATATTTATTCTCTCTTAACTGCTTTTTCAAGCCCTTTGCCAACGTTTCTAGAGTTGTCTTTTTCTTTATTAATTTGTAAAAGTTCTTTGTGAAATTAAGCCTTTGTCTATTACTTTTGAGGCAAATATTTTCTCCTAGTCAATCACTTACTTGTACCCTTGTTCACTGTGATGTCTATCCTAAGTTATTCTATAATTAAATCTGTACTTTTTCTTTATGGCTTCTGAGTTATATATAAGGCTTAGCAAAAAGTTTCTACACATTCTTCATTATATTTGATTGTGTTGACTCAATACAACTTGTCAAATTGTCAGTCCTTTTGAAATGAATTTGACCTCTTAACAATAACTTAAATACTAAATTCCTATTTTTGGGGTCTGTTTATAGACTCTCATTTAATAAATCTACTTATTACAATGCCAAGAACACTTTGTTACTATCATATCTTTATACAGTATATATAATACCTAGTACAACAAGCCTCTCTCATGTCACTTCAATTTTTCATGTTTAAGTTTATCTATTTTTGAATATTTTCTCTTTAAAAGTGGTTTATCAAATTCCACAAGAAGTCCTGTTTAATTTAAACATTAACAAGGGAAATATCATCCTTGATTTGATCCACCCTTTATAGTAAATAGATGGTATATATTTATTTTCATCTTCTTTTAGATATTTTATTTTATATGCATCTATGTATTAGACTTATATGCACCTGTCTTATAGTGTGCATGGTTATTGCAAATAAAATTTTTCTTTCTATTACATTTCATAATGGACTTTTTATGGCATATAGGAAAGACAGAAATGTCTGAATATAATTTGAGATTAATTCATTTGAGTTGAATTATTTGTATTAGTTTTAATAATTCTTTAGTTGATCCCTTTGGGATAGTTTTAGAAAGAAAATCAGAGGCACTTTCTTCTTTTCCAATATTTAGTTCTTTATTTCTTTCTTAGAAATAGAAACTTTCTCTAATTATCTATCTAAAAATCAGGATCAGTAACAGCAAGCACTCATGCCATCCTGTTCCAGACTACACTGGAAAGCTGCCTTCTTTATGATTTCAAACAAAATCTATCACTTTCTTTGAAGGTTTGGTAGAACTCACGGATAAAACCAACTGGTCTAGCATCTTTTTTAGGTAAGGTCAAACTACATTTTCTCTTCCATTTATAGTTTTTATTCTAATCAGATATCAAATCTAGTTGTATATATTTTTCCAGGAAATAATTTTTGCACCCACATTTCCTAATTAAACATTTAGAAATGAGCATAGTACTTTTCTCTTCCAGAAATTTGGTTATGCTTCCTTTTGTGTCTTTGGAATTCTTCTCTATCCCTTACTCAGATAAATCAAAATTTGTCTCTTCTATCAGAATTTTCAAAACAAACAAAGAAACAAAAAGCTTATTTTAATTTATAGATCATAAAAATGTTTCTATTTCATCATGTTTTTAAAAATTTCTCTATTTATTCCTTCCTTTTATTTATTTGTATTTATTTTATGGTTATAATTCTATTTTAGTAAAGTGCTTGTTCTTTTATTTTCATTTTTACTAAATACTTTTAAAAACCTACTTTTTGTAAATCACTTTATAGCCACAGTCTATCACTTTAGCATGGGATATTTTAAATTTTATATTATTTTATATCGAAGTAATTTGTAATTTAATTTTTGGTTTCATTTTTTTTACCCTAAAGCTCATTTCAGAAGGTGATTCAAAAAAATATTTTAAGTGGATAGAGTTAAATTTCTTATTGCTTAATATCTAATTTTACTACATTTTTCTTAAGAATGGTGACTTTCTAGGATTTGGGGCTTTTTCTGGGATTTAAAGAGAGTCTGAGGACTTAGTTATGGCCAATGGTAGTATGGTAGTTAAGTCAGTATTTGTAAGGAATATGCATTTTCACATGCTGGTTACAACACTGTAACTGTGTCTACCTAATACTGTGGAATTATTGTTATTCAAATCACATGTTCCTTAAGCAGTTCCTTTTAATTCATTTTAATCTATTTATTTCTATGGAGAATTAGTTAAATAAAAGGGAAACCTGGAAAACCCATCTATATTATAGACTTCAGCAGTTTTGTTTTATATATTTCAAATCTATATTGATAAAGATTTATAATTCACATTATCTTTTGGATTATATATTTTATCTACATAAAATATCCTTTATCCTATTGCTTTTCACCTTGAATTCAATTTTGTCTCATTAATATTGCTACATCTGCCTCCTTTTGTTAGCATTTATGGATATATATTCCATACCTTTTTTTAGTGTGTTACTTATTATTATTTTTAATCTTTATTATTGAAAGTATTATATATGTCCCCTTATTTCCCTTTGACCCCATCTATCCCACCTTCCCCACACTATTATTTGTGCCCATGGTTTATGCATATATATGCACACAGTTCTTCGGTTGATCTCTTCCCACCACCCACACCAGCCTTCCCTCTGAGGTCCACAGTCTGTCCCATGCTTCAATGTCTCTGGATCTATTTTGCTCATCAGTGTGTTTTGTCCACATATGAGTGACATCGTCTTTCTCTGACTGTCTTATTTCACTTAGCACAGTACTCTCCACGTCCCTCCATGCTGTCTCAAAGGGTAAGAGATCATTTTTTTTTTTTAATTTCTGCTACATAGTATTGTATGGTGTCAATGTACCACAGCTGTTTTTATCCATTCATCTACTGATGAGCACTTGGCCTGCTTCCAGATCTTAGCTATTGTAAATAGCACTGCTATGAACATAGGGCCCATACCTTTATTTTCAACTATTTTGTTTTATAGATAACTCCTATCATAGCTTATAGCTAGATATTTATTTTCTATGCATATAGCTAGTTTTATTTAATGTAATCTAAGAGCTTTTCTTTTAACAAGAAAGCTAGCCTATATGCCTTTTATGTGATTGTTGACTATTGCGTATAAAAAGTCCACCCACCTTGTTGCCTTTGTTGTAATGATCAAATTTTCATTTGTTGTATTTTTTCTCCTAAAGTCTTTATTTTATATATCCTGTTTATACATATATAATTAAACATAAAAATACATAATTATATATGTTTTTATATCAATATCTACAATTTACAAGCATTCATTCATGCAAAGAAACAAGTATTTACTTCCTATGCCCCTCTCTTCCTTCTGCCTCTTCTAGGACTAAAATCTTCCATGATTTTAATTTTACCTAATCTTGATTCTTAATTTTTTAAAAAAAATATATATATAACAATCATATACTTGACCATAAATGTTGCTGTCTTTCTTTTTTTAATCACTATTTTTTATTGTTAATCCTCACTCAAGGATATTTTTTCTACTGATTTTTGGAGAGAGTGAAAAAGAGGCAAGGAGGGAGAGAGAGAAAAAGAGAGACACATCGATTGGTTGCTTCCTATGTGCACCCCAACCTGGGCTGGGGATGAAATCTGCAACCCAGGTAGGTGCCCTGGACCTGAAATCATACCCTCCATACTTCAGTGTGCGGGCAGATGCTCCAACCTCTGAGCAACACTGGCCAGAACTGTCACTGTCTTTTTGTTCAGAATTGTTCTGGTATGTTATCTCCTCCTCCTTCTTGGATGCATTATTTGTTTGACCAGAGTTCCTTTTGTGGTATTTTTGTTGGTTTGTTTTTCAGTACGGATCTTAGAACTCACATACAACTGATGAACGTGGTGATGCAGATAGCTTGTGTTGGGGGGAGGGGGAAACATATTTCCCCAGGGATAGCATGTTTATCAGGAGCGCTTTTAGTGCCCCGGGGCCTTCTTGTGAATGATCTGTGTCCACAGGTTCTTAGGCTCTATCCTCGGGGGCAAGGGCCAGAGTCAGCTGATCCCTCTCTCACTTCCTCGGCTGGCCTGTTTGGATCCCTTCATACTTCTCTCCGCTTTGCCCTCCAAGCACTATGCTAGATTTATAACATGGATTAGATTGATTAACCTTCTTCTGCACTAGCAACACTTCCTAGCCTCACCCCACGCTAAACAAGGGGAAACAGAGGTTCACAGAAGTTAAATAATGTTCTTCAACTAGTAAGCAGAGAGGTTAAAATCTGAACCCAGATAGGCAGTCTAATCCCAGATCTGCCCTCCCAAGAGGGTAGCACTGACCAGGTTCCAGTGATGAGATAATTAAGTGAAATGATTTTGAAATAAACTTTTATCTTTTACCATTTATTCACTACATACTGAGAAAGACAGAAACAATCCCTGACAGCCAGGCACTCAGAGCTTGGCCCTCGTGCTCTCCTGTTGAAAGTAATTCCATACAATAGCAACATCCAAAGAGGTTACTCTGTGACTGTGATGGGTCATGAGAAAAATAAGACTATTCCATCACATGTCTGAGCAAAAAAAAAAAAAAAAAATGAACCTTTCTTAACCACAATAGTGACCAAACACCCCAAAATTCTGACTAATATGAGTGACTACTGCCTCTGTATCAATTACAGAATTAATCTCACTCACGTCTTCCCCCTCCCTTTAGGTAAAATTGATTAAGATACCAAAAGAGAATTACTCTTGCTTCCTGCGCAAAGCCCTGCTGCCTCAAACCCTCCCTCCACATCACCTGACCCAGGGCCAGCTCTGTCTTATCAGTCATTTCTAATGCATCTTTACTACAGTGACCATGACATCTTCTTACTAAGGTGGCCCACGTGTGGCTAAGGCATTGAGAATACATTTTATGAGCAAAGGGAAATAATCGAGGCTTTTAGAGTAGGGTAGGGACATGACCAAAGCTGTGCTTTAGGAAATGAAATCTGACAAAACATTTAAGACAATCATGAGAAGAGGAGGAGACTCTTGACAATGACAGTTCTGACTCTGTTCCCATAGTCCAAAGGATGACGAGGACACAGAAGCCACAATGCAAGCGGCATGTGATAAATACCAATGTGACGGTGGTGGCAGCAAAATGAAAATGAGGTCAGGTGCACTAGGACATCAGCAGGAAGACTGAGAGTGGGTGAAAATTTTGATACGATCTTACCATCAACATGATTTAACATTCAGGAGGCAGAGACTCTCGCAGATCAGATTTCCCATAAAAAGTTCAGTCTTATACTGAGCAAAATAGAAAATTCTTGTATCTATAAGTTCACTTCATTAGCATAAGATAGTTATGAAAAGCATGACTTTTGATTCACCTTACTTGGATTATAAAATGTGAGGTTGGATTTAAGCCTACCATATGGATAAGGGATCAATTTAGCCCTTAAGTGTCTTTTGGAAGCTCCCATGAAAGGCATTAGAAGTTTGTGAGCATACTAGAAGGCAAACTTGAGGCCTAGTTATGCATATTCAGCAGACCTGTCTAGCTCCTCTGCTCTAAGAAACTAAAATAGATGAAGATGTGCCTCCTAGGAATTAATCACACTATTATTCAAATGGAAATAAAAGAAATGCAAGGCTCCAATGGCAGAAAACTTCCCACATTACAATCCACAGGCTCAGCACAAGGGGACACTTGGCAGTTTAGAAACAGGAACTATTTTGAAATGAGCTTGATTCCAAGATTTTTTCAAACTTGGCTTTTAAGAACTGAGCTCCTTCTCCCCTAGAAATATTGGAAACTGTACCTAGGAGTAGAGTATAGGCAGGGAAGTCACAAAAACTCATGCATCCTACAAGTAAGTTTAGTTTTGGTACTAACCCAGTGTTGGATCTGGAAGAGGATTTTATTTACATATAAGAAAAATCAGAAAAGACATGCTTCCTCAGTTTTCCTTTGGCTAGATAAAATTTAGATCTTGGTAGGAAGAAACAGAAGTCAACTTTGCCCAAGTTTTCCTCTCTGCACTGACCTACCCTAAAGTCTTCTCCACAGGTCCCTCATGTGGCTACAGTGCTTATCGCCCCACCCTGGGCAGATGTTATTACCTCTCTTCCCTAACCCTTCACATCTCTAGACCAAGATTTGGCTACATTGCTTACTGTCTCTGCGGCTTTGAGCAATTTAAATTACCCAATCCTCTACCTGTAAAATAAAGATGATATAGCCCTAGTAGGGCTAATCTAAAAATCGAATGAAAAATATATATGTTATGCATAGTATACCTGACACTCCACAGGTCCCTAATGATTCAGCAGCAGCTTATTATTACTTTGGTTATTTAAATTAACTAAGCCAAGCACTTAAAAAACAAAAAACAAAAAACCTCACCCAAGGATATGTTTATTGATTTTAGAGAGAGAAAGGGAGAGAGAGAGAGAAACATCTATCAGTTGCCTCTCACATGCACCCTGACCGGGGATGGAACACACAACCTAGGTATGTGCCTTGACCAGGGATCCAACCCACAACCTTTTGGTGTATGGGACAATGCTCCAACTAATTGAGCCACCTGCCCAGGGCAGTACTTTATACTTGCAAAAAAACTTCACAAATGTATAACCTATTACATTTAATGGTTATTAGATGTGAATTAACATTTTTAAAAATGCACAATTTTCATGTTTTCAGCAAATCCCTAAGAAAACATTGTTTTTCCTAACACTCACATACAAAATGCATCTGACTACTCCCCACAAATCCTACCTGAGACCCCACTATTGGTTAAATAGGCTCAAAATTTAAACTTTCTCTACATCCATCAAAAAATGATTAAAAGATGACTCTAATCCTCAATATAAATTCCATTTAAAACTTTTAACGCTAAGGTTTTACTTAATGTTTTAAATAACCTAAATCACAATATCCTCCCTTGATATATAAAAAAATATCCACAACAAAAGTTTCACTAACTGTTGCTTCAAAACCTCAAATCTAGTAATACTGATAATAGAAAAGGCCATGCTGAAAAGTACTACATTTGACTTTTTATAAGTAGTAAATATATACAGAGAGTAAAAATAATAGTGAAAACTACACCAAGGTTAAATGTCAATTTCTACCCTTCACTTTCATGCTCACGAATCCTAGAACTAATGCTAAATTGTGAAATTTGAGTCTGTCCCAGCCACAGTAGCAGACTTAATGCACCATTAATCTGGTCTGTTCTCAGCTGCCAATTGAAATTTTCACAGTCATTTGATTTTTAAGGAAAGGAGAGTACTGCAGAAGTACATTCCAGAGGTCTTTTCATAAAAACCATCCTGTGTGCTCCATCTGCACGTGCAATCTGCTGGGGTATTTTCAGCCAGCTTGCCTGGGCAGATTAATGCATACAATTAGAAAGCAACCTCACAGGCATTCAATAAACTGCCTTCATTATTACACTCAGGAGAGTCCCTTTGGATGTCAATAAAAGCCTAGTTTTCTGCCTGTTAGCTAAATAATTGACAACACTAAAAATAATCAGAAGCAAATGAACGAAGTCAGGAACAAGGTGTTAAGAAAGAGCACATTAAGATTCCCGGGGTGGTGCCCCAAGATGCCATCATGAGCTTTTTCGCTAGCAACTTGGATTCACAGTCTGCTCAAGTCCATGATCACCCTTCTCTACAGAAAAACAACAAGGACAACAACAAAAATGTTCCTTGTTTGCTATTTGAACCACATATCACAGCACGCTGAAAATGGTAAGGACATGAGGTATTGACTAGTTTGAAAGAATTTCTTACTTGTGTTTCTATTTTGTGTTTTTTGCTTTGACAGTTTTATGAGAATCTAGTTTTGGGGTAGGAAGGTGGGGGGAAGATGAAGAACAGCCTGGTGAAATCTCTGCGCTATTAAAATTCTAACAGCTCTCCTAGACAAATTTTCCCCACAAACTGACTCTAAGAAGGTATTACGAAGATTTCTCATACAGAGTTTCCATCTTTTCTAAGAAGTCCCTTTCATATTTTTAGTTATTATAATGGTTATTCCTTTCATGAACTATTGGTCTTTTTAATGTCAAAATAGTTAAAAATACTCTTTAAATAACTTATAAATATACACTCCTTGTGTTTCTCAATAGGCTTTAAAAATCAATTTGAGATACTTCACATTTTTAGCCAACTTCTCTTTTCCCTGGTTAACTGGGACTCTCACAATAAGCTGAAGAAAGATCAAGAGTGAAATGTGCATGTAATTGAATTCAGCTCCACTGATGGTTGTGAGGTGGCTGCAGGTATAACATTTTTCTTCAAAGAAAAAGGATGATTGATCTCTGGCATTCAGTAAAGCACAAATTCAAGAAGCTGGAAGACTATGAAAGAAAGGAATTGGGTGACACAATCTCTATGTCCTTTGAAACTATCGCTCATCCTTCACCTTACCATGTTAAAACTCTCTAGGAAAAGGACTCATTCAACTTCCCAGTCCTTACCTACAACCCCACGTTGGTAAGCAGGCCTCCCCTTTTCCTAGTGTAAAACTAGGATGCCACAGGATAAATATATTTGTTCTTATTGTATCTCTAGGCTACAACTCTCATCTATTCTCTACCCATAAATAGAGCTCAATAATAGAGTCCCTCATTTATTGCCTCTCTTCTGCAATCTCTCTAAGACAGAGAATTTCTGGTGTTTAGCTTTCTACCAGCTCCCTCACCCCACATGCCTACCTTAGAAGAAGAGTAGGGAAAGACAAGGTGTGAATTCTATGTCTCAAATGATGAGAATGCCTATTTTATTTTATTTTTTATATTTTTAAATACATTTTTATTAATTTCAGAGAGGAAGGGGGGGAGAGAGATAGAATCATCAATGATGAGAGAGAATCATTGATTGGCTGCCTCCTGCATGCCCCCCACTGAGGATCGAGCTCACAACCCAGGCATGTGTCCTTGACCGGAATCGAACCTGGGACCTTTCAGTCTGCAGGCCGACGCTCTATCCACTGAGCCAAACCGGCTAACGTGGCAATGCCTATTTTAACTTAGAGCTTGTTTGGAGGTTCTAGCAGGGGAGCGCAGCTACTCTATACCCTTGACCGAAGACCGGTCCTCTCCTCGGGGGGCGGGGGGGGGAAGGTCGTCCTCTTCGACGGAGCGCGCAGCTTCGGGAGGGATGCACATGGATCGGTGAGGGAGGAGGGGGACACCCGCCTAGCCAGCCAGATCAGCCGAATCAACCCTGGCGATCAATGGGGTGACAGATGTCGCAGCCAGATCGCCCTCACATCCAACTTAGAGAAGATAATGTCATTCATTAGTACTTCCACCCAACCCCATTTCATCCCCCACTCATTTTCTAGCCTGGGTACTAGAGGCCAAGTACCTAACTTGCTTAGGGGCAAAGTGAAGCACTGACAATGTTCTTTCCCAGTTCCTACCTCTTGAGTCTTAAAGCAAGACGGAGCTGCTTACTGTAGAGGCAGAATAATTTCAGTGAAATGAGAAAACAAGAACACGCTGTACTTATAAGAGCAGCATGATTTAGGGTGTTATATATGCTCACCCCAACACCAGAATAACCTTAAATTCTGAAAAGGAGGTACAATGATGGGAAGAGAAGAGAGGAGGGAGTCAGAGAGCAATCCATGTGGAAGTGTACTAGGCCAATGACTAGGTCTCATGGGCCAAAAATCTCTGCACAGTCCTGGCAAAATCAAAGTTGTCTGATCCCATTCAACAAGGACCTCTATAAAAAGTTTCAAGTCCCTAAAATATACAGGCACTTTTATGCCCTTTACAGAAGATATTTTATTTAATCCTCACAGATAGACCTATGTAGGGAGATTATCAAACCTACTTAATTTTTTTTCAAATGAAGTTCAAAGAGGTTTAGTAGTTTTGTCCAGGGTCCTACCTTGGAAACAGCACTAGGACTTTGAACCCAGATCAGCTTGGTTTGAATTCTACCACATTTGGAATTACCAAAGGAAATATGTTCCTTTGGTTTTGTCTACTCTTTTAAGCAGTATGCAGGTAACCTAACTACACAGAGTTAGCATACAAGCCTATCTTTAAAGCCTATATAACAGAGTAGATTATCTACATCATACAGCACAGTAGTTAGTTGTCCTGTACGTGTTAGCTGCTGTTATTCACAAATCACACTGGAAAAAGTGCCTTAGTGTATGATCACCAATTGGCAGTTTTGCCAATAATTGCTAATTAATCTCTCAATTCTTGTCTACAAAAATGCCCATGTGTGATAGTCCTCAATCCATCAGATAAATGCCTAGTTAGTTTAGATTCTGTGTTGGTTCTTTTTTTCAAATACCCGCTTCCTTATGTCAGTGTCTTGGAATTCAATATAATCAGAAGTACCCCAAGTCACGAAAAAATAAAGCCCTCCAAGTTATTTATAATGAAGAATTCCTTAGAGTTAGCAGTAATATTTCTAATCAAATGACTACTTTTTAGTAGTATTTTTTAATACTTTGGTGAGTATAGATATTTCCAACCTTAGGACCTCACTTACATAATGAAGAAGTTCAATTACATAATTAATATAACAGCCAATAATCAAATACCAGATGTTTTGAAAAGTTACCACCACCTAGCAGAATGAATAATATGGTCATAAAGGTACAAAGCTCTGAAAGCATAAACTTACTATTGCTGATGCTCTCTAAATGCTTCTCTTCTGAGGTTTTCTTGAAGTCTTTTATTCTCCTCTAGTTTTTTGCTCTGAAATTATAAATATAAAAATGTAATGTATTAGAGAAACTTAAACAGAATCATGGTGTTCACGTTACCCAGTGGCCAAAATCATTAGGCTTTAGCAGCCTCAATAGTCTAATACGGTACTACCAGGGCTTCCAAGATGGCATCCCTCTTACGGCCCATGGGTACTACACTGAAAGCCAGGAGAAGCCAGTTCTTTCATTGGCTCCCCCTCTTTCAACCTGATTGGTATAATTACACAATCAGTATTTCAAAGTTTTATTCCTTAGTTTAAATGACAACATTTATATTTTAAGCAGTGTTTTTAAAATGTTCTAAGGGAAACATGAAATTTCCACACCAAGTATGTTAAATTAAAATTATAATAAATGGTTAAATAGTTCAGGCAACATTTACATATACTAAAACATTCAGAAAAAGATTTTCAGGGAGTCAACCCAACTCCCTTCTGACTTAGAATCAGACACTTAAAGCTTCTGAGAGACTCAACAGAAAAAATGCCATTAAAAAGCCATCACTTAAATAGAAACGAATTCTTTTTATAAACTGGTTGTTTGGTACCTGACCAGTGTGGCTCACTGGTTCAGCATGAACCCATGAACCAGGAGGCCATGTTTGATTCCCAATCAGGGCACGTGCCTGGGTTGCAGCCTTGATCCCCAGTGTGGAGTGTGCAGGAGGCAGCCGATGAATGATTCTCTCTCATCATTGATGTTTCTATCTCTCTCTTCTTCCTCCTTATCTCTGATATCAATAAAAAAATTAAACATAAATAAATAAATAAGTAAATCCTATATAATAAAGGGCTAATATGCAAATAGACCGAACAGCAGAACAACTGGAACAACCGAACAACCCATCACTATGATGTGCGCTGGCCACCAGGGGGCGTGCATGGAACATGGCGGGTGTCGGCCATGGTGGGATGGTGGAGCAGGTGAGCAGGGTTGCCAGACCAAGGCAGGCACCAGTCACTGTCATCGGGGTGAGCCTCTGGTGGTTACTGAAAATCCTTTGCTCCCATGCTGCAGTCCCACTTGGTGCTCGCACCGCTGCCAGTGCCGGAGTTGCCGCTCACAACTATTGCCAGTTCCTGGTGCCAGTCCCAATCACTCGGCACCATCAGCAGTGTGAGCAGCAGCTGCCAGCCCTGATCATCCCTGAGGGCTACTCTACCTCCCCCTGCTCCTGAGGGGTGATTGGGGCAGCAGCCGCCACTCACACCTGCTGATGGTGCCAGCCCCGCTCACAACCACTGCTGGCGTCAGCCCCAGTCGCTCTGTGCAGTCAGCAGGTGTGAGCAGGGCCGGCACCTTCAGCTTGTGGGAGTGGCGGTGGAGGGAATGGAGCTGCCAGCAGACAGAGGATGGGGGGGCTGCAGTGGGAGGAGCCAGACAGGAGCACAGAAGATGGGCCAAGACCTGCCCCTGTGCTACCGCTGCCTCACAACCCACAGTTCCTTTCAAGGTACACAAATTCGTGCACTGGGCCCCTAGTAAATAAATAAAGTGGTTGCTTGGAGAGTCTAGAGACAAAGAACTTTATATTTGATATTATTGTCACTATGGCTCTGACATTTTTAACCCAACTTAAATAACTAAGAACTGTTTTTGTTTTTGTTTGCTATGACACAACTGTCTTTAAAAAAATATCTTGCCTATGAACAAGTAAAATTCCTAGACAACAAAGTTAATAGGGAGTTGAAACAAGTTCTATAACACAGGAGAGACTTGAAGTTTTAAATGAATCCAAGGGAGACATGAGCAGCTGTATTTGCTTTAATATAAAGAGTTGGGATATAGAACCAAGATGGCGGCATAGGTAAACACCGGAGAATGCTGCCTCGCACAACCACTTCAAAAATACAACTAAAAGACGGAACAGACATCACCCAGAACCACAGGAAAGCTGGCTGAGAGGAAATTCTTCAACTAGAAGCAAAGAGAACAGCATACCGAGACACAGAGGAGGCGCAGTGTGGAAAATACAAAGGTGCGGAGATTGTGTGGAGCGGGCTGGTGGCTGAGGGCGCGGTTGTCGTTTTCAATCTGGAGGGAGGCTCAGGCCCTGAGCTCCAGTTCTGGGTGAGTCTCTAGGGACCCGGACTCAGACGGGAGAAGCGGGACGGTCTGGCATCGGTCAGAAGGCGAGGGCAGCTTTCTCTCCGAGGTTTGCAGCGGTTGCTGGGACTCTGAGAGGCAGAGCCTCTGGGGACGGGACTGAGAGCAGCCATAACTGCTCCCTCCACCCGCTCTGTTGATCCTGTGCGACCCGCCCCGCCCAAGCCCTGCACAGAGCCATTTGCCAGATAGCCTCAGGCAAAGGCTAGATTAGCACCTCCCCAGAGGACCGAAGTTTTCCCACTGCAGACACAGCTGATTCTCACAGCCAGTTGGCCTGGAGGTCAAATCCCCCCAGTATTAACTACAATAATCAAGGCTTAACTACAACAAGATTGTGCACAAAGACCACTAGGGGGTGCACCAAGAAAGCATAAAAAAAATGCGGAGACAAAGAAACAGGACAAAACTGTCAATGGAGGATATTCAGTTCAGAACCATAATTTTAAGGTCTCTCAAGAACTGTCTAGAAGCCGCCGATAAACTTAATGAGATCCTCAAGAAATCGAATGAGACCCCCAATGTTATGATAAAGAATCAACTAGAAATTAAGCATACACTGACTGAAATAAAGAATACTATACAGACTCCCAACAGCAGACCAGAGGAGCGCAATAATGAAGTCAAAGATTTGAAATGCGAAGAAGCAAAAAACACCCAACCGGAAAAGCAAAATGAAAAAAGATTCCGAAAATACGAAGATAGTGTAAGGAGCCTCTGGGACAGCTTCAAGCGTACCAACATCCAAATTATAGGGGTGCCAGAAGATGAGAGAGAGCAAGATATTGAAAACCTATTTGAAGAAATAATGACAGAAAACTTCTCCTACCTGGTGAAAGAAATAGACTTACAAGTCCAGGAAGCGCAGAGAACCCCAAACAAAAGGAATCCAAAGAGGACCACACCAAGACACATCATAATTAAAATGCCAAGAGCAAAAGACAAAGAGAGAATCTTAAAAACAGCGAGAGAAAGAAACTCAGTTACCTACAAGGGAATACCCATATGACTGTCAGCTGATTTCTCAACAGAAACTTTGCAGGCCAGAAGGGAGTGGCAAGAAATATTCAAAGTGATGAATACCAAGAACCTACAACCAAGATTACTTTATCCAGCAAAGCTATCATTCAGAATTGAAGGTCAGATAAAGAGCTTCACAGATAAGGAAAAGCTAAAGGAGTTCATCACCACCAAACCAGTATTATATGAAATGCTGAAAGGTATCCTTTAAGAAGAGGAAGAAGAAGAAAAAGGTAAAGATACAAATTATGAACAACAAATATGCATCTATCAACAAGTGAATCTAAGAATCAAGTGAATAAATACTCTGATGAACAGAATAAACTGTTGATTATAGTAGAATCAGGGACATAGAAAGGGAATGGACTGACTATTCTTGCGGGGGGAAGGGGTGTGGGAGATGCGGGAAGAGACTGGACAAAAATCGTGCACCTATGGATGAGGACAGTGGGTGGGGAGTGAGGGCGGAGGGTGGGGTGGGAACTGGAAGGAGGGGAGTTATGGGGGGAAAAAAGAGGAAAAAATGTAATAATCTGAACAATAAAGATTTAATTAAATAAATAAAAAAAAAGAGTTGGGTTTGCCCAGCAGGAGGACCTGGAAAAGGGAACTGATAGAAATCATCACTTCCAAACCCCAACGTCAGTTTGGCTTCACCTTTCAAAGAGGTAGAAATATTCATATTGTTCATTTCCATAAAACTCTTCATTCATGCAGAACAATTTACTAGTCCCATTTTGAAAGGTGAAGTGGATGATTTCAGATTCAGAAAAAACAAACAAAGGAAACTTACTACAGCCAATACAAATGAATTATGATACAAGGCAATTGGATTATTAATGAAACATAGTTCTAGGAAAAAAACTAATAGAGAATTATAAAACCGAATAAATATGATCCCAATCTATAAAAAAGTCCTGACTCATGAAACCCAAAGTGGTCAATTGTGATGAACTTCCTACATCTCTGAGGGGGGAAAAGGGTAAAAGACATCAAGCAAGCAGTAGGTATTGATTAAACCAGTATTAGTAATGCTACGTTGAGAATAGTGAAGAAGAACCACAAGCATCTAGGGACCAAGGCTGGGTTCCTTTAGCTAAATTAGAAATTTAAAAATTGTTTAATTTCTTCATTAATAGATTGTTATTGAATTCATCTCACACACACACAAAAAAGTAGCTAAATTCCATCCAACAAAGATCTGTCGCCCTGACTGGTTTGGCTCAGTGGATAGAGCGTCGGCCTGCGGACTGAAGGGTCCCAGGTTCAATTCCAGTCAAGGGCATGTACCTTGGTTGCAGGCACATCCCCAGTAGGGGGTGTGCAGGAGGCAGCTGGTCAATATTTCTCTCTCATTGATGTTTCTGACTCTATCCCTCTCCCTTCCTCTCTGTAAAAAATCAATAAAATATATTCTGTTTACTCCTCAGAAGTTTATAGGAGAAGTATTTTGCAAAATACCGAAGTATTTGAAAAATTGTATACAATACCTACCAATGTACAGGTACCCAAATACTTGGACCTAATTAGACTGTTTATTTCTTTCAGTTTTACAATGAGTTAAGGAATCGCCCAAAAATATTTACACATATATACACAAATGCGGAAATGTAAAATATCTAAGAACATGAGATCCAGAAGAAAAAATTATGGAATCAGCTTTAGGTTCATTATCACTGACGGAGTGACCTTAAGTCATTTAATATCACTGAATCTCAGCAAACACTTACCAAATGCCTAATATATCCCTGTACTATGTTAGATGCTGGGAATGCAGATATGAACAGAACAGTGCCTACTCTGAAAAATTTCAGAAGTTATGTGGGGACGTAGACAAGAAAGCAATGATGGCAGTATGTAAAATACATGAGAAGATAGAGGTTTACAAATAATGTAATACAAACACATAGAAAAAGCACAGAAGTGGGTCATTGGGAAATGCTTTCAACAGTTCCCAAAACATTCTTTCAGTGCCTACTAAGTAGCAGACCCCATGCTGGACTACTATGCAGTTGAATAACACTTGGAATATGCTTTCTAACCTCAGGTTCATGGATGAACTGTGGGTTAGGAGTATGCTCGTTTTTACAGATTGGGATCATAGCCTTCTTCTGATTCCCCAAGGGACTTATGATCATACTAGAGGCCCGGGTCACAACATTTGCGCACTGGGGGGTCCCTCTCCCAGCTTGCACCTTCTCCCAGTGCAAAAATTTGAGCACTCGGGGGGGGGGGGGTTGCTCAGCCCGGCCTGTGCCCTCTCGCAGTCTCAGACCCCTCGGCAGATAACGACCTGCAGGCTTAGGCCTGCTCCCGGGTGGCACAGGGCAGGCCCAATCCCTAGGTGCAGCCCCCGGTCGGGATCACAGCAGGGCCGATTGGGGAGTTGGGGCGCCGCCCCTGTCATGCACAGAACAGGGCGGATCGGGAGGTTGCGATGCCACCCTCAGTCACACTCAGGGTAGGGCTGATTGGGGGGTTGGGGCACTGCCTCCTGTCACACTCAAGGCAGGGTCGATGGGGAGGTTGCGGCGCCACCCCCTGTCATGCACAGAGCAGGGTCAATCAGGGGGTTGGGGAGCTCCCCCCGTCACACACAGAGCAGGGCGGATCAGGGGGTTGGGGCGCCACACCCTGTCACACTCAGGGCAGGGCCGATGGGGAGGTTATGGCTCTACCCCATCACACACAGAGCAGGGCCCATGGGAGGGAGGGGTGCCACCCTCTACCACCCACAGAGCAGGGCCGATCAGGGGTTGGGTTGCCGCCACTCTCACACTCAGGGCAGGGCCGATGGGGAGGTTATGGCTCTACCCCATAACACATAGAGCAGGGCCCGTGTGGGGCGGTTTGGGCATCGCCCTCTATCACCCACAGAGCAGGACCGATCAGGGGGTTGGGGCACCGCACCCTGTCACACAGAGCAGGGCCGATCAGGGGGTTGGGGCACCGCAGCCTGTCACACACAGAGCCTCAGGGCAATCGGGGGGTTGGGGAGCTCCCCCCTATCAGGCACAGAGCAGGGCTGATCAGGGGGTTGGGGAGCCTTCCCCTGTCACGAACAGAGCAGGGTGGATAGGGAGGTTGTGGCCCCGCCCCCTGTCACACACAGAGCTGCAGGGCGATCAGGGGGTTTGGGCGCTGCCCCCTGTCATGCTGATCCCAGTGCCAGGAGGCATATTACCCTTTTACTATATAGGATAGAGGCCTGGTGCATGGGTGGGGGCCGGCTGGTTTGCCCTGAAGGGTGTCCTGGATCAGGGTGGGGGTCCCCACTGGGGTGCCTGGCCAGCCTGGGTGAGGGGATGATGGCTGTTTGCAGCTGGTCACACACCCTTCAGGGTGGGGGTCCCCACTGGGGTGCCTGGCCAGTCTGGGTGAGGGGCTGAGGGCTGTTTTCAAGCTGGCGGATGACTGAAGCTCCCAAATGCTCCTTTTTTTCTTTTTCTTTTTTATTCTGGGCCAACTTTAGCTCTGCGGCTCCAGCTCTTAGGCCTCCGCTGCTGAAAGCAGGTTTCTGGCCTTTGTTTACCTTCTGTATTTGAAACAATGTTGCAATCATGCTGGCTGAAGCCCAGCGACTAAAGCAGGTTTCTGGGGTTTTGTTTAGCTTCTATATTTGTAACATAGTTGCTTAGAGTTGCAGCTCAGAGGCCTGCAGCGGCTGGCGGGGAACGTTGGAGTCCTCCGTCACTGAAGCAAGCAAGCCTCATGTTCGCTTTAAGCTGCCTGGCTGCTGGCCGCCATCTTGGCTGGCAGTTAATTCGCATATCGCCCTGATTAGCCAATGGGAAGGGTAGGGGTTGTACACTAATTACCATGTTTCTCTATTATTAGATAGGATATTACAAAGAGTTTAAATATGTTAGGAAATTAAAGAGTTTTCATGGGGTTTTTAATTTAAGAGCACCATTGGTGATCTTGACTAGATCAATACCAATGAAGTACTAGAGACAGAAGGCAAATTCAGCCACCAAGGAAGTAAAGGTGAAGACTCAAAGAAGCTGAATTCCTGAGCCAGCTAAGCTCAGCATCACCTGGGAACACTAACAGGTGACTGTTAGGGTTAGTCCACAGGCTGGCAGATGGAAACCACATGTGGTAGACAAGCTTTCAGAAGTTGAGCCTTGATGATTGGGATGGAGGAGTTGAAATCAAACCAAAATAGAAAGAGACACTTTGTTTTTAAGATGAGAGACTTGAATTATTCTGAGATCCCAAAAATAAATAAAAAAACAAGAAAGTGACAGGGAAAAGGGGGGCTTAACTGATAGAGCAGCAAGGTTCCTGAGAAGATGGAAGGGCAGATGAGATGGTAAGCACGGAGAGTCAGAATTCATTATAGCAGCAAGGGAAATCACTTTCTTATTCCTCCTGAGATGAGGCAGGGGTAGAAATAACAAAGAGTAAGAAAATGGAAAAATAAAGGTACTTATGACCGGATGGCCTTTACTTCCTAGAAGGTAAGTGATGAGATGAACATGAAAAAAGAGGATTTTTAAAAAGGGAGAAAAACCTTGGTAATTAGAAATGAGCCTAAACTGCAAAGGAAAAATGCCAGGCATTAGGCATTGTTAAAGACCTAGCTGAGAAGGAAGCCTAGAAGTCTGGTGTGGAAAAAGAAAAGAAAATCCATGAGTATTTTGTTTATTTGTTTCTTTTCTCCAGCAACCTTATTCACATGAGCTTGGTGGAAATGAAAAACTTGAGCCAATTAATTCACATGAGGTTCAACACAAGAGGTTGACATACTAAAGTCAACTGCTGTAGTGTTAAACCACTTCTTTTTTTTTTTATAGCAAAGATGGAGATTTATTGAAGAACAAGTACAGGCTCCCTCATAGGGAGGGGGAAGAGTCCCCTCTTTTTTTTTAATTTAAAATTTTTATTGTTGAAAGTATTACATATGTCTCCTTTTTCCCCCATTGACCTCTCCCCAGCTGCCCCCACTCCAGCACATGCCCTTGTCCCCCTACTATCTGTGTCCATTGGTTAGGCTTATATGCATACAATACAAGTCCTTTGGTTGATCTCTTACCCTTCCCCACACCCTCCCCTGCCTTTCCTCTGAGGTTTGACGGTCTCTTCGATGCTTCTCTGACTCTGGATCTATTTTTGTTCATCAGTTTATGTTATTCACTATATTCCACAAATGAGTGAGATCATGTGATATTTATTGTTCTCCGACTGGCTTATTTCACTTAGCATAATGCTCTCCAGGTCCATTCATGCTGTTGCAAATGGTAAGAGTTTTTCTTTTTTTATAGCAGCATAGTATTCCATTGTGTAAATGTACCACTGGGTTTTTTTTTCCTTTTTATTTGTTTTCTTTATTGATTAAGGTATTACATATGTGTCCTTATTCCCCCCTCCCATTGCCTCCCCACCTTGTGCCCTCACCCTCCTAGTGTCTGTGTCCATTGGTTATGCTTATATGCATGAATACAAGTCCTTTGGTTGATCTCTACCCTCCCCCCCCCCTCCTGCCTTCCTTCTGAGGTTTGACAGTCTGATCCATGCTTCTCTGTTTCTGGATCTGTTTTTGTTCATCAATTTATGTTGTTCATTATATTCCACAAATGAGTGAGATCATGTGATATTTATCTTTTTATGACTGGCTTATTTCACTTAGCATAATGCTCTCCAGGTCCATCCATGCTGTTGCAAATGGTAGGAGTGCCTTCCTTTTTATAGCAGCATAGTATTCCATTGTGTAGATGGACCACAGTTTTCTAATCCACTCATCTACTGATGGGCTCTTAGGCTGTTTCCAAATCTTAGCTATTGTAAATTGTGCTGCTATGAACATAGGGGTGCATATATCCTTTCTGATTGATATTTCTAGTCTTTTGGGATATATTCCTAGTAGTGGGATCTTCACAGGCATAATTAATTAGGTTACAGCACCCTCATTGAGTGTTTACTAAGTGCTAGTCATTGTATCCTTTAAGCCAACTGGTCCCATTGTTTTATTATTATTATTATTATTATTATACCCATTATTATTATTATACCCATTGTACAGATAAGGAAAGTGACGCACAAAGAAGCTAACAGCTTTCCCTCTTAGTACTACATCTGCATTTTAGAGATATTAACATCCCAACTCTATGAGGTTAATTAATGGGGTCCTACAGCATTTCAACAACCAGAGGCTTAATGTCCACACCAATGCACCACAAAGGAATACATGATGTAGGAACCATATTTCTGGGAACTGCTGTTTTTTCTAGTTTATAAAAACAATGTTAAAATAATTTTCTAAATGTGAATTTTACCCCTAAAATGGTTCTTAAACCTTTAGCCCTTGTGACTACTAGTTTCCTAGACATAAATAGCAAATGTGGTTCCTTAAAAATATGTATATGCATGCATCTCTGCATCTGATATGTACACCTTATTTTTTACTGGTGAGTTCCCACTTCACTTTATAGCATTAAAAATAGTAACAGTTCCTACTGTCTGCATAAAACACTGTGACCTCCTGTGCTCCAAATATGACTTCATGGTTTATTGGAAAGAACAAGAAAAGGCTTTGGATGCCACTCAGATCTCTCCCTGTTTTCTTGCCCTTTTTGAGGTTATGATACCCCAAGAGGTTTGGAGAATAAAGGGAAAGTATTTGTAAACCATATAGCACTTTATAATATTATTTCAAGCACAAGTAGCTTGAAGGCAGAATAAGATGAACCCAGGAGGTAGGGAGTGTCTTTTACATAGAATTGAAAGATTTTCACTTTTAAGTTTGTGGGCAATATAAAAGTTGAGAAAAATGAGGGGTTATCATGAGGGGAAAGCATGGTGGAGGTTCACTCCCACAGCACTAAATTCCAGTGAAACACTGCTGCGAGGATTTATGAAAACTCGTCTACTTGTGCTGTAAAATCCAGTGGCAAAGAAAGCAGTTGCATCTGGTATGCTGCCGTTTTATTATTTTTAATAACTTTCTTCCACTCTGATGCTCTAAATATTTTAGAGATATTTTCTCTGCTTTACAGATTTCCAGGAAGAGACATTAATACATCATTATAAAACCACACGAGTTGTATTAACTTCCTATTGCTGCTGGAACAATTCACCACAAACAGTGCCTTAAAGTAACAGACATTATTAATATCATACAGTTCTAGAGGTCAGAAGTCCAAAATGGGTCTCACTGGGCTAAAATCAAGCTGCCAGCAGTTCTGCCTTCCTTCTAGAGGAGAATCTGTTTCCTTGCCTTTTCCACCTTCTTAGAGAGACTCTCCCTCCCTCTTCAGAGCCAGAAATGGCAGGCTAAACCTTTCTCCTGCTCCCATCCTTCCATGCTCTCAATCATCTGCTTCCCTCTTCCAATTTAAGGACCCTCCTGGTTACATTGGACCTACCTAGATAATGCAGGATACTCTCCCTATTCGAAGGTAAGTCAATTATCAAAATTAATTCCATCTGCAAATTTAATCCCCTTTTGCTATGTAACATGACACAGTCCTAGGTTCCAGGGATCAGAATGTGGAGGGACAGGAAGGGGGCAATATCCTGCCTACCACATGGGTTAAATCTATTGTTAAATAAATAAGTATTAGACACATAATGTGGCAGATACTTCACAAAATCCTTGCCCTCCTTAGCCCTCTGAGGCTTGGCTTTGAGATGTGGGTGGTAGGGGAGGGTAGAGAGAACTTGTTTCATTTAGGACTAAGCAGTGGTGTGCTGATAAACTTAACAACTGGCTCTAGCAGGGGGGAGGAAGGCAGGTGGATTGTGGGCATTATGAAAGCCTGAGAAAAGTTATTTACTGCTTTCCGTGGTGAAAATACTCCCACATGGTTAGTTTCAAGCTCCCAACATAAAGCCAACTAGTTCAAAAAAATTCTGAGAATGTGACCATCCACTCTCTTGAACCAGAACGAGGAGGCTCCAGCACACCTGGGAAGACTACATAGCACCAGCATACTCTGGTATAGGGAACATGCGTTTGAAGCATACTAGCGTCTCTGCAAGTCCCCCCTTCACCCTTAGAATTAACTTCTCCTGGGCCCCACCTACCTGGGCCAACTTGCTAAATATCTGGCTGCCAATCACACCTCTGTGCTTATTAAGGACCAAAGAACACCCACATGTGTTGGCAGAGACTGCAGTTTACTCTCCCCTCATTCGCTCACAGATGCTGACCAATCAGAAAGAAACCCAGGAGGAATGGAAGGGGGCGAAGACCTGAGGCCAAGCTAGAGGCTTTCAGGTGGCCATGGGCTTCTTGGACTCTACTTGGCTCAGAATTCCTGGACAGCAGCCATTTGCCAGGGGAGGAGGACAGTATTTTGCAGGCTGGTGTCCAGGAGTGTGTTTTTTGTGCATTTTTAAAAACAAATGCTCTGTAAGTACAGCCATTATCACTTCCCTTGGCATTTTCACACAGCAATGTGAAGTACGCCATTTCTAGATGGCTAATGTCCATTTTTCTTTCATCTGAGGCAAGCTGCTGAATAGGCTCACATTTAGTATGAAAGCCACAGATTTATAGACAACAGGAAACACTAGGCCAATTAGCCAGGAAATCAAGTCTGTGCAAGGACCCAGGTGAGCTGCTCATTCTCTTGTAAGGTAGTTTAGATTAATGCTCCCCAAATGTTTGTGTGCATGAGGATCAGCTAGAGAGCCTGTGAAAGTGCAGGTCCTGAGTCAGAGGGTCTGGGGTGGGGCTCAAGATTCTGCATTTCTCACTAGTGACGCCAGTGCTGCTAGTTGGGACCACATTTTGAATGGAAAGGACATACATATCAACTCTTGTCTTCCCTTCTCACACTTTCAGGCAAATTTATACTAATAATTATTACAGTTATCCTATATAATAAAGAGGTAATATGCAAATTAACCCTCATGCCCTCACATCTCAAGATGACCACCCCCACATTGTCAAAATATGGCCGCACCCATGTCGTCACAAGATGGCCACCCCAAGTCATCACAAGATGGCCACCCCCACATTATCAGAAGGTGGCCGCCCCCATGTTGTCACAGAATGGCCACCCTGATGTCATCACAAGATGGCCACCACAAGATGGCCGGCAGGGGAGGGCAGTTGGGAGTGATCAGGCTGCAGGGGAGAGCAGTTGGGGGTGATCAGGCCAGCAGGGGAGCAGTTAGGCGTCAATCAGGCCGGCAGGGGAGTGGTTAGGGGGTGATCAGGCTGGCAAACAGGAGAGTAGTTAGGAGCCAGTAGTCCCGGATTGTGAGAGGGATGTCCCCCGAGGGGTCCCAGATTGGAGAGGGTGCAAGCTGGGCTGAGGGACAACCTCCAGTGCACAAATTTCATGTACCAGGCCTCTAGTCATACTATAAAAGCCAACCCAATTAAAATTTCTATAGTTAGTGATTGCTGGACAGCTAGTGTTGTGGTATAACTTGGAAGTAGGAAAATGCTGCTTTTACTCAATTTTAAAGGAAACCATTTCAGCCACTAACATTTCTAAATTGTATACATTACTTGAGCCGTGAAGAAATGAGCTATAAATGACCCACAAGCCAGTCGGTTCTGGATATTAAATGACAACTAATAAATGACTTTTAGGTTAAGAGGTTGCAACACTAATTCTTCAGGATCTGCACACCTCTTCATTCAGTTCCTGGTAATGATTTAATGATTTTTTAGTTCTGCCTGCAATGCACATAGACTTGTTCTATGTGAGGGGACACTCCTCTACAAGCACAAGACCAATGTGTGAACCTTCCTTTGAAGGAGGAAATTGGGGAGGGGAGTTTGATTAAAAAAAAAAAAAAGAGTAGGAAATAGAGAAGTAGAAAGAGAGAAAGATGGGTTAAAAAATGTTATTGTAATAAAGATGTTTTCAGTGAAGGTATAATGGCTGATCAGCTGGAAATAGATTACTGAATCAAATTTTGTAAACCAAGTTCCTATATGTTTTTTTCTTATACCTCCAGCATTTCACTACAGTTCCACATGCATAAGTCCAGTCTTATCTCCTCCCCGGCGCCAACACCTCTACAGTTATAGCATCGAAATCTACAGATGCTACTCGGCCTTGGGAGAAGAGGAGGTGGGGCTTATAGACTCATTTTACAGGAATAGTTGAGGGAGGGGTACAGCATGCTCAAGGTCACACAGCACAACAGGATACTTCCAAAAAAAACTCAGTCTGCTCCCCAGCAGGTAGAAGGTCCTCAGGGGAAGAAAAGGCTCATATTCTCTCACACATTCTCTAAGTCATCAGCTTTTGGCTTCATGAACTCTAACTGGTAAAAATAGTTATTGTTTGGTAACCAGGTTTAGATCTTGACCAACACTCAATCTTTAAAAGAAAAAGAGAAAAGAAGGAGGGGGAGAGAGACACAGACAGCAGGAATAGCACTTGTGCTTCCATGGCTTACACCTGCAGCAGGTGTCATACTTGGTAGTCAGTATCATGAGTCAACCCCTTTCCCCTAAACCTTCAGCACTTAAAACCTACTACACCTTAGGGCTTTGTGAGGAATGACAGTAGGAGACAGGCGTAAGGGGGAATAACACTACATTCTTCCTTCTTCTCTAGCAAATGAACAAGTTTAGCAGGTTTATTTCCCCAAACCCAGAATAAGTATCAACACTAAAAACACTTTGAGGTTTGGATCATATCCCTAATACTGAAATGCAAATGTACACTTTCTCTTCTATCAGTAAGAGAGTATGTTTACCTATTTTGCATTCACCCTAGAAAAGTCAGTATCTATATATATAAAAGTGTAAGCGACCATTACAACCGGACGACCGGATGACTGGACATAGCTATGATGTGCACTGACCACCAGGGGGCATCTGCTCAATGCAGGAGCTACCCCATGATGGTCAGTGCGCTCCCACAGCCAACCTCCCACAGCCAGCCAACCTCCCGTGTCCCCTCCCCACACCCCCTGCTCCCGGCTGGTCCCAATTGGCCCTGATCACTGGCCTGGCTGAGAGACCCCACCTGTGCACAAATTCATGCACCAGGCCTCTAGTTTGGATATAAATATGGTGGTCCACTGCTAATTGCCATTATTACTAACTGCTTTGCTTATAGACAAATATACAGTGACTACTTTGATCACTTGCCTGAGAGTCAAGATAGTGTTGTGACTAAGAACTCTAGCTCTGAGGCCCATCAGCCTGGATTTGAATCCTACTTCTATTTACCAGCTGTGAGCCCTGGGCAAATTATCTACCTTCTCTGTGTCAGTTTCCTCATTTGTGAACTTGGCTAATAAGAATAATGTGTACTTCGTAGGGTTACCATATTGTGAGGATTAAATGAGTTTGTACATGACCATGTCTGGAAGAGAACCTGGCACATAAAATACCCTCAGTCAACATTAACTAATCATCTTCTCTGCTATCTTACCTTCTCTCTCTGAATTGCCTTCATTTTTTGGATTTCAGCTTCTTCAGCTTCCTTCTTGATTCTTATAGATTCTTCTCTTTTTAGCTAAAATGTATTGAGATTACAGAGGACAGAAAACAGTTACTATTTTTCAGTCTGAATCTCTGGAACCCAAAATTATGATGAAAGGCAAATTACAGTATTGTTTGTGCTCTACCTCACCATGATTATAGGTTGGTATTTCAAGTACTTAGAGCACAGAGACTGGCCAGGCTACTTCTCCTGCCTATGAAATTTCTCTTTGTATTTCTTCCTTGGTCTCCGTCTGTCTTCTCCCACCACCCCGCCTCCCCCAATCTGGGTTGGGGAGGAAAAAGGGTGGGCAGATAATTTTCCCTGATTATAAAACTCATGACGTGCCTTGTAAAAAATCACTAAGCGCCTTAAATATTTTCTTTTTTTAATAATTTCATGACTGCTATCCAGTAAACAAATCCATGTTGTTGAAAGCAAAATATTCAAAACACAATAGAGTTAAACTAGGAAAAAAATCCCTGAACCAGGGGTGCTTTGACTAATGTATAGCGTGGATAGAAATTCTAGATGTATCTCTCTTCGGCTCCTGATTTCTTTGCCTTTGAGAGTTCCCTTTTGCAATTGCTTGAAAAGTTTTATGTTTCTGGTAAGTTACTGTGCTATTTCATAGTTACTAGAAAGTGCTGGCGCTCAAATTCCTTGCCAAAATTAAACTAAAAGAGATGGATTCTGACCTTTTGCTGGTATTTAGATTGCATCAGTTGGAGTTGTTGTTTCTGCCTCACTTCAGCCTCTGATTGGCTTCCACCTAAGGAAAAAAAAGTCACAAAGTTGAAACTTGAATGTTAACCTGAAATGTCAGCCATCAAAAACTAATTAATACATGATATGACTACACAATGAGTTTCTTTAACATTTTATACCTCTAGAAATAAGGACATAACCAGTTTTCTTAATAAGACATTAAATAATGGCCATCACTTAAAAGATAGACAGAGCTAGACAGATAGACCATATTCCTAAAAGAACAGGGCAATCCTACTTGAGTTTTCCAGTTGTGCCAATATTCAAGTTTTCCTTTAGATGAAAATCATGCCGCAAGTTCCATACTAAATAATAAGAAATACTGCTTGTTTTGGAAATTCTAGAACATTCCTCCTGCTTAAGTATGACCATTTCTTAACCATGATAAGGATTATTATCAATGATGCTTCACTTGCTTTTCTTCTTCTGACCCGATTGTCCTGATTCAAGTGGCAAAGCTCAGGAAACCCTCAGGGCTCTTGCCACTAAACAAATATGGGGTCTTTATAACCCAGTTTTTAAAAGTACAGTAGAAATATTATTATTCGTAATTGATTGTCAATCTATACTATTTATTGTTCTTTCTGTAGGTATTCATGAAAAATATATGAATGTTAGATTATTTGCCTGCTCCCTCTTTAACCTAAAATAATTAGGGGCCAGAATGCAGCTTGATAATCATCTACTAGTAAGAATTGCTATTTAGGGATTTCTTAGTGTTTATGCAAGCATGATATGTGTATTATAAAAATCCCTTCGAAATAATTCTCTGGTGTTTTGGTCACTAAATGTGTCAGTTCTCTGATTCCCTCTCACAGAAGATGCATTAAAACAAATTGCATCACCATAGTTTTTATAATTGAACTGATAAAGACCCCATAGGGACTTCTCATCTGAGTCCCAAAAGATATGTAAAGCCTGTTTGGTTTGGGCCCTTTCGTCTTTGTTGTGGGGGATGGAGGAAAGGGAAAGAAAAAGTGAGGGCTATTAAAGCTTTTATATAATGTTTCAGCCACTTTCAAAATCTCCTCAAACTATTCCAATATTTTAAAGAGTAGGGGAATAGGGGAAGAGCTGAGAATAAAAATAAATGAAGATAGTCAGATGTATACAAAGCATTTACAGGTTTTGTTCAAAAATCATCATAAAGTTTAATACACTCTGGAACTTTTTTTTTCTACCCCCTAGCCTCTTTCCACACAGATATCTGTGGCCATTTCTAGATATGTCAAAAATGAGATTCTGTCCTTTTTTAGCTGAGGTCTGAAGATAATAGTAGCCAACCACTCCAAAATCCAAAACAAGGTACTTGGATCCCTAAGCAGGATCTTCAAGGAGGTAACTGAACAAGTTTAGAAAACTTGTAGTAACAACTACCTTCAGCCTATAAAAAGGGTTGAATAGGTCAAAGGGAGGTAGAAATCAGAGGATGTCTTTGTGGATTCATCTTCTCTGTGTCTTTGGGGTAGGCGGATTCTTCACGTAAAGATGAACAAGAGACGTTGAATGAAAAATCACTTGATGATCTGAATGCATTTCCCCAAGAGACTGAGGGACCTAGTGGACCCATGCCTAGAAAAGTCAGAGCCCAAAGGCTGTTGTCAGTTGTCTACTCAATGGGTCATCAACAAGAGGTGGCTGCATGGCAAATGGCCTGTTTTCCAAGAGTTTGTGTTTCCTGTACTCCAAATCTGAGTTGTCATGAAGGAGAATGTTCACCTAAAGCTGTCCTAAAGGGACTTGCCCATGTGAGCCACCTGGAGAAACAAATGCAGCCCTACAGAGAGAGTCTACCTACCAAGAGCCAATGGTGAAGCCACGGTGACAGAAGGAACGTTTATCATCTCTACCAGGGAAATCTAGGTCAAAGATGAACGAAGGCAAGGAGGGTATCTGAAGAACTCCAAGGACCCCGAGGGGAGTGGGGGAGATGCACAGTAAGTATATACCAAGACTAAGAAACCAGGATCAGTGCACCATAGACCCCTCACCCTTCCCTCCCCTTCTCCCTTTGACTCTGGAGGGGTCAGAATATGGAAACAGGGCAGTCTGGAGAGAAAAATTCCATTATGCCCCAATTCCTTTGCTATCTTTCTACCCCAAATATACCTGGGCTGAACGTGGAGGAAGTTCTAATCTTTATTAGTAACAATTTTGCCCAGTAGCTAGGACTGAAGATTAATTACTGAAATGACACTGTTTCATGCCTAGAATTAGATGAACAACTTTATTAGTTGAGAAAGATCAAAAAGAGCTAATCTAATCCAAATATTAAAGGGACAAACTAGTCCCACAGAGCTGGTTTGAGGGCATCACTTAGGAGGGACAAAGCTGTTTCCCGGTTGTACCTCTCACATCTGGCTTATTCAGTGTACAGGTTACACTTAAGATTAACCCTTTTCATGAAACATAGTGGGGGTATGGTTACTATTACTTTCATCCATTAATGATTTCCAAATTAGCTTATTTTTACCTATATCCTGGAAAAAAAATTTCTCTGAAACTATTGTGACAATAAGTGGCCCTTGTTGCTTGACACATTTGTATTAACAAAATATGTGGAAACTGTACCCAGCCCTCTAAGTTCTTAGCTGCTGCTAGAAAAGAAAAGGGAAGAATGGACTGAATGATTCCCATTAGGTAGCCTCCCCATTGGAAGATTCAAACACTGGCAAAGGCAGCCAAGACAATTCATCACACTGGCAGCATGTGTCAGAGACCCAAAGGTCTCTATCTGTAGAATACAAACAGAAGGGATGCTTCCCTTTATACCGACCACTGGGCCCCCAGCTCACTCCTGTCTTAGTTTCGGAATTGACTCTCCATTCATTTTTCCCCATTAGCATCAAGAGCCATGATTCATATGCTTGTGACAGCTTTTACTCCCATCCTGACTAGTGCTGTGATGGGGCATACGCAGGGCCCCAGGTAAGATTTCTTCAGAGTTGATCATCTAAGAGGCTCTAAATTGTTTGGCAGTTAAGTCATCACTTTATTCCCACATAACTGTGTGGCATCATATGTTTGCTACTTGCAGAAAATTAGAAAGAAACAACAATATATCTGCATATTTGTTTCAATTTTAAATGCAGTCCATTCCAAGAAGCACAGTGACCCAACCACCTGTAAGATACAGTGAAAGACAGACCTAGGCAAGGTGCTAACAGGATTGATACATGCCTTGTCCTCCTCTATCCAGATGACCACTTTGCTTGCTTACCTAGCCTCCTTGGTACCAGGTTAACTGGCTTCGCTCTATGTTGCTCCTTCCACTTCTCCAGGTTCTCCAGCTCTTTCTCAGCAACTAAGCCAAGTGAGAAATATAAAGTCATCAATCATTAGAATGTTAAAAGGAAACTGGTCCCTTTAAGGCATTAAAAACAACCATTAGAGGGCAATTAAATATACGCAGGCATGGGTGGATGAGATATCCGGGAAAGGAAGACACCATTCAGTCCTAACCCCTTGAAGTCACCCTGGGCCCACCCCTGTGGCAATGTCTCTGCATGGGAGGTTCAAATATGGAAAAGAACCTGAACTCCTACTAAAATAAAAGATTTTTCTTCCCATTCTAGAGAATGTGTGCAAAACCAGAATAATCATGTCAATAAGAGCTTTTCACACATAGGTAAATATATATTCCCAAGTAATTCTGATGCCCACATTCTTTATTTTAAGTGTTCCCAAATCTTACTGCAACTATACAATGTGAGAGCTCTGCACTGCCTGTGGGCAACCCTGCTCTGGTTTCTGGCACTTGGGAGAGCAGTGCTCATTCCCTAAAATACACTCAGTGACAGCAGGGGGCGCCAGAGATACTAGTTCAGTACTTCCAATGCAGGCCCGAATCTCCACTTAGACCTGATGGTTCCAAATGTCCATTTATAACATTTTTTAACTATTAGAGAAAAAACTTTCTGAAACTCCTCAAAAATCCGGAGCACACTGAGACTTAAGTATTTAAATCAAACGCTTGTGCGATGCCAAAACATTTGGAATTCTGTTGGTCAACTGTTGGCAGTGCCCACTCACTACATAGCAGCATTTGTCATATTCTGCACTGATTATTAAAAGGAAACCTACAGTTTTACCACCAGGAGGAGAGCTGTTTGCTTTCCTGTTGTGCTCTTATGTCCATCATTAATCATAAAATTAAATTTCCTACAAAGATCTAATAAAGGAGATAGTCCCACAATTGACTTGAACAAGCTTCGTAACTTCTTTGTGAACTAAATTTTAGTTCTTCTTCCAACTCAAATGTATAATGCTATAATTTTAAATGACAGCATTTATTTTGCTGTACAATTCAATGAAATATCTTAATATCCACAAAAATGAGTACAGTGTGGTCCCTTCCTCAAAGATGTGGTAATCTAAAAAAAAAAAAAAAAAATTAAAGTACAGCAGGTCCTCCAATATGTTGTTTTATTATAATGTTGATGAGATGCCATAGGAACTTAGCTTTTGTTTATATCAAGTAGCCTATGGTAAAATTGGTTTTATTATACATTGTTTCACTTGAAATTGCAGAACCTACGAACAATGTGAATTGAATATACTTACTTTACACAAATAAAAATAACAGAGTAGACTGTGATAGTTACAAAAGTATGGGAGCACAGAAGCTTAAAAATAATTCCATTATGAAGGGATAAAACATATCAAGAAAGAGGCAAGTTATTTCAAGTACATATTTTAAGTACATAATTATTTTAAGTATATAACTTGTCTATCTCAAAAGTAGTCATCTGTAATAATAAAAGCATAATATGCAAATCGACCAAACGACCGAACAGCAGAAAGATTGTCTGGACAACCTGCCGGACGACCATGCTATAACACGCACTGGTGCCAGGCCAGCCAAGGTGGGTGCAATGCAATTGGTCGGGGGGGCCCGCCATTGCCCCACGATAGCCCCACAGAGGGAGGCCCAGGCCCCAGCTGGGGGGTGATTGGTGGGGGTGATCAATCAGGAGGCTCCATGGAACTAGGGAACTTGTGTGGTGGCAGACGCAAGCAGTGCCAGGCCAAGGTGGGTGCAGGCAGGGGGCAGGGGCCAAGAGGCAGCCAGGGCTGCAAAGGCCTACCCTTGCTCAAATTTCATGCATCGGGCCTCTAGTAGTCCTATAAAAATATCTGCAGTCAACCCAACTTTACAGGAACAAGAAAGAGGTCTATTGGCAAACTGTTTAAGCTCAACAGAAATCTAAGATTTATAATCATGCAATGAGTTCTGCTTTTAACCTAGAGAAACAAGTTTAGAAACATTAACAGTGTATAATTTTAAAAGGTAGAATTAAAACTGCTAAAGTTAAAGAAAAAAAATTGATGAGATCTAGTGAGTATATTCAAATCAGAAAATAAAAATACTTTAGACCAAAACAAATCAATTATACTCTATAAGAACATGAGAAGCTTTCTGAATGTTAAATAAATATACATACTCCTTTGTAACTGCTTTCTTCGGTTTTCATTTGGTGCTATCAAGGTGTAGGCACCCATGCTAGAATGAAGAGGGAAAAATTGTTTATTATCATGAGAAACTACTAATGCCTATAAACCACCAAACATTCTTCCTGCTGATACACTATTTACTATCATCACCATCAAATATGTGCTTTGGAAAGTACTCTTCCTATTAAGACCCAGGTCTATTCTCCAGAAGCTTTACAATCTTGTTGTCAAAGGAAAACAAATACAGAGTGACAAGTGACTGCTTCACTGTTGGCTCCTGGTAAACTCTATTTGCAGGGACCCACCACTCCTCTAGGTGATGCTCATGAGCAAATCTCTTTGAGGTGGCTTTAGATGGGCATCCTCTTCCACACAACTGGACCATATTGGGAGTAAAAGAAACACTCATGCATTCTTTGTTCCCACAAACTGTGAATATGGGCCATTTGCAATGCAGCCATCTCTTTTAACATTAATTTTATTGAATTTCCTAGAGGCCCAGCACACGAAATCATGCAGCCCCACCCACCCGCCACCCTGCCATGCTCATGCCCCACCTACCCATTCTCGTCTCGCCACACCTGCCTTACTGTCCCACCCACCTGCTGCCCCACCTGCCCACCAGCTGCCAGCCTTGCTGTGATTGGAGCCTGTGGGCCATGGGGGAGGGACCGAGAGGTGCTCCACACACTTCATGGTGACCAGTTGTTTGGTCATTTTGGTCATGATGCCTCTAGCCTTTTATTATTATGACTAGAGGCTCGGTCCACAAAAATTTGTGAACTCAGAGGGGTTCCTCAGCGCGGCCGGTGCCCTCTCCCAGTCTGGGACCCCCTCAGAGGATGTCCACCTGCTGGCTTAGGCCCGCTCCCCGGGGGATTGGACCTAAGCTGGCAGTCAGACATCCCTCTGGCAGCCCGGGAGCCCTTGGGGATGTCCACTTGCCAGCGGGGAGCAGACCTAAGCTGCAGTCAGACATCCTTAGCGCTGCTGAGGAGGCAGGAGAGGCTCCCACCACCACCGCTGTACTGGCAGTCATCAGCCTGGCTTGTGGCTGAGCAGAGCTCCCTCTGTGGGAGCACACTGACCACCAGGGGGCAGCTCCTGCATTGAGCATCTGCCCCCTGGTGGTCAGTGTGTGTCATAGTGACCAGTGATTCCCAGTCGCTCTGCTGTTAGGGTCAATTTGCATATTACCCTTTTATAATATAGGATAGAGGCCTGGTGCATGGGTGGGGGCCCCCACTGGGGTGCCTGACCATTCTGGGTGAGGGGCTGAGGGCCATTTGCAGGCTGGCTAAGCCCCCCAGAGGGGACCCTCACACCATGAGGGTGTGACCAGCCTGGGTGAGGGGCTGATGGCTGTTTGCAGGCTAGCCAAGCCCCCCAGCAGGGACCCTCACCCTATGAGGGTGTGGCCATTCTGGATGAGGGGCTGATGGCTGTTTGCAGGCTGGCCACGGCCCCAGCTACCCAAGCTCCTAGTGGAGGCCGGCTAAAAGCAGGTATCTGGGATTTACTTATCTTCTATAATTGAAACTTTTTTGCCTTGAGTGGAGGCTGCAGCCACCAGGGCAGGCGGAAGGCTTGGCTTCCTCCATCACCAGGGCAAGCAAGCTTCCTGTTCGCTCAAGCTCTGTGGCTGCCGGCCCCTATCTTGGTTGGGTTAATTTGCATATAGTCGCTCTGATTGGCTGGTGGAAGTGGCTTGGGGCTTAGCAGAGGTGCGGTCAATTTGCATGTTTCTCTTTTATTAGATTAGACTAGAGGCCCGGTGCACAAAAATTTGTGCACTCGGGGGGAGGGAGAGTGCCTCAGCCCAGCCTGTGCCCTCTCGCAGTCTGGGACCCCCTCGGGAAATAATGACCTGCTGGCTTAGGCCTGCTCCTGGGTGGCAGAGGGCAGGCCCAATCCCTAGGTGCAGTCCCTGGTCGGGCTCAGAGCAGGGCCTATTGGGGAGTTGGGGCACTGCCCCCTGTCATGCACAGAGCAGGGCGGATCGGGAGGTTGCGATGCCACTCTCAGTCACGCTCAGGGTAGGGCCGATTGGGGGGTTGGGTCTCCGCCCCCTGTCATACTCAAGGCAGGGTTGATGGGGAGGTTGCGGTGCCATACCCTGTCACGCACAGAGCAGGGCCAATCAGGGGGTTGGGGCGCTGCCCCCTGTCATGCACAAAGCAGGGCGGATCAGGGGGTTGGAGCGCCACCCTCTATCACCCACAGAGCAGGGCCGATCAGGGGGTTGGGGCACCACCACTGTTACACTCAGGGCAGGGCTGATGGGGAGGTTATGGCTCTACCCCGTCACACACAGAACAGGGCCCGTGGGGGGGGGGGGGGCGCCGCACCCTGTCACACACAGAGCAGGGCCGATCTGGGGGTTGGGGCACTGCACCCTGTCACACACAGAGCTGCAGGGTGATCAGGGGGTTGGGGAGCTCCCCCCTATCAGGCACAGAGCAGGGCTGATCAGGGGGTTGGGGCACCTTCCCATGTCACAAACAGAGCAGGACAGATAGGGAGGTTGTGGCCCCACCCCCTGTCACACACAGAGCCGCAGGGTGATCAGGGGGTTTGGGCGCTGCCCCCTGTCACACTGATCCCGGTGCCGGGAGGCCTCTCAGCTCTGCTGATCCTGGTGCTGGGAGGCCTCGAAGCTCCGCTGATCCTGGTGCTGGGAGGCATATTACCCTTTTACTATATAGGATAGAGACCTGGTGCACGGGTGGGGGTCAGCTGGTTTGCCCTGGAGGGTGTCCTGGATCAGGGTGGGGGTCCCCACTGGGGTGCCTGGCCAGCCTGGGTGAGGGGATGATGGCTGTTTGCAGCTGGTCACACACCCTTCAGGGTGGGGGTCCCCACTGGGGTGCCTGGCCAGTCTGGGTGAGGGGCTGAGGGCTATTTTCAGGCTGGCGGGTGACTGAAGTTCCCAACTGCTCCTTTTTTTCTTTTTTTTTTATTCTGGGCCAGCTTTAGCTCTGGCTCCAGCTCTGAGGCCTCTGCTGCTGAAAGCAGGTATCTGGTTTGTTTGGGTTCTATAATCGAAACACTGTATCAACTCCAGCTCTGAGGTCCCGGCTGGCTGAAAGCAGGTTTCTGGGGTTTTGTTTAGCTTCTATATTTGTAACAATGTTTCAAACTGCAGGCTCAGCGGCCGGCAAGGCAGGTGGGGAATGTGTTGGTTTCCTCCATCACTGAAGCAAGCAAGCCTCATGCTAGCTTCAAGCTGCCTGGCTGCCAGCCGCCATCTTGGCTGGTAGTTAATTTGCATATCTCGCTGATTAGCCAATGGGAAGGGTAGCAGACGTACGCTAATTACCATGTTACTCTTTTATTAGATAGGATTGGAGTGACATTGATTAATAAAATTATATAGGTTTCAAGTGTACAATCCTATAATACACCATTTGTATATTGTATTGTGTTCACCACCCCAAGTCAAGTCTCCTTTTATCATGATTTATCCCCCCTCTTTATCATCTTCTATCACTCTTCACCCCCTTTCCCTCTGGTAATCACCATATTGTTGTCTGTGTCTATGAGGGCTTTGTTTTTTCATTTTTAATTTTTGCTTAATCCCTTCACCTTTTTTACTGAGCCCTTCAACTCAACTCCCCTCTGACAGCTGTCTGTCTATGTATTTATAAGCCTGTTAGTAGTTTGTTGTTAGTATGTTTTATTCATTAGATTTCACATATAAGTGAAATCATATGGTACTTGTCTTTCTGTGACTGGCTTATTTTGCTTAGCATAATACTCTCCAGGTCCATCCATGCTGTTGCAAAAGGTAGGATTTCCTCCTTTTTTTTTACTGCCGAGTAGCATTCCACTGTTGTAAATGTACAACAGCTTTTTTACCCACTCATCCTCTAATGTGCACTTGGACTGCTTCCGAATCTTGGCTACTGTAAATAACATTGTAATGAACATAAGGGTGTGAATTAGTGCAGCCATCTCTTCTTGATGTCCCATCTCAGTGCTCACTGACCACAGTCTTGTGCTTGAGCTCGGAGTCTTTCAGGCATGGATCCCTCATTCTTCTTGGGACACTTGTTGAGCATAATCAGGAGCTCAGAGAAGTAAGGAGTCACTTTAATTCATAAGATTATCAGAGAAGACTTCATTTATGCAAAAATATTCAACTCTGGGATATCAAGAAGATGTTAAAATATTGTGAGCTTTTGAGGGCAGAAACTGCTTGATTGATATGTTTATGCCCAGCCTCTGGCAAAACGCTAATACAATGTAGCTACTTGACGGATGTGGGCTGAATTAAAATGAAATTATGCCAACACCCAGTCTGTGAGTCTGTGCTGGGTGTCTCTTCTTTGAGATGATCCATGTGGTTCCACAAGAGCATGAGTACTTCATATAGCAAAAATATAGCTCAGCAACAGACTGTAGCATACATGTGGTTACAGTGTTAGGGACAATGCTATGTGTAAACACAACCAGTTTATAAATGTAGGTTTTCTTTAAAGAAAAACAACAAAAACAGGTAATCTTAGAAGTCTCTCTCTTCAACACAGAATGTACAATTTCAAAGGACAAATTAGCAAAGATTGAACAGGAGAGGCCAAAAGCACTGATTAACAGAAGCCATTTCTTCCTTATCTATTTCTGTTCCTAGCAGCGAGCCTTCAGCCAGCTTCAAACTGGGCTTTAATTTTAGACTTGTAAATGGAGGTGTGCAACCACCTTTGCATACAAATGGGGCTGCTGGATGCCCAATTACCTAATGTATATCAGCAGATGTTGCATGTGTAGCCTAGCATACATGCAACGTTATGAATACAAAATTAGGAGGCTGCTGCTGCTGCTGAAAATTAATCCCTTGTCCACAGCATATTCTTTGTTCACCCTAAGAAAGATTTTTCACTCCTCAATTGCCAACACTTTATAGGAGCCTGAGAGCTACAATTCTGTTGATAGTACCTTGCAGACTTGAATATGACACAAAAGTGAGCCATTCTGCAGAGTCTTAAAGATGAAACATGACATAATGGATTTACACACCAACCATGAAATGATGGCACAATCCTCAATGTTCATTAAGATTGTAGTACGGAGCTTCTCATCATACCAGGGATTTGACTATACTGCAAATCAGTCATACTTAAACTTTAGTGCACAGCAGAATCACCTGGAAGATTTGTTAAAGTGCAGAGTTTCTGATTCAGTAGGTCTGGGGTGGGGTCTGATAACTTGCATTTTTAACAGTTCTGGGTCATGCTGGTGTTCTCGGTCTAGGGACCACACTTTGAGAACCACTGCTATAGATCAGTCAAGCTAACTTTGAACATCTGCACTAAAAGGATTTTAGGGATGAAGAAACCACTGATAAAGACCATATGTTAAAGATCACGGGTTATTTAAGCAATAGTGCAGAGATGCAAACCAAGGACTTTTGACTCAGACCGGTCAGATGTATGCGGCTTACTCTTCAGCTCAATGTAGAAAGCATAACTTCAGCCTCTTGATAGATTTCCAAACAAAGTAGTGTACTTAATTTAACTGAGCACCTATAGACTTGTCGTGTTAGGGACAATACCAAAGCACAGACACCAACCACTTTAACAGAGCTTATGCTTTAGTCAGGAACAATTCATGAAACCACGAGAACACACCACAAGGATATCCAAACAACCATCAAAGTGAGATGAAAGAAGTAGTGAGAGATCCAAGGTGGAGGAGAGTCAGAGATCCCAGAGGGGTAGAAAACTGCAGAGAAGAATATCAAATTGAGGCTTAAAAGATAGGCTCTAAAAATGGCAAAAAAAAAAAAAGTTTGTTTGCTAAGAGCAGCTTCGTAGAGAATTTTCCAAGCTCCATGGGTCTCTCTCATAAAAATTTTGCAAGAGATTTGGGAAGTAAAATTAATATGATTTTTAAAGATTTCATTCTATAATATCTAATCTGATTAAGTTCAAGTCTAATAACATCATATTAGAATCTTTAGTCTTAGAAGTAGGACTATGGTCAATCTGTGGCCAATGTGTAGGCTACAGATACCCAGACATGGTAGAGGGCTGTGAAAAGAGGAAAAGAATTGTCTAGCCACAAATTAGAGGTTTTTAATTGAAAGCACTTAAACATAATCCCAGGATCAAGGACAATGGTCCTAGTAATAAATGTTTTATGTTAGTGAATTTCTTAGCAACCGTCTTAGTAATATTTTATTGGCTGAAAATGCCAAGTCTAAAACGTATTATTCAGAAGAAAGCACTGCCGATGAATTGAGCTTCTGTTCCTCTTACTTCCTATAGGAAGAAGAGCATAAATCTAAGGATCTGCTTTTTATTTTTTATATCATATGGCAGAGCATAATGCCTTGGTAGATACAAATATTCATCCCTTTTCTCCTAGCTTTTCCTTGACATGAATAACATATAACTTATTCATGCTTTCAGCCAATTAGTTTCCACCCACAACAAGGGCCTCTGCTGTTTTAACCTCCATGTCATCCCTTTCAACCATCTGACTCTCGAAGCGACTGATCTACACAAGCACAACCAACCTTTCAGTGTTTAATATTCCGGTCATTTCCTGATTAAGCAACATTCAAGCTACTGAAATAAATGTATATCTTTGAAAATGAGTTTCCTTAATTAGCTCATTGAAATTTAATGGAATTTCTCAATTTGTAAGGTTGTTTTCACTTTCCAACAGCACATATCAGTGACATATATTAAGGGAGAATATCTAAAAGAATAGCACAAAAGAAAAAATTTTTTCCTGCACCATAAAAAAATAAATAAATATATTGAAGAAATGTTTTCTTTGTGAGGTCTCTCCTGAGCTACACAACTGCTTCTCCTGCATACATTCTTGCACAATTTTCATGAAGCCTCATCAATAAGCACTCTATGAAAAAATGTCATGTTGAAATTATGAAAAATATCCTGGCTGTCTAACAGTATTACATAAATATATATCCTGGTGTGTAGAAACTGCAGATGTAATTTAAATTTCTAATTAAGAACAATACTGGGTGACTTAAACACACACACACACACACACACACACACACACACACACACAGCCAAGAGCAAAAATTCAGAAAGAGGTAGAAGACTGTTACAAACGTAATTTCACGCAGACAAATAGACATAGTCTGCTGTCCTATACACAATTGGTTTGAGGTTTTCATAGTTTAAGAAAACCTTATCCTTGGATGAAATTGTAAAAAAGAAGGATTTGGTTAATCAAAGGTACTGGATAGAGACTTATTTTCTAGATAAGGCTTTCCGTATTGGTTTTTTACTAAATGATCTTCAATGCAGGAATCTGAACCTTACTGTTTTTAGCCAGCATCAGTCAAAACTTGAAGCATTCAGGCTTCCAAAAGTTCTTTTATAAACACATCATATTCCCAAAAGAAACATAAAATAACAAGATCAGGCCGAGTAAATCATCCTTGACCCCTAAGTCTGTTACACCAGCCCTGATCCAGCACTCCACATCACCCGTGTGGAAGGACTCATGAATGCTCTTTGGTTTCAGAATGCACAGAGTCGAAAACATTGTCTGCACACCCAAGAGGCTGATGTGAAGCTGGTTAGTTCTATAACTCACAGCTTCTGTTCGAGAGCTGTATAGATACCCAAAGGGGAAAGATAAACAAACAAGGGATCATCAGGTCATCAGAGCTTCTGTAGATGGGGTGCCTTTGTGGAAACTAGAAAGAAGTTCACACACACAGACATATCCATACCAGGGCTCCTATGCAGGTCCATGGCTTCATGAGACACAGCAAACTTAGACAAATGAGAAAAATATGTCACACACAGGGTTTGGTATATACAGTTGAACCTTGAGCAACAATGGTTTGAACTGCATGGGTCAACTTATATATGGTTGTTGTTATTGTTGTTTTTCAATAAAAACAGTCAGCCCTTGGCATCCACAGATTCAACCAATCACAGATAAAAAACAGTATTTTTGCACTCCCAAGCATGGAATCCCACCTCTAATTGAAAATACTGTTGTTGTTTGTTTTGTTTTGCTTTAACTAGAAAAATCTTTATTTCAGATTAAAATAATATGTTCATAATTTAGAATAAAGCAAACACACTTCCTTGAGTCCATTATTTTAGGTAATTATAGTTTCTATGAACAGAGATACTGGGTATCTATCATTTAAATATTTGCCTACATGCTTGTTAGACGTTTCTGTAGCCTTTTCTTCGTAGGAATTCCAGTTTTTCTGAATTCTTCCCTTTCCTTAAGGTATTCCATTTTGCATTCCTCATAAAAGGCAGGATCATTACAGTAAGCCACTAGACATCCTTTCAATGCAGAATTTCTTTCCAACATTTTGCTACCATAGGATTTCACACTCCTTGCAACATTTGGTCAAATCTTGAACTTCTTCAGAACATCTCTCTTGGGCCTTTTCTCTCATTATTTTAGATATCAAAATATATTTTTTGACATGACTGAGATGCTTCTCATGTGACCCAGCAAACACACTTCTCAGGATTTATCCTACCGGGTCAAGTGCCATCTCGGTGACAGAGAAAGGCCGAAAATAGTTTTTTGGTCCATGATTGGTTGAATCCATTAATGCACAGGGCTGACTAGAGTCAAAAGTTGTATGTGGATTTCTTGTTGAAGGGTCAACTGTATTTCAGCTCCAAATTACCACCCTAGCCAAGCAAGTGTGTGCAGTTAGCAGCCTGCACAATTTTACAGGGTGGACCTGAAGAGTGTCAAATTTCTTCACTTAAAACACATAAGTGATAAAAGCTATGAAAAAAAAAAGAAAGAAAGAAAGATTCACTCTAAGGATAAAAAGAATGTATATAAAATACAATATTATAGAGATTCATCATCTTTTAGACATCAGAAGCCAATCAAGGATGGAAGTAGAGATGGGGACCAACTGATAGTTATACTTGCAAAATGCATAAACTTGCTCCCTCAGTATAAATAACTACAAGAAATCCATATTTTCAGAATATATCAATATAGGTCTGGGGATTTGATTTGACCTTACTGACAAAATAATCTTAACCCAAAAAACTAACCTGGATGCTGGCAGAAGTCATGAGACTCCTAGGTCAGAAACAAAGGAACTTAATACTCATGGCATAGCAGGCAACATGAACACCAGCATATTTACATCTGTTCTCTCTGGCCCCAAGTCTTACGGGGGCAACATTGTGATTGCGTTACAGCTGAGGAAAACTGAGTTGGAGGATCTACCATTTATATACCAACTAAGTAAGCAAGACTGGTCCTTGTCCTGGGGAATAGTATGGTTCATCTTTCAAAGTTCCCAGCTGCATAACAACTCCGAGAAATTGTTCAGATTAAAAAAATGGTCAGGAGCCCTAACCGGTTTGGCTCAGTGGATAGAGTATTGGCCTGTGGACTCAAGGGTCCTGGGTTCAATTCCGGTCAAGGGCATGTACCTTGGTTGCGGGCACACCCCCACTGGGGAGTGTGCAGGAGGCAGCTGATCAATGTTTCTCTCTCATCGATGTTTCTAACTCTCTATCCCTCTCCCTTCCTCTCTGTAAAAAATAAATAAATAAATAATAATAATAATGATAATAATAATAATAATAATAATAATAATAAATAAAAAATGGTCAGGGATGCAGTCCTGGCACACACCCAGCAAGACATATCAAAGTGAAAGAAGTCCAAGAAAGGCTGTCTTTTCCAACAGAATATTTAGGATTAACATTTTTTTTAAAATATATTTTATTGATTTTTTACAGGGAGGAGGGGAAAGAGATAGAGAGTTAGAAACATCGATCAGCTGCCTCCTGCACACTCCCCACTGGGGATGTGCCCGCAACCAAGGTACATGCCCTAGACCGGAATCGAACCTGGGACCCTTCAGTCCGCAGGCCGATGCTCTATCCACTGAACCAAACCGGTCAGGGCAGGATTAACATTCTTTTTAAGGATAGCTGAATGAAAAGGAAATTGGCATTTCCATAAAAACCTGGGCTATACATTTTCTTTTTTATTATTACTAAAAGGCTATGATCTAATTATGTATGCAAATTACATTATAACCTCCTCAAGGTTATCTATAACTTAAAGCAAAGCTCCTCAATTTTATCTGTAACTTAAAGGAAAAAATCAGAACTCAAGACATAGAAAATTATATCTAATTTTTGCATAGAACATTTTAAAATGATATTCATTATTTAATCCTGATTTTAAAAGAAACATATGACCCAGTGGTGTGGCTCAGTAGTTGAGTGTCAATCCATGAGCCAGGAGGTCATGGTTCAATTCCCAGTCAGGGGTCAGGGCACATGCCTGGATTTCAGGCTCAATCCCTAATAAGGGGCATGCAGGAGGCAGCTGATTAATAATTCTGATGATTCTCTCTCATCATTGATGTTTCTATCTCTCTCTCCATCTCCCTTCCTCTCTCTGAAATTAATAAAAACATTTTTTTAAAAAGAAACATAAGCGCATAGAAAATAATGCATATTCTTAAAACATTTAAAAGTCACTCATAATCCCACCCCTTAGAGATCTCAATTACAGTTTTATTTGGGTACATTTCAGCCCAATCCATATTCTGTACAAGTTATTGTACAGTTGTAATCATATCTTAAGTTCAATTCTGTATTCTTTCATTTATAAGTGGTTTCCCAATTATACATGAAACAAGCTTAATATTAAATGGCTTCATAATATTTCACGACATAGATGTATCATAACATAATTATTCACTTTACCATTTCAGTTGTGTCAATTGTTAACTATTATAAACAATCTTGCAGGATGTACAAAGTGTAAAACATAGCTTTGCACAGCACAATATCTAGAAGAAAACTCCAATAGTCCTCTAAAATCAGTCCTCTACAGGAATATGGATTACATTTAAATATCCCATTTACATTTCCAAAATCCAGAGACAATGTGATCACTTAATTAATTTCTGCACTTATGCCTAACACTCCTCAATTCTTAAACTAAAACAGTGCTTGGAAAGAAATGTTTTATTATGGTTGCCTACCAATTGTACTATATCAGCCCTAGACTACCTATTTTCAGACTTATTTTATAGGAGAGAAACAAATAAATACAGCTATCTATTAAGACACCTATTTGAGGATATAAGTTCTATTGTATGTAATTATAATCGTTATATATAACATAAATAATTTAATAGACTTTTATTTTATACACGAGAGGCCTGGTGCATGAAATTCATGCACAGGGGAGGGGTGTTCCTCAGCCCGGCCTGCACCCTCTTGCAATCTGGGACCCCTCAGGGGATGTCTGACTGCTGCAGGGATCAGGCCTAAACCAGCAGTCGAACATCCCTCTCACAATCCGGGACCGCTGGCTCCTAAGTGCTTGCCTGCCTGATTGCCCCTAACCACTCACCTGCCTGCCTGATCACCCCTAACCACCCTCTTGCCTGCCTGATCGCCCCCAACCACTCGCCTGCCTGCCTGGTCACCCCTAACCACTCACCTACCTGCCTCATCACCCCTAACCACTCTGCCTGCCTTCCTCATCACCCCTAACCACTCGCCTGCCTGCCTGAGCGCACCTAACCACTCTGACTGCCTGCCTCATCACCCCTAACCACTCTGCATGCCTGCCTCATTACCCTTAACCACTCTGCCTAACTGCCCAATCACCCCTAACTGCTCGCTGCCTACCTGCCTGATCGCCCCTAACTGCCTCTGCCTCGGCCCCCTCCCCCCTCACCATGGCTTCATCCAGAAGGACATCTGGAACGATGTCCAGAAGGTAGTTTGGCTGTCCAGTCTAATTAGCATATTACGCCTTTATTATTATTGATACAGTATAGACCAGCCGTGGGCAAACTACGGCCCGCGGGCCGGATCCGACCCGTTTGAAATGAATAAAACTAAAAAAAAAAAAAAAAAAAAGACCGTACTCTTTTATGTAATGATGTTTACTTTGAATTTATATTAGTTCACAGAAACACTCCATCCATGCTTTTGTTCCAGCCCTCTGGTCCAGTTTAAGAACCCATTGTGGCCCTCGAGTCAAAAAGTTTGCCCACCCCTGGTATAGACTCTGGTCCTGAATCACTTAATACATCTCCTTTTTCATGCTGTGACTGAATCCTTTGCTGCTTCTTCTACAATATCTGTAATACTAGGGGCCCAGTGCACGAATTCGTGCACTTTGAAAGGAATTGTGGGCTGTAAGGCTGCAGTGGGCACAGTGGTGGGTCTTGGCCCATCCTCCATGCCCCTGCCCAACCCCTCCCACTGCAGCCCCCAGTCCCTTGTCTGCCAGCAGCCCCACTCCTGCTGCTGCAAACTCCCATGCGCTGATGGTGTTGGCTATGCTGATGGCAGGTGTGAGTGGGGAAGTCGATGGCAGCAGGTGCGAGTGGCAGCTCCAGTGCTGGCAGTGGGTGCAAGTGCCAGGTGGGACCATGGTGCACGTGAGCAAAGAATTTTCAGTAACCACCAGAGGCTTGCCCTGATGACAGCAACCGGTGCCCTGCCTTGGTGTGGCACCCCTGCTCCACCATCCCGCCACAGCTGATGCCCGCCATGTTCTGCACTGGCTCTCTGGTGGTCAACACACATCATCATGACTGGTCATTTGGTTGTTTAGCTGTTCGGTCTATTTGCATATTAGGGTTTTATATATATAGTTTTTAAGATTATTTTTTTACATCCCTAGTTCTGGCTCTTCACTCTCACATCTATATCCTGTTTCCTGATTCTTTCCTTTTCTTTGTTGTGTCCCAGGAGTAATAAGAATCACTGAAACAAAATGGTATTGATAAATAATATCTCATTAAAGATTACTAAACAGTTTTCTACCATAAAAAATAGTATGATTCTGCCCTGGCAAGTGTGGCTTAGTTGGTTGGGCATTGCCATGTGCACCAAAAAGTTGCCAGTTTGATTCCTGGTCAGGACACATGCCTGGGTTGTGAGCTCAATCTCCAGTGAGGGGTGGGCAAGAGGCAGGCAATTAATGTTTCTCTCTCCCTCTCCCTTCCTCTCTCTCTCTCTAAAAATCAATAAAAATATATTTTTTTAAAAATAGCACAGTTCTGATCCCAGGGTAAACTGTACAAATTTTAAAATATACAGCTCCATGACAAGCCTTCTTTTAACTTATCCAGATTCCAAAAGAATAATGGCAAAAGAGGGAGAGGTACCATGAACTTTAGGATATTATCTAAGTTACTTTCCCCCACCTTTTAATCTTAAGTTTTAAGCCTATAAGCAAAATTAAAATATTGTGGAAAATAAAAACCCATATCTATTATCTATATTTACCAATTGTTAATTGTACCAATTGTTACATTGCTCTTTCTCTTTCCTCTTCTTCATTTGTTTTTTTTCTGAACCATATGATTGTCAGCTGCAGAGTCATGACACATCACCACTAAATACTTCAGCATGTATCTCCTGGGAACAAAGAGTTCTCCTTAAACATGATAGAACTATCATACCCCAGGAATTTTAGTATTCAGTCTATATTTAAATTTCTAACTTGCTCCAATTTTTTTTATATTCTTCCCTACTCCTACTGAATCCCAGATCCAATCATGAAATATACACTCCTATGGTTTGGCATGCCTTTTAGACTCCTACAATCTAATCATTTTTATTTTTGAAGAGACCAGGTGTAATAATTAATTTTATATGTCAACTTAACTGGGTCACATATATCTGTGAGGATTTACCTGGAAGATATAGCCATTTGAACTGATAAACTCAGTAAAGTAAACGCCCCTCTTTAATTTGGGTGGACGTCATCCAATCCACTGAGGGCCTTCATGAATAGAAAAAATAAAAGGCAGAGGAAGGTGGAAACCATTCTGCCTGCCTGTCAAGCTGACGCAAAGATCCTCACCCACCCTCAGTGCTCTAGGCCCGTGGTTGACAAACAGCAGCTCACAAGCCAAATGTGGCTCTTTGGCCCCTTGAGTGTGGCTCGTCCTAAGCCTTAGGAGTACCCTAATTAAGTTAATAACAATGTACCTACCTATATAGTTTAAGTTTAAAAAATTTGGCTCTCAAAAAGACCGAGAACTCCCAGAAAAAAAAGGACGGTTGGAGACCGCGGCTGAAACCTCTCCCGGTGCGCCAGCTCAGCAGCGGAGACCACGCCATCTTGAGTGGCTGTTACTGGCATCCAGAGATCAGATACTAACCTGGAAACAAGGGATCTCAAGCAGCATGACTACGTGAACTCAGATGAGCACTGCTTCTTCTCACGGAAAGGTTAGACTTCCCCTAAAGGTGCGGTTTTCAATTCAGGTTGGAGAGAGGAACGCGCGCGTGGGTCAAAATCTGCACTCCACAGAGTCCACAGCCGTTGGGACCAACGTGACCCGCGAGTGGGGAAGGGGCCCCACAGGGCTGCTGGCAGAAGGGAATGCTAAAAATAAGCCCATAGCTGGACTGGATGTAAAAAAGCAGCCTCGGATTTTGCCAGTATGCTGGCTGCTTGGTGCCAGGGGCAAGTGGGCGCGCGGAGACTGCGCACAGACTTGGAAGGTGGAGGCTTGCGAATTTGCACAACGTATCAGGCTCTTGTTACAGTTCCCCTAAGATCCGTGCATTTGATTATTAAACCCAGTGTATGGGATTCCCCAGTTGGGGTCATTTGCAGAGCCTGTAGGGGAAAGTTCTTTTTGGGGAGCCTGGGAAACAGAGCAGGCAGTAACGATTAAAGAACCAGCTCTGGGCAGTGGACTTTCCCAAACCAGTTTCAAGTACCATAGAGAAAATAAACCCTACTGATAGAGAGGACTTATAGCCTCGGAGGTCAATCCAGACACACTGCCACCCAGAGGCAGAGCCACGAACTATCTCTTCTGTAAATACAAATAAAGGCAGTCTGGTAAACAAATACAACCTGCCTTAAAATCAGGACTGTGGTTTATGGCACGGAGGGACAGTGTATCGCAGGGAAATTCAACACTCTCCTGAATGCCTGGCAGGACTAAGGCATGCCAAAAAGAAGAGTAGAAGATCTGAAGCACCTTCACTACTGCATATTTTTATATATTTTTTTAATTCTTTTTCACCATTTCATTAAGAACCTATTTTATTATTTTTTTTTCATCACAGGATTTTACCTTTTTAATTACTACATTTTTTTAACCAGTATTTTTGCTATCATTTTACCATTTTTTCAAGTGTCGTTTTATTTTTTATTTTCTTTATTTTATTTTGGGATTAGTGTTCTACACTCTATTTTCATCGTTCCTTTAGCATCATTTCTCTCTATCTCACCTTTACCCTTAAGCCAAAACACTCTTCCTCACTTTTCCCCTTTTGTTGTCCTGTTTCTCTTACCCTATTCCTGCTTTAGATTTTCCCTATTCCTTCTTTTTACCCACTGTCTAAATTTCACCCTACTTATATATCTAATTTCCAATTCCTTGCTCTAAATCCATATACACCTCTCTCTTATCTTTCTTCACTATCCAATTATTTTTCTCTCTCTCTCTCTCTGTCGTTTTGCTACTGTTTGCTTGATTTAGATTATATTGGGTTTTTTTATGCTTGTTTGGGAGATTGTTTCGTATTTCATTTTCATTTTTCTGTTTTGCTTATTTTTTCTTTCTCTGATTATTTTTGTGCTTCTGTTTTCCCTTGCCTCGCTTGATATTAGTGGTTGTTTGTAGTTGCATTAATCTCCAGGGATCTGCTGCTGGAATTCGTTGACATTAGTTGTGGTTCTATTAGAGTTTTCTCCCCATACAAATAGCCTCTTCCCCACCTCTATTTCATTCTCTCTCTTACTTTTTTTTTCCTTCTCTCCCTTTTCCCAATCTCATTTCGGCACTCCTTTTTGTTTTTTCTTTTTCTCTTTAGTCTTTTTCTCTTTTTTCTTCTTTATCCCCTAATTCTCTTCGCTCGGGTGGTCACCTTTATTTGGGGTTATTAATATCGTGAATACATTTATGTTCAGTGCCTTGTACGTTGTGCCTTGTTGTGTTGTATTTTGTGCCTTTAAATCAACGCAGCAGAGAGAGAACTACATAACCAAACACCTGGATAAGAGAGATTATGGTGAAACAAAGAACTAACCCACATATGAAAGAAAAACAGGCATCATCAGAAAAGGAAGTAAACGAAATGGAGGCAATGGAGGCAAGCAACCTGTCAGAGAAAGAATTCAGAGAAATGGCCATAAGGTGGATGAAAAGAATGGAAGACAAATTCAACAATATGTGTAGGAACCAAGAGGAAATGAAGAAAAAACAAGAAGAAATGAAAAATGACATCACTGCTATTAAGAACTCAATAGAAAGCATCAACAGTAGACTAGAAGAAGTAGAGGACCACATCAGCGAGCTAGAAGACAAGGTAGGAAAAAATACCCAAACAGAACAGCTTCTAGAAAAAAAAAATTAAAGAGCAGGAGGAGAGCCTCTGGGACAACGCTAAACGAAACAACATCCAAATAATAGGGGTGCCAGAAGGAGAGGAAACTGAGCAAGGAATAGAAAACCTGTTTGAAAAAATAGTAACAGAAAATTTCCCTGATATGGGGAAGAAAAAACTCGCACAAATCCAAGAAGCTCACAGAGTCCCAAACAAAATGAACCCGAAAAGACTGACCCCAAGGCACATAATAATTAAATGGGCAAACACCAACGACAAAGCAAGAATCTTAAAAGCAGCCAGAGAGAGACAGAAAGTTACCTACAAAGGATCCCCCATCAGACTAGCGACCGATTTCTCAACAGAAACACATCAGGCAAGAAGGGAATGGAACGAAATATACAAAGTCATGCAAAGGAAGGGTCTGAATCCAAGAATACTGTACCCAGCAAGGCTATCAATCAAAATTGAGGGTCAAATCAGGAGCTTTACAGACAAAAACGGTCTACGGGAGTTTATTACAATCAAGCCAGCAATGCAAGAAATGCTAAAGTGTCTGCTGTAAATAGAAAAAATAGGAAACAAAGAAGGAACGCAGCAGTAAAGAACAAAAATGGTGACTAACAAGTTTCTATCAATAATAACTTTAAATGTAAATGAATTAAATTCCCCAGTCAAAAGGCATACGGTAAATGAGTGGATAAGAAAACATGACCCATATATCTGCCGTCTACAGGAAACCCACCTCAGAAAAAAGGACGCACACAGACTGATGGTGAAGGATGGAAAAAGGTTTTTCAGGCCTATGGAAGTGAAAAAAAAGCCAGGGTAGCAATACTTACATCTGACAAATTAGACCTCAAAGTGAAGGACATAAAAAGAGATAAAGGAGGCCACTTCATAATACTAAAGGGAGCAGTCCAACAAGAAGAAATAATTCAGGTAAATATATATGCACCAAATATAGGAGCACTCAAATACGTAAGAAATCTTCTGGAGGAGATCAAGGGAGAGATTGACAGCAATACAATCATAGTAGGGGACCTTAACACCCCATTATCACCACTGTACAAATCCTCTAAACAGAAACTCAGGAAAGAAACATTAATCCTAAATGGCTCACTAGATCAGATTGAATTAATTGACATCTTCAGAATATTTCACCCCAAAGCCACAGAATATACATTCTCCTCAAGTGCACATTTGTCGTCTTCAAAGATAAACCATATATTGGGTCACAGGCAAAGTCTCTTCAAATTCAAGAAAACTGAAATCATATCAAGCATCTTCTCAGACCACAAAGGCATAAAACTGGAAATCAACTACAACAAAAACAATCCAGAAAAATCAAAGACATGGAGACTAAATAGCATGCTATTAAACAACGACTGGGTTACCAGTGAGATCAAACAAGAAATAAAAAACATCATGGCAACAAACGACAATGAAAGCACAACAATCCAAACCCTATGGGACACAGCAAAAGCAGTCTTGAGAGGGAAGTTCATAGCTCTACAAGCCTACTGCAAGAAACAAGAAACAATGAGAATAAATGACCTAACTCTACAACTCGAAGAGTTAGAAAGAGAGCAACAAAAAAAGTCCATTGTAAGCAGAAGGAAGGAAATAACAAAGATCAGAGCAGAGATAAACGACAGAGAGACCAAAAAAACAATACGAAAAATCAACAAAACCAAGAGATGGTTCTTTGAAAGGATAAACAAGATTGATACACCTCTAGCCAGGCTCACCAAGAAACAAAGAGAGAGGACCCAAATAAACAAAATCAGAAATGAAAGAGGAGAAATAACAACAAACACCATAGAAATACAAAGGATTGTTAGAAAATACTATGAACAACTCTACTCCAACACACTAGACAACCTGGAGGAAATGGAGATATTCCTAGAAAAATACAACCTTCCAAAACTTAATCAGGAAGAATCTAAAAATCTCAATAGGCCAATAACTATGGAGGAAATCGAAACAGTAATCAAAAAGCTTCCAGCAAACAAAAGCCCGGGGCCAGATGGCTTCACAGGGGAGTTTTACCAAACATTCAAGGAAGACCTAAAACCTATCCTCCTCAGACTATGTCAAAAGATCTAAGAGGAAGGAACCCTTCCCAGCTCATTCTATAAAGCCAACATCACCCTAATCCCAAAACCAGATAAAGACAATACAATGAAAGAGAATTATAGGCCAATATCCCTCATGAACATAGATGCCAAAATCCTCAACAAAATCCTAGCAAATCGGATCCAGCAGTACATCAAAAAGATCATACACCATTACCAAGTAGGATTTATCCCAGGGATGCAAGGATGGTACAATATCCGCAAATCAATAAATGTGATACATCACATAAATAAATTGAGAGGAAAAAAACACATAGTCATATCAATTGATGTGAAAAAAGCATTGGACAAAATCCAACATCCTTTCTTGATAAAAACTCTCTGCAAGATAGGAATTGAAGGATCATACCTCAACATAATAAAAGCCATATATGACAAACCCACAGCCGACATCATAATCACTGGGCAGAAACTAAAACCATTCCCCCTAAAAACAGGAACAAGGCAGGGATGCCCCCTCTCACCATTCCTGTTCAACATAGTACTGGAAGTACTAGCCGTTGCAATCAGACAAGAAGAAGAAATAAAAGGCATCCAGATTGGAAAAGAAGAAGTAAAACTGTCCTTATTTGCAGATGACATGATACTGTACATACAGAACCCTAAAGACTCCATCAAAATTTTATTAGACTTAATAAATGAATTCGGCAATGTAGCAGGATACAGAATTAATGGCATTTCTTTACACCAATAGTGAACTTACAGAAAGTGAAACTACAGAAGCAATCCCATTTACCATTGCACCAAAAAAATTAAAATACCTAGGAATAAACTTAATTAAGGAGGTAAAAGACTTATATGCCAAAAACTACAGGACACTGAAATAAGAGATAGAGGAAGACATAAACAGATGGAAGAACATACCGTGTTCATGGATTGGTAGAATCAACATCATGAAAATGTCCATACTACTCAAAGCAATCTATAGATTCAATGCAATCCCCATTAAATTACCAACGGCATATTTCACAAATCTAGAACGAACGTTTCAAAAATTCATCTGGAATAAAAAAAGACCCCGAATAGCTGCAGCAATCCTGAGAAAGAACAAAGTAGGTGGGATATCAATACCAGATATCAAACTGTATTACAAAGCCACTGTTCTTAAAACAGCTTGGTACTGGCACAAGAACAGACATATAAATCAATGGAATAGAATACAGACCCCAGAAATCGACCCAAACCACTATGCTCAATTAATATTCGACAAAGGAGGCAAGAGCATACAATGGAGTCAAGACAGTCTCTTCAATAAATGGTCTTGGGAAAATTGGACAGATACATGCAAAAAGATGAAACTAGACCACCAACTCACACCATACACAAAAATAAACTCAAAATGGATAAAAGACTTAAATGTAAGACGGGAAACCATAAAAATACTAGAGGAATCTACAGGCAGCGAAATTGCAAACATATGCCAAAGGAATTTCTTCTCTGATAATGCTCCTAGGGCAATGGAAACTAAAGAGAAAATAAACAAATGGGACTACATCAAAATAAAAAGCTTTTGCACAGCAAAGGAAACCATCAACAAAACAACAAGAAGACCCACTACATGGGAGAACATATTTGCCAACGATACCACTGATAAGGGTTTAATTTCCAACATTTACAGGGATCTCATGAATCTCAACAAAAGGAAGATAAACAATCCAATAAAAAAATGGGCAATGGACCTAAACAGACACTTTTCGAAAGAGGACATGCAGAAGGCCGAAAGACATATGAAAACATGCTCAAAGTCACTAATTATACGAGAGATGCAAATCAAAATGACAATGCGTTATCATCTCACACCTGTCAGAATGGCTATCATCAACAAATCAACAAACAACAAGTGTTAGAGAGGATGTGGAGAAAAAGGAACCCTTCTGCACTGCTGGTGGAAATGCAGACTGGTGCAGCCACTGTGGAGAACAGTATGGAGCCACCTCAAAAAACTAAAAATGGAACTCCCATTTGACCCAGTGATCCCACTACTAGGAATATATCCCAAGAAACCAGAAACGCCAATCAGAAATGATATATGCCCCCCTATGTTCATAGCAGCACAATTCACCATAGGTAAGATTTGGAAACAGCCTAAGTGCCCATCAGCAGATGAGTGGATTAGAAAACTGTGGTACATCTACACAATGGAATACTATGCTGCAGTAAAAAAAAAAAAAAAAAAAAAAAAAAAAAAAAAAAAAAGGAACTCTTTCCTTTTGCAACAGCATGGATGGAACTGGAGAGCATTATGCTAAGTGAAATAAGCCAGTCAGAGAAAGATAAATACCACATGATCTTACTCATTTGTGGATTATAGAGAACAACATAGACTGATGAAAAGGGACAGATCCAAAGACTGAGAAACAGCGATCAGGCTATCAATCCCCAGAAGGAAAGTAGGGGAGGGTGGGGGTAAGGGGAAGAGATCAACCGAAGGACTTGTATACATGTATATAAGCCAAACCAATAGACATGGACAACAGGGGGATGGGAGCATGAGTGTGCGGGGCGGAAGGGGGAGGTTAGGGGTTAATGGGGGGGATGAGGACACATTTGTAATACCTTAACTAATAATAAATAAATAAATAAATATATATATATATATAAAATTGGCTCTCAAAAGAAATTTCAATCATTGTATTTGGCTCTGTTGACTAATGTATTTGCCGACCACTGCTCTAGGCTCTTGAGCCTTGAGATTTGGAGTGGGAGACACTTTCATTCTCTTGCTTTCATGCCTTCAAGCTTGCGCCTTGCACCTTCCTGGGTCTTCCGCCTGCAGATGGCAGGTCGTGGGACTTCTTAGCCTCCATCACTGAGCCAACACCTTACAATAAATCATATATTTTTTTTTCCTAATAAAAGAGAAACATGCAAATTGACCATACCTTTGCTACACCCACAAGCCATGCCCTCCAGCCACGCCCATCAGCCAATCAGGAGCAAATATGCAAATTAACCCAACTAAGATGGCGGCAGTCACAGAGCTGGAGCAAACAGGAGGCTTGGGTTGCCCCCATTAATGGAGGAAGCCAAGCTTCCCGCCTGTCCTGCCGGCCCTGAACTCCACTCAAGGCTACAAAGTTTCAATTATAGAAGATAAATAAATCGCAGATACCTGCTTCCAGCCCACGGCTGTGGCTAGCCTGAAAATGGTCATCAGCCCCTCACCCACGCTGGCCAGGCACCCCAGTAGGGTCCCCCACCCTGAAGGGGCTATGGCCAGCCTAAAAACAGTCCACAGCCCCTCACCCAGGCTGGCCAGGCACCCCAGCGGGACCCCCCCACACACACCCTGAAGGGGCTGTGGCCAGCCAGAAAACAGCCATCAGCCCCTCACCCAGGCTGGCCAGGCACCCCAGCGGGACCCCCACCCTGATCCAGGACACCCTTCAAGGCAAACCAGCCAGCCCCCACCCATGCACCAGCCCTCTATCCTATATAATAAAAGGGTAATATGCAAATTGACCCTAACAGCAGAACAACTGGGAATGACTGGTCACTATGACACACACTGACCACCAGGGAGCAGATGCTCAATGCAGGAGCTGCCTCCTGGTGGTCAGTGCACTCCCACAGGGGGAGCTCTGCTCAGCCACAAGCCAGGCTGACGGCTACCAGCACAGCGGTGATGGCAGGAGCCTCTCCTGCCTCCTCAGCAGCACTAAGGATGTCCTACTGAAGCTTAGGCCTGCTCCCTGCTGGCAAGTGGATATCCCCTGAGGGCTCCTGGGCTGCCAGAGGGATGTCTGACTGCCAGGTTAGGCCCAATCCCCCGGGGAGGAGGCCTAAGCCAGCAGGTGGACATCCTCCGAGGGGTCCCAGACTGAGAGAGGGCACAGGCTGGGCTGAGAGACCCCCCCAAGTGCACAAATTTTTGTGTACCGGGCCTCTAGTATGTATGTGTGTGTGTATATATATACTATTAGTTCCATTTTGCTGAAAAACCCTGACCAATACACCAGGTAAATTGTCTTACAGAATTTATAAAATGCCTCACAATCTGAATTTGAGAAATGATTTCCCACACAATTAAATATTTAGGTTAAACGTTTTTGGAAATAGTACCACATAGGAGATATTATCCAAGATTCTACTGTTAGAACTAGAGTCGTTTCCTTGTGCAAATAAATAATAAACCAATGTAAAAAACAGTATCTGCCTATATGATATAGAGCAATCACATTTTAAAATAAAGATTAGAAACGGAGCATATCTTCTTATACCTGTCACCTCCTATTGGCAGTAGAAATCAAAGGGTATAATGGTCCTAAGACTTCCTACTTGGCATAAAAGAGTCAAAAAGCACAACCTACACATTAAAAATAAAAAGTCTTTGTATGAAAATGTTTGAAGTGTTGATTTCTAAGGATTAGAATTGCAGAGGACTTTATATTATTTTTACAATGTTTGAGTGATTGTAACATGCAGATATGACTTCACTTCTATAATCAAGAAAAAATATTCCAAAGATTTTGAAATGAAAAATATATTTAAAGATTTAGGGCTCACATTTTCTTACAAGATTAGGTAGCACAGAATTTCTGCTCTCACTGGTTCCATAGTAAAACAATCACTGGGCAATACTAGCCCTAGAGTTTTAATGATGGCAGATGTCTTCAGTTTTTCAAGACTGTAATGGATTGCCTTTTAAGTGTTTATATGGGGGTGGAGGGATTACAAACATTACAGAACAAAGGAACCATCATCTGTTGATTCTCTGATATACAACAAACACTTCAAATACGGTCTTCTGCCTTTGATTTTTTTTTCCTGTAAAGCTTTTGTTTCAGATTCAAATACATTCTGAATAGATGCAATTAACCTTAACAATATGTATAACCTTACAGCACTGTACTGACTTTGAAGTAAGTAACCTACTGTGTAATTGAACTGTTTCTCTTTTTCTCATTTCTGCTACACATCTACTGATTATTATAGGTGTTACATGTTTTCAAGCTTTCATCATCCTGTTGATTTATTGTTTCACTGTTTCAGCTGTCAAAGGCTTTTTGAGAAATGCCCACTCATTTTTGGTGATATTGTATTTGAATAAAAATGATTATTCCCTAAGACTTGGCAGGCTGCAATTTTATACCATATACTGAGGAGTGGAATCTAGTGCAAGAGAGTTGGAAATTCATTCTAAGCAGGACCATGATTTCTACCCTCCCACATAAACAGGAAAGTATATTTGATCTAATCAAACAAAAATGGCTTTTATTTCCATTCACTCCAATAATCTCTTCTGCCATGCATAGAACTGTGCTTTTCAAACTGTAGGTAGTCACCCACTAAAGGGAAATTTATTTTTAATGAAGAAAAAGAAAAAAATGTCAAGAATTTATCACATACAGCAAGAATCCCACAGAAAATTTGCTCTTATAAACTACTTCTCTACCCAAATCATTTTAAAGCTGTAAACAAATGTCACATTACTGTTTCTATAGCACCCCTGGCCTATAGGGGTTCTATTTTCTTGATGTGAACATATGACAATTGATAGGAAATTAACTAGTTGCACTTCAGTCCTTTCTCCAGCTCTACAACATGTTCAGGATCCAGCCTGTGGTGGGTAGACTCCTGTTTGAATGCTGGTTCTGAGACTTGGGACATCAATTAATCTCTCAAAACTCAGTTTATTTATCTAAAAAATAACAATGTCTTTATTGTGAAGAGAAAAATTTTAAAAAGTATATAATATGATTAGCACAAGGTCTAGCACATGATTAAGAGTTCCAGACAAAAAAGTTTACGTTATTGATTGTTATTTTGGTTTTAGTCTCTCAGTTTAACTCTTTCAGGTTGCAACTCATTTCAAGGTACTCAGTTTAACTATTTCAGGTCACTGCTAATTCACTCTGTGCTACCACAGTATCGCAATGCTTTGTCGCATTTCTCATTTCAAAAATAAGTTAAACAGGCAGAGCTCCACTGATTAGTTTGGTAGTAGAGTCTGGTAATCGTTGAGCCATATCATTATCATAAAGTTAGAAAATCATTAAATAGTATTGTTAAATACTACCTGTTATCTTACAAACTTCCTGAATACTTATGAGTCCTAAGTGGAGACTGGGTTAAATAGCCCCCTAATAAATAGCCATTTATATTGAGCCATCTAGAAGAGTACTCTTCAGCTGGCGGGGTGGCTTCATTGGTTGGAGTGTTGTCCCCTAAACCAAAAGGTTGCAGGTTTGATTCAACTGAGGGCACATACCTAGGTTGTGGGTTCAATCCCTGGTCAGGGTGTGTATGGGAGGCAACTGACTAATGTTTTTTTTCTCTCTCCTTTCCTGTCTCTGAAAGTTCATGAAAACATATCCTCAGGTGAGGATTTAAAAAAAAAGAAGAGTACTCATCAGAATCAATCACAGATGTTTCTCTCCTTGTGTATTATTGTTTCAGAGCATTAAAGGGAACATTGGTATTATTCAGCTCTCCATTCCCAGGGAAAAGGGATAGCCTGATGCTTTTATGCTATTTAGCAGCTATAGGCAAAGCTTATTTTCTCAGTCATATGAAGAGACTTTAGAGAAATCTGGAGCATTGCAGTGAAGGAGAAACAGTAAACGGTTCTTATTGACTCTCATAAATTTGTAGAAGCTTGAACTCTGTTTAAGACTATTTTATGTGGCTAGTTTAATATGTTTTCATTGATTTTAGAGAGCGAAGAAGGGAGACGGAGAGATAGAAACATCCATGAGAGCACTGGCTTGTGTGGCTCATTGGTTAGAGTATTAGTTACCAGGGTTATTTCCTTTCTAGTAGCACAATGAGCTGTGTAAAGTGTTGACCCTAGTTAGGTTACTCAGGGGGTAGAGCATCGGCCCATGGACTGAAGGGTCACAGGTTCGATTCCAGTCAAGAGCACATACCTCAGTTGCAGGCTCAATCCCCAGCCCTGATCAGGGCACATGCAGGAGGCAACCAGTAGATTCTCTCTCACATCAGTGTTTCTCTCTTTCTTTTCCCCTTCTTTCCACTCTCTCCAAAAAATCTATGGGATAAAATATCCTCGGGTGAGGATTAACCAAAAACAGGTACTGACGTTAAAGAATGCTAGGGAATGTCCCCCGAGTTCCAAGGCAGGAAATGAGAAAAAGGAGTGGGTTTCCCCAGTACACATATAAAGCAGTCCATCAGACACAGTGTGGAAGCTGTGTGGTCAGGGGTAGGTGCATCTTAAAGACTCTGTCTGCTTGGGTTCTCCCAGAAGCCGACATCAAAGATACATCAAGATGGGATTAGACATGAGAGATTTCCGGGGGGGGGGGGGGGTGGGACGGGCGGGGATGCCTGTGAAAGATAAAAGGGGAATAAGCAGGAGCAGGCAGGGAAAGCCTTGAGAACATGAGCAGGTCTAATATCTATGAAAGGAGAGAGGGGAGATTGAGAAGAGCCTCACACTGCTGCTATACAGTTCTGAGGATCTTGGGTAGGTCAATGGTGAGTCTTCTGGCAAAAGCTGACCAATAGGAGTTCCGCATGGGCAGGAATGGGCTGTTACTAATACCCTGGAATGCTCAGTCACTGGCTGGGAAGAGTGCAGAATAAGTGTGCTCTCAGAGCAAAGGGTGTAATGCAGGGGTTCTCAACCTGTGGGTCATGACCCCTTTGGGGGTTGAACGACCCTTTCACAGGGGTCACCTAAGACCATCGAAAAACACATATATAATTACATATTGTTTTTGTCATTAATCACTATGCTTTAATTATGTTCAATTTGTAACAATGAAAATACATCCTGCATATCAGATATTTACATTACGATTCATAACAGTAGCAAAATTACAGTTATGAAGTAGCAACAAAAATAATTTTATGGTTGGGGGTCACCACAACATGAGGAACTGTATTAAAGGGTCGCGGCATTAGGAAGGTTAAGAACCACTGGTGTAATGGCTCCAAAAGGGTGGCACAGAGGCTGTCAATTGGCTATGCCCTTCACAGTAAGTCCTTTTGATGGGGACCTGCATAGCAAGCTTCCCTGGCTGTCACAGAAGCTACTTAAACTCCTGTTGTTAATAAAAATAAATAAATATTTAGTCTTTGTTCCTGGTTCCTGGCACAGAGCTCCTAAAATCATTGGAGTTACAAATGATAAAAGTGTGGACGAAAGGGGCCACATGCTAACCTGACAGCTCAGGGGAGGCCTGCATGGCAGTCTTGCAAACTCAGAGCCCTAAAGTAACCACAAAGGATGGTCTGAAATTAAGCTTTAACTCAAAGCCGTTATGGTGGGTAGTAACATCCTAGGCCGGGATCTTCACTGACAAGGTCAACCTTTACCTTAACTGAGCCTATCTGTCTTTTTGCATCTAAAATAACATACCCTTGAAATGTCTGGGTAACTTGTAACTTCCCTTTTGCTGGACCTCTTGGGGCACAACCTAATGTGCCTGGACTCCAGGACAGATACCACAAATTCCTTCATTGTTATCATGTTAATTGTTCCTGCACCCACCTAAGTATGTGTCTATCATTTTACTTTTTATCCAATCCCAGGGGTTCCCCCCATACCCCCCACCCCCACCCCCACTTTCCTTTCTCCCACCTCTCTAGTCTATCACAATGGATTTCATGTAACCCACCTACATCCTTCCTTTGATTGCAATGTATAAATATAGATGTAACCTGTCATTCTCTGGAGCATTATCTCAACGTTCTGCTTCCTGGCAATTGTCAACAGATTGACTCAAATAAACTCACAAGAATTATTTACGGGTTTGAATGTTTTTTTTCACGTTAACAAAAGCCTGGATTATATGCTAATGAAATAGATGACTCCTGGTGGGGGCCTCTAAATAGCTTCAGGATGGGAGCTGTTTGCCAGAAAAACCAAACATGTGATTTAACGGTTAGAAGTTCCAGGTCCACTCCCCACCCCACCTCCACCTCTGGGGCATGGAGCTCAATCACACTACTCAGTGATATAATCAATCAGTCATGCTGCAGCGGAGCCTGAATAAAAATTCTTGAATGAAAAATGAGGCTTGGGGAGCTTGAACACACAAGGTGCTAAGAGGGTGACCTACCCCGAGAAGGTATAGAAGCTGTACATATATTTGCCCCATGAATCTCTTCCATTTGACTGTTCCTGAGTTATATGCTTTATAATAAAACTGTAATCATAAATATTGTAGTTTCCATGATTTCTGTAATTCATTCTAGAGAATTATTGAACCTAGAGGTAGAGGAAAGTGATGGGAACCCCAAATTTGTAGTCAGCTGGGAAGAAATGTTGGTAGCCTGGGGACCCCACTTGTGGCTTGCTCCTAAAGTGGGGGCAGACTTAGGGTAGTAAACCCTTAATTTGTGGCATCTGTTCTAACTCTGAGCAGTTAGAGTCAGGATTGAATTGAATTGTAGTTATTTGTTGTTGGAATGACTATTAGTAAGAAAAAAAACCCCACACAACTCCTAATTATACTGTGGACTTGCCACTGAAACATCACCTCCTGCTCCCAAGTCTAGCTCAGGCCCTGGATTTCCTTTATAACACATGTAAAGAATTATTCATGTAATTATCTGATAAGTGTCTGCCCCAACAGTTAGACTGTAAGCTTCTTAGTGCCTGTCTTTTGCTGAGTAGTTATCTGTCCCTATATTTTTAATTAAATATCCAGAGTTAGAAATCCTCTCTTATTATAGGGTTGCCGTGAGGACTGAAAGAGTTAATATATGTCATGCACTTTCACATACTAAGCACAACATGTGTTTGCTATTAATACTGCTCATCTCTAACTCTCTACAGTTCTTAAACTCCTGTAGTATAAAGCAGGCTACAAATATGTTAAGGTAAACTGAATTTGTACATACATATGTTAAAGTTAACTGTTTAGTAAAATTCCAAAGTATGGGTTCATTTTCAGTATGTCTTTCCTTCAAACAGCATCAAAAGGCCACTTCCAGGTATAGTTCAAGTATCTGAAAGAAGTGAACCTGCCTATGTTATGATCACAGGCAAGAGCCTATTGCCGAGAATTGGGTAAAGCAAGGTAAAAATCCCTTCCAGAAAAACCCAGGCCTTAGTCTTATACTTATGTAGCTATGAATAAGTGAGTAAGATGTTTACAAACAAGCAAACTACTGAAAGGAAGGGTAAAAAATTATTTTGGATTAGAAGTTTGTGGGAACTTTTTTCTCTTTAGTTCTGTGTAGATAGCTTATGATATTTAAAGACAAGATAAAATTACCAACTAAAAATAAGTGGGAAAGCCAATAAGAATTAGTAAATATACTTGCAACTATTTAAATCCAAATACAGTCAAAAACTCAGCCTTGCCTTGGAGTCTACTAGTAACAGTCCTCAGGAATCATTTTAAGAGACTACCTTAAAATCTATTTATTTATATTTATATGTGAGTAGGTGGGTGTTTTAAGTCAGTATGCTTTTACAAGGCACAAACACTCCACCTCAAGATAAGAGCATAGCACTTGGTCAATAAACATGTTCAATGAACATAAGGCCATCAACACCCAATATTTTACTGGGTATTTATTTGCTTTGTACCTAAGTAGATGATTTTTAATAGAAAATGAAGCATGTAGAGGGTATTTATCATCAACCTGAAACTAAATGCCCATGACCTCTGATACATTAAATGCTACAGCTTAAGGAGATATAGGTTACTTGAAATTAATGAGCTTCTATTTGAGGAGAAAAATGTAGCAATCTCGCATTGAAACCACCTAGCTCATCTACCTCAACTAAGGTTAACCCTAAACTGAATAATATTAAAAGCCTGGTACTTATGAATTCTCCCTAAAGTTAAGGGATGAAAGTAAATCTGCTTATTGGTCATAAGGTTATATATTGTTTCTTAGCAACCAGCATTTGTCTTTCACGTGACTGGAAGTTGATGAAAAGAGGGAACTAGCAATGAAGCCATTTGGACAGTTCCAATTCACAGAGGCAGCACTTCAAAAGCAATAATGTCTTTACAAATCATACTGTTGAGTTACAGAAGCTCATTTTATTGGGCAGAAAGAGAGAACCGCTGACACTTTGCATAACAAATGTTTCCAGGATACCAACTGTAGTCCCTGAACCAAAGATCAAGAGTAAATATGAAGAGCACTTATCAATGTCAGGGACAGGAACTGCAGTCACTTCCACACTCTCTCCCGCAACTCCTCTGGTCCTACGTGGCTAATTTATCTGCGAGTTTCGATTCGTTGGGAGGCAGCATTTGGAGCAACCCCCTAGCGCATGCCCCCTCCTCCCTGACCTTGCAGCGGATGTGGAGACAGCATTTAGGGCACCGATGTTTGATACAGTAAGACATTTTTTTCTAACGAGTATGAGTTCTGAAGATACCTGGAAATTAGGAAGAAGCCAAGGCAGTTTTTCCACGCCCAGTATTTCAATCCTGGAGCCAGTCGCCAGAATCAGGAGACTGTTGGTCTTGGAAGGAATAGGGGCTCAGATAAATACGTAAAGAACTCACACATTCCATTTACATGTGCTTTTGTTTAGGCAAATGAACTTCCTTTCTCTCAAAAGCCCTGTTATTGGGCCCCTGTGGTTTCAAACTGTACTGATGAAGAAGGTAGGTGTCTGCGGTGGGTAAGTTTGGGGTCAGGCTCCTGCCCCCTCCGCCCTCCAAGGGGTGTTGTAAAATACTTACAGCCCCCGGTCCGCCTGCCCCGGCCCGTCCCGCGAAGGGGTCTCCGGAGTCGCCTCCAAAACCTGCCGCGGGCCTGGCAGCGGGTCCGGCTCCCGACGCCGCACAGAGGGGTCCCGGGCCGGGCGGGAGGCGGGGGAGGTGCCCAGCTCCCGGCTGTGGGTGTACATGGCTCCGTCCGCGGCCGGCCCGCTGCAGGAGGGATGCGTGCCGGGACGCTAAGCGAGTCTCGAGCTGCGATTCCGAAGAGCAGGGGCAGCGGTTTTAACAGCTGAGTTTCGATTTCTTGCTACCAGCTGCAAACTGCGCCCGCCCCGGGGATTTCCTTCCCCTTTCGTGCTCCAGTCTGGCACCTCCAACCTTACTTATCACAGGTACCAGCTCTGGCCGCGCCCGCCCCGGGTGCTGAGTTGAGCTGACTTGGCCTCTACGGGGGAGTCTGGTTAAAGTCTCACAACCAACCTGAGAGGATAATAAAGGTAACTCTTCTGTGAGTGAGTAGCCGCAAGGTGGCTAGAATCCTGAGAGATACTTGAGGGACTGTTCAACAGGTTACCCTAATTTGAGGTTACTGCTGGGTATTTGAGACTGCAGACCTTGAGATGCCGGAAATTAGGTCAGTATTTACAATCATCTAAGAAATCAGTGATGGCTGCTCTTTGGTTGTTGTGCAAGTACTTGGAAGTTAAAGGAAATGGAAACTGAAATCAAAAGCAGAGAAAACACACAAGGGGAGAAGCAAGCTGAGGGGTAGGGCAGAGATGATTCTCCAGGCAAGCTTGCTAAGTAATTGATTAGACATCAATAAATGCTGATTCGCTACCTGCTCTGTGCAAGACATTGTGCAGTGATTCAACTACGGTGTGGGGATTTTTTAACATATGGATTTGCAAGATTCTGCACCTGTAGACATTGAGGCATTTTTACAAAGCTCTCAGAGAATTCTGATGTGTGCTGCATTGATCACCCTGGTCATAAAGCTGGCTATACACAGATGAGAGGAGGCTCTTCCCTCACATAACCTGTATTCTAGGGGACAGGTAAACAGAAGCTAATGCCACTAGGGAACAAGTGAAATAACAAGAGGATGTGGTGAAGCTAGTGAGCGCTCAAGGAAACTGGGGATTAGCCTGAGTAATTCAAGAAAAAGGGACATTTGAGAATGAGCCATGAAAGACATAGGAGTTCACCAGAAAAGAGACACAGTGGCAGAGGCTTTGGCTTAAAATGGCAGGATGTATACCTAACTCCACGTGGGGTAGTGTAGCTGGAGCACCCCAGCCCAGCTGCAAGCCATTCAGGAGCTGGATTGCCTTGTTATATTACGGTGCTTAGACTAGAAATACATGTTTGACAGCTGGTGACAGAATGAAATTGAAGCACAGGCAGGGTAAATGCATGGGTAGGACAGGAGGAGAGAAGGTAAGTGGCAAGGAACAGGGGGCAGGGCAGGGGGGGGGGTGGTAGGAAGGGAGGGAGGAAGTCAAAGGTTTGCATGGCACCTAAGGCATTAGAGCTCTATCAAGAAGGCCAGAGGTTCTCAAACTTTGACAAGCATCAGAACCACCTGGAGGATGTGTTGTAACAGACTTCGGGCCCTAACCCTTGAGTTTTTGATTCAATAGGTTTGGGATGAGGCCCAAGGATTTGCATTTCTAACAAGATTCCAGGGGATGCTGCTGGTGCCAGGACTGCCTTTAAGACCACTGCTATAGGCACTGTGGAAGACAGGGAAGGTTTTCAATGGGGCAGCTATGTAATAATATCTATCTGCTAGCAATGTAAAAGGGAGATTGAAACTAAAAGTGAAATCTGGGAGATAAATAAAGAGCCCAGTTATTGTAATCTAGGTAATAAAAATACAGGTCTGAGCTAAGGGAAATAGAAAGAATGGGGCAAAATCAAGACATTCCCAGTGAAAAATTAACACAATTAAATTAAAAAAAAGAAAAGAAGAAAAAAATAGATGCAAAGGAGAACTGAGCAACAGAGGCCCAGAGGGAAGGGGAGACCATTTGTACGGTACTTTGACCCAGCTTTGCCACATCCTAGACACATGACCAAGGTTAAGTCTCTTAATTTCTTAGAGACCCAGTTTCCACATCTCTATAATGTGGAATGAAGTTACAATACTTCCTTTGTTGGGTATTGTGAAGAATAAAGACACAATCCACATTAGTGGTTCTCAAATAGAGTTTATTTTGTCTCCAGCAGACATTTGACAATGCCTGGAAGCATTTTCTATCCTGAAGCCTAGAAGGGGTTGGAGGTCAGGCTGCTTCACTCACCCTACTTCCCCACTCACCCTACTTCTTTCCCCAGCCATTGCTGTATATCGCCCCCCCCCACTCGCCCCCCAAGAACCCTGGTAAAAGGTTAGCCCGTGCTCTCACATCAATGCACACACCACATGAGAGAATGGGTGAGTGATATATAAGTGGGTAACTTTCCAGCAGCCTAGAGGAGACTGCTGGGAATGCTGTGAAACACCCACAATGCACAGGGCAGCCCCCACAACAGAGAATCATCCTGCCCCAAATATCAATAGTGCTGAAGTGAAAAATTCTGATTGACAGATAATATGCCTATATTAGAGCCCCTATAATTTAATGGTGCTGTTTTTATGGTGCCTTTAAAATTTTAGTTTTGTGAATGGATCATTGGCAGAGCCAAGAGGAGGGACAGGTTTTAGGGGAAGGTGAAAGAGTTTGGTTTGGAAACTATTAGGTTAGAGGTGCCTGCAGGGTGAGAAATGTAAAAAAACTGGATCTGGGTGGTCTTTCCGGAGGCCATCGTCAAAATCTTTACTGCTGGGAAAACACCACTGGAAGTTTTGCAATTGCTTTGGTGGTTGGATTAAATTCAAAATACCAGTAAGGGAAAACCCAAATTAAGGAAAAACCATTCATATTAAAGGAGCTAGTAATAGTATCACTGACTTCAGGAATACACTTAGTTGTCCATATTTATCTTACAACACAACCATGTAATACACCAAACTTGAAAACATAAGACAGAAATAGAGAATAATAGGCAAAACCTAAGTTGCTTATTCTGTTCACTTCTCCTTTCACCACATTCTCAAAGTGATAAAAAATGTGAATGTGATTTATTATTGCAGTAGGCATCTAAAGTGGCCTTTAGGCTGCTGGAAAGTTGCCTACTTATATATCACTCACCCATTCTCTCACTTGGTGTGTGCATTGATGTGAGAGCACAGGCTGGCCTTTTACCAGGGTTGTTGGGGTGGTGGGGAGGGGGAGCACTATACAGCAATGGCTGGAGAAAGAAGTAGAATGAGTGGGGAAGGTTCTGGATTCCCACCCCTGCTTCCACCAAAGTACTTTAATCTGAATCTCCTCTATCAACTGGACTACTGCCTGGTTTTGTTTAAAACAGGAGTTGCATGGCTTCACAAGTTTGAAGAGCCACTGTAGCAGACTATTGCCTAAATGTTGTATGGGATATGAGAAACACCTGTAATCCAGTGAGATTGTTAAATTGCCTGAAATTTGGTCAATTGGAGATAAGTTTAAGAAATGGTTTTCTTTTAAGTTATAACTACCTCTAGGTATTAACCATGTATTCATTCCTTTAGGTAAAGGAGTGTAATCTGAGCAAAAACAATTTGGTTAAGGAAGAGGGAAGCTGAGTGAAAAGAAAAGGATTCAAAGCCTGGCCAATGCGGTGCAGTGGTTGAGCGTCAATCCAGGAACCAAGAGTTCACTGGTTCAATTCTTGATCAGGGCACATGCCCAGGTTGCAGGCTCCATCCCTCATCGATATTTCTCTCTATGTCTTTCCTTTCCTCTCTCTCTAAAAATCAATAAAAACATTTTTTTAAAGAAAATGATTTAAAAAGATGTGCAAAGGAAAGTATAAAATGAGACATTGATGGAAAATGGCTACAATGTATTCAGGACAACAATGACCAATTTCAGCTAGCCCAGTGAGCTAAGCTAAAATAAAAATAAATAAATAAACAAACAAACAAAACAAAAACAAACAAACAAACAAACTTTTATCAGTTTGGTCTAAGGTTAACATATCCAAGTGTGTCTTATCTTCCAAGGAAGTAAATGTATATTATTTGCCTTAAATTACTCCTTCATTAGTATGAATGAAGTATCTCAATGAAAACAGTTTCTGAGAATTCTAAGTCATGCCTCCTTAAATTTGATTCTGCAGTGAAAAGTTAGACTAATCCAGCAGATTAAGGATAGCAGTTATTTTAAAGCTTTTTTTCCTCTTCTAACAAAGGAGTAATGTAAAATTCCCCTAATACTTGACATCGTCTAATTTTAAGTGTTTGTGTATGTGTGTGTTCATATTTGCATCTTGAAAATTTCATATTCTTTAGAAATTCTTCAAATTTATAACATAAAACCTTGGGATACTATAACTATAAGTCTCCTTAAAGTCATGCAAGAAATATTTAGTGAATGATAAGCACATGCCACTCACTCTTTCAGACCCTACAGCCAAAATAGGAAACAGAACCTGGTTATTCTAAATCTAAGTTCATCTAGCTACTCATCTTAGACATGGAAAATCAAAAACTTATCAAAGTCAAGTGACTTGCCAGCATTGTCTAACAAATTAGTGGCAGAACCAGAACTTGAATTTAGGTCTGAGTCCAAATTCACAATTTGAAAGATGATTTTGACAAATATATTTTTTTTAAAAAAAAATCAGGATTTGGAATGCTTTTCATTTATTACAAGTTTCACAATGAGCAGCCATGTATTATTTTCCAAAACAGTATGTCAAAGTTTCTAAACCTATCAAATCAACATTAACATTCCAATATTCTTCTCCATAATTACATGATCAAATGATTTTGTCTAATTTTCATAAATAGCGAACACTAATTTGGTTAGAATTTTTTTCTTTAATAGTGCTAAAATAGTAAGCTCTATAGCATTGGGTAAAGAATTCTACTGAAGATGTCTATTTGTTCCCTCTATTTTTCTGATGACAATGTGTACTGTCACTTGGGGACATGAGGAATGTAGAAATGTGCTTCCAATGATACTTCCTGTACTCTGGAAGGTGACTCAATCTCTTTGTTTGTAAATTCACATCTGAGGGATAGACAGATGCTTCCATCTCTGGGTTCCAGCACTGCGGAGTTGCTGTCACAGATCTCTGCTGGCTGCAGGGATAAAAGAAATTTCCCTTGAGTTTGGAAAAACTTCTGAAGACTGTCAGATTCCCCTGAATGGTTTCTTTAGCGGTGATAAATGAGTCAAACAGAAACTCTCCACAGTGCTGCTCATGTTTTACCCAACCACTGTGCCTTTTCCAAAAATTCCCCCTCTTAGGGAACTCCTAATTGTTGTGATGTTTTATCTCTAAGCCAACTCTTTTGTGAGCATTCAGTCTTTTCTAAATGTCACCAGGTATGTAAGAGAATATGTGGTGCAGAAGAAAAAGGTAGACCTGACCTTGAGCCCTGGAAGAGCCATTTAAGAGTTTTGTGAGCTCAGGCAACCACTGAAACTCTCTGAGCTTTGGTGGCTTCATTTGTGAGATGGAAATATTAATCATAATAACACCACCTGTCCAATTTCCCTGTAGGGGTCTGTGAGCACCAAATGAGATAACATGTGAAAGTGGATCATAAATTGCACCTTGATGCCAAGAAATGGGAGAGCTTTATATATGTTCTCTAATAATACTTAAATTTGTCCTAAAAGAGTTCTTAACTTCAATTTCAGCAGCTCTTGGCTTTCAATTGCTAAAACATTACAGAGTTATATCCTTAGTGTGTTTTTTCTTGAAATCCATTTCGGAATAGAAAAAAGTGCAATATTTATAGTTCCTCCTACCAACATATAAATACCTAGGAGTGCAGTCCAGAGGGAAGCTGGGATTCTTTGGGCATAACTAGAAGGCACTGAGCACTCCATAGACATTTTGGAACACTGTTTGAACCCTAATATCTTCTGGAAGCTGACAAGAGTTTCATTTCTACTACTAAAACCTGGGGCTCTATTTCATTTGACTTGGGGAAGGAGTCATATTGAAATTCCCATGGCCTTTGAATGCCTCCAGGAGTGTGATTAGGGTGGGAATTCCCCCACAGACACCATAGGCTAGAGTTCTAGATTCTTCTGAGTAGTCCTCAGCAGCCCACCAACTATGTGGCTACTTTTCTTACGGTGCCAGTAAGAGAATCCCTTAAAATTGTTAAGATAATGAAGTTACTTGCAATCTATGGAAAGGGAGTGAGTTGTATGTTTTCTACCAAGGGTTTGCCATTCAAACTTTAGGCTGTCATATGGGCCTATGTTTAGATTTTGGCTCTACAACTTACAACTGAGAATTTGGGTGAATTACTGAACATTTCAGGGGCTCAGTCTTCAACTGTAAGATGGGAATAAGAGTAATAAGACCTATTGAATACTGTTGTTGTATACATTAAGTACAAACTGCTTAGTAGCACATAACCAACATGGTATACTCAATGAACATAGTAATCATTATTATTTAAACTCAAAAAAATAAATTGAACTGGGCAAAATAGCTGGACAAGAACTTTACAGAAAGAAAAATATTTAAGTGGCTAATAAATATATAAAAAGGAGCTCCGCTTCATTTGTCATGGGGCAAATGCAAATTACAATGAGATACCTTTACACACTTAACAGAATGTATAAAGTGAAAGAGAAGAAAACAAGTAAAATTCTGTGGTCTGCTAGAGGGCTTGTAAAGCAGTGCAACCTTTTTGGAAAACTGTTGGGCACAATCTTCTAAAGCTGAACCTTTACATATCCAGCCAATCCACAGTAAATGTGTTCACCAAGTCATGCGCAATAATGTTTATATGAGCATTAATTCATAGGAGTGTAAAACTAGAAACTACTCACATGCCTATCAGCAATAGATGAATAAATTGTAGTATACCCTACAATGTGAGTTATATATGAGGAGACCTATATTTGTTATTCTCTAGGTACTAGTTGGCCACTATTTTAGTTTCTCGAGCTATTTTCAGGTATTATTGTATTTCTATTTAGGCCCCCCCTCACTTATGTAACTTACACTAGTTAAACTATATGTGTAACTAATCTACAATGGCAGAGACTCATAGTGACTGTGGTTTAAGCAGCTTGGAAATTTTCTCTGTTATCAGTCCTGGCATATGCAGGCCATGGCTAGCATGGTAACTGTATGGTGTCAAGGGTCCAGGCTTCCATATGTTATTGTTACTTCTCTAGGGTGTTTCCCTTATTTTCACCTAATGTATAAATAATCTAGCAAATGAGCAGGGAGAAAAGGAAGCTGGAAGACAAGTCCATTTTCTTTAAGTGCACAACCTAGAGATTGCACTCATCACTTTTGATCACATTTCACTGGTCAAAATTTACATGGCCAAACTAATTACATAAAGGCCAAGAAATATAATCTTAATTCAGTCATTTAAAACATATTCATTGAATACCTAGAATATACCAGGCACTGTTCTAGGCCCTGGGGCTATAGTAGTGAATAAACCCATCAAAAAGCTCTGACACAATGAAGCTTTCATTCTAGATGGGTAATTAACAAAGTAAATAAGTACAATGTGTAGTATGTTAGATATTGTCAAGTTCTGTGGTAGTCAGATTTCAAGATGACCTCCAGTGATTCTTGCTTCCTACCCCAAATCTGGAGTAAATTGTAAGGTAGCAGTAGACAACTAAGAAAGATTTTATAACCTGGAAGTGTGGTGCAGACTAACAAAAAAGAAATATGGGTATCCGCCGTTGTGGCTTAGTGGTTGAGCATCAACCTATGTATGAGTCAAGAGATCCTGGTTCGATTCCTGGTCAGAGCACATGCCCAGGTTGTAAGCTTGATCTCTAGTAGGGGCTGTGCAGGAGGCAGCCAATCAATGATTCTCTTTCATCACTGATGTTTCTATCTCTCTCTCACTCTTCCTTCCTCTCTGAAATCAATAAAAATATATATTTTTTGAAAAAAGAAATATGGGCTTGGCTTTGGAACTGATCAGAGGGCAGAAGCAGGAAGAACTTTGAGGAGAATGTTGACACAAGTTTAAGAATATTAAAGAGATTGTTAGTAGAAACCTATTAGTCTTTGAGGGGGCTGCCCATGAAAGATTAGAGAAAATTTTATCAGGAACTGAAGAGTAAGGGATCTGTGTTAGCAACACTACCTATGGTAATATAGAAAATAGAAAAATACCTACTAATACAAAATAATATTGAATGTAAACTGTAATTGAAAATAAAAAATTTTCAAAAAATAAAACTTTTTTTAAAATCACACAAAAAATAGAATAAAGTATAACTTGAAGAATGAAAAAGAAAAAGGAATGAAGGAAAGAAGGAAGGAAAGAAGGAAAGAAGGAAGGAAAGAAGGAAGAAAGGAAGAAGTACCTAATGAACTGAGTGAACTAACTAAAGAGATTTCCAGGCAGAATGTTGAAGATCCTTCCTAATTTATGCTTGCTGCATATAATAAAATGTGAAAGGAGAGGGATAACCTAAATGAAAGACTATTCTTTAAAACAGAGCCAGACTTACTGCATTTAAAAGTTCCCAACTTCTCTAAGTGGCCAACTATGCTAAAAATAATAATTAAAAAAAAAAAATGGCTCCTGGAAGAGATAAATTCAGAGCACCATCAAGAAAGCCTTATCTAAAGAGGAAGCTAAAAAAAGTGGCTGCTCATTCATTTGTTAAGACAGAATGATCTAAGGAAATAAGTATCTCAGGGAATCAATCAGTCAAAGAATAAAATTTTCAGAAACTTTCCTTCAACAGTGTCAGCAGAAGCCCAAAGTATACAAAAGTCTAGGTGTGTTTTATTCAATAGAAAAACTCAAATGAGATTCATAAAAGTACCCTCAGACTTTTTAAGAGAATTGTATTTGCAGAATCGTCACCAGTTTGGAATAAAAGTGTGCTACATTACAAAATAAACAGAAATCTGCACTTACAGAAATCAGTCTAGAAAACTATACAACTGCAAAAAGGGGCTACCTTTCGTGAAAGGAGAAAAATGACTCAAAGGGCAGAACTTAAAGCCCAGATTGGTAACCAAATGCCACAAAGAATTATTCCCATGCCTTGAGTACTAATCAAGGAAGTGCCAGTCTGTACCTTGATGGATTTCAGAATTGCTATACAGTGGCACCTATTTGCCTCCCATTTTCCCCCTTATCTATATTGGTTGTCCTATGCATATCTCACCATTTTATGTTGGATACATGTGAGGAGCCTTGATGATGCTCTAATAGGATGAGACTCATGGAGCCTTGGGAGAAGGTTAGTATATTTGCATGTGGGAGACATAAGAGTCTTTCAGAACCAGGAGGAATATTGTGTTAACTGGCTTCCAAGGTGGCCTCCAATGACTCTTTAGAATAGACTGAGGAAGGTTCTGGTCAAAATAGCAGTGTAGGTACATGCAGTACTCAAATCCTCCCAGAACCACATAGAAATTACAAGTAAACTACAGAACAACCATCATTCAGAGCCCCTGAAATTTAGCTGAAAAAAATTCTACAACTAAGGATATAAAGAAGAAGCTGCATTAAAACTGGTAAGTGGGGCAGAGAAATGCAACAGGCAAGTTCCACACCCGTGTGTGGTAGTTAACAATCAGAAGTGGTATCTTGATTGAGAAGGTTCCTGCTAAGGAGTCAGAGATCCCAGCCCAATAACAGACCAGCACAAGGTTCCAATGTCAGAAAGAGAAGTCCCCATAGCTTCTGGCTGTAAAGACTGGCAGGGATTGTGGCTATGTAAAATGATGTGTAGCTGGAGAATCAGGCATTTCTCTTAAAGGGCCCATACACAGACTTACTTGGAGTCACTTGCTCAGAGCTCCTGTGCTAGGACAGCAACTCAAAAAGCACTGGGGACATTCTTGGAGGAGTTGAATTATCTGGCACCAGAGTGACAGCTGGGGGACCAGCTTTCTCCCAGATAGAAGTGCTGGCATTGTCCCTTTGCTGAGCCCTCCCCAACCCAGCCAGCAGGTTAACACCATATCTGAGTCTCCATCAAACTATCTCACACTATTTGCCCCACCCGGAGACTCACCCAACCCATGTTATGGGCCTACCCAAGCCATTTCCAGTGGCTTTTCCATACAAATGGCCTGTCTTGACTCATGCTTCAGACTGTCCTAAAATCTCTCAAACAAGCAGGCAGTCAAGTCAGAGAAAAACAAATACCATATGATTTTACTTATATGTGTAATCTAATGATCAAAATAAACAAAGTAGAAGCAGATTCATAGATACAGAGAACAGACTGACAACTGTCAGCGGGAAGGAAGTTTGAGGACTGGGTGAAAAAAATTAAAGGATTAAGCAGTACAAATTGGTAGTTGCAGAATAGCCACAGACATTCCATCTACTGTGTGGATAACATAGTCAATAATGTCAAGATAACAGGGCTAGATGAGAGCTTTGGGCAGCTGGGGAACACTCTGTAGAGTTCATGGTCCAACCAATTTGATGTATATCTGAAACTGGTACAGAATGGTATTGAATATAAACTGTGGTTGAAAACACACACACACACATAGACACATGCACACAACCCACCAAAACAAACAAACAAACAAATAAAAACAAGCAGCCTCTGGTCTCAGCATGCCCCATAGTACTCTCTAAGTGGCCCCAGATCCAGCACTCATGGCAGATGGCCTTGGTTCACAGCTTGGCCTCTCCTGGGTACCTCTAAGCCCAGCGTAAGAAGCAGCCATCTGAAGTTCTTTTTGTAGCTCATGCCAGGTACCAGAGCCCCAATAATGTAAGTCCTGTTCTATAGTGTTGGCCCCTACACATCTGAACCTCCATGGTGGTCATAGCCAATCCTTGAAGCCAATCAGCCTGGGGGTAAACAAACCCACTGAGATACTAACAGCAATCAAGGCTCAACTACAATAGGAGGGTATATTCCCTCTGGGGGACTCATCTGGAGTGACCAGCTCTGGTAATCAGAGATGCTTTGCCATTGGGCCTACAGGACACCTACTACATAAGGCCACTCTAAGCCCTGGAGACAGCAGTTCTAATACATAGAAACAAACAAGGGAGGTTGACAAAATGAGGAGACAAAGAAACAGGTCCTAAATGGGGGAAAAAGGGGAGGGGGCAGGACAAAACTCCAGAAAAAGAACTAAACAAAATGAAGACAAGATACAAGACAGTCTACCAGATGCAGAGTTCAAAACATTGGTTATAAGGATGCTCAATCAATGTAGGGGAAGAGTGGATAACTTAGTGAGAACTTCAACAAAAAGATAGGAAACATAATGACAAACCAGCTGAATGTACAAATCTTAATGTTGGTGCTGCAATCTCCTCAGAATAGTCATACTGATTTCAAAGTTAGTTTTGAAATTTGAAAGCATCAAGAATCAATCAAAACTGAAGATGAAACACTAATGAATGTCAAATTCTCATGGTTTAGGTGTACTTCCTTTTTAGATTTTTCAGTTCTCTGCTATTTTTACCATACTGTTTCATTTCAATTTCCCACACACTAACTTCATTTGTATAATTGGGATAAAATTGTATAGATATATATAACAAAGAGAGAAAACTTAAAAAAGAACTTGTCAAAAATGAAGAATACATTAACTGAAATAAAGAACACATTTAAGGGAATCAATAGTTGAGTAGATGAAGTAGAGGATCAAATCAGAGATTTGGAAGATAAGGAAGCAGAAAATATCTAATCAGTACAGCAAAAAGAAAAAAGAATCCAAACAAATGAGGATAGTATAAGGGACCACTGGGACAATTTCAAAGGTACAAACATTTACATCAGGAGAAGAGTGAGAGCAAGGATTGAAAACCTATTTAAAAAAATAATGATAGTAAACATCCCTAACCTGGTGAAGGAAATAGACATACAAATCTAGGAAGCACACACAAAGAGTCCCAAACAAGATAAACTCAAGAGGCTCTCTTCAGGACACATAATTTACATGCAAAAGATTAAATCAAAGAGAATCTTAAAAGCTGCAAGAAAAAAGCAGTTAGTTGACTACAAGGGAGTTCCTTTCACTGATTTCTCAACAGAAACTTTGAAGGCCAGAAGAGATTGGCACAAGATATTCAAAATGATGAAAAACAAGGGTCTAAATAATCAAGATTACTTTACCCAGAAAAGCTATCATTTAGAATCAAAGAACATATAAAGAACTTCCCAGAAAAAAAAAAGCTAAAGAAGTTCAGCACCAAACCAGTATTATATGAAATGTTAATGGATCTTCTTTAAGAAGAAGAAGGAAAAGAAAGATCAAAACTATGAATAATCAAATGGCAATCAATACATATCTATAAACAATTACTTTAAATGCAAATGGATTAAGTGTTCCAATCAAAAGATATGGAGGCTAAGTAGATTTAAAAAAAAAACAAAAAACACAAAAAAGAACCTTACATATGCAGTCAACAAGATATTTACTTCAGATTGAAAGACACACCGACTGAAACTACAGGGGTAGGAAAAGATATTTTATGAAAGTGGAAACAAACAAACAAACAAAAGCTGGGGGAGCAATACTTATATCAGATAAAATAGGTAAAAGCTATATAATAAGAGACAAAGAAGGATCCAGCAATTTCACTTCTGGTATTTATCCAAAAAAACATAAGCATGAAATTGAAGAAACATATGCATCAATATGTTCATTGCAGCATTATTTACAATAGACAATATACAAGCAATCTAAGTGTCCATCAATAGATGAGTGGATAAGAAGAAGTGGTGCACATATACAATGCAATATGACTGCGCCAGAAAAATGAATAAAATCCTGTCATCTGCAGCAATGTGGATGGTCCTAGAGAGTTTTGTACTGAGTAAAATAAGTCAGACAGAGGAAGACAAATGCAATATGATTACACCTATATTTGGAATCTAAAAAACAAAATAAACTAACAAGCACAACAGAAACAAACTCATAGATAGAAAATTGTGATGGTTGCCAGATAGGAGTAGATTTGAGAGATGGATGAAAAAGATGAAGGCATTAAGAAGTAAAAATTGGTAGCTGCAGAATAGTCATAGGGATGTAAAGTACAGCATTGGGAATCCTATCTAATAAAAGAGAAACATGGTAATTAGCCATACATTCACTACCCTTCCCATTGGCTAATCAGGGCAATATGCAAATTAACTTCCAGCCAAGATGGCGTCTGGCAGCCAGGCAGCTTGAAGCAAACATGAGGCTTGCTTGCTTCAGTGACCAAGGACTCCAACGTTCCCGCCTGCCGCTGCCGGCCTCTGAGCTTGCAGTTTGAAACATTGTTACAAATATAGAAGCTAAACAAAACCCCAGAAACCTGCTTTCAGCTAGCCGGGATCTCAGAGCTGGAGTTGAAACAGTGTTTCGATTATAGAACCCAAACAAACCAGATACTTGCTTTTAGCAGCCGAGGCCTAAGAGCTGGAGCCAAGCCTCAGAGCTAAAGCTGGTCCAGAATAAAAAAAGAAAAAGAAAAAAAGGAGCGGTTGGGAGCTTCAGTCACCTGCCAGCCTGAAAACAGCCCTCAGCCACTCAGCCAGACTGGCCAGGCACCCCAGTGGGGACCCCCACCCTGAAGGGTGTGTGACCAGCTGCAAACAGCCATCATCCTCTCATCCAGGCTGGCCAGGCACCCCAGTGGGGACCCCCACCCTGATCCAGGACACCCTTCAGGGCAAACCAGCCGGCCCCCACCCGTGCACCAGGGCTCTATCGTATATAGTAAAAGGGTAATATGCCTCCCAGCACCGGGATCAGCATGACAGGGGGCAGCGCCAAAACCCCCTGATCGCCCTGCAGCTCTGTATGTGACAGGGGGTGGGGCCACAACCTCCCTATCGGCCCTGCTCTGTTCGTGACAGGGGAAGGCGCCCCAACCCCCTGATCAGCCCTGCTCTGTGCCTGATGGGGGGAGCTCCCCAACCCCTTGATCGCCCTGCGGCTCTGTGTGTGTCAGGCTGCAGTGCCCCAACTCCCTGATTGGCCCTGCTCTGTGTGTGACAGGGTGCAGCACCCCAACCCCCGATCAGCCCTGGTCTGTGTGTGGCAGGGTGCGGCCCTCCAGGCCCCCCCCCCCCATGGGCCCTGCTCTGTGTGTGACAGGGTAGAGCCATAACCTCCCCATCAGCCCTGCCCAGAGTGTGACAGTGGCGGCGCCCCAACCCCCTTATCTGCCCTGCTCTGTGGGTGATAGAGGGTGGCGCCCCAACCGCCCCCCACGGGCCCTGCTCTGTGTGTGATGGGGTAGAGCCATAACCTCCCCATTGGCCCTGCCCTGAGTGTGACAGGGTGTGGCATCCCAACCCCCTGATCCGCCCTGCTCTGTGTGTGACAGGGGGCGGTGCCCCAACTTCCCTATTGGCCCTGCTCTCTGAGTGACAGGGGGCAGCGCCCCAACCTCCTCATTGGCCCTGCTCTGTGCATGACAGGGGGTGGCACCGCAACCTCCCCATCGACCCTGCCTTGAGTGTGACAGGGGACGGTGCCCCGACCCCCCAATCGGCCCTACCCTGAGCGTGACTGAGGGTGGCATCGCAACCTCCCAATCCGCCCTGCTCTGTGCATGACAGCGGGCAGCACCCCAACTCTCCAATCAGCCCTGCTCTGAGCCCGACCAGGGGCTGCACCTAGGGATTGGGCCTGCCCTCTGCCACCCAGGAGCAGGCCTAAGCCAGCAGGTCATTATCTCCCAAGGGTCCCAGACTGCGAGAGGGCACAGGGGCAGATGCTCCAACCAGTAGGTTAGCTTGCTGCTGAGGTCTGGCCAATCGTGACTGGGAGAGACGAACCGGACATACCCTGGAGTCCTCCTGTGTTGCCTCCCTGGCCCCGATTGTGCACTGCTGGGGTCACTCAGCCTGGCCTGCACCCTTTCGCAATCTGGGACCACTCGGGATAGCCAGCTTCGGCCCAATCCCTGCAGGCCAGGCTGAGGGACCCTACTGCTGTACGAATCTGCCCACCGGGCCTCTAGTATAGTCAATAATCCTATCTAATAAAGAGGGAATATGCTAATTGACTGTCCCACCCTCAAAGATGGTGACGCCCACAGCCAATAAGGAGAGAATATGGTAATTGACTGCCCCACCCTCAGAGATGGTGGCGCCCAGTCCCCTCAGCCCCCTAGCTGCCCAGGGTCTGCCCGAAGCACAGGGAAGCCTCTGATGGCAGCTGCCCAGCCACCCAGGGCCACCCAAGGTAACCAGGGTCGGCCGAGGATTGTGCTGCCAGCAGTGGCAGCAGCAGAGGTGTGATGGGGCATCGCTTTCCCCTGATTGCTGGGTCACCTCCTGCCCCGAGGGCTCCTGGACTGTGAGAGGGGGCAGGCTGGGCTGAGGGAACCCCTTCCAGTGCATGAATTTTTATGCACTGGGCCTCTAGTCAATATATATAAAAGCCTAAGTGACCATTCAACCATTCAACCATTCAACTGGTAGCTATGATATGCACTGACCACCAGGGGGCAGACAGGTAGGTTAGCTTGCTGCTGGGGTCCAACCAATCAGGACAGGGCGAGACGGGCCGGAAACATCCTGGAGTCCTCCCGCAGTCGCTTCCCAGCCCTGATCGGCACGGATCAGGACTGGGCGAGATGGCTCCAATTGGCCCAATCAGGACTGGGCAAGATGAGCTGGACATGCCCAGGAGCCCTCCCATGGTCCCTCCCCAACCCCAATCATGCACAGGTGGGGTCCCGGATTGTGAGAGGGCACAGGCCAGGCCAAGGGACCTACTGGTGCATGAATCCATGCACTGGGCCTCTAGTATTGAAGTAAGTATGTATGGTATAAGGTAGGTTATTGGGATGATCACTTAGTAAGTTATATGATGTCTAATCACTGTGTTGTACACCTGATACTAATATAATATTGTACATCCACTGTAATTTAAAAATAAAAAATTATTTATTTAAAGTCCACAAAGAAGAATAGACTGAGACCAAAGGTAGAAGAAGGGAAGAAAGTTGAGAGCCTATTGCAATAATCCAGATGAGAAATAATGGTGTCTTGAAACAGCATGACAGAAGTAGAAATAGTGAGAAATTTCTCAATACTTGATAGGTTTTAAAAATATAATGGACAGGATTTTGAAAGTAGAATGAACAAGAACTGATTGGATATGAGTTATGGAATCAAGGATGTTGTCAAGGTTTTTGGTATCAGTAGCTGGAATGATGGAGTTGCTATCAGCAAACTTGAGGAAGACTGTGAAAGGGGGATTTTTGGTAGGGGTGTTGAGGAGGAGGTATTGTCATGAGTTCACTTGTGGATTTGCTAAGTTTTAAGTCTACTAGACATCCAAGTTGAGGGTTACGTTCTTGAAGCACAAGTGTGGGTTTTGGGAAGATATCCAGGCTGAACATATAAATTTTTTTAACTCACCAGCCAACAGAGTGTATTGAAAGCCAAGTGATCAGATGAGATTACTAGCAAGTGAATTTAGGTAGAAAAGAATGTGGGTGTCCTTGTTCCTAGCTTTAAATTATAGAAGTAGTTTTATTACTGTGGTAGAAGAGAAAAAAAGACATTGAAATGTAACTAGAATTATCTCCCTGATCACTCCAGTCCCAGGCTGGGGCTGGTCAGTTAGTAAGAATGCATGGGTATTATGGAACTAACCCAATGTCCCAGGGGTGTGGGTCAACACTGAGAGTGTAAGAACAAACAAACTCATCTGAACCTCTAAATCTCAAGTCCATCAGGAGCATGGTCCTAGACAAGGTAGAAAAGCTGTTGACTAGCAGCTGGTAATCCAGCTCTCTATATTCTAGCTCAATGATTCTCAGTGTTGTCTATATTTTGTAATCACTTGGGGAGCTTTAGAATCCCTGAGGCTTAGGTCTTACTCCAGAATTCTATTTCAGTTGGTCTGGGGTGCAGCCAGGACACTGGGAGTTTTAAACGCTTACCAGGAATTGCAGTGCCCAGCCAAGGTTGAGAATCAGCCTTGTAAATGAAAAACACTACATTATTTTTATACTGTAGATGAAAGACACTACAATTAAAAAGTTACCCTTATTAGCCCTTTTAGGAGCAGCTCTTTGCTTTGTGCTCAAGAAGACTTTAGAGCAGTGGTTCTCAACCTTCCTAATGCCGCGACCCTTTAATACAGTTCCTCATGTTGTGGTGACGCCCAATTTCATTGTTACAAATTGAACATAATTAAAGCATAGTGATTAATCACAAAAACAATACGTAATTATATATGTGTTTTCCGATGGTCTTAGGCAACCCCTGTGAAAGGGTCATTCGACCCCCAAAGGGGTCGCGACCCACAGGTTGAGAACCGCTGCTTTAGAGAGAAGTTACTAACCTGTAACAGTATGACAGCTTAGAAGGGTGAATAGTAGACAAAGTGTAAAGAGGTCTTAAACATATTTTTAATTAATTAATCTTTATTGATGTAATATTGGTTAACAAGTTTCATGTGTACAATATAATTTGACATCTGTGTACTCTATACATTATAAATTGCTTCTAGTATGTCATTTCTCAGAACATTGGGCTGTATGCAAGCAGAAAGACAATTTGGACTTTTTTGTAGTTTGTGATACAGTAGATATCGTGGAGGATAGCAGAAAAATCATCAGCTAGTTTGTGAGCAAAGAATAACGAAATATGCACACAGGATGTATTCAAACCTAGGCTATGGTACTGAATTTAATACCTGAAAATTTTCAGGATGTGGGAAAAGTGAGGATATAAAAATGGTTTATTGATGTAAGAAATTTCTAGCTGTTTAGACAGTGCTTTCAGAACTCCTTCCAAACACATTTCTAGTATGTCGCTTTGTCAGACTATTGTTCCTTTTGTACCCCATGCAGTTGACCCTGAAGAAGTCACACACAAATCTTGTTGCTGGAGTGCAAGAATGTCACATCCACAAAATGGGTTTTGTGACATAGTGTGGTGAAAAATGAAAGTATTTTGAAGGGCAAACCCACATCACCATTTTGCTCTTCATAAAGTAACTTGACTATAATGTAGGAAGAATAAGTAAATTGCTAAAGAAGTAGTACAGTTTGTTCTATGTCAGTATTAGACAGAGGTTTGGGGGCTCAATTTAGGTAAAGCAATTCAACATATTTTCTCTCAAAGCCTCACATATTCACAAAAAATCTGACCACAAAACAAAACAGATACCCAAATGAAAACACAATGTTTTTTACTCCATATTTCCTAGTAGTTGTGTTTTCCTGCAATGTTTTTTTTCCCCTGAGTCAAATGGCCTTGGATCATCATGATGTTATTTCCTTTTAGGGTGCATTTAATCCAAGAAAAATGTGCTTCTGGGCTGTGAAATGCCAAGGTCAAATTTTAAACCACTAGGAAAATAAATTAAGCAAATATGTGCTGTTATAAATAGTAATAGGTGGATTAGTTCTCAGGCACCATGACAATTTTTGCTTCAAACCAGATGTTTAATTCTGGTCAGAATGTTAAATTGTGTTCTAAGGGATGACTAACATTGGTATTGTATGAATTTTAAACAGGAAAGTTATCCATATTGTCTCTTTTTACTAGCTACATGATCTTCAGCAAACTACTCAACGCCTCTGAACCTCAATTTCCTTCTCTGTAACATCTGTCCTACCCATTTGCTTTTACATGATTGTTATATGTTGAATTTTAAAAAAAATACAATGCAGAGGGTTGTACAGCAGCCAAAAGGCATCGGGCCTCCTGTACAATAGCCTCTGCTGACTCAGCCTGGTAGAAGGATACACAAACCAGTCATGAGTTTTACCAGATTTAGTAAGGATGTAGGGAAGAGGTTGTGTTTTGTATCTTTCCAGAAGGAGCAGTGCAGACAATTTGGGTACCAGAGCATTACATGCATCACCACAATGGACCCAGAGAAGCTCCTTGTCCCATCGTTCCAAAGACTTAGAGTTGCCCTGATGACAGAAAAGCGGAAAAAAGAAGAAAAGGAAGGCTATGCAAGGGACTGAGGTACCAACATGGGGTCAGCTGAAGAAGTTAACAACTCCCTCGTCAAATGGAGGGGATTACTTTCAGGACTTTTAGCCTGGGGGCGAGGATATGCTTGTATATTTCCACGGGACGCATATTCATCTGTGTGGATTCCAGACCGTCTAGTCCGACCTTATGTCTCACTGCCCTCTGTCCTCCTCCCTGGTATCATCCATATCGGCAGACCTAGAGGGCACAGCTGACTCCTCCCCGGACACCAACACCACCATCAAGCATGGCCCTGATGGACCCTTTGATCGAGCCGTTCAACACGCTGACACTTCGGGAAGCCCGTCTCCAATGACACCGCCCGCTAGGAAGGACAACCAAACCATTGACTTGGGGACAGCTGAAACCCCTTGACTGAAGAGGCCAGCAACCTTCTACAGGAAAAAGGCTCTGTGTGCACTCCATCCACTGTGTTTATAGCTATACTCACTGACATTGCTTGCCAGTCTTCTTCCGAGTCTTAAACAACCCAATCCGAGAGGTGGCCGCTGATTTACATGCGCTATCATTTAAAAAATAAAAAAGGGGGAATTTGCCAGAAGCCGGTCCATCCTTGCTGCTTGACACAGTCGCTGCAGGGAAGAAACATCTGCACAGCATGTTTTTAAGCGGTGGAGCAAAGACTGAAGGTGAGCCGGAGCAGCGAAGATGGAAGACGGAAGGAGGCTCCGGCCAGGGCCGCAAAGACGGAGGACAGAAGGCGGCTCCAGCCGGGGCCGCAAAGACGGAGGACACAAGGCGGCTCTGGCCAGAGTGAAGGCCTGGGTCCCGGGTGCCGGAGGAAAACCGGTGCCTGCAGCCAGGAGAAGGGAAGGCCTATTGCACGAGTCTCTTTGTGCAACAGGCCTCTAGTGTATATATAAAAGGCTAATATGCAAAGTGTCCCCTCTGGAGTTCTACTGGGAGACTGGGAGTTTGATCACTTGCTATGATGTGTGCTGACCACCAGGGGGTGCCCCGGAATGAAGGAAGGCCCCGGCCAGCAGCTGGAAGGCCCTGATCAGCCCTGATCGCTGGCCAGGCCTAGGGACCCCCCTACCGGTGTATGAATTCTGTGCACCAGGCCTCTGGTTATTAATAACTAGCCAATTATAGCAGTATCAATTACAATAGAAGTTGTTTACCAATCACAGAGAAATTCTTTAATCCTTCCCAACAAAAACATCCCTTTCCCATGTATCATATATTATTATTTATTGGAGTAGATAAAATAGATCGGGTTTTGGTGAATTTAGAATTTCATAAAGTGAGGGCATAACCATTTACTTTTTTGATTTTCATGACTGACAATGAGATGAGTTTCCTATGTACTGTTATTTTTTAATATGATCCATTTACTTCCCAGTGGAAGTACCTGAATGTTATTAAGAATAGTTCCTATGCCAGCCAGTTAAACTATTGAGAGTTTTAGTTAAGATTTAGCAAGGGTGCCTGAGCTAATAAAATTCAATGTCACACTGGTTGGTGTGGCTCAGTTGGTTGAGCAATATCCCATGCATCAAAAGGTTGCAGGTCTGATTCCCAGTCAGGGCACATGCTCTGACTGTGGGCTCGATCCCCAGAAGGGATGTGCAGGAGGCACCCGATAGATGTTTCTCTCTCACATAGATATTTCTCTTTCTCTTTCTCTCTCTAAAAAAAAGAAAAAGAAAACATTTTTTAAAGTTCCTAAACAAAAGGCTCAATCATTTTAAAAATAAATAAAATAAAATACAATGTCATAAGTTTCATTTTCCATCTAAAAGTTTCCAAAGGTGAGTGTGGCAATAAGAGTCTCACAGGAGTTTGGCCCGGACTTCTGCATCCATTATAGTTGGCCATTGTTTTACAGACATTTCAGATTCCATTTGTATTAAGATGGATAACAGACCTTGTTGAGTTAAGGTGCAGGCATTAAGTAATAAATCAGTTGGTGAAAGGCAATCAGAATTAAAGGTCTAGTTAGTCTATTTTCTTGATCCAAATGTATATGCAAGCAATTTATATATAGCAGGAAGTGTTCAAATCACCTGAATTAAAAGGAGATAGGGCTTGATAGATCATTTCTATTCTTTGTGCCACCATACTTTTATTCTGAGCAGATGAGTTCAAGCAGTGGGAAAGACAATAGACTATGAGTTTGAATGCTACAAAAAGGATCAGAAAACCTACCAATATCATGATTATAATCTGTAACAGAGATCAAAACAAAGTTCCTAACTTCGAAGGTAGCCAGGTAAATAAGTCATATAGTTGGGTCTTTTCTTATTTCTTGTAGCCATTTAGTTTGTTGAGTGACCTTTTCTAATTGAGTCTCTGAGGTGTTTAAATATGGGCAACAGGTAGTGTGAGCAAAGCACAAACTCTACCTTGTTCCAACCTTCTAATAACTTAGTCTTTCCGGCCACCAGCCCCATCCTGAAACTAGCTAGGAACCTCACCCTCAGGCACTCATTAGCATATACTCAGACTGTGCTTGAAAGGAGCTTCTTAAGAATAACAAAAGACACTCCTATATTACTCTGGAAATTCAAAGGGGTTTATGAGCTTTGTGCCAAGAACCAGGGACAAAGACCAAATATATTTCTTATTATACTACTGATAGCTGCAGAAAAAGGCACCAGGTGTTAGAAAAGTGGAGTCAGACCATACTTCGGTTCAGCAACTTCAGTACTTAAGTTCTGGTTAAAAAAGAATTCAGATCCAAGGCTCAAAATATAAGAGAGTTTATTTAGAAAGTCACAGAGGTAGAAGTGACCTGTAGAAGAAATGGGCTCAGGAAACAAAGTACAGAGGTAAAAGAAGAGCCCTTGGAGCTTAGGAGAAAGAGATGAAGAAAAACTCACCTGGGGAAAGGGATTGGGGCAAGGCTCGGAATGCTCTATAGAGGGAGCCTCACTGGGTCCCTATAACCAAGGGTTTTTATCTGGAGGCCTCAGGGGAGAATCCTATCTAATAATAGACAAACATGGTAATTGACCGTACCTTCACTACACCTCCCATTGGCTAATCAGTGCGATATGCAAATTAACTGCCAACAAAGATGGTGGCTAATTTGCATACTGCAGGCAGGGTGAGACAGTGCCATCTAGCCTGCCCTGCCGCTATCCAGGCCTGCAATCTGAGACCCGGGGCAGCGAGTGTCCATGTGCGACCCGACCCAGGGTGGCCAGGTGGGGCAACAGCAATCCGCTGGCCCACCCTGTTGTGCTGTGTGCGACCTGACCCAGGGTGGCGCCCCAACCTCCGGATCGGCCCTGCTGTGTGTGCGACCCGGGGAGGCAGGGCAGGCACCTAGGGATCGGGCCTGCCATCTGCCACCCACGGAGCAGGCCTAATCCAGCAGGTGGTTATCTCCTGAGGGGTCCCAGACTGTAAGAGGGCACAAGTGGGGCTGAGGGACACCCCCCACCCCCCCGCCCCCTCCAGTGCATAAATGTTTGTGCACCGGGCCTCTAGTCTATATACTAAAGGTCTAAGCTACCATTACGGCGGAACAACCAGAACGACCGGTTGCTATGATATGCACTGACCACCAGGCAGCTCCTGCATTGATCGTCTGCCCCCTGGTGGTCAGTGTGCTCCCACAGGAAGAGTGCAGCTCAGCCAGAAGTCGGGCTCACAGCTGGCAAGAGCCTCTCCTGCCTCTGCAGCAGCGCTAAGGAGCAGCGAGCAGGCTGGCGGTAAGGAGCAAGGGATCCTGGACTGCGAGAGGGATGTCCGATTGCTGGGTTAGGCCTACTCCCTGTGATTGTGAGAGGGTGCAGGCCCACTCCCTATGACTGCGAGAGGGCACAGGGGGACCCCCACCCCCCAGTGCACCACTTTTGTGCACTGGGCCTCTAGTCCCAATATAAAATTCACCAGCTTTCCAGGTGTGCCCCCCTCGTTGTCTCCACTGATTGGTCTTAATGTTGGCCATGGCATAACTCCATCTGATTTTGCAGCTTCTATGGGCCTGGAACTGAAACACAGCTGAAGCCTAGACATCATCTTCCAGGGGCTTATGCTTGAGGGAGTGGTCATGCAAGGGTTTACAGTTTTGCCTATTTCTAGGCACCCAGGGCTTTCCCCCCTGGTAACTCTCTGCACCTGGCCTATCATGGCTAACTACCTACTGGAACATGTCTTTGACACATTTTTCTTCCTTTTGGAGCAGAGAGAGAAAGAGAAGGACTGGATTTGGGAAAATATGAAACATACATGTTAATTAAAATAGGCAGGTAATATACAAAACTTGTTTTACTATCTATTGAAAAAGAGCTCTCTCAACTAAATTTGGCTGAGAAACAAGGACAAAATAATTATATATTCACCTCAGTCTTTCAATAAAGGCAGAAAGAGCTTTCCATTTCAAATTTGTTTTTGTTTTGTACCACATGTGGGTTAATTAGATAAAACCATGTCATGTGCCAGATTCAATCAGCCTGGAAATAATCAGAAAAGTGAGTTTGGCATTGTTTGTGCTGTTTTGGCTCAGATGGACAAAAGCACAAAATGTAAATTGGCTCCAGAAAATCGCATGTGTGTACTGATGCCAGCTTTTCTTTCATGGGATTATCTCTGGCTGGCACCTGAGCAGAAGATGCTACTCTGGATGACCATTAGGCAAATCTACAGAATGTAGATACCCATTTTCCATGACAACCCCATGAATGGCACTTACTTTCTGCTTTTGACATAGGCCAAAGCCAGCTTGCCAGCTATTGGCAGTCAGGCAACTGCAACTGAAAATGCATGTTGAAGTTAAAGGTGAGAACACTTTTTTTTTTTGGCTTATCCCCTAGTGACTTTTAAGTTCCTTTCTTTGTCTTTTAAATCTCCTGTAAGATTAGAAATAAAGTCCTGCCTGAAACCACTCATCAGCTGTGTTTCCTTATTGTAGGTAGTTTAGTGAAATATTAAGGGAAAGAAGGCAGAGATTTTCACTGTCTTTCTACTTCAAGTTCATGAACATTTTAATGAATATCCAAAAATGAGATAGTCATTTTCCAAACCTAATCATCTGATTGATGATAAAATCCAAATTAGCTAGTTTTTTCTTCTCTTCCCTGATATCTATACCTGGAGAAATAGGATTACATACTGCTCTCCTTATATCTTTTTAAAAATAATATATTCTATAATATTCTAGAATGTGGGATGAGTGATTATCACTTTCTCCCTAGTAAGGATGAAACTCCTTTTGCTCAGATTAACAGTGTCAAACTCAGTGGGCATATTTTATCCTTATCTTACTTGATTTATCTGTAGGTATCTGGCATTTTTCACTATTCCATTCTTCTTGAAATTTCCTTGGTTTCCATGACCCCATTCTCCTGACTTCCATCTCTTCTCTGTCTCTAGAATGCTTTGTTTGCAAATACAGAACACACAACTCAAACCTAGCTTAAATATTGGGTGACAGTTTCTTCAACAAGTTAAGGGCATGAATAAATGTGGGGAAAGGAATTTTTGTGATTAAATGAGACTAAAATGACATAAACATCAACTGCCATTTTGTGGACTTTGGATCCTTATGTGAACAAACCAATTATTTAAGGTTTTTTTTTGTAACAATCAGAGAAATTTAGATAAGAACTTGGTTATTAAGTAACACAAAAAGTTATTATTAATACTTTTTGTAGGGTATGTTAAAAAGAAAAGCCACAGGCCCCAAATGGCTTCACTTGTCCTCAAAGGCCATGATATCAACCTAATTGCAGTTTCTGCTTCACTTGGGAGTGGAATTTTAAACCAATTTCAGTCTGAAATTTCCTGATCCATGAGAATTAAGTAATCTGCCTGATAAAACCCCCTGCCTTCCCCTAAGGGAAGGTATTGTTGCCAGTAAAAATACACTCTTTTAACTTTGTAGTCCCACCCTCTGTCTGCTTATGAAAACCTTCCATGTTGTACAAACCCTCAGAGCACCCTTCTAGTTGCTAGATGTGATGCTGCCCAATTCATTACTCACTTAGTAAAGCAAATAAGATCTTCAAATTTACTCAGTTGAATTTTATTTTTAATAGGGTCTACAGTGGTGTAATATGTTATAAAATGTTCATATTTAGTAGGAACACATTGAATTATTAAGAGTGAAATGACATGATATCTTCATTTGCTTTAAAATACTCATTAAAATATCGCTTCTCGGCCTTTTGGCTAAGATCAAGTGTAGTATCTGTTCGTATCAGTTTAAAATACTCATTAAAAAATAGAAAAGTTGTTGCAGAATCTTGACAATTGTTGAATCTGGATTTGGTGTGTGCGGATTCATTATACTGTTTTTGAAATGCTTAGAGTTTTAAATACACAATTAAAGAGAAATTTTAAAAAGGGGAATTTTTACTTCATAATTTATTTAAAATACCGTTGTGGCTTTCAATGGTGTTTGCTTTATCTAAGACCATCTCTCTAACAGTAGGAGCACCATATATCCTGGTTTGCTAGGGCAATCCCAGTTACATCTATTGCCCTAATATAATAATTTATAGTATTATGTTTCTTTTAAATGTGACCTAGTTTTGGATGATAAATTAAACAGTCACCATGATTGCTAAAGGACTGCCAACCACAATTAGGGCTTCAGCTGTTCATGTGCCGCTGAAGAGAGATGAAGCTGTTTTCCCGGAAGCACCCAGCAAACCTTTCCTATAAACCCAATTTGCCAGAAGGGGTAAATGCCCATCCATAAGACAATCACCAGCCTAGAATGATGGGATACATTGGTTGGCTTTTGTCAATCAGGGCTCCCCCTGAGCGTAGGGGACAAAGTCAGTCCTTGGCTCCTCGTTGGGTGAAGCCAAGAGAAACTAAGTGTGGAAAGGAAACCAATAACGGTTACTATACCTCTTCTTGCTATTCCCTGCCACTGCCCTAGTTTAGGCCTCAACATCCCTTACGCAGATGTAATATGAAGAAACCTTGTTTTCTTTAATCTGGCCTTTTATTTATTTTTCCTTTGACTTAAACTGGCCTTGCCCAGCACCCTGACTCACTCACCTCCCTCTCCCTTGCTTAATCATTGAGCCCTCAGGACAATGAGATATTGGTCAGCATCCAGTAGCCTTAGAAGCAAGGTTCTGGGTCTGTTGACTACCGAGACAGAGTTTTTAATCAAATTAAAGATAACATCTTGGCCTCAGTTGTCCTTTAGTTTCAGAGGAAAGCAGAATGATCTTTTGAGAAATCAGACAGAAAGACTCTATGGCTGCCTTAAAGACCAGACACAATAGTCAATTACCTACTACCCTACCAATCAGTAGAGATCATGACCCTACTCCTTTAGTCACCATGACTAATGATTTTTTTTCCTATACTGCATAATCCATCCCCTAGAAGCCATTGGGAAGCCAGGTCTTTGGGCATTAGCTCATCTGTGACTCCAGGCATAGTGCCATCTCCTCAATTAATTCTTTTATTTTTTGGGGGGAGGGGGGGTGGGCTGCAAACTCTTGTTCATGTATTATTGGGCTTTGATACATGCAGGTAAATGGACCCCTTCATTCTGGTCACACTGAGAATTGCAATAACTTTCTTACTGATCCTTCTTTAGTTTTGGCCCATCACTCCCATTTCACTACCAGAATGACCTTCCTAGAATGTAGATCTGATCATGTCACTATCACATTTGACATTTTTTAATGTCTTGCCTTCATCTATAGGATAAATTCTAAATGCCTTTGCTTATTAAATAAAGCTGTTCGATATCTGGCCTTTGTCTGGTTATCTGTTTACCCTTATCCAACCTTAATGTCTTCTTTATACTTTAAGCTTTAGTAAAACTGAATTACTGGTAGTCCTGTTTACATACAATGATTTCTCATACCTTGTTCCCCCAAGCCTACCTCATTCTTATCAGTCCAGCAAATTTGTATTCATCCTGCCATGGTCAACTTGAGTACAATCTTCTCTGACTCCTTCCTCAGTCCTTTCAGGCCCCTTCTCCTTTGTGCCCTCTGCACTTTGTCATACAGTAGCGCTCTCTTTTCTGACCAGACCAGGATAGTGTTTGTGGATTAATAAAAACAAAAGAAAACAAAACAGAAAAACAATTAAAACTGGAATCATAATACATACTTTAAACATTATTTTTTAAACATCACATAAACTTTTGTTTTTATCATCTACCCTAAGGAGTTTTGTTAGACATTTTTCTAATGACACCATCTTCCCTGCCCCCTATGAAATTTTAATACCACAAAAACATACACGATAGCTATTCATGGAATCTATGCATATTTGCAGTGCCAAGAGCCTTTTATTTTGGTGTGTGTCCTCTGATTCATTCTGCCTCGAATTTTTTTCAGTGATAATCTAACCTCTAAATGTTTGTTTAAAATAAATTAGGAACAAGACATTTTAAAAGTAAACAGTATAGAATTACACTCAGTTTTTATGATTCTTTTCCCATGTTCACCATTTGACAGCTTTAAAAAAATTTTGCTTTTATCAAGTCATTTAAAAACATTTAATTTCATTTTCATAATCTCCCCCACACTTATACTTTACTAGGGGCCCAGTGCATGAATTCGTGCACCTTGAAAGGAACTGTGGGCTGTGAGGCTGCAGTGGGCACAGGGGTGGGTCTTGGCCCATCCTCTGTGCCCCCCCCCAGCCCCTCCCACTGGGGTCCCCAGTCCCCTGTCTGCTGGCAGCCCTGCTCCCGCCTCCGCCACGCCCATGTGCTGATGGTGCCGGCCCACTCGCCCCTGTTAATGGTTCAGAGCGATTTGGGCCAGCTCCTGTCAGCGGGTGTGAGCGGTGGCTGCCAGCCCCAATCACCCCTCAGGAACAGGGGGAGGTGGAGAAGCCCTAAGGGACTATCAGGGCTGGCAGCCACCGCTCACACCCACTGATGGCCCTGAGTGATTGGGGCCTGTGCTGGGCACCAGTAGTGGGTGTGAGCGGGGCCAGCACCGGCAGCAGGTGTGAGTGCCAGGTGGGACTGTGGCGTGCGGGAGCAAAGAATTTTCAGTAACCACCACACACTTGTCCCAATGACAGCGACTGGCACCCTGCCTTGGTCTGGCGCCCCCACTCACCTGCTCTACCATCCCACCGTGGCCAACGCCTGCAGGCTCTGCACTCTTCTGCCTGCTGCTGATGCCTGCCATGTTCCATGTGTACCCCCTGGTGGTCAGTGCACATCATGGTGACCGGTTGTTTGGTTGGTTGTTTTTTGCATAGTAGGGTTTTATATATGTAGATCACTATGTAATGTTTAATTGAATTGTATAATTTCAAAGATAAGACAAACACACAACTGTTGTGGGGGGCAGCAAGGAGAAAATATACATGGAAACAAATAGGTGAAAGAGGTAATATAAAGAAAATAGTAACTAACACTTTTGTAGAACTTACTAGGTATCCAACACTATTCTAACAGCTCTACAAAAGTAAACTCACTTGCCGAAACCGGTTTGGCTCAGTGGATGGAGCGTCGGCCTGCGGACTGAAAGGTCCCAGGTTCGATTCCGGTCAAGGGCATGTACCTTGGTTGCGGGCACATCCCCGGTAGGAGATGTGCAGAAGGCGGCTGATCGATGTTTCTCTCTCATCGATGTTTCTAACTCTCTATCTCTCTCCCTTCCTCTCTGTGAAAAATCAATAAAATATATTAAAAAAAAAAAAAGTAAACTCACTTAATTCTCAAAATGGAGGTGTTGTTATTTCCTCCAACTTTACTGAGAAGGAAATTGAGGCACACAGAGGTGGAGATATATATATATTTCCTCCCCCAAAAGTCTTTTAAAACAACAAATGTTGACTTTTTTTTTTTACTGAGATATTTCAGGATGTCTACTTTTCTTTCAAAAACTCTATTGAACATAATATAATCTGTTAGTGGTATAACTAAAACAACTGGCCAGTGAAAATTGTTCTTCTTTCTTAGGGAAGCCAGGAAAGTGAGTTTAGCTAGGTTGGGAAGAGATCCTGTGGGGAGACAGATGACTTACTTGCTTGTTCCTATCCTTTCTTTCCAGATGAGGGTGACCTGAGCAAAAAACCAAAGGCTGAGAATAGTCATTGTGGACAATTTTTCTTTAAAACTACGGGTATAGGAGTTAATAACCTAAGCGGAAGTGGAACAGGGGTCAAGTCTATGAATAGCCAGCAAACTGCTCTCAATAAGTCTGTATCTAAGCTGAGGGGCAATCCTGCTGAGCCCATCTCCCCTCCAACTTGCTATCCTCTTCCTGGCCCAGTTCTCCTTTCTCCCCTTTGCCTGACTTCTGCTCCAAGAGCTTCAGTTCTTGAGCAGGGGCATCAGCTGCCCTAAGAGGGTCTTGTTCCAGTTGGTCCAGGCTGGCAGCCTGTGGCTGTGAGGGCCACGCTGCTAGGGTACACTGTAACCAACCCATAGACTGTGAACTCCAAATGATACCCAAACAGCAAGCCAATGTTCTTCCCGGGATCGTGTCTCATGAAGTTAAAGAATAAAATCATGGACCAGAAGATGTAAGCAAAACCGTGGAAATTTATTATAAGTGGATACAAACTCCCCACATGAGGGGGCCCAAGAAAGGGTTGCCAGTGAATTCACTCATCTAGGGGTTTTATCCCCCCTGAGTCCACTGTTTGTCTACCCGTGTAACTCTTTGACTGGCTTCTTCTACCTTTCTTGCCTAGCAACCATTTCAAAACCAACCTCCTCTTTCCGAGGGGGAAAGAAAAGGGGCTCTTTTCTTTTTCTCTTGCCCCGTCTCTTGCAACATCCTGCACCTGCAAGATAAATATTCTTGTGGTTTGGAGCTGGGCCCTCCTTGACCGTGCAGTTATGTCCACACTTTTTTCTTCTTCCACCCCTGCTTCTTGTAACCTTCTGTACCTGCAAGATAAGCATTCTTGTGGCATTCTGTCTTTTTGCAAGACCAGCATTCCTTTAGTTTTAGTTGGCTCCAATGGTCACATCTATATTTCCTTCTTTTTTTTACCCCTAACCCTGTCTGCCTAACCCTGTTTCTAACTCCTCTCACAAAGAATCAGAGATCTTATTTGGGTACTTGACACTTAAGCCCTATGCCTAGAATAGTGCCTGATACCTAACAGGTGCTCAATAAATACTTATTGAATAAATGAATGAATGGATAATAAAGGATACAACATGTACAGGTATACAACATTTATATCACTTATGAAGTGAACACCCTGATAAGTCTAGTACACATCTGACACCATATATAGTTATTATAATATTATTAACTACATTCCCTATGCTGTAGTCTACATCCCTGTGACTGTTTATAACTGGCAATTTGCACATACCAATTCCTTCCCTCTGAAGAGTCTTGATGAGTGTTTTTCACCCAGTCCTACATACCACCTTCTAAATTTCTTTTCAGCTATAATTTCCATCTAAAAACATTTTACCTCATCTTCTTCTTCTTCCCTCTTCTTTTTTTTTAGATAGTGGGTGTCTGTATGGCATTATTATTATTTTATTGATTTCAGAGAGATGAATGGAGGAGAGAGAGGTAGAAACATTGATCGAAGGCCTCCTGCACATCCCCTACTGGGATCAAGCCTCCAACCCAGGCCTGTGTCCTGACCGGGAATTGAACAGTGACCTCACAGGCCCACCCTCAACCTCTGAGCCACACCGGCTGCATGTTACCCCTTCTTTACTGATTATCTCAATGGCTAAGCCTCCAGCAAACCTTTTCAGATGACCCTGGTTAAAAGAGGCCATTTCCTCCCATAAAAGCCAAGAGCACTATAGCAGTGACACTCTTCATAAGTACATTGCACAATAGGACAAATTACTTCCATATATTTTGTACATTTTATCTTTATAATTTCCCCGAGTCAAACTATTGAACAAATGTTACTCACTTTCCACAGATAAGGAGAAATTTGAAGAGGTTAATGGGAATGCGCAAGGAACAAGCCTAGAAAAAAAAAATACACTAGACTCAGATCTCTTCCATTCTCCTAGTCCAGTTTTCTTTATTCTCTGTACAATGCATGTGCTCATGTTCTGGCATGTATTGCTATTACTTCGTGTCAGTGTTATTTTCCTTATGAGACTGTAAATTCTTATAGGCCCTAACTTATTGGGCTTGCTAATAATAGTAACTAAATGAATAAGTTAGCAGACCCTCAAACTTTAAATTCAGGAATAGAAAAAAGAACTACGTGTTTCTCTTCTTGTAAGCTGCTTTTGCAATGGGTATAAAGGGCAAAAATCCTGCCAAGTAGGTACAGGAGTTGGAAAACAGTATACAGGCTTCATTTGTTGGTTAATTTTTGCTCAAAAAGGCTTGACTTAAAAATTAATAATAAGGTGGGTATTCCTATATCCAAGTCAGCACAAAACCATTTGTGGGGAGTGAGATTTATTCTTTGCAATCTCATTTTAAAATTAGTCATTCATATGGGGGAAAGGGTAAGCAAATTGCCTCTAATATTGCTTTCATGCATGGGAGAATTGTGGCATTAAACCGAAGTCTGATCAGTAGTCGGGGGTAGGAAGAAGGGTCCGGCGTGGGTCAGGCACTGCAGTTTGATGAGACCAACATCAGCTCAAATGATTAAACCCTGGCCCTTGGCGCTGCTTGGGGAGCCTCGTGTGGGCTTTGGACCGGTGGATCTGAAACTTACAAAACGTGCTCCATGTCCCAGGGGACTCAGCTCTGGGTCTCACTCTTGGCTTTAAGGGAACAAGTTGGCCAGCGCCTGTGTGAGAAGCAGATCTCCTGGTGACCCGCCCTCCTCCGCCTGCACAGAGGCCCGGCCTCACCTAAACCCGCGGAGCCGCGCGCTCACTAGTTTGTCCCTGCGGCGCCCCGTAGGCGGCGCGCGGCGTCCCGTCTCCCTGGGCGCAACAGCATGGCTGCCTTCGGCGGTGTCGCCCCCGCCGGCGAGGGCATCCGCCACGCCGAGTACTCGCCGCCCTCGACCAAACGGCCTGACGCGGACATCGACCGGGGCCTGGTGAGTCCTGCCGGCGCTCCCGCCTCTCTCCGGCCCCGGGCGGCCGGCAGCAGCCCCGGGTCCCCTCTAGTCCCCGCCTCACCTCTGTGAACCTCCTTCCCCGCGAACCCCGCTCCCGGCATTCATTCTCCATCTCTGCCCCTCCGCTAATCGGTGACCCGCCGTGCCTGGCGCCGAAACTAGGCGTGTTCAGAGAATGTCTGTCCCCTCGCAGCGGTTCTCAACCTGGGGGTCGCGACCCCTTTGGGGGTTGAACGACCCTTTCACAGGGGTCACCTAAGACCATCGGAAAACACATATATAATTACATATTGTTTTTGTCATTAATCACTATGCTTTAATTATGTTCAATTTGTAACAATGAAAATACATCCTGCATATCAGATATTTACATTACGATTCATAACAGTAGCAAAATTACAGTTATGAAGTAGCAATGAATATAATTTTATGGTTGGGGGTCACCACAACATGAGGAGCTGTATTAAAGGGTCGCGGCATTAGGAAGGTTGAGAACCACTGCCTCAGGGAGCTTCCAGTCTCGGGGACACCGACTGGAAGGGGCCCTTGGAGACGCAGCCCTGCGAGCGCTCAGGAGGGTTCTCCGCGTCACGTCGGGACCCCGGGTGGTGGTGGTGGTGGTGGGGGGGGAGGTCAGGAAGGGCTGCTCAGGGAAGGGAAGCAACAGTTCAGCACCCGGATGGGAGGAGGGGGAGCAGGTCGCCCAGCGAAGGGAAGAGGAAAGTGTTTGTGGCAGGAGCAGTGTATCTACAAAGTTGCAGGCCGGAGAAAGGGCTCGGGCGCTGCAGGCGGTTTATTCAGGCCGAAATGTGGAGCCGGGAAAAGGAATCGCGCAAGAGCAGCGTGCTGCCAGTCTCATGTGGTTTTAAGTTTTCTGTATTAAAAAAGTGAAAAGAAACAGGTGAATTTAATTTTAACAGTGTATTTTAGTTAATGCAGTATAGCCACAATGCTACTTTAGCGTGTGATCAACATAAAGAATTGTTACTGGCATTATAGATGCAGTATATGCTGTCTAAAACCCAGCGGGATTTTGCATGAACAGGACACCTCCGTGTGGGCTGCCCAGCCTGCAGGCGCTCACAGGTGGCTAGTGGCACCGTACTGACGCCTGCAGTTCCCAAAGGTCACTGCGGGCCGGAACATCGGAAGCATCTGCTAAACCACATGGAAGAGCTGGGGTATTCTGAGGGCAGTGGTGCCATTTTTCTGAGTTTTAAGCAAACAGGTGATAGGTGGGGCCATTGTAAAGGTCTGTGTGTAAGATGAATGGATTCGAGGGGGAAAGTGCGGAAACATGGCTGCTATTAGCCCTTTTCCACACCACATTCCCTGCTACTCCAGCCCACAGTGATAGATCTCGCCGACTTCATCTCCAGTAGAGCCTTACAATTTGGGGGGATGAAGACAGTTCTTTGTTGTGCAGGGTTGTCTCATACATATTAGGATTTCTAGGACCAATAGTTCCCCGTCCACCAACTGTCTTCCCTCCTACCCAAATTATTGTGACAACCAAAAGGTCCACAAATTGTCAAAATGTGCCTAAAGACCTGTTATGCTTCTGTTGAGAACCGTTGGTCCAAGCATTGACCAATGATGAGGTAGAAGATAAGAGAGTTGATAATAATAACTTTGGGGAATTTGGAAGTACTGAAAGTAATGGGGAATTGACAAAGGTAAGTGTTAAGAAAGAATCAATGACCTAGGTGTGGGACATATTCAATAATCTTTTAGGAACCAGTAGAAAAGAGTATGTTTTTCAAGGAGTTAAAGAAAAATTTTTCAGACCATTTTCAAAAAAGGTGCAATGTAAAGTTTTTGAACTATGTATCTGCAGAAATAGATGTCAAATAACTTTTTCTCAAGTAAGCTTCTCTTTAGGAACTACGAATTAATGTTTATTAGCCTGCTTAAGGGATTAAAAAGATAAAAATGTTGGCAAAAATACCTGTGTAGTACCTTGAATAAAAGAGTAACTTATAATTAATTCTTTAATAGTTAGAAGTCATGTGAAAACTTTGCTTTAGCAAAGCTAGTTCTCACAGAAAAGTAGGACAGACACTTTAAGATTAAAAAGAGAATATCATCGCCCTAGCTTGTTTGGCTCAGTGGATAGAGCGTCAGCCCACAGACTGAAGGGTCATGGGTTTGATTCCATTGTGACTCGATTCCCTCAACTAATCAATGTGTCTCTCCCACATCGATATTTCTCTCTGTGTCTTCCCCTCCCTTCCATTCTCTCTTAAAAAAAAAAAAAAAAAGGAAAAATATCCTCAAGTGAGGATTAACAACCAAAAAAGAATATCAATTTTTAAAGCAGTTTGAACAAAACTCAGTTTGTGTGTTAGCCTTTTAGTTTCCAGTACTTTCCTGAATAATATGACTCCTAGTGTTGTTAGGATAATGCAGTGATTTTCAACCAGTGTGCTGCAAGAATTTTTAAAACATGTGATAACTGACTACTTAATCAGGGTTACTGCTGACCTCTTTTACCTTAGGTTGTCAGATAAAAAAATGACAACCGCCAATACAACAACAGCCAGTGGTGTGAATGAATCAAACATATACCTATTTTTTTTGTCTGATTGCCAAAAATATATATATTTTTGGTCTGCCGAAGAATTTCAGTAATTAGTTTATGTGTGCCATGAAATGAAAAAAGGTTGAAAAATTCCTGGGATAATGTAATGTATAAGAAAATTAGCCACACATGTATTTCAGTATGAGCAAACCTGATACATCTGGCTAAAACCTATCAAACACATAAATTATCAAGTATTCATTACCAAAAAAAGAGACCACTTCTATTATTTTTTAATTCCAAGTTGATTTAAAACATATTTAACATACCTGGAGTCTTCCCTTTGAAGAAATCACATGGATTATGTATTGTCTATCCATATTTTTAAATTTGTTTTTTTCTTGCTGTTTTTTATATCGTAAATGGAGGTTAAACTGTAAGCATCATGGACAGAAAATTTGTTTGCTGTCCAATTTCCAGTTATTCTGGAATGGGAAGGTGCTGGGGTCCAGCCCCAGCAGGTCCAGGGGTTCCCAAAGGTGTGGACAGAGTCGGCGAAGAAGTAATGAATGACACAGAGGCAGCGTTCAGTTGATCAGCATGGTTGGATTCTCTTGCCTGGTTCTATCCAGGATCTCCAGCCAGGTTCTGTCTTTTATTGTCTTGTTACATCTGTATTTATACCAGTTGATTTTAATCCTGTCAATTTCTATTCCAAAGGTTAGGGTCTTATCTCCATTCCAGGGAGTAAAGATTATGTAGTTTAAGGGTGATTGTTCGTAGTTAAAGTGATTAACTACCCGCCTGGCATTTAGTTAAGGGGTTTTATTCCCTCCCTAACTTCAGGGAAAAATCCCTACCTGGGGAAACAACCTTTCTCGGAGAGGTGACCTTGGTTAAAACACATATCGCCAAGAAGGTGTTCAAACATATTAAGAACAGTATGCCATATACGCCAGGTCCCTTGAAACATATGCTGTGCAGATGTTTCTTCCCTGCAGCGACTGTGTCAAGCAGCAAGGATGGACTGGCTTCCGGCAGGAAGGAATGAGGAGAACTATTTCTTCAGTGAATGGAGTTTATAAATTCAAAATACAAACTTCAGCTTATCTAAAATGTAACTCATATCTTCTTGCCAAAAACATGCTGATTCTCTTATCTTGAATAATGCCATACTCAACTCCACTTCTCTTTTCCTTCCAACATTCAGTTCATCAGCCACTTATCCTGGTTTGTGTTATTTCCTTCTCCCTCCCTTCTCACTATTGTTCTGTTAGCCTTTATCATCTCTCCCCTAGCCTACTATAGTAGCCTTAAAAATTAGTCTCTCTGCTTCCGATATGTTACCCTTTTTAATCTATACACTGCCATCAGTTATCTATACTAATAAAGAGCTAATATGCTAATTTTGGGGATGCCCTAATGGGTAACGACCAGACCATTATCATATTAGCTGGGGCATTGCTCCAGAGACGGGCAGAAGCAGAGAGGCGCCCGGAGGAGGTGGGACCATCCCGTGCCAGGGAGGGCAGGGGTGAGAGCCCATAGTACTCCCCTCACTAGTCCTTTGCCACCCACCACTCTCACTCTGAGTGCCCCATGGCCCACCTGCCAGGGGAAGGAGCACAGCTCAGCAGGCGGAGGCTTCCACATTCTCTTCTGGGACCATGTTGGGGTGGAGTCACCGTGTTGCTCTGGAGACAGGGCAGAAACAGAGAGGCTCCCGGAGAAGGCAGGACCAGCCCAAGGCGACTGGAGGGACTGTGGGCGGGGCTTGAAGTGGCCAGAGAAGGGCGGGGGGGGGGGGGGTTGGGGGGGTGGGAGGGGGATGGTGGCTGGGCCAGGCGTGCTGGAGTGCTGTGTGGACAGGTTCGGGTGTCAAGGCAGGGCTGGAGGTGGGTGGGCGGCGCTGTGTGATTTCGCGCGCTGGGCTCCTAGTTTTTCTATAATACAGACCTTACAATGGTACCATCCCTTTTTATAATTTTACCATGGTTCAAACTCACTGGACTTTTCATGAACTGACCCCCAAAAGTGTATCCAGCCCTATCTTCCATCCTCTATACCAGTGATGGCGAACCTATGACTCATTTTCTGGTTGATTTTTCTATCAAAAATATAAGTCTTTGTTTTACTATGGTTGCAAATATCAAAAAATTTCTATATGTGACATGGCACCAGAGTTAAGTTAGGGTTTTTCAAAATCCTGACACGCCGAGCTCAAAAGGTTCACCATCACTGCTCTATACTGTACTTTATCCTATGTTGTGATTTATAGTTTTCTCCTCTGCTTGAAACTTTTCCTGGCAAACTCCTATTCATTTTTAAAAAATGTTTTTATTGATGTTTTATAGAGAGAGGAAGAGAGAGAGAGAGAGAGAGAGAGAGACATGGATATGAGAGGGAGACATCAATCGGTTGCCTCCTGCATGCACCATGACTGGGATGGAACTCACAATCTGGGCATTGAACTGGTGATCTTTTTGGTGCAGGGTGCACTAGGATGTCCAACCTACTGAGCCACACCAGCCAGGGCTCCAATTCTTTTTTTTTTTTATGCAAAGTTTTCCCTTACTCTAGTTCCTTTTCCTAGTAGAATTAAATTATTTTATCCAATGTATTTCTTTATAAAGTCATACAATTTTTTAATTATAGTATTTCTTGTATCAAAATTATATTTTCATAAGAACCTGTGAAGTCTTTAAGGCAAGAACATTTACCTGCTGTGATTGGCATTGTAATTGACACGTGGTAGTTACTTAATTGTTTAATAAATAAACAGCTATTAAGTTTACTACTATTAGTAACAATAAAAAACTTGGATGTTTGGTTCTAACATATTCTTGCATATTTTCTATAGGGTTTCTCCTTTATGTTAGCCTGCCTCTGAGGGAGAACAGTAATCTATGTCTGTCTTTCTGACTTCTCTCTCTCTCTCTCTCTCCCTCTCTCTCTCTAGAACTTAGCACAAGGCCTGGTGTATACAAAATAATTTTTGTGTATTTATATGGCAAGTGTTATCAATGTTATAAATAAATGTTTGTTGAGTGAGTGAAGAGTCTCCATCTTTCCTCTCCATCACAATTACTACTTTCCTTTTTTAGGCAGAGGAATACTTCTTTTCCTTGTTAATTTCCTTCTGGTATAACTGTTGTCTATCTTGAACTTAAATGTTGCCATCTCAAGATAGAAGTTTTAGCATTTTATAACACTTTCAGGCAATTTATATTTATCTAGAAAGTTATTTACTGCTTATGCTGTTTTGAAAGAATAAGATGCCTTAGGGAATTTGTAAACAATGTTGATGCCTTTTTCCCCCCTCAGCAGTAGCAGCTATGATGGAATACACTGTTTTACCAGTTTTCAGAAATTCTTTGATTCATGGTAGATATTTGAGACTAGGTGACACTTACAGATATCTGACTTGGTCTACTTGTTGATTTGCTGGCATTATTTCAATGGCACTTATATTTTCCTATTTGAAATATGTGTTTTAACTAAAATTAGATATTTTTTATAGGCAGGGACCAAATTTTAAGGATCCTCATTCTCAGCTCCTAACAAACCAGGCACATGGATGTTATCTAATAACATTTTTGTTGAATGCTTAAATTAACAAATGAATGAAATAGCTGGATGGGAGAAAAATAGAGGATTAGAGAAACATTTTCTAGAATGAAGAACTGATGACCTTAAGGAATAAAAAAGAATAAGATAAATGACACTCTATTCTTTGACATAAAGAGAGGTCTAAATATAACTACCTAATGTTGTATGTAGTTTGGTTATTTTATTGCTTAATACCTTCAATAATAGGCATTCTCCACTTTATTTTTAAAGTTTGTCATTTCAATTTAGTGTAATAGATTTTTTTTTTAACACCAAATACATGGGAGCAATATACTAGGTGTGTGTGGAGAGCGTATGAATAAACCAGAATTTCCACCCTCAAGGACAGAGGTCAGCAAACTTATTTTGTCAAGGGCTAAAAAGTAAGTATTTTAGGCTTTGCAGGCCAAATGGCCTCTGTCACACTACTGTATTCTGCCAGTGTAGAGTGTAAGAAGCCATAGACAATACATAAATGTGGCTGTGCTCCAATAAACTTTATTTACAAAAAGAGTTAGGGGGCCACATTTGGCCTGTGGGTCGTAAGTTTGCTCTAGAAGGCAAATTGGATCAAATTTAAGCATCCAATTGAAGACCAATTTTATTAGGTGCTATCATTTATTTGTTCATTCATTTAACGTGTTTATAGTGTCTCACTTTACTAGGTTAGGTACTGAGGCTAAGTGCTGCATTAGAAAAAAGATGATAAAACATGGCTTTTGTGCTCTAGGGACTTGAAATGTAAGAGAAGCCAGAAAAAGAAAAAAAAAAAGTTTTTCCAAAATATAGATCATATCAATGAAAAAAAGTAAGGAAAATAAGTTGGGATAGACTCTTGATGGCTCTGAATGGCAGATTAAGGGCTATGGATCATGTCTGTATGCAATTGAAGTTTTGTAGGAGCTGTGTGATCAGGAAAGGGCTTTGGGAAGGTTAAGCCTAGAGCAATATTTAAGAAGGTACAGGGTAGAGAAGCAGAAGCAGGCAAGACTATTAAAGAATGTGGGCAATGTTCTGGGAGTACAGCACAGAGGAGGAGATGATGGCAGCAAGGACTGTGATGGTAGCTAAATTGTTTTGTGCCAGGTGTTAAGCTAATGCTTTACCACTCATTTAGTCTGTGTGATAACTCTGTGAGGTAGAGATGCTGTTATAATCCCCCACTTATAAATGAGTCAATTGAGGCTTAAAACAATGAAATAATTTGCCCAAGGCCGCACAGTTGGTGCATAGATGAACCACAAGGCACTCTGCTTTCTTGCCTCTGTGTTCTTACTCAGAATATATTCTCTCTTTATTTCTCTTTCCTATTCCATTTTTCTGTGAGTGTCAAAGACTAACCAGGAAAACAGACATAATTTGAGTTATATAAAACAAATGTAATGCAGAGAATTGGCTTTATAGGCAATGGAGTTGTAGAGGAGCCAAACAAGATTGTGAGGCAGTCCAAAGGTTGAGAACAGCAAGAAACCATTAGCATTCCTAGGGCTGGTGGGCTAACGGGAAGAATTCATGTTTTCAAAACCCCTCCAGTTAACTGGGTTCTGTCCACAGGGAGGTGGAGCCACAGAGACACTGATGCTGTTAGAGCTGCTGCCCATGACAGAGAGAAAAAGGGGGAAGCAACCTGCTCTCCCTCTCTTTACCCTCCTGTCCTTCACCATTGCATCTCCTTCGTCAGACTCAACTGGAGCCAACTGACACCGGAGCCTGCAGGACTCAGGTCCTTTCCAACAGATCAGAGGAGGGAAGGGCAGGAAATGGATCAGTGAGGGCAGACAGGTCTGGGACCAACATGCTCATTTTACTTTCAGCTGTAAGGTGATTTGAATGCCACAGATGTTGAAAAGTTTGAAAGCATAGGCTTCTAAAAGCAGTATTATAGAACACTATTATGAATGGAGTTATTCCCTTAGCCCACAGAAATCTATTTAGCCTACAGGGTAAAAGAAAGAGTATTTTTCATGGAACTTCATTTTCACTGTCTTATGCTCTTTGAGTATCATTTTAATGCTATTAGGGATTAAATAAGCATTGTTAGCTCTCATGAAAATCTGATTACCATGTATAACATTTTTTTCCTTTTAAATTGACATTTTTCTTTTTAAAAAAACAGTAGTTTTAGATTTACAGAAAAAGTGAGAACGCCCTGACCGGTTTGGCTTGGTGGATAGAGCATCGGCCTGCGGACTGAAGGGTCCCAGGTTCGATTCCAGTCAAGGGCATGTACCTTGGTTGTGGGCACATCCCCAGGAGGGGGTGTGCAGGAGGCAGCTGGTCGATGTTTCTCGCTCATCGATGTTTCTGACTCTCAATCCCTCTCCCTTCCTCTCTGTAAAAAATCAATAAAATATATTTAAAAAAAAAAAGTGAGAACACAAAGTCTTCACATACCCAACACTCAGTTTCCCCTATTAACATCTTGTGTTAGTGTGGTACATTTGTTACAATTAATGAACCAATATTAATGCATTATTATTAATCAAAAGCCATACTTTATTCGGATTCTTAGTTTTTACTAATGTTCTTTTAATGTTCCAGGATACCACTTCTTTTTAGTTTTCATGTTTCTTTTGGCTCCTCTTGGCTGTGACAGCTTCTCAGACTTGTCTTGTTTTTGATGACTTTGACAGATTTGAGGAATACTCACAATTCTATTCAGGTGGGGGATGCCTCTCTACTGAAATTTGTCACTTGTTTTTCTCACAATTAGACAGATTATGGGTTTTGGGAGGAAGAACAGAGAGTTAAATGCCATTTTCATCACATCATATGTAGAATACATATTATAAACATGATTTATCACTATTTATGTTGACCTTGATCCAGTCTGATAAAGTATTTGTCAGGTTTCTCCATTGTAAGGTGCTCTTCTGCCCCTCCCCCCTTCCCATACTATTATTTCTGAAATGAAGTTGTTTTGTGTGGTCCATTTTTAAGGAGTGGGGAGTCATGATCCCCCTTCTTAAGGGTTGAGTAGTCTATAAAATTATTTAGAATTCTTCTGCATGGGAGAATGTCTCTTCTCCCCCATTTACTTATTTTTATCAATCTAGATTCATGATACTTATTTTATACTTAGGTTTATAATCCAGTACTACTATTTTGTTGTTCAAATGGTTCCAGCTTTGGCCATTGGGAATCGCTTAGTTGGCGTCTGTGTATCCTTGGCATACCATCATTATTGTGGATTTTTTTTAGGACTTCCTTACTTTCAGCACTTACAAGGTGTTATAGCTCACTGTGTATATTTCTTGCCCCCAGTTCTAGAATCAGCCATTTCTCTAAGAAGCCTTGTGTGTATACTATTTTATCTCATGAGAAACTTCATTCTAGATCCCAACACTGGATCCTAATAAGCCCATTTTTATCCTCTTACCCAACTCTTTCCTAGTTTTCTTATCTTCTCCCTGGATAGCTAATGAGGTATGAGAGTAAAAGATTTCCTTGTCTTGGGATCAATGATTGCTGCTTTCAGTCCACCAGGGAAAGTGGAATTACCCCTGCAGCTACAGCGAAGCTCTTCTTTGGTTGATTAGTTTTGGCTTTATTTTTGTTTTTTGATATCTGGTGTTAGGGACTGCTAAGGGAGGGTTCTAGGGGATTGTTAAAGGAAGGAGAGACCCATCAATCTTTCTGTATAGGCATTCCTCAGAGACATAATCGAGTTCCAGTCCAGACCACTATGATAAAGAGAGTATTGCAATAAATGGAGTCATAATCTTTTTGCTGGTGGAGGGTCTTGCCTTCAGTTTGTAAAAAACATAATACCTGTGAAGTGAAATAAAGTGAAGCTCAGTAAAATGAGGTATGCCTGCATTCATACTTTGAAGTTTGTTATGGTATCTCAGTATGGGTCATGAGCAGAAGCACCTATCTCCAGGCCTAAGGTCAAATATGACTGCACATTCCTCTAAATGATTAAATATGATCTTCCAGGGAGTAATTTTCACTTTCTTTTGGAATACCTAGAATTTAACAACCACCACCACCGCAACTGAAAAAAAATAGTTTGTATAGCAGATATATAGAACTGAAGGGCAGAGAATTAAACCAAGGGTGAAAACCAGTTACAGAATGGTAGTATCTGTAGCATTTCCCCATCCCCAGTATTGCCTAGTTACAGTGATGGTAGTTTTATTCACCAAGAACTTTACTACTTTATAGAACTTAGAACATTTCTAAATATATTATACTAGAGGCCCGGTGCACGGGATTTGTGCACTGGTGGGGGGCATGGCCTGTGGGGATCGGCCTACTGTGGCAGCGCCACTCATCCCAGTCAGCCGAGCAGCACTACCACTGTGGGAGCACACTGGCCACCAGGGGGCAGCTCCTGTGTTGAACGTCTGCCCCCTGGTGTTCAGTGTGTGTCATAGCAACTGGTCGACCAGTAGTTCTGGCCATTCCACTTTTTGATCGCTGGGCTTTTATTATATAGGATGGTTTTTGTAAAGTATTTTAAGTAAAAGTTTTAATAAGTGCTGTGAATTGATACCCTAATGGGTATATTCTGTTTAACTATTTTGGGGTAACCCATTTCAGCCTTCCTTTCCATTCTAGAAAACTTGTGGTATTCTACCATTTAGAAACAGTTGGAATGCCATGCAGTTTAGAATTGTTGACTCATTCATTCTTATTTTTAAGTGTCAATAGATCTATTTCTAACACTAAATTTATTATCTGTATTTTATCAGTGTCATAATATTTTTAATTATGAGATTTTGTAAAGGATCATTTAGTCCCTTGCAGTAAAAATTCACTTTTGTCCAGTACAGGTGGTTTTCTGTGTTTGTTTGCTTTAAAACAATTTCCCAATCTTTTCAGATATAATGTCTTTTATAAGGTGAAAATTTTCATAACAGTCTCCTGCCCCATAATATCAGTTGTATTTTCTATTTTTATTCATTGACTATATAAAATAAGATAAAAATTAATGATATGTATGAATATATTGAGTTCATGATGTGCAAGCAAACAGTTAAGGAGGAAGTGAACAACATTGAATGAATGTCTGCCATGTACCAGGCACTGTGTTATTTTCCCATTTCTCATAATAGCCCTGTGAAGTTAGATGTTACTTTTCACCATTTTCATTTAAGGGAACTGAGGATCAAAGAGGTTAATTAACTATCTCAAGGTTATACAGCTAGGAAGTGGCAGGATTGGATATGAAACTAATTTTGACTCCAAAAGCTCTTAACCATATTGCTGCTTCATCATTTAGATATCAGAAATTGAGGAACTGCAGCTTAAAGAAATGGTTTATAGTCTTAGTATTTGTGATAATTTTCAGAGTCTTCAGTTGCTTCAAGATATGTTTAAGAATTCTTAAACTTCAAAGCAGAGTTCATTTTATTTTACCCTAACTCAAAAAGGAAGGAAAGAATACTGTGTAATGAAATTTAAGCTGTAAGCATTACCATTCTAAGAAATTGCTGCCTTAAAGTAAAATAGGCTTTTGTGAGAGAGTAAAAGCAGTTTTCAGAAAATTGGGTGATTTCCTAAGAAGAATTAGCAAAGCTACAAAGTGTTGCAGGTAAGGTGTACATCAGATGTAGGCCAAGAGAGTTTAAGGGGTACTTGCTAAGGACTTCACAGTCAGTATGATAAAAGTCTGTAGAAGTACATGATAGGGAGGAGGCTAGCTAGAGATGCAGCCAGATCAGGTACAAGGATAAAAAGGGGGGTACCAAAGATCAGTGCATTTGTTTTCATTGAAGAGTGCCAGGTGGAATTTGTTTCTAAAGTTTCTTTTAAAGTAGACAAGTTTTTCTGACTTGAGAACTTAAAAATTATTAGGCTGCTTTGACCAGGTAAGATTTTTCTAATAATTTATTTTTCTCCTGAATTTTTGTTGTTGTTGTTTTAATCCTTACCTGAGGTTTTGTTTTTTTTGTCATTGACTTCTAGAAAAAGTGAAAGGGATGGTGGGAGCGGGGAGGAAGGGAGGAAGGAAGAGAGAGATTGAGAGAGAGACATCGATTGGTTACCTTTTCCATGTGCTTCAACTGAGGCCCAGGATCAAACCTGCAACCAATGTACCAACCCTTGTCTAGGAATCTAACCCGAGACCCTTTGGTGCAGGGACTGATGCTCTAACCACCGAGCACACAGGCCAGGGCTTCTTCTCATTTTAAAAGAAACTATATATATAAAAGGCTAATATGTACAGTGTCCCCTTGGGAGTTAGACTGGGAGTTTGATCACTCACTATGACGTGTGCTGACCACGAGGGGGCAGCGTGGAACATGGTGGGCAACCAGCAGCGGTGGCAGGGCGCTGAGGGAGTGAAGGAAGGTGGAGGTGGGGAACTGCACCGTGGCAGCACGCAGGTGGCGAGGGAAGGAGGAGGCGAGGAGGCGGGGAACCTGATCGGCCAGGCCTAGGGACTTTACCCATGCATGAATTTCGTGCATTGGGCCTCTAGTCCTCTATAATAAAAGCCTAATATGCAAATTGTCCCCTTGGGCGGTGCTTTGACTGGGTGATCAGGAGTCCAACCGCTCACTATGACGTGCGCTGACCACCAGGGGGCGGCACGGAACATTGCGGGCGTCGGCGATGTGGCCTGGCAGCGGGCAGCAGTGGAAGTGCTGCTGGCCCTGATGGGCCCCAATGAGAGTGGGACCGTGGCAGGATGGTGGAGCAGGTGAGCGGGCAGCGCCAGGCCAAGGTGGGTGCGAGTGGGGGCCCGATTGCTCTGCAGACGGTGACTGGCGGCAGCGGCGGTGGCAGGGGGCAGGGCTGCTGCCTGGCTCCCAGGCGCTGAGGAAGAAAGGGCAAATAGCAATATTAAAATGTTTCTTCTAATTATTTCCCTTTCAATATGCATGAATCTGCGCACTGGGCCACTAGTTGTTCAATAATATCATATGGTAATTGTAATAGCTACAATTTATTAAATATTTACTACATGTAAAATACTAGGTGATATGTATGAATGTCCTAATTTGTGAAAATTCATACCAACTTGAGGAAGTAGACATCATTATTACCCTCATTTTGCAGGTAAGGAAACAGTAGTATAGAAAGGTTAAGTAACTTGACTAAGGTGAGGGACTTGACAAATAAAGAGCCAAATTTCATGCCATATTTCTTTGATATGTAATCCAGACATTCTCATGATAAAAGGTACTAAATATGTAATTACTATTAACATTTTGGTTTATATCATCTTGGTTGTTTTTCTGTGTGTATATATGGTACATTTTATTATAATTTGCTTTTATTCTATATTTAGCATATTGTCTGTAAATTTTCCTTAATATAGTATGCAATTTTCGATGCATATTTTATATACAGTGGGGCCTTGACTTACGAGTTTAATTCGTTCCATGACGGAGCTCGTAACTCAAATTACTCGTATGTCAAATCAATTTTCACCATTACAATGAATTGAATGCTGTGCTGATGTTGTGGCGTTCACTGTGATGTTCGCTGCGCCAACTAGCGGTGGGATATCTGAAGTTGACTCGTAACCCGAATTTTAGCTTGCAACTCAAAGCAAAAAATCGGCTGAGAGATGGCTCATATCTTGAAAAACTCGTTAGTCGGGACACTCGTAAGTCAAGGCCCCACTGTATGTCCTAATTTATTTACTTACCTTCTTTTGTGTATTCTAATTGTTTCCAACATTTATATTATAAATAATGCAGTGATGATATTCTCATGTATAAGTTTATGCACTTCTTTGATTATTTCCCTAGGATAATTTTTAAGATTGTAGTTATATCAGCGGGTTACTAAATAAATGCAAAACAGTACTTAAAAGATTATTCTTAAGAAATCACTGTGTAAAGCAAGGATTTAAGTTTGGAGAATTTTAAAATTATATTAGAGAGTAGAGAAGTACTCATTTGTCATAAGCCTAAGAGTTTTGTTTCTGATGTTTTGCATTTGGTTTTGCTTTGCTTTGTTTTTGTTTTGCCCTCCTATTTACTCTGTTCTTGCTGTAGAAATGAATGCTTGTCTGTAGTTTAACATAAATTAAGTGACTTTGAAGTGGAGCAAATACAAATTAGTTAGCTTTGCCTTTCCTTTTTACTTAAAGTTTTCATGGGAATTGGTGTTTTGAAAGAAGATCAGAATTTTTTTGCTTTTGGCAAGGGAATAATAATGGTAAGGGTTAGGTAGATTAATGTGGATTGATTCAGTTTAGATATGAAAATCTGTGAAAGTCATGTTGGATTGTCTTGAAAATTTTAGAGAAGGATAATTATAAAATTTCTCTTTCTAAAGTCATTTTACCATTTCTGATACTTGAGTATAAATTTCCTTCCCCTCCTTTTGATCTGCATATGTAACAGCTCTCCCAAATTCTGATCTGCAGGCAATCTTTCTTGGTTCCTCTCTTTTCTCTCTTCCACTTGCTGTTTAAATTCAAAGAGCTTTTCTGGAAATTGAATCAAATAATAAGGCAGCATAAAACACTGAGTTCAGCAGATTTGCTTGTGATTGACCCTTAAGAATTGAGTTACTATAAGATAAAGGAAGAATGTTTTTTGAGACAACCTGCTCATTCTTCTTTTCCACTTAGGTGAGACTTTTTATTTTTGTAATAAATGACATCCTATCTGTCCCCAGTCCTCTCATAGTCTTTCCTTTCAACAAAAGGCAACTCTGTTAAGGCAGTAAGTAGCCTTGGCATCCTTTTTCTCCCACAGCTTTAAATGACAAATAAAACATTGTATATATTTAAGGTATACAACATGATTTGATATATATATAAACATTGTGAAATGATTACCACAGTAAGCTAATTAACACATTATTCACCACACCATTACCTTGTGTGTGTGTGCATGTGTATTTGGGTGTAATGAGATCACTTAAGATATACTCTCTTAGCATATTTCATATATAAAACTTATAAAGTTTGACCAACATCGGCCTATTTCTCCTACCCCCAGTTCCTGGAAATACCATTCTACTCTCTGCTTCTATGAGTTTCACTGTATTTTACTTTTTTTTAAATCCATTCATCTGTTAGTACCAATTTCTCTTTTTCTTTCATACCTCATATCTAATCTCTCAACAAATCTTGTTGCTCATAATATACCCAGAATCTGATAACTTTTCCCCATCTCCATCTCTAATCACTTTGGTCCAAACTACCATTATATCTTTCTTGGATTATTTTAATAGTTTCCTAATACACCTCCATGCCTCTGCCTTTGACATGTTTGTTCTCAATATGACAACTAGGGATCATTTTAGAATTCTAAATAAGATTATCTTAAGCCTCTGCTCAAAACAGTAATGTTTCATGTCACTCCAAAAACAACAACAACAACAACAACAACAAAAAACTGAAGTCTTTATTTTGACCCCTAAGGTCTGCCATACTCTAATCCCCATGTTACCTTTCTGACCTCATTTCCTATTCTTTATTTACCCCATCTCACATTCTGCTCTGTGCACACTAACCTCCTGGCTGTGCCCAAGTACACCAGACATACCCTGCCTTAGAACCTTCAACCATGTTCCCTCTACCCACAGTGATTTTTCCTTAGATATTCCTTCTTCATTTTCTTTTTTTTCTAAAGGCACCTTTTCAGTGAAGCTTTCCTTGCTCACTCTGAATTTGTCACTCTCTCCATATTTCATTTACTTACTTAATTTTTCTATGTAGCCCACTCTCTATTGTATATTTTCCTTGCTTAGATTGTTTGTATTTGGGCTCACGTTAAAATGTGCTTCACAAGGATAGGAATATCCTCAAGACTTCGAATTGTGATTGGCAATTCTAATAAACACTTACTGAGTATTTTTTGAAATCAGTCAGCCAATCAGAGATAGGAGATGGCCTCCAAATGGCTACTTGATAAGTTACCTAACTCTTTTATTGGGATTTTCTTTATTTTTGTTAATGTTTGTTTAGCAAGTCATTTATTCCTTTATGCGTTCATACTGTGGATTATCTTTCTTTCATTTTTATAATAAAATCTACCTGACACAGGTCCTAAACATCATTTTCTTTGTCTCCCATGAGACTTTTGGATATATTTACCCTAGTCCAGAATATTTTAAGGCGTGATTAAATGTCAATCTCTTAAGCTTAACTATCATTATTCATTATATTTTTTCTCATTTCAAAACATAATTCCTGTTACTAGCAGACACCAATATAGTACACAGAGGCATCTGGATAGTAGGGGAGCTTTTCAAGACCATATTTATTCCATTACACAAACTTTTTAAAAACACACTACGTGCTAGGTACTTTGGTAGATTTTGGAACTCCAAAGAGGTAAACATAGTCCCTACCTCCGTAAGTTCACATTTTAGAAGGGATTTGAAATAAGTAAACCATCCTATATAATAAAACCCTAATATGCAAATCAAATGGCAGAACAACTTGTCGCTATGATGCACAATGACCACCAGGATGCAGATAAACAGGGGCAGCGCTGCTCAGCCAGAAGCCAGGCTCACAGCTGGCAGCAGCGGTGGCGGGAGCCTTTCTCACCTCCACAGCAGCATTAAGGACCCCTTGGGGGATGTTCTGCGGGGAGTGGGCCTAAGCTGGCAGTCGGACATCCCCTGAAGGGTCCTGGACTGCGAGAGAGCACAGGCGGGGCTGAGGGACCCCCCATCCCCCAGGGCACAGATGTTATGCACCAGGCCTCTAGTTATTAAATAATATACTAGCTATGATAATAGAGAGGTTTTCTAAGTACTAAGGGACACTGAAGAGTTTTACTTAGGCAAGGAAGTGGGCAGGGAAAGCTTTATTGAGGGATGACCTCAAAGCGGTTTCTTGGTAAGTAGGAATTTTCCAGGAGCACCTAGCAGAGTGAACAGAGAGGAGTAACGTATGCTGATGTATGACTGAAGAAAGGACTAACATAGAGTTTTTGCCTTGTTTAGACAGTGTACTGGGTACTTTTGTAACCTTATCTTATATTTCATTATGAGCATCCTACAACATAGATATTCACATTGTCAATTTATAGATGAGGAAATGGGGCCCAAGGAGATCAGTTCAGGGTCACAGCTGGTAAATGTTAAGTTGGAATTGGAGTCCTAGCCTGATTAACTTTGAAGCTGATGGACTATCTATCTGTAGCACCCCTCTATATACATGGAAGGGTGAAGTGGTGGAATATTGAAGGCGTTCATGCTTGCTGCATGGATGAAAAATATGAAGGCTTATGAAAAAAGTGAAGATTTAAGATACTAAGAGCAAAAAGGGAGGGGTACCAGTTAAGGATGAGGAAGATGATGATATGGAGCAGAGTTGAAGGCCCAGCCGTCGCCAGGAACCATACTTTTGTAATAATGCTATTTGGTGTGGACATAAGACTTCTTCTTATTTTATTTTATTTTATTTTGTTATTGATTTCAGAGAGGAAGGCAGAGGGAGAGATAGAAACATCAATGATGTTTCTGCCTCCAGCACGCCCACACTGGGGATCGAGCCCACAACCCAGGCATGTGCCCTTGATGGGAATCAAGCCTGGAACTCTTCAGTCCTCAGGCCAAAGCTCTATCCACTGAGCCAAACCAGCTAGGGCTGGACATAAGACTTTTCTTCAGCAACACTTAGTGATCTTGGAAAAGGATTCTCTATGATAATTCTCTCGTGATTTTGAAACCGACCAATGATTCTATTGAGCATTAACCTTTAAGCTGATTTCTATGGTGCTATTACGCATATGCCTGGAAATATTTAAATCTAACTTATTCATGCACTGTATATGGTTATAGGGAGTGCAGTGAAAACAATGCTTTTTGGCCATTTTGACCAATATAATCTAAAGTCATGCATTTTTAAAAACTTAAACATTTTTATCAATATCACATAAATTTGTTTTGCACATTTTTTATCATTTTTGTTTTCCATGGTGACCATCATGCAATTGTTAAAAACTGAATTTACAAATATGGGGTAAATACAATGTTTTCTATTTTCCCAGCCTGGCTTAATTGTAAAATAATTTATTGGTGGGATTTTAAACTGTTTTGTAACTGGTTTATATTTTAGGTATATATGTGTACATATTTCTAGAAAGATCATCTTGTTCTATGTATGTGCTAGCCCAGTTTTGTACAGCATACATTATACACACACACACACACACACACACTAGAGGCCCGGTGCACAAAAATTTGTGCACTCGGGGGGGCCCCTCAGCCCGGCCTATGCCCTCTTGCAGTCTGGGACCCCTCGGAGGATGCCCACCTGCTGGCTTAGGCCCGCTCCCTGGGGGAACGGGCACAAGCTGGCAGTCAGACATCCCTCTGGCAGCCCGGGAGCCCACGGGGGATGTCCACTTGCCAGCGGGGAACAGGCCTAAGCTGCAGTCGGACATCCTTAGCGCTGCTGAGGAGGCGGGAGAGGCTCCCACCACCACCGCTATACTGGCAGCCGTCAGCCTGGCTTGTAGCTGAGCAGAGCTCCCCCTGTGGGAGTGCACTGACCTCCAGAGGGCAGCTCCTGCATTGAGCGTCTGCCCCCTGGTGGTCAGTGTGTGTCATAGTGACCAGTCATTCCCAGTTGTTCTGCTGTTAGGGTCAGTTTGCATATTAGCCTTTTATTATATAGGACTAGAGGCCCATTGCACAAAAATTTGTGTACTTGGGGGGAGAGTCCCTCAGCCCGGCCTGTGCCCTCTCGCAGTCTGGGACCCCTCGGGGGATGACCACCTGCTGACTTAGGCCTGCTCCCTGAGGGATTGGGCCTAAGATGGCAATCTGATATCCCTCTGGCAGCCCGGCAGCCCTCGGGGCATGTCTACTTGCCAGCGGGGAGCAGACCTAACCTGCAGTCAGACATCCTTAGCATTGCTGAGGAGGTGGGAGATGCTCCCACCACCACCGCTGTACTGGCAGCCATCAGCCTGGCTTGTGGCTGAGCAGAGCTCCCCCTGTGGGAGCGCACTGACCAACAGAGGGCAGCTCCTGCATTGAGCGTCTGCCCCCTAGTGGTCAGTGTGTCATAGTGACCAGTCATTCCCAGTCCTTCTGCTATTAGGGTCGGTTTGCATATTACCCTTTTACTATATAGGATAGAGGCCTGGTGCACGGGTGGGGGCCGGCTGGTTTGCCCTGAAGGGTGTCCTGGATCAAGGTAAGGGTCCTGCTTGGGTGCTTGACCAGCCTGGGTGAGGGGATGATGGCTGTTTTCAGGCTGGCCACACCCCCTTTAGGGTGGGGGTCCCCACTGGGGTGCCTGGCCAGTTTGGGTGAGGGGCTGAGGGTTGTTTTCAGGCTGGCCTGCGACAAGCTCCCAGCCTCTCTTTTTTTCCTTTTTTTTTTATTCTGGGATTTATTTACCTTCTATAATTGAAACTCTGTTGCCGTCACTGGCGCTCCCAGCTCTGAGGCCAAGGCTGGCTGAAAGCAGGTATCTGGGGTTTGTTTGGCTTCTATAATTGAAACTTTGTTGCCGTCCTCCTCGCTCCAGCTGTGAGGCCGCAGCTGGCTGAAAGCAGGTATCTGGGATTTGTTTAGCTTCTATAATTGAAACTTTGTTGCTTTTGGAGCTGTTGCTTTCAGAGCTTAGAGCAGGCCGCGGCAGGCGGGGAACCTTGGCATCCTCCATCACTGGAGCAAGCAAACCTCCTGCTCGCTTCAGCTGTGTGGCTGCCTGCCGCCATCTTTGTTGGCAGTTAATTTGCATATATTGCTGATTAGCCAATGGAAAGCGTAGCGGAGGTACAGTTAATTACCCTTTTTGTCTTTTATTAGATAGGATAGAGGCCTGGTGATGGGTGGGGGCCCGCTGATTTGCCATGAAGGGTGTCCCGGATCAGGGTGGGGGTCCCCACTGGTGTGCCTGGCCAGCCTGGGTGAGGGGCTGATGGGTGTTTGCAGGCTGGTCACATCCCCTTCAGGGTGGGGGTCCCCACTGGGATGCCTGGCCAGCCTGGGTGAGGGGCTGATGGCTGTTTGCAGGCTGGTCAGGCCCCCCCCCCCCAGTGGGGACCCTCACCCCATGGAGGTTTGGCCAGCCTGCATGAGGGGCTGATGCCTGCTTTCAGGCTGGCCACACCCCCTTTAGGGTGCTGGGTCCACTGGGGTGCCTGGCCAGTCTGGGTGAGGGGCTGAGGGCCGTTTTCAGGCTGGCCAACCCCCGCGGCGATGGAAACTCCCAGCCTCTCCTTTATTTTATTTTATTTTTTTTATTCTGGGATTTATTTACCTTCTATAATTGAAATTTTGTAGCCTTGAGAGGAGCTCAGAGCTGGCCAGGGGGGACGGGAGGGAAGCCTCCTGCTTGCTCCAGCTCCGTGGCCACAGCCGGCTGAAAGAAGGTATCCGGGGTTTATTTACCTTATATAATTGAAACCTTTTTGCTTTGAGTGGAGCTCAGAGTCTCTGCGGCAGGTGGGAAGCTTGGCTTCCTCCATCATTGGGGCAACCAAGCCTCCTGCTTACTCCAGCTCCATGGATGCCGGCTGTCATCTTGGTTGGATTAATTTTCATATAGTCGCTCTGATTGGCTGGTGGGCGTGGCTTAACGCGTAGCAAAGATATGGTCAATTTGCATGTTTTTCTTTTATTAGTGTAGATATATATAATTAGGTCTTCTGCAGGCGTAGAAAATGTTAGTTATTTTTATTTATTTATTTTTTAATATACTTTTATTGATTTCAGAGAGGAAGGACAGGGAGAGCGAGATAGAAACATCAGTGATGAGAGAAAATCATTTTTTAAAAAATTATTATTGTTCAGATTGTTACAGTTGTTCCTCTTTTTTTCCCCCATACCTCCCCTCCACCCAGTTCCCACCCCCCTCTGCCCTTACCCCCCCCTCCTGTCCTCATCCATAGGTGTGCAATTTTTGTCCAGTCTCTTCCTGCATCCCCACACCCCTTTTCCCCTGAGAATTGTCTGTCCACTCCCTTTCTATGCCCCTGATTCTATTTTATTCACCAGTTTATTTTGTTCATCAGATTTTTTTATTCACTTGATTTTTAGATTCACTTGTTGATAGATATGTATTTGTTGTTCATAATTTTTATCTTTACCTTTTTCTTCTTCTTCCTCTTCTTAAAGAATACCTTTCAGCATTTCATATAATACTGGGTTGGTGGTGATGAACTCCTTTAGCTTTTTCTTATCTGTGAAGCTCTTTATCTGACCTTCAGTTCTGAATGATAGCTTTGCTGGGTAGACTAATCTTGGTTGTAGGTTCTTGGTATTCATCTCTTTGAATATTCTTGCCATTCCCTTCTGGTCTGCATAGTCTCTGTTGTGAAGTCAGCTGACAGTCATATGGGTACTCCCTTGTAGGTAACTAGCTGTTTTTATCTTGCTGCTTTTAAGATTCTCTCTTTGTCTTTTGCTCTTGACATTTTAATTATGATGTGTCTTGGTATGGTCCTCTTTGGATTCCTTTTGTTTGGGGTTCTATGCGCTTCCTGGACTTGTAAGTTTATTTATTTCACCAGGTAGGGGAAGTTTTCTGTCATTATTTCTCCAAATAGGTTTTCAATATCTTGCTCTCTCTCTTCTTCTGGCACCCCTATAATTCGGATGTTGGTACGCTTGAAGTTGTCCCAGAGGCTTCATATTTTTGGATTCTTTTTTCTTTTTTCTTTTCTGGTGGGTGTTTTTTACTTCTCCGTACTTCAAATCTTTCACTTGATTCTTGCAATCCTCTGGTCTGCTTTTGGAAGTCTGTATAATATTCTTTATTTCAGTCAGTGTATGCTTAATTTCTAGTTGGTCCTTTTTCATATCCTCGAGGGTCTCGCTAGACTTATTGAGAGTCTCACTAGACTTATTGAGGGTTTTACTAAATTTATCAGCGGTTTCTAGAAAATTCTTGAAAAACCTTAAAACCGTGGTTTTGAACTCTATATCCAGTAGTTTGCTTTCCTCCATTTCTGTCATTTTTGACCTGTTTCTTTGTCTCTGCATTTTGGCTGCTTTCCTGTGTTGATAGAGTGATTTTTTGTGCTAGGTGTCCAATAGGGCCCAGTGGCTCAGCCTCCTCAATTACCTGAGGTGGACACTCTTGGTGCACCCCTTTGTGGGATGTTTGCACAGTCTTGTTGTAGTTTAGCCTTGATTGTAGTTGGTATCCTGGGAGGAATTGACCTCCAGGCCAATTGGCTGTGAGATTCAGCTGTGTCTACAGTGGGAGAACTTCTGTGCTGGACACGCCCTTATGGGGCAAGACTTGTTTCAGTGGGGCTTTGGTCCTCACTGAGTCTGCCCCCTGAGTGTGTCCCTTATGGATCTGAGAGGTTGTAATCTGGATGGTCCCACTCTGACCACTGGGTACACTGGCACTTGGATCTCTAAGGAGATGCTAATTTAGCCTCTGCCTGAGGCTACCCAGCAGGAGCTATGGAGAGATCTGCTGATTCCTCTTCTTTGTTTGGGATTTGGAGGTCCCCAGATGAGTCCCAGCTGTGAAGCAATGCAATCTGCTTTGAGGCCTTGGGCCTTCTTTTGGATGATCTGTGTCTTTCTGACCCAGCTGCAGTTTGTTAGGTAATTTTAGATTGTAAAGGGCCAGGTCATTCATATGCAAAAGCCTCTGTGCACAGCTTGGGTGGGGCGGTGTCTCAGGGAATCAACAGGGTGGAGCAAACAGCTATGGCTGATCCTCAACCCTAACCTGAGAGGTCCTGGGTCTCAGTGTCCCACGGTAATTGCTGCAAGCACCTCTGAGAGAAAGCTGCCCTCGAGTTCTGCCCGCTGCCAGACAGTCCAGTTTCTCCCCAAATGAGTCTGGGTCCCCAGAGACTCACCCAGAACTGGAGTCAGGGCTGTCGGGAGCTTTAGACTCCCTCCTGATTGAAAAAGATAACCGAATCCTCAGTTGCCAGCCCTTTCCGCGCGTGCCTCTGTACCTCTGCACTTCCGCACCTCCTCTGAGTCTCAGTGTGCTTTTCTCTTTCCTTCTCGTTGTAGAATTTCCCCTCAGCCAGCCTTCCTGTGGTTCTGGATGATGTCCGTTTTGTCTTTTAGTTGTATTTTTGAAGTGGTTGTGCGAGGCAGCAATTTTAGGTGTTTACCTATGCCGCCATCTTGGTTTCTGCGAGAGAAAATCATTGATCCATTGCCTCCTGCATACTCCCTGCTAGGGATCGAGCCAGAGCCCACAACCCGGATGTGTGCCCTGACTGGGAATTGAGCCATGACCTCATGGTTCACACCAGCCAGGCTGTTAGTTATTTTTCTAACCCATATACATTTGACTCTTCAAAGAAAATGTTTCAAAATTAAAACTTGCCCAAGGCAGTCTTGTAATTTTTCTTTTAAAGAGAAGAGCAAAGAAAAGCACCTTGTATGGCATCTACACTTACCATTCACTATCTCCTACATATGTGTGACATGTATGGCAGTTTTAGCTTAGGCCAGTGTACAGGTATACACACACCTTTCTTTTTAAATCACACTGCCTGATTTTATTTTCAGCACACATTCTAATTTTTCTAAGTCAAAGAAATCATAGCATTTCTCTACTTTCTATAAATGTACAGATGTACCATGCTGTCAGTCAAGTTGCTTGAGCAATTTTAGACATTTAACCTGGTTATTGCCTAGTTGGTATAAAATGAATGTACTTGTGGTACTAACACTATTCCTGATTCACCATTTTGCTTTTAAATTGCCTTTTCAATGTCATTTGTGTCATCCGTTACTGGCAATTTAGATTTAAAGCATCATTGTTTAAAAAAATATTCAAATAAAAATTGAAGTACATCTTTGTTCTTGCCACTGAATCAAATACTATGTTGCATATGTAAAAGAAACAAAATAGATCCTACCAGCCTGAGGATACAATACTGAACTTTAAGTAAATGTGAAATAGCATAGTGATAAAGCATATATGAATTTTTTCAACAAAAGTAAACTACAGATGTTTATGGAATTCTCTATTAACACAGCTATGCTAAATGAATCATGGGCTATTTAAAAACTCCACTGTGTGTTAAGTATTCTTTTACTTTTAAAAATTCAAATAAAGATTAGGTCAGAGTTCTGTGTGAACTACTTGCTCAGGTATCAGATTGACTGTATTGTACTATCTATTTCCTAAATTTGCAATTAGTTTATTTTCACTGTTTGGGTCATTTACAAATGTGGATGGTTAGGGAAACTTGTGTTAGAACTCTCTAAATTTGGGTCTGAGAAAACAAAAACAAAAACCAATGATTTTTTAGTGAATGAAAAAATGTTAGGTAGTATAGTAGATACATATTTTTTTCTTTCTGGGAAACAAATCATATTCCTATGTTGAACCAGTTAACATTAAAGGTTTAAGTTAATTGAGTACATCTAACAGCCTTAGTATTTTTTTTTTATTTTAGAAAATTTTTTAAAAATATATTTTATTGATTTTTTACAGAGAGGAAGGGAGAGAGATAGAGAGTTAGAAACATCGATGAGAGAGAAACATCGATCAGCTGCCTCCTGCACATCTCCCACCAGGGACGTGCCTGCAACCAAGGTACATGCCCTTGACCGGAATCGAACCTGGGACCCTTCAGTCTGCAGGCTGACGCTCTATCCACTGAGCCAAACCGGTTTTTTGCAGCCTTAGTATTTTTATAGAAAACTTTATGAGGACCTTTATTCTTATTTCAGAGGACAAAATCTGGTTGGGCAGAACACATTATATATTTTTTAAATTTCATCTTGGGCTCAGCTTCCAAATAATATATGTTTGTTTGTTTCAGTTGTTAATGCTAAAAAACAAACTGATTTAATATAAAGTTAATTAAAATACAGTTAAAGAGGTAGATCAGGTACAACACTTTTCCAACAAGGAATTTTAGTTCCAATAAAGAAATGAGACTTTGATTAGCTGTGCTATACTTTGTCTTCTCAGTATGGAGCAGTAAGATTTTGATTGCATGGTTTTTAGTCATTTATTGAACATCCTTTTTTTGCTCTAGTGATCCACCTAATTTGGGTTTCTTTCTGTTGTTTTTAAAGGTGTATTTATCCTATCTAAAAAGAGAGAAGCATGGTAATTAGCCGTACGTCTGCTACCCTTCCCATTGGCTAATCAGAGCAACATGCAAATTAACTGCCAGCCAAGATGGCGGCCGGCAGCAGGCAGCTTGAAGCGAACATGAGGCTTGCTTGCTTCAGTGACGGAGGACTCCAACGTTCCCCGCCTGCCGCTGCCGGCCTCTGAGCTTACAGTTTGAAACATTGTTACAAATATAGAAGCTAAACAAAACCCCAGAAACCTGCTTTCAGCCAGTCGGGATCTCAGAGCTGGAGTTGAAACAGTGTTTCGATTATAGAACCCAAACAAACCAGATACCTGCTTTCAGCAGCGGAGGCCTAAGAGCTGGAGCCAAGCCTCAGAGCAAAAGCTGGCCCAGAATAAAAAAAGAAAAAAAAGAAAAAAAGGAGCAGTTGGGAGCTTCAGTCACCTGCCAGCCTGAAAACAGCCCTCAGCCTCTCACCCAGACTGGCCAGGCACCCCAGTGGGGACCCTCACCCTGAAGGGTGTGTGACCAGCTGCAGTCATCATCCCCTCATCTAGGCTGGCCAGGCACCCAAGTGGGGACCCCTACCCTGATCCAGGACACCCTTCAGGGCAAACCAGCCAGCCTCCACTCTTGCACCAGGCCTCTATCCTATATAGTAAAAGGGTAATATGCCTCCCAGCACCGGGATCAGTGGAGCCACGAGGCCTCCTGCCACCGGGATCAGCATGACAGGGGGCAGCGCCCAAACCCCCTGATCGCCCTGCGGCTCTGTGTGTGACAGCGGGTGAGGCCACAACCTCCCTATCCGCCCTGCTCTGTTTGTGACAGGGGAAGGCGCCCCAACCCCCTGATCAGCCCTGCTCTGTGCCTGATAGAGGGGAGCTCCCCAAGCCCCTGATCGCCCTGCTGCTCTGTGTTTGACAGGGTTCAGTGCTCCATACCCCTGATTGGCCCTGCTCTGTGTGTGACAGGGTGCGGCGCCCCAACACCCCCCCCCCCCCCACGGGCCTGCTCTGTGTGTGACGGGGTAGAGTCATAACCTCCCCATCGGCCCTGCCCTGAGTGTGACAGGGTGCGGTGCCCCAACCCCCTGATCCGCCCTGCTCTGTGTGTGACAGGGGGTGGTGCCCCAACTTCCCTATCGGCCCTACTCTGTGAGTGACAGGGGGTGCTCCCCAACCCCCTAATCGACCCTGCTCTGTGCGTGACAGGGTACGGAGCCCCAACCCCCCTAATAGGCCCTGCTCTGTGAGTGACAGGGGGTGGCGCCGCAACCTGCCCATCAACCCTGCCTTGAGTGTGACAGGGGGCGGTGCCCCAACCCCCCAATCTGCCCTACCCTGAGCGTGACTGAGGGTGGCATTGCAACCTCCCAATCCTCCCTGCTCTGTGCATGACAGGGGCTGTGCCCCAACTCCCCAATCGGCCCTGCTCTGAGCCTGTCCAGGGGCTGCACCTATGGATTGGGCCTGCCCTCTGTCACCCGGGAGCAGGCCTAAGGCAGCAGGTTGTTATCTCCCGAGGGGTCCCAGACTGTGAGAGGGCACAGGCCGGGCTGAGGGACCCCCTCCCCCCCCGAGTGCATAAATTTTTGTGCACTGGGCCTCTAGTCTTTCTGTAAAGTTGGTCTTTAGAAATAGAGATCAGTTCTTGGAATCAAAATTGTTTTTCTTGTGTTATTGAATGAATAAAAAATGTATACATAAACGAAGGTCCTTACTCTAGGAGAGTAAAGGTGCATAAGACACTTCCCTGGACTTCAGTGAGCTTGCTATTTATTTATTTATTTCAGAGGTTCTTATGTTGGGTTTGTGGACTGAAGGGCTTCAGGGTGTATATATATATTTGTGGTTTATTGTGGCATCTATAGATTTCATCATATTTTTAAAAGGCTCTGGATTCCTACAAAAGCTGAAGAAGGCAGGACACCTAACTATAATTTAGTGCAATAAATGCTGTAATAAAAAGGTCTTTGGGAGGTTAGCATAAACATTGGACTCCCACTATGTTCTACACAGGACCCTTTGTCTTGTTCCATGCTACTAAATCTCTTGTAAAGAGTATAATGATTAGTATATAGTGTGATGTTTGTATCAGCGAGGGTCCTGGTAGTAACAGATGGATGGCTTTTTTTGAAGATAGTTTAATGGACTATTTGCAGAGGTGTGGGCCTGGTTAGGTAATAAAAAAGGGATGATAATTCTGTCAAGGACTTGGAACAGTTGGAAACTGTTACCCACCCAGGCAAAGCGGCAACGGAGGTGATGTGAATTGTATTCCAGAACTCAAGAGTTGTTGGCATGGAAGAAGAACCACTAAATAGGAGCTGTGTCCAAAGAGGAAACATAGCTGGGAATAATTTGTACTATTATTTCTATCTCCTTCCATTTTTTGCTTTTCTGCTGATGCTTTCTGTTGAGAAAGGCAAGGTCACATGCACAGGTTTTTGACTTTGCTCTGCCTACTTGAGCTTCCAACACTTCCTTACTAAAAGATGAGGAGCCACTCTGACTTTGCTCCGTTTATCACCTTCGTGGGACTATTAGTCCCTGCTTCAGGCTCTCTAAGTGGTCTTTGTTCGGCTTAAAGCAGTCAGGGTCCTCAGACATGCCTCCAGCTTTCAGTATTTTAGAATCCATGGGTGGGAGGGAGTGGGGTGGTGGGAGGGGTGATGGGTCGTTCTGCTGCAGCATTAGAGCATGCTCCGAGGCTCGTTTCCTCTTGACCACTGTCAGGGCACCCACTAGCTATAAGGGACCCATGCACACACTTGGTGCTGGCCTTGCTCTGTTTCTCCTCTATGTGAGTAGAGCATTGTTCTATTCAGTACTTGACTGTGTTGTGTTTTCTTTTGCAACCTGACACCGAGATATAATGGGCAGAGGTATTTGGAGTCCTGTGGTGGGATTGGTAAACCAAGTGTAGCATTCTGTTCCACATGTAGTCCTTAGAGATAAGGGAGGCAGAGCTACAGAATAAGGCAAAGAAGGGTAGAAAACGTTCTATAGGGACAAATGGAGAATAATCAACAGAGTGTTAAATACTTACTTGTTCATTTAAATTGAATTTTTATTGTTAAACACAATTTAGCCTTACATATTATTAGATTAAAATGAAAAATGAGCAAATGCCTCATAGCTTAATGTTTCTGATAGAAATACCTTAAAATAAAAATCCCTTTGGAATTGTAGAGGCAACTATTTGTTTCATATGTTTTGAATAGTTGAAATAGTAAAAATGATGCAATAATTATTAATCTATAAAAATGTGAAATTAGGCCCACCCTGTGTGGCTCATTTGTTGAGCGTCGACCTATGAAGCAGGAGGTCTCAGTTTTTTATTTTTTTACTTTTAGGTTCTCTAGCCAGGTTCTAGCCAGGATCTCCAGCCAGGTTCTGTCCAGGATCTCCAGCCAGGTTCTGTCTGGAGGTCTCAGTTTGATTCCAGGTCCGGGCACATGCCCAGGTTGTGGGTTTCAAGCTTGATCCCCAGTGGGGGTCATGGTTCTCTCATCATTGATGCTTCTGTCTCTCCCTCTCTGAAATCAATAAAAACATTTAAAATGTGAAATTAGGATAACTCAATTTTTTAAGGTTTTATATTTTTGAAATAATGCATTTTTCATAATGTGGAAATTTGAATTATTTAATCCAGAGAACTGCATTTTCTCGAGGCTACCTCAAAAAGCACTTCTATGAATTTTCTCAGACAAATTTAAATGTTATAAAACATTATTCATATTTCTGTTATGCCACTTACATTGAACTAGAGGCCCAGTGCACGGATTTGTGCACTGGTGGGGGGCGTGGCCTGTGGGGATCGGCCCGCTGTGGGAGTGCCGCTCATCCTGGTCAGCCAAGTGGCTGTGGACCCGCCCTCTGAGTGGCTACTCCCTCTGTGGGAGTGCCGCTCATCCTGGTCAGCCGAGCGGCGCTCCCACTGTGGGTGCACACTGACCACCAGGGAGCAGCTCCTGCGTTAAGCATCTGCCCCCTGGTAGTCAGTGCGCATCATAGTGACTGGTTGACCGTTCATTCTGCTCATTCTGCCATTCAGTCGCTGGGCTTTTATATATATGGGCAATAGCTAGTTGTTTTTACCATATGCCAAGTCTCTATGCTGTCATTTACATACATTAATATATTTTTATTGATTTTAGAAAGCAAGGGAGAGAGAGAGAGAGAAAACATCAGTGATGAGGGAGAATCATTGATTGGCTTCCTCCTGATTATTCCTGCTTTTAAAAGATTTTTGTTGGCTCTGACGTTTCACACCACTAATCCAACAAAAAGATTTCTATGGTATATCTCCTTAATTCTCCTTAATTCTGTATCCATACTAAGGGAGGCTTGGAAATATATGTCTGACTAAAAATGGAATTCTTGATCCCATAGAAGAAAAGGAGAATGGATATGGGTGGGGCAACCATTGATCTCTGATACATAAACCTTTTTATGTTGTGGTGCACCTATTTTCCTAAAGTGATTAGTGTGGTGTGAGAGGTAAATCCATAAGATCCAGCAGAATTATTATTATTATTATTTTTATTGATTTTAGAACAAGAAGAAGGGAGAGAGAAAGAGAAATATTGATTTGGTGTTTCACTTATTTATGCATTCATTGATTGGCATATTGGGATGATGCTCTAACCAACTTAAGATGGAGGGCTGAGACTGAAAAGCATATAATAATATGGGGTATATACTAATTTAAAATAGATTTTTATCAGAATGAGCTCATAACTTTAGATTCTGAACTCTTGACTCTTGCTTAATAATTTTTACATCATTCTAGAAAGGTAGAAATAGACTAGCTTTTAAATTATTTACATTTTAAATAGTTTTTGGAAGTTTGACATATTTACTAAATATGCATGTAATGTTTTACTAAATTTTTACATATAATAAATGCCATTGAGTATTGCAAGTGTAATGTAGTAGGAAAAATGTGCCTTTTATCTTTATAGAAGATAAATATATTAAACCCACTGTTAAGAATGGTCTGTAGAAAACATTTTAGCAATAAGTAATATAAAAGCTCTAGGTTAGAATGAATTCAAGTTTATGAAAATTAAATGAAACTCTAGAATTATTTTAGTTCACTGAAAACTGATTTGGTGTACAGGAGATATAATCCCATTAACTACAGATTTTTTTAAGTTCTGTTGTCAGAAGAAATTGAAGAAAATGTAGTATTTAACATAATTATTTACATTATTAAAAATGATTTACTTTTAAAACCCAGTGTGTAATACTGTAAGTGATTATTATTTTTCCTCCACAGGCAAGAAGCTTCATAGCTGTAGGACTGGGTGTTGCAGCTTTTGCATTTGCAGGTAAGATAAATAATGGTTACTGCCGGGAGCCGGTCCATCCTTGCTGTTTCAAGGGACCTGGCATATATGGCATACTGTTCTTAATATGTTTGCTCACCTTCTTGGCACTATGTGTTTTAACCAAGGTCACCTCTCTGAGAAAGGTTGTTTCCCCAGGTAGGGATTTTCCCCTGAAGTTAGGGAGGGAATAAAACCCCTTAACTAAGTGCCAGGCGGGTAATTAATCACTTTAACTACAATCATGCTTAAGCTACATAATCTTTACTCCCTGGAATGGAGATAAGAAACGCCCTAACCTTTGGAATAGAGATTGATAGGATTGGAATCAACTGGTATAAATACAGATGTAACAAGACAACAGGACACAGAACCTACACACAGAACCTAGACACAGAACCTAGACACAGAACCTAGACACAGAACCTACACAGAACCTAGAGACAGAAGAACTTCGCTGGAGAGAACATGGCAAAAGATCCTGGACAGAAACTGGCCACAGAACCTAGTGAGAGAACCTGGCTGAAGAACCTAGAGACAGAACCTGGCTACAGAACTTGGCTGGAGAACCTAGCAAGAGAACATGGATACAGAACCTGGCTGGAGATCCTAACCAGAACTTCGCTGGAGATCCTGGCTAGAGATCCTGGCTAGGCTGCTGATCAACTGAACACTGTCTCTGTGTCATTCCTTCTTCGCCGACTCCGTCCACACCTTTGGGGACCCCTGGACCTGCTGGGGTTGGACCCCTGCAGGTTACATATGAATAAATGTTATAAAATAAATTTTTCAAAAATCACTCCTTAATAAGCAGACTCTTCGTATTCTGAGGTTTTGGGTTTTAAGACATTATACATTCCTATTCTCTTCACCATTTGTAATTATTGACCATTTCTCAGTGTAGCAAAATCTAGATAAACTAAGTAGTGAAGAAAAGTGATGATACAAAAGTTAGGAAAACTAGCCCCGATAATAGTGGATCTTCCTGGCAATTTTTTAGTCTGAGATATTGTGTACTATAAATAAAACATCTTTAATATGAAACAGTATAATTGGTATGGGGTTTCTTTATTCTTCCATATTTATTTCTTCTTGAAGGTAGGATTAAACATTTCCTGAGCTGTCAGTTCTTTCTGGTGAGTGTAGTTGTTCCCTGTAGTGTATTTATTACTTCATTTTAAAAATATTGGTGTATTGTCTTTGATAAACTGCCAAAATCACTTTTTTTAGAAGGAACAGTTATAAAGAGTTAAAGCAAAATTGCTGTCTCTTCAATTTATAGAGTCATCAACGTACAGTTTTAAATTGCATAGCTACTCCCTAATTAGTGTTTATCTAAGAGCATTTCCTTGTTGATAAAAATTTACAATATTTTGTTTTAGCATTTGTATCTAAGTTCCATGGATTTGCTCCTGTTAATTGAATGATCTTTTGGGTGAATTTAGTTTCCATTGTGGTTATTTGTGTTTATTGAAATCCAATAGAAAACTGAGCAAACCAAAAAAGATTTTTGTTTTGTTTCATGTACTATTTAATTTTGTCCATGTCTTGTTTAAAGCACCTTAACAATAAGACCTTTAAAATCAAGAAGATCTGTGATTCAGATTCTCTTGGTCTTTATGCCATCAAGATCTTGTGTCTCATTATATACATTACTGAATTTTCCTGAGAAGAATATTCTATCTAAATAGAATTCTGGTAAACTTGCCACATAACCATAAAACAATTTTAGTAATAATAATTATAGGAGAATGGGCATAGTTATTTCAAATTCAGATGTAAGATTTTTATTTGAAATTAGAGAAAGATGTACGTTTGCCAGGGCCTTTCTAAAATCAGAATTGGTATTTATATTCTGTGCATACCACACTGTTGCCAAATTCCTATTACTAAATAGAATCCTATATAATAAAACCCTAATATGCAAATTGTCCCCTCGAGTGGGAGTTCAACCAGGGGGCGAGGCCGGCTGGCCAACCACCTGTGGATCCTCCCCCAGGCTGGCCCCATCCCCAATCGGCCCCCCCCCACCCCGAGCGGGGGTGGGGCCGGCCCACCAGCCACCCTCAGCCCCTGCCCCTGGCCAGCCCCAAACAGGGCAGGCCAGCCGGACCCTACGCATGCATGAATTTGTGCCCTGGACCTCTAGTCTATATATATATATGTATATATGTATGTGTATGTATATATATATCCTATCTAAGAAAAGACAAAAAGGGTAATTAACCGTACCTCCACTACGCTTCCCATTGGCTAATCAAGGCGATATGCAAATTAACTGCCAAGAAAGATGGCGGTTAATTTGCATACACACAATGATGGGAGGCGAAAGGGGAAAGACAGAAGAACGGTGATCGGCAACCCAGGCAGCAGGCAAGAGCTAGGGGGCGGGCAAAGGCTGCCTTTGCCCTTACCCCAGCTGGTGATCGCCATCAGAAAGCCGGGCAGCAGGCCAGGCGACACCCCCTGACCGGGGTGCTGGCTGCCTGCGGCCGGTGATCGCCATGGCGATTGGAGGGAGAGAGAGCCGGCTGGCCTGTGGCCCCGTGATCGCCATGGCAATCGGAGGGCGAGCCGGGGCACAGGCCAGATGGCAACCCCAGACTGGGGGTCTGGGTTTGCTGGCTGGCCTGCGGCCCTGTGATCCCCATGGCGATCGGAGGGAGAGAGAGCCTGCGGCCCGTGATCCCCATGGTGATTGGAGGGAGAGAGAGCCGGGACGCAGGCAAGGCAGGAACCCCGGACCTCTGAGGGCCGGGTTGCCGGCTGGCCTGCGGCCCCGTGATCCCCATGGTGATTGGAGGGAGAGAGAGCCGGGGCGCAGGCCAGGCGGCACCCAGGCACCCCAGCATCTGACATGCAATGGTTGGGGATGAAATGACTTTTCCCACCCACATCTGCAAATATCTTGGGGAAGGCATCACTGAAGAGTTCACAACTTTCTTACTTGGCAAGGAAGAAAAAAGTTGGCAACGGAAACAATCCCTTACATCAAAGTTAAGGTCCCTCTGAGTAAAAAAGAATATTTCCAATGTAAAGGAGGGAGCAGGCAAAAATAATAGGTTCTCATGACTTCCACTGAAGATTGAGCATATGACAGAGTCAAAACGAACATACAAATAAAACAGACAGTGGACATTCAAATGACCTGAATCAACTGTCACTGTTTGTCCCAATAGCAGCAATGCTTATGTGATAATACAGTTTAACAAACATGCAAAACAAGTCACATGATAAGAGAGGTTCGGCTTCTAAAGTAAATTGAATGTGTTCTTTTAAAATTCTAATGTCCTTCCCTCTGACTATAATTCTTAATTTTCCAATCAGAAAATTACCCCAGGTGATCCAGTAACATGTACAACTCCAGTAACCTAACTTATTTAAAAAAACAAACATCCCAACCATTTTTAAAATATTTAAATTGATACTTTAGTGTTAAAATTATAGAAGATATTTAGATCCAAATATATTTTCTGAATAGAAAATATTTCAGTTTTTGATTTAAAAAAAATAAACATAAAAAATATATAAGTGATACATTTTCCCCAGGAACTCTGAATTAGTACCTTTCCCTCTAACTTTCTTCAAATTAAGGGAATTTATGGAGTTCCCTATACTGCACAAGTTTTAATGAAAGAAAATAAGACTTTCTAAGAGCATCAAATATATGTTTTCTTATTTACAAACATATACACTCTTCTCTCTCTCTCTCTCTCTCTCTCTCTCTCTCTTTAAAACATATTCTTACTGATTCAGAGAGGAAGGGAGAGGGAGGGAGAGAGAGAATCATTGATTGGCTGCCTCCTACACACCCCGTACTGGGGATCAGGCCAAAACCTAGGCATGTGGCCTGACCTGGAATCAAACTGTGACTTCCTGGTTCATAGGTCGATGCTAAACCACTGAGCCACACCCGCCGGGCTCAATTCTTATTTATAAATTCATTCCAAGGACATAGACAGCTTGAAAAGCTTTGGAAGCAGTTTCAAAAAAAAAAAACTAGCTTTTAAGTAACAAGAAAACAGTTATAGAAGAAAGTTTAAATTAAAAGAAAAAAATTGTTTTAGTTTATTCAAGAGTGGGAACATCCTCCCTGAAAATGTGTCCCTTGACTGTGGATGGCTGGGTGGCCTTATCACACCTTAGGAATTCAAATGCTTTTTATAATGACAAGAAAGAGAGTTTCATCTCATTTCTCTCCCAGGGTAGATGTCTGTCAACAGAAGGTGGACATCAATAAAAGGAGGGGCTTGCACAATTAATCCAGAAAGTCAGCCATCTATGAATAATCCAGAACCGAGTATTTATCTCGTCTGCCACACACCCTCCCTCCCAGCCAGTGAGCAAGATAATTACTCTCAAGTCAAGCTAAGTGCCCCCCAGTCACAGTGGCCCAATGCTGACATACAAAGCCTACAAATAATTCTCACTCTGGCATAAAAGTGACAACTTTCTTGGAAGAAAAGCAGATACTGTAAATTTCTCAAAGTCTTCCTGAAACATTTTTTAAAGTAATTTTTACTTCTTTAGAAAAAATGCATACATGGCAAGCCATTTGTAATAAAAGGCCCATTCTATAAAATTTTACCTGGTCCTACTCATATCTGCAATCATAATCATATTTACAGACAAATATATCTATACTAATAAAAGAGTAATATACTAATTAGACTGGGAGACCTTCCAGGAGACCTTCCAGATGTTCTTCTGGACAAAGCCATGGTGGCTGGGCTGAGGTAGAGGCGGTTCAAGGCCAAGAGGGGAGGGCAGTTGTGGGTGATCAGGCTGGTGGGGGGCGGGGCCGTCGGGGGTACGCAGACCAGCAGGGTGGCCAGTTGGGGGCAAGCAGGCCATCAGTGGGGGTCAGTTGGAGGTGATCAGGACAGCGGGGGGGGGGCAGTTTGGAGTGAGCAGGCCAGTAGGGGGACAGTTGGGGATGAGCAGGCCAGTGGGGAGGGAAGGTAGGGGCGAGCAGACCAGCGGGGGGGGCAGTTTGGGGTGATCAGGCTGGTGGGGGGTCATTTGGGGGCAAGCAGGCCGGCAGCGGGAGGGAGCAGTTGGGGGCGAGCAGGCCTGCAGCGGGGGGGGGGCGGGGGGGGAGCAGTTGGCGGTGAGCAGGCCTGCAGGCAGAGTGGTTAGAGGCAATCAGGTAGGCAGGCGAGTGGTTAGGAGCCAGCAGTCCTGGATTGCGAGAGGGATGTCCGACTGCTGGTTTAGGCCCAATCCCTGTAAACTGGCAGGACATTTTTCGAGGGGTCCCAAATTGGAGAGGATGCAGTCTAGGCTGAGGAACACACCCTTCCCCGTGCACGAATTTCGTGCACTGGGCCACTAGTATATATATTATATATATCCCCCCCCCCCCCCCCCGCCCCAGTGACCGAACGGCGGAATGACCAGAATGACTAGTTGACTAATCACTATGACGTGCACTGACCACCAGGGGGCAGACGCTCAACCCAGGAGCTGCCCCCTGATGGTCAGTGTGCTCACACAGTGGAAGCGCCGTGCTGCTGACCTGAATGAGTAGCTGCTTCTGCAGCAGGAGCAGCCGCTAGGAGGCCCAGGGTGAGGCTGAGTCTCTGCATCTATCAAATACCTGAGACAACCCAGACTCTGGCCTGACCCCACCAGCTGCTGTAGTCCCTCTAAAGTGTGTTCTAGAAAGAGTGCAAGGAGCTGGCATAGGCGGATGGCAAGAGGGGATGTGACTGTGGACCCCCCGGGGAGGCTGTCCTGATGGCTGAGGATCCTGGAGCACGGCTGTCCTCTGTCTAAGGATTCAATCATTTTTATTATTAGGATATCTAAGAAAGAAAAGCACAAAAATAAAATAAATGTTTAGAAGAGTAGTCATCTTCAATGAGAAATTGTTAATAAATATCCTTGGCAAATATTTCTTACATATTGCTTTTTTTAGTTTAGAGCTAACTCCATTAAAATCACTCCTGTATTGTACAGATTCTAAAAAGTATTTGCTTTCCATATATTCAAAAGTGATTATCACTGCCCTGGCTGTTTTGGCTCAGTGGATAGAGCGTCAGCCTGCAGACTGAAGAGTCCCAGGTTCTATTCTGGCCAAGGGCACCAAAAAAAAAAAAAAAAAAATGATTATCACTATATAAAGCAATACCAATAATCATTGCAGATTCATGAGTATCTTCTTGTTAAAGGACTTCATCTACAGTTTTTGTGACCTATAACATTGCATAAGAAATGTATAACATTGACATTTTTTTTTCCCCGCCCTTGACAATCCCCTGGCCTCCCCTACCCCCCATTGTCTTATGTCCATTGGTTATGCTTATTTGCATGCATACAAGTCCTTCGGTTGATCTCTTACCCCGCTCCCTCCTGCCCCCCAACCCTCCCCGGCCTTCCTGCTGCAGTTTGACAATCTGTTTGAGGCAGCTCTGCCTCTGTATCTATTATTGTTCAAAAGTTTATAATGGTCTCTATTATCCATGAATGAGTGAGATCATGTGGTACTTTTCCTTCATTGACTGGCTTATTTCACTTAGCATAATGCTCTCCAGTTCCATCCATGCCGTTGCAAATGGTAAGAGTTCCTTCCTTTTTACAGCAGCATAGTATTCCATCGTGTAGATGTACCACAGTTTTCTAATCCATTCATCTACTGATGGGCACTTAGGCTGTTTCCAGATCTTTGCTATGGTGAATTGTGCTGCTATGAACATATGGGTGCATATATCCTTTCTGATTGGTGTTTCTGGTTTCTTGGGATATATTCCTAGAAGTGGGATCACAGGGTCAAATGGGAGTTCCATTTGTAGTTTTTTGAGGAAACTCCATACTGTCTTCCATAGTGGCTGCACCAGTCTGCATTCCCACCAGCAGTGCACGAGTGTTCTTTTTCTCCACATCATCTCCAGCAATTGTCGTTCGTTGATTTGTTGATGATAGCCAGTCTGACAGGTGTGAGGTGGTACCTCATTGTTGTTTTGATTTGCATCTCTCGGATGATTAGTGACTTTGAGCATGTTTTCATATGTCCCTTGGATTTCTGAATGTCCTCTTTTGAAAGGTGTCTATTTAGGTCCTTTGCCCATTTTTTGATTGGATTGTTTATCTTCCTTTTAAAGTTAAGTTGTGTGAGTTCCCTATAAATTTTGGAGATTAAACCCTTATCAGATATGACATTGGCAAATATGTTTTCCCACACAGTGGGTTTTCTTGTTGTTTTGTTGATGGTTTCTTTTGCTGTGCAGAAGCTTTTTATTTTGATGTAGTCCCATTTGTTCATTTTCTTCTTAGTTTCAAGTGCCCTAGGAGCTATATCAGTGAAGAAATTGCTTCGGCATATGTCTGAGATTTTGTTGCCTTTGAATTCTTCTAGAATTTTTATGGTTTCCCGTCGTACATTTAAGTCCTTTATCCATTTTGAGTTTATTTTTGTGTATGGTGTAAGTTGGTGGTCTAGTTTCATTTTCTTGCATATATCTGTCCAATTTTCCCAACAACATTTATTGAAGAGACTATCTTGGCTCCATTGTATGTTCTTGCCTCCTTTGTCAAATATTAATTGAGCATATCGGTTCGGGCCGATTTCTGGGCTCTTTATTCTATTCCATTGATCTATATGTCTGTTATTGTTCCAGTACCAGGCAGTTTTGAGAACAGTGGCTTTGTAATACAGCTTGATATCTGGTATTGAGATCCCACCTACTTTGTTCTTTCTCAGGATTGCTGCAGCTATTCGGGGTCTTTTTTTATTCCAGATGAATTTTTGGAGAGTTCGTTCTAGATCTGTGATGTATGCCCTTGGTATTTTAATGGGAAGTGCATTGAATTTATAGATTGCTTTGGGCAGTATGAACATTTTAGTGATGTTGATTCTACCAAACCATGAACACGGTATGTTCTTCCATCTGTTTATGTCTTCCTCTATCTCTTTTTTCAACGTCCTGTAGTTTTCTGAGTAGAGGTATTTTACCTCTTTAGTTAAGTTTATTCCTACGTAGCTTAACTTTTTTGGTGCGATGGTAAATGGGATTGTTTTTATAATCTCTCTTTCTGAAAGTTCACTATTGTTGTATAGAGATGCCTGAGATTTCTTGGGGTTAATTATGTATCCTGCTACATTGCCAAATTCATGTATTAAGTCTAGTAGTTTTTTGATGGAGTCTCTAGGGTTTTGTATGTATAATATCATGTCGTCTGCAAATAAGGACAGTTTTACTTCCTCTTTTCCAATTTGGATGCCTTTTGTTTCTTCTTCTTGTCTAATTGCAATGGCTAATACTGCCAGTACTATGTTGAACAGGCATGGTAAGAGTGGGCATCCCTGTCTTGCTCCTGTTCTTAGCGGAAATGGTGTTAGTTTTTGTCCATTGAGTATGATGTTGGCTGTGGGCCTGTCATATATGGCTTTTATTATGTTGAGGTATGATCCTTCTACTCCCACCTTGCTGAGAGTTTTTATCAAAAATGGGTGTTGGATTTTCTCCAATGCTTTTTCTGCATCAATTGATACGACCATGTGGTTTTTTTCTTTCAGTTTGTTTACGTGATGTATCACGTTTATTGATTTGCGGATATTGTACAATCCTTGCATCCCTGGGATAAATCCTACTTGGTCATGGTGAATGATCTTTCTGATGTACTGCTGGATCCAATTTGCTAAGATTTTGTTGAGGATTTTGGCATCTATGTTCATGAGGGATATTGGTCTGTAATTCTCTTTCATTGTGTTGTCTTTACCTGGTTTTGGTATTAGGGTGATGCTGGCTTCATAGAATGAGCTTGGAAGTGTTCCTTCCTCTTGGATTTTTTGTAGTAGTCTGAGGAGGATATGTTTTAGTTCTTCCTTGAATGTTTGGTAAAACTCCCCTGTGAAGCCGTCTGATCCTGGGCTTTTGTTTGCTGGAAGCTTTTTGATGACTGCTTCAATTTCTTGGATAGTTATTGGTCTATTGAGATTTTTAGATTCTTCCTGATTGAGTTTTGGAATGTTGTATTTTTCTAGAAATTTGTCCATTTCCTCCATGTTGTCTAGTTTGTTGGAGTAGAGCTGTCCATAGTATTTTTTAACAATCATTTGTATTTCTGTGGGGTCTGTTGTTATTTCGCCTTTATCGTTTCTGATTTTGTTTATTTGAGTCTTCTGTCTTTGCTTCTTGGTGAGCCTGGCTAGAGGTTCATCAATCTTGTTTATCCTTTCAAAGAACCAGCTCTTGGTTTCATTGATTTTCTGTATTGTTTTTTTGGTCTCTATGTTATTTATTTCTGCTCTAATCTTTATTATCTCCTTCCTTCTGCTCACTCTGGGGTTTTCTTGTTGCTCTCTTTCTAATTCTTTGCTTTGTAGAGTTAGATGATTTAGTACCATTTTTTCTTGTTTTTTGAGATAGGCCTGTAGAGCTATAAACTTCCCTCTCAGGACTGCTTTCATTGTGTCCCATAGGTTTTGGATTGTTGTGTTTTCATTCTCATTAGTTTCCAGGATGTTTTTAATTTCTTCTTTGATCTCATTGGTAACCCAATCAATATTTAATAGCATGCTATTCAGCTTCCAGGTGTTTGAGTATTTTGGGTTGTTTTTATTGTAGTTTATTTCTAATATTATGCCATCGTGGTCTGAGAAGATGCTTCGTATGATTTCAGTCTTCTTGAATTTGGGGAGACTTTGCTTGTGACCCAATATATGGTCTATTTTTGAATCTGTCCCATGAGCATTTGAGTAGAATGTATATTCCGTGGCTTTGTGGGGAAGTGTTCTGAAGATGTCATTTAAGTCCATCTGATCTAGTGAGTCATTTCGGATTGCTGTTTCTTTGCTGATTGTTTGTCTAGAGGATTTATCCAGTGATGTCAGTGGTGTATTAAAGTCCCCTACAATGATTGTATTGTTGTCGATCTCTCCTTTGATATCTTCAAGGAGTTTTTTTATGTACTTGGGTGCTCCTGCTTTGGGTGCATATATGTTTACCAGGGTTATATCTTCTTGTTGTATTGATCCGTTTAGTATTATGAAGTGGCCTTCCTTATCTTTTCTTATGGCCTTCACTTTGAGGTCTATTTTGTCCGATATAAGTATTGCTACCCCAGCTTTCTTTTCCTTTCCATTTGCCTGAAAGATATTTTTCCATCCCTTCACTTTCAGTCTGTGTGAGTCCCTTATAGTGAGGTGGGTCTCTTGTAGACGGCAAATGTATGGGTCATGTTTTTTACCCATTCAGTCACTCGATGTCTTTTGGTTGGAGCATTTAGTCCATTTACATTTAAAGTTATTATTGAAAGGTACTTGTCTGTAGCCATTTATTTTTTTGTGTCGCTGTTTTCTTTCTGAGCTTCTTATTTCCTCTTTATACACCAGTCCCTTTAGCATTTCTTGCATTGCTGGCTTGTTGGTGATAAACTCCCTTAGCCTTTTTTGGCCCGTGAAGCTTCTTATTTCCCCTTCAAGTTTGAATGATAGCCTTGCTGCATAGAGTATTCTTGGATTCAGTCCTTTGCTTTGCATCACTTTGTAAATTTTTGTCCATTCTTTTCTGGCCTGATGTGTTTCTGTTGAGAAATCATTTGATAATCTAATGGGAGATCCCTTGTATGTAACTTTCCGTCTCTCTCTTGCAGCCTGTAAGATTCTCTCTTTGTCCTGAACATTTGCCATGGTAATTATGATGTGTCTTGGTGTGGGTCTTTTCGGGTTCACCTTGTTTGGTACTCTCTGGGCTTTTGTGACTTTTTTCTTCCCCACCTCAGGGAAGTTTTCTTATATTATTTCTTCGAATAGGTTTTCTAATCCTTGTTCATCTTTCTGTTGTTCTGCCAACCCTATTATTCATATGTTGTTTAGTTTCATATTGTCCCAAAGCTCCCTTAGACTCTCCTCCTGTCTTTTAATTTTTTTCTCCAATTGCAGTACAGTTTGGGTGTGTTTTGCTTCCTTGTCTTCTAATTCACTAATTCAGTCCTCCGCTTCTCCTAGTCTACTGTTGATACTTTCAATGGTGTTTTTTATTGCAGCTATATCGTTCTTCATTTCTTCTTGGTTCTTACATAATTTATTGATTTTTTTCATCTGTTTCTTCTTGCTTCTTGCATAGGTAATTGATTTTTTCATCCGTTTCTTCTTGCTTCTTGCATAAGCTGTTGATTTTTCCTCCATCCGGTTTATGTACTCTAGGGCCCTTATTCTGAATTCTTTTTCTGTCATGTTGCATTCCACTGTATCACTTAGCTGCTTTTCTGGCAATTCCTCCTTTTCTTTCCTTTGGGGGTTTCTTTGTCTACCCATGTTTGATCTCACTGACATATCTAGACGTTGAGTCGTTCAGTGGCTGCTCTCTGGGTGGCAGTGGCTCCTTGGGCTGTGGTTGCTCCCCGGGCGGTTGCCATAGCAGCTGCTCCCCAGTTGGCAGCAGCTCCTCTGGTGGGTGCTGTTCGCAGCTGTAGTGGCTCTTCTGGCTGGTAAGGGGAGGCTTCACATACAGCTGCTGTTCCTCAGACAGAGGGTGTGGTGCTCAGGAGGCTGCTGTTGCTTGGACCTGCTGCGTTGATTTAAAGGCACAAAATACAACACAACAAGGCACCACGTACCAGACACTGAACACAAATATATTCACGATATTAATAACCCCAAATAAAGGTGACCACCTGAATTAAGAGAATTAGGGGATAAGGAAGAAAGAAGAGAAAAAGATAAAAGAGATAAAAGAAAAGAAAGGAAAAGTAGGGAAAAAAAGGAGTGCAAAAATGAAGTTGCAAAAGAGGGGGGGAAGAAAAAAATAAAGAGTGAAAAGAGAGAATGAAGTAGAAGAGGGGAAGATTCTCTTTATATGAGGAGACAACTGTGATAGAACCGCCACTAATCCCAACAAATTCCAGCAACAGCTCCCTGGAGATGAATGCAAACTAGAAAAAACCAATAATATCAAAAGAGGCAAGGAAAAACAGAAGCACAAAAACAACCAGGGTGGAGGGCGGGGGGTGGAGGGAGGGGAAAAACCAGCAGAAAAAAATAAAAAGAAAAAGCAAAACAACCTCACAAACAGTCCTAAAACACACACACACACACACACACACACACACACACACACACACAAACAATATACTCAACAATCAAGCAAACAGCAACAAAACAATAGAAAGATAAAAGAGAAAAAATAATTTTGTATAGTGAAAAAAGATAAGGGATATGTGTATAAGGATATAGAGCAGTGGATTGGAAATAGGATATATACGTAGGGTGAAATTTTGACAGGAGGTAAACAGAAGGAATAGGGAAAATCTAAAGCAGGAACAGGGGAAGAGAAACAGGACAACAAAAGGGGAAAAGTGAGGGAGAGGGTTTTAGCATAGAGGTAAATTTGAGGTAGGGAAAATTGATGCTAAAGGAACAATGAAGATAGAATGGATAATACTAATCCCAAAATAAAATAAAGAGAAAATAAAATGGCACTTTAAAAAATGGTAAAATGGTAGCAGTAATAATACTGGTTAAAAATAAAAATGTAGTAATTAAAAGGGTAAAATCAGGTGATGGAAAAAGAAGAAGAAAAAAATTGGCTTCTTAGTTAAAAGGTGAAAAAAGAAAAAAATATTTGCAGTAGTGAAGGTCCTACGGTTCTTCTACTCCTCAGTCTGGCTCGCTTTAATCCTGCCAGGTATTCAGGAGAGTGCTGAATTTCCCTACGATACACTGTTCCTCCGTGTTGCAAACCACAGTCCTGATTTTAAAGCAGGCCGTATTTGTGTCCCAGACTGCCTTAATATGTGTTTAGCTAAGAGTCAGTTTGTGGCTCAGCCTCTGGGTGGCAGTGTTTTTGGGTTGGCCTCTGAGGCTATAAGGCTTCTCTATCCAGTAAGAAGGGTTTATATTCTCTGTTGCACTTAAAACTGGTTTGGGGAGGTCCACATTGACATTTTTTATTCTATAATGAACTAGAACTTGACAAATTTAATAGTCATGATAATGATATTAAATAAATTTGAAATTTGAAATAAAATATTGAAATAGTTATTGAAATGAGCTATATAAAATAAATTATCAATAAGTACTGTGGGAAGCACTTTGTGGGTATTGACTTTGATTATAGAAAATGTATTTGCTTCTATTCCTTTTGCCATTTAGGTCGCTGTGTATTTCAGATCTGGAAACCTCTGGAACAAGTAATCACAGAAACTGCAAAGAAGATTTCAACTCCTGTAAGTTAAAGACAGCTTTCATTAGAAAGCACATTTTGATTTTTAAGTATCATATTTGACAGTAATTCCAAAAAAAGTCTTGAATTTTCCAACTTTGTGGAAGGTTTACTTCTTTTATTATATCCTCAGAGAGTTTGTCTCATTTATTGATTTATATTCTTTTAAGCTTCTTGGTCACAGTTTTATATCCAACCTTTTTTATGGTTTTGACATCTAATTATTTCTTACTATTGCATTCTTTTAGTATTATAACATCAATTTTGAGGTAATTTATTTTCCTTGTTTAATTAGTATTCATTTGTTCACTTAGTGATTGTATACTGTAAACCAGTCCCTGTGCCATGAGCTGGGTATGGCTGGTGAACAAAATATATGTGGTCTCTGATCTGGTGTGGCCCACACAAGTGTTTATTTCATCCTGAAATTTGAAACTAATCCCCTTGTACTGCCACAACTGGTCATCTCGAACATAAAATTATTATTTTCCAAACTTGAAATCGGTAGGGCTTTTACATTAATCTACTAGCATCATATCTCCACTGCTGAGCTAAAGGTAAGTGATGAATAAATGATAGGTGACTTTATAGGGTGGTAAACTGGTTTGGGACCACTGGAGACAATACAAAGAGAATTCACTGAAACATCTTACCTAATAATAGACAAACATGAAATTGACCTTACTTTTGCTATGCCTTAAGCCACGCCCACCAGCCAATCAGAGCGACTATATGCAAATTAACACAACCAAGTTGGTGGCCAGCAGCCACAGAGCTGGAGCGAGCAGGAGGCTTGGTTGCTCCAGTGATGTAGGAAGCCAGCCTGCCACGGTCTGCTCTGAGCTACACTCAAAGCAACAAAGTTTCAATTATAGAAGGTAAATAAACCCCAGATACCTGCTTCCAGACACCATGGCCACGAAGCTGGAGCGAATTAAAAAATAAAGGAAAAGCTGGGAGCTTCAGTCGCCAGGGGGCTTGGTCAGTCTGAAAACAGCCATCAGCCCCTCACCCAGGCTGGCCAGGCACCCCAGCGGGACCCCCACCCTGATCCAGACACCCTTCAGGGCAAACCAGTTGGCCCCCACCCATGCACCAGGCCTCAATTCTATATAATAAAAGGGTAATAATGCAAATTGACCCTAACAGCAGAATGACTGGGAATGACTGGTCACCATGACACACACTCACCACCAGGAGGCAGATGCGCAATGCAGGAGCTGTCCCCTGATGGTCAGTGCTCTCCCTCAAGGGGAGCTCTGCTCAGCCACAAGCCAGGCTGACGGCTGCCAGTACAGCGGTGGTGGTGGGAGCCTTTCCCGCCTCCTCAGAAGCACTAAGGATGTCCGACTGCAGCTTAGGCCTGCTCCCCGCTGGCAAGTGGACATCCCCCAAGAGCTGCTAGGCTGCCAGAAAGATGTCTGACTGCCAGCTTAGGCCCAATCCCCCAGGGAGCAGGCCTAAGCCAGCAGGTGGACATCCTCCAAGGGGTCCCAGACTGCAAGAGGGCATAGGTTGGGCTGAGGGACCCCCCCGAGTGCACACATTTTTGTGCACTGGGCCTCTAGTTACAGTATTACCATTGACTTCTGGGAAATAGATGCCATCTGGGATAGATCAGTTTGGCTTGTGGCAGTTTGAGAAAGAACGTCTTGTTTTAGGAAAAGCATTACAAGTTTGTATGGCTTAGTCATAAACAACAACCTCACTTTCAAAGTATAACATACTGACAAATAATAAAACTCAGGTTGAAAAGAACTGTAAGAGATTTTACAGATCTATAAATGCATGTCTCTGATTAGAAGGAGCATGTATTTATTTTCTATTTTTCTATTTATATTTTATTCCAATAAACTATTAATAGGTAGTTAGCATTTATTCAATAAATATTCATTAAGCACCTAGTATAAACCAGGCATTATTGTGTAGAATGGGATAGAGTAATGAACCAGACAAAGACAATGCCATCTAGGACAGTGGTTCTCAACCTGTGGGTCGCGACCCCTTTGGCGGTCGAACGACCCTTTCACAGGGGTCGCCTAAGACCATCCTGCATATCAGATATTTACATTACCATTCATAACAGTAGCAACATTACAGTTATGAAGTAGCAACGAAAATAATTTTATGGTTGGGTCACAACATGAGGAACTGTATTTAAAGGGCCAGAAGGTTGAGAACCACTGATCTAGGAGCTTACATCTTTAGTGGAGACAGTTAAGAGATGAATACATAAGATATATGATATGTAGAAGTGTTGACTGAAGGTAAGAGGTTAAAAAATAACAACAGAGAGGAATCTATATTTATAGATGAGGGAAGGCCTCTGAGAAGATGAGGGAGCAGAACCTGTGAACATCTCAAGAAAGAGTTTTGTAGGCAATGGGAAATACTGCAAAGGTCCTGAGGTAGACATATGTTTAGCAGCAAGAGTAACTCCAGTGGATTATGGAAAGAGAATAGTTTGGGCCCAGATTACTTAGGGCCTAATAACTGATGAAAACTGCAGATTTTCCTTTAAGTATAATGGAACCTTATGGAAGGTTTTGAGCAAAGGGGCAATATGATTTTTTATTTAAATTGTTAATTTGTCTGTTGCATAGAATATAGACTAGATATAGCGGTTGCCAATAGGTAGTCTGTGAGGTCTGAAAGGTTGGGTGACTGCTGACTAGAATTAACCACAGTACATTGAAACCAATTAGAAGGCCTTGCGATAGTCCCGGTAATAAATTATAGTGACTTGAAATAGAATAATAGGAATGAAAAAAATACATAGTTCTTAAGTTGGTTTTTTTTCTCTTTTTTTTATTTTTTCTCTTTTTTACAAATTTTTTTTATTGATTTCAGAGAGGAAGGGAGAGGGAGAGAGGTGGAAATATCAATGATAGGGAATCATTGATTAGCTTCTCCCTGTACTACCCCTACTGGGGATTGAGTCCACAACCCTGGCCTGTGCCCTTGACCAGAATCAAACCCAGACCCTTCAGTCTGCGGGCTGACACTCTATCCACTGAGCCAAACGAGCTAGGGATCCCTATTATTTTAACTAAGAAAAAAAAGGTGAATAAATAACATAGTCTTTTTTTTAAACATTTCACATTTATTTACACCAAAATTGAATGTTTTATCACCTTTCATTCACATTTAAAATCACTCTTGCCTGGTGTTCCCTTTCTTTCTTTCTTCCTTCCTTCCTTCCTTCCTTCCTTCCTTCCTTCCTTCCTTCCTTCCTTCCTTCCTTCCTTCCTTCCTTCCTTCCTTTCTCTCTCTCTCTTTCTTTCTTTCTTTCTTTCTTTCTTTCTTTCTTTTTATTTTCTTTATTATTAAGGTACTAGTAGCTCTCTGCAGGGCCTGACCGCTCCGTGCCCACTGCCCAGAAGCTCTCCGCGGCCCAGAGGCCTATCCGTGGCTGGGAAATGCATACGACTGTTCTCAGGAACTCCAATAAAGGGCTTCCTTCCTCTTTCTCGTCTGGCTTTCACCCCTGAGCCTCTGCCACCAGCCCCTCCTGTCACACTATCCTCCACCCCCTCCACCCTCTGGCCACCCGGATGTGACCTTGCCCGGGAGTCGGGGGCCACTCGACTCTGCTCAGCTCGCCAGTTCCTTCTCTTCGTATGCAAGCATTCCAAGCCCTGGCTGGCCAGAGGCCCACCCATGGCTGGGTGCGGAATGCTTGCTTCGTCGCTGTGGGGATGAAGCAAGCATTCCACCAGGCCGCTCACATTGCCTGCTCTCAACGGCCACCGGCCTCCCCTGCCCCATCCCCCCGGGGAGGGACTGGGGGACTCCTGCGGGGCTGAGACGACTGGGTGCCACCATCTTTGTGATGGGGTGACAGTTAATTTGCATATTACCCTTTATTAGATAGGATTATATATGTGTCCTTATCCCCTGTTTGCCCTCTCCCACCCCGCTCATGCCCTCACCCCCCTGGTGCCTGTGTCCATTGGTTAAGCTTATATGCATGCATACAAGTCCTTTGTTTGATCTCTTCCCCTTTCCCCCACCCTGCCTTACCTTCCCTCTGAGGTTTGACGGTATGATCAATGCTTCTCTGTCTCTGGATCTGTTTTTGTTCATCAGTTTATGTTGTTCATTATATTCCACAAATGAGTGAGATCATGTGATATTTATTTTTCAATGACTGGCTTATTTTGCTTAGCATAATCCTCTCCAGTTCCATCCATGCTGTTGCAAATGGTAGGAATTCCTTCTTTTTTACAGCAGTGTAGTATTCCATTGTTTAGATGTACCACAGTTTTCTAATCCACTCATCTGCTGATGGGCACTTAGGCTGTTTCCAGATCTTTGCTATGGTGAATTGTGCTGCTATGAACATAGGGGTGCATATATCCTTTTTGATTGGTGTTTCTAATTTCTTGGAATATATTCCTAGAAGTGGGATCGCGGGGTCAAATGAGAGTTCCATTATTAGTTTTTTGAGGAAACTCCATACTGTCTTCCATAGTGGCTGCACCAGTCTGCATTCCCTCCAGCAGTGCACAAGGGTTCCTTTTTCTCCGCATCCTCTCCAGCACTTGTCATTTGTTGATTTGTTGATGGTAGCCATTCTGACAGGTGTGAGATGGTACCTCATTGCCATTTTGATTTGCATCTCTCAGATGAGTAGTGACTTTGAGCATGTTTTCATGTGTCTGTTGGCCTTCCGTATGTCCTCTTTCAAAAGCATCTATTTACGTCCGTTGCCCATTTTTTGATTGGGTTGTTTACCTTCCTTTTGTTACTTTGTATGTGTTCCCTATAAATGTTGGAGATTAAACTCTTATCGGTAATAACATTGGCAAGTATATTCTGCCATGCAGTGGGCTTTCTTGTTGTTTTGTTGATGGTTTCTTTTGCTGTGCAGAAGCTTTTTATTTTGATGTAGCCCCATTTTGTTTATTTTCTCTTTAGTTTCCATTGCCCTAGGACAGTGGTCGGCAAACTGCGGCTTGCAAGCCACATGCGGTTCTTTGGCCCCTTGAGTGTGGCTCTTCCACAAAATACCAACTTCTGCTCATGGGCCACGAAGTTTCAATCGCACTGTACGTGCGCGCCCGCACATGGTATTTTGTGGAAGAGCCACACTCAAGGGGCCAAAGAGCTGCATGTGGCTTGCTAGCCACAGTTTGCCGACCACTGCCCTAGGAGTTGTAAAGGTGAAGATATTGCTTTGGCATATGTCTGAGATTTTGCTGCCTGTGGATTCCTCTAATATTTTTATAGTTTACTGTCTTATGTTTAAGTCCTATATCCATTTTGAGTTTATTTTTGTGTATGGTATAAGTTGGTGGTCTAGTTTCATTTTTTTGCACGTATCTGTCCAATTTTCCCAGCACCATTTATTGAAGAGACTGTCTTGACTCCATTGTATGTTCTTGCCTCCTTTGTCAAATCTTAATTGAGCATAGTGGTTTGGGTTGATTTCTGGGTTCTTTATTCTATTCCATTGGTCTATATGTCTGTTCTTATGCCAGTACCAGGCTGTTTTGAGAACAGTGGCTTTGTAATACAGCTTGATATCTGGTATTGAAATCCCTCCTACTTTGTTCTTCTTTCTCAGGATCACAGCAGCTATTTGGGTTTTTTATTATTATTATTATTATTCCAGATTAATTTTTGGAGAGTTCGTTCTAGATCTGTGAAATATGCTGTTGGTATTTTAATGGGGATTGTATCAAATCTATAGGTTACTTTTGGTAGTATGTTGGTTCTACCAATCCATGAACATGGTAAGTTCTTCCGTCTGTTTTTGTCTTCCTCTGTCTCTTTTTTCAGGGTCCTGTAGTTTCTGAGTAGAGGTCTTTTACTTCCTTAGTTAAGTTTAATCCTAGGTATCTTTTTTTGGTGAGATGGTAAATGGGATTTTTTTAAAATCTCTCTTTCTGTAAGTTCACTATTGGTTTACAAAAATGCCATAGATTTCTTGGCATTAATTTTGTATCCTGCTATATTGATGAAATAATTTATTAAAGTCTAATAATTTTTGGATGGAGTCTTTAGGGTTTTCTATGTATAGTATGTCATCTGCGAATAATGACAGTTTTATGACTTCTTTTCCAATTTGGATTCCTTTTATTTCTTCTCCTTGTCTAATTGCTATGGCTAGCACTTTCAGTACTATGTCCAACAGCAGTGGTAAAAGTGGGTATCCCTGTCTTGTTCCTTTTCTTAGGTGAAATGGTTTAATTTTTGCCCATTGAGTATGATGTTGGCTGTAGGTTTGTCATATAAGGTTTTTATTATGTTGAGGTATGATCCCTCTATTCCCATTTTGCTGAGGGTTTTTATCAAGAAAGTGTGTTGGATTTTTCAAATGCTTTTTCTGCATCAATTGATATGACTGTGGTTTTTATCTCTCAATTTGTTTATTTGATGTATCACGTTTATTGATTTGTGGATATTGTATCATCCTTGCATCCCTGGGATAAATCCTACTTGGTCATGGTATATGATTTTTCTGATGTAATCCTGGATCCAATTTGCTACAGTTTTATTGAGGATTTTGGCATCTATGTTCATGTGGGATATTGCCCTGTAATTCTCTTTCATTATGTTGTCTTTATCTGGTTTTGATATTAGGGTAATGTTGGATTCATGGAATGAGTTTGGAAGTGTTCCTTTCTCTTGAATTTTTTGGAATAGTCTGAGGAGGAAAAGTTTTTAGTTCTTCTTTAAGTGTTTGATAAAACTCCCCTGTGATGCTGTCTGGCCCCAGGCTTTTTTTTGCTGGAAGCTTTTTGATGACTGCTTCAATTTCTTCCATAGTTATCAGCCTATTGAGATTTTTAGATTCTTCCTGATTGAGTTTTGAAAGGTTGTATTTTTCTAGGAATATGTCCATTTCCTCTAGGTTATCTAGTATTTTGAAATAGAGATGTTCATAGTACTTTTTAACAATCCTTTGTATTTCTGTGGGGTCTGTTGTTATTTATCCTCTTTCATTTCTGATTTTGTTTATTTGAGTCCTTTCTCTTTGCCTCTTGGTAAGCCTGGCTAGAGCTTCATCAATCTTGTTTAACCTTTCAAAGAACCAGCTCTTGGTTTCATTGATCTTTTGGATTTTTTTTTTGTCTTTATTTCATTTATTTCTGCCCTGATCTTTATTATCTCCTTCCTTCTGCTCACTTTGGGCTTTTCTTGTTGCTTTCTAATTCTTTAAGTTGTAGAGTGAGATGATATATTACTATTTTTTCTTGTTTTTTGAGGCAGGCCTCTAGAGCTATAAGTGTCCCTCTCAAGATGGCTTTCACTGTGTCTCATAGATTTTGGATTATTGTGTTTTCATTGTCATTCATTTCCAGGATGTTTTTAATTTCTTCTTTGATGTCTTTGGTAACCCAGTCATTGTTTAATAGCATGCTATTCAGCTTCCAATTGAATGACATAGTTCTTTAAATAAACGTTATTTATGTCTTTTCTATATTTATATATAGTAAATAGACAAAATTTTAGAAATCATTTGTCTTATGTTTTAGTTGTTCTTTAGTAGATACATTTATATTAGAGGCCTGGTGCTCGAAATTTGTGAACCTGCAGGGGCGGGGGGTGGCACTCTCAGCCTTGCCTGCACCATCTCACAGTCCAGGAGCCCTCAGGGAATGTCCCCTTGGGGAGCAGGCCTAAGCCATCAGTCACACATCCTTGGCCCTGCTGCAGAGGCGGGAGATGCTCCTGCCACTGCCGCTACACTTGCCATCCATGAGCCTGGCTTCTGGCTAAGCGGTGTTCACCCTATAGGAACGCACTGACCACCACAGGGAAGCTCCTGCTTTGAGCGTCTGACCCCTGGTGGTCAGTGGGTGTCATAAATGCTTGGCCGATTAGCATATTAGCCTTTTATTATATAGGATCATAAATAGAAGACTCCCAGCTTTTGTAGAACTACATTCTTTTACATTGTAAAGGATGTGAGAGCAAGAAAATGACAAAATTTTCACTTGTCTGTGGAGGCTCATAGATAAGATAGATTAGTTCAAGAGTTATCCTGGGTATACTGAACTTGGCATCTGCATTTCGTAAGGAGAAAGAAATGGTGCATGCTCCCTTTCTCTTTCCTGTGGGTTTCAAGTTAAGAAACATGACTTTTGATAAATGGTGCCTGTTTTCCCAAAGTACTTGAAGTTTACAGTGAAACAGAATATCTTTATAAAATTTCTCTTAAAACCTTATTTGCTTCCTTTACACTTTAATATCATCTTGTTCTTAAATCTCTTGTTTCTTTTTCTCATACTTTTTTTGTTCTTTTTTTCATTTGGCTGGAATACTGCCTAGAGTAATTTTTCCTATGAGATTCATGGATGATAAATGTTTTAAGTTCTTTGTTAAACTATTTGTTTCTTTCGCCTTCACTGTTAATTACCTTTAGATGCTGGCTCCTTGGAGTCTGGTGGAGCCAGTATTAGAGAAGTATAGTCATCTTCCCTCAGATTGAATCTCAGTGCCCTTGTGCATGCTTTCCTGTGTACTTGCAGCCAGATATTTTTGGCACTCAGACTCTCAGCAGATTTCCTGGTGTCTTTATTCCTTGGTACTCTTTTAATTTTCTTTTGTTGTTTGTGCTTTTGGTTTTTAGGTTTTGGTGATTTTTGTTTGTTTAGCTCTGCAAATTTAGGGGATTTTTTCTTTATTACTGATGTTCTAAAACTTTAAGGAATTATTAGTGAGTCTTAACTATGTGAAATTATCTATTGTTTTGTAAGATTCTCTTATATATTTTTTGTTTGTTATATTTTTCTGTTGTCTCTCTTTTCTGCTCCTGGAACTCTTATCAGAAAGATGTTTGTTGGATCTCTTAGTCTATCCTTTATATCTCTTAACATCTTATCTCTTATTTTCTATCTCCTGTATTTTTTCATTCTACATTCCACAGTATTTCCAGAGATTATTTTCTAGATCACCAGGCTGGCCTTTGACAATGGCCATTCTGTTATTCAGTCCATCCAGTAAATTTTTTTACATCAATAATTATTTATTATCCAAGAATTTTTCTTGTTTCTTTTTCATAGCAACTTATTCTTTTATGAATGCATTATTTCTTTGAATATCTCTAAAAGCACTAAATCGCATTTTTTTTCTTCTGCTTCCTTATTTATCTTCTTCCTTAAAAGCCAGTTATTAACTGTTCATCTTCTTTTTCTTGAAGGAAATATTTATTGCATATTATTAGTGATGATGCTTTATAGCAAAATTAAATGGATACACTTCTCGCAAACATAAACTGGAAATCCAGGCATCTATCAAATTTATATACTGAACCAAAGTTCTGTTTTCAGAATTCAGCAGTCAATCATTATTCTGGTCCAGGGCCACCACTCCACGATTTCTTAGTGTTGAGGATCTTGTCAGTAATTTGAACAAAATCTCTTTATGTGTGACAGTTGTTTCCTACATAAAACTCTTTTAGGGGCACAGTTATTTCATCCTTTTGCTCTAATTTACTAGTTGGCTCAGAGATTTCGTTTGTTGAGACATCTTTTGTTTTACTTCATCATCTAATAGTTTGCTCTTTTTCTGCCTGAAGAAAATCAAGGAGCCCAAAATGGTCCAGGTGCCCAATGTGTAGATTACAGACATCCACCAGTACCAAGACATGGCCTGGTCCGGACCCATGGCCTAGTTGTTCATCTTGGTTCTATTTTTCTCCCTTGATATTGGATTTGTTCAAATATCTGATGATCCTTGGTTATTGATTTATGTTTATGAGGATCAAGTTGATTAATACAAGTGTCCTTCCTCAGCAGTTTGGTAGGCTTGCTTTAAAATTTAATTGAATGTGGATTTACATTCAAAAGGATTCTAAAAGGATTATCAGTGGTCTCTGAATATATAGGTGGGCCATGTCAATAGTCATGTCTTCCAAAGCAAGGAGCCCAGAGGCAGGCTTCGGACCTCCAGAGTCTAGGAGCAAAGTACTAGGTGTAACTGCCCCCCTCTCCAGCCTTCTGAGTTTGGAAATGGGGTCTGTTGATACTCTTCTTTGTTTCTCTTCGGATCTACCACCCATAATAAGATGCATCACAGACATGATTCTCTATTTAACCTGAGAGCTAAAGCAGCAGGTGGCAGGCTCTTTATAATTTGTATTAATGGAGTTAAGGATGGTTTATCTCTGCTGTTCTAGTTTAATTACTCTGATATTATTTTTTCTATTTGTTTACTCTGAATTTAGTGGGTTTTTTTCCTTGATTTCCGAGAAGTGTTTCTCTTTTTCCTCTGGGGATTGGGGCTGCTATGACTTTTGAGTATGTGCAATCTTACCTGTTTTTAATATTCCAGGATTTCTTTAAACTTTCTGTTTTTCTACTTGTTCCATTTCTTGTTTTCTAGGCCTATTATGGATTTTTGTTGTTTAAAATATCTCTGTCCTCATTTCAAGGTCACTTTGGAAAGCAAAATACCTAAATTATTCAGTCTGCTGTTTTGAACCATTACACTTTTGCTTGTTTTTTAAAGTATTAATGTATATTATTGACTCAGCTAATGTCTAATTATCCCTATTTTTTTCTCTGGTGGGGGATAAAAAACAAGTCATTTATCTTCTTTTGAGGCTTTTATTTTCCTATATGTGAATTTTCCTTTTTATTTGAATACAGTTTTTTCAAATTGAACTTCTATTGTTGTTAACATTTTGTTGTTAAGCAAAATTCATGGGTATAACACTAATTAAAATCATCCTTCTGTGGCTCTATAAATTAAATAGATTATTTTACATAATAAAAGTTTACAGTTTATGGTAAATAAGACAATGGAATGATATAGTTCTCTGGTTGTCTTGAGGGGCTTTTGTATTCCAAGCTATTGACTGACTGAGTAAATTAGCTAATGACTTTTTGTAACTTGATTCATTTCATATACGCATCCTCCAATAATATATGGCACTACAACATTTAGTGCTAATTTTAGAAGGAAAACAATTTTAATTTCTATTGTTTATATACAAAGCTGGGCAAAAGTCGTTTAACAGTTGTGAGTACATGGAGCACAGTTTATTCTTGTATTATTATTTATTAGTAGCCCGGTGCATGAATCTGTGCCTGAGTGACTCGCTGACGCTTGCCTCAGCAGGCCATCCCACCCACCAATGCTCTGTAGCTCGCTGCCCGCCCTCCTGTAGCTCTCCACAGCTCTTAGCTCACTGCCCCACACTCTTATAGCTCTCTGCCTGCTGCCCCGCCCTCTTGTAGCTCTCCCTGCTTGTAGCTCACTGCCCCACCCTCCCCACTTATAGATGGGTTGTGACTTTAGGAGTCCTGGCTAATTTGCATATTCCTCTATTATTATATTAGATTCTTATCCTATATAATAAAAGCCTAATATGCTAAGTGTTTGGTTGGCCAGTAGGCCGTTCAACCAATCAAAGCATAATATACTAATGATATTCTAAGGCCGCTCAACTGCTCGCTGTGACATGCACTGGCCACCAGGGGGCAGACAGTTGACCAATCAACCAGTCACTGAGATATGCACTGACCAGGGGCAGATGCTCAATGCAGGAGCTACCCCCTGGTGGTCAGTGCACTCCCACAGGGGGAGTACCACTCAGCCAGAAGCCAGGCTCATGGCTGGGAAGCACAGCAGCAGCGGTGGTGGGAGCCTTCCTGCTTCTGCAGCAGCTGGACATCCCTCGAGGGCTCCCGGACTGCGAGAGGGCACAAGCCGGGCTGACAGACCACCACCCCAACCCCCGAGTGCATGAATTTCATGCACCAGGCCTCTCGTATTATGAGCAACTGTAAACCTATTTTTGCTCACCCCTGTATATACTTTATGAATAGAAAATACAAAATAATGTGTAAAGTTCAAACTGTATATCAAATAGACAGCATAACAAAACTAGCAGAATTCCATTGTTTTTGTTCTTGGAAATTTTATTAGAAATATATTACCCCCTACTTTGTCTTTTTTATTATATTGTTGTTCTTTATTATAATAATCTTATTTTTATGGATCTAAACATATTCTTAACCCACTAGTGTTGTCAAAAATGATTCTGCATTGTGTTATATCTATATATCCTAATGTAATGCGATATTGGTATATTATTTGTAAGCTTTAAAGGGCCTTTTAGTTCTATTTAAGGGAGGAGTCAAGGGATACAGAGTTATAACTTTGTCCTTGCTCATGACACAGATACTAATTTATAATTTAAATTGAATAATATATTTAAAAACTCATAACATTTTATCCTATTTAAAATTATGTAATATACGAACTAAATTTTATATGAGTTTAGAAGGCATGGTTTTCTCTGAAGAAATGTGCTAACATGAGCATTTTTTCCCTCTGTCTGATTCTGTATAAAGTTCCCAAATATAAATTTCTTTTCCTCAAAATGATCTAATTCTTTTAGAAGGGTTGTAATGACTGTATATATACAGATTGACTTACTCATAAGTAGGCGTGTGTTTTAGGCTATGAGCCTCATCCAGATGTAGTTTAAGTAGCCTTTTCTGAGTTTCTCCTTTTTTTTCATATCCCACATTTAGTCCACGAAGCAAATGTTAGTTCTGTTTTCAAAATACATCCAGAATTTGACCACTTTTCACTTCTTCCTTTACGTTGGTTCATACCACCATCATCTCTTGCCTAAATTATTGTTATGCCTTCTTAACTGGTCTCCTGCTCCCACTGTTGCATCTTTCTTTCTAGTTTCTACATAGCAGTTGTTGGAGGAATCCTTTCAAAACAAAGTCAAATTGTATTACTTCAGTGCTCTGGCTTCTTAGAATAAAATTCTAAATTATTTCCATTGTTTATAAGGCCTTCCACAATTTGGCCCTAATTACCTCTCTGATGCTACTCTCCTTGCTCGTGCCCCTCCAACCACATTGACCTTTCAACCCAGTTTTCTGGCCTCTCTTGGCATTGCCTATCTGTTATCCTAACATCCTCCCCACTTGTCAGTTTCTCTATCAGCCTGTCTAGTAGCTCAAAACAATGTCGGTCATATCACATGAACTGATTTGGTTAAGGTAATCCAATGAGAAAATTACTGCAAGACTTAGAAAAGATCAAGCCTTTTGCTGATCTCATATTCTTTCAGTTATATCTAAGTATATAAAATTATTATATTTGACAGTTAAAAAATTGGTAACATTTTTTAGGTGTTCATCTTGCTATTAGTAAAGGATCATTGTTTAGTGCACCCCCCCCCCCCCAATAATTTCAAGATGACTTCTAGTAAAATGCATTAGTCTTACTGCAACTATGTGAGGGGATTGAGGTCATGCCCCCTTATATATGGAATTAATTATTTCTTGCTCTATTTTTCCTGTACAGAGCCTTTCATCCTATTATAAAGGAGGATTTGAACAGAAAATGAGTAGGCGAGAAGCTAGTCTTATTTTGGGTGTAAGGTAAGTGTGCTGCATAAGTATTATTTTGTTTGTGCCCAAGCTTATATTGAAAAAGGAGAAAATGTTGCAGTAAAGTTATTTTTATATTTTAAATTATGAATAGAAGGCAGAGGAGAAATTATCAAGTTTTTACATTTTAAAATCTCTAAGAGAAAATCTCACACTCCTAAAAAAAACCCCGGCAAAGTTGAAATGTGTCTTTATTCCATAACAAGGAGCTATTATATTTCTTCTTTTTCTTTTTTAAAAAATTGATTTGAGAGAGAGAGAGGAAGGGGGGGAGCAGAGAGAGAGTAAGAGAAAGAAACATTGATGTGTTGTTCCATTTATTGATACATTTGTTGGTTGTTTCTTGTATGTGCCCTGACTGGGGATTGAACCCACAACCTTGATGTATTCGGACAGTACTCTAACCAACCAAGCTACTTGGCCAGTGCTCAGGAGCTATTATATTTCAATATTAAAGTTTCAAAGCAATTATCATAATATCCCTCATTATGATACTGAATTGTTTCTGGATTCAGTTTTATAATTTGATATGTATCATATTTTCTATTATAATATGGGCTCTATTTCACAATTATTTTCTAGTTTTGCAATTTGACATTTAGCATATTTTCTTAGACTTGTTTCACCTTTTAAACATTTACTAGAGGTCTGGTGCACGGATTTGTGCACCCGGTGGGGTCCCTGAGCCTAGCCTGCGTCCTCTTGCAATCCAGGACCCCTTGGGGGATGTTGGACAGCTGGTTTCGGCCTAATCCCTGCAGGCCAGACCAAGGGACCCCAACAGTGCATGAATCCATGTACTGGGCCTCTAGTATGCATATAAGATCTTTGGTTAATCTCTTCCCACCCTCCCCCATCCCCCTTTCCTCTGAGATTCATCAGTCTGTTCCATGTTTCCATGCCTGTGTATTGAGCGTCTGCCCCCTGGTGGTCAGTGCGCATCATAGCTACTGGTCAAACGGTCGCTTAGACTTTTATATATACACTAGAGGCCTGGTGCATGAAATTTGTGCATGGGCGGGAGGGGCTTCCTCAACCTGGCCTGCCCCTTCTCACAGTCCAGGAGGATGTCCTCCAATGCCGGAGGCGACCGGGCTGATCCGGGGTAAGGCTTTGCCCCCAACATCCCGCTGCTGTTGCCATTGCCAGCCACTGCAGCTGCAGGCCCTCGCTTCTTAGTGCTGGCCCCACCCTCTGCCCACTGGTTGGTGGGGGCCTATCTGGGGGCAGGCCGGCTGTGGGAGGGGCTGTGGGAGGTTGAGGCACAGCAGGTTGCACCCGTCCAGCCTCTGTGGAGGCGTGGCGCCTGGATCAGGCCCACGCTGCTGTCTCTGTGGCTGCCTCTGCAGAAGGGGCAGCACTGGGACTGGGCTGCGCTGTAGCCTGTCCTGTGCCACCTCTGCAAAAGGGGCCACGGCGTTGGACCAGTGGTGTTAGACCAGCCCGCCCCTCCCGTGTGAGTGCTGGACCGGCTCGTCTCTCCCATGTTGCACCAGACCCTCACAGCTGCTGTGGCTTTGGAAGGACATCCGGAAGACTTCTGCCCTAATTAGCATATTGCCCTTTTATTAGTATAGATACTAGTGGCCCAGTGCACATTGAAAGGAAATTAATTAAAGAAATATTTTAATATCACTATTCGCCCTTTCTCTATAATAGAAGTTTCAGATGTGAAAGAAAGTCACTGAGAATCCCACGTAGGGCCAGGTTCAGGAGTCCTGGGCTGGGAGCAAACGCGCGAACCCCAGGAACTGATCCTACCCACACTGCCGGCTTCTGAGCCCTGGGCTGGGAGCAAACGCGCGAACCCCAGGAACTGATCCTATGCACATTGCCGGCTTCTGAGCCCTGGGCTGGGAGCAAATGCGCAAACCCCAGGAACTGAGCCTCCATGCACTACCGGCTTCTGAGTCCTAGGCTGGGAGCAATCGCGCGAACACCGGGAGTTTGTCCCGCGTATCACAGGCCCAGGGACCCTGATTCTCTGGGCAGGAGGCAGCACCAAGCACCAGTGACTTGACTGTGTTTCTTATCACCTACACCTGAGATCCTGATCTCCTGTGCTTTCATACTAAGAGCCAGTGACTCCAATTCCTGGTGCAAGGGCACACAGGGACCCTGATTCTCAAGGCAAGGTCGCCCGAAGCAACAGAGACTCTGATACTGGATTCTTGGGGAACTCTGACTCCTGACGCACGCTAGGGGGCTCTGGTTTTCAACACGCTTCAGGGGGATCTCTGTTTCAGCACGGTGCAGGCAGGGTCCCTGATTCTAAGGGCGCGTACGAGGCCACATTGAGCACTGACAACACTGACTCTAAGCGAGCCTGGTTCCCACCAACCCACAACAACCACACATCTTAGTGTCAGAGCTCTTCAGTGACACTAGGGTGGCGGGAGGCTCCCACTGCACACGGCCCAGGCCCACGCAATTCGACGTTTGAACCATCGGGAAATAATCAGAATGAAGAGATGAAACAACACCCAGACGAAAGACAATGAGGAGTCGCCAAGAAAGGAAATTAATGAAGTTGAAGCATGCAACATGACAGAAAAAGAATTCAGAATAATGGTTGTACAATTCATTCACCGGATGGATGAGAAAATCAACAACCTATGCAAGAATCAGGAAGAAATGAAAAGTGATATAGCTACAATCAAAAACACCATGGAAAGTTTCAACAGCAGACTAAAAGAAGTAGAGGACCGAATTAGTGAATTAGAAGATAAGGCAGAGAAACAAGCTCAATCTGAACAGCAACTGGAGGAAAAAATTAAAAAGCAGGAGGAGAGCCTAAGGGAGCTTCGGGACAACATGAAACAAAGTAACATACGCATAATAGGGCTGCAAGAAGGACAAGAAGAGCAGCAAGGATTAGAAAATCTATTTGAAGAAAAAATGTCAGAAAACTTCCCAGATATGGGGAAGAAAAAAGTTCCACAAGTACAGAGAGTCCCAGGCAAGATGAACCGGAAAAGACCCACACCAAGACACGTCATAACGATGGCAAATGTACAAGACAAAGAGAGAATCTTAAAGGCTGCAAGAGAGAAACAGAGAGTTACCTACAAAGGATCCCCCATCAGATTATCAAATGATTTCTCAACAGAAACACATCAGGCCAGAAAAGAATGGACAAAAATTTACAAAGTGATGCAAAGCAAAGGACTGAATCCAAGAATACTCTATCCAGCAAGGCTATCATTCAAAATTGAAGGGGAAATAAGAAGCTTCACAGGCAAAAAAAGGCTAAGGGAGTTTATCACCACCAAGCCAGCAATGCAAGAAATGCTAAAGGGACTGGTGTAAAAAGAAGAACTAAAAAGCCCAGAAAGAAAACAGCCACACACACACACAAAAAAAATTAGAAATGGCTACAAACAAGTACCTTTCAATAATAACTTTAAACGTAAATGGACTAAATGGTCCAATCAAAAGGCATCGAGTGGCTGAATGGATAAAAAAAACATGACCCATATATTTGTTGTGTACAAGAGACCCACCTCATTAGAAGGGACTCACACAGACTGAAAGTGAAGGGATGGAAAAATATCTTTCAGGCAAATGGAAATGAAAAAAAAGCTGGGGTGGCAATACTTATATCAGACAAAATAGACCTCAAAGTGAAGGCCATAACAAGAGATAAGGAAGGCCACTACATAATACTAAAGGGATCAATACAACAAGAGGATATAACCCTGATAAACATATATGCACCCAATGCAGGAGCACCCACATACATAAGAAAACTCCTGGAAGATATCAGGGGAGAGATCGACAACAATACAATCATTGTAGGGGACTTTAATACACCACTGACATCACTGGATAAATTCGCTGGACAAAAACTCAGCAAAGAAACAGCGATCCTAAATGACTCACTAGATCAGATGGACTTAATTGACATCTTCAGAACACTTCACCCCAAAGCCACAAAATGCCGGGGTCCAACCCCAGCGGGTCCAGGGGTCCCCAAAGGTGTGGATGGAGTCGGCGAAGAAGTTCTGCTTAGGATCTCCAGCCAGGTTCTGTGTCCATGTTCTCTTGCTAGGTTCTCCAGCCAGGTTCTGTCCAGGTTCTCCAGCCAGGTTCAGTCACCAGGTTCTAGTCAGGTTCTCTTGCCAAATTCTGTAGTCAGGTTCAGTCCAGGATCTTTTGCCATGTTCTCTCGCTAGGTTCTGTCTCTAGGTTCTGAGGCCAGTTTCTGTCCAGGATCTTTTGCCATGTTCTCTCCAGCGAAGTTCTTCTGTCTCTAGAGAAAGTTCTGTGTAGGTTCTGTGCCTAGGTTCTGTCTCTCTTGGTTCCGTATTCTAAGTTCTGTGTTCTAAGTTCTGTGTCTTGCTGTCTTGCTGTATCTGTATTTATACCAGTTGATTCAGTCCTATCAATCTCTATTACAAAGGTTAGGGCGTTTCTTATCTTCATTCCTGGGAGTAAAGATTATGTAGCTTAAGCATGATTGTTCGTAGTTAAAGTGATTAATTACCCGCCTGGCACTTAGTTAAGAGGTTTTATTCCCTCCCTAACTTCAGGGGAAAATCCCTACCTGGGGAAACAACCTTTCTCAGAGACCTTGGTTAAAACACATAGTGCCAAGAAGGTGAGCAAACATATTAAGAACAGTATGCCATATATGCCAGGTCCCTTGAAACAGCAAGCATGGACCGGCTCCCGGCAACAAAATATACGTTCTTCTCAAGTGCTCATGGGACAGATTCAAAAATAGACCACATATTGGGTCACAAACAAAGTCTCCCCAAATTCAAGAAGATTGAAATCATACCAAGCATCTTCTCAGACCACAAGGCCATAATATTAGAAATAAACTGCAATAAAAACAACTGAAAATACTCAAACACTTGGAAGCTGAATAGCACGTTATTAAATATTGATTGGGTTACCAATGAGATCAAAGAAGAAATTAAAAACATCCTGGAAACTAATGAGAATGAAAACACAACAATCCAAAACCTTTGGGACGCAATGAAAGCAGTCCTGAGAGGGAAGTTTATAGCTCTACAGGCCTATCTCAACAAACAAGAAAAAATGGTAGTAAATCATCTAAATCTACAGCTCAAAGAATTAGAAAGAGCGCAACAAGAAAAGCCTAGAGTGAGCAGAAGGAAGGAGATAATAAAGATCAGAGCAGAAATAAATGACATAGAGACCAAAAAAACCATACAGAAAATCAGTGAAACCAAGAGCTGGTTCTTTGAAAGGATAAACAAGATTGACAAACCTCTAGCCAGACTCACCAAGAAGCAAAGAGAAAGGACCCAAATCAACAAAATCAGAAATGATAGAGGCGAAATAACAACAGATCCCACAGAAATACAAATGATTGTTAAAAAGTACTATGGACAGCTCTACTCCAACAAACTAGACAACCTGGAGGAAAGGAACATATTCCTAGAAAAATACAACATTCCAAAACTTAATCAGGAAGAATCTAAAAATCTCAATAGGCCAATAACTATCCAAGAAATTGAAGCAGTCATCAAAAAGTTTTCAGCAAACGAAAGCCCAGGACCAGACGGCTTCACAGGGGAGTTTTACCAAACATTCAAGGAAGAACTAAAACATATCCTCCTCAGACTACTACAAAAAATCCAAGAGGAAGGATCACTTCCAAGCTCATTCTATGAAGCCAGCATCACTCTAATACCAAAACCAGGTAAAGACAACACAATGAAAGAGAATTACAGGCCAATATCCCTCATGAACATAGATGCCAAAATCCTCAACAAAATCTTAGCAAATTGGATCCAGCAGTACATCAGAAAGATCATACACCATGACCAAGTAGGATTTATCCCAGGGATGCAAGGATGGTACAATATCCGTAAATCAATAAACATGATACATCACATAAACAAATTGAAAGAAGAAAACCACATAGTCATATCAATTGATGCAGAAAAAGCGTTTGACAAAATTCAACACCCATTTTTGATAAAAACTCTCAGCAAGGTGGGAATTGAAGGATCATACCTCAACATAATAAAAGCCATATATGACAGGCCCACAGCCAACATCATACTCAGTGGACAAAAACTAACACCATTTCCCCTAAGAACAGGAGCAAGACAGGGATGCCCACTCTCACCACTCCTGTTCAACATAGTACTGGAAGTGTTAGCCATTGCAATTAGGCAAGAAGAAGAAATAAAAGGCATCCAAATTGGAAAAGAGGAAGTAAAACTGTCCTTATTTGCTGACAACATGATATTATACTTAAAAAACCCTAATGACTCCATCAATAAACTATTAGACTTAATAAAAGAATTCGGCAGTGTAGCAGGATACAAAATTAACGCCAAAAAATCTTTGTCATTTCTATACACCAATAGTGAATGTGCAGAAAGAGAGACTAAAAAAGCAATCCCATTTACCATTGCACCAAAAAAATTAAGCTACGTAGGAATAAACTTAACTAAAGAGGTAAAATACCTCTACTCAGAAAACTACAGGACGTAGAACAAAGAGATTGAGGAAGACATAAAGAGATGGAAGAACATACCATGTTCTTGGATTGGTAGAATCAACATCATTAAAATGTTCATACTGCCCAAAGCAATCTATAAATTCAACGCACTTCCCATTAAAATACCAATGGCATATTTCACAGACCTAGAACGTACTGTCCAAAAATTCATCTGGAATAAAAAATGACCCCGAATAGCTCCAGCAATCCTGAAAAAGAACAAAGTAGGTGGGATCTCAATACCAGATATCAAGCTGTATTACAAAGCCACTGTTCTCAAAACTGCCTGGTACTGGAACAATAACAGACATATAGATGAATGGAATAGAATAGAGAGCCCAGATATCAGCCCCAACCAATACGCTCAATTAATATTTGACAAAGTAGGCAAGAACATACAATGGAGCCAAGATAGTCTCTTCAATAAATGGTGTTGGGAAAATTGGACAGATACATGCAAGAAAATGAAACTAGACCACCAACTTACACCATACACAAAAATAAACTCAAAATGGATAAAGGACTTAAATATACGATAGGAAACCATACAAATACTAGAAGAATCCAAAGGCAACAAAATCTCAGACATATGCCGACGCAATTTCTTCACTGATACAGCTCCTAGGGCATTGGAAACTAAAGAGAAAATAAACAAATGGGACTACATCAAAATAAAAAGTTTCTGCACAGCAAAAGAAACCATCAACAAAACAACAAGAAAACCCACTGTGTGGAAAAACATATTTGCCAATGTCATATCTGATAAGGGTCTAATCTCCAAAATTTATAGGGAACTCATACAACTTAACAAAAGGAAAATAACCAATCCAATCAAAAAATGGGCAAAGGACCTAAATAGACACCTTTCAAAAGAGGACATTCAGAAAGCCAAGAGACATATGAAAACATGCTCAAAGTCACTAATCATCCGAGAGATGCAAATCAAAACAACAATGAGGTACCACCTCACACCTGTCAGACTGGCTATCATCAACAAATCAACGAACGACAAGTGCTGGAGAGGATATGGAGAAAAAGGAACACTTGTTCACACCTGGTGGGAATGCAGACTGGTGCAGCCACTATGGAAGACAGTATGGAGTTTCCTCAAAAAACTACAAATGGAACTCCCATTTGACCCTGTGATCCCACTTCTAGGAATATATCCCAAGAAACCAGAAACACCAATCAGAAAGGATATATGCACCCTATGTTCATAGCAGCACAATTCACCATAGGTAAGATCTGGAAACAGCCCAAGTGCCCATCTGTAGATGAATGGATTAGAAAACCATGGTACATCTACACAATGGAATACTATGCTGCTGTAAAAAAGAAGAAACTCTTACCATTTGCAACAGCATGGTTGGAACTGGAGAGCATTATGCGAAGTGAAATAAGCCAGTCAATGAAGGAAAAATACCACATGATCTCACTCATTTCTGGATAATAAAGACCATTATAAAGTTATGAACAAAAATAGATACAGAGGCATAGCTGCCTAGAACAGATTGTCAAACTACTGCAGGAAGGCCTGGGCGGGGGGGTGGGAGGGCAGAAGCGTGGTGGGTAAGAGATCAACCAAAGGACTTTTATGCATGCATATAAGCATAACCAATGGACATAAGACACTGGGGGGTAGGGGAGGCCAGGCGATTGTCAAGGGCGGGGGAAAAAAAAGTAGACATTTGTAATACTCTTTGTAATACTTTAAGCAATAAAAAAAAAATAAAACACAATAAAAAAAGGAAGTCAGTGAAATGTATATGAAAATAATATATAAATTGATTAATAAATAATAATAACATGAGATAACAGCAAAGACATGATATAAAAACAACATTGATAAAAACAATGACAGAAAATTGATCAAACTTATTCTGATATCTCCCTGTATACCAGATTAAGAGTAAAATCACTTTCCGAGTGCTTGACTAATTTCCCTTGTGATGAAGTATTTACAACTTTAACGTCACACGCTCTTTAAACTTGAGTGAAAGCAACATATAACTGACCATGTCCAAAACCGGTTCAGGTAGGAATATTCCTACTCTGACTAGATTGGCGCCAGCGAGAGCTTTATATGTATCGCACATGCACGAGTCAACGTTTATTTTTAAATTGCCAGTGCACGTCATATGTACCAGACAGTCGGATGGACATATGGTCAGTCACTTAGCCTTTTATATGTATAGATAGATTCTCTAACTTTGATCAGTATAGGAGAAAGTTAATGATATTTTATGATTACTGTGTGATATCATTTAACACTTAAAGTTAAGAATACTTTCCCTACCATAGATTTACCAGTAGTTATATTCAAATTTTTGTTGTTGTTAATCCTCACCTAAGGATTTTTTTCCCATGGCTTTTCAGTGTGAATGGGAGGGAGGAAAGAACGGGGAGAGAGAAAGAGAAACATTTATGTGAGAGAAACATCAAAAGGGGTGGGGAATGAACTCATAACCCAGGCACATGCCTGTGACTGGGAATCAAACCCGAGATCCTTTGGTGCATGGCGGACGCTCCAACCATTGAGCAACACCAGCCAGGGATATATTCATATTTTTATCTGATGTTTCTTTAGAGCAGTGGTTCTCAACGTTCTGGCCCTTTAAATATAGTACCTCATGTTGTGACCCAACCATAAAATTATTTTCGTTGCTACTTCATAACTGTAATGTTGCTACTATTATGAATCGTAATGTAAATATCTGATATGCAGGATGGTTTTAGGCGACCCCTGTGAAAGGGTTGTTCAATCACCAAAGGGGTCGCGACCCACAGGTTGAGAACCACTGCTTTAGAGCCTGTTTAAATTTTTGTGGGTGTTGGCTATCGTATAATATATACAACAAATCTCCTGGTGATTTAATCAACATAATTAAGCAAATCTTAAAGTTTTATATTGGTATAATTTTTAAAAATCTCTTATAGACTAGCAGATTTTTAAGGCCAAAACATTTTATTATTTCTTATGATTTAACAAGAAAAATAAAAACGGGGAGGGAGGAAAGAAAATAGATCAGTTCAGCTTGGTACTTTATCCTATCTAATAAAAGAGAAACATGGTAATTGGCGTACCACCGCTACCCTTCCCATTGGCTAATTAGGGCAATATGCAAATTAACTGCCAGCCAAGATGGCGGCTGGCAGCCAGACAGTTTGAAAATAACATGAGGCTTGCTTGCTTCAGTGATGGAGGACTCCAACGTTCCCCGCCTGCCACTGCAGGCCTCTGAGCTGCAACTCTAAGCAACTATGTAACAAATATAGAAGCTAAACAAAACCCCAGAAACCTGCTTTAGTCCACCGCCGGGCTTCAGCCAGCAGAATCACAACATTTGTAAGCAAAGGCCAGAAACCTACTTTCAGCAGCGGAGGCCTAAGAGCTGGAGCCAAGCCTCAAAGCTAAAGCTGGCCCAGAATAAAAAAAAGAAAAAGAAAAAAGGAGCGGTTGAGAGCTTCAGTCACCCCCAGCCTGAAAACAGCCATCAGCCCCTCACCCAGACTGGCCAGGCACCCCAGTGGGGACCCCCACCCCGAAGGGTGTGTGACCAGCTGCAAACAGCCATCATCCCTTCACCCAGGCTGGCCAGGCACCCCAGTGGGGACCCCCACCCTGAAGGATGTGTGACCAGCTACAAACAGCCATCATCCTCTCACCCAGGCTGGCCAGACACCCCAGTGGGGACCCCCACCCTGATCCAGGACACCCTTCAGGGCAAACCAGCCGGCACCCACCCGTGCACCAGGCCTCTACCCTATATAGTAAAAGGGTAATATGCCACCCAGCACCGGGATCAGCGGAGCTGCGAGGCCTCCTGGCACCGGGATCAGCGTGACAGGGGGCAGCGCCCAAACCCCCTGATCGCACTGCGGCTCTGTGTGTGACAGCGGTTGGGGCCACAACCTCCCTATCTGCCCTGCTCTGTTCGTGACAGGGGAAGGCACCCCAAACCCCTGATCAGCCCTGCTCTGTGCCTGATAGGGGGGAGCTCCCCAACCCCCTGATCGCCCTGCGGCTCTGTGTGTGACAGGGTGCGGCGCCCCAACCCCCTGATCGGCCCTGCTGTGTGTGTGACAGGGTGCGGCGCCCCAACCGTGTCCCCCCTCCCCCCCATGGGCCCTGCTCTGTGTGTGATGGGATAGAGCCATAACCTCCCCCATTGGCCCTGCCCTGAGTGTGAGGGTGGCGGCGCCCCAACCCCCTGATGGGCCCTGCTCTGTGCGTGACAGGGGGCAGCGCCCCAAACCCCTGATTGGCCCTGCTCTGTGCGTGACAGGGTACAGAGCCCCAACCCCCCTGATGGGCCCTGCTCTGTGAGTGACAGGGGGCAGTGCCCCAACCTCCTGATTGGCCCTGCTCTGTGCGTGACGGGGTGGTGCCGCAACCTCCCCATCGACCCTGTCTTGAGTGTGACAGGGGATGGTGCCCCAACCCCCCAATCGGCCCTACCCTGAGCGTGACTGAGGGTGGCATCACAGCCTCCGGATCGCCCTGCTCTGTGCATGACAGGGTGGCGTCCCAACTCCCCAATCGGCCCTGCTCTGAGCCCGACCAGGGGCTGCACCTAGGGATTGGGCCTGCCCTCTGCCACCCGGGAGCAGGCCTAAGCCAGCAGGTCGTTATCTCCCGAGGGGTCCCAGACTGCGAGAGGGCACAGGCCAGCCTGAGGGACCCCCCTCACCCCACCCCCCGAGTGCACAAATTTTTGTGCACCGGGCCTCTAGTTAAAATATAAGAAGAGATGATATCTCCTCTTATCTGAGAATAGAAAGAGAAAAGTTATTTTAAAAAGGGACCCAAATTAGCGAGTTATTTATATTGCTTACTATATCTTGTTGTAATATTATTCAGAATAGTATTTGTTATTTTTCTTGCATTTTTATTGGGCTCCTATAACATCCCATTCATAGTCTTGAAATGAACATATGAAATGTTTTATAAACACATTATAAAACCAAACACAAAGGTTTTTGAGAATATCATATATCATTCAAGGCACTCCTATTGTTAGGACAGGTAAGTATAAGTTGACTTAAGATACATTAAGTACATGGTTATAAAGTTTTTTCCATTGAACTGGAAGGTGTACAGAATTTCACAAGGAAAATTCAGTGATTAAGAACACAGACTCTGATAACAAGTGAATCTGGGTACGAGTATCAGTTTTACCATGTACTAAGTGTGTGACCTCAATTTTATCATCTGGAAAATAGAGGTTCTGTTAGTTTCTACTGCATACAGTTGTGAATATTAACACACGTGAAAATTTTAACATATTCATGGCACTTAGTAACTACTCAATAAATGCCAGTGAGGCAAAACAGATTCTTATCCTGGTCAAGTTATATTTAGCTTCTCTGTACTTTAGTCACTTCATTTTTTTAAATATTTTTATCTATTTTTAGAAAGAGAGGAAGGGAGAGGAATAGAGAGATAGAAACATTGATGAGAAACATCGATTGGCTGCCTCCAGCATACCCCCAACTGGGGATTAAGTCTACAACCCCAGCTTGTGCCCTGACTGGGGATCGAACCAGCAACCTCTTGGTTCATGGGTTGACTGCTCAACCACTGAGCCACACTGGCTGGGCTCTTCATTTTTGAATTGGAATTAATAATATGTAGCCATGTTAGAATAATATTAAGTGATATGATATGCTTTTATTTATTTGTAATACTAGAGGGCCGGTGCACAAAAATTTGTGCACTCGGGGGGAAGAGGGGGTCCCTTAGCCTGGCCTGTGCTCTCTCTCAGTCTCGGACCCCTCAGGAGATAACGCCCTGCTGGCTTAGGCCTGCTCCCGGGTGGCAGAGGGCAGGCCCAATCCCTAGGTGCAGCCCCTGGTCGGGCTCAGAGCAGGGCCAATTGGGGTGTTGATGCACCGCCCTCTATCACCCACAGAGCAGGGCCGATCAGGGGGTTGGGGCGCCGCTACTCTCACACTCAGGGCAGGGCCGATGGGTAGGTTATGGCTCTACCCCATCACACACAGAGCAGCGCCCATGGGGGGAGGGGGTTGGGGAGCTCCCCCCTATCAGGCACAGAGCAGGGCTGCTCAGGGGGTTGGGGCCCCGCCCCCTGTCACACACAGAGCCGCAGGGCGATTAGGGGGTTTGGGCGCTGCCCCCTGTCCCGCTGATCCCGGTGCCGGGAGGCATACTACCCTTTTACTATATAGGATAGAGGTCTGGTGCATGGGTGGGGCCGGCTGGTTTTCCCTGAAGGGTGTCCTGGATCAGGGTGGGGGTCCCCACTGGGGTGCCTGGCCAGTCTGGGTGAGGGGCTGAGGGCTGTTTTCAGGCTGGGAGTGACTGAAGTTCCCAACCGCTCCTTTTTTTCTTTTTTTTTTTTTATTCTGGGCCAGCTTTACCTTGAGGCTTGGCTCCAGCTCTTAGGCCTTCTGTGGCTAAAAGTAGGTTTCTGGCCTTTGCTTACAATGTTGCGAATCTGCTGGCTGATGTCCGGCGGTATTTGTTACAATGTTTCTTAAACTGCCTGCTCAGTGGCCTGCAGGCGCAGGTGGGGAACGTTGGTTTCCTCCAACGATCCTCTATCACTGAGCCAAGGAAGCCTCATGTTAATTTCAAGCTGCCTGGCTGCCGGCCTCCATCTTGGCTGACAGTTAATTTGCATATCTTGCTGATTAGCCAGTGAAAAGGGTAGCGGTCGTACGCCAATTACCATGTTTCTCTTTTATTAGTGTAGATGTTTTTTTTATTGATGATACATTTTTATAAAAGTACCTACCAGATAACAGGTGCTGAATAAATGTTGGCTCCTCTTTCTTCCCATTTCCATCATGAATACAGAAACTAAATATTTGCCCTTAACCAATAAATAGAAGGGTAAAACTTATTTGCTTCCCTCTAGTCCTTTCATTCAGGCAATGCAGATTTTGAGATTTTCAAGATGTAATTACAGTGCTGTGGTTCCATTTTCTCTGGTCAGTGAATCTAAACTACTTAGACTATATAACCAAGTAGGTAAAGGCAAAATGGAGCTGACTCTGATGACTTATTTAAAAAATACTGTGTGCTACAAATGATTCTGTACATTCTTACAAAATCTAAAATATTTTACTGTCCAGAAAAACTGTTATTACACCTGGTGTTTTCTGAAATGATGCACATTTATGACTTTCAAACTTTTTAAAAGCTTCTGTGGAACTCTGTTTAAATGTTGTTGAAAGAAAAAGATGAAACCAGATTCTGCTCTATTTGCTGCAGGCTTGGGGAATACCTCAGTTCCACCCCACTGCCGCACTCCCAGCAAAGTGTGTTCCAGGGAGCATAATTTGAAATGGCTGATCTAGGCAACATGGTATTTAAAGTTACATTTTCAGTTTCATGGTGAAATTGTCTACACTGGGAGATACATCAGAGCTACATTTCATTTTTATACTATGTTTAAGAACTAGGATTCTCTGCCTGGCTGGTTTGGCTCAATGGATAGAGCATTGATCTGCAGACTGAAGGGTTCTGGGTTTGATTCTGATCAAGAACACATGCCCGGGTTTGTGAGCTTGATCTCCAGTAGGGAGTGTCGCAGAAGGCAGCCAATCAATGATTCTCTCTCATCACTGATGTTTCTAGCTCTCCCTTCCCCTTCCGTTCTGAAATTAATAAAGTATATAAATATATGTATATGTATGTGTATGTGTGTGTATGTGTGTGTGTGTGTGTGTGTGTGTGTGTGTGTGTGTGTGTATATATATATATATATATATATATATATATATATATATATATATAATAAAAGCCTAAAGGCAGGCGGACATCCCCTGAGGGCCCCGACTGGGAGAGTGCACAGGCCCGGCTGAGGGTCCCCCTACCCCATGCACGAATTTCATGCATCAGTCCTCTAGTATAAATAAAGAACTAGGATTCTCTCATCTTGTTTAATCTTTATAACAATAGGCACATGTATTAAGGTCCTAGGGACTTTAAGAAAAGGGGATAAACCTTGCACACAAAAGATACTACTTTCTTCATCTCAAAGCTAACCACTAGGAGTCCAATCATTATTTTCTTAAAGGTAGAATATTTTGAATGACCATATTTGTGCATATGAACTTTTCACTGACTTCAGTCTAGTTCATTGGTTGCTGGGCTTTAGTGTATGTAATGCTCATGGAGTTTTATATACAAACCCACATGCATTGTTATTGCAGGCAATGCAAATGATTTTCAAGGATAATTTTGACTGAAGTGCTAAATATTGTCTTATGTGTTAAATTAAAGCTTAATATCCAGAATAAGTTGCAACTTACCATATATACTTCCTCTCAAAAAATGCATACAATGAAAATTTGAATGAGTAGTCTGCATTTGATTAACTTTATACAATAAGGTTTTTAAAGCTTCCCTTTTTTCATTTTAAGATTTTCTAAAGTACAGTAATCTTTTAAAATGCTCATATTTACTAATACAGAACCTTTATTCTTTCAAGGACTTGAACTGTTTACTGCCATTTATTTACAATTGGAGGGTGGTAAAAAATGCATTTAATACTAGATAGTATTTTAAGATCTGCCCTTCAGTAGGGAGACATGTCAAATATATACACAAAACTAGAAAACATAACTAATATAGTAAAGAAGTATTATAGAGCAAAACAGGGGGGAAATTGCCAATACAGATTAGGTACAGTAAACTAAATCATATTAGAATTTTTCACAGTAACATCTTTTTTATTCTTGATAGGCAGTTAAACAATGAAGTGTTCATTGCCCTGATACAATGGTAATGATTTTTTTCTCAAAATTTGGTACTCTTTGTCTCTATCTGGGGAGGACTCTACAAACCAAAAAGTAAGTTTGAAATAGTCTTTAAAAGACTTCTACAAACAGCCAAAAGGAATACCCATAAGTCTTTATACTAAAATACTTATTACTTATTTGTTATTTATTAACATTTTTAAAATATCCCCATCCCCAGTTTTACTGAGATACAATTGGCATATAGCATTGTTCATTATTTTATGGTGTACAACATGATTTGATCTCTATAATAATAAAAGCATAATATGCTAAATAGACCTGATATCCTTCCTGATGTCCTTCCTTCCGGACAAAGCCACAGCAGATGGGGGCTGAGGCAGAGGCAGCAGAGGCCCCTGGCTGTGGTGGTGACAGGTGTGGGCCAAGGCAGAGGTGGCCACTGTGGCGGTGGGGCCAAGGCCCTTTCACGAATTTCGTGCACTGGGCCTCTGGTATATAATAAAAGCCTAATATGCTAAGTGTCCGACCATTCAACCGTTCAATCAGTCACTGTGATGCACACTGACCACCAGGGGGCAAGGTGCTCCGACTGGTAGGTTAGCTTGCTGCTGGGACCCAGCTGATTGGGACTGGGCAAGATGGGCTGGACACGCCTTGGAGCCCTCCTGTGCCCCCTCCCTGGCCCCAATCGTGCACCAGTGGGGTCCCTTGGCCTGGCCTGCACTCTCTCTCAATCCAGTACTCATCAAGGATTGTCGGAGAGTCAGTTTTGGCTCGATCCCCGCAGGCCAGGCCAAGGGACCCCACCAGTGTACGAATCCATGCGCCAGGCCTCTAGTATGTATATACTGCAAAATGATTACCACAGTAAATTTAGTTAACATCCTTCACTTCATATAGTTAGTGTTTTTTTTTTCCTTGTGATGAGAACTTTTAAGATGTACTCTCTTAGGAACTTTGAAATACGTAAACAGTATTGTTAACTGGTCACCATGCTGTACATTCTATCCCTGGGACTTACTTATCTTATAACTGGAATTTGTACCATTTCCTCCCTTCTCCCCCACCTCTGGCTTCTACCAGTCTGTTCTCTGTTTCTGTAAGTTCAGCTTTTTTAGATTCCACAAAAATGTGAGATCATATACAGTATTTGTCTTTTTCTGTCTAACTTGTTTCACTTAGCATAATATTCTCAGGTCCATCCCATGTTGTCACAAATGGCAAGATTTCCTTTTTATGACTCAGTAATATTTCATTTTACATAATTAACAGAAGTGGAATTACTGGATCAAATGGTAGTTGTATGTTTAATTTTTTGAGGAACCTCCATTCCTTTTCCATAGTGGCTGTATCAATTAACATTCCCACTAACAGTGTACCAGGGGTTCCTTATCTCCACATTCATGTCAACACTTGTTATTTCTTGTTTTTTAGTGATGACGTGAGGTGTGATATCTCTTGGTGGTTTTGATTTGCATTTCCCTGATGATTAGTGATGTTGAGTCATACTAATCTCTTTACTTCTATTATCTAATTTTTCCTTAAGGTAATACTGGAAAGTTGTTTTATTATTTCCTTTTTACATATGAGGAAATTATAACTTATGAGGAAATTAACAAAACAAATTATATGGCTAATGAATGGTGGAATCAGGATTTTGAAGCTATATCTGCATATTTCTATAAGTACCTGCTTTTATCCATTGCAGCATGAATTACCCATACAAATTAAATTATTTTGAGCTTAACAGCAACCAACCTCTACTTTGTCAGGTACTATTATTCTCATTTGAGGCCCAGATTTTGAGTACCTTAGATAAGATCTAAGTAGCAATACCAGGATTTTGTTGTTCTTGATCTTATTTTTTTTCTTGCTTAGAAAATGTATTAATGAGAAACGTTTCTAATACTAGATAAATTAGGTTTTACCAAAATAGTTTTAGGTTTATTTAACTTTCTTTAATTATTGTTTAGAGCATAGATTCTGGCAGCCAAGCTTTTCTCATAGAGTTCTCAGAAAGTTAAATAAATTTTGAGCTATGACATGTTCTGAGATGCTCTGTTGAAACATAATAATAATAAAGCTAACTATTATGGAACACCTGTTACACAGCAGGTACCATTTTAGCACTTTGTTGTCATTAACTAATCCTTACAATTACCCTACTAGGAATATGTTTTTCCTATGTTTTACAATGAAGAAACAGAAGCACAGTGAGTTAACAAATTGACCAAGGTTAACCCATTCTAAGTGGCAATGGGATTAACATCCAGCAGTCTAGTAGCTCTGGAGTCCAAATACCTGTCTTTTACGCTCTATATACTGACTTTTCCCAAAATAATTTGAAGCTTGTGTTTTCAAACTTACCATATAGTCTATATTGCTTTATTTTTTAAATGGGTTGAAAATAATGACTGATACTACGAAGGACTGAAGAAAAATACATGCAGCATTGAATCAATTATTTATTTTGGTGGTTACTGGAATTAAGCGACAGGCTGTAATTTCATATTTATCCACAAGATGGTGAAATTTTCATTAGTTTTTAATTTCTTGAAACCCATATAAATTGTTAATTTATAATTTGACACCATTTATTATAAGCACTTTAATTTCTTTTTGCAGCCCATCTGCTGGCAAGGCCAAGATTAGAACAGCTCACAGGAGAATCATGATTTTGAATCACCCAGATAAAGGTAAGTAAAATTCTTACTTTTCATAATATGAGGGTCAGAATCTGCCCTGAATTCCTTTCAGTTTACTTGAACTCATTATAAATGATTTATAGTTTAAATGGAAGTTAATATGCCAATGTATTTTGATGTTTCTTATAATAAACTAGAGGCCGGTGCATGGAGGTCCCTCGGCCTGGCCTGTACCTTCTCAAAATCCAGGACCCGTCGAGAGCTGGTTTCAGCTCAATCCCCACAGGCCAACACCCAACCAGTGCACGAATACGTGCATTGGTCCTCTAGTATGCATATAAGGTCTTTGGTTAATCTCTTCCCACCCTCCCCCCTTTCCTCTTCCCTCTGAGATTCATCAGTCTGTTCCATGTTTCCATGCCTGTAGTTTCAGCTCCTGTGTTGAGTGTCTCCCTCTAGTGGTGAGTGCGCATCATAGCAGTCAGCTGGTCCCTTAGGCTTTTATATATATACTAGGGGCCCGGTGCACAAAAATTTGTGCACTCGGGGGGGCGGAGGGGGTCCCCTCAGGCCGGCCTGTGCTCTCTCGCAGTCTGGGACCCCTCGGGAGATAATGAACTGCTGGCTTAGGCCTGCTCCCAGGTGGCAGAGGGCAGGCCCAATCCCTAGGTGCAGCCCCTGGTCAGGTTCAGAGCAGGGCTGATAGGGGAGTTGGGGTGCCACACCCTGTCATACACAGAGCAGGGTGGATTGGGAGGTTGCGATGCCACCCTCAGTCACGCTCAAGGTAGGGCCATTGGGGGGTAGGGGCAACGTCCCCTTTCACACTCAAGGCAGAGTCGATGGGGAGGTTGCAGCGCCACCCCCTGTCACGCACAGAGCAGGACCAATCAGGGGGTTGGGGCTCCGTACACTGTCACGCACAGAGCAGGGCCAATCGGGGTTGGGGCGCTGCCCCCTGTCACGCACAGAGAAGGGCCCATCAGGGGGTTGAGGAGCTCCCCCCTGTCACTCATAGAGTAGGGCCGATAGGGGAGTTGGGGCACCGCCCCCTGTCACACACAGAGCAGGGCGGATCAGGGGGTTGGGGCACCGCCCTCTATCACCCACAGAGCAGGGCCGATCAGAGGGTTGGGGTGCCGCCACTGTCACACTCAGGGCAGGGCTGATGGGGAGGTTATGGCTCTACCCCATCACACACAGAGCAGGGCCCGTGGGGTGGGGGTTGGGGCGCTGCCACTCTCACACTCAGGGCAGGACCGATGGGGAGGTTATGGCTCTACCCCATCACACACAGAGCAGGGCCGATCAGGGGGTTGGGGCGCTGCCCCCTGTCACACACAGAGCAGGGCCGATCGGGGGTGGGGCGCCACACCCTGTCACACAAGAGCCGCAGGGCGATCATGGGGTTGGGGAGCTCCCCCTATCAGGCACAGAGCAGGGCTGATCAGGGGGTTGGGGCACCTTCCCCTGTCACAAACAGAGCAGGGCGGATAGGGAGGTTGTGGCCCTGGCCCCTGTCACACACAGAGCTGCAGGGCGATCAGGGGGTTTAGGCGCTGCCCCCTGTCACACTGATCCCAGTGCCGGGAGGCCTCTCGACTCCGCTGATCCCAGTGCTGGGAGGCATATTACCCTTTTACTATATAGGATAGAGGCCTGGTGCACTGGTGGGGGCTGGCTGGTTTGCCCCGAAGGGTGTCCTGGATCAGGGTGGGTGTCCCCACTAGGGTGCCTGGCCAGCCTGGGTGAGGGGATGATGGCTGTTTGCAGCTGGTCACACACCCTTCAGGGTGGGGGTCCCCACCGGGGTGCCTGGCCAGTCTGGGTGAGGGGCTGAGGGCTGTTTTCAGGCTGGTGGGTGACTGAAGCTCCTAACCACTCCTTTTTTTCTTTTTTTTTATTCTGGGCCAGCTTTAGCTTTGAGGCTTGGCTCCAGCTTTAGGCTTCCACTGCTGAACGCAGGTTTCTAGCCTTTGATTACCTTCTGTATTTCAAACAATGTTGTGATTCTGCTGGCTGAAGCCCGACGGACTAAAGCAGGTTTCAGGGGTTTTGTTTAGCTTCTATATTTGTAACATAGTTGCTTAGAGTTGCAGCTCAGAGGCCAGCAGCGGCAGGCAGGGAACGTTGGAGTCCTCCGTCAACTGAAGCAAGCAAGCCTCATGTTCGCTTTAAGCTGCCTGGCTGCCGGCCGCCATCTTGGCTGGCAGTTAATTTGCATATCACCCTGATTAGCCAATGGGAAGGGTAGGGGTCGTACGCTAATTAACATGTTTCTTTTTTATTAGATAGGACTAGAGGCCTGTTGCAGGAAGATTCCTGCAAGAATAGGGCTTCCCGTGGCTGGAGGGAAGCATAGAGGGGAGCGAAACCTGCTGAGGTGGGTTTCGCTCCCACTCCGAGCCGCTGCGGCTGGGTTTCCCCTCCCGCTCCCAGCTGCTCCTGCTGGGTTTCCCCTCACTCTCCCAGGTGCTCCTGCTGCATTTCCCCTCCCGCTCCCAGCTGCTCCTGCTGGGTTTCCCCTCACTCTCCCAGGTGCTCCTGCTGCATTTCCCCTCCCGCTCCCAGCTGCTCCTGCTGGGTTTCCCCGCACTCTCCCAGGTGCTCCTGCTGCATTTCCCCTCCCGCTCCCAGCTGCTCCTGCTGGGTTTCCCCTCCTGCTCCCAGCCACTCCTGCTGGGTTTCTCCCCTTGTTCCCAGCCACTCCTGCTGCATTTCCCCTCCCACTCTCAAGCGCTGTGGCGGTTTTTCCCCTCCTGCCCCCAGGCACTGTGGCGGGTTTCCCCTCCCACCCCCAGGTGCTGTGGCGGGTTTCTCCTCCCACTCCCAGGCGCTGTGGCGGGTTTCCCCTCCCGCCCCCAGGTGCTGTGGCGGGTTTCCCCTCCCACTCCCAGGCGCTGTGGCGGGTTTCCCCTCCCGCTCCCAAGTGCTGCCCCTTCCCCTCCAACCGCTGCCCCTCTGGCTGGCAGCCACTGTGGCTGGGCTTGCCCTCCCACCTCTCGCCTCCCACCTCAACAGCCTTGGCTCCGATTCTGTCCTCGAGGCCTCTACTTAGCTCCTTTCTGTACCTCTTGGCCTCCATGTTGTCCTCAGTCTTCCCTTGCAACTGGTATATGCAAATTAACCGCCGTCTTTTAGCTTCTATAATTGAAACATTGTATCTTTTGGAGCTGTTTCTTCAGGAGCTCAGAGACGGGCGGCAGCAGGCGGGGAACCTTGGCTTCCTCCGTCACTGGAGCAAGCAAGCCTCATGTTCGCTTCAGCTTCCTGGCTGCCAGCCGCCATCTTGGCTGGCAGTTAAATTGCATATCTCGCTGATTAGCCAATGGGAAGGGTAGCGAAGTTACGGCTAAATACCATGTTTCTCTATTATTAGATAGGAGTAGAGGCCCGGTGCACAAAAATTTGTGCACTCGGCGGGGAGAGGGGGTTCCTCAGCCCGGCCTGTGCCCTCTCTGTCTGGGACCCCTCAGGGGATGACCACCTGCTGGCTTAGGCCCGCTCCCCGGGGTATTGGGCCTAAGATGGCAATCAGACATCCCTCTGGCAGCCCGGCAGTCCTCAGGGGATGTCCACTTGCCAGCGAGGAGCAGGCCTAAACTGCAGTCGGACATCCTTAGCGCTGCTGAGGAGGCAGGAGAGGCTCCCACCACCACTGCTGTAATGGCAGCCATCAGCCTGGCTTGTGGCTGAGCAGAGCTCCTCCCATGTGAGAGTTCCCTGACCACCAGAGGGCAGCTCCTGCATTGAGCGTCTGCCCCCTGGTGGTCAGTGTGTGTCATAGTGACCAGTCATTCTCAGTCCTTCTGCTGTTAGGGTCAGTTTGCATATTACCCTTTTAATATATAGGATAGAGGCCTGGTGCACGGGTAGGGGCCGGCTGGTTTGCCCTGAAGGGTGTTCCAGATCAGGTTGGGGATCCCGCTTGGGTGCCTGGCCAGCCTGGTTGAGGGGATGATGGCTGTTTGCAGCTGGTTGCACCCCCTTCAGGGTGCGGGTCCCCACTAGGGTGCCTAGCCAGTCTGGGTGAGGGCCTGAGGGCCGTTTTCAAGCTGGTGGGTGACTGAAACTCCCAACCTCTCCTTTTTTTCTTTTCCTTTTTTTTTTATTCCGGGATTTATTTACCTTCTATGGCTGTCACTGGAACTGAGAGCCGGCTTTAGCTCTGAGGCTCGGCTCCAGCTCTGAGGCCCGGCTGCCTGAAAACAGGTTTCTGGGGTTTGTTTAGCTTCTATAATTGCAACATTCTTGCTTATAGTGCAGCTCAGAGACCTGCAGCGGCAGGCGGGGAACCTTGGCTTCCTCCATCACTGGAGCAAGCAAGCCTCCTGTTCGCTTCACCTGCCTGGCTTCCGGCAGCCATTTTGGTTGGAGGTTAATTTGCATATCACCCTGATTAGCCAATGGGAAGTGTGTCGGAGGTACGGTTAATTACCGTGTTTGTCTATTATTAGATAGGATAGAGGTCTGGTGCACAGAAATTTGTGCACTCGGGGGGCCCCTCAGCCCAGCCTATGCCCTTTTGCAGTGTGGGACCCCTCGGAGGATGTCTACCCCAGTGGGGACCCTCACTCCATGGAGGTTTGGCCAGCCTGGGTGAGGGACTGATTGTTGTTTTCAGGCTGGCCACACCCCCTTTAGGGTGGGGGGTCCCCACTGGGGTGCCTGGCCAGTCTGGGTGAGGGGCTGAGGGCCGTTTTCAGGCTAGACAAGCACCCTGGCAACGTAAGCTCCCAGCCTCTCCTTTTTTTTTTTTTTTTTTTTTTTTTTTTTTTATCTGGAATTTATTTACCTTCTATAATTGAGACTTTGTTGCTTTCAGTGGAGCTCAGAGCCAGGCTGCAGCAGGCAGGGAAGCTTAGGTTCCTTCATCACTGGAGCAAGCAAGCCTCCTGCTCACTACAGCTCCGTGGCTGCCGGCCGCCATCTTCGTTGGGTTAATTTGCATATAGTCACTCCAGTTGCCTGGTGGGCATGGCTTCGGTGTAGCGAAAGTACAGTCAATTTGCATGTTTGTCTTTTATTAGTATAGGACTAGAGGCCTGGCGCACAAAAATTTGTGCACTCAGGAGGAGGGGGCCCCTCAGCCCGGTCTGTGCCCTCTCGCAGTCTGGGTCCCCTCGGGGGATTACCACCTGCTGGGTTAGGCCCGCTCCCTGGGGGATTGGGCCTAAGCTGGCAGTCAGACTTCCCTCTGGCATCCCGGGAGCCCTCTGGGGATGTCCACTTGCCAGCGGGGAGCAGGCTTAAGCTGCTGTCGGACATCCTTAGTGCTGCTGAGGAGGCGGGAAAGGCTCCCACCACCACCGCTGTACTGGCTTGTGGCTGAGCAGAGTTCTCCCTGTGGAAGTGCACTGACCACCAGGGGGCAGCTCCTGCATTGAGCATCTGCCCCCTGGTGGTCAGTGTGTGTCATAGTGACCAGTCGTTCCCACTCGTTCTGCTGTTAGGGTCAATTTGCATATTACTGTTTTATTATATAGTAGTGCCTGGCCAGCCGGGGTGAGGGGCTGAGAGCTGTTTTCAGGCTGGTCATACCCCCTTCAGGGTGGGGGGGTCCTGCTGAGGTTCCTGGCCAATCTGGGTGAATGGCTGATGACAGTTTGCAGGCTGGCCAAGCCCCCCAACAGGGGCCCTCACCCCATGAGGGTGTGGCCAGCCTGGGTGAGTGGCTGATGGCTGTTTTCAGCCTGGCCACAGCCCCTTCAGGGTGGGGGTCCCCGCTGGGGTGCCTGGCCACCCTGGGTGAGGGGCTGATGGTTGTTTTCAGGCTGGCCACAGCCCCTTCATTGTGGGGTTCCCCCTGGGGTACCTGGCCAGCCTAGGTGAGGGGCTGAGGGCCGTTTACAGGCTGGCCACAGCCCGTTCAGGGTAGCGGGTCCTGCTGGGGTGCATGGCCAGTCTGGGTGTGTGGCTGATGGCTGTTTTCAGGCTGGCCATAACCTCCGGCCACCCAAGCTCCCAGTGGAGGCTGGCTGGAAGCAGGTATCTGGAATTTATTTGTCTTCTATAATTGAAACTTTGTTGCCATGAGCAGAGGCCACCTCCAGCTCAAGGTAGGCGGGAAGCTTGGCTTCCTCCATTTCCTGGGCAACCAAGCCTCCTGCTTGCTCCACCTCTGTGGCTGTCGGTCGCCATCTTGTTTGGGTTAATTTGCATATAGTCACTCTGATTGGCTGGTAGGCGTGGCTTAGGGCATAGCGAAGGTATGGTCAATTAGTATCTTTGTCTTTTATTAGTGTATACTAGAGGCCGTTGCATGAAGAGATTCGTGCAATAGGCCTTCGCTTCCCCTGTCTGCCGGCACCAGTTTTCCTCCAGCAACCGGGACCCAGGCTTTCTCTCTGGAGCCTTCAGTCTTCCTAGCTCCCGACGGAGCCTTCAGTCTTTGCAGCTCTGGATGGAGCCTTCAGTCTTCGCTCCGCCACTTCGCCCCTACGTATGCAAGTTAACCACCATCTTTGTTGGGTTAATATGCGTACTCTCCTGGTTGGTTGGTGAGCTTAGCAGAGGGACGATTAATTTACATGTTTGTCTATTATTAGGTAAGACTAGAGGCCAGGTGCACGGCATTGGTGCACTGGGGGATGGGGGAGACGTCCCAGCCTGTGCCCTTTCACAGTCCGGGAGCCCTCAGGGGATGTCTGACTGTTGGCTTAGGCCTGCTTCCCGCCAGGCTCCCGCCACTACTGCTGCGCTCGCCAGCCGTGAGCCTGGCTTCTGGCTGAGCAGTGCTCCCCCTGTGATAGCGCATTGACCACCAGGGGCAGCTCCTGCATTGAGCGTTTGCCCCCTGGTGGTCAGTGCACGTCATAGTGACCTGTCATTCCACCGTTCAGTAGATTTGCATATTATCCTTTTATTAGATAGGATAGATGAGGCTTTAGATTGATGTTCAGTGACCCACAGAAGTAGCAGGGGTATATTCTCAGCTTTTAAGGACTTAGTTACTGATTTTTATGTCAGAATACCTCACCCCTGTTTGAAGCTGCTAGCATTTTGACTAAGAAAGAGAAAACGTGAGTTGTATATTTTCTGATTATGTAAACTGATTTGTGCATCATGAATTATATTTGTTTAACCTTAAATATAAAAGCACAATATTTAGAGGATGTCCTCTAAATCTCTGAATGTGATATGTCATAGATGATTCTGAATGTCTTAATTTTATTCTGGAAGCCTCTGAGGCTGAGCCATTTATTTTTAACTGGCCAGGTTTTTAATGTAAATTTATCTTACAGAAGACAATTATTATAACTTTAACTACACTACAGCTGCTTGAGAGTGAAAGCCCATATGTTCATTACTGTTTCTGCTCTAAAATAACAGATGGTAGAAAGTTGCACTGTATTTCAGAAGTCAAGGTGGGGAGTTGGGGGAGAAAAGGGAAGTGTTCTTTGGATTTTTAATTTAGACTTTCAGTTTTATAATTATTTTGAAAAAAATTAAAAACAAATTTTGGATTCATACCCATCCTAACTGACACCAAAAATAAGACTTTATTTCCCCCAGCTTTCCCACTTAATTACTTACTATAAAAATTCTTTTTACTAAACATTATCTCCTTTGGTTTTTGTTCTTGCTGTTTTTAGTTTGAATAAACAAGGGAATAAACTTTGAAATGAGGTTTTTCTTAAAATTTCTAAACAGCTTCAACAGTTACTGAAAGATCCACTCAACTAATTAACTTTGTATTGTGGGCTTTCAGAGTAATTGCCTCAGAAAGAAAAGTGGTTAAGTACCTCCTTGAAGCCTTCTGTCTCCTAAATATCCTCTGTCTTTTCCAGGTTTAGTGTATGCCCTTCTTTTATTGATCGCAGTAGGATCAGGCACTCATCTTTTAGATGATTGACAGATGATTGATTGTGCCTATTGGCAAAGAAGCAAGTTCTAAAATGTATCTAAGAGAATATGTATTTTTAGATATCTTCAGTAAAAAAAGAAAATGTTTATATATCTTATGAGTCATTAGTGTTTAAAGAATTAATAACTTGACTTATTCAGAGATTGTATACTTATCAGAGGTGGATTTGTATACTTATCAGAGGTATTGTTGACTGTCTATAGCATGTTTACTAATATCCTCCTGTCTGTCCCTGAGTGGGTAGCAGGTGTGAGGGCCTGGAAGTAGGAGGCCAGCATTTTTCTGTCTTCTGGCTTCTAGTTAGCAACAGCCTAAACACTCTCCTTAACCTCTCCAAATGTCAATTTCATTATCTACAAAACAAAGTGATTTATTTTTAAAGCCCTTTTTGATTATATGATATATAATATCTTTATATACCTATTTAATTAATGAAGAACCTATATCATATATTTCTATTCAGATCACATTTTTAATTTAATAAAGATTCTTTTAATCTTTTTTGGATTATTGTCCCCTGTAAGAATGTACTGACACCTGTGTACACTTGCTCATATAATTGCTCATTCACCCAAAATTTTAAAGTATTTGGATTTAAGACATTTCATAAAGTTCCTAAAACTTATTCGTATACACATACTTAAGAATTTCCTCTCTAATAAAAGTATGGTGAATTAATGAATACTGGAACTACTGTAGGGAAAGAACTTGTGTATGATAGAGTTGGGAGATGATAGGTTATATATCTGTAAATTGTCTTGTAAGAAGGAAGGTTGTTTTATTTTGTTCTTAATGGGAAGAAGATTACCAATTTTAAATAAAAATGTCTGATTTTCCTTGGAGAGAAAGCCAGGAGTATTTGAGGAAGTATGAGACTGGCCAACTCCTTTAAAAAAAATCATTTGAAATTTTACAATTACAGTTGACATTCAATATTATATTAATTTCAGGTGTACAGCATAGTGGTTAGGCATTTATATAACTTATGAAGTGATCCCCGCCCCCATGAGTTTAGTTAGTATCTACTTAGCACCATACATAGTTATTACAATATTATTGCCTATATTTCTTCTGCTGTACCTTACATCCTGTGACTATTTTATAACTGCCAATTTGCACTTCTTAGTTCCTTCATCCAGCTCCCCAGCCGCCCTCCCATTATCCAGCATTTTGTTCTTGGTATCTATGTATTTGTTTATGTTTCATTTATTTATTTTGTTCTTAAGATTCCATATATAAGTGAAATCATATGGTATTTATCTCTCTCTGTCTGACTTATTTCACTTAGCATAATATCCTCTAGTTCCACAAGAAAGTGTACTCTTAATTTTGCCTCCCCTTTTTATAATTCTTCACCATGTTTGTTTTGGCCAAATCTGAGTGTTACAGGTGGTTGCAAAAATTTAAATCCTGTACCCAATGCTTCTGAAATTCATGAAATGTTCCCCCACCTCTACTCCTCCACTACCCCGAGAGATTTTCTGTTGGATTTGCTACCTGATGGTAAAATAAAGTTAGAACTTCAAATGTGTAATCAACTGTAATTTATTATACAGTTCATTATCAGCATGTGCAAAGAAAGTGACACCAGAAAATTAAGTGTGAGAAATGGCCAAAAATAAATCTTATGTAACCAGTTTTAAATGAGCATTAAGATGTGTTTTGGTAGAAAAGAAAATTTTGCTATTTTAATTTAATTAGGTAAAAGGTTAATTAATGTAGGAAAAAAATTTGATCTAATGCTTTTAGACTAATATCTTTTAGATTATGCTTTTTCAATTGCTGAAAAAAAGCAGTTTCTTGTTATGAAATTAGTAGTTTGATATTTATGCCCAATGACTATAGAAAGGAGGACAGACTAGGTCAGTGATGGCGAACCTATGACACGCGTGTCAGAGGTGACACGCGAACTCATTTTTTTTTGGTTGATTTTTCTTTGTTAAATGGCATTTAAATACATTAAATAAATATCAAAAATATAAGTCTTTGTTTTACTGTGGTTGCAAATATCAAAAAATTTATATATATGACACGGCACCAGAGTTAAGTTAGGGTTTTTTAAAATGCTGACACGCCGAGCTCAAAAGGTTCGCCATCACTGGACTAGGTACATTTGAAAAAATGTAGAACCGCAGAGAATCTTAGAGGCTATGTAATCCATTCAAAGTGTAGTCCACCTATTCATGCCAGAACACACTTTGTTACCTATGTGTACCAAATTACTAGTAAAAACAAAAGCAAAAGCAATCATTTAGAACAGCAATTTTCAACCAGTGTTCCACAAGAATTTTTAAAACATGCAATACCTGGGCTGCCATTAGCTGAGCATTTCCTTCAATACAAGCCTTTGTTTGCCAACCACTCTTGCTTGTGAGAGTGGTTCAAAACCTACAGGTGCCCTCCTGCCCTTTAAGAAAAAAAAGGAAAACTTGCAAGCATGCACTATCTGACTCTTTAGTCACGGACACTGACCTCTTTTTCCTGAAATTGTCAAATAAAAAAATGACAGTAGCTAACACAACAATAACTGTCTGGTGTGAATGCCCTGTCTTGAACTATAAATATATGTTATATAATAGAGTTGTATTTTACTAGTAGCATGGCATAATAAGGTTGCATCTTATTGGTTAATTCTTGGTACCAGAAATCCTTATATACAAGTATAGGCAGCTAATTTTTAAAAAATATATTTTTATTTATTTCAGAGAGGAAGGGAAAGGGAGACAGAGATAGAAACATCAATGATGAGAGAGAATCATTGATCGGCTGCCTGCTGTACACCCCCTATTGAGGATTGAGCCCGCAACCCGGCATAGGCCCTGACCTGGAATTGAACCATGATCTCCTGGTTTATAGGTTGATGCTCAACCACTGAGCCATGCCGGCCCAGCCACCTAATTTTTTAAAAAGTCACTTTGCAGCAATAAAAGTAGGTAATTACTATAATTTTTTTTTTTTAATTTTTATTGCTTAAAGTATTACAAAGGGTATTACATATGTGTCCATTTTATCCCCCCGCCCTAGACAGTCCCCTAGCCTCCCCTATCCCCCAATGTCTTATGTCCACTGGTTATGCTTATATGCATGCATACAAGTCCTTTAGTTGATCTCTTACCCCCCTACCTCCTGCCCCGCAACCCTCCCCGGCCTTCCCGCTGCAGTTTGACAATCTGTTTGAGGCAGCTCTGCCTCTGTATCTACTATTGTTCAAAAGTTTATAATGGTCTCTATTATCCATGAATGAGTGAGATCATGTGGTATTTTTCCTTCATTGACTGGCTTATTTCACTTAGCATAATGCTCTCCAGTTCCATCCATGACGTTGCAAATGGTAAGAGTTCCTTCCTTTTTAGAGCAGCATAGTATTCCATCGTGTAGATGTACCACAGTTTTCTAATCCATTCATCTACTGATGGGCACTTAGGCTGTTTCCAGATCTTAGCTATGGTGAATTGTGCTGCTATGAACATAGGGGTGCATATATCCTTTCTGATTGGTGTTTCTGGTTTCTTGGGATATATTCCTAGAAGTGGGATCACAGGGTCAAATGGGAGTTCCATTTTCAGTTTTTTAAGGAAACTCCATACTGTCTTCCATAGTGGCTGCACCAGTCTGCATTCCCACCAGCAGTGCACAAGTGTTCCTTTTTCTCCACATCCTCTCCAGCACTTGTCGTTTGTTGATTTGTTGATGATAGCCAGTCTGACAGGTGTGAGATGGTACCTCATTGTTGTTTTGATTTGCATCTCTCGGATGATTAGTGACTTTGAGCATGTTTTCATATGTCTCTTGGCTTTCTGAATGTCCTCTTTTGAAAGGTGTCTATTTAGGTCCTTTGCCCATTTTTTGATTGGATTGTTTATCTTGCTTTTGTTAAGTTGTATGAGTTCCCTATAAATTTTGGAGATTAGGCCCTTATCAGATATGACATTGGCAAATATGTTTTCCCACACAGTGGGTTTTCTCGTTGTTTTGTTGATGGTTTCTTTTGCTGTGCAGAAGCTTTTTATTTTGATGTAGTCCCATTTGTTCATTTTCTCTTTCGTTTCAAGTGCCCTAGGAGCTGTATCAGTGAAGAAATTGCTTCGGCATATGTCTGAGATTTTGTTGCCTTTGGATTCTTCTAGAATTTTTATGGTTTCCTGTCGTACATTTAAGTCCTTTATCCATTTTGAGTTTATTTTTGTGTATGGTGTAAGTTGGTGGTCTAGTTTCATTTTCTTGCATATATCTGTCCAATTTTCCCAACACCATTTATTGAAGAGACTATCTTGGCTCCATTGTATGTTCTTGCCTCCTTTGTCAAATATTAATTGAACATATTGGTTCGGGCCGATTTCTGGGCTCTCTATTCTATTCCATTGATCTAAATGCCTATTCTTGTGCCAGTACCAGGCAGTTTTGAGAACAGTGGCTTTGTAATACATCTTGATATCTGGTATTGAGATCCCACCTACTTTGGTCTTTTTCAGGATTGCTGCAGCTATTCGGGGTCTTTTTTTATTCCAGATGAATTTTTGGAGAGTTCGTTCTAGATCTCTGAAGTATGCCATTGGTATTTTAATGGGAAGTGCATTGAATTTATAGATTGCTTTGGGTAGTATGGACATTTTAATGATGTTGATTCTACCAATCCATGAACACGGTATGTTCTTCCATCTGTTTATGTCTTCCTCTATATCATTTTTCAACGTCCTGTAGTTTTCTGAGTAGAGGTCTTTTACCTCTTTAGTTACGTTTATTCCTAGGTAGCTTAATTTTTTTGGTGCGATGGTAAACGGGATTGTTTTTATAATCTCTCTTTCTGAAAGTTCACTATTGGTGTATAGAAATGCCTCGGATTTCTTGGGGTTAATTTTGTATCCTGCTACATTGCCAAATTCATGTATTAAGTCCAGTAGCTTTTTGATGGAGTCTCTAGGGTTTTGTATGTATAATATCATGTCGTCTGCAAATAAGGACAGTTTTACTTCCTCTTTTCCAATTTGGATGCCTTTTATTTCTTCTTCTTGCCGAATTGCAATGGCTAACACTTCCAGTACTATGTTGAAGAGGAGTGGTGAGAGGGGGCATCCCTGTCTTGTTCCTGTTCTTAGGGGGAATGGTGTTAGTTTTTGTCCATTGAGTATGATGTTGGCTGTGGGCCTGTCATATATGGCTTTTATTATGTTGAGGTATGATCCTTCTACTCCCACCTTGCTGAGAGCTTTTATCAAAAATGGGTGTTGAATTTTGTCAAATGCTTTTTCTGCATCAATTGATATGACCATGTGGTTTTTTTCTTTCAATTTGTTTATGTGATGTATCACGTTTATTGATTTGCGGATATTGTACCATCCTTGCATCCCTGGGATAAATCCTACTTGGTCATGGTGTATGATCTTTCTGATGTACTGCTGGATCCGATTTGCTAAGATTTTGTTGAGGATTTTGGCATCTATGTTCATGAGGGATATTGGCCTGTAATTCTCTTTCATTGTGTTGTCTTTACCTGGTTTTGGTATTAGGGTGATGCTGGCTTCATAGAATGAGCTTGGAAGTGTTCCTTCCTCGTGAATTTTTTGTAGTACTCTGAGGAGGATAGGTTTTAGTTCTTCCTTGAATGTTTGGTAAAACTCCCCTGTGAAGCCGTCTGGTCCTGGGCTTTTGTTTGCTGGAAGCTTTTTGATGACTGCTTCAATTTCTTCCATAGTTATTGGCCTGTTGAGATTTTTAGATTCTTCCTGATTGAGTTTTGGAATGTTGTATTTTTCTAGGAATTTGTCCATTTCCTCCAGGTTGTCTAGTTTGTTGGAGTAGAGCTGTCCATAGTATTTTTTAACAATCATTTGTATTTCTGTGGGGTCTGTTGTTGTTTCGCCTCTATCGTTTCTGATTTTGTTTATTTGGGTCCTCTCTCTTTGCTTCTTGGTGAGTCTGGCTAGAGGTTTGTCAATCTTGTTTATCCTTACTATAATTTTTTAAAATCAATAAAAATTATACCTATTTTTATGGTTAGTAAAAGAATATATTTTTTAGTGTGCCCCAGAATTTTAGTAATTAGTTTGTGTGCTGTGAGATGAAAAGTTGAAAATTGCTCATTTAGAAAAACTTATAGCGATTTTACATTACCATGACATCCAAATGTGGGGTAGTTTGCATTGTGTAAAACTATTGGTCCAACACAGAGTGGAAAAAAATTTTTTAAGTGCTTTTTGACCATAGTTTGAGGCACACTGATCTAAATCAATGCTGCCTCCTAAGTCAAGATTGTTTCTGCTCTCTTACGAAAAACAGCCTGATCGCTCTCCTTAAAGATTTTTAGTGATGGAGAGCTTCCTGTTTTTGCAAGGCAGCCCTCTGGTAGGCAGCTCTAACTACTAGAAAGTTCTTCCTTACATTCAGTTAATATTTGCCTGCCTGCAGCATGAGATTCTCAATCTTTTTCCATGTAAGTCTCCTTTCAATGAACATACTATTCTCTTCTGTAATAGTATTTAAATCAATATTAGATTAAATATTGCGATTAAAAACAAATCAAAGTGATAATTATATTGTTGAATGGATTTTTCTGATTACTCTCCTTGTAATAAAAGAACCTAAATTTGACATGAAGCCTTGGTAATAATATATTACAATTTATTATAGTATTTTACACTTGTAAGATGAATCACAAACATTTAGAAAAAGAAAGGTGATCACCAAGAGTCAACATGAATTCAGTAAAAAGAGAGTGATGCCTAATTAGCTCAATTTTCTCTTTTGATAGATGTATTTAGACTATTATTGGTTTCAGAGGGTTCATCTTTCCTTTCCTTTCATTTCTGTTAATTAGATTGAAGGCATTGTATTTGAGTTCATTATTTTTTTAAAATTTTTTTATTAATTTATTACATATGTGTCCTTATCCTCACATTACCCCCTATTCCCCCCACTCATGCCCTCACCCCTCCTGTTGTCCATGTCCATTGGGTAGGCCTATATGCTTGCATATAAGTCCTTTGATTGATCTTTCCCCCTTACCCCCACCCTCCCCTACCTTCCCTCCAAGGCCCGACGGTTCGATCGATGCCTCTCCGTCTCTGGATCTGTCCTTGTTCATCAGTTTATGTTGTTCTCATTATTTTTTTATAAAAATACTATTTTAGCATGTTGCTTTTTCTTAACAAATGGTGAGACCTTTAAAAGTAAAGAACATCACATTAAATTTATAACCTGTATGGCTGACATTTAGTAAACTCCCACTTTAGTATATATAGTGAATGAACAAGCAAATGCTTAAAAAGAAGGCATACAAATAAAATTTACAGACACAAAAGAATTGTAATAACTAATATAATTATCATATAAAAATTTATAGACTCTTTTGATTGATATGAAACCTGAAACTATTCTTTTATTCATTTAGAAATTGTTTATTCAACTTCTACAGGGTGCCAGACATTATACTAAATCTTGGGACTTTAACTGTAAAACAAGATAACTGGATCCTTATCCTCATTGAGCATACATTCTAAATGGGGTACAGACAAAAATCCAGTAAATCTGTTTCAAGTTGGAGTAAGTGCAGTAAAGGTTACAATGGACTGAGATATGGGAAAGAGGCAGTTTTACATAAGGTGATTTGGGGAAGGCTTCTCTGAGGAGCACTAAAGAGTTAAAAGAAGCTTGTTGTGTTGTGTTTTAAAAGTCAAGGAACTAGCATGTGTAAAGGCTTTAAGGGAGGAAAGAATTTAGTGTGCTTAAAGACTTGATAGAAAAATAGTGGGATGGGGGTATAATAGTCAAGGGAAGAAATAGCATGACATAAGGTGGTGCCCAGATTTTGAAAATGATAGGTATACTTTATGATAATGAAACACTGTAGGTTCTATATAATATTTGAAGTTTATTCTAAGAAGTTACCATCAGTTTTTAAGCAATAGAGTGATGTAATTCAATTTAATTTTTAAGAAATCACTTTTCTTTCAACCTAATATTGGGAATATTTCTCGTTGGTATATTTTCTAGATCAATAAGTAAACGGACGACTTGAACAACACTTTATTTTTTAATATATTTTATTGATTTTTTATAGAGAGGAAGGGAGAGTGATAGAGAGTTAGAAACATCGATGAGAAAGAAACATTGATCAGCTGCCTCCTGCACACCCTCCACTGGGTATGTACTCACAACCAAGGTACATGCCCTTGACCAGAATCAAACCTGGGACCCTTCAGTCCGCAGGCCGACAGTCTATCCACTGAGCCAAATTGGTTAGGGATTAAACAACACTTTAAACAAGATAAAAAATAATAAGACTAACAACAACAGAATCCTAGTATTGCTACTTAGATCTTATTTAAGGTACTCAGATTATCTGGGCCTCAAATGGGAAAAATAGTACCTGACAAGGTACACACTGTTGTGAAACTCAAAATAATTCAATTTGTATGGATGATTAATGCTGTGGTGGATAAAAGCAGGTGCCTTTAGAGATATTCAGAGCCCAGGTCTCAAAAAGCATAGTTATTACTCTCTTAGAAGCCAGAGACTACCAGGCGAAGAAGACCAGGCTCACCTCCTGAAGGAAGAAAGACCAAGCAGAGAGGCCTAGCCATCCCAGCTGTGGTCCCAGTAGGACATCCTGGACCATCCAGCCATAGTTGACCTGACACAGCTCAGAGGAACCATCCAGCTAATGCATAGAACAGTGAGAATTAAAAAACGTTGTTTTTAGCCACAGTTTTGGGGTAGTTTGTTATACCATAAAGACTGATATAGAAAGTGCCATGATGATAAGTACTTTTAAGATAAATAAAGCAGAGTGGGGGAGGGGGACAAGATAGAGATTGGCAGCTGGAGAGGAGGCAGTTATAGTGTTCATTTATAGCCATCTTAGAAATTCTCTGTAAGTAAATAATATTTGAACAGAGTAAGTCATGCAAAAATAAGAAAATATTTCAACAGACAAAACATCAGATGTGAAGATCTTGAAATGAGAGCATATGATGTGTTTCTAGAATTATAAAATGTGTTTGAACATAGTGAGCAAGGGAGGAGTGGTAGGAAATACAATTGGAGAGGATGCCCAAGGCCAAATTATAGAGTAGCTTGCAGCTGTACTAAGAACTTTGGCTTTAATTTTTAAGTGTTATGGAAATGATATCTAATTTACAATATTAGAAAGAATACTCTGGCAGCTACAGAGCAAATAAGGAGTCAAGAGTGGAAGCAAGCCACAGAGAGAGAGGAAAAAAGTATCTATCCTATCTAATAAAAGAGAAACATGGTAATTAGTGTACGACCGCTACCCTTCCCATTGGCTAATCAGGGCAATATGCAAATTAACTGCCAGCCAGGATGGCGGCCGATAGCCAGGCAGCTTAAAAATAACATGAGGCTTGCTTGCTTCAGTGACGGAGGACTCCAACGTTCCCCGCCTGACGCTGCAGGCCTCTGAGCTACAACTCTAAGCAACTATGTAACAAATATAGAAGCTAAACAAAACTCCAGAAACCTGCTTTAGTCCGCCGGGCTTCAGCCAGCAGGATCGCAACATTGTAAGCAAACGCCAGAAACCTACTTTCAGCAGTGGAGGCCTAAGAGCTGGAGCCAAGCCTCAAAGCTAAAGCTGGCCCAGAATAAAAAAAAAAAAAAAAAAAAGGAGCGGTTGGGAGCTTCAGTCACCCCCACCTGAAAACATCCCTCAGCCCCTCACCGAGACTGGCCAGGCACCCCGGTGGCAACCCCCACCCTGAAGGGTGTGTGACCAGCTGAAAACAGCCATCATCCCCTCATCCAGGCTGGCCAGGCACCCCAGTGGGGACCCCCACCCTGATCCAGGACACCCTTCAGGGAAAACCAGCCGGCACCCACCAGTGCACCAGGCCTCTATCCTATATAGTAAAAGGGTAATATGCCTCCCAGCACCGGGATCAGCGGAGCCGCGAGGCCTACCGGCACCGGGATCAGCGTGACAGGGGGCAGTGCCCAAACCCTCTGATCGCCTTGCGGCTCTGTGTGACGGGGCGGGGCCACAACCTCCCTATCCGCCCTGCTCTGTTCGTGACAGGGGAAGGCGCCCCAACCCCCTGATCAGCCCTGCTCTGTGCCTGATAGGGGGGAGCTCCCCAACCCCCTGATCGCCCTGCGGCTCTGTGTGTGACAGGGTGCGGCACCCCAACCCCCTGATCGGCCCTACTCTGTGTGTGACAGGGTGCGGCTCCCCAACTCCCCCCCCCCCCCCCACGGGCCCTGCTCTGTGTGTGACAGGGTAGAGCCATAACCTCCCCATCAGCCCTGCCCTGAGTGTGACAAGGTGTGGCGCCCCAACCCCCTGATCCGCCCTGCTCTGTGTGTGACGGGGGGAGCTCCCCAATCCCCTGATGGGCCCTGCTCTGTGCGTGACAGGGTACAGAACCCCAAGCCCCCTGATGGGCCCTGCTCTGTGAGTGACAAGGGGAAGTACCCCAACCCCTTAATTGGCCCTGCTCTGTGCGTAACTGGGGGTGGCGCCACAACCTCCCCATCGACTCTGCCTTGAGTGTGACAGGGGATGGTGCCCCAACCCCCTAATCGGCCCTACCCTGAGCGTGAGTGAGGGTGACATCGCAACCTCCCAATCCACCCTGCTCTGTGCATGACAGAGGGCGGTGCCCCACTCCCCAATCGGCCCTGCTCTGAGCCCGACCAGGGGCTGCACCTAGGGATTGGGCCTGCCCTCTGCCACCCGGGAGCAGGCCTAAGCCAGCAGGTCGTTATCTCCCGAGGGGTCCCAGACTGCGAGAGGGCACAGGCCGGGCTGAGGGACCCCCCTCCCCCCCAAGTGCACAAATTTTTGTGCACCGGGCCTCTAGTCTAATCTAATAAAAGACAAATAGGGTAATTAACCATACCTCCAACACGCTTCCCATTGGCTAATCAGGGCGATATGCAAATTAACTGCCAACCAAGATGGCGGCCAGCAGCCAGGCAGCTGAAGCGAACAGGAGGCTTGCTTGCTTCAGTGATGGAGGAGGCCAAGGTTCCCAGCCTGCTGTGCCGGCCTCTGAGCTGCACTCTAAGAAACAATGTTGCTATTATAGAAGCTAAACAAACTCCAGAAACCTGCTTTCAGCCAGCCGGGCCTCAGAGCTGGAGCTGCAACAGTGTTTCAATTATAGAAGCCAAACAAACCCAGATTTGCTTTCAGCAGCCGAGGTCTCAGAGCTGGAGCCGAGCCTCAGAGCTAAAGCTGGCTCTCAGTTCCAGTGACAGCCATAGAAGGTAAATAAATCCCAGAATAAAAAAAAGAAAAGAAAAGATAAAAAAGAGAGGTTGGGAGCTTCAGTCATCTGCCAGCCTGAAAACGGCCCTCAGGCCCTCACCCAGACTGGCCAGGCACCCCAGTGGGGACCCCCACCCTGAAGGCGGTGCGACCAGCTGCAAGCAGGCATCATCCCCTCATCCAGGCTGGCCAGGCACTCAAGCGGGACCCCCACCCTGATCCAGGACACCCTTCAGGGCAAACCACTCGCCCCCTCCTCTCCCCCCCCGTGCACCAGGCCTCTGTCCTATATAGTAAAAGGGTAATATGCAAACTGACCCTAACAGCAGAAGGACTGGGAATGACTGGTGACTATGACACACACTGACCACCAGGGGGCAGACGCTCAATGCAGGAGCTGCCCTCTGGTGGTCAGGGCGCTCTCACATGAGAGGAGCTGTGCTCAGCCACAAGCCAGGCTAATGGCTGCCAGTACAGCAGTGGTGGTGGGAGCCTCTCCTGCCTCCTCAGCAGCGCTAAGGATGTCTGATTGCAGTTTAGGCCTGCTCCCCACTGGCAAGTGGACAGCCCTCGAGGGCTGCTGGGCTGCCAGAGGGATGTCTGATTGCCATCTTAGGCCCTATCCCCCGTGGGGCGGGCCTAAACCAGCAGGTGGTCATTCCCTGCGGCGTCCCAGACTGTGAGAGGGCACAGGCCGGGCTGAGGGACCCCCCTCCCACCCCGAGTGCACAAATTTTTGTGCACCGGGCCTCTAGTGTATATATAAAAGCTTAAGTGTCATCTGACTGGTAGGTATGATGCTCACTGACCACCAGGGGGCATACACTCAATGCAGGAGCTGCCATGGCACACATTGGCGGGCACCACGGACCTGGGACTGACAAACCAACCCTTGGCATCCCACAAATGGGACACAGGTCCCACCACCACCCCAGAGCAACACCCCACCAAATCACAGCCAATGTTTCCAATACCCATGGCTCAAAATGCAGCCCACAGCCTAGCCCAGCCCAGAAATGGTCACTGTGGTCACTGGGTAATGACATCATATAGCAATACCTGGCTTTCTCTCCCTAATGACTAGCCTCCTTGGAGATTCTTCAGCCCAGGAATATCACTTGCTTTATATCCAGGTGCAGACATTTTACACTTTAACCAAATGTTTGAGAAGCATTTTTACATGCCTCATCTCATTTGATCCTCACAGAAGTCCTGGAGTAGGTAGATAGGAGACTTGGTAGAATCCTATCGTTTTTCTTTTCATTAGCAAGACAGTGGAGATTTAGAAAGTTTAGAAACTTGACCTGACTGAAAAAAGTAAGAAATGGTGGAACTTGAAAATGACTTCAGGTTTTCTCACTGCACAGAATATAGTCAAACATGACTACAGTTAAATATTTTACCCTTTGTTCTCCCCACATGATCTGCAATAATAATTGTGCTTCATGTTGATATTTACTGCTGTGTTGCTGACAATTACCTGAAAGAGAGTTGGGGTGCTTCACTGGGCTAGAAAAAGTTTAGCTAAATCATCACGCAGTTCTAATTAAGCAAATTTATTCTATAGCTATAAAAGGCTAAGTTGTATTGTGCATGCTTGTTACCTATAAAGCTCTCACTGGGCAATTGTGTGTGTGTTTCGATCTGTCATTGTTGATCGTGAATTTGGTTGACTTTTCTATTATAGAGAAAGGACAAATAGCAATATTAAAATATTTTTTCTAGTTAATTGAATCCATGCACCAGCCCACTAGTGTGTGTGTGTGTGTGTGTGTGTGTGTGTATACACTGAGTGGCCAGAGTATTATGACTACCTGACGTTTGTAGGCAAATTAGCTATAATTTCACACTGAAGTTGCTAGAGGGCCAGACCATTATAAATAGGGAAGCAGGTTGTTTACCACAACAGTAGAAGTCATTTTTTTCTGAAGATATGGGTAAACAATGCGATTTAACAGCCTTTGAACGTGGGATGAATACACACTCACTCACACACACACACGTACTGAGTGACCAGATTATTATGACCACCCAATCAGTACTTCGTTGGGCCACCTTTTGCCTTCATCACTGTGGCGATTCTTCTTGGCATTGACTCCACGAGATGTTGAAAGGTGATGCGAGGAATCTGACACCATACCTGATGAATAACACTGTCCAGTTCTGTGAGATTTGATGGTTGTGGAACCAGCTGCCTAATAGCTCTTTTAACTTTGTCCCACAAATGCTCAATTGGATTGAGATCCAGTGATTGTGGGGGCCAACTGAGAAGGTAAAGTCTCCCTAATGTTCTTGAAACCACTCCTGCACAATATGAGCACTGTGGCATGGCGCATTGTCTTGTTGGAAGAAGCCATCTCCATTGGGCTACACCATCAACATGATAGGCTGAACTTGATAAGCAATGATACTTAGGTATGTTGTGCTATTCAGCGTTGTTCCACACGAATTAAAGGGCCCAAGTCATGCCAGGAAAACATGACCCAAGCCATAACACTGCCCCCACCAGCTTGAAGGTTTACACTCATGCATGTGGGGTGCATGCTTTCATGCTGTTTCTGCCAAATTCTCACTATGCTATCTGCATGATGCAACTGGAAACGTGATTCATCGGACCACATGACTTTTCCAATGCTTGACCGTCCAATCCTTGTGTTTCTATGTGAATTGGAAACTGTAGACAGCAAAGGTGTTTGAATAGGCCTTCGACTTCCATATCCCATACGATGCAGTGTATGGCTAATTTGCCTACAAATGTCAGGTGGTCATAATAATCTGGCCTCTGTGTGTGTGTGTGTGTGTGTGTGTGTGTGTGTGTCAAAGGCTATTAAATTGCATTGTTTACCCATATCTTCAGAAAATAATCACTTCTACTGTTGTGGTAAACAACCTGCTTCCCTATTTATAATGGTCTGGCCCTCTAGCAACTTCAGTGTGAAATTATAGCTAATTTGCCTACAAACGTCAGGTGGTCATAATAATCTGGCCACTCAGTGTATGTGTGTGTGTGTGTATACATATACATATACATGTGCATATACATATACATATATTCTTTTTTATTTTTTTGTTATTCATTTTTCTTCTTAGATACTCATTCCCTTTCTACATCCTCTATATTGAATTGTGGCCATTTCCCCACTCCTTCAATTTCTTGACCTTACCTTTTGGAAATAAGCTTTGCCTCTTCAGATTCATCTGGGTGTTTGTTGTTTGGGTGTTTGTTGTTTGGATTAGTTGTTTGTTCTTTGCATTCTTCTCTGGGAATTTGTTTTTTTGCATTTTTTGGATTAGTTGTTGGTTTTCTTGAGTTTTCTCCCCATATACATATGTTTTTCCCCTTTCTTTTTTCTTCTTTTTCTTTTCACTCTTACATTTTTTCCTTTTCTCAATATCATTTTTGCACTCTTGTCTCCCCTAATTTTCTTTTCTCTGGTTGGCACCTTTATTTGGTGTTATTCATATTGTGAATACATTTGTGTTTGGTGCCCTGTGTATTGTGACTTGTTGTAATGTATTTTGTGCCTTTAAGTCAACACAGGACAGAGAGAGCTACATAACCAGAACATGGGGAGACAAAGAAACAGCCCATACACAAAAGAAAAGGAGGAATAACTAGAAAAAGAAGTAAACAAAATGAAGGCACGCAGTATGTCAGAGAAAGAATTCAGAGCAGTGGTCATAAGGACGCAGAAAAGGATGGAAGACAAATTCAATAATATGTGTAAGAACCTAGAGGAAATGAAGAAGAACCAAGAAGAAATGAAGAATGACATCACTGCAATAAAGAACAGAATAGAAAGCATCAGCAGTAGACTAGAAGAAGCGGAGGACCGCATCAGTGAGTTAGAAGACAAGGTAGGAAAAAATACCCAAGCATAGCAGCAACTGGGGAAAAAAAAATTAAAAAACAGGAGGAGAGCCTAAGGGAACTTTGGGACAACACAAAACGAAACAACATCCGCATAATAGGGGTGCCAAAAGGAGAGGAAAGTGAGCAAGGAATAGAAAACCTGTTTGAAGAAATAATGTCAGAAAATTTCCCTGATATTGGGAAGAAAAAACTCACACAAGTCCAAGAAGCTCACAGAGTCCCAAACAAGATGAACCCCAAAAGACACATCATAATTGAATTGGCAAACACCAACAACAAAGTAAGAATCTTAAAAGCGTCCAGAGAGAGACAGAAAGTTACCTTCAAGGGATTTCCCATCAGACTATTGACTGATTTATCAACAGAAACTCATCAGAAAAGAATGGAATGAAATATACAAAGTCATGCAAAGCAAGGGTCTGAATCCAAGAATACTGTACCCTGCAAGGCTATCAATCAAAGTTGAGGGTGAAATCAGGAGCTTCACAGAAAAAAAAGGAATAAGGGAGTTTATTACAACCAAACCAGGAAATGCAAGAAATGCTACAGTGTCTGCCATAAAAAGAAGAACTAGGAAGGGAAGAGGAACACAGGCATAAAGAATAAAAATGGTGACAAACAAGTAACTATCAATAACTCTAAATTAAAATGGTTTAAATCCCCCAATCAAAAGACATAGGGTAGCTGAATGGATAAGAAAACATGACCCATATATCTGCTGTCTACAGGAGACCCACCTCAGAACAAAGGACTCACACAAACTGATGGTGAAGGGATGGAGAAAGGTTTTTCAGTCCAGTGGAAATGAAAAAGAAGCTGGGGCAGCAATACTTATATCTGATAAATTAGACCTCAAAGTCAAGGTCATAACTAGAGATAAGGAAGTGTCATAATACTAAAGGGAACAATTCAACGAGAAGATATAACTCTGGTAAAGATATATGCACCTACTACAGGAGCACCAAAATACATAAAAAAAACTTCTGGAAGATATCAAGGGAGGTATTGACAGCAATACAGTCATAGTAGGGGACTTTAATACCCCACTAACACCACTGCACAAATCCATTAAACAAAAATTCAGCAAAGAAACATCAATACTAGATCAGATGGAGTTAATTGACATCTTCAGAACATTCCATCCAAAAGCCACAGAATATGCATTCTTCTCAAGTGCACATGGGTCATTTTCAAAGATAGACCACATATTGGGACACAGGCAAAGTCTTTTCAAATTCAAGAAGATATAAATCATATCCAGCATCTTCTCAGATCACAGTGGCCTAAAATTGGAAATCAACTATAATAAAAATAATGGGAAAAATCAAATACCTGGAGGCTAAATAGCATGCCATTAAACCATTACAGGGTTACCAAAGATTTCAAAGAAGAAATTAAAAACATAATTGCAACAAATGGCAATGAAAACACAACAATCCAAAATCTATGGGACCCAGCGAAAGCAATCCTGAGAGGGAAGTTCATAGTTCTATAGGCCTACCTTAAAAAACAAGAGAAAATGGTAATAAATTATCTAACCTTACCACTCAAAGAGTTGGAAAGAGAGCAACAAGAAAAACCCAGTGTAAGCAGAAGGAAGGAAATAATAAAGATCAGAGCAGAAATAAATTACATAGAGACAAAAAAAAATACAAAAGATCAACGAAACCATGAGCTAGTTCTTTGAAAGGATAAACAAGATTGATGAACCTTCTAACCAAGAAGCAAAGAGAGAGGACCCAAATAAACAAAATCAGAAATAAAAGAGGTGAAGTAACAACCGATCCCACAGAAATACAAAAGATTATGAAAAAATACTATGAACAACTTTCTTCCAACAAAATGGATAACCTAGATGAAATGGACATATTTTTAGAAAAATACAAGCTCCCAAAACTCAATCAGGAAGAATTTGAAAACCTGAATAGGCCGATAATTACCGAGGAAATTGAAGCAGTGATCAAAAATCTTCCATCAAACCAAAGCCCAGGTCTGGACGACTTTATAGGGGAGTTCTCCCAAGCATTCAAAGAACTAAAACCTATGCTCTTCAGACTATTCTAAAAAATTCAAGAGGAAGGCACACTTCCAAGCTCTTTTTATGAAGCCAGCATTACCCTAATTCCAAAATCAGATAAAGAGGCCACAAAAAAACAACTACAGGCCAATATCTATGATGAATGTACATGATAAAATCCTCAACAAAATTCATTCTAGCAAATCATTGTCAGTGTTACATTAGAAGGATGATACACCATGACCAAGTGGGATTTATTCCGGAGATGCAAGGATGGTACAATGTCTGAAAATTAATAAATGTGACACATCACATAAACAACTTGAGAGACAAAAATCACATAATCATATCAATCAATGCAGAAAAAGCATTTGACAAAATCCAACACCCTTTCTTGATAAAAAACTCTCAGCAAAGTGGCAATAGAGGGATCACACCTCAACATAATAAAAGCCTTACATGACAAACCTACAGCCAGCATCATACTCAATGGGCAAAAACTAAACTCATTTCCCCTAAGAACGGGAACAAGACAGGAATGCCCACTTTCACCACTCCAATATAGTACTGGAAGTGCTAGCCATAGCAATCAGACAAGAAGAAGAAATAAAAGGCATCCAAGTTGGAAAAGAAGTAAAACGGTTCTTGTTCGCAGGTGAAATAATGATATATATAGAAAACCCCATAGACTCCATCAAAAAGCTAATAGACCTAATAAATGTATTTGGCAATGTAGCAGCATACAAAATTAGCACCCAGAAATCTATGGCCTTTTTATATACTAATACTGAACTCACAGAAAGAGAAATTAAAAAAACAATAACATTTACCATTACACCAAAAAAATAAAAATAAGATACCTAGGAGTAAACTTAACTAAGGGGGTAAAAGACCTGTACTCAGAAAACTACATGGCATTGAAAAAAGAGATAGAGGAAGACATAAACAAATGGAAGAACATACCATGTTCATGGGTTGGTAGAATCAGCATCATTAAAATGTCCATACTACCCAAAGCAATCTACAGATTTAATGCAATCCCCATTACAATACCAACAGCATATTTCAAAGATCTAGAACAAACTCTCCAAAAATTCATCTGGAATAAAAAACAAAAACAAAAACAAAAACAAAAACAAACAAACAAAAAAAAACACCTCGAATAGCTGCAGCAATACTGAGAAAGAAGAACATAGTTGGAGGGATTACAATACCAGATATCAAGCTATACTACAAAGCACGGTTCTCAAAACTTCCTGGTACTGGCACAAGAACAGACATATAGACCAATGGAACAGAACAGATAACCCAGAAATTGACCCAAGTCATTATGGTCAATATTTGACAAAGGAGGCAAGAGCATACAATGGAGTCAAGACAGTCTCTTCAATAAACAGTGCTGGGAAAATTGGTAAGATACATGCAAAAAAATAAAACTAGATCACCAACTTACACCATACACAAAAAAACAAACTCAAAATGGCTAAAGGACTTGAATGTAAGATGGGAAACCATAAAAAACCTACAACACTCCATAGGCAGCAAAATAGCAGACGTATGTCGTAGCAATATCTTACCAACACAGCTCCTAGGGCAATGTAGACTAAGGAGAAAATAAACAAATGGGACTACATCAAAATAAAAAGCTTCTGCAGAGCAAAAGAACATCAACAAAACAACAAGAAATCCCACTGTATGGGAGAACATATTTGTCAGGGATATTTCAAATAAGGGTTTAATCTCCAAAATTTACAGATAACTCATACAGCTTAACAAAAGGAAGATAACAATCCAATCAAAAAAATGGACAAAGGACCTAAATAGACACTTTTCCAAAGAGGATATACAGAAGGCCAAGAGACACATGAGAACATGTTCAAAGTCACTAATCATCCGAGAGATGCAAATCAAAACAATACGGTACCATCTCACACCTGTCAGAATGGGTATAGTCAACAAAACAACAGCTGACAAGTGCTGGCGAAGATGTGGGAAAAAAGGAACCCTCATGCACTGCTAGTGGGAATGCAGACTGGTGTAGACACTATGGAAGACAGTATGGAGTTTCCTCAAAAAACTACAAATGAAACTCCCATTTGACCCAGTAATCCCACTTCTAGGACTATATTCCAAGAAACCAGAAACACCAATCAGAAAGGATATATGCACCCCTATGTTCATAGCAGCCTAATTTACAATAGCTAAGATTTGGAAACAACCTAAGTGTCCATCAGCAGATGAGTAGATTAAAAAACTGTGGTTCATCTACATGATGGAATACTATGCTGCTGTAAAAAAGAAGGAATTTTTACCATTTGCAACAGCCTGGATGGAAGTGGAGAGCATTGTGCTAAGCGAAGTAAGCCAGTCAGAGAAAGATAAATATCACATGATATCACTCATATGTGGGATATAATGATCAACATATTTTGATGAGCAAAAATAGGTCCAGAGACAAATGGCAGGGGTGGGGCAGGGGCAGAGAGAGAGCAACCAAAGTACTTGTATGCATGCATATTAGCATAACCAATGGACACAGGTACTGGGGCAGTGGGAGCTTGCCCAGGGTGTGAAAGTCGGGGGCGGGGGGGGGGGGGCAGGGGGCATCAATCAGGGAAAAAGACATACGTAAAACTTTAGACAATAATAATTTTAAAAAGTATGCTATCTATTTGAGAAATTGAATCTAATTAAAAATCTTTCTACAAATAAAATGTTTGGCCAGGTTAGTTTTACAAGTTAATTTTTTCAAAAAATAGAAGGAAAAGATAATGTACTTTAATTCTTTTTATGAGGATAGCATATCTTTGATAGGAAGCCCTGATGAAGAAAGTTCTCAAAAGATATACACAAAAATAAACTAAATATTAGCTTTGTATAACTCTAAAAATTCCTTGGTGCTTCTTCCCATTGCCAGTCTGTTTCCGAATTTGGGCGACCATACATTAGCTATCTTTTCTAGCATTTCATATAAGTGGAATTGTATAGTATACTAGCAGCGCAGTGCAAAATTCATGTGCCTTGAAATGAACTATGGGCCATGAGGCTGCAGTAGGCATGGGGCAGGTCTCGGCTCATCCTCTGCACCTCTGCCCGGCCCCTCCCACCGCGGCCCCTGGTTCCCCTGTCTGCCTGCAGCCCCGTTCCTGCTGCTCCCACACACTGAAGGTGCCAGCCGCACTCGCACCTCCTGATGGTGCAGAGCGATTGGTGCCAACGCCATCACTGAGTGAGAGCAGCAGCTGCTGTCCTGATCACCCCTCAGGAGAAGGGGGAGGTGGAGAAGCCCTCAGTGGCGACCAGGGCCAGCAGCTGCCACTCCCACTCACTGATGGCACTGAGTGATCAGGGCCAGTGCCAGGCTCCAGCAGCAGGTGGGAGTGGGACAGGTGCCCCCCTTGGTCTGGTGCCCCCCTCACCTGCTCCAACATCCTGCTGCGGCCAATGCCCGCCATGCTCTGCACACGCCCTCTGGTGGTCAGCACATGTTATAGTGACTGGTTGTTCGGATATTCTGGTTGTACCGCCTTTCTATTTGCATATTAGCCTTTTATTATATAGGATTATATAGGATACTATCTGGTGTTTAGCTTCTTTGAAAGGAAAAATCAGTGCAGCATATTGGGCTCATCACAATGCATTTTTCTTATCTCTAGGATTTTACCCTCAACACTTGACTGACTGGGTAGACCTCCTGTTCTTTCATATTGATGCGTTGTATTTTATTCAACTCTTCTATTAGTGTTAATGGGATGGTGGTTCTAAAATATAATAGTTCATGACAGCCCAAAGCAGAAGATTTCTAGCAGTATTTAGTGGAAGTACAAAGGTGCAGAGGTCAAGGGTGAGGTGAGTGTTCTAATTAAATAGAATCTAGATGGTTCCCCAATAAAATTGAGCAAAATTGAAAGATTCAAATGTATATTGTTCCCATTAAGTATAGGATATATATCACATATTGTTATAGCAGTCAAGAGTCAGTGCCAGAAACAAGATGCGTTAAGCAGGAGGGCATTTAGTGCAGGGTACTAGTGTTTACAAATTGTTGGAAGGTCTGAAGGAGTAAATTCTAAACTAGGCCTATAAGAATAACTCCCCAAACCAGCGACTCTGTCAGGGAAGCTACTGCCTCCTAGACTGACACTAGAACTGTACTGAGGTGCTGTTGCTGCCACTGCTACTCCACGACCTCGCTTGCTGGCAGCAATAACAAAGAGGCCCAGCAAGAAAGCCTTACCCTCACTTCAGCCTTTCAAATTTCACAACTGGTAGCAAACACTACTTGAAGGGAATGTAGGAATTGTAATTTTTGGCTTAGGAACTTTTCCAAATCTTAGGAGGGTAGAATGAGAGCCAAGCCAAAATTTCTACTGTGCACATAAGTGAAAAGTCCAGCATTCCTCTAGCATTGCCATTGATGAGTATAATGTTTAATGAGACTTTCGATTTGTACCTTTGATTTTTTTCTGTCTGCTAAATGAGCATTTATAGACTGTGATTTAAATATCCAGAATGCATACCAATCAATTAAAGGTTGTGTTTGAGTTAATATTTTAATATTTATTGAGGACATACAAGATGCCTGACATTACCTAGGTAGCTCTAAAAATGTAAACAGCTTAAAAAGATTGGCATTACCTAATTCCAAGATTATTTTCAAATCATGAAATCAGTTTGTTTCATAATCAAGTGTGTATGGAAACTTTCATCAACTTCATATATAATTTTTATTGTATATTCAAGGACACTGTGATATATTCCATAAGTATAGCAATTTAGATCTTGATATGAAAATGTAACTGGTATACTCAAGGGCAAAAAGCTAAATTTAGCTTCCTCCTGCATTGCCCTTTATACTACAACACCATGTTTGTTGATCTGTTTTCCTTGCTTTCTTTTTCCTTAATCAATAAAAGATTTGAATAAACTCAGGACAATTACACCAGTACTATCTATATGTTTTTTGGACTTTTTTAAGCTACTGAGGTCTTAATGATGTTTTCAACAGCTATCGGTGATTGGAAACTCAAGGAGAGAATAAAAACAAAGAAACTGGTGACCTATAGTGATTGTTAGCTTGACTGTTAAGCAATAAAGTGTTTAGGACTAGAAGTTAGGAGGCGTACAATGCTTGAACAGGTTTAATATGACAATATGGGGCTAGTATTTTTATATGTCAAATAGGTTCTGTTTGTGATTTATAATGATTCTGAATTTGAAATTTAGCTCAATTTTTCTCTTGCTGTTTGCATTAGAAAGAATTTATTTCAAAGAACTCTAAGAAAGAACTGACTTAATTTTATTTTGGGGCACAGTAAATGTAAAACTGTATTTCATAAGTATTCTAATTGGATCATTTCAGAGAACAGGGAGCATTTCCTTTAACATTATTTTTATTATCATTCATTTATTTGTTCATCTGTATTAGTAAATATGATTTTTAGAACTGGGTACTACATAGTTGCCTTTTTAACTTGTATTTTATTTTTGTGAAATTATAAGGTTTGATTAGACTCTAAAAGAGCCCATGGATTTCTTTACCTCACCATTCACTTAATTTCAGAAAATTCTCTGGTTAAATATTTGAATGGTAATGTCTGATCAACAAAATGTTTGAGTGTTTTTCAAATTATTCCTGATTATAACTTTCTTTCATTATCTTTCTCAGATGTTGTCTTTGATTGCTGGGTATCTGTAGTGCTTCACTAAACAAGTTTAATTTATGCTGTTTTGATTTCTAGTCAGCTTATAAATTAATTTGTGAGAGAATGGATGGGTGGGAAAATATCAGAGAATTATAATTAAGATTGTTCTTCTTTTTGATACTTAAAAATGTCAATAATAAAGTGTGTTTTAATTCAATTATTTTTCTTTGTCCTCAGGTGGATCTCCATACTTAGCAACCAAAATAAATGAAGCAAAGGACTTGCTGGAAGAAACCACCAAACATTGATTGATGCTCAAGTACTACAATGAAGGAAAAAAAGGGGGTGCTTAAAAAACAAAGTCCTGTGTATTTAATCTAAACCACCACTGACCATCATAATTCCCATACATGTACATGTGCTAACCCTAAATAATTTATTCCACTGTTATGTGGTATAATAATAAAAGATTAATAATCTGTCTTTTTATTATCTTTTAAAAGAACACCTTAAAATTCTATAACTGATCTTTTTTTCTTACTGTCTTACTTTCTCTGTGATAATCATACATTTTAATATTTCTGTTCTATTAGTTTAAAATTCCCCATATTCTCCTCTCTCACAAAAAGTATCCAAAAAATATGATCCTCAATAATGTAATTGGTATTGGTGAGCAATAAATAGAAATGTCTTTACTGTTCATACAGGGTAGGCAAAAGTAGGTTTACAGTTGCATTGAATTCTTTTGAGTTAATAAAGCTACTGTAAATCTACTTTTGCCTATTCCTGTGTTTATACTCACATTGTCCCTGTTTTCTCTGAGAAATTTAGTACTCTGTTGTTTAAGGGGCTTTAAATGTTTTGAGACCAAACACTGACTGCTATCCCATGGGGAAATGATCTGAAACTCAATGGAATTTACAGAATGGTATTTTCTGAAGTAGTGGTTAGGACTCGTTAAAGAACTCTGCTCTCTCTGAGACCGTATAGCTGAAGCATGAGAACTTGGAGAGCTACTAAAATGATTACAGATTTACAAAATGAGCCCTATGAGGGAAGGCTGAAAGATCTTTGAGAAGTCTGAGGAGTTTGTATTTAATTATAGTCTTCTGGTACTGTATATTTATTCAATTATTCATTCAGATATTCATTGACCACTTACAATGTGTAGGATGCTGTTGTGGGCCCTGTGGGAGTTACAGGTGTGAACCAGACATAGATCCTGACCCAAAGGGTCTTATATTTCAAAAAAAGATAAATCACATGAATACTATTAGAGATGTATAGATGATATACTAAGGAAGTTAAAGAGGAGAAAGGAATATTTTAAACTGAGAGCATTGAGGGAGCTCCATAGAGTAAGTGGCATAGAGCTGGGCTTTAAAAACAATAAGCGATATTGTTTTTATATGATTGGAAAGTCAGTACGTTTCTTTTGAGATCAGTCAGAATAGTAGAAGTGGGATATTTATTACTGTGAATAGAGTGTGGGGTTTCTCAAAAGCAAAGGGTTGACATATGGTGTTGAGGGGCTGGCCCTGTGGTTTACACTGCATCAAATTATTTCCTTAAAACAGCCACTGGTCACCATCATTTTTCTATTCCAAAGGTGAGAAAACAGATTCAGATACAGAGTTACCAGCATTATTTTCTAGCATGTACTACTTTACAAATTCTGCGTTCATCCCAGATAAACTGAACTACTGTATTTTATCTATCTAAAAATAATTTTTAATATCTAGATGCGTCTTTGGTTTATTGCATCCTGTAGTTCGGAAGTTCTCCATGTTGGCAATATTATCAGTATTGAGTTGAATCATTCCTGTTGTGGGAGCTCTCCTGTGCAATGTTGGGCGATTGGCGACATCCATGCTTGTACCTGCTAAAGACCAGTAGCACCCCCTCAGTTGTGACAGCTACAAATGTTTACAGACATTGCCAAATGATCCCGGGGGGTGCAAACTTGCCCCTGGTTGAGAGCCATGCTATAAATTTGTAGTATGTTTTCTTTTGGTACATAAACTAATGGCCTGACTTAAAGTTGATTGAATTTAAGAGTTAGTAAAATATCATTCTTGCTTTAAAGTCTCCTTGCACATCCTAATTTTATTGCGCTTCAGTATTTTTCATTTTTCTGCTCACTGTTATCTTTGTACCTTAGATGCCCTTTTATTCCTCAGATCTTCATATGCTCAAAGTCTAGAGGTCCCTGAAGGCCAAGCTAAAATGTATCTCTTCTTTCCTGGTGCTTCCAGTAAAAGTTATATGAATCAACTCTCGGAGAGCAGAGACCATATCTTTCTTGTTTACTGCCACATTGGCACCCAGTAAATATTGGTTGAATGAATGAATGAATATATTCCCACACCACTTTATTGCTCATTTTATAGTACTTATATCTTGGTACTGTGTGTAATATGCCTTATTTCTCCATTAAAGAACCTTTCGAGCAAAAATGTTGTCATTTCTCTTTGTAACCTCTTCCATGTATTTAGTAGCCATCATAAAGTTGTAAGTACTAAGAAAATGTTTTCTGAATACTATACTTCACAAAATGTTACCACTAATTTTGAAAGTTATGCTAAGCAATATATGGGCACCCTCAGGAAATACCTTTTAATTGACATACTTTCTAATGAATACTGTATTCGTGAGAATTTGAGTCCCCAGCATTAGCTTGGAATTTCTTTCATTCTCATTTTTCTACTAAGCATGTGCCTTAGAGTTAGTTGTTTTGAATATTATCCTCCTATAACTTGATCTTGGGCAGTGTCTATAATTGCCTCATCTATAGAATAGAGGAAATGATAATTCTAATAAGGTGTTTTAGGAAATAATGTGTAAAGCATTTAGTCACATAGCAAGTACTCAAAAAATGTAAGTATTATTTCACTGCTCCTTTAAATTTAAATCTTTGAATACCTTGAATTAAGGTTTGAGGTGTGTTCCAGTAATCATTTATCTTACTCTTGAATCTGCAATTTGGGAGCAGATGGTGGGGATGGCTGGTCTCTATTTCATGCAGCCTCAATTGGAGCCACTTCAAGTTAGTACTGGCTGCTGGCTGGGAGCCCCAGTTCCTCTCCACAGAGGCTTCTCCAGTGGCTACTAGAGCATCATCACACGATGGTAGAAAGTGGTCCAAGGAGACAGGAAGTGGAAGCTGCAATCCACCTCGCTCTGAACACTGGCAGTCATAGAGCCCGCCTAGATTTTAAAAGGAGAGGATAGAGAGAATTGTGAAATGATTAGTTGTTGGGGGCCAGATGTAAGCTGGCAAGGTCTTTGCACCTGCAGGGGCTAGCAAGGCTGGGACCCTTACCCACACAGTTTTCCCAGACTTGTTTGGATGGCGATTATCAGTAGAATGGGAGTAACATTTGTAGAATGAGAACAGCCTTTCATAGCTTACCAAGAAGTCTGTAACTATTTACTGAGATATGCTGTACTGAGAACTTGTCCTTCTGCTATGTCTCTCCCTTAGAGATTAAGAGGAACAAAGAATACATTCCTCTTGACAGACCTCCTATTCAGTGTGTTGTGTATAAATAGGATTGTATAGCTAATAAACTCGCTTCAGTTCATCAAGAGAACTGGGGTCCTCCCGACCCCGCTTTCCTGTCTTTCTTTCTTTTCTCAATTCCCACCTCCCTGCCTCAGCCCGGCTCAACCCTGTCAGGCTGGCCCTGACAATTAGTGGTCATCTTTACTATGTAGCAGGGCAGGATTTGGGTTCCCCAACCCTAGTCAAATCAGTTAAGGCATTGTTTTTTAAAAACATTATCAGGAATGTAGAATTTAAGTACAGCTACCTGAAACAGCTTCAGATGATACAACTGCTATTTTAGGTAGATATTCAGTAGTCATTCTCTAAGTTGCAGTGTCATAAAGTTGGATTTTAAACAGCTACCCATCCTCATTATCCGTAAAGGCTTATTTGAATGGTTACCTATCTTCAGTAAAGATTGCTTGTACATATTTGCTGTCATTGCATATTCTTTTTTTTTAATTTTTTTTAATTAAATCTTTATTGTTCAGATTATTACATTTGTTCCTCTTTTTCCCCCCCATAACTCTCCTCATCCCAGTTCCCGCCCCACCCTCCGCCCTCACTCCCCATCCACTGTCCTCATCCATAGGTGCACGATTTTTGTCCAGTCTCTTCCCGCATCTCCCACACCCCTTTCCCCCCCAAGAATAGTCAGTCCATTCCCTTTCTATGTCCCTGATTCTATTATAATCAACAGTTCATTCTGTTCATCAGATTATTTATTCACTTGATTCTTAGATTCACTTGTTGATAGATGCATATTTGTTGTTCATAATTTGTATCTTTACCTTTTTCTTCCTCTTCCTCTTCTTAAAGGATACCTTTCAGCATTTCATATAATCCTGGTTTGGTGGTGATGAACTCCTTTAGCTTTTCCTTATCTGTGAAGCTCTTTATCTGACCTTCAATTCTGAATGATAGCTTTGCTGGATAAAGTAATCTTGGTTGTAGGTTCTTGGTATTCATCACTTTGAATATTTCTTGCCACTCCCTTGTGGCCTGCAAAGTTTCTGTTGAGAAATCAGCTGACAGTCGTATGGGTATTCCCTTGTAGGTAACTGAGTTTCTTTCTCTTGCTGCTTTTAAGATTCTCTCTTTGTCTTTTGCTCTTGGCATTTTAATGATGATGTGTCTTGGTGTGGTCCTCTTTGGATTCCTTTTGTTTGGGGTTCTCTGCGCTTCTTGGACCTGTACGTCTATTTCTTTCACCAGGTGGGGGAAGTTTTCTGTCATTATTTCTTCAAATAGGTTTTCAATATCTTGGTCTCTCTCATCTTCTGGCACCTCTATAATTCGGATGTTGGTACGCTTGAAGCTGTCCCAGAGGCTCCTTACACTATCTTCGTATTTTCGGATTCTTTTTTCATTTTGCTTTTCCGGTTGGGTGTTTTTTGCTTCTTCGCATTTCAAATCTTTGACTTGATTCTTGCGCTCCTCTGGTCTGCTGTTGGGAGTCTGTATAGTATTCTTTATTTCAGTCGGTGTATGCTTAATTTCTAGTTGGTTCTTTATCACAACATCGAGGGTCTCATTAGATTTCTCGAGGATCTCATTAAGTTTATCGGCGTCTTCTAGACAGTTCTTGAGAGACCTTAAAGTGTGGTTCTGAACTCTATATCTTCCATTGACAATTTTGTCCTGTTTCTTTGTCTCCACATTTTGTTATGCTTTCTTGGTGCACCCCCTAGTGGTCTTTGTGCGCAGTCTTGTAGTTAAGCCTTGATTGTTGTAGCTAATACTAGGGGGGATTTGACCTCCAGGCCAAGTGGCTGTGAGAATCAGCTGTGTCTCGCATATTCTTCTTAACTAAGTCTTTGTTGCTATTGCAGCTTCTGTTTAATTTTTTTATCTTAGATGCAATCTGAGGGAGCAGGAAGGACCTTTCAAAAACAAAACAATTTTTTTTAAAAAAACAAATTTTTTTCTTAGGTTCCAGAGAAAGTGTAAGTCAAATGGACAGCCATTTAAAAGGGAGTCCAGGATGCTGTTTAGACTGTGGTAGATAGTGCCAATCTCCAGCATAAAGTCAAAAGTGGAGAGAAGTTACTAAGGGAAAAGTGTGTCGATTGTGGAAGACTATTTTATTTTGTCTTTTTTTCTTTTTTTGCTTAAAGTATTACAAAGAGTAGTACATATGTCTCCTCTTTTTCCCCCCTTGACCTTCCCCCAGCCTCCCCTACCCCCCAGTATCTTGTGTCCATTGGTTATGCTTACATGCATGCATACAAGTCCTTCAACTGAGGGTCCCCCGAACCCATCCTGGCCTTCCCGCTGTAGTTTGGTGCTGCTCTGCCTCTGTATCTATTTTTTTTTCCATCAGTATATAATGGTCTTTATTTATCCTTAAATGAGTGAGATCATGTGGTATTTTTCTTTTATTGACTGACTTATTTCACTTAGCATAATGCTCTCCAGTTCCATCCATGCTGTTGCAAATGGTAAGAAGTCCTTTTTTACAGCAGCATAGTATTCCATTGTGTAGATGTACCACAGTTTTCTAATCCATTCATCTGCTGATAGGCACTTACGCTGTTTCCAAATCTTCACAATGGTAAATTGTGCTGCTATGATCATAGGGATGCATATATCCTTTCTGATTGGTGTTTCTGGTTTCTTGGGATATATTCCTAGAAGTGGGATCACTGGGTCAAATGGGAGTTGCATTTTTAACTTTTTAAGGAAACTCCATACTGTCTTCCATAGTGGCTGCACCAGTCTGCATTCCCACCAGCAGTGCACAAGTGTTCCCTTTTCTCCACATCCTTTCCAGCACTTGTCATTTGTTGATTCTTAAACCATTTCTTATTTGATTTGAAATGCATCTTAGTCATTCAGCAAATATTGTACATTTACTGTGTCATGCAGTAAAAATATAAATTTATTCTTAAAATGTATAGTATGCTCAAACTAAATAGAAAAGATTCTTAAACATAGAGTTTTTTTTTTTTTTCTTGGTACTTTTGAATTAAGAAATGGAAGCTTATGATTACCCAGCAGGGTCATTAGAAATAACATATTTTATCCAAGTACAAAAATTCTTTGGTTGTCATAGGAAACCTTGAACACAGTAAAGAGCTTTTAATGACATATCTTCAACACATTTGGCAATTAGCTTAAGGTAGTTTAATGACATTTGTCAGAGATGATGAATGAGCCAGGCCCTTGATGGTCAAAGATGTGAAGTTTCTCTGACTCAACCCACCCACTTAGGATGAGCTACAGAGGCTGAGTGAGGAGTGAAAATCCAAGTAGGCCAGCTCATTTCACACCGTGGAACCACGCTCTCGCAGGCACTGCACCTCGCTCAGCAGTCACCTCCTGAAATAAGGCCTCTGCTGCATGGGGGATTTGATGGCAGAGAGTAAATGTGTCAGCATTGTTCCTCCCTCCTAATGGAAAGGCAACCAAAAGAGCGTATCTCATTAACACTAGATCAGTATCATGTACTTGTCAAAAACATTACATGAATTATGAGCTAAAATTTCATTTCTGGTGGAGTTATACATATGAAATTAAGATTTTTGCTAGAATAATTTATTAGCTGGTAAAGTTGAGAAGGTTTTCGGGGCTCATTTTTTTAAGGTAGAATCTAAGTGATCTGGATTATTGCCTACCAGTGAAATTGCTGGGCATGGTAGACAAAGAAAATGTTCCTTCTAATGATTTTTATGAGCTGAGTAGCTATTGTTCCCAGCTAAGTGCTTTTTTCCTTTTTATATTGTTGCTGAGCAAAAGAATTTATGAAAAGCTTTAAAAAAATATTAAAAACCCTGCTCAATTGAAATGCAAGTTCATTAAGTACTGTTCATTTCTTTTTCTGCCATAATAACCCTTTCCCCCTCTGCTCTGTTGAACAGTGCCTAGCAGCACTGGTCAACATTTGAAGTCTGAACAGATTATGATACAGATATTCAATCTCCAGCATTCAGGGTGAGTTTAATTTAACATTGGCAGGATATGATCCCCTAAGCTAGATGTTAGCCAAAAATTTCAAATTCTTACCTCAACTTAGAGAAAGAAAGTGCCCCTCTCTCTGGAAAATAAAAATCCACAGTGGGAAACTTAACTTGATTTTGACAAGATGAAAATCATCTTGAGATACTGATGCAATGCTGACATCTAAGCTTTAGTGCTAAAGACCAACAAATTAGAATCAGCTCATTTTCATTAATCCAAAATAATTTTTTAAAGTGTTATTTATTGATTTCAGGGAGAGGGGGGAAATGATTTGTTGTTTCCACTTTTTTATTCATTGGTTGCTTCTTGTATGTGCACCGCCTGGGGATTGAACCTTGGCATATGGGGATGATGCTCTAACCAACTGAGCTACCTGACCAAGGCCATATATATATATATATATATATATATATATATATATATATATATATATATATATATATATTTAGTATTAATCTTCACCGGAAGATATGTTTTAATTGATTTTAGACGAGATTGGGCGCGTTCAGGGTGGTATGGCCGTAGACTTAATTGATTTTAGAAGAGAGGAAGGGAAAGAGAGAGCGACAACAATGTGAAAGAGATACATCGATCAACTGCCTCCCCTAAGTGCCCCAACCCGGGATCAAATCTGCAACCTGGGTATGTGCCCTGACAGGAAATTGAACCTGCAACCTTCTGGTGCATGGGGACAATGCTCCAACCAATTGAGCTACCCAGCCAGGGTTTAAAATATATATTTTTTAATTTTATTAATAGCTAATACTTGTTAAGTACCTTATGCCAAGCTTCCTATCTCCGTTACCTCTTAATTTTCATAGCACCCCTAAGAGATTGGTACTGTTATCATCCCCATTTTACAGGTGCAGAAACAAAGGCTCAGAGGAGTTTAGGAACTTTGCCAGCATTATACAGCTAGTGAGTGGTGGGACTAGGATCCAAGTCCAATTTGGCTTGACTAAAGCACATGCTCTTCCCATTTTATCATACAAATTCTGGATGCCTGGGAATCATAGTCGAATGAAGGGGCTTGCATGGCTCTTGGCTCATTCTTTGGTGTTTGCGACGCTTGTTTATAGATTGTGAAAATAGGTTTATGGAAAGATCCAATGTCATTGGCATTATGAGCAAGGAGTACCTAATGCCTTTAATTCTGCCCTGGAAGTTGATGATGTCCATCCAGTTGCACATAGCAAAAGTTCAGTTGCAAAGTGTATCAGTGTGGGTTTCTCTGACTTAGAGGGAGGAAACTTGGAGATTTTACTTGAAACATTGGCAAGAGCTTCCAAGGAGAACATGTAGAGCAGGCACAGAAGACAGCTCAGGATTGTTCAGTAAAATTTTAAAAATTGCTTTCCAATATTCTCAACTGTGAACTGGGTTATTTGTTCATGCCATGCTTTTATGTCAAATTCCAGATTTATAGTTTGCACAGTTACAGGGTGTCTAGTAGAACCCATAAAACTTTAGTCACCACTGAAGAAAGTCTTTGAAATTATGCTTTTCAGCTGCTCAAATCAAGTAATGCAAAGATTCTAACCCCTAGAGCAGTGGTTCTCAACCTTCCTAATGCCACGACCCTTTAATACAGTTCCTCATGTTGTGGTGACCCCCAACCATAAAATTATTTTCGTTGCTACTTCATAACTGTAATTTTGCTACTGTTATGAATGGTAATGTAAATACCTGATATGCAGGATGTATTTTCATTGTTACAAATTGAACATAATTAAAGCATAGTGATTAATCACAAAAACAATATGTAATTATATATGTGTTTTCCGATGGTCTCAGGCGACCCCTGTCAAAGGGTCGTTCGACCCCTAAAGGGGTCGTGACCCACAGGTTGAGAACCGCTGCCCTAGATGTTTCTAACACCTGACTATAATGCTCATACTTAACTTGTGAGTTCCCTGAATGCTAAATACACCTATATTCAAAAATAAGTGCATTCCGAAGCCAACTCAGTCATTTTTCCATCTACCTGCTGTTTTGGATTATTGTTTTTGCTCTTCCCTTCTATGAATGTGGATAATCAGAGTTGATTTCAGAAGTGTTTACATGTTGGTTTCCAAGCCTCTGGAGCAGGAAGAAATGATCTAATGTCTGTCCTCTGGTGGTGAGATGTCAGACTATACCTGCAAAGTCTGCTTCTCTCGGGTGTCCTGGAATGCTGTGTAGTGCAGCATTGCAGAAAGAGCAGCAGGCACACACAGAAGTGCAACCCTCCTAATTAACACCGCTCAGATCTGACTTATGCTTCGCTCCTCAGCTTCTAGGTGCTTAGGTATTCAGTTTGCATTCTAATCTATTACATTTTATACTCATATGTATACTGTATACTTGTTTGGGGTTTTTCCCCCTTGTAAACAGATTTTTAAATCTAATTTGTGAAAATAGATAAATACAGTTGTGTTTGTTTTGCTTTAAAATTGTAAAAGAAAAGCTAGATACTTTGATCTTTCTAGTTTCCCCAGTGCAGTTACAATAAAATCTGACTTGCTAAAATTGAGTTGATACACAGTTTTTCCGCTGTACAACTGGTAAAAGGTGCTAACCTTATGTAGCTTCTTCCACCTTGAGCATGAAGGACTGCTGCTTTTACCTCCTTACTTCATGAGATGTTTGGACTAGTTGTCCCTCAGGATACAGTATTAATTAGTTCAGTTCTAAAAACAGCTATCAGAAACCAAAATCATAGACTTGCAGATTTTCTCAAAAGAAATTACTGAAACTTGGGTTTTTACCCTTATACTCAAATAAGCAATGAAAATATAGAAATCAGCCCAACAATACTTTACAATTGACTTTTGTATTTATCTTGTAATGCAAATGACAAAGAAAGTGCCTGGTTCCTTGCTTTGTTTACTTGTTTCTTGCCTCTGGTGTCTTCATATCAATTTTTGGCCTGCAGTACTTTACACTGCATAAAGAACTCTAAACATAGGCCTTGGTAATGGAAATGCTGACACAACCGAACTGTCACCCTTAAAATATGTTGTTGAATATGTCTGCACAAAGGCCTGGATCCCATACTTGGTGTAAGAGAAGAATAAGGCCACTGTTCAGAGTCCAGGTCTAACGGGAGGAGAGGAGAAATGGACGCGCCCTCTGTTTCTCCTCTGACCCTTTCATCGTCTTCCTCCCCTCACCCCCACACTGAGCCCCGTGGAATGGCCACACCTTAATGATCCACCAAGGCCAGTTGGACATTCAGTGGTACAGTGCACGTTGCACTCACTTCACTGGCATGGAGGTCCTCTTTTGTCATCTGTGATCTCTTTTCAGATCAGATGAAGGACTGATAGTGTTGGGTTAACATACATAAAGGGACTATCTACCATAAAGCACACATCTGAATTTTGTTTTGTCGGGGGAAGAGTATGTTTTTCACAGCAGTATTGTGAATTAAGAACAATATATAGGATCACATGGTGAACACATTATCTCTGACTCTGTTGATGGAATTTATGTGTGGAACATAAATTTTCTTTACAAACATAATTGAGTACATATTACCATGATATGAAGTTGCAAGAATCCATATGGAGTGTGGTATGTTAAATTTTAACAAATGAAAATGAAGGGGAAAATCAGAAAACCTGAGAATATACAATTGATAAAATTATTCATTTGAATTTTTTTTGCTCAAATATATGCAAAGCAAAACTATTCTCTATATATTCTTTGTGTATAAATACAAAGACAAATAGATTATTTTACCATGTTTGTGTGTGTATGTGTTTTTTTTTAATAGAGCATGACGGACCGAAGGGTGGTTCTAGGGCAGGGGTGGGCAAACTTTTTGACTCGAGGGCCACAATGGGTTCTTAAACTGGACTGGAGGGCCGGAACAAAAGCATGGATGGAGTGTTTGTGTGAACTAATATAAATTCAAAGTAAACATCATTACATAAAAGGGTACGGTCTTTTTTTTCAATAGTTTTATTCATTTCAAACGGGCCGGATCCGGCCTGCGGGCCATAGTTTGCCCACGGCTGTTCTAGGGTCTGGTGTGTGGCTTGGTGATGCACTCAACTCCTTCCTTAGGGCTCTGAGTAGAGTGTCCGGTACCAGCGGGTCTGCGGGCCTCTTGTCTTTCTTAATATGAAGGGATTAGGGTTTTCCCCCCTAAAGTCGAGCTGACAGTTAGTTACTCCTGGGGAAGGAAGAACCATCTGGCTGACTAATTTGTCACTGGTCTAACTGACTGGAAATATCTGGAGCCACGGACACCTCGTTAGTGGAGGTTAGCAGGAGGTCAGGCGGTAATTGCTCAGTCTCATCACTGGCAGCAGTGGAATTACCATAGTGTAAATTGGTTTTAGGGGAAACATTGATCAACCAAAACAGGTTTAAAGAGTCTTAGTGTTCGGATTCCAGCTCGGGTTCCTACTTTCCGGACTCAATGAGGAAATGCATGGCCAGTGACTCTATGGTTTTGTGTTCCCCTTCTCACCCCCTGCAGCCACTTCTGTTCTCAAGGCTGCTTAAGGCTAAAACAGCTTTTGGTCTTTGCTGTCTTGGAGTTATAAATCCACAATGGTAGGAAAAGTTGGTGTGTTTTTTTTTTTCTCCTAATAAACCTGTCTACCTTTGTCTTCTCTGACTCTTGCCTTTTTTTTTTCTTTTTTTCTTTCTTTCTTTTTTTTTTTTTTTACTTTTGTACCAGTTACACCATCAGCCAGCAAGACACTCACGGCCTTGGGGCGCTGAGGCATGATTCCTGCTGGGCAGTTGGTAAGCTGTGTCCACAGCTCAGCTTCTCAGTCTACCATGCCTTGCCTTGCTTTCTCCTCATGGAATACCACCCACCTTCCTGCCCACAGAGTGAGACCGCGAGACTAATGAGAAAGGAGTGGGAAGTAATGAGAAATGCATTGAATGTTCTGGGCTCCTTGAGGAGAAGTGTTTGTTGGAGGCATTACTAATATTTTTGCGAGGAACAGCAACATCAATTTCTCATCTGAGTACCATTCTGCATTTGCACGGTCACTAGAGTGTTGAACCTTTCTCTTTTCTAAATGGGGGAGTGCCTCACCCATGACCTAATAGCACAGACTTGGACGTTGGTAGTTTTTATTTCCAGCTCCAAGCATAAATCTTTGCTGCATTTTTCAGGTAGGTGGGTAGGAGAGCTTATATGTGTTTAAATCTATCTTGGGTAAATCTGCATTATTTTGTTTTCTCTCTGGGGCTGGGTGTATGAGTCAGTCCAGCACGTACTCCATTGTGCAGAGTGCCCTGGACAGGCCCCTGCTGACACTTACCACACTGACAGATTTAAAATTTCCTTTGCAACCCAGCCAATCAGGTGTCCAACTATACCTTTAAGCCAATTAGTGTTTTTCACAGAGCCAGGTGCAAAGCTGCCAGGTAACATCTGCAAATGACTGGCCCTGCTCTAATGGGATCTGCATATGTTCGGCTCCATATGAAGATGTTTTTCATCTGACACAGAGTCATCTCTGGTCTTGTTCTCCACCCACTCCATTAAGCAGACACACCTACATGTGTTACCAACTTGATCCGCTTTCACGGGCAGGTGGTGCCTCGTGTTTCTTGCCTGTGCTAATATTTATGTGTTGCCTTTTGGGAAACTATCCACCCATCTCAAGCTCTTTCAGAGGGAATGGGGCAACAAATCTTTATGTAATTATCAAGGCATTTTCTGACAATTACTGCATGTCTTACCTAAGTTATCCAATGAAGGTTTATTTAAGAATTCTATTTCTTTTTAACAATATGTTTAACACTAGATTGCCCAAGGAAGTCATTTTGACTGCTTTTTAATTTCAATTAGAAAAACAATTATGTATATAAGGACACAATGTCTTAGAATTTTGTGACTTTTTGTACAACATATAAATGCGTTTATTAATAATTGTAGTTACCTCCCCCTACTTCATTTCCGGTATATATATATATATATATATATATATATATATATATATTATACCTATATTGCCCAAAAGCAGTCATTTTGACTGCTTGGGGGGGGGAAGGGGGGAAATTATGACTCTTATTATTGAATTGAGTAAATTTCTTATATGACCAGTTCGGCTCTGTATTGAAATAACAGTTTTCATTTTTTTTCGATTACCGTCACATGATAACATATAAGTACATGATAAATTGTCGATACTTGATAAGTTGCAGTTGCTCAATAAGCTAAACTAGTACTTGTTATTCGAATCTTTATGCAGTGATACTTGTTCTAATAAGTTGTTTATTTTATTTCTTTTGCGCCCTAAATTCATGAAAGAAATGTTGAATAGAAGTGAGTTATTGGAAAAGCTAAGGAACGTGAGTGAAGAGTGCTCCGATGTTATTCTTTCACAATGCAGTCATTTTGACTGCTTTTGGGCTATATAGGTATATACTAAGTTTCAGTCTTTCTAGTGTTAAAGATGGCAATTTTTCTCAAATGAGTTTCTATAACTTGGAGGACTGAGTACTTGAGTTCCAGTCCCCTAGCTCTGCAGCTAATGAGCTCTGTAACTCGGAGCAGGACACAGCCTTTTCCTGAGCCACTTGGACTTGCCGCTCCCACTCTCCAAGGGGCATACTGTCTGTAGAAGCAACACACATTCCCGAGTCACTTCTCTGATACGCTTTCTGTTAGCAGAGTGGATCTTAGGGAAGTTTTGGTTTTCTGACTCATAAAATGGGTATAGTAATGTAGACCTTAAGGGTTATTTGGGAAGTTTGATTTCACAGACATGGATGTGTAAGTTAATGCCATGGTAGCTTTTTAAAAATGATCATTTGTATTGCTTATCTTTTTGGCTCTACTGCTTTTTTATTTCAAGGACAGTACAAATATTACAACAATAATAAATGTTTTCTAAATAAAAAACAAATTACCAGTAATTTCAACATCCTGATATTAGTCATTTTCTTTTTTTCTGGAGCCCCTTCCAGTACATCTTAATATAGAGACTAAGGGATTTGTCATAGGAAATGCCTGTGGACAAATATGCATGTCTCTTGATTGGAAATCAAACTATAGTATTTTACAATGACAATATAATGAAATTAGGATCTCTTCACTAAAATAAATAGCTGATCAGCAATACTTTGTCTTAGTTATTGTCTAATAGCTGGAAAATTGATCCAAGAGAATTTAGAGAAAAAAAGATAGACCTTTGGCCAGGTTTACGGCAAAACAAGGTATGATATTAACAGCTGTCAATTATTGAGTGGCCGATATTTGTGCCAAACATTATGTATATACATTATTTCTTTAATCCTTACAACAAACCAGTAGCTAGGTATTTTTATCCCTATTCCTTCCATGGAGAGTCGGTTCAAGGGCTTAAGCACCTTTCTCAGAATCACAATTAGGAAGGGACGGAGTTGGACCTGCTCCCAGGTTGTCTCACCCCGAAGTCCAGAAGTCTGTGCTCTGTCCCCATATCCTGCCTCCCAGGGAGCATTCCCAGCTGAGTACACAGCTTGCCCCTAAGATTCTCAGCATACGTTTCTGAAACTTTCCCTCCTGGCTTAAAGTGCATGCCTGGAATTTTATTGTCTTCTCCGATGGTCATTCATTCCGATATGACAACAGTGCAAGGTCCGCCCGGCCTCTCAGGACATCTGTCACTTGTCATGTTGCATTTAGGACACCAGAGAAGGCACCCAGCAAAATGCACTGGAGTCACTTTTGTGACAGACTAAAGAAGCTGGAGCTGGAACTGGAAATGACCTTGTGGACGTCCAGACCCTTAGCTGCCGTCTGATGGAGTTCCAGATCTGTGGCTTTTTTAAGCACTTGATTACCGCGAGGAGGACAAACACTGAGTTACAAGGGAGAGCGGTAGGTCTGGGGGCAAGAGAGAACGTTATCACGTGTATGTCCGCTCCATTGGGAAACAGCAGGATTCTAACAACTCAGGCTTTGGAAGCAGACGAATGTGAGTTTAAATTCTGGTTCATATGCTTACTTGCTTTGGATAAGTTACCTAACCTCTTTGGGCCCTCAGTTTCCTTATCTCTAAAATAGGGATAACATCACCACTTCACAGGATTGCTGTGAGGATGAAATAAAGTGATGTGTGTGAAACATCAAACATAGTGCCTGGTCCATAGCTGTGTTTGTAAATGATTTCCTTTCTCTGCTTTGGCTGTTTCTTGGAATCACCTGTGTAGCTTTTACAACTCTAATGTTCAGGCAGCATGCCAGACTAGCAGACTTTCTGGAGTGGGGGCCAGGCAACAGTATTTTTAAAGCCCCGCCGGTATTTCCACGTCCAGTCAAGGTTGAGCATCCAGTGCTGGATGCAGACTGAGTGTCCCAGCACTTGCTCAGGCCTGGTCTGTCTGCACGGGGTGTGGGAGCATAGCTCAGGAGGCAGCAGGGACTGAGGCCCTGGGCAGTGTGAGAGGGCCTGTCAGCTCTTTCCGGAAGCTGTGGGCAGGGCCATCCCCAGGGTCTGATGGAGGTTTACCACTCTGGGGCCTCTCCATCTCCCCTCCCCCACTATTTTTATCCAAGTGAAACCAGCTTAAAATGGAATTCCAGAGGAGCCTGGTGAGGAATCACATGTAAAGAAGGCTTTTTAAGGAGGGGTGGTAAGCCAGGGGGAAAAGAGACAGAAAAGGGATATGGTGAGAGCAAGCCTCTACCCACAGGTCCCGACCTTAACAGCACTCTGACTTTCAATGTAAGATGCTCAGTATGATCATCTCTTTTTCCCTCCAGGAGTCAAGGACTGATAGACTCATCACTGTAAATGCAGTTTTCTCAAATTATTACTGGGAAGTGCATTGTGGTCATTACCAGAACCAGCAGCAACAGTCTCACCAGGGAGCTAGTCAGAAACACAGAATCTCATTATATTCCACAAATAAGTGAGAGCATGTGATATTTATCTTTCTCTGACTGACTTATTTCACTTAGCAAAATGCTCTCCAGCTCCATCCATGCTGTTGCAAATGGTAGGAGTTCCTTCCTTTTTACAGCAGCATAGTATTCCATTGTGTAGATGTGCCAAAGTTTTTTATCCCAGATTGGGGGGATGAGGGGACATTGGGGGGATAAGGACACATTTGTAATATCTTAATCAATAAAAAACATCTATTAAAAAAAAAGAAACAGAATCTCAGACCCCCTTGCAGACCTGCTGAGTCAGAGTTGCTAGGGGTGGGGCCCAGGGCTGTGTGCTTTAACAGGATTCCCTAGTGGTTAGCATGCTCATTAAAGCCTGAGAAGCACTGACAGCATGGATGGACCTGCAGGGTATTACACTAAGTGAAATAAGTCAGAGAAAGACAAATACCATATGATTTCACTTATATGTGGAATCTAAAGAACAAAGAAAACTAGCAAACAAAATAGTAACAAACTCAGATACGGAAAGCAAACTGCTGATTGCCAGAGGGGTTGGGGAACTTGGTGAAAGAGATGAAGGGATTAAGAAGTACAAATTGGTAGTTACAAAATAGTGAAGGGCAGGTAAAGTACAGCACAGGGAATACAGTCAGTAATCCTACATAATAAAAGCCTAATATGCTAATTATCTGATCATCTGGTCATCCATTCAACCAATCAAAGTGTAATATGCTAATGATATGCTAAGGCCACTCAACCACTCACTATGACGTGCACTGACCACCAGTGGGTAGATGCTCCGACTGGTAGGTTAGCTTGCTGCTGGGGTCCGGCCAATCTGGACTGATCGAGATGGGCCAGACATGCCCTAGAGCCCTCCCGTGGTCCCTTCCAGGCTGGCCAACCTCCTGCATCCCTCCCCAGCCCCAATCATGCACCAGTGGGGTCCCTCGGCCTGACCAGCACCCTCTTGCAATCTGGGACCCCTCAGGGAATGTTGGAGAGCTGGTTTTGGCCCAATCCCACAGGCTATGCTGAAGGACCCTACTGGTGCACAAATCCATGCACCAGGCCTCTAGTATTGAAATAACTATGAACAGCACCAGTTGGGGTACTAGAAATATCAAGGGGAACACTACATTAAGTATATGATTGTCTAACTACTAAGCTGTACACCTGAAACTAATAAAAAATAAAATTGAAAGACAAAATATATAAAAGAGAAAGAGATTGAGAAGCACTGCTATAGTGAAAAACTTTAGGAGGAAACAATGTTTCTGAGTTTGAACTCTAGCTTACTGTGTGATCTTTAAAAAGTTACTTATTGGTTCTGAATTCCTCTTTTCTCATCTATAAGTTGGAGATAAAATATTTGCCTTAATAATAGACTGACAAAGGAATTGTGGATGGGATATAGAGGGGTCTATAGTCTTGAGTAGGAAAATGATCATTGGTATTTTTACTAATCTCTAACTGAAATTTAGCATGATCTCCAATTATGAATGTAGGCAGCAAATCACTGTAGTGTTAGCAAACTGTACCTTTGTCAGCAGTAAAAATCTGTTACAATAGCTGTGACAGATATTTTCATATTATGTTACAGTTACTGCAGATATCTCTACTTCAAAATTATCCTATATAATAAAGAGGTGATATGCAAATTGACCATGATGCCCTTGCACAAGATGGCCGCCCTCATATGGTCAAAGATGGCCAGCAGGGGAGGGCAGTTGTGGGTGATCAGGCCTGCAGGGGAGGGCAGTTGAGGGCAACCGGGCCGGCAGGGGAGGGAAGTTGGGGGCAATCAGGCTGGCAGGAGAGCAGTTAAGTGTCGATCGGCTGGCAGGGGAGTGGTTAGGGGGTGATCAGGCTGGCAGGCAGAAGCGGTTAGGGGCAATCAGGCAGGCAGACAGGTGAGCGGTTGGGAGCCAGCAATTCTGGATTGTGAGAGGGATATCTGACTGCCGGTTTAGGCAGTCGAACATCCCTCACGGGGTTCCAGATTGGAGAGGGTGCAGGCTGGGCTGAGGGACACCACCCCCCCTCAGTGCACGAATTTTGTGCGCTCGGCCTCTAATAGTTTATAGACTTGCTGTTAGATCTTGATTTTTAATGTATTAACATTGAGACATATACATTACTTGATCATAAATGTTTTTTAGTTTTATGAAAACTATTTTAAGCTGATTGGTTTCATTTAATTTTTTTTTTTTATTTTATATATCTGAAAACTTTATTCTGAAAGGGGGTCTAGAGGCTCATAGCTCCCCAAAATTGAAGAAATTCCTCTCTTGCCTTGCAAGTTGTTATGATGATTAAATAACAGAATCAAACCTAACACTTAGCAGGCAGAGACACCCATAACAGCACCTTGATTGTGCCGATCAACATCATCATACTTTATCCTAAACCTGGACCAGATGATTTTCCAGCCTCTTCTGGGGGTACATCAGAATGCACATTGTGTCTAGTCAACTTTACCTGCAGGCATTTGTCTTGCTGGTCTGGTTTTATTGAATAAGAATTATTGCTTATTGAGTGCCTGCTCTGTGCCAGAGAGGTGAAGTATCTCACAGCTAGTAGCGGGGAAGCTGGTGTTCAACCTCCACACTGTCATGCATACTCCTACATCCAGATGTGGGGGGACAGGTGAAGGGCTTCTATATCCGTTGGGTCAAGAAGGTAACAGAGGTGATATCAGTTGGATCATTGAACATCTACAATCTCGTAGCTCTTATATTTTCAACAAACATTTATTGAGCACATATTATGAGCCTGGCCCTGTGCTGGTTGCTAGGATATCCAGCTTGGTAACTCATGAGCCCTGCCTCTAAGAAAACACTACGTGCTCTGGAAGTGCAGAAAGAAAGCCCCTAATGCAGCAGGGGCAAGAGGTGGAAATAAAAAAGGGGACTTTGGATATAATGCAAAGTCCGTAATGGTTAATTTTATGTGTCAACTTGGCTGGGCCACAGTACTCAAATATTTGTTGAAATGTTATTCTGAATGTTTCTGTGAGGGTGTTTTTGGTTGAGTCTAACATTTAAACTGATGTACTTTAAGTAAAGCAGATTGCTGTTCATAATGTGGGTGGGCCTCATCTAATCAGTTGAAAAATTAGTACAAAGAGTGACTTTCCCTGAGCAAGAAGGAATTCTGCCAGCAGACAACCTTCATATTTAAACTGCAACACTGACTTTTCCCTGATCTCTAGTTTGCTGGTTCACCCATCAGATTTTGGACTTGTCAGCCTCCGTAATCATGTAGGCCATACCCAAAATTAATTTATATTATTTATAAATATATATCCTATTGGTTGTGTTTTTTAGGAGGACACTGACTGATATAAAATCCAACTGGACCAGGACAGTAAAATAAGATATCCCTCAATTATAAACTTCCCTACAACAACAATAATTTAGCTCTAATCCATGGACAAAAGTGACTTTGGCAAAGGTATAGTGTCCAGCATCACATACCAAGAGTCCCAGGAAAATCTTTTTAAAAAAATCTTTATTGATGAAAGTATTACAGATGTTCTCCTCCCCCCCCAACCCTATTGTCCCCTCCATCCAGTTCCCATCCCACCCCAAGCCTTCACCACCCTATAGTCTGTGTCATAGGTAACACATATATGCATGTAAGTTTTTGGTTAATATCTTCCTGTCCCTCCTCCCCTCTTCCCTCTGAGATTCATTAGTCTGTTCCTTGTTTCCAGGCCTCTGGTTCTATTTTATCCATCAGTTTATTTTGTTCATTATATTCCTTGTTTGTTTATTTTGATTTTTAGATTCAATTATTGATAGATATTTATTGCCATTTTATTGTTGATATTTTTTAAATCTTTTTTTTCTTCTTCCTAACTGCTTTTCTCTTGCTGCTTTTAAGATTCTCTCCTTGTCTTTAACCCTTGGCATTTTAATAATGATGTGTTCTTCTGGGAAATGGAAATCAAAACCACAATGAGATATCACCTCACACTTGTTAGAATTGCTATCCTGAAAAAGAGAAGAGCTAACAAGTGTTGGCAAGGATGTGGAGAAAATAAAACCCTTGGGCACTGTTGGTGGGATTATAAACTAATGCAGCAACTAAGGAAAACAATATGGAGATTCCTCAAAAAATTAAAAATAAAACTACCACATGATGCAACAATACCATTTCTTGGTATATATCCAAAGAAATGAAATCAGGATAGCGAAGTGATAGATTCACTCCCATGTTCAGTGCAACATTATTTTCAACAGCCAAAATACACAAACAAGTTACATATCCATCAATGGATAACTGAATAAAGAAAATATGGTTTAAAAAAAGGAAAATGTGCTATACATATACAATGGAATACTTTTCAGCCATGACAAAGAAGGAAATCCTGCTACTAAGAACATAAATGAAACTTGAGGACATTATGCTACATGAAATAAGTCAAGCAGAGAAAGACAAACACTGTATGATCTCATTGATATGTAGAATTTTAAAAAGCTGAATTCATCGAAACAGAGGTAGAATGGTGGTTGTCAAGGGCATGGGGTAAACAGGGAGATATTAGTCATAAACTTTTAGTTATAAGATGAATAAGTTGTGGGAATCTATTTTACGGCATGGTGACCATAGTTAACAATATTATATTATACTAGAGGCCGAATGCATGAAAATTTGTGCAAGAGTAGGCCTTCTTCCCCCAGCTGCCGGCACTGGCTTCCCTTCTCTGGCCACCGGCAGGCACCTGGGACTGGGCTGCTCCCCTCCGGCCCCAGCTTTGTCAGGAAGGACGTCCAGAATGACGTCCGGAAAATGTCTGGCCTAATTAGCATATTACCCTTTTATTATTATAGATACTTGAAAGTTACTAAGAGAATGGATCTAAAATGTTCTCAGCACAAAAATAAAAATAAAAATGCTAATTATATATGATGTGATGGAAGTGATAACCTTATTATGATAATTATTTCACAATTATATATGTGTATCAAATTATCACCTGGTGTACCTTAAACTTATGAAATGTTGCCATGGCCAGGTGGCTCTGTTGGTTGGAATATTGTCCCATACACTCAAAGGTTGTGGGTTCGATTCCCAGTCAGGACACATGCCTAGGTTGCGGATTTTATCTCTGTCAGGATGCGTATGGTAGACAACCAATCGATTGTTCTCTCTTAGATGGATGTTTCTGTCTCTCTTCCCCTTTCTCTCTTCTCTAAAATCAACAAACATATCCTCAGGTGAGCATTAAAAAACTTTTAAAATGTTATATGTCAACTATACTTCAATAAAGCTGAAACGAAAATATTAAAGCATAAAAAAATAAAGTCCAACTGGCTCTATCCATTTATGATTATTCTCCTGTGTGTTTTACTTTCTATTTGATTATGTCTTGTATTAAACAGCTCCTGGCCTGGGGTTCCGGGCACCTGAGAGATTTTTGTTTCATTACAGACCCTCTGAGACAGTGGTGTATCTAGGCTAATGTAAGTAGTGCTGGTTCATTGGGCACAGATCATTTGAGGAGCTCTGGGAAGCCTGTGGTTAGGAGGAAAAGGAAATGATATTTATTGAGTGCCTATTGAGTGTGGGCACTGTGCATTTTACATTCATTTTCACTTCTAATTACTAGCTCAAAATGGTAAGTACAATTATCCCCATTTCACAGACAAGGAAACTGAAGTTTGCAGACCGCCTGCAATTACCCAGCTAGCAAGAAGGAACAGAATTGGAATCCAAACCCTAGTCTGTCTACCTGACACTCAAGACAACCAAGGCAGGCTCTTTAAAACATAGTGTATGGTCACCCACAGAGGGTAATAGGCCCAGGGAAGAAGAGCCTTGCTCTACAGAGCCATCACTCCCTGGCTCAGGACAGCGTCAGACCACCACTTGGCCCTTGCAGACACACCACCCCCTCATGTGAGCAATTACCTTGTACTCTGCTTGAGTGCGTGAGGATGACACCAAATTGTTAAATAAAGGAGATTTCAGTCTCAGTGGAGTCTTTGAAATCCCTACTTTGATCTTGACCCCAGAGCTCGGGTTTTATTCAGGATTCTCAGAACCTTAGGCATGTTGGTCTTCAAGTGCCACTTGATCCCTCCCTCCAGATTTTGCTCCACTATGACCCTGCCATGTTGCCCTGCTGATGAGACTATCACCCGGGCAGAGTCAAAACTCTCCTGCCGTCCTAGGAGATTGCATCTATTGCTTGTTTCCTTATCTGTGCACACTTTCATTCTACCAGACAAGGAAATTAAATTGGTCTGACACCATTTGCTCTCCAGAAAGCTACTTTGGCTGCTAAGTCTACCAAAGAGGGTGGATTTGTTTGGGTGCTGCTTTCCAAAGTGAGTGAATAGTCCTTTTCAGAGCCACCCACAATTAGCTGTAAGGCCTGAGCTGCTGCGCCAGGCCCACCTGTCAAGAGGATTGCAGCCAAATGGGGCAGATGCGATCCAAGCAGGGCCAGCAGATTGCCTCTTAATTTAGCCCCAGAGGCATTTCCTGCTGTGCTCTGCCCCCCTCCCCCTGCCCTCCCACCTTGGAAATAAGAAAACGTGGAAGGCAAGAACATGTGTCAGAGAAAAACATCCAGGAGTCTGGACACATAGACACAGACGAACATTCCCTCTGGTAATGCCCAGAGGGAAGCGGGGCAGGACAGGGTGAAGGTGAGCAAAAGGGGGGGGGGGTGAGGGGGGATATCTGTAATAGTCTCAAGAATAAAAATAAAGTTTAAATAAATAAATAAATAAAAATGATTTAACAAAGAAAAACTCACCTTCAGACTGCAATAGTGATTGGAAGAGCTGAAAACCAAAATTAAATATTGGTTCTGCTTATGCTGCCTGGAAGGCTCTCCCTTGCCTAGTTCTTCTTGTGAATAAATGTCTACCTTTCCACCCTTAAAGGTGTCCCATCTCGGGAGCTTTCCCAGCACTGACTCTCCCCCCCACCCTCCACCTTCCCAGGCAGAGCCCATTGGCCCTTCCTTATGTATCCTTAGCATGTTTGAATGACTTTTTGATATAATTTTGGGCTCATCTATCCTATCTAATAATAGACAAACATGGTAATTAACCATACCTCCGACACGCTTCCCATTGGCTAATCAGGGTGATATGCAAATTAACTGCCAACCAAGATGGTGGCCGGCAGCTAGGCAGCTGAAGCGAACAGGAGGCTTGCTTGCTCCAGTGAAGGAGGAAGCCAAGGTTCCCCGCCTGCTTTGCCGGCCTCTGAGCTGCAGTCTAAGAAACAATGTTGCAATAATAGAAGCTAAACAAAACCCAGAAACCTGCTTTCAGCCTTCAGAACTGGAGCGAGCAGGACTAAAACAATGTTGCAATTATAGAACCCAAACAAACCCTATATTCCTGCTTTCAGCAGCCGAGGCCTCAAACTGGAGCCGGCCTCAGAGCTAAAGCCGGCTCTCAGTTCCAGTGACTGCCATAGAAGGTAAATAAATCCCAGAATAAAAGAAAAAAAGAAAAAAAGGAGAGTTTGGGAGCTTCAGTTGCCCACCAGCCTGAAAAAGCCCTCAGCCCCTCACCCAGACTAGCCAAGGCACCCCAGTGGGGACCCCCACCCTGAAGGGGTGTGATCAGCTGCAAACAGCCATCATCCCCTCATCCAGGCTGGCCAGGCACCCCAGTGGGGACCCCCACTCTGAAGGGGGTGCAACCAGCTGCAAACAGCCACCAGCCCCTCACTGAGGCTGGCCAGGCACCCAAGCGGGACCCCCACCCTGATACAGGACACCCTTCAGTGCAAACCAGCTGGCCCCCACCCGTGCACCAGGCCTCTATCCTATATAGTAAAAGGGTAATATGCAAACTGACCCTAACAGCAGAAGGACTGGGAATGACTGGTCACTATGACACACACTGACCACCAGGGGGCAGACGCTCAATGCAGGAGCTGCCCTCTGGTGGTCAGGGCGTTCCACGTGGGGAGCTCTGCTCAGCGTCAAGCCAGGCTGATGGCTGCCAGTACAGCAGTGGTGGTGGGAGCCTCTCCTGCCTCCTCAGCAGCACTAAGGATGTTTGACTGCAGCTTAGGTCTGCTCCCTGCTGGCAAGTGGGCATCCCCCAAGGGCTGCCAGGCTGCCAGAGGGATGTCTGATTGCCATCTTAGGACCAATCCCCTGGGGAGCAGGCCTAAGCCAGCAAGTGGTCACCCCCGAGGGGTCCCAGACTGTGAGAGGGCACAGGCCAGGCTGAGGGACCCCCTATCTCCGAGTGCACAAATTTTTGTGCACTGGGCCTCTAGTATATATATAAAAGTCTAAGCGACCGTTAGGACTGAATGGCTGGTCGCTATGACATGCACTGACCACCAGGGAGCAGACACTCAACATAGGAGCTGCCTCCAGCCTACATGCCCCAATTGCCCATGGGGCCTGCTGGCCAACCTCCTGGTTTGTCCCCCTGGCTGGCAGGCCCCGATCTCCTTGTCGTGGTAAGGCCCCTAGTCTGGGACAGGGAACTGGGGGTGGGTGGCAGTGGACACAGCCACTTTCTCAGGGGAGCCGAGGGCCAGCTCCCTCCTTGGGGCTGGCGGCCAACCTCCTGAATCTCTCCCCCCGTCCCTCCCCACAGGCCCTGATTGGCCCACCGCCCTCCCATCTCGATGGTGATTGGCTCACCTGATCAGGGCTGGGCCCTGGCTGGGACGGGGAGCCAGGGGTGGGTGGAGGCAGATGTGGGCAGCAAGGGAAGGAAGAAGTGGGGAGGTGGGGAGGCAGGGAACCTGATCTGCCCTGATTTCCGACTAGGCCTAGGGACCCCACGCATGCATGAATTTTGTGCACTGAGCCTCTATTATTATTATTATTATTATTATTATTATATATTTTTATTTTGACATGCTCCAAAAGCAGAAGGTAAGGTAGATTGCAAATACACAATTAAAATGTAAAATAAACTGCTTACTTCAAAGGAGGTGGCAAAATCAGGGCAAAGGGGCATAAAGTTAGAAATGTAAGAAAAAACAAAGAATGAGGTTTATGTATAAAATACAGTCTGGGGTCTTCAACTCAGATTCAGGTGGACCATTGCTTGGCCCTAAGTTCTCTGGCTTCCAACTCAACTCATTGAGGGGTTATGAACAGTATCCTGAACAATGTCCTTAGAATGGACATAATGTTTTCATGGGGCTGTATCATGTCACACCCTTTACTATCCACCGATGGCATCACACCTCAGTGCTCTTCAGGGAAAGCAATTCTGCAAGGCAACCAATGGAATTTATCTGCACAGGCTTCTGATGGCCTGGCTAGATTCACTAGAAGCTTTACTGAAGCAGAGGGACTGCAGATACTGCTGGCCTCCATGAAGATTTGGATAAATGCTGTGTGGTGGTCATGACGAAATATTCATTCTTTTCATCACTGAGCATCTGCGCCCTCTTCCTAATTTTGTGGAATTCCCTGAGTTAAGGTTGATACTGCTTTCCATTGTAGAAGCTGAAAGTGGCAACTATTTGCTTTGCCAGATTCCTTTGCAACTAAGCAGGTAGGCAGATGACTCAGACACCACCAACCTGTCCTAGAGCTATGACAATGACAATGGCTACAGAACAATGACCATTTGAGAGCAGCACTGGCAGCCACCCTGACCAGTGGCATCTAGTGATTGATGTTAGCAGTATCAACAATGTAGACAGTGACCATTTGACCCAAGCCACTGTCCTGGCTGCAAGACCCCCAATCTGGTTCTTCTGTCTTCCCAGTGGTTCTGTACATTTCTCAATATCCTTGTAAGGAGTTTATTTTCTGTTTATATCAACTTGAATTGGTTCTAGTTGCTTGCAAGGAAAAAACCTGCCTGATGCTAGCAGCTCTTCTACTCTGCTTTCTGCCACCTACACACAGAGCAAAGGAAAGTCAAACTGCTATGAAAGTCATGACTGCAGAAGGACTGAAGGACACAATCCAGGTCTGCCCACAGAGAATCCAAGGAGGCATGGACAGGAAAATTGAACAAAGAAAGTCTTCCAGTTTGGGCATACCTAGAATCTCAAAACCTAGCATAGCATTGTTCAATATGGTAGCCAGCAGCCACATGTAGCTGTTTAAATATGAATTTAAATTAAATACAATTAAAATCATTTTCTTAGACACACTAGCCACATACCAAGTGTTTGTTCAATAGCCACATGCACCCAATGGCTACCATTTTGTACAGCAAAGATATAGAACATTTCCATCATTAAAGAAAGTTCCATTGGATCATGCCAACCTAGCACCTTGTAATTCCAGTCTGAGTAGAAGGATGACTATCTTATTTGACCACATCCATTGTTTCTGGTGGCTGATAAGGCTAGGAGTGCAAAGGCAGCAGTTCTGTGCTTCTCCACCCTGGTAGACCTCACACCCACACCAGCTGGCAGGACAGGAAATACTCACTGAGTGCGCCCTGTGAGAAATGGCAGAGGATGGGGAGCCCCATTTACCCTTCTGCATCTTCTTCTTTATGTCCCTTATATTGCTTGTTGTTGGCTGCCTCAAGGAAAACAAAAGTAAAGGCAACCTTGAATCTAATCCTCATCCATCATCCTCATTGTTCTAGGACCTGGACGAGGCTCTGCAGCCTTAGGGATGTCAGGACATGTGTTAGCAGTGAGGTTATGTGCTCACCCAGGACCTAGAACAATGTTTGGCATATTGGAAGCACCCAGCAAACATTCATTGGCTGACATACATCTAATGCAGACCCCAAGGGACCTGATATAAGACAGATAATTTTCATGCTAAATATCTTTCACTCAAGGAATGAGGGAGGCACTATAATGATTATATGATGGTACATAAATAAAAAATGGAAGGTTAGAGTATAAGTTCATTATAATTAAATTATGCAAAAAGAGGTTACACATGTGAATATGTTTGGATTTATGAGAATTTTTTATTTATTTATTTTCAAATAACCTTTTCTTTTTAAAAATAATATTCAAAATTCTTTTTTTGGAATTGAAAATTTATTTGTTTTTCCAAGAAAAATGATCTCAAATATAATAATGTTACATGCAATAAACACCAATTATTCAAGAAAAAAATGATCTTAAATATAATATTTTTAAAAAAATTCCTTAAATATTGTTATATAAATTAAAGTGGTTAAAATATGTTCAGACAGATGTAATGCCTTCTGTGAAATGGAAGCAGTAATAATACCTACTTCTTGGGTTGTATGAGAAATAAGTGAGATAATGCATAAAAACATTTAGGATGGTCCTTGGCACATAAATAAATGTTAAGGTGATAATTACTGTCATTTCTGCACTGGAAATCTGAGGGCTAATAAAAGATCCAGGACCCTTGTCATTCCTTTCATGTTGTGGTTTTGATTCCCTTTCCCGAGGGCAGGGGTGGGAAGTATCTGGGCCAGAGGGGCAGCTGTGCTGGCTCCCTGTGTGCTCCCCTCTGAGGCGCTGCCAACCTTCTCTTTCCTTTCTATGCTTCTTGGTTTAAGCCAGTGGCTCTCAACCTTCCTAATGCCGGACCCTTTAATACAGTTCCTCATGTTGTGGTAACCCCTAACCATAAACTCATTTTTGTTGCTACTTCAAAACTGTAATTTTGCTACTGTTATGAATCGTAATGTAAATATCTGATATGCAGGATGTATTTTCATTGCTTGTGACCCACAGGTTGAGAACCGCTGGTTTAAGCCATGGGGTGGAGGTGGGGAGCCGGGTGGGGGCGGGGGGAGGGGAGGGATATTTCTTTTAATTCATGTCTGTCAGCTTTGCAAACAATTTTCCCCTTTGCAGCAATTTCATTCCTAACACAGACACTCTCCAGTGTTCTTTCTGTTGCCTTTATGCCTCTGTTCTGTTCATAACCTAGAGCTACTTATGAGGGCCTGTCAGCTCCCAGAGGACCAAAGGAGCTGCTATCTATCTATCTATCTATCTATCTATCTATCTATCTATCTATCATCTATCATCTATCTTCTATCTATTGTTCTATCTCTCTGTCTATCATCCATCCATCAGTCTATCATCTATCTCTGTGTCTGTCTCTATATTTGTTTTCACTTTTTTATTAAATTTATTGGGGTGAAATGGGTTAATAATATTATGTAGGTCACAATTCTATAATACATCATCTGTATATTGTACTGTGTGTTTTCCACCCCAAATCACCTCTCCTTGCATCACCATTTATGCCCCTTTGCTTTCTTCTACTTCTCTCTACCCCTTTTCTCTCTGGTAATCACCATACTATTGTCTGTGTTTATGAGGGTGTTTTTTGTTTGTTTGTTGTTGTTTTTTTGCTTAATCCCTTTACCTTTTCCACCCACACTGCAACTCCCCTCCTCTCTGACAATTGTCATTCTGTTTACAAATAGGCCTGTTTCTATTTTGTTTGTTTTTATTGTTCACTAGAATCCACATAAGAATGAAATCATATGGTACTTGTCTTTCTCTGGCTGGCTTATTTCACTTAGCATAATGCTTTCCAGGTCCAAAAGGTAAGATTTTCTCCGTTTTTATGACTGAGTGGTAGTCCATTGTGTAAATGTACCACAGCTTTATTATCCACTCATCTGCTGATGGGCACTTGGGCTGCTTCCAAATCTTGGGTATTATAAACAATGCTTCAATGAACATAGATGTCCATATACTGTCTCAAATTAGTGTTTCAGGTTTCTTCTCATATATTACCAGAAGTGGAAATGGTGGGTCATAAGACAGTTTTATTTCATTTTTTGAAATAACTTCATACTGGTTTCCACTGTGGCTGCACCAGTCTGCATTCCCACCAATGGTCCACAAGGGTCCCGTTTTTTCCCATATCTTTGCCTACACTTGTGGTATGTTGATTTATTGACAATAGCCATTGTGACAGGTGTGAGGTGATATCTCATTGTGGTTTTACTTTGCATTTCTCTGATAATTAGTGATGTTGAGCATCTTTGCATATGTCTATTGGCCATTTATATGTTGCTTTGGAAAAGCGTCTATTTAGGTCCTTTGTCCTTTTTTATTGGATTGTTTGTTTTTATGGTGTGCAGTTGTATAAGTTTCTTATAAATTTTGGATATTAACCCCTTATCAGATATATCATAGGTGGATATGTTCTCCTATTCCATAGGTTGTCTTTTTATTCTTTTTGTTGATGGTTTCCTCTACTGTGCAAAAACTTTTTAATTTGATGTAGTCCCATTTGTTTATTTTTTCTTTTGTTTCCCTTGCCCAAGGTGATATATCAGAAAAAAGTATTGCTAAGAGAAATGTCCAAGATTTTATTGCCCATGTCTTCTTCTATGATTTTTATGATATGAGTCTAATATTTAAGTCTTTAAGCCATTTTTAATTTATTCTTGTGTATGACATAAGAAGGTGGTCTAGTTTTATTTTTTGCACCTATCTGTCTAATAGACTATCTTTACCCCATTATATGATTTTGCCTCATTTGTCAAATATTAATTGACCATAAAGGCATGGTTTATTTCTGGGCTCTCTATTCTGTTTCATTGATCTATATGTCTGTTTTTATGCTAGTACCATGCTGTTTTGATTACAATTGCTTTGTAGTACAGTTTGATATCAGGTAGCATGATTCCTCCAATTTTGTTGTTCTTTCTCAAGATTGCTGTGGCTATTCAAAGTCTTTTGTGATTCCATATAAATTTTTGAATTCATTTCTTTTAGTTCTGTGAAATACACCATTGGTATCTCTTTTTTAAAAATATATATTTTTTATTGATTTCAGAGAGGAAGGGAGAGGGAGAGAGAGATAGAAACAATAATGACGAGAGAGAATCACTGATCGGGTGCCTCCAGTATGTCCCACATTGGGGACTGAACCAAAATGGGGTATGTGCCCTGACTGGGAATCAGGCTGTGACTTCCTGGCTCATAGGTAACACTCAACCACTGAACCATGCTGACTGGGCTACGCCATTGGTATCTTTATAGGAATTGCATTGAGTCTATGGATTGCTTTAGGTAGGATGAACATTTTAATGATGTTAATTCTTCCTTTCCATGAATATGGTATATGCTTCTACTTATTTGCATCTTCATCAATTACTTTCTTCAATGTCTTATAATTTTACAAGTATGAGTATTTTGCATCCTTGGTTACATTTGTTCCTAGGTATTTTATTTTTTGAAATGTAAATAGGGTTGTTTTCTTAGTTTTCCATTCTAATAATTCTTTACTGCTGTATAAAAATGTAACTGATTTCTGGATATTTATTTTGCATCCTACTACTTTACTGAATTCATTTTTCAGTTCTAATAGTGTTGTTGTTTTTGTTTTTTTGGTGGAATCTTTAGGTTATCTATATACAGTATCATGCCATCTGCAAATAATGACATTTTTACCTCTTCTTTTCCAATTTGGATGCCTTTTATTTATTCTTCTTGTCTGATTACTGTGGCTAGGACTTCCAGTACTATGTTGAATAAGAGTGGTAAAAGCAGATATCCCTGTCTGCCACAGTCTTTTTCAGTGAGGGTTCAAGAATCTGGAGAAGGAGCTGAGACATTAACGGATATACTAGACAAGAATTATAAATTTAGAAGGCATGGGGAGCCAGGCAGACCACTTCCCTCTAGTGGAGAAGCTCTCTGACTTTTCTGTCCCCTTTGTTTTTATTTACTAGAACATACATTTGCCCTTTCGCAAAGCAAACAGACATATCAAAGGTAAAGTTTGATAAACAGTAAAAGATTATCAGATTAGGGGAATTGCCTTCGACCACCATTGTCTCGACAGAACAATCGGTGCATAACCTTTAGCCTTTGCTAAAAGCCCAAGGTCCTTCAGCCTTCTGAAGGACTTCTTGCATAATTATGACCTGCTGGTCTTAGCCTCCAGTGCCTGTCTTGTTCCTGATCCTAAATAAAACACTTGCAGTTTTTGCCATTAAGTATGATGCTGGCTGTAGGTTTGTCAAGTATGGCTTTTATTATGCTGAGGTATAATCTCTCTATTCCCACTTCGGTGAGAGTTTTTATCATAAATGGATTTTATCAAATGCTTTTTCTGCATCTATTGATATAATCATGTTATTTTTATCCTTCATTTTGCTTATATCACATTTATTGTTTTTGCAGATATTAAACCATACTTGCATCACTGGAATAAACCCCACTTGATCCTAGTGTATGATCTTTTTCTTTAAAATAAATTTTTATTGATTTTAGAGAGGAAGGGAGAGGGAGAGAGAGATAAAAACATCAATGATGAGAGAGAATCATTGATCGGCTACCTCCTGCACCTACTGGGGATCAAGCCTGCAACCTGGCTATGTGCCCAGATTGGAAATTAAACTGTGACATCCTATTTTATAGGTGGACACTCAACCACTGAGCCTCACTAGCCTGGCATGATCTTTTCAATGTATTACTGGATTTGTTTTGCTAATATTTTGTTGAGGATTTTAGCATCTATGTTCATCAGGGATCTTGGCCTATAATTTTATTTTTTGTAGCTGTTTTTTTTTTTTAAAAAAATATGGAACGCTTCACAAATTTGCATGTCATCCTTGTGCAGGGGCCATGCTAATTTTCTCTGTATTGTTCCAATTTTTATTATGCTGATGAATGAGCACTTGTAATGTTTTTATCTGGTTTTGGAATTAGGATAATGATGGCTTCACAAAATGAGTTGTGGAGTTTTTCCCCCTCTTAAATTTTTTGGAATAGCTTGAGAAGGATAGGCGTTAGTTCTTCTTTGAATGTTTGGTGAAACAAGGCTAGATTGTTTATTTGAGGTCCTCCCTAACCCCGTTTCTGGAGATAGCCTATAATGCAATGAATTTCCCTCATAGGACTGCTTTCACCATGTCCCATAGATTTTGGGTTGTTGTGTTCTAATTTTTATTTGTTTAGCAACATATTATTTAGCCTCCATGTCTTTGTGTGTTTTTCAGTTTTTTCCCTCTTAATTGATTTCCAGTCTCATACCATTATAATTAGAGAAGGTCTTGAAATGACTTCAATCTTATATTTATTGAAATCTGTTTTGTGTCCTAGCATGTGCTCTGTCTTAGAGAATGTTCCATGTGCACTTGAATAATGTATATTTGTCTGCTTTGGGGTGACATGCTCTGAAGATATCAGTTAAATCCATCTGATATAGCCTGTCATTTAAGGCTAACATTGCCTTGTAGACTTTCTGACTGGAATATCTATCCATTGATGCCAATGGGGTTTTATAACCTATTATGACTGTATTACTGTCAGTCTCTTCCTTTATTTCATCAATATTTGCCTTTACATATTTAGGTGCACCTATGTTGGGTGCATAAATGATTACAAGGGTTGTATCCTCTTGTTGGATTACTTCCTTTATTTTTAGTAGTGTCATTCTTTGTCTCTTACTATAGCCATTTATTTATTTATTTATTTATTTATTTATTTATTTATTTATTTATTTTTTAGCCTTTGATTTAAAGCCTATTTTTTTCAGATACAAGTAATGGTACCTTAGCTTTTTTTTTTTTTTCCCTATCCATTTGCATGAAATATCTTTCTCCATCCTTTTACTTTTAGTCCATGAGTATCTTTTGTTCTAAGGTATGTACTTATTGCCATTTTATTCTTTAATTTTGTGCCTCTGTTCCTCCTCTTTCTCCCTGTCCCCTCCTCTTCCTTCTCCTTCTCCTTCTTCTTCTGCATCATCGTCATCTTCAAGAAGGCCCTTGAACATTTCTTGTAACACTGGCTTGGTGGTAACAAACTCCTTTAGCTTTTTCTAGTCTTGGAAATTCTTCATTATTCTTTTTCAATTTTAAATGATAGTCTAGCTGGGTAAAGTAATTTTGGTTTTAGTTCCTTGCTTTTCATTACTTTGAATATTTCATGCCAATCCCTTCTGGCCTAAAATGTTTCCGTTGAGAAATCAATTGACAGTCTCATGGGAGATCCCTTGCTGCTTTTAAGATTATCTCTTTTTGTGTAACCTTTCCCATTTTAATTATGATGTGTCTTGGTGTGGACCTCTGTGGGTTCATCTTGTTTGAGACTCTCTGAGCTTCCTGGACTTGTATGTCTTTTTTCTTCACCAGGTAAGGGAAGCTTTGCATCGTTATTTGTTCAAGTAAGTTCTCAATCCATTTGTTCTTTTTATTCTCCTTCTTGTACTCCTCTCCTATGATGCAGATGTTGTTATGCTTTCATGAAGTTAGGGAAGCTTTGGGTCATTATTTATTCAATTCATTGCTCTTTCTCTTCTCCTTCTGATACTCCTATGATTGCAGATGTCGTTATGCTTCATGTTGTCCCAAAGGTCCCCTAAACTCTCCTCATTTTTTTTTCTTTTTAATTTTTATTTTATTTTATTGCTTAAGGTATTACAAAGGGTATTACATATGTGTCCTTTTTTCCCCCCTTCCCTTGACAATCCCCTGGTCTCCCCTACCCCCCAGTGTCTTATGTCCATTGGTTATGCTTATATGCATGCATATAAGTCCTTCGGTTGATCTCTTACCCCCTCCCTTCTGCCCCCCAACCCTCCCTGGCCTTGCAGCTGTCTCCTCATTTTTAAAAATTCTTTTTTCTTTTTGCTGCTCTGATTGGGTGTTTTTTCTACCATGTATTTCAAATCACTGATTAGAGCCTCTGCTTCATCCAGCCTACTGTTTATTCTTTCTAGTGTAATCTTCATTGTAGATATTGTATTTTCATTTCTGACTGGTTCTTTTTATGGTTGTCATTTTTCATGCTCTTGTGCAGGAAGCCAGTTCCAGCATGTCAACAGGGCTGAATCATCTGGAAATGGCTGAGGGCATTTCCCCCAAACCTGAAAAGGATGCATTTAATGATTGCTTGCTGCCAGACAGCTAAGGGCATCTCAATCTACATGCTATTGCCTCCTACTGGCCAAACACCTGAACAGCCATAGGCAATTTCCCCCAATCTGACAATGGATTCTGTATAACTAACCCTACCCTTTGATGTGTATACCTACCTTGCCTTAGGACAAATTGTGTTAATAAATAGCAAGGGGTCCTGAGACAAGGGGGACTTGGTTTCTTTAGCCAAGCTCCTCTGGCTCCCCAAATGCCTTTCAAATTATGTTTCGTCTCTGCACTCTTGGTTAATCTATGTATAGTGCCTTCCTTCTCCAGATTCCTGAACCCTTCTAGATGCTGGATCAAGACCACCAGCACCTTTGAGCATCCTTGTAACCATTACTTTGAACTCTATACCTGATAAATTGCTTACTTCCATTTCATTTAATTTTTTACCTGGAGATTTCTCCTGTTCTTTTATTTGGGGCCTCTTTGTCTCCTCATTTTGTCTGCCTCCTTGTGTTTGTTTCTATGTATTATATAGATCTGCTAAGACTCCCAGTGTTGGTAGGATGGCCTTATGTAGTAGGTGTCCTGTGAAGTCCAGCGATGCAGTCTCTTGATTACCTGAGGTGGATGCTCCAGGAATGCCCCCTGTGTCTTTTATGTAGACCATATGTTTTAATTGAGTCTTGTTTGCTATTGGCCTGCTTGTGCATGTGATCAACTCTCAGCTTAGATGACTCTGGGGATCAAATCCAACCAGTGTGTGAGCTGCTATGTAGGTGCTGACCAGATGAAGTGGAATTCTCTTTCCATATGCCACTTGTAAAGTTTATTGGGTCCTACTCTTGTATTGTCTGAAGCTGGCTACTGGATGTATTTGTTCTGGGCCTCTTGGGATGGACTTAGGTGCAGGCCAATATCAGATGCTGCCTATGACTGGCCCTGAGCAATCTGTTGGAGCTATAAGCAATGGACAATTTGTGGTTGACTCTGCTGTGCCTGGGTACTCACGCGAAGGAACAAGCTACACACTAAGGTGGGCTTTAACTAGAGATAGGCCTGTGGGAAGGTCAGCAAAAGTCCCAAACCACCTCAAGAACCACCTCCACCTGCCTCCTCCTGCCAGCTACCTGTTAGGCTCAGGCACTGAAAGAGCCTCTGGCAATACAGGAGTTGCATGAAGTAGATTCTCAGTGAGTTACCAGGTAGGGGCTTGTGGATTTTACCAGATTGATATATGTTCAAATTCAGTGCCAGTCCTGGGTCTGAGAGCACTTAACAAATGTCCTCAGTTATACCTGCCACCTGCTGTGTGTTCGAACACCTTTGTGTTAGAGCTGGGTCTCAGGGAGTCATCATGGTGAGGCCAGCAGAGTTTATCAGGCTCAAGCAGACCACAATTTGTCCCTGTGAAGGGAAGGCTCTACTTGGTTGGGGATGGGAGGAAAAAATGACCCTTGTCATTGAGTCACACAACTCAGTCTGTTCCAGATTCTGCCAGGGCAGAGGCAGAGCTCAGCAGGGTGGGGAGTTAGGATGATAAGGCTAAAAGATGTCCTGTGAGGAGGGAGTGCTAGTTAGAGTTTGGGGAAGGTGGGGGCGGGGGTCGCACTGCCCCAGAGCCACACAACTCACTTAGTCCTGGATTTCACCTCAACCTTGGCAGGGTTAAGCCATTAGAAGTCAGGTAAGTAGAGCCCCCAGACCAGAAATGTGGGTCTCCTGGAAGCTTGAAGGGTGGTTCTAGCAGATCTCCTGTGAGGAGGAAGCTCTAGTCAGGTTAATTGGAAGTTGGGAGAATGGCCCCTGCCTCAAAGCCACACAATTCAGTCACTGACACCCCCTGAGTCTGCCCAGAAATCTATACCCTGGCCAAACATCTGACTCCTCAGCAGGTGTATGCTCAGCAGGGTGGGGCTAGAGAAAATCTAGAGTATGGAGCTATTGCTTTTCCCCAGACTGATGCCAGACAAAGGGTAGTGCTGCAACCAAGAAAGACAGTATCTGCAGTACAGAAGAGGGACTCAGTACAGGGATCCTGGTGTCTGTCTCTTCGGCTCTATTCTCAAAAACCCCAGATTCTCCTCACATGGCTCTAGTCCTCTCTGCCCACATGCTGCCAAAAACCAGGCTGAGTGGCTATGAACAAAATTTTGTGCATTGGCCCTAAAGAGGGTGCCTGGGTCTCTCCCTGATAGACAGAAGCCCTGCAAAGCCAGATGTTATATGGGTGCCACTTCCTGGTTCTGGTGCTCTGGGCTGGGGAGCCCAACATTGGGTTGAGACCCATACTTCTCAGGGGGATCCCCCACAGCTGAAAAATCCCTCTTGAGCTTCAGCTGCTGCCCATGGGAGTGGGGCCAAGCACTTTTCACATCTCAGCCCTTCCTACCAGTCTTAAGGTGGCTTCTGTAAATCCTTGGTTGTAAGACTTCAACTAATATTTAGTTGGTTATTCAGGATGATTGTTCTATAATTTAGTTGTAATTTTAGTTTGGTCCTGAACGTGAATATAGCTTCTAGCCACCCTGCTGCCATCTTGGATTCTCTGTAGTTGAGTTTTAAATGCTGTTGGCACATTCATGGGTGGGGTTCTCAGGTTGTCTGACTATAAGGATAGCCCTCGATCACAGTGTTTGAGTTGCTGTGCAGCAGCTGCTTCTTGAGATGGACTTGTTCCTAGCAGGGTCTGGTCCTGCCAGAATTCCTCTTTGGTTATGCTGCTTGTATGGCTAGTTGGGTGGAACTCTGGTATGGTATAAAGCCCACCTCTGGTTGCATTGGTTCTGGGTTCACTTTGGTGGGGTTCTGGTGCAGGCCAATGTCAGACACTGTGTGTACTGGGGTTATCTGTCTGGAGCTACCATGCTATTCACTGTGTGTGGCTGGCTCTGATGGGTTTAATTGTGTGTGGAAGGGGCCAAGCTACTGACAAGTGTTGGCTTCCTCCAGCTCTGAGTTGGTGGCAGATCAATAAATAAAAGGTCCACCCTGAGGTCCTTCTTTACCTTTTGCTACTTTGCCACCCTTTGAGGTTGTCTGGTCTTCCTCCAGGGTATTTTGAAGACTATAGAGTGGGCTCAAGCTGGCCATAACCCACAGACCCTTCCATAAGGTATGAGTTTGGTAGGGCAGTTTCTAGTAGACTTCTTCCTCTTTCAGGTGGACAGAATTCCTGCTGATTTTCACTGTCAGATGCTATGCGGGCTCCTCTTCCAGGCTGTGGTGCTTTGGGTTGGGGATTCTGTCATGGGCTTAAGACCTCAAACTTCTCAGGGATACTTTTACAGTCGATATATCCCTCCAGATTCTTAACCACCACACATAGGTCCAGGGGCCAGCCCTTTCTGCATCTCTGTCCTTCTTACCATTCCTTATGTGGCTCTTCCTGTAAATCCTTGGTTATAATATTTCTGTTCAGTTGTCCTTTAGTTGGTTATTCAGATTGCTCTATAATTCTACTGTAAATCTAGTTTGGCACCAGGAATGGATGAGTGTAAGTTCTACCTACCCCACAGACATCTTGGAATCTAGAACAGAATTTTTGTAGCTCTTTGATTTAGTCTACCAATAGACATGCATAATAACTAACAATAAAATGTAATTAAAACATTGTACTTTATCTTAACCCTTTCATAATCTATTTTTGGATTAATTATACCACTCTTTTTGCTTCTCAGGATAACCTTTTTATAGTAGGAAAGGTGCTATTATTATCACCTCTATATTTAAAGTGAGAACTGAAGTTCAGAGAAATGTGATGATTTGCACACTGCCACAGAGTTAGTTTCATTGCTCCAGGACCCAGAATACTCATTTGCTAGGGAGTGTGATCCCTTGCCCTTCCCCTCCATGCCCCTGTCAGCACCAGGTCTCTCATTCCCACCAGAAATTCCAAATGACTCAGACCAAAGTTGCCCGAGAGAATCTATATGGCTTTGATGCATGAGGTGTCCTCTATAAATCATGGTCCATGGCTGCACATGCTTACTGGGGCTCCAGGCTGAATGGCTGCTCAGAGATCTAATCACTGTCCTGGTCTTAGACCACTGCAGTGAATCTTACATCAGAGCTGCAAGTGCTAACGCAGAGACACTGGTGGCAGAAGGAGCTTTCTGAGAGTTTGGTGGAATAAATTACTCAAAAACGGGTTTTTCTGAAAGCAGTGAGATTTTATTCCTGGTACGATACTGAGATAAACAAAACATAATCTACAGCATTGTCCAGCTCATCCAAATCGCATCTTCATTTTCCATGTAAGTAATTGAGAAAAAAATTGCAGAGACCTTCTGGAGCATTATCTTATTAGGATCTGATTTTAGACAGAACACAGTATTTCATACTGAAGGCAAGTGTATAGTAGCTGTAACTGCAGGCGAACTGCAAGGTGAAGTTGCTCCCCTGTACAATCACAAATGCAAATGTTTAAAGCTACTCAACAATTTCCCCTTGCAGCTGCCCATTTTATTTCTTGCAAAACTGGTAATGATATAAGCAGTTGATTATGGTTTACAATAGCAATAAACCTCTCACAATTGGTTGTTTCCAAAATAAATAGCCATTCTGTTAAATGTTAAATAACAAGTCATAAACTGCTGAAAACAACCAATTTCTTGTGGATTATTGCCTGAATAAATTTCAAGAGGAATGGCAGATCATTAAGCTGTGAATGCCACTGATCAAAATCATTGAATTAAAAAATCAATCAATTAACTAATCCACCAGAAAAACTCTTTAAAGAGTATCTATCCTGGTGGTTAAATTTGCCCATTTTGCAGGCATGGGATTTCATTCAGCTGTATTTAATAAGCACCATAGTTAAAGTCCACAATATCCCAATTAATAAAAGACAGACTTGTTCACTAAGTTAAACATTTGAGTCAAATATATTCAAACTGCAGCCTTAATAGAGGCTGTTCTTGCAAGAGGAGCCAACTTCATTGGGGTGATGGACAGAAGATTCCTCGCCCTAGCAACCAGGGTTATCTCTCTGGAATAACAACATTAACCTCCTTCATGACCAGTTTTTCATCCTTAAGTATAAAAGGCAGTTCCATGCATCTTGTGTGATTCTTTATTTTTGAATGAAGACTTAGCACTTAGCTAAAAATAGGACAAGATTCGGGGAAAACAAATTAATTTTGAAGTCCTTCTAAAGTAAAAAAAGCTTTACAGTGGGTCTTGTAGCAAGACAGTTAAAGGGCAGGAAGGGCCCCAATCTCTTGTGAGCACCAGGCGATGGCAGATTTCTAGTCATACGCTGCCTCTGAAATAGCCCAGTGCATTGATTTGCTTTGTGCTGTCATACGGCTAGGGTGAAGTGTTTTTTCAGATATTATTCCTAGCTAATTCTTTGACCTCAGATCCCTAGTAAATGTGTACATGCGCGCGCGCGCGCACACACACACACACACACACACACACACACACACACACCTCTTACCTGTTATCTAGTCTAAAGTAATGAATGATCTGTATAAAATAGTATGAAAATGCAATTCTAGCTGGAAAAACATGCATGTCCTACCATCTTTTTGAAAGAAATTGCTAAATGGATCCTAAGCCACCTCCTCTGCCTTACATCTAATGTTTGGTGGAAGCTGTAGACATCATTGTCTTAACACGTCACTGAATCACCTCCCCAGCCCCTGGCAGAGATGCTGTGCCAATGCTCTGGACCTGACTTTGCCTGCCAGTCTCTGCAAGTGAAAAGTGTGGTGCACGAGCCCTGAAGAATGTGGGGGCTGGGACTAGGAAAGACAAACTGTAACCTGGCTGGGCCACCACTGAGTCCTGTTCTCTTTGTCTCTGATCTCACCTAAAGCCCATTTCCCTTTGGGTCTTCCCAGCGTCAATTGCAATTGCTACTTGGAGAGGTTGGGCAAGCTTTCTTGAGGCTTGTGTGTCATTCAAGGTCACAATCTTGAAACCTAAGGACTCCGGTATAACCTCAGAGAACTCCAGTCCTCTGCTGAGGGAAGGCGTAGGGGCGGGGGTGGGCTGGGATGGGGGGAGAAGAAAGCTGCCACTGGGGCCAAAGCAAGAGGAGTCTGGGAACATGACACTTAAAGAGTGAAACAATGTGTGGCCGAAGAGGGGAAGAGGCAGTCCGGCAGTATTGTTCCAGGTGAAGCTCTGACCTGGTTTGGATTTTAAGCAAACAAACTACCCAAAGGCATGACAAATGGATTTTGAAAGGTGTTCTGTAAAGCAACTTTATACTAAGTTTGGAATTAGGAAGAACTCCTTGAGATCCCTATTGTATTAGATGCAAACATTGGAGGCCTCCTAATATTCCCTTCATGACCACCTTATTTCTGGAGATGCTGCCCATCTCCCCAACCACCACCACGAGCTTTGTTGCCTTTGCCAAGTTCTGGAACTGCCTGGACTCTTAAGTTGAGCCCTGAGCCTCACAGCCTCATTCCCAGTTGCTCTCCACTCCAGGATTTGGATACAGTGAATGTCTCAGCAATAAGCATGGGTCCTTGTTTCCTGAGTGGCTCCTGAGGGAACAGATAACACCAAGGAGAGCAGGTCTTGCTTCCCTGGGAGTGAACCTGGACAAGTCACCTGAGAATTCATTGTCTTCACCTTGAGGTGTATTTTCTCCTGGAAAACCTCAGGCACAAGCCCATGGGGCCGAGGGGACACACCTGAAGAGCAGCCTGTGTCTGGCAGCTCACGGAGAAGCAGTGTCCAAGGCAGCACCATTGTATCTCATGCTTCCTGTCTTCCCTGTCTCTGTCCCCTTCCCTCCCATGCCCTCTTCCAGGGTTTTACTTCCCAAATAAAGTAGCTGCGCTGTCATCCTTGCCTGAATCTCTGCATGGGGGGTTGGTACTGAGAAAACCACCTAGAGCACTCACCCTCAGGGCGGTGGCAATGTTCTCTAAACAGCATTTTAGGGAAAGGACTGGGTGGTGAAAAGCATTGCCCTTCTCTCTGAATGAGTCCAAAGTCCCCCCTTCATTTGCTAGATGATTCTCTTTCCATTGCAGCCACCTCTGGAAGCTGCAAGTTTTCAGAAGGCTAAGGTTTGAGGACAGGTTCATTCACCATTTTAAAAAGTAGTTTATGGCTTTTCTTATTCATTGACAAAGGGTAAATTGAAGAAAATTAAGCCTCACTGTAGTCAAAGTGTTTGCAATTAGTTTCTCTTCAAACAGAAAATAAATTTCTTTTAAAAGTCAGAAGAAGCCCTAGCAGGTTTGGCTCAGTGGATAGAGCACCAGCCCTCGGACTGAATGGTTCCGGGTTCAATTCTGGTCAAGGGAACCTACCTAGGTTGCAGGTTCAATCCCCAGGTGCCTACGGGAGGCAACCAATCAATGTGTCTCTCTCACATTCATGTTTCTCTCTCTCTGTCTCTGCCCCTACCTTCCACTCTCTCTAAAATTCAATGGACAAATATCCTCAGGTGAGGATTAACAACAACAACAACAAAAGTCAAAAGAAAAATAGTTCATTGCAGCGTTATTTACAATAGCCAAGACATGGAAGCAACCAAGTGCCCACCAATAGACAAGTGTAAAAAAGCCATGGTGCATATACATGATGGATATTATTACTTGGCCATGAAAAAATGAAATCTTACCATTTGTGACAGCATGGATGGACCTAGAGGGTATTATAAGTGAAATAAGTCAGAAAAAGACAAATCCCATATGATTTCACTAATATGTGAAATCTAAAGAACAAAATAAAATTGAAACAGACGCATAGACACAGAGAACAGACTGATGGTTACCAGAGGGAAGGGGGCGTGGGGGAGTAGGTAAGAAAGGTGAAGGGAATAAGAAGTACAGTGGGACCTTGACTTACGAGTTTAATTTGTTCCGTGACGGAGCTTGTAATCAAATTACTCATATGTCAAATCAAAAAGTGAACGAATGAGACACGTGATGCTGGGCTGATGTTGTGGCGTTCACTGTGACGTTCGCTACGCCAACTAGCGGTGGGATATCTGAAGCTGGCTCATAACCCAAATTTTAGCTCGCAACTCAAAGCAAAAAATCGGCCGAGAGACAGCTTGTATCTCGAAAAACTCGTTAGTCGGGACACTCGTAAGTCAAGGCCCCACTGTACAAATTGGAAGTTGCAGAATAGTCATGGGTGTGTAAAGTACAGCATAGGGAATATAGTCAACAATATTATAACTACATGTGGTGTCAGGTGGGTAATGGAAATGAAATATAGGGAGGCACACTTGTAAAGTATATGATTGCCTAACCACTATGCTGTACACCTGAAACTAGTACACAGTACTATTGAATTTAAGCTGTCATTGAAAAATAGAATGTAAAAGTTTTTTAAAAAAAATTACAAGAATAGTAGCAACAGCAGCAAATCCTGAGTTGCAAATTGCTGGTGTGTTCGAATTGAGGAGACCCACTGCCTACCTGTAAACACACAGAGGCAGCACTGCCTTCCCTGGCCCAGAGGAGAAAAAGCAGATGCCCTTCCTTTTCCCCTCAGTGCTCTCCTCAGAAGTCTTGCTAGCCCTGTGCCTCATGAAACATTTCATTATTTACAGGCATGTTGGTTTATTCATGCGCCGGGCCCAGCCACCCTGTGATCTCTCTGTTTTGTGGAGTCTGTATGTGACTGCTTGGTTGCAACTGGTGCTAATGAGGCCAAAGTCTGGGTTCCATCCCCACAGGGCCAGTTAACTCTACTCTGCTCCACCGCCAGAGGCTGCACCCAACAGCTCTGGCTGGGGCTTGCGTGTGGCCCACTGGGAAAGGGCACTGGGGGTGAGGTGCTCCCCACCTCTAGTGAAGGATTGCCACTCCCTGCACGTCTTCCCACTCTACAAAGGTCCAGGATTACCTGCTTGATCCTCTCTGAGGTGTTTGTGTATGTGTTTTCAGAATTTCCCCCTTTCATTCGGTCACTTGTATTTACCAAGTGCCTATTATGAATTAAGGACTGGGACACACTTCTTTTGCTTCCATTCCCTGGCTTGTTCATTCTTTATAAACATCGTCCCTGGGGGTGGGGCTGAGGGGAGATCAGTGGACATGAGAAAAGAAACTAGATGGAGTTACAGATTTTTATAGTGTTTTGTGAAAATACACAAGAAAAAATTATGCATTTATCTACTCACTCAACAAACATTTGTTGACTATCACGTCTTGGGCAGGAGGGCTACAGCAGTGAAACAAAACAGACTGAAGAACTCCCGCTCTGTGGAGTTTATGTTCCCTTGTGGGGGCTGATGAACAGCAAATGAGGAAAGCTGGTAAACAGTATGTATGTATGTATGTTACTGGATAAGTACAAAGGAGAAAAGGAGAGCCGGACCGGGAACAGAAGTTGCTGGGAATGAAACAATAATTATAAATACGTCAGTCAGGGCAGACTTCACTTGCAACAAGGACCTGAATGGGGACAGAGAGTAAGCTGTTAGGGGGCATCCCAGGCAGAGGGAACCGCAAAGGCAGAGACCAAGCAGAGGGGGTGTGCACGGCATGTGAGGCAGCCGGGAAGAAGGGAGGAACGCTGTCAGGAAGGTCTGCCAGTGCTATGAGGGCTTTGGCTCCTTGCTTCTGGAATCAGAAAAGCCTTCATCAAAGACCTGACTTTGGGGCAAGCTCGCACAGGCAGAGTCGTGTTGACACATTTGTCTGCATTCCCATGTGATTTGGGAGATGGCATGTGCACGTGCCGGGTGTGGTTTCAGACTTGAAGACTGCGTGGTTAGCACCTGCTCCCTGCCCCACCCTTTGCCCCACACTGTTCCCCAATGCCACATGCTACAGCCTAGGAGTCACGTGGACACATGGTGGGGGCCCACACAACGACTGGGATTATTTTAGCCACCAGCCAGGCAGGTGGGGGCTCAGAACAGATACAAAGGAATAAGAAATAGAGTCATTTCTTTCCCTGTAAGTTATGGCCCTCCATTCATGCTTGCCAAAGAAGCATGTGAAAATTACCAAGCAAGGCAGCCCAAGGCCAAGTGAGTCAGGGAGAAAGCAGAGACTCCATGAGCTCTAAGCAGGAAGGGGTCCCCTCAGGACTACCGGAAGGCCTTGGGAAGGGTAATAGAGAATACTAGAGGCCCAGTGCACAAAATTCATGCATGAAATTCATGCACAGGTAGGATCCTTAGCCGGCAGGGGCCTCCCTTCCCCTGGCTGCCTACCACCGCTGCTGGCCTGGGTGGGGCCAGCCGGCCCCGCACCCTGGTCGAACTCCTGGTGGAGGGAACAATTTGCATATTAGGCTATTATTATATAGTACTAGAGGCCCGGTGCACAAAAATTTGTGCACTGCAGGGGGGGGGGCGGGGTCCTTCAGCCCGGCCTGTGCCCTCTCGCAGTCTGGGACCCCTTGGGAGATAATGACCTGCTGGCTTAGGCCCGCTCCCGGGTGGCAGAGGGCAGGCCCAATCCCTAGGTGCAGCCCCTGGTCGGGCTCAGAGCAGGGCCGATTGGGGAGTTGGTTCGCCGCCCCCTGTCATGCACAGAGCAGGGCGGATTGGGAGGTTGCGATGCCACCCTCAGTCACGCTCAGGGTAGGGCCGATTGGGGGGTTGGGGCACCACCCCCTGTCACACTCGAGGCTGGGTCGATGGGGAGGTTGCGGCGCCTCCCCCTGTCACGCACAGAGCAGGGCCAATTGGGGGGTTGGGGCTCCGTACCCTGTCACGCACAGAGCAGGGTCGATCAGGGGGTTGGGGAGCTCCCGCCTGTCATGCACAGAGCAGGGCCGATAGGGGAGTTGGGGCACCGCCCCCTGTCACACACAGAGCAGGGTGGATCAGGGGGTTGGGGCACCGCCCTCTATCACCCACAGAGCAGGCCCAATCAGGGGGTTGGGGCGCCGCCACTGTCACACTCAGGGCAGGGCCGATGGGGAGGTTATGGCTCTACCCCGTCACACACAGAGCAGGGCCCGTGGGGGGCGGGGCGGGGGGGTTGGGGCGCCGCACCCTGTCACACACAGAGCCACAGGGCAATCAGGGGGTTGGGGAGCTCCCCCCTATCAGGCACAGAGCCGGGCTGATCAGGGGATTGGGGCGCCTTCCCGTGTCATGAACAGAGCAGGGCAGATAGGGAGGTTGTGGCCCCGCCCCCTGTCACACACAGAGCTGCAGGGCCATCAGGGGGTTTGGGTGCTGCCCCCTGTCATGCTGATACCGGTGCCGGGAGGCCTCGCGGCTCCACTGATCCTGGTGCTGGGAGGCATATTACCCTTTTACTATATAGGATAGGGGCCTGGTGCATGGGTGGGGGCCGGCTGGTTTGCCCTGAAGGGTGTCCTGGATCAGGGTGGGGGTCCCCACTGGGGTGCCTGGCCATTCTGGGTGAGGGGCTGAGGGCTGTTTTCAGGCTGGCAGGTGACTGAAGCTCCCAACTGCTCCTTTTTTTCTTTTTTATTCTGGGCCAGCTTTAGCTCTGGCTCCAGCTTTGAGGCCTCTGCTGCTTAAAGCAGGTATCTGGTTTGTTTGTGTTCTATAATTGATACACTGTATCAACTCCAGCTCTGAGATGCCGGCTGGCTGAAGGCAGGTTTCTGGGGTTTTGTTTAGCTTCTATATTTGTTACAATGTTTCAAACTGCAAGCTCAGAGGCCGGCAAGGCTGGCGGGGAACGTTGGAGTCCTCCGTCACTGAAGCAAGCAAGCCTCATGTTCGCTTCCAGTTGCCTGGCTGCCAGCTGCCATCTTGGCTGGCAGTTAATTTTCATATTACCCTGATTAGCCAATGGGAAGGGTAGCGGTCGTACGCTAATTACTATGTTTCTCTTTTATTGGATAGGATGTAGAGGAGGGGTGACAGGCGAGTGTGTCTTGATGCTTAGATGAGGTGTGGGTTCGTGAATAGGAGCAGTGAGAGCGTTCAAGTCTATGTCTCTGTGAGGGACAGTAGGATATTAGACATATTTTGGGGTCAGGAAGAGGATTTCCCAGGCTATGATGGGGTGACTGTGTTGGGAAAGAGCAGGAAAATGGCTGCGAAAGAGGGGCAGATTGTGGAAGTCCAGGCTGAGAAGTTCTGACTTTTTCTGAAGGCGATTCTCTGCTTTGGGTGGCAGGGCTGTAGCAGACAGAATCGTGCCTGTTTCCTTCATGCATATGTATGTGTATGTGTATGTGTATGTGTATGTGTATGTGTATGTGTATGTGTATGTGTATGTGTATGTGGAAGCCTTGCCAGATATAAAATACAGGAGTCCCCATTAAATTTGAACTTCAGACAAACAAAAGATGCTTTTTCAGTATAAGTATGTCCCATGAAACATTTGAAATCTAAATAGAGGACACCCAGGTTAATTTGAATTTCAGATAAACAATAGACAATTATTTTAGTATAAGTGTGGCCCATTTAATATTTGAAACATATAGTAAAAAAAATACATTGTTATATGAAGTTCACATTTAACTGAACATCGGGCATTTTGTTTGCTAAGCCTGGCAACCCTGGCATGTGGTGTTTAATCAATGCTGCTTTCTGATGCTGTGGACTCCAGAGCAGAAGCCCTCTCCTGCTCCACTAACTGGCCTGGACAGCTCTGTCACCAGCAGCTCATTTCTTGGTCACCCTTAGGTGCTTGCTCAACTCACTGATGGTTCCAGTCTGTGAGTTACTTGTGAGAACAGTCAGGCCCCCAGCTGCCTCCCAAGGGTCAGCTGCAGCTCCCCAAATCTGCCTCTCTAGAGCACAGAGTAGGAACCCTGACTTTCGCCAGCAGAGCTGAGAATCGATAGGCAGTCCTGATGTGCAGGGTGGGCTGGCACACCACCGCTACCCTGAGCCAGTATTGATTATGCAAGCGGGCTGTCTGTAAACCAAGCAGGCATGCTGAAATGGGATGACTCTTCAAATATCCCTAAGTATCCAGGGCTCAGAGGGAGAACAAGCAAGTTCTCTCACTAATGCAATGCTTTGGGGAGCTGCACCATATCCTCTTATTCTCTTTTTAAATGCAAAGCCGAGGGGGTAAAAACTCATAACAGTCTTCTCTCCATTGAGACTCTATTAAATATGGGTCATTATTCAGTTTAAGAACCAAAGCACAAAACAGAAAAACTAATAGAAATCGCATTGAAAGCCTAGAATGTGCTGAGCATTAGGTATGTGTTATGGGGTTTTACTTATAATAATTTTATGAGATAGATATTACTGTACCATTTTTCAGATTAAAAAACGGTGACTGACCCAGGCTCTTTCTGAGGGACAGGCAGCCTGTCAGCTTGGTTCAAACCCATGTCAGTTTGACATGCTTGTGACACTGAATGCTTGCTGAAGGAGCGGGATATGTCGCACACACCCCTGGTCTGTCTGGCTAGAGCTAGGCTGTCCTTTAAAATTCCTAATTGATGAATATCCTCTGACGAACTGTCTCTGGATGCTCTCAAAAAGATCAGGTGCCTCTCTCTGCTCTCAGATGATTTCCTTCTCATCTGTGCTGTAGAAACTCCCTCGTTGTGCTGTAAAAAGCATCCACCTTTTTGCATCTCCATTTATCCCTGAGGTCCTCAAGGTCAGGAACCATGTCCTTCTCTATCTACAGAATCTAGAATATTGCTTGGCACACTGTAGACTCTCAATAAATATCTACTATTGGATGCTATTACTGTATTTCTAATTCTCTTTTCCCATTTGGTTAGAGAGCTCCAAGGATACTGTCTTGTGGATGTGTTTTATTGTCACTGCTGGTCTTCTGCATTCTTAACTATGGTTTTCCATGCGTTTTATATTTGCCTGTTTCCACTGAGCATTCGTCTATTCAATAACAATACCAATAGAAGGTTCTTCCATGGTTGAGTAATTGGACAAGCATGGTTGCCAAAATGGCTGTATTTGCAGAAGCCCAAGTTGATCTTCTCAGCTGCACGTCTCTGCGATTTGCTGGAAGGGTTTTGGGAAAGCAAACCCAATAGGAGGCCTAACTTCCTGGACTTAAGGCCAATGTATTTTCAGTCGCAGTGATATAGGGAAGGAGCTAGATGCCAATGAAAGAGGATGACAGACTGGTTCTGATCCTACCTTTTCACTAAAGCTTCTTAGAAAATGTCATCCTATTTTTGAAAAGAGCACGTGTTTCCATAAAACCTTCCAGGAAGTAGATAGGCAAATTTTCTCATGATTCTGCTTCCAGAAGGAAATGGTATAAAGAGAAACGTGTGAGGCCATGGGTACCCTGGTCCTCAGGGGTGAATGGGCTGTGGAGCTGATAGTCAGAACTCATGGACAGGCACTGGCAGAGAGGGCTGCATGGACTGGGAGCCCAGCCACCCGAACCTCAGGCCTAAGGAAGTATATACATGGAGATTACAGCATTGAAATGTTCTTCCGCAGGTTTACGGTCCTTCGAGGGTTTTGTAACTAACAGTGATTGCCCTGTTCACCGGCTGTTTTTCTTCTAGGAACTGTCTGGGGTGAAGATGACTGTGACAGAAATCTGGGCTTATTCCTTTTATTATTATTATTATTGTTTAAAGTATTCCATATGTCTCCTCCCCCCCTCCCAATTGCGCCCCCCCTCCGCCCCCGGGCTTGTTCTTGCTGACAGAGTTAATTTTGGTCTGTGTCTCTTCTGCACAAGAAGAAAGCCTGAGCTGCACTCAACAATGCCTTGAGAACAAGTCTGCAGGTGAGTTCGTCTCTCTCATCTTCATCCTTTTCTTGCTTTTGTTACCGTACATATTTCAGAGATGTCAGTATTTTTTAAGGCTCCACCTTGGGGGAAGCTCAAGAAATGGTCTGTGTTAGCCTTGGTGAGGTTGAGACAGCTTTATGCGTAAGAGTGTGGCTGTTTATTGATCCCATAGAATAAGAAACCATTTGGAATATCCTGGCTGTGAGAAATGTAACCCTGCACCAGCCAAAGTCATTTATCTGCCTCCACTGTTGAGAGAAGAATATTTAAAATTCTTCACCTGGGAGGAACTTCTTCAAAAGAATATTTCATGCAAACGAATACACTTCTTGGACTTGAATTAGAATTTGGATTAGAAAAATGAGCTCGTTTTGTCTGGGCCTACATTTTGTAAGAGACCATCTTGAGAATGAGAATGTGGATTACTCAAGGGTTTCTTGTGTATGCTCTATCTTGGAGTAGCTTTCAGATACAGTTTGCTCCACATCCCATATGGGGGGTTTGGAGTTTGAACTGCTGACACTGTTGATTTAAGGCTACATGTTGCTGGGGAGGAGTTCAGCATTTTAAAATAAAATGTTAAAATATGCTGGCAAGAACAGTTCTCAGTTCCCACCGTGGAAGTTTTATAGCTAGTTGCTGGGGGAAAAACATTCCAAAAATTAAAGTCAGAGATTCATATTTTTGTACACATTTTGAATTTGGGAGAACGTTACACTTTTCTCCAAAGGTTTTGCTTTGTTTTATAAAACTAGCCAGGTTCTGTGAAATGCACCTTCAACCCAGATTTTAAGTTTCGAGTGGCCCCCAGGGAGCTCTGGCAGCCAGCCCAGTTACCATCACACCCAGGGAGCAGCCTGGAGACCTAGCAGCCACCAGACACCAACCCTGGCACCATGGGCAGCAGCACAGGGAGGGGTGGCCCATCAGTGGTGCCTACCAGCGGGAACAAGAAGGCATCACAATGAAGGTTTGGGGAACAGTGAAATGATTCAGTGTAAGAAACAGATGTGGTTACATTAACAGGAATGACACCAAGGAAGATGTATTTGCACACCAGATAGCTATAAAGATGGGTGACTCCAGGAGGCACCTTTGCAGTGGGAGATGGAGAGAGTTTGATGTTGAAGGAGAAAAAGGTGCGGAGGCAGCCAATGCCATAGGCCCTGGTGGAGTTCAAGGCAAGGCAGGAAATGTGCAGCAGGCTGTAGCCATCATAGACATTATCCACCTTGCAGGGCTCTCCATGCAATTACCAGCAGAATCACCAGAATAGTGAGTGGGGAAAAGCATGAGAGGTCAGAGAGCTCCCGAAAGCCAGGCCCAACAACCCTGGCCTTGCCGCAGGCTGCAATTCCCACCTTACTGCATTGGGAGACCCTCTGGGCATCGCCCACAGTCTTGCAGCCCACCTGTGCAGGGAGGAGGGGCAGAGACAACCAGGAGGGTGCTGACAACCAGGGGGCAGGGGAGCAAGGTAGACCAGTGAGACAGAATATGTATGGGGGCTATAGACCCCGATTCCTCGCCGAGGACAGCCTAGAGCGGACAGCAATGAAGAAGATAAGGAAAATCAAGGCCATGAGACCCAAGGCCAGCAGCTACCTCACCCTTGATCCCGCCACCACAACCTCAGTTACCGACTGACACAGACGCCCCGGAAACCCTAAACCACATGGCGGCAAAGAGACTAAAGCAGCAGATCCGCCAGCTGAGAATTCGTTGGCTCTCAAGGCTCAGCAAGGCAGAGCTCTCAAGGCTCAGGCTGAGTAAATGCCGGCTTACCATCTCTGCCATCACCCAGCTTGGTCATCCCACACGCAGACATGAGTATGAAATTCCGTCAATAAGACATGAACAAAAGGTTAGAGCTGAAGACGTTAAGTGCTTGCTTTTTGCCCGTTGACCAGATAATTAGAACTATCCGCATTCTCTATACAGCAGGGGGGTTTTTTGTTTGTTTTTTGTTTTTTACTATTTTTCATCATTTTATTCTTTTTAGACATCTCTTTTTGGTAATGGCAAAGGTATTTTTGTTTGTTTTTTAAAGCCTGGCTTTTCTCAATACACCTTTAAAGGGTTTTATATCTGCTCAAGTAGAGATTCTTAAGAACCTCATTTTTAATTTTTAATAAAGTTTACAACTTGATTTTTTTTTCAAAAAACTCAACAACCTGCATGCACCTGTTAATAAAGATACACTGAAGTACTAACTCGCAGGCCTCAGGTATGATCTTATTTGGAAACAGAGTCATTGCAGATCAAGTCAGTTCAGATAAGGTCCCACTGGCACGAGGGGGGGGGGGCCCTACTGCAATAACACTGGTGTCCTCGTGCTGGGAAGGCTGCCTGCACACAGCAGCACACAGGGAGAGCACCGTGTGGCGATAAAGGCAGAGGTTGCCGTGACGCACAGACAAGCTAAGGAGTGCCGAGGGAGGCTGGCGACAAAGAGAAACGTGGAAGAGAAGAGGAAGGCTCCTCCCTTAGAGCCTTCAGAGAGAGTGTGGCCACCTTGACTTTGGACTTCTAGCTTCCAGAATTGTAAGGACATAAATTTCAGTTGTTTTAAGTCACCTGATTTCTGGTACTTTCTTTCTGAAGCTGTAGCAAGCCAATCCACCCTCTGATGGCCCTTACGGCAGACTTGTAATTGCGTTCCTTTGTGAGCGGATCTGATCTCACTCAGTGGACTGGAAGCTCCTGGGGTTCCCAGAGCCAACACGGACCACAGCACACGGTAGTAAATATTGGTTGAATGAACACATTTTAGGAGATTAGATCTTAATGGTATATTAAATACAAACAAATATGGTATGAGAATTAGCAAGGGAGAAATGCCTGCTTAGATTGGTGCGTGTATTTTATTCATAACAACATCATATAATCTCATTTATGATTTGCATAATTGAACTATTTCACTGTAATTTGAAACCCAAATCAGTGGCCTCTTTCTACAACATGAATGAAATAAAACCAAGTTCTTCACCTCCTCTCTGGATGTTAAAGGTGATTGTTGTGTTAGTGAAACTAGGCCCGGATCTTCACCACCCATTAACTTCTCAGCAGCTTTTCTGGTTTCTCACGGAGTTGGAATGGCTGCTGAGGGACTCTGCCTGCCTGTGAGATTTACATTATTGGAGATTTAAAGCAAACACTATTTCAAAACTAGCAGTAACTTCAATAATTGACTGAAGTTAATGCCGCAAGGTGGAATCTCAGATCATCAATTTAACTTACCTGCTTCTTAATCCCTGGGCAAGAGCTGGCATCTGGTGACGACTGTGTACCTACGAGGCACAGCAGGAGGGACCCAGTGACTTAGGGGAGATTTGGGATGTTAATCTCACTGGGTCTTTATTTCTTATGGATTCCTTTCTGAATAGCAGCTTAGCAGATACTCAACTTCCTGTGTGTGTTCATGCACGAGCTAGACCCAGCAGAGGGAAGACCACGGAGGACCCGCACTGCACTCACTTATGGAGGATATAAATAGTCCCCCTTATCTGTGGTTTTGCTTTCCAGGGTTTCAGCTACCTGCCATCAACCTCGGTTCAAACATATGAAATGGGAAATTTCTGAAATTAACAACTCAAAAATTTTAAACTGTGCACTGTTCTGAGTAGCGTGATGAACTCTCACCTTCCTGCTCTGCCCTGGCCGGACATGAGTCATCCCTTTGTCCAGCACACCCATGCTGTATGTGCTCCCCACTTAGTATCGCAATGCTTGTGTTTAACCCTTATTTTACTTTAAAATGGCTCCAAAGCACAAGACGCAAGATTAGTGATGCTGACAATTCAGACGCCAAGGAGTAGCTGTAAAGTGCTTTCTTTATGTGAAAAGGTGAAAGTTCAGTACTATCTGAGGTTTCAGGCATCCACGGGGGTCTCGGAGTGTATCCGCCATGAATAAAGGGGGACTACTGCATGTGCCTTCTCCCTCCCTCCCCCAGAAGTAAAGTCATGAGGCCCCCAGGGAAGTCTGGCCTGACCTCCCCACTGAGTCACAGATGGAGGAGAAGGAACCAAGAGGGGAGACACCTGGCTGGGCTTCCCAAGAGCAGGCCTGCCTGGCTTGTGACCCCCCTGCCAACTCCACACCATGGAGCCTGGGAACTCACAGGAACCATCTGCCTGAGCACAGATGGGCCATGAGAGCAAGAGAGGGCTGAGCCTGCTCCCACTTTTAAGGTCAAGCACCCCTCCCACTGCTGTGTGGGATGTAATGCCAGGACTAGTGTCCTCCCTGGACTTAGCAACCAGGTTACTTCTTCCTCCTTTGGGAAGAATGAAGAGAGGGCAGGAAAGGGGACCAAAATATGCATCCCAATATTTCTTTCTGATCTTGAAGTAGAATCCCCCTTCCTCCATGAAAATGTGCCTGTGCATGGGGTGGGAGAGGTGGGTGAGGCAAGACACAGGACTGCCACACGCCATCTCCACAGAGTGCTTCCAAGTGTGCAGGAAGGATTAGAGTTGGAATTCTCAGTAATCGTTTCCTTCTCCCACACCTTCCAGACTTGGGCCTCCACGAGGAGGCTGTCCCCACATATACCCCTAAGCTCTGGTCTTAAATTTCTTCCCTCTACTCACACACCCTCTAACTTCCTCCCCAGATCTTCGTGCAGGGACCCCATAGCCACACCAGAAAATGGCCTGCCTTTCTCCTAGAATCCTGTGCGCGGGAGCTCTGCAATCATGTTTCTTGCTCTGTCATCATAGCTGCAAGCCGGGGTGGGCTGAGGACTCCTGACTGTGGCCCAAGGAAAGCTGTGGGTGGGCTGACCACCTTACTGGTCATCTATGAAGATGCTACTAACAAGACAAGTACAGATTTTCCTTAGGGACCACACAGCCAGTCCTAGAAACCTATGTGGGGAAAGGAGTATGTCTCCAATTTGCCTGCTCTGGGCCTTGCCTCTTAGGGACAGTGACGTCCACTGCTCACCCCCCAGGCCCTGCTGCCTTTATAGGGCCACCAGGAGATGCCCCCTGCTGTGGAGGAAGACATGGCGCCAGGCCTGGAGCACTGCCTCGCGTTAAACTCTGTTGAGCCAGGTCTTTTCTGTTAAAAGCAAACAGGAAAAAGGAAGGGTCGCTCACCCCAATATAGATACGTTAATAAGTGAGATTATTCAGGGGAGAGAAGGGTAAGGGCTCTAAGGGAAGTGCCGAGAAACATTTGAAGCTTTCAAAAACTGGAAAGCTCAGCTGTGGGCCCCAGAGAATGTGCCCTAGAGGCAGCTTTGGGGGAGGTAGGGGCAGGCCGGGGACACTGAGAGGGACTGGAGGTGACAAAGCAAGTCCAGTGCCTGTTCAGAAGACGTGAAGGTCACCATTCGCTGTGGTGTAAGAAATACTTCAGGAGGTGGAAAGACTGGAAAAATATGAGGGAAGAAAGCCAGGCTGTGGAGTTCACACTTCATATGAGAGGCATCCAGCAGTTACTCAAGGAGTCTGAAGAGAGTGATCTGGTCCAAGCAGCACTTGAGGAAGATTAATCCCATAATGCTGTGGAGGACGAGCTGGGACCAGTTAAAATAATGAGGAGGAGGAGGAGGAGGAGGATAGTGGTGATGAAGAAGATGATTCAGATAAGATTTATAATGGCATTCACTGTCTTAAGCACTTTGCATCTATTATCACACTACTATGAGAGAAGACTACTGTTTTCACCATTTTACAGATAATGACACTAGGAACAGAGAAGTTAAGTAAGTTGCCCAGGGTCACCCAGCTAATAAGCGAAAGACCCAGAGTACAACCGGATGCTCTACTCTATCCATCCAGGCTAAACACAAGGAGGGGCAGCAGAAGTGCAACAGTGACACTAGAAAGACAAGGGGGTGTGATGTCATGGAATCAGAGGCCACCTGACCTTTCGTGATGGCAGGGGGTGCGGAGGGTTTGGGAGAGGGCAAGTGGAGAGGATCACATCACGCACCTTATTGCCATAAGGCTCTGGGGGACAGAGGCCATGCCACTGAAATAGGGGAGCCCAGGGCAGGAGCTGGTCTCTGGAACAAGATGGAGCATTGGTGTCAGCCAGCAGCATCTCTGCTCTGAGCCACTGCGATCCTACAACAGCCTTCTCGCTGCTTTTCCTCGTTTCCCCTGAGCCTTATAATCCAGCCTTTCCATGAAGATCTCTACATCATGTAAAGCAGATCGCACTAGTCCCTGCTGAAATCCACGCGCCTTACTCTGACTGACAAACCTCACACGGAGTGGCTCCAGCCAGTCCCTCTGACAAACACCTCATAACCCTTGGCCCCGGTCTGCCTTGCTTCATTCTCTTTGGCTTTTCATTTGTTCCCCATACCCGTGAGGCCCTGCCTAACTGTGAGCCACTGAGTGCCAGCAGGCGGTCTCTCTCTGCTCCTGCTCCCGGCTCACAGGTCCTCGTTGAAATGCTCACTTGCAGACAGGTCTACCTGGGCTGTGTCCTCTGTGGTGACCCCTCCAGTCACCATTAATCATGTCTCCCAGTTTTATCCATCACCACGCATGTAATCATGTTTAAGTATACATGTATGTAAGTATTAGCTGCTTATTTCTGCTGAAACAAATTACCATCCACTTGGTGACTTCAAACAATAGAAGTTTGTTCTCTCACAGCTATGCAGGCCAGGAGTCCAAAATCAGCATTACTGGGCCAAAGTCAAGGTGCCCGTCAGCAGGGCCACACCCCCTCTGGAGGCTCTAGAGAACCTGTTCCTGCCTCGTCCACCTTCTGGTGCTTATTGGCATTCCTTGGCTGCTTGTGGCTGCACTGCTTCTCTCTCTTTTTTTTAACTTCTAGAAACTGTTTATTTTCCGTCCATCTTATTTCCATTCTGGTAAGAGTTTGTGGAGGGACACCTTAGGACCACTCAGTGGTTGTCCCTACCCTCAGTGGCCTGAGCAGTGGGGCTGCAGTCCAGTCCTCAGTGGCAGCTGAGTGCTCCAGTCTTCAGCAGGGAGCTGCAGGACAGGCCTGGAGGGCACCTGCACACAGGCTGAGCAGCATGAACTCAGGAGCTGGGGAAGTCCACTCACCCTGAAACTCCTCTTGGTCACAGCGTTTTCAGCTTGTCTAGGGCCACCCAGCTGTGGCCTGCTCTTCTTTTTCAATCTCGTCAGGGTCTCCATAGAAGCAGAGTTCAGGTATGAACTCCCATGGGCGTCCAGGAAGATGGTACCATTCAGAACTCCCCAGGGCAGCATCCACCACATTAGAGCCCCCTTGTTTTCCCAAGGGCTGGCAATGTCCCAGGGCACACAGGAAGAGTGTGTGTTACACAGAGCAGAGTGATGGTAGGTTGACCATAGACCTGTGAGAGGTCCTCTCTGTGAGAGGCTGATGGTCAGCCCTGGGATCAGAAACCACCAGAAGTCTCAGCTCCCAGAAGGCTCCCTGGGGCTGCTTAGTAAAGGTTCTAGGAGTGAAGTGTCCGGCAATGGACAGTGGCTCCAGTGGCAGCAGCAAACTTCAGCACAGCTCACTGCCTAGTGCTCCTGGATATATGGCACTAATCCCAGCGGGCTTTTCCATGGCGTGAGCTGCCAGCAGAAGCTCGTCCCAGGTTCGTTACAGATTTCCGATGTAGATGCCATCACTTTTCCTTTTGTAGACGCACTATTCCATTTGGAGTCGGGGTCGGTGCCACCTAGGTGGGTTCCTGCTGCAAGGAATTTGAGGACATGCTCCTCCTTCATTTGCTGGGCATCAAGGGCTCTGGACATTGTGAAAGTTTCCCTTTACGTCATGTGGAAACCGAGAATAAGGCCACGTGGGCCTCTCTCTGGGTATCCCAGCAAGGGCTGCTCCACTTCACCCTCAAGGCCAGCATTTCTCTGCTCCATCTTCCCTCACCTTCTCCTCAACGAGACTGTGTCAAAATCTCCCCCTGCTTCCCTTTGAGAAGAATAATCTTCCATGTCAAGACCCTTAACTTAATCACATCTCCAGAGAGCCTCTCTCCGTGCAAGGCGACATTTACTGGTTTCGGGGATTAGGGCCTGATCTCTTTGGGAGTGTGTGGGGGGGTCATTATCTATCTTCTGACAGCTTCCATCTCCCTTCTCTTGCTCAGGCGAGGAAAGCTGCTGCCTCCTGGGAGACTAGAACTTAGTGGAGCCTCCACTGGTATTTATGAAATGACTAAAAGATTCATATAGCCAAGTGTATCGTATTCTAAAAAGCGTTTTTCATTATGTGTCTTAATTTAATAATAATACTCTATGCTGTTCTAACTTCTGTAACAATAAAACAGCTCTGATATGACAATCATCTTACATAAATGAAAACATGATTTAATAAAATGGCATTTTATGAGCTTTAGGCAAAGTAAATGTTTGAATTACCTTGTTTAAATTAAATGGCTCTTTTGTGTTCAGTTGTAAGCATCACGAAGTGTGTCTATCTTGCTAATACAGCAGCATGGTTATATTCTGAATTATACAATTTAATTACATGTAACTTGGAATTTAAACTGAAATCTTATTGTGATACTAGCCTGACCTTTGTGTCCACTCATTGCTGTCTCTTCAAGTGATGTGACACTTGGAACATGTTTTAAAATCTTTTAATTTTAATGGGACAAGTAAACCATAAGAGATGGACAAATCTGATTCTAACCCCTGCTTTGCCTCGTATGGCCTGAGTAATCCCGGGCACGATATTTAAGAGTCATGGTCCTCCCCCTATAAAACGGAGAAGAATGAGCTGAGGTAAGATGTGCCTCTCAGCTGTCAGCCACTATCAGTTCCCTCTTTGTCCTTCCTTTCCCACAAACATGCCAGGAAAATTCAACCTACTTTAAATCTGATAAGTAACTCCTAAAACCCACATATCCTATACATGAACATATTGGCCTAAAATATACACATATTAGCGTGTGAAGTGCTTCCCCTGCCAGAGCCCTGTGCTTGCTTCCTTTGGCATTGCCCTGTGCTCCCAGAGCTGCCAGAGGGAGGAAGGCAGAGGAAGAAAGAGCGATGCTGAGCCCGTTCAGGGAGGATGCTGGACTCTGGCCTTTGAGGCTCTGGTGGTTAAGCAGAAGCTCCACATCACAATTCAGGCTGGCACATGGGAGGGGAGGCTGCCTCAGAACTGAGAGAGAAAGAGAGAGAGAGAGAGAGAGAGAGAGAGAGAGAGAGAGAGAGAGAGAGACTGAAGCATGGAGATGACCAGGTTTTTTCTACAGAGAAAAACACTACATACAGGGTGAATTTTTGGAACATGAAAAAGGGCCAGTTTACCAATCCCAGGCTGGCACTGGTGCCAGAAACCACAGAGTATACGCTCAAGAAAATATATGTCACATCCCAACCATTTAAAAGAGTGTTTTCTCATTTCCTCTTCTACTTCCTTTTATTACAGATCACTATTTATTTCACAGAATTTGGACTCAGAGGAGTTGTTAGAGATAATTTGGCTCAACTTCCTTCCAGAACTCTTTACAACATTCAAAACAGATGGCTAGTCATTGTGGTGTTGCTTTTGTTGTAACTTATTTTTTTTAATAACCAGTTTTTATCAAACATCACTAGGTTAAATAATTTATTTTTCAAGTTCCCATTGAAATGACTTTCTCTTTACTGTGTGTGTGTGTGTGTGTGTGTGTGTGTGTGTGTGTATGTGTGTGTGATACGGGAGTAGACCATGGGACTTTCTACCTCTGGTGGCTCCACCTATTAGCAGGGGCAGAAAGGGCAAAAGGACTTTCTGACTTAGCAACATTCCTGGGAAGACTCAGTGCCAGGGAGTGGGGAGGGAAGGGTAGGAATAATCAAAAAGAAATCTCAGCCCTAACCGGTTTGGCTCAGTGGATAGTGTTGTCCTGTGGACTGAAGGGTCCCAGGTTTGATTCTGGTCAAGGGCATGCACCTTGGTTGCGGGCACATTCCCAGTAGGAGGTGTGCAGGAGGCAGCTGATCGATGTTTCTCTCTCATCAATGTTTCTAACTCTCTAGTCCTCTCCCTTCCTTTCTGTAAAAAAAAAAATCAATGAAATATATTTTAAAAAAGAAAGAAATCTCAGCTTGAAAAAGGCCCTTCTGACCTTCAGTGTTGTTTTTTTTTTGAGATTTTCTCCTTATACCAGTAACTCAGGTTCAGACAGACATTTTAGAAATACAAAACAAAGAAAACAAAAGCAAAAAACATTTGAGGGTCCTGAGATTACAATGTTTCTTCAGTTTTTATATTCTGCTCTCCACATTATATCATGGACATTTCCCGTGTTGTTATACATTCTTCTGCGACGTGATTCCTAATTGTGCACCATATTCTATTGTATCTTCTATCGTACAGCTCGTTCTAGTTTCCCTCACCTCTTGTCTCCTCATGCTGGTCGGGGAGCTCCCTCTGGCAGAAGCACTCCTTAATCTGCCTTGACTTTCGTCCAGACACATAAACACTTGTCCCAGTGCATTTGGACGGGACGATACAATTACAGTGCGTTTCCTGGGAGTAATCACAGCGGTGCTGCGGAGTCCATCTTTGGGTTTTGTGTGGATGATGTGTTAACTACACTCTGTCAAATCACAAACTTCTATTCCCCAAGCCTTTCTCAGCACACACAATCATTTTGTATTTCATGCCACAAGTGAGAATCAGTCTAAATGGTCCCTTTAAATCAGCCTTGGCTGCTAACTTTGGCTCCATTGACATGCTATAGTCAAGGCTCAGGCAAAGCAGGGCCAGCGGGCTCAGCCTGACTGGACCAGAAGGATTGTGCAGGACTACAGCCCTGCACGCTGTGACAGCTGGCCCAGGCCAAGGGCGGAACCAGGGCTCTGGCTCCCGGGGCAGGCAGCCCTGCTCACACACCACCCCTTTCACCCGCCTGGCTTCTGCTGTCCCTAATCCAACGGGGCGTTGTGCTGCCCTGTGGTTGCTGATAAGAAGTGGCAGCGGGTCCTGGAAGCACAAGGCAAACACTTGCAGGGGGTCCCAGGGGGAACCTCCATGACCTGCTGCTTTGTGAGGGACGTAAAGGATCGGGGCTTCTAAAGATACAGAATCTTGAATCTGTTTATAGCTGACTGGCTTATTCACCTGGATTATTCAGCCCTTTAAGGACACACACACACACACACACACACACACACACACACACACTTTACAAGAAATCCTAGCCAATGAGACTCACCAGCTGGTTTGACTGATGAGCTCCCAACTCTCCATGTCATTTGGTGCCAACTGAACAGCTGCCCATAGGCCTGCCTTGGCACAGTCCTTGACCTTCTGGATTCTAATCACTTTTGCCTTCTCTTCACCTAGATCCACACCCTGGATAGTGTCACTTTCTTTCTTCATCTTACTTTCTCTCACATCCTGTGCCAGATACAACTACTGACTTCACTAGGGGGTCTTTGGGTATTAGACCTGAATGTCCACATAAAAGAATCCCCTCCTTCCCTTCTTGTAATGCTCTCTGTCCCTTGGTCCTTTATCATGTGGCTTTGGAGGCCCTGGGCATAGACACAGGGAAGAGCAACAAAGAAAGACATGTGTCAGGGATTGTAGTAACCATTGATTTTTACTTACTTTCCCCCAGTGACAGACTTTGCCTCCTAGCTGCAGGGATGGGCACATGAGTCCGCGCTAGCTAGTCATAGTGTCCTCTTTCTCTGACCCCATCAATCCGCCCAGGTGTGGCCGTGGGACCCATACAGAGGAGTCTGAGTCACCCCATAGGGCTGATTTAGGTAGCCATGTCCTACGCCATGTGGACAGAAAGAGAAAATACAGCCAGTACGTAAAGGAGAGCAAAGGCAGCAGAGATGAGAGACAGGAGGAAAGAGCAGCGTTGTGGAGGCTCTGAGCACTGGTTCTGGTCGTTGAGGCCTTGTACCCTCCAGTGCTACTTCCATTACATGAAAATCCTCAGCATCCCTCTTAAAAATGGGAGCCAAGCATGCTCTTATCTTGCACAAGCTGGTTTGTGATGGCCTCTGCACACACATGGCCAAAATGGCCCTGACAAATGCACTTTCAGACGCCAGCAGGTGCCAGTTTGATTTATGAATATAGATGAGACATCCCTCTAGGGCAGTGATGGCGAACCTATGACTCGCGTGTCAGAAGTGACACGCGAACTCATTTTTTTGGTTGATTTTTCTTTGTTAAATGGCATTTAAATATACAAAATAAATATCAAAAATATGTCTTTGTTTTACTATGGTTGAAAATATCAAAAAATTTCTATATGTGACACGGCACCAGAGTTAAGTTAGGGTTTTTCAAAATGCTGACACGCTGAGCTCAAAAGGTTCACCATCACTGCTCTAGGGACTTCTGGAAATAACACACTCTGAGAAAGACCCATTTCCTGCAGGCAAGCAGGATGAGGTCTCCTGCCATAATAATTTGGATTATAAAAGGGAAGTATGCCCTTGTCCTATAATCATAGGCTGGTGAAACCAGCGACATGCCGGTTATACCCTCAGAAATTCATGCATATCTCTCACCCAGTCTGGCTCTGGGCTGGATCTCCCCCACCTGCCGGTGCCCCAGCCTGAAACCTAGCTGTGAAATCACTTGGCTCCAGCCAGACACACCCTCTACTTCCCCAAATACTCTACAGAGGGCAGTTTCTAAGGGAGAATTGTGGAGGTTTTAATGGGCAGATAAATGTAGGAGGAGGGGCAGGGAGAGGGGGAATAATTATGGGCAACATCAAGATTTAAGGTTGTGAGGGAGGTGTTTGGTGACGCCATTAACTTATTAAGTAAAAATTATTGAGGGGAGAGCAGGTATGTGGAAGAGATCAATTCAGAGTTGAAGATATTACACAGATGCACAGGTAGGACTGAGACCCACTGTTCCCGCTAACCAGACCCACCTGTTTAGCAGGTGTTTGGAAACACAAATCTAGAACTTAGGGGACAGTTCCAGGCCAGCACTTAAAAGCTAGATGTCACAGGCACATAGATAGAATTGAAGCCATGAGGATTAAATAAAATCACTTAGGAAGATAGTGTATTGGTTTCCTAGAGCTATTGTAACAAATTATCACAAACGCGGGGGGGGGGGGGGCATTAAACATCAGAAATTTATTCCCTCACCGTTCAGCAGGGTAAAATTCTAAAATCAAGGTGTCATCAGGGTCACACTCCCTCTGATGGCTCTAGAGAAGCATTCTTCCTTCCCTCTTCCGACCTTCTCGTAGTTTCTGGCAATTGTTGGAGCTCCTTGGCTTGTAGCTGTGTCACTCCAGTCTCTGGCTCTGCTGTCACATGGCCTTCTTTCCTCTGTCTCTGTCTGGCTTTGTGTGTCCACTCCTTTTCTCATAAGGACACCAGTCCTGTTGGATTCAGGGCACACCCTACTCCATTTTGACCTCATCTTAACTAATTAAAGTTATCAAGACCTTAGTTCTAAATAAAGTCACATTCTGAGGTTCTGAGTAGACATAAATTTGGGGACACACTAAGGATAGAGGTGAAGAGAGAGGAAAAAGAAAGCAAAGGACAGAATCATGGAAAGAGTAACCATATGGTTAGAAGGTAAGTGTCAACATTGAAATGAGAGATAGTGGAAGGAGAAATGAGAGGGAGGAGGAAAGCAAGCCAAGGGAGTGAAGAGTGTTCTGCAAACACAGGAGTTAACCCACATCCACAACTTCTAAGAAGTCAAATGTATGGGATGCAAACAGGTCACTGTGTGTGTGTTCATCAGAGATTACTGGTCACCTGGGGAGAGTGGACAAACATCCAAGATTGCGTAAAAGTGAGGGGGAGGGTGGCTGCCTCGGATGCAGGACTTTCAGTGCTAAAACCTGCACAGAACTAGACCCACCCTCCCTCAGCACCAATAGTTATTTAGAACTGAGGGTGGAGAGAAGGCAGGGATGAAGCATAATGGGTTGGGAGTGAATGGGACTTAAGAAATGTACTTGCCTGGGGCATGATTGTGGCTCTTCTGACAATTGCACCACATTGGGAGTTTTCTTGGTTAGAATGTGGTCTTGGGTTTTTAGTCCAAAGTAAAGTCTTCAGTAAGGTCATCTCATTCCCTCACTCTCAGACATCATGGAACAACCAAATTACTAGAGATGGAAGTGCCCCTCAAATGCAGTGTAAGCCACTGTGATTCTCTTTGTCTGGCAGGACACTCTAGGGTGTTCTATCTATTTATCTATCTATCTATCTATCTATCTATCTATCTATCTATCTATCTACCTATCTATCTATCTATCTATTATCTATCTATCTATCTATCTATCTATCTATCTATCTATCTATCTATCTATCATCTATTTTAAATACGTCTTTATCGATTTTAGAGAGAGAGAGAAAGGGAAAAGAGAGAGGAAGGAACATTGATGACAGGAAACCATCCATCAGCTGCCTCCTGTGTGTCCCCTACTGGGGATTGAGCCACAACCCTGGCAGATGCCATGGCTGGGAAAGGAACTGGCAATTACTCGGTGCATGGGACGATGCTCAACAAATTGAGCCACACAGGCCAGGGCTAGGGCATGCTTTTAAATGAACCCAATTTTGAAAGTTCAAAATTGAGTGTGAGAGCTATCTTGCTCTGCCTTCAGAGCACTTATCTTCAAAGCATCCAATGCTAGGTAAACACCTTGGTTTTTTCCTTAAAAAGAAATTGTCAGAATATCTGACTCCATCCAGACCTTTGGAGGTGTGACTTCATTATTCATTGTCGGCGCTCCTCTTCTGGCTTTTGATCTGTAGTTTACAGAATACAGTATGTGCATAAGAAGGCTCTCTTTTCCATAAAGTGATCTCTTTACCCTCTCAGCCCAGAATTACTTTCCATTTATTCCTCTGATAAAGCATCAATGCCATGAGCCAGCATATATTAAATCTATCATTATACAAACACAGCACTAGACTTTTATCCAGCCCTGACCAGCAACCAGATCACTGTCCTTGCTCCTCGAGTGTTTGCTGATGATGGACACTAAAGGGACTTAGGGAAATTTTCATGACCATCAAATCTGAAGAAGGGCTACAGCCAGTCTCTCTCCCAATTCTATTACTAGCTTGCCAAGCTGGTTAAATAAATAATCTCAGTCTTTTAAAATACACATTCAAACCCCACTTAAATAAAATACTGCGTTGGCATTCCACCTCTTTTCTGATGGAGACCAATATTGTTTGCATGGCTTCAAGGACACTGCCTACCTCTTCAGCCTTGCCTCACCCTAGGCTCTCTTCCCCTTCTGCTTTCAGTCCTGCTGCCTATTTTCTAATTCTTCAGATGTGATATTTTCCCTTATGATACTTCCTCTGAGTTCAATGTTCTTCATCCTCCTTTCCATCTGCTTATCTCCAACTCATCCTTCTCTTGTCACCTCAATTTTCACGTTTTCAGGGAAGCTTTTTCTAGTCGATCTTATGTCTCACTCGCCTACTCACCCCAGATCCCTCGGCTAGGGCAGAGTCTTTTATTTGCTTTTACAGAACCTCTACCAAGTCAAAATAGGCTGGATTTATAAGCACCACATCATCAAAATCTCAGGGTGGCTGAGTGAGGATCCACTGAGCTAGAGACACTCATCCTTCAAGGGTCAATGCCAAGTCTGTGAACCTGCCCTCTCTTGGGAGCTCATGAGTGTATGTATGTATGTATGTATGTATGTATGTATGTATGTATCTATCATCTATCTATCTATTTATCATCTATCTATAAAGTTTTGTAACACAATTGTGTTAAATATAGACATACAAGTCTTATTTATTATTCATATTTTTAGATAATAAGCTCTTCAAGAGCAGGAAGATATTGTGTCTGGTTCACCTCTGAGTCTCTTGCAATGCGTAATCTTGCACTTATAGATAGTAGATGCTCTATAATGTTTATTGAATTAATTGATTAACTAATGTATGAATACTTATTGATAGCATTTTCTTTACTTATATATTTCTGAGAAATGTTAGATTCTTCATATCCTCTTATTAAAAATAGTTTTAGAAAACTTCATTTCCAATAGCTGTTAATAATGTAATTAAAAATCAAAGATATTTATCTAAATATGTATGGGTGATTTAAAAAAAATGATTTCAGAGAGAGGAAGGGAGAGAGAGAGAGAGACAAACATTGATCAACTGCCTCCAGCACATACACACACCAGGGATTAAACCCACAACCTGTGCATGTGCCCTGACTTCAGTAATCAAACCACCACCCTTGGTGTACAGGATGACACTCCAACCAACTGGGCTACATCAGCAAGGGCTGGCTATCTATAATATTTTTGACCCCATAAAGAGTCAACACAGTAAGTGTCAAGTGTCTGTGCTGCCCAAAGACCATAGTGTGTTAATAGGATGCATATTTCTGTGGGATAATTTGGGATTAAAAAATCTCCAACAAGTTTGGATTCTCAAGTCTAATTTTAGCAGTTACAAGGCAATGCTTCCATTTTTACACTATGGCCCTCCCTCCCTCCCTTCCTCCCTCCCTCCCTCCTCCTTTCCTTCCTTCCTTCAACAAAAATTTGTTGAAGACCTATTAGATATGGTCATGGAAACTCTGATTAGATATTTTGGAAGGAGTGAGACAAAAGAAGTCGTGCTTATCTTTTCCCATTTGGAAAGAAAAAGTTCAATAAATAAGGCATTTGGCAGAGAACAAGAAACCTGGGTTTAATTCCCTACCCTTTCTCTGTCACTAAGTAGCAAAGTGAACTTAGCAAATCACTCCCACATATCTGGACCTCTGTTATATATAAAAAGAGGGTATCAGATTGATATCAGAATATGAGGAATTAGGAAGTCATTGTTCCAGATGGCTTTCACCAGTCACTAGAGCTGCTTGGCAGGAAGACATGATACCATCTCTTTTGGGCACCTATTGATCCCTATCTCCTTACATGGGACAAATGCTGAAGGAATCCAGTGGCAATTAGGTTAAATAGGAGGTCCTCTCACAATACCAGGGACTGAGTCCTGCTGCTGTGCTTCGGCTTCCTCCTCTATCTACAAGGATGGAAAACATCTCAAAGCCCAGCACACCCTGCTGAACCTAATGCATAGGATTGGATATTTTATTAGCATTTTCAACTGAACCAGTGATTTGGAATAGATGATATGTTTCTTTTTTTTTTTTTTTAAATCTTTATTGTTCAGATTATTACATTTGTTCCTCTTTTTTTTCCCCCCCCATAACTCCCCTCCTCCCAGTTCCCGCCCCACCCTCCGCCCTCACTCCCCACCCACTGTCCTCATCCATAGGTGCACGATTTTTGTCCAGTCTCTTCCCGCATCTCCCACACCCCTTTCCCCCCCAGGAATAGTCAGTCCATTCCCTTTCTATGTCCCTGATTCTATTATAATCAACAGTTCATTCTGTTCATCAGATTATTTATTCACTTGATTCTTAGATTCACTTGTTGATAGATGCATATTTGTTGTTCATAATTTGTATCTTTACCTTTTTCTTCCTCTTCCTCTTCTTAAAGGGTACCTTTCAGCATTTCATATAATCCTGGTTTGGTGGTGATGAACTCCTTTAGCTTTTCCTTATCTGTGAAGCTCTTTATCTGACCTTCAATTCTGAATGATAGCTTTGCTGGATAAAGTAATCTTGGTTGTAGGTTCTTGGTATTCATCACTTTGAATATTTCTTGCCACTCCCTTCTGGCCTGCAAAGTTTCTGTTGAGAAATCAGCTGACAGTCGTATGGGTATTCCCTTGTAGGTAACTGAGTTTCTTTCTCTTGCTGCTTTTAAGATTCTCTCTTTGTCTTTTGCTCTTGGCATTTTAATGATGATGTGTCTTGGTGTGGTCCTCTTTGGATTCCTTTTGTTTGGGGTTCTCCGCGCTTCTTGGACCTGTAAGTCCATTTCTTTCACCAGGTGGGGGAAGTTTTCTGTCATTATTTCTTCAAATAGGTTTTCAATATCTTGGTCTCTCTCATCTTCTGGCACCCCTATAATTCTGATGTTGGTACGCTTGAAGCTGTCCCAGAGGCTCCTTACACTATCCTCGCATTTTTGGATTCTTTTTTCATTTTGCTTTTCCGGTTGGGTGTTTTTTGCTTCCTCGCATTTCAAATCATTGACTTGATTCTTGCGCTCCTCTGGTCTGCTGTCGGGAGTCTGTATAATATTCGTTATTTCAGTCCGTGTATGCTTAATTTCTAGTTGGTTCCCCAATATAATATCGAGGGTCTCATTAGTTTTCTTGTAGATCTCATTAAGTTTATCGGCGGCTTCTAAACAGTTCTTGAGAGACCTTAAAAGTGTGGTTCTGAACTCTATATCTTCCATTGACAATTTTGTCCTGTTTCTTTGTCTCCGCATTTTGTTATGCTTCCTTGGTGCACCCCCTAGTGGTCTTTGTTCGAAGTTTTATAGTTAAATCTTGATTGTTGTAGCTAATTCCAGGGAGGGTTTGACCTCCAGGCCAAGTGGCTATGAGAATCAGCTGTGTCAGCAGTGAGAGAACTTCTGTCCTCTAGGGAGGTGCTAATCTAGCCTTTGCCTGAGGCTATCCGGCAAATGCCTGTGTGCAGGGCTTGGGCGGGGCGGGTCGCACAGGATCAACAGGGTGAGCCGGAGAGAGCAGTTATGGCGGCTCTCAGTCCTGTCCCCAGGGGCTCTGCCTCTCTGAGTCCCAGCACCCGCTGCAAAGCTCAGAGAGAAAGCTGCACTCGCTCTGACCGAAGCCAGACAGTCCCGCTTCTCCCGTTTGAGTCTGGGTCCCTAAAGACTCGCCCGGATCTGGAGCTCAGAGTCTGTGACTCCCTCCCGATTGAAAACGCCAACCGCACCCTCCGCCGCCAGCCTGCTCCGCGCACTCCACACCTCAGAATTTGACTTCAGCACTGCGCCTCCTCTGAGTGTCCGTATGCGTTTCTCTTTCCTCCTAGTTGTAGGACTTCCACTCAGCCAGCGTTCCTGTGGTTCTGGGTGATGTCCCTTCCGTTTTTTGGTTTCACTTTTGAAGTAGTTGTTCAAAGCAGCAAACTCCAGCGTTAACCTATGCCGCCATCTTGGTTCTCTCTGGAATAGATGATATGTTTCTTAACCAATAATTATAAACCTTTATGGAAATATAGCTCAAAATCTAATAATTTCTATTTACTTTCTAATATTTTATATGATCACTATGAAGATATATTTAATTTTTAAAATTTTGGTGGATAAACATAAGTAATGAAAATAACTGGAGACACTCATGTATGAATGATTATTGAGATGCTTCTTTCAAAGGAGTCTGAGATTAGATCAGTTAGCAAACATTCAGTCACAGGTAAATGAAGACCAACTAGCAATGCCTGAAATCCTAAGAACGTTTTTGTTTATCCAACAAGGTCTCTGGAGTGGGTAATTCCAGATGTTGGGAACTGGATATGTGTTTATGCCATTCTTTTGCTTTCTCATAGTTGCAAGGCAGCTACTACAGCTCCGGATATCAAATCCTCATATGATTGAAACCTCAGAAAGGAAGTGGAGGACAGAATAAACCTCTCTCTGTTTCTCTCTCCTTTTATTAGAAAGACACACATCTCAGAAGCTTCCCCAGAAGACTTTCCCTCTGTCTCAGCAGCAAAAGAGGTTGACAAAGCAAATATTCATGGTTGTTTTCAGCCTCTACTGTGGAAGATGTACAAAGGGTGAGAAAGTTGGGCATGTCTGGGGATAACCTGCCAGAGTGTTTGCCAGACTACATCTCCTTGGCTACCCACCGCCTCTAGACATTGTTCCTCCCCAACAGACACAGTAGGTGGAATGTTCTCACCCCCTGTCTCAGGGAGAACAAATCCACAAGATCATCTGGTTACCATAGATGGCATGAAATCTCAGCTCTCTGGGTGATCTGTAATTTTCTCCATCAAGTCTCAATGTAGATTCTTATAGAACAGCAGCTTATAGTTAAACAACTGTCTTTATACCTGCTCCAAACACAACAATGCAGGAGGAAGATACCTTCAATAAAAACTTCCATTTAGAAAAAAGGGTGATGAAAAACACACAATAAGCACTGTTTTTTAGCACATACCTAGTCCTGTTGATCTAGAATAATGAGAATAAGAGAGAATTCAATTATTTGATCAAGCCTATCTGGCAGCCTATGATACTGTTCTTTGGAAAATATTTCTTATTCATTTCCCTTATGGCCTATCTGGAATATTAGGGGGGTACAACAGAGTTCAAGTCGTAGCCTGTTGTTGGCCAGCCTTAGGGTGTACCTTGCAATGAATACAGTGCCCTCAAAATGTTAGTGGGTTTTCTAATATTTTTGCTCAAGTCAATTCTTGTAACCAATGTGTCAGTTTGGATCCTTTGGGAAGCAGAATACTGAGATAAAAGTGTAAGAGATTTTTTTAGGGGGTAATATCTGTAAAAGTTATAAGAATAAGGAAATTGTAGGACAAGGAAAGCCTTCAACTATGATGTAGATCTAACACCTGAGAAAGGAAACAGTGAAGCATGTAGCATTGTGCAGGAAAAGCCTTAGACTATGACACCGATCTGACAACGTCTTTGCTAACTCAGGGAGCTTCAGAGCAAAACAGCCTATTCATTAGAAGAGCCCCACACTGGGCAGAAATAGCCAGTCCCTCATACTCCTGTACATATCTTGGACTCCTTGTCCTCAGTCATTGACTAGAGGCTTCTCAGAAAGCTGGACAGGATTTCAAAGGAACATACAGCTTGGAGGAACTTACAGCTAATCCCTCTCATTACAAGTTCTTTCTTGAAGGGAGATCAGACTGGGGCACCTCCATGGCTATAATGGCCAAGAACTTGGTCTACCAGTTTTAGTTGTCTCCTGTCTTTATTAATTTAACGGTGGCCACTCTGAGGCAATTTGAAAGAAGAGGGTTGAGCAGGGAGGCACCATTAGATCAGACCTCTGCCAGCAGGCTTGTCCTCTTTGCCTGGGAAAGAATACCAAGTGAGAAGAGTCTGGGAGATTGGGCTCTAATTTGGCCAGTCTTATTTCTTGCTACGTCTGCACTTCCCTGCTTCTGACTCCAGCGAGTCTCCAAATTATGAAACTCTCAGTCACCTTAGATTATAGCAGAGGGCATCTCAGAAGGGTTCTTTTTCTCCTCTCCCTACTGACAGATCTCTAACCTATCTTCATCTTTTTCTTGTAGGACCATGTTGGAAGCTTCAAGCAGTAGCTAATATAACCCAACATTCTAAAGCTTTCCCATCATTTCCCTTAATAGTATAGCCTCAGTAAGTGTGTGAGTTGAATCTCAAGTCATGACAAGCAAGAGTCTGAAACAACTGTCTTGCCACCACCTAATAAGTATTACCAATGCCCCAGCTTATAGGAGATGTCCTCACTGCCCTCTGCCTGCTATCTTGACTCAGCCATTCTGTATTGCCAGATATATTATTTGTGCTGCTCTATTTATTGCAACCAAATAAAAAAAGAATGTGTTTAGCTACAAGTAAGAGAGAACCTCAATAACAGTGCTTTGAACAATAAATATGTTTTTATTAACTTATGAAGTCTGGAGATGGTTCACAGGTAAGTTTAGCATTTCTATGACTTTAAGACACCAGGTTATCATCTCATCCAGTTTTAGCTTTCTTCTTGTGGTCACAAGGTGGCTGCCACAGCTCCAGGCACTATGTCCTCACCTAACCGTGTCCAAAAGGCAGAAAGAAGGGTAACATAAAAGTGTTCTCCTGCATGCCTCCTTCCTTTGATCAGGGAGGAAAAATACTTTCCAGAGGCCTCTCAGCTCAGTTCTATTAGCACTAAAAACTCGTGTTGCTAAGGAGGCTTGGGTCATGAGTCTGTAGTATTTTCACTCTTCAAAGTGGGAGGAAGGAAAAAGGGAAGGGAGATTTGAAGTGCATATAACCAGACAGCAGTGTTTGCCATAGGATTATGACTATTGATCTCAGTCCTTCAACCTCCAACTTGGAAATAGATAAATCAGCTGTTGTCCCTTCCTGGGGAGTAGAAAGTTATGAATAATTTGTGCTCCTAGAGCCTAGAGAGTTCTTAAAACAAGGCCCTCATTTCATTAAACCTACATTCATTTCCATTGCTTATGTAATGGCACCTGATTGATTCCTAGGATAGGAAGTATTGGAAGGATAGGAGAATGGGAGAAAATTACCTCAAATCTACTCTACTACTCTTCTCCCCAGAACTGAATAATCATGAGACCCCCAGGTACTTTACTCATTTCTGGGTAGCAAGTGAGTTGAGGCTACGGGTAGGGAGATTGATAAGTTCCAGAAACCTCTGTGCTAGGGTTTTTGATAAGGCCATTGCGAAAAGAATAGATTATTGATGGGGCAAACTTAGCCACCAGTAAGGAATTGGAAGTAGGGGGAGTACTGTGCCTTCACATACCCCTGAAACAACATCTTGATAAAGTTGCTGGTCCACCTTCCTGCCTTCAACACTATTCTCATCTCGCTATAATTTTATCTTTCCAATTCTCTTAATTTCAGGATTCTTAAAAGGTTTTAAACAAATTTTCCTTCATTTCCAGATGTTTCCTTTGGAAGAGGCCTGGCTGATTGTGAACCCATAGATGTCATCTAGAAAGTTTGAACATATAAGAGAATGAGCAAGGCAGGGATCTTTGAAGAATTAACTGTAGCCATGTAAAAATTATCACCTCTGGCCTGAATCTTTTACATTGGCTCAGGCCTCCTAGGCCAAAGCACTGGGAATACAAACACAGACACCAGCTTATACCTCTGCACCCCCTCTACACTTCTGTCTTACACATCTCACCCACAACTCTGGTTTCCTCTTCCTTTCTTTGACCCTCATTGCTTTGCCAACCTGGCTCATAACTCTCTGATGCAATTTGTTTCTTTGTTCCCTGATGTTTGGGGACACATAAAAAGGCCCCCACTGACCACTCTAGGCTCATAATGACCCATACTGCTCTCGTTGGCCTACTCAGGTTTCCTAGGTCTATCATTCCAAGCACAGGAAAGTAATTGTAATTGTGAATACTTCCTGGATCTTGGCGGTTACTCTAAACTTTAATTGGCTTCTGTGGACATTTTCTGGATCTGGCCTGCACCTTTCCTGGTCCATGGTCAGTTCCTATGTTTCCCCCTCATACACTGGCCAGTGCTGGTCTGGTTCCCAGAAATGGGAATGATACAGGCCTTTCACACCAATGCCATCCACTATGATCTCACCTCCATGGGATGCCAGGGCTTGTTTGTGAGCCCTGACTTAACATCTGGTTTCTAAGCACGCCAATAGACTCACAATACCATCAAAACTTGGCCCAGCCTCGAATCCATTATTTTGAAAACTGAGAATCAGAAGAATTTGTAGCCCAGTGTTACATATTTTATTTTTTACTTTTGAGATTCAAATGGCATGGGCTTCAGACACATGAACAGCAATATGGGCCCTAGAGTCTATTTTCCCAGGTCCCGCATCTGGGTACCTTTGTACTCACTGCATGATCATGTGCAGGTGACTCAGCCTCTCTGTTTCTTTGTAAAGTGGTCATAAAAACATCTTTGTAAATTTGAGGTGATGATTCAAAAAATATTGCAATTAAAGCATTAAGAATGGGGCCAGGCACACAACGTGACCATGAGCTCTGCCCCAGGAGGCAGAAATCCCTGTGGAGTAAGTTTACAGTTCTTCTGGTTATTATTGGCTCTGAATTTCTGCTTCAGCTAAAAGAGGCCAGTCCCAGGGACTGTCTTATCATCTCACGCTGTCTGATTCTTTTCTACACAGCCGCCCCATGCTCAGTGCCACCCCAAATACCTCTGCTCTATAAGGTTGGGTATGCAGAAGACTTTCTGAAGTTTTGGGGCAATGAGTGGGATTTATTATGTAGCACCACAAAACTTAGATTTAAATATAAGACATCCAATCCTTAAAAGTTCTTCGAATTCCACATCCCTCAGCCTTTATACCTGTTCCCAACTCTCTTTTCTGATTGCTTCTTTCCTTACCTTTGTTTCTTTGTCTCCTTAGGGCTAAGTCCTTGGGGATTTATCTTCTCAACCAAAATTCCCCATAAGTTATTATTATTTTTTTTTAACAAAGATAGTTCTCTTGTCCAAAGAGGAACTCAAGTTGCAGTGTTTTAAATAATAAAAATTCCCCTTTTTATATGTTGATGATCACTAATTGTGACAAAGATTTAAATGGGCACCAGTAATAAATGGCAACTAACAATTATCATGTTTTACAGTCTACAAAGCACTTTTAAATTCCTTGTCTCATTTGAATAAATTTCTTTTTCTGTTTATGCCCTAAGGGTTTACAAATAAGGGCTTCATACCAGAGGAGGGACAGGTATAAACACACACATAGACACACATGCACATAGCTTCCTGCTTTGCATGGGCTCTGTGATGCTCACAAAGAGCTGCATGAGGGACAAAGGGTCAGCCCACAGACAAAGTCATTGGTGTGGTAGCTATTGATCCTGAGTCATAGGCTGGAAACCCCTGAATCCCTGGGCCACCGTGGGCCACCTTGAGGAGCTATCACATTCTTGATCTTTTAGTGGATACACGTGTTTGGTTTCTGAAAACTCAGAGAATAGATAGGTTCATCTTTCTCTTGGATTATTGGGTCATTTCTCAGCATGTCTGAAGCCTGAACAAGAGCGAGGCCCTGATGGGTCACACTCAGCATTCACAGTTCAAGAAGGAGAAATCTGAAATTTGAACAAAGATTTAAGTACTTATAAGCACACAGCTTTCATCCTGAAGGACTAATTCACAGTATGCATTTTATATGTTTTTATAGGGTCGTGGTGCCATTCCTGGACCCTATTTCTTAGCAAATGGGAGGGGGGTTGGAATGACACTTATAAGTGAATATATTCAGTGGAAAAGCTTGCCTTGATGCACATTGCATTGGGAGAGGCCATAAATATTTTCTGCACATGTGCTTGTATATCCCCATGACGCTTCATTTTGGAAAGCAACATTAATAATTGCATCATTAAGCAACAGAGAGGCTAATGTGTCAGCTGGCTGAATGGGGAAAACAAACCAGTGGTCATCTTGTCAAGTCATAAAATGGACTGTGCTCTGCCACCAGCTGCCTGCTTGCTTCAAGGTTCCACAGTTCCAGGACTTGAATTTATTAACCTTATGATTGTGACCTCAGGCAATTTACCAGCTTCCTTCTGCTCTCCAGGGTCCCAGCCATGACTGAGGTGGGAAGTTGCTGGACCCCACACTGGGGATCATCATTTCCCAGGCCTTTTCAAAGTGTCCCTGAATAGCTGCAGCAATGGAGCACAGGTGTGTCCCTAAGGCTCTTTGCCACCTTTGGACACACAGCATTGTACTGGCTTATCACTTTTCAATCTCCATCATTAGATCAAAAACTCCATGCAGGCAGAGACTGTGTCTTATGTATCTCCATGTATCCAGCTTCTAACACAATGCCTAGCATACAGTAATTAATTAATAGGTTTGTTAATCAAGTGTATGAATTACTGTATCCCAATTGGACAAAGGAATTTAGTGTGTGTGTGTGTGTGTTTGTTTGTTTTCTGAGCTGAGTGGTTCCTCTATGACAATGCTCACCTCCCCTAATTCCATTTGGATTATTTTATATCTCTTGTGCTCTATGTAGATAATGAATATTGAGAACATTTACACTTTATTTATTCATCCTCCCCCCAAATATGGCAATATATATGGCAACAAATAATCAACAGATATGGCAATAAATATTCTGATCATAAAATCAAATCAAAGGTTAAAGGGAGATAAAATGGCTAGCAACATAGAAGGGATGCCTAAGTTGGTCCTGAAGCCAGGCAACATGGTGATGTATGAGCACTTCAGCTGAGAGTGGGTCTCAGTCACTTCCTAGGGGCAGTTTGAAGTGTGGGTGGCTGTGTTCTTCATGACTAGAGAGAATTAGTGACCCTTGATAGTTGAGACTGCAAGATGCCATCCACCCAGTAACACTGAGTCAACCCTTATGATGAAGAATTATCTGCACAAATGCCATTAACGTCCCAAATGGAAGTCATCTTTTATATTGTACGTTAGTTTAACTTCAGGATATGATGCTTCTTTCCTCCCTCTATGTCTTGACTCAATGAGGTTTGAGGGCTTATTTGTTACACAGCATCATAGCCTAGTATATGCTGTTGACTCAGGTTATTTTCCTGAGCAGGATGCCAAGGTGATTTCTTTCCTGGGTCCTTGTCCAGATGGATTCAAAGAATGCAGCCATGGACAAAAGGTAGTAGGAGAAAAAGGTGAAAACTTATTGGAAGCAAATACAAACTCCCACGTAAGGAGAGGGTCCCCAGGGGGTAACCCACTAAGCCCCTTAGTCTAAGGTTTATAAAGGCTGCTGTTCTTTGTCTCTTCATGCTCCCTTCTAATTGGACCCCTTCCCCCACTTTACGATCCTATGCTCTCCTAATTGGTCACTCTTTTTGCAGAATATCAGCTTCAAAGCCCAAACCTACATGATGCTCCCTCCCTCTCTCCCCCTTTATCTCCTATGAAAATCTGTTTTCCTCTTTCTGCCATTTATCCACATTTCTCTATCCTTTTTGAAAGTTTGTTTCCTTTTCCCACATATGCTGTAGGTTTTCCTTATCTTCTGTGAATGTATGTCTTCCTTTCCCCTTATCCCGTGGCACCTTTTATTTTCTCTGTGAATGTATGCCTTCTGGCAGCTGCAAGCCCTCACTTATGCATTCCTCCCCCACGGACCCTCTTTATTCCTAAAACTCCCTAAACCTGCCTATTTTATCCCTAAATTTCTTTTCACTATAATGAAAGATCAAAAAGGATGAAAGAGTGCTAATCAATGAACTGTTGCTGATTACCAGGAGAAAGTGATAAATTGGTGTATGACAAGGCTCTGCTATCTGCCTATTAACGATCTGATAACGACACTGCTATATGCTGATCAAATTGGAAACTGATAGGAGTCAGGAGTGTGTACCTTGTGTACCTGATGATAATATAACAATCTAAAAATAACTTAAAAAATTAAAGTAACAGGCCAAAATAAATATATATTTCTATAGGGCTGAAAGGAAACCCCTACACTTATGTTCAAAAAGCCAATTTTGTAAGTATAGAATGGATGGATGATATGTGAAAAATGACCTTAAGGTTTAACATGACAGTAAGGTCAATATAAGTTAATATGATGAGCATATACAAAATAATCTTCAGCTACATTAACAGAACTATGGAGTCTGAAACTAGATATAGTACCATGCTACTGGTATTTAACACTGATCAGACCAGTACTGTACTTTCTAATTGTCTCAGATTAAATTTTAGAAATATCCCTGTAGAAAATAGTAACCAATATGAAGGGAGTTGAATTAATGGTATGGGGAATGATTGAAGGGACTGGACATGTTTTCTCTGGAGAAGTCTTATGTGGACTTTGAAAAAAAATATTTTTGAGATATAATTCACATACCACAAAACTCACTCTTTTAAATTGTGCAATTCAGTGTTACTCATTGACTTTTAGTATATTTACAATATTTTGCAAATATCACCACTAATTTCAGAATATTTGTGTCACCCCCAAAGAAATCCCACACCCATTAGCAATCACTCTCTAATATTCCCTTTCCCTTAGTGACAGGAAATTACTGATCTACTTTATGCCTTTGTATTTGTCTATTCTGGACATTTTATAAATAGAATTATATAATATGTGGCATTATGTCTCTAACTTTTAACTCTTATCAAACTATTTTCAAACTTTTTTTATTTTGGTCCTGCTAGGTAGCTCAGTTGGTTAGAGTGACATTCTGATACACCAAGGTAGCAGGTTCATTTCCCTGGTCAGAGCACATACAAGAATCAACCAAAGAATGCATAGCTAAGTGGAACAACAAATCCATGTTCCTGTCTCTCTAAGATCAATAAAACACAATTCATCTATTTTGTAGGATGTATCAATATTTCATTCCTTTTTATGACTAAATAATATTCCATTGTATGGATATACCACTTTTGTTTACCCATTTATCAGTTGATTTACATTTGAGTCCACCTTTTAGCTAGTAGGAATAATACTTCTATGAGCACTGATTCATAATTGTTTATGTGACATATGTTTTTAGTCCTTTTAGGTATATACTTAGGAATGGAAATACTGAGTCATCTTGCAACTCTGTTTAATGTTTTGAGGAACTTCCAAACTTTCTTCCAAAGCAGCTGCACTGTTTTACATTCTTACCAGCAACGATGAGCATTACAACTTCTCTATGCTCTGACCAACACTTCTTATTTGTCCATGTTTTCTTATTATAGCCATTCTAGGGATGTGAAGTAGTATTTCACTGACTTGCGTTTTCTTATTGAACACCTTTTCATGTGCTTATTGGCCATTTGTATATTTTCTTTGTAGAAATGTTTATTCAGATCCTTTCTCATTTTTAAATTGGCCTGTTTTTTATTGTTGATGTGTAATGATTCTTTTTATATTTTGGATACTAGACTGATCAGACACATGAGTTGCACATATTCTATCCCATCTTGTCTCTGCAGTTTCGTGATAGTGTCCTTTGATGCACATAAGTTTTTAATTTTGATGAAACTCAATGTATTTTTTCTTCGGTTGCTTGTTCTTTAGGTGTCATATCTAGAAAACTATTTCCTAATTCATGAAAACGTAACCCAATTTTTCTACTCTTATAATTAGGTCATTAATTTATTTTGAGTAAACTATGTTTAAGTAAATTTATTTTAAATAAATACATGGTGCGACATAGAGGTACAACTCCATCCTTTTGCATATGGATAGCTAGTTGTCCCAGCATCATTTCTTAAAGACACTTTTTTGTCATATTGAATGGTCTTGGCACCCTTATCAAAATCCATTGGCTACCTTGTAGCATGGATCCTGCCGCGCCTCCACTTTAGCAATTTTTGAGTCAGGAATTCCCAGCCAGGCGGGGGTGTCCTGGGGCTGCAGGCCCCAGCTTCGGTCACTATGGACAGTATTTTTCTTCGCCTGTGAACTCTTCAGCCACACCCGCCCTTTCACCTTCAAGGTAGAGGAAGAGGATGATGAGGATCATGTGCTGGCTTTGACCATGCTCTGCCTCCCCGAGGGCACCAAAAATGAGTGTAATGTGGTAGGGGGCCCGGGACCATGACCACCAGGAGACTGCAGTTCCTGTGCCAAACCTCAAGTTGTCCCGCTCAACCTCCTGTAACCTTCTGCCTGAAGTCAGGTTCTGGACCTGTGCGGATCACTAGGCAGCACCAGATTATTACTGTAAGCAAAAGAGCGAAGAGAGGGGAGTGAGGAGGAGCAGGCAGCTGAATTGTGCCCCATCCTCCCTACCAAGAAGCAGAGGGGCAGGCCTTAGCCCTCCTTGGTCAGCTAACTGCCTGCCATACCTGCCATGCACCACGTTTAAGTATTGAGAATTTTAAATGTCTTCTTCATTGAAGAGAAGGGGTGGGGGGTCTTGGGCTGGTGCTAGGAGAAAGAGGGTCTCATTCTTCAGATGGCCCTGATGTTCTTCTAATTTTATACTATGCCTGGGGCTTCCCTTTTCTCCAGGAGTGGGCGGAACTCTGAACTGACCTGGCCCTCTCTGTCTACTTGCCTTTGAGATTGAAGCTCAGCATCTGAAGCTCAGGGCTACACATTTTAAACACTTTACATTTTTGGATAAAGGCTGAAATAAAGTGGTGTAGAGTTTTTGCAAAATAAAAATTTTTAAAAATCAATTGACCGTAGCCTTGGTCCATGTTTTTCAGCAGTTAAAGTGTTGGACTGTGCATCCAAGGGTCAGGGGTTTAATATATCTGGGTTGCAGGGTTCCATCTCCCACCTTGGTCAGGGTGTGTGCAGGAGGTGGCCAATGGATGTTTCTCTCTCTCTCTCAAATTAATAAATAATGAAGAAATAAAGAAAACCTACACTGCTGGAAAATATCCACCGTCCGTCGTGGCTGGGAATCATGCTTCTGAGTACCACCCGAACCAGCACATGGGCTCTGTTGATTGTTTTCTCTGAGGTGAAGAAGCATTTTAGATTGATGCAATCTCACCTACCTATTTTTGCTTTTGTTCTTTGTGCTTTTGGGGTAATATCCAAAAGCTCGTTGTCCAGACCAATGTGGATATTTTTTCTGTTTTCTTCTAGTAATTTTACAGTTCCAGATTTTGCTAGGTGTGCCAGTTAATAGAGCATATTTTTTTAATAGATGGAGTTACATATATGTTGATATATATGAGATTTGATATGTATGCTATTTTGATGCTATTTTGTTGTATTGACAGCAAGCTTCAAAACTTCATATGTCAAATTTACTGAAGGTGTTAACATCATAGATATTTTTACACTTAAAAATGTTAAATTTCATGCCAAAAAAAGAGCATTTGCGAGAAGTTTTAATTCATTACTTTATTTTGAAGAAAAAGTTATCATATACTTCGGGAAGCTTATGGTGAACATGCTCCATCTCAAGATACTTGTGAACGCTGGTTTAAATGCTTTAAAAGTGATGATTTCAATGTGAAAGACAAAGAATGTCCAGGTCAACCGAAAAAGTTTGAAGACCAACAATTACAAACATTATTGAATGAAGATGTGTGTTAAACTCAAAAACAACTTGCAGAAAGATTACACGTTGCTTAGCAAACAATTTCAGATGATTTACAAGCAATGGGAAAGATTTTAAAGGAAGGAAAATGGGTGCCACATTAACTGAATGAAAGACAAATGGAAAACCAAAAATTCATCAGTAAAATGTTGCTTCAATGGCATGAAAGAAAGTCTTTTTTTGCATCGAATTGTGACTGGCAATGAAAAGTGGACTTATTTTGAGAATCCCAAATGCACAAAATCATGGGTTGATCCAGGTCAACCCTCAACATTGACTGCAAGGCCAGATCGCTTGGGAAAGAAGACAATGCTCTGCGTTTGGTGGGATCAGGAGGGTGTGGTGTATTATGAGCTTCTAAAACCAGGTGAAACCGTTAATACTGATTGCTACCAACAACAAATAACCAATTTGAACCAGGCTTTGATCATAAAACGAGCAGAATGGGCCAGAAGACACAGCAAAGTAATTTTGCTTCATGATGACACACCATCACACACTTCAAAACCAGTTAAAGACACATTAAAAGACCTTGCCTGGGAAGTATTAACCCACCCACTGTATTCACCAGACCTTGCTCCTTCAGATTACCACTTGTTCCAATCGATGGCACACACACTTTCTGAACAGCACTTCAAAACATACAAAGAAGTGGAAAATTGGGTCTCTGAATGGTTTGCCTCAAAACAAGAGAAGTTCTATTGGGACGGTATCCACAAATTACCTGAAAGATGGGGAAATGTGTAGCTAGCGATGGACATTATTTTGAATAAAGCACTTTTGATGTTTCTCTTGAAATTATTGTGTTTTCTTTGATTATAAAATCCGCCATTATTAACCAGTACACCTAGTACATTTAAGTCTTTATTCATTTAGAATTAATTTTTGTATATTGTGTGGGGTAAGGGTCCAATTTAATTCTTCTGGATGTAGATATGCAGTTTCCCCATGACCATTTACTGAAGAGACTATCCTTTCCCCATAGTGTGTCCTTGGCACCCTGCTTGACAATCAATCAGATTTATTTCTGAGCTCCCTATTCTGTTGCATTGGTCTGTACATCCATTTTTTCCCAGCACCAGATAGTTTTGATTACTGTAGCTTTTGTACATTTTGAAGTCAGAAATGTGATGCCTTCAACTTTATTCTTCTTGTCTCAAGATTTCTGTCATTATTTGATTTATTTGTTCAGTACAAATTTAGGATTATTTCTTTCTATTTCTGTAGTTAGCTCTGGGTAGTGTGGACATTTTAACAGTATTAATTTTTCCAATTCATGAACATGAAATATCTTTCCATTTTGTGGTGTCATCTTCAATTTTTTTTCATCAATGTTTTATACTTTTTGTGTATAGATAGTTCATCTCCTCGTGCATCTGTGGGCCCCTACCCCCCAACCCCCCAATATTCATGTGTTTTTGTATATATGTATATGTATGCATATCCTATCTAATAATAGACAAACATGGTAATTAACTGTACCTCTGAATGCTTCCCATCAGCTAATCTGGGCAATATGCAAATTAACTGCCAACAAAGATGGCGGCTGGCAGCCAGGCAGCTGAAGCGAACAGGAGGCTTGCTTGCTCCAGTGAAGGAGGGAGCCAAGGTCCCCACCTGCCGCTGCTGGGCTCTGAGCTGCAGTCTAAGAAACAATGTTGCAATTATAGAAGCTAAACAAACCCCATGCTTTCAGCCAGCCAGCAGAGCTGGAGATGCAACAGAGTTTCAATTATAGAAGCCAAACAAACCAGATACCTGCTTTCAGCAGCCGAGCCTCAGAGCTAACGCCAGCTCTCAGTTCCAGTGACAGCCATAAAAGGTAAATAAATCCCAGAATAAAATAAAAAAAGAAAAAAGGAGAGGTTGGGAGCTTCAGTCACCTGCCAGCCTGATAACGGCCCTCAGCCCCTCACCCAGACTGGCCAGGCACCCCAGTGGGGACCCCCACCCTGAAGGGGGTGTGACCAGCTGCAAACAGCCATCATCCCCTCATCCAGGCTGGCCAGGCACCCAGCGGGACCCCCACCCTGATCCAGGACACACTTCAGGGCAAACCAGCCGGCACCCACCCGTGCACCAGGCCTCTATCCTATATAGTAAAAGGGTAATATGCTTCCCAGCACCGGGATCAGCGGAGCCTCCCAGCACTGGGATTGGTGGAGCAGCGAGATCTCCCAGCACTGGGATCAGCTGAGCAGCGAGGCCTCACTGCCCCTGTGTCAAGCAGAGCCGCGAGGTCTCCCAGCACTGGAATCAGTGGAGCCGAGAGGCCTCCTGGCCCCTGGAGCAGCGTGACAGGGGGCAGTGCCCAAACCCCCTGATCGCCCTGCAGCTCTGTGTGTGACAGGGGAGGGGCCACAACCTCCCTATCTGCCCTGCTCTGTTCGTGACAGGGGAAGGCACCCCAACCCCCTGATCAGCCCTGCTCTGTGCATGACAGGGGGTGGCGCCACAACCTCCCCATCGACCCTGCCTTGAGTGTGATGGGGGCGGCGCCCCAACCCCGTAATCGGCCCTACCCTGAGTGTGACTGGGGGTGGCATTGCAACCTCCTGATCCGCCCTACTCTGTGCATGACAGAGGTTGGCATCCCAACTCCCCAGTTAGCTCTGCTCTAAGCCCAACCAGGGGCTGCACCTAGGAATTGGGCCTGCCCTCTGCCACCCGGGAGCAGGCCTAAGCCAGCAGGTCGTTATCTACTGAGGGGTCCCAGACTGTGAGGGGGCACAAGTGGGGCTGAGGGACACCACCCCCCGCCAGTGCACAAATTTTTGTGCACCGGGCCTCTAGTCATATATAATGATGATCTTTGTCTTTTGTTATAGTCTTTAGTTTAAAGTCTGTTTTGTTTGATATAAGTGTAGCTACCCCTGCTTTTATTGGTTACCATTTGTATGGATTATCTTTTTCCATTCATTTACCCTCATCCTATGTGTGTGCTTAATGCTAAAGTGTGTCTCTTATAGGCAGAATATTGAGCCATTCTAAGATTTTAGGTGGGAAATTTAATATATTTTCATTTAAAGTAATTATTGATAAGTGAAAATTTATGGTTGCTATTTTGTTGTTTTTTGACACTCGTAGTTTCTTTCTTCCTCTCTTACTGTCTTCTTTTGTAATTTGATGATTTTTTTTGTAGTGATATGCTTTTATTTCTTTCTCTTTATCTTTTGGGTATCTGCTAAAGGTTTTTCTTTGTGGTTCCCATGAGGCTTACATAAACTATCCTATATTTAAGATGTTATAAGAGTCTGTTTTAAAATCATAACTTCAATTATATACAAAAACTCTGTACTTTTACTTCCCCCCCACTATATTTTATGTTATTGATATTACAATTCACATATTTTATATTGTGTATCCATTAACTTATTCTAGCTATAGTTATTTTAAATAATTTTGTCTTTGAACTTTTATATTAAACACTGAATTACAAGTCATATCATTTTCATAGTAAAGAAAATCAAAGATAAAGAAAAAGTTTTGAAAGAAGCCAGAGGGAAAAAAATATATCTTACTTACAGAGAAACAAAGATAAGAATTACATCTGATTTCTCCTCAGTAACCATGCAAGAAAGAAGTGAGTGGAGTGAAATAGAGTTGAGAGACTAAGAAACAACAACCTAGAATTTTGTACCCTGTAAAATTATTCTTCAAAAATGAAAGAACAACAAAAACTTTAATAGACTAATAAAAACTTGTTGCCAGTAGATCTGCCTTCCACTTCTTGCTCTTATTTGTTATTGATGATATTTGTGTATTTGTTTCATCACTTTTCTGAGCTAATTTCATAAAGTCTATATATTTTGTAATTTGTAGCCACTGTGCTCTCTGCTCAGTTAGCTTAGTGGTCAGATAAATGATGCTGAGAAAGTAGAATATAAAACTTGACTCCTGTTCACCCCTCCCATACAAAAATCACTTCTCTATGAATTATAGATCTAAATGTGAAAGATAACATCAGAATGTTCCTAGAACATTGGACAACATCTTCATCATCTTAGAGTAGACAAACATTCTTAGAACAATAAAGAAAGGTACTAACCTACAAAAATTAATGTCAATTCAAAAGTAAAAAAAAAAATATGATTATCTCAACTGATGTAGAAATTCAAAATCCTCTCATACAATAAAAACCATTTGCTAACAAAAATATGCACACACACTATACAGACAATGTTTATTAAAATACATTTTAGTGTCCTAACCGGTTTGGCTCAGTGGGTAGAGTGTCGGCCTACCGACTGAAGGGTCGCAGGTTCTATTCCGTTCAAGGGCATGTACATTGGTTGCAGGCACATCCCCAGTAGGGGGTGTGCAGGAGGCAGCTGATGGATGTTTCTCTCTCATCAATGTTTCTAACTCTCTATCCTTTACCCTTCCTCTCTGTAAAAAATCAATAAAATACATTTTTAAAAAAATACATTTTAGTGTGTATACCTTTTTTGAGACAACCTGTATATATGGCTCACAGTGGTTTTATCTGGCCCACAATAGTTTTAACCCCCTCACCTCAATTTGTCACTAGAGGCATATCATTTTCATACTAAAGAAAATATAAATGTAAAAATACAAAGATTTTTACATTCATACCTGTCATTTCTGCCTCTGCTATAAAAAATCTTACAATAATGGGCCTCTGTGCAACAATCAGCAGGAGAGAACAGGCAACCCTTTTGACAAGACAAAGCATTGGTTCTTTAGTTGGACACTGATGTACACTAAATTACCTGATTTCTACTTTTAATTTTGTTGCACATTTTGTAATCTCGGCAGAGTACCTGTCATTTCATGAAAATACTTAGTAAATAAAAAAAAAAACATAAAAACATCTAAATTTTACACTGCTTAATGCTGGAATAAAGTATATTAAACCAAAATTAAAAAGGTAAATTAAAGGTGTAGGTGGCAGGGTGGGGTTTGGAACTTGGACTTTAAGATTCCAAAGCAACCCAAATCATAGTTTATAGTTAGAAAATGTTACATGTGATCCTGAAGCTAACTTCAAGAAAATATCAGCAATTTGTAAGGGAGATTGACAGACTACAAAGGTGGTTTCCTTTCTTGTTAACTTGTAAAAATATCTCACTTTAATGAAAATTTAAAATGTTTAACAGAATGACCACTTCCCAGGTAATTAAAACAACTTACATCTTAGACCACTATTTCTGTAAGCCATATCACTTGAAGTAGAAATCAGACCAAAAGAATGTATGGCAAGACTAAGTTTACATCAATTCCAGGAACAAAATAATTTATAGGGTTTTCTTTTTTTTTTTCTTTTCTTTTTAATTGGGGGAGGTGGAAATAAGCAGGGTGAGTATATGACCTGCACTTTAAAATAAAAAATTTTTTCACTTATATTTTAAGTTACAAGCTCAAGACTCTCACCAAGTGCTGAACACAAGGAACTCAGAAATAGTATTATAGCCAGTTAATAAGCAAAATCACCCAATAAATTGCAGTCAAAAGTCCCTTAAAAATAAATTCATGTATTTACATATTGTAGAATCAATGGCTCTTGTCTGCATTACTGAAAAAAAACACACAAACCATGTATATCTTCTTTTTTTAAGATTTAAATTCTTTATTGTTGAAAGTAATACATATGTCTCCTTTTCCCCCCATTGACCTCTCCCTGGTGGGTCCCCTCATCCTCCGCCCCCCCCCCAGCCCCCCAGCACATGTCCCCACCATCCTACTGTCAGTGTCCTTTGGTTATGCTTACACTGTGGGCCCCACCCCCTAGCCCCCCAATATTCATGTATTTTTGTATATGTGTGTATGTATGCATATTTTGGGTGTTTTTGTTCATCCTCACCTGAGGACATTTTTCATTGATTTTTAGAGTGGAAGGGAAGGCGAGACAGAGAGAGAAACATAGATATGAGAAAGACACATACATTGGTTGCCTCCTGCACATGCCCAGACCGGATCAGGCCAAAACAGCGTTCTGACAGGGCCGACTGCTGGTGGCTTGCTGGGGCTCAGGCTTTGAGCATATGGAGATTTTCTGTTTCTGCTTCCACTTCTGGTAGAGGTCCTGTTTGTAGGAGCTGCTGATGTACCGACCACTTTCTGCCTTGATCTTCTTCTTGTCCTCCTGTCCTGACTGTCTCACAAACTGCTTCTTCTTCTGGTCCCACTTGAGCTGCTGCTGGACCCTGGTCAGGTTTTGGGCCGTGTCCCCCATTGGGTCCAGGACAGTGCCAGCCACCTGCTGCTTAAAGGCGCCCCGTCCCTACGAATGCTCAGGCCCCATTCACTGTCGAGGTCGTTGGGCCCACAGGGACATAGAAATCCTGGTCCAGCAGCTGGGCCTCCTCCTTCCACCTCTTGGCTCCCCACTCAGGTCCTGGCTGCTGACATTTCTGGCCCACGACCTCTGTGAAGACGTCCTCCACATGCTCTCCCGCCTCTTCCTCCTCCTCCCCTTTTCCAGGCTGCTCTGCCTGCTGTGCTGGGCAGCTCGGGGCTGGGTCAGCCATGCCTCCTGCCACTCCTGCTGGCCCTGATGGCTTTGCAGCCCTTCTGCTGCTTGGCCCGCATCACCTGGCTGCTCAGGTCCCAGCTGGAGATGTTGCTCTCAAAGATGGTCACCCATGAGCAGTACTGCTTGATGCTGTCCACCAGCCTCAGCTGCCTCAGCTCCTCCTCCTTGAAGCTCGAACTGAAGATCGGGTGCAGGCCCAGCCCCACGATGTCTAGCTCCTTGGGCCGTTTGATGGGCTCTGGCAAGGGCACCGACCACAAGCGCACACATTGCTGCTGGATGTTGTCTACCACGCGGCCCAGGACCTGCAGCTCCAGTGACACCTCCAGGGTGTTCGCAGGCCGCAGTCCTCATGGTCCATCATGCTCTGTGGCACCAGGCCCTGCACACAGTCCACACCTGAGGGCTCCTCGTGGGGGCGGGGAAGGGTGAGGGCACGGCCCAGGAACAGGTGCAGGTCCAGCAGGTAGGACCTCATCTGGGGCCATCAAGGAATAGGCAGTGCCAAGTGGGCCAGTCCGGGCCACATGACCCACGTGGTGCAAAAAGAGCTTGCCCCTTGTCTGGGAAGCTGAAGTTGATGATGTTGTCCACTAGCGGGATGTCCAGGCCCCGGGGTGCCAGATCAGTCATGATGAGGGTGGAGCACCTGCCCTGGGTGAACTTGGCCAGGTTGATCCTGCGGGCTGCCTGGTCCAGGGTGCTGTAGATGTGGGCAAAGCTCACCCTCTGGAGGGCCTTGGCCCCCTCAGAGACCTAGCAGCAGGGGGGATAGGCAGACGTCCAACGCCTGAACCAGGAATGGGGGGGACCAAATGTGCAGTTGGCAACCGCAGTGCATGTCATATCCACTGGTCATTTTGCCATTGGTCGATTTGCATATTAGCCTTTTATTATATAGAATGGTTGATCTCTTACCTCCCCCACCATCCTCCCCTGCTTTCCCTTCGAGGCTTGATGGTCTGTTCCATGCTTCTATGTCTCTAGATCTATTTTCGTTCATCAGTTTATGTTGTTCATTATATTCCACAAATGAGTGAGAGCATGTGACATTTATCTTTCTCTGACTGGCTTATTTCACTTAACATAATGCTCTCCAGGTTCCTCTATGTTGTTGCAAATGGTAGGAGTTTTTTCTTTTTTTACAGCAGCATCGCATTCCATTGTGTAGGTGTACCACTGCTTTTTAATCTATTCATCTGCTGATGGGCACTTCGGCTGTTTCTAAATCTTAGCTATTGTAAATTGTGCTGCTGTGAACATAGGGGTGCATATATCATTTCTGATTGGTGTTTCTGTTTTCTTGGGATATATTCCTAGAAGTGGGATTACTGGGTCAAATGGGAGTTCCATTTTTAATTTTTTGAGGAAACTCGATACTGTTTTCCACAGGGGCTGCACCAGTCTGTATTCCACCAGCAGTGCCCGAAGGTTCCTTTTTCTCCACATCCTTGCCAGCACTTGTCGTTAGTTGATTTGTTGATGATAGCCATTCTGACAGCTGTGAGATGTAGTTTTGATTTGCATCTCTCAGATGATTAATGACCTTGAGCATTTTTTCATATGTCTCTTGGCCTTCTGTATATCTGCTTTTGAAAAGTGTCTACTTAGGTCCTTTGCCCATTTTTTTTTTTTAGATTGGATTGTTTATCTTACTTTTGTTAAGTTGTATGAGTTCCCTATAAATTTTGGAGATTAAACCCTTATCAGATGTAACATTGGCAAGTATGTTCTCCCATGCAGTGGGCTTTCTTGTTGTTTTGTTGACGGTTTCTTTAGAGGTGCAGACGCTTTTTATTTTGATGTAGTCCTATTTGTTTATTTTCTCCTTAGTTTCCATTGTCCTAGGATATGTGTCCATAAACATATTGCTACAAGATATGTCTGATATTTGCTGCCTATGGATTCTTTTAAGATTTTATGGTTTCCCATTTTATGTTTAAATCTTTTATCCATTTTGAGTTTATTTTTGTGTATGGTGTAAGTTGGTGGTCCAGTTTCATTCTTTTGCATGTACCTGTCTAATTTTCCCAGCACCATTTATTGAAGAAACTGTCTTGACTCCATCGTATGCTCTTGCTTTCTTTTGTCAAATATTAATTGAGCATAATGGCTTGGGTCAATCTCTAGGTTCTCTGTTCTATTCCATTGGTCTATATGTCTGTTCTTGTGCCAGGACCAGACAGTTTTGAGAACAGTGGCTTGGTAATGTAGCATGATATCTGGTATTGTGATCCCTCCAACTTTGTTCTTTCTCAGGATTGCTGCAACTATTTGGGGTCTTTTTAATTCCGTATAAATTTTTGGAGAGTTTGTTCTAGCAAACAAAAGCCCTGGTCCAGATGGCTTCACAAGGGAGTTTTACCAAACATTCAAAGAAAAACTAACACCAATCCTTCTCAGACTATTCAAAAAAAATTCAAGAGGAAGCAATACTTCCAAGCTCTTCCAATGAAGCTGGGATTACCCTAATCCCAAAACCAGATAAAGACACTACAAAGAAAGATAATTACAGGCCAATATCCTTGATAAATATATATGCTAAAATCCTCATAAAATATTAGCAAATCGCATCCATCAGTACATTAAAAAGTTCATACACCATACCAAGTGGGATTTATTCCAGGGATGCAAGGCTGGTACAATATCTGCAAATCAATAAACGTGACACATCATATAAACAAATTGAAAGACCAAACCACATGATCATATCAATTAATGCCAAAAAGCATTTGACAGAATCCAACACCCTTTCTTGATAAAAACCCTCAGCAAAGTGGGAATAGAGGGATCATACCTCAACATAGTAAAAGCCTTGTATGACAAACCTACAGCCAACATCATACTCAATGAGCAAAAACCATTTCCCCTAAGAACAGGAACAAGACAGATGACAAGATACTGTTCATTGAAAACCCTAAGACTCCACCAAAAAACTACTAGACCCAATAAATGAATTTGGCAATGTGGCAGAATACCAAATTAATACCCAGAAATAGATGGCATTTTTATACACCAATAATGAATTCACAGAAAGAGAAATTAAAGAAACAAACCTATTTACCATTGCAACAAAAAATTAAGATACCTAGGAATAAACTTAACTAAGGAGGTAAAAGACCTGTACTTGGAAAACTACAAGACGTTGAAATAAGAGATAGAGGAAGACATAAACAAGTGAAGGATATACCATGTTCATGGATTGGTAGGATCAATAGTACTAAAATGTCCATACTACCCAAAGCAAACTATAGATTCAATGCAATCCCCATTAAAATACCAAAGGCATATTTCACAGACCTAACACTTATATCTTTAGGGTAAAATGGCAATCCACATCTTTCTCGGGCCGGACTATACCAGCCCTCTCAGGACTGCAGGGTGGTTCAGTTTGGGCAGCCCACCCCATGAGTCCCCTCACAACATCCTAAACTGTCAGAGTCCAACTCTTGGGTTGCTCTTAAGGATTGCAGGATCTTTCATGGATTTCTGGGAGTCTGTGCCCAGTTTTCAAATAAAGTAAATGAAAAGAAGGGGATCACTCTCTGTGTGTCTCACTTCCCTTCCTGGTTTACTTCTCCTAGGAGTTTCCAGTCTTCCTGCATCCCACCATTCCAAACGTTTCAGAGGGATGGATAGGGCAGAGGCAAGAGACAGATTTGCCTCCACTTCTCCTTGAGGTCTGAAGTCCAGCAGTAGGTGGGATGCCCCAGAATCCAGAAGTTGCTTAGAGTCGGTGACAGAAGCCTGCTCCTTTTGGCTCAGCAACTGCAGGGAGCACATTTCAGTGGTTTAGGAGCCACAGAAGGCTTCTGCGGATTAGTCACTGGGCTGCTCCTTCCAAGCTGCACAGTAAGCCCCGCTCCTCAGGTGCTGAATTCTACGGAATGCCTCCCAGGCATGCAAGAGCAACAGGCTGCCCCCTGTGAGGGGGCCCAGACCACTGTCAACTTCAGCACTTTCAGCTGAAGGTAGTGTGCGGGCAGCCCAGTTCCCCGGGTATGACAGTGGACACTGAGCACTCTGCCAACAGCATAGCTGGTCATTGTCTCCACCAGAGGCAGCTGGGGGAAAATAAGGGGATAGCCGCCCTGCTGTCCTAGTGGCAGGTTGTGATCTGCCGTGGAAGCATGGGCCAACACGAGAGGCCAGCCTGCACCTACATGTAGTCCCCTCTCGGTATCCTCAGGGGATTGGTTCCAGGACTCCACAGGACACTAAATTCCTTGGAATTGGGCGCTTAATCCCTTTCAAAAAATGGCAGAAGACAATGCATATAGTAAGCCCCTCCGGGTTGAGGATTCCCAACAACCATTGAAAATATCATTTTAGATGTGAGGAGGGTGGACTGCATTTTTATAGAGCGAAAAACAGCATATAAGTGGATTTGTGCAGTTCAAACCTGCTTTGTTCAGGGTCAACTGTGCATTGGTTTGTGAATATTAAATCAAACTTGCTCCCACCCCCCCCACTAAACCTAAATCGGTCATGATGAGTTAGCATTTTCTGTACATTGTTGTATTTGATTTGCTAAAATGTTGTGTAAGATTTTTGTATATGTGTAAATATAATTTTCCTTTATTGTAATACTGGTAACCCTGTGCACAAATCCGTGTGCTTGTAGCTTGCCAGTAGCTCGCTGCTGCCCTCCAGTAGCTCTCCGCCCGCTGCCCCGCCCTCCTGTAGCTCCCTCTGCCCGCCCCCCCTTCCCCCTTCATAGCTTGCTGCCCTGCCCCTTCCTGTAGATCTCCGCTGCTCACTTGTAGCTCGCTGCCCCACCCTCCTGCTGATCTGTGATCCGGTCGATACGCAGTTGGTCGTTATGCTTCATGGTGTAATGACCATTTGCATATTACATCTTTATTATATAGGATTCTTTGCAAGTTTTGATTTCAATGTTATGTTTTCCTCATAAGCTGAGTTGGGAAGTATTCCCTCTTTTAATACTTCACAGAAGTTGTCAATTTGATACAATTTATTCCTTAAATACTTGATGGAAGTTACTGTTGAATTCTTCTGGATCTAGGATTTTCATTGATTTATTCCTTTTGGAGTTTCTATTTGGTTTTGATAAGTTGAGTTTCCTTAGTGTCCATTTCTAAAATTTTCAATTAATAGGCCTAAAGTTGTTTGTAATAATCTCTTATGATGTTTCTAATGTAGGATGTTTCTAATGTAATGATATCTCCTTTTTCATTCCTAACCTAGTTGTTTGTGTTGTCTTTGTCCCAATTTCTCTTCTTTTTCTCTCTTACAGACATGTTTTGTCCATCTTGCTAGAGCGATCTTTTCAAGGCTGACTTTGGGCCAAATCTAGCCTTGTGCCTGTTTTTATAAATGAAATGCTATAGGAACACAGTCACACCTATTCGTTTATTGTCTATGGCTACTTTCACACTACAAGGCCAGATAAAGAGTTGCACAGAGACCATAAGCCTGCAAGTCTAAATGAAATTTATTTGACTCTTTAGAGAAAAGTTTTCTTACTTCTGGTCCATGCTATTCATCTACTGAAAGAGCCAACTTTTTTCTTTGTTGCTCCCCTGTCTGTATGTTCATTTCAATAATACATTTTTTTGTTTTTTTAAAAAATATTATTATTATTTTTTAATATATTTTATTGATTTTTCACAGAGAGGAAGGGAGAGAGATAGAGAGTTAGAAACATCAATGAGAGAGAAACATCGATCAGCCGCCTCCTGCACATCTCCCACTGGGGATGTGCCCGCAACCCAGGTACATGCCCTTGACCGGAATCGAACCTGGGACCTTTCAGTCTGCAGGCCGATGCTCTATCCACTGAGCCAAACCGGTTTCGGCTAAAAATTATTTTTTCTTGTTTATTTCAGTTTTAAAAAACTTCTTGCAATAGTTACTCAGATAAATTGGTTCTCAGTTTTTCTTCTTTACTAATTTATTTATTAAGAGATAAACTTCCCTCTAGGTAAGGCTTTAACTGCAACCCACAAACTCTGATAGGTTTTCAATACTATTCAGTTCAAAATGTTTTGTAATTTCCATTGTAATTCTTTATGATCCTTGGAATATTTAGAATTGACTTAGCAAGTCCAAGTCTGTGAACAACTCAGAAAGAAATTATTAGAGATGCAGAAAACAGGTTTATACATAAGGATATTCAGTACAATATTTAGTAGAGAAATGATTGTAAAGAAAATAGTTAATGGTTAGGACAATAATTAAATTATGGTACATCTACATGATAGAGTGTTTTGAAAAGTATTTACTGATATGGGAAAATAGAAGATATACTAGTAAATAAAGAGGAAAACAGAATATCATATGTTTCATATGGTATGATTCCAATTTTAAAAATAGGTATATCTTCAGAGCTAAAATGCTAGAAAGTTATAAAACAATTTTTAGTGTACTTAACTCTGAATGGTAAAATTAAAGTTATTCTTTTTTACCAGATTACCCCCCGCCCTCCAGTTTTGTTGAGATATAATTGACATTCAGCACTGTGTAAGTTTAGGTGTAGAGCATAATGTCTTTCATATATTGTGAAATGATTACTACAATAAGTTTAGTTAATATATCCATCATCTCATATAGATACAAAAAAATTGTTTTCCCTGTGATGATAACTTTTAGGACCTATTCTCTTTAACAACTTTCAAACATACCACAAAACAGTGTTAACAATAGTCATCATATTATACATTATATTCTAGAGTTTCTTTAATTTTATTTTCATTTTTATATGTTTTTGCATTTTCAAAATTTTTTATATTGAGTATGTACTATTTTTATAATCAAGAAAGAGTCACAAAAAAGTAATTCCAAAGCTCACTTTTAATTCAGTGGTTATATAAATTGTTCCTTTAACATAAAATCTTTAGCAAGCTAAAGATTCTTCACAGTTTTAAAGATTTCACTCCTCTATTTCACACTGAGAAATCAGACAAAGACACTTGGAGGGAACCATATAGGAGGTGGCTGGAAGGTGACCCTGAGCATCTTCATGTTGTTCCAAGGAGCAGTCTGCTCCGTGGCTCCAGTGTCTGTTCAATAGCTGACAACACTTTCAGCCCTTGCAGCCTTGGTGGTCTTCAGAGATTTACTGATTGAATCGATACCTTCTTATCTACCAAAGTAGAATAGACTTTTTAAAAGTCTTTCTCATTAAGAAAGGAATGCAAAAAGAAAAGACAGGAATGTATCCAACCAGATTCTATTAAGTAAACATTTTGTTTTTATTAGGTTCTATTAACTAAAAATTTGGTTGTAAAGAAATTTCTTTATAGCATCAGGTCATCAGTGGAAGAATCTTCAAAGAGGAAAGCTGAAAAGGGGCATTTTGGTTACTTGGCTGATTGCACAGCATTTCCATATGGGATGTTTAATTTCACAATCTTGAATTAATCTTTAGCTAGTTTCTCATATCTGATGTCTAGTCCATTTGGGCTGGTATAACGAAAAGACCACAGATTTGGTAGCTTAAACAACAAACATTTATTTCTCATAGTTCTGAAGGCTGGAAGTTCCAAGGTCAAAATGCTGGTGGGTATGGTGTCTGGTCAGAATGCACTTCTTGGCTCATAGATGACTGCTTTTTGCTATGGGCTCTCATGGAGGAAGAGGCAGAGGGAACTCTCTGGGGTCTCTTTTATAAGGGCACTAATCCCACTCATGGGGGCTCAACCTCATGTTCTAATCACGTCCTAAAGCCCCCACCTCCTAATACTATTAATTGAGGGTTAGGATTTCCACATATGGATTTTGGGGACACATGAACATTTAGTCTATAGCAACAGACTTCCCTTGTCTTTCAAATGTTGCTGAACTAATATATTTTTTTCACCCTATCACCCTTCCTTCCCTAGCTGAGTTTCAGAAAACTGATGAACTTATTTTGAGTGTTTCTTCAGATATGGATGGTTTAGGAACTTTCCAAAGTTTTCCATTGATCATCTTGGCCCAAAATTTTCCTGATATCCCCAGAACACTGAATTCTGCCCTAATTCTATGATATGGTCTGTTTTCATATTAAAATGTTGGCCTGTAAGAATAAGGCCTTCTTTTTATAAAAATTTAAATTCTTTATTGTTTAAAGTATTACATAAGCCTCCTTTTTCCCCCATTGACCTCTCCCCGGCTGACCCTACCCCCCAGCACATGCCCTCACTCTCCCCTACTCCCCTACCCCGTCTGTATGCTCATATGAATGCATACAAGTCCTGTGCTTGATCTCTTACCCCCTCATCCACTGCCTTCTCTCATAGGTTGGACAGTCTGTCTCATGCTTCTATGACTCTGGTTCTATTTTTGTTCATCAGTATATATTGTTCATTATATTCCACAAATGAGTGAGATCATTTGATATTTATCTTTCTCTGACTGGCTTATTTCGCTTAGCATAATGCTCTCCAGCTCCATCCATGCTGTTGCAAATGGTAACATGTTGCAATCCTTTTTTACAGCAGGATAGTATTCCATTGTGTAGATGTACCAGTTTTCTAATCCACTCATCTGCTGATAGACACTTAGACTGTTACCAAATCTTAGCTATTGTAGTTTGTGCTGCTCTGAACATAGGGGTGCGTATATCCTTTCTGATTGGTGTGTCTGGTTTCTTGGGATATATTCCTAGAAGTGGGGTCACTGGGAGTTCCATTTTTAATTCTTTGAGGAAACTCCATACTCTTTTCCACAGTGGCTGCACCAGTCTGCATTCCACCAGCAGTACCCGAGGATTCCTTTTTCTCCACATCCTCTCCAGCACTTGTTTGTTGATTTGTTGATGATAACCCTTCTGACAGGTGTAAGATGGTACCTCATTGTTGTTTTGATTTGCATCACTCAGATGATTAGTGGCTTTGAGCATGTTTTCATATGTCTCTCGGTCTTCTCTATGTCTTCCTTCATAAAGGGTCTATTTAGGTCCTTTGCCCATTTTTTGATTAGATTGTTGATCTTCCTTTTGTTACGTTGTATGAGTTCCCTATAAATTTTGGAGATTAAACTCTTATCTGAGATAGCACTGGCAAATATGTTCTTCCATGCAGTGGTCTTTCTTGTTGTTTTGTTGATGGTTTCATTTGCTGTGCAGAAGCCTTTTATTTTGATGTAGTCCCATTTGTTTATTTTCTTCTTATTTTCCATTGCCCTAGGAGCTATATCGGTAAAGATATTGCTACAACAAATGTCTGCTATTTTGCTGCCAATAGCTTCTTCTAGGATTTTTATGGTTTCCCATATTATGTTTAAGTCCATTATCCATTTTGAGTTTATTTTTGTGTATGATGTAAGTTGGTGGTCTAGTTTCATTTTTTTGCATGTATCTGTCCAATTTTCCCAACACCATTGATTGAAGAGACTGTCTTGACTCCATTGTATGCTCTTTCCTCCTTTGTCAAATATTAATTGAGCATAATGTCTTGGGTCGATTTCTGGGTTCTCTGATCTGTTCCATTGGTCTATATTTCTGTTCTTGTGCCAGTACCAGGGAGTTCTGAGAACAGTGGCTTTGTAGTACAGCTTGATATCTGGTATTGTGATCCCTCCAACTTTGTTCTTCTTTCTCAAGATTACTGCAGCTATTCAGGGTCTTTTTTTATTCCAAATGAATTTTTGGAGAATTTGTTCTAGGTCTTTGAGGTATGCCATTGGTATTTTAATGGGGATTGCATTGAATATGTAGATCATTTTGGGTAGTTGGACATTTTAATGATGTTGATTCTACCAATCCATGAATACTATATGTTCTTCCATTTGTTTATGTCTTCCTCTATTTCTTTTATCAGCATCCTGTAATTTTCTGAGTACAGGTCCTTTACCTCCTTAGCTACATTAGCAAATTCATCTATTAGTTCTAGTCATTTTTTGATGGAGTTTTTACAGTTTTCTATGTACAATATCATGTCATCTGTGAATAATGACAATTTTACTTCTTCTTTTCCAATTTGGATGCCTTTTATTTCTTTTTGTCTGACCACTATGGCTAACACTTCCAGTATTATGTTGAACAGGAGTGGTGAGAGTAGGCATTCTTGTCTTTTTCCTGTTCTCAGGGGAAATGGTTTTAGTATATGCCCATTGAGTATGACGTTGGCTGTAGGTTTGTCACATAAGGCTTTTATTATATTGAGGTATGATCCTTCTATTCCCACTTTGCTGAGAGTTTTTATCAGGAAAGGGTGTTGGATTTTGTCAAATGCTTTTTCTGCATCAACTGATATGATTATGTGATTTTTGTCTCTCAATTTGTTTATATGGTGTATCACGTTTATTGATTTGCGGATATTGTACCAGCCTTGCATCCTTGGAATAAATCCCACTTGGTCATGGTGTATGATCTTTCTAATGTAATTCTGGATCTGATTTGCTAGAATTTTGTTGAAGATTTTAACATCTATGTTTATCAGGGATATTGGCCTGTAATTATCTTTCTTTGTAGTGTCTTTATCTGGTTTTTATATTAGGGTGATGCTGGTTTCATAGAAAGAGCTTGAAGTATGCCTTCCTCTTGAACTATTTGGAATAGTTTCAGAAGGATAGGTTTTATTTCTTTGAATGTTTGATAAAACTCTCCTGTAAAGCTGTCTGGCTCCAGGCTTTTGTTTGCTGGAAGCTTTTTGATGACTGCTTCAATTTCCTCCTTAGTTATCGCCCTTTTGAGATCTTTTTATTCTTCTTGGTTGAGTTTTGGAAGGTTGCATTTTTCTAGGAATATGTCAATTTCCTCTAGATTGTTTACTTTGTTGGAGTAGAGTTGCTCATAGTATATATATATATGTGTGTGTGTGTATATATATTTACAATCTTTTGTATTTCTGTGAGGTCTGTTGTTATTTTGCCTCTTTCATTTCTGATTTTGTTTATTTGGGCCCTCTATCTTTGCTTCTTAGTGATCCTGGCTAGAGGTTCATTAATCTTGTTTATCCTTTCAAAGAACCAGCTCTGGGTTTCATTGATCTTTTGTAATTTTGTGTGTGTGGTTTTTTTTTTCTTTATTTATTTCATTTATTTCTGCTCTGAATTTTATTACCTCCTTCTCTCTTGTTGCTCTCTTTCTAATTCTTTAAGTTGTAGAGTTGAATTTGTTACCAGTTTTTATTGTTTTTTGAGGTAGGCCTGTAGTGCTATGAACTTCCCTCTCAGGACTGCTTTCACTGTGTCCCATAGATTTTGGATTGCTGTGTTTTCATTGTCATTCGTTTCAGGATGTTTTTAATTTCTTCTTTGATTTCTTTGGTAAGCTAATCATTATTTAATAGCATGCTATTCAGCCTTTAAGTGTTTGAATTTTTTAAATTGTTTTTATTGTAGTTGATTTCTAATATTATGCCATTGTGGTCTGAGAAGATGCTTGATATGATTTCAATCTTTTAGAATTTGGAGAGACTTTGCCTGTGACCCAATATGTGGTCTATCTTTGAAAATGTCCCATGTGCACTTGAGAAGAACGTATATTCTGTAGCTTTGGGGTGAAATGTTCTGAAGATGTCAATTAAGTCCATCTCATCTAGTGAGTTATTTAGGATTGCTGTTTCTTGGCTAATTTTTTGTCTAGAGGATTTATCCAGTGATGTCAGTGGTGTATTAAAGTCCCCTACTATGAGTGCATTGTTGTCGATCTATTCCTTGATATCTTTGAGGAATTTTTTCATGTATTTGGGTGTTCCTGCATTGGGTGCATATATGTTTACCAGGGTTATATCCTCTTGTTGTATCAATTCCTTTAGTATTATGAAGTGGCCTTCCATATCTCTTGTTATGGCCTTCACTCTGAGGTCTATTTTGTCAGATATAAGTATTGCTACCCCAGTTTGTTTGTTTTTTACATTTCCGTTTACCTGAGAGATATTTTTTCATCCCTTCACTTTCAGTCTGTGTGAGTCTGTTGTTCTGAGTGGGTTTCTTGTAGACAACAAATATATGGGTCATGTTTTCTTATCTATTAAGCCACTCAATGTCTTTTGATTGGAGCATGTAAGCCATTTACATTGAAAGTTATTATTGATAGGTACTTGTTTGTAGCCATTTTTATTTTTTGTGTCTTTGTTCCTTCTTCCTCCTTTTTTTTTTCTTCTTTTTACAACAGGTTTTTTTTGTTTGTTTTGCATTGCTGGCTTGGTAGTGATAAAACTCCCTTAGCTTTTTTTTTTTTTGTCTTTGAAGCTCTTAATTTCCTCTTCAATTTTGAATGATACCCTTGCTGGATAGAGTATTCTTGGATTCAGTCCCTTACTTTGCATCACTTTGTATACTTTCTTCCATTCCTTTCTGGCCTTGTGTGTTTCTGTTGAGAAATAATGTGATAATCTAATGGGAGATCTCTTGTAGGTAACTTTCTGTCTCTCTCTTGCAGCCTTTAAGATTCTCTCTTTGTTGTTAACGTTTGCCATTGTAATTATGACATGTCTTGGTGTGGGTCTTTTGGGGTTCATTTTGTTTGGGACTCTGTGCTGTATGACTTTTTCTTCCCCAAATCAGAGAAGTTTTCTGACATTATTTCTTCAAATAGGTTTTCTAACCCTTGCTCCTCTTCTTGTCGTTCTGGCACCCCTATTATATGTATGTTACTTCATTTCATGTTGTCCCAAGCTCCCTTGGGCTCTTCTCATGTGTTTTGATTTTTTCCTCCAAGTGCAGTTCAGATTGGGTGTGTTTTGTTTCCCTGTCTTCTGATTCGCTAATTCAGTTCTCCCCTTCTCCTATTCTACTCTTGAAAGCTTCCATATTGTTTTTTATTGTAGTTATATCACTCTTTATTTCCTCCTGATTCTGACATAGGTTGTTGATTTTCTCATCTATCCGATTTATGAACTATATGACCTTTATTCTGAATTCTTTTTCTGGCATATTTTATGCCTCCATTTCATTTAGTTCATTTTCTGCCGATTTCTCCTTTTCTTTCCTTTGGATGTTGTTCTTTTGTCTCTCCATTTTTTCTCTCCACTAGGTGTCGAGTGGCGTGGGGCCTGTGGCTGAAGTTGTGAGCATGGTCGTGGGTGGCACTGCTTCTCAGGTGGTCATGGGCCAGCCACTCCTTTTGCGGTCACAGGACAGTGGCTGCTCATGGGTGGCTGCTCCTCACGCAGTTTCGGGGCAGCTGTTCCTTGGGCAGTTGCAGGCAGCAGCTGCCCACAGGGAGGCTGCTCCTCAGGTGGTTGCGGGCGGCAGCTGCTTCTCAAGGAGTTGCGGGCAGTGGCTACTCCTCTGGCGGTTGCTGGTGGCAGCTGCTTGCGTGGTTGCTGGAGTGGTCATGGTTCCCAGGGCTGCTGTGTAAGGCTCAGCTGTTTGCATGCATAATCATGGTTCTTGGGGCTAAAGCTTCTGACTAGCGGGAGGGGAGTGCCCTCCCGAACTCACAGAAGCCCTCAGCTGGGGTGGCTGGAGTCCCGGTGTCCGTGGATCAGCAGCCGAGGCAGCAGGTCTCTGGCTGAGTGTCTTTAGGATCCCGGGTGGTATCTGGGAGCACCATACATGGAGGTGAGGCTGGGCTCCCAGTCACAGAAGCTCTCTCCTTTAAGATGGCACAGCCTCTGTGGCAGAGCCAGCACTCCAGAGAGATTATAGCAGTAGCAGAGGCTGTCTGGTTATGCAAGCCTGGTCCACCAGCCACCAAGGTTCCTGTGAGATTTAGTTGTCCCTCACTCAGACACACACACACACCATAAGTCCACACACTCCCCTTTCGCTCCCTCATTTACTCGCATTCTCTCCCTTATTGCCATCCCCTCAGCCACCATCTTGTAATTCCAGAGTAAGGCCTTCTTGATACAGCCATAGTCAACTACCCTGAACTGTAACTCAAAAGCATATTTCAATTTTACTTAAAAGGTGTATTTTTTAATGTGCATTCCCCCAAAATAACCTTAACTAAAAATCAAATTTTAGTTTAGAGCTTTCTCTAGACCAATGTCTCTTTCTTCATTCCTGTATACCAATAGAATTGTGCATTTTATTTTAACCTCAACCTGCCTGTGTTTAAAATTTTAAGCTAAGGTTAAGAGCTTTCTCTGCTAGCATTCCTACCTGGACATCTTATTTCCAAATAACTCTTTCCTGGAGAACATTTTACTGGCCCCACAGCTCAACCCTACTATATATGTCAATTTATCTGTATTCCCTTAGTTGAAAAAAATATCAGAATGATTTAAGAGCTAAAGTTTGTTTTAGCTTTTTAATTTTATAAGACATTTCCATGTTATTTTGATCAGCATGATTTCTGGAGCTGCCCTTTCTCTCTGCTCCAATCCCATAGCTCTTATCGCTGGGTGGGGGAGAAGAGCCTCCTGTGAAGATTAAGAGGCATTAGGGTGGCTACCCCTGGCCTTCTCCTGCTGGCCCTGTGTCTGCCTTGGTAAGTCTCAGTGGAAAAAGAAGGAGATGCCTTTAGGGAAGGAGATGCCTCCCCTGGACATTTTTGGAGTGGCTCCTTGATCTTGCCCCCGATGTTTCACTGACCTCGTTTCCTTCTCTCCTCTGTTCATTCCTCTCCAACAATGTCAGTCCTCAAACATGCTGAGTACTCTCCCATCTCAGCATCTTTGCACTTAGAATCCCCTCTGCATGCAATCCTCTTTCCCTACATATCTGCATGGCTCACTCTTCAACTGCTCAAATGGCCCCCCTCAGACAGGTCATTGCTGACCACCATATATAAAATTCTTACTCCACTGTCAGCTTGCTCTTAATCCTCTTACTCTGCTCTATTTTTCTTTTCTTTTTTTTTTTTAAAAAATATAATTGTTATTGATTTTTTTTAAGGAGAGAGAGAAATATCGATATGAGAGTGTAAGATCAATGGTTACCTCCCGCACACCTCTACCAGGGATTGAGCTCACAACCCAGGCATATGCCCTGACCAGGAATCAAACTGGCAATCTTTTGGTGCATAGGATGATGCCAAACCAACTGAGTCATAAGGGCCAGGGCTGCTCTGTTTTTCTTCATAGCACTTGGCATCACCTGACATAAATATATATTTTTTCATCTCTCCACCACTTATGAAAAGGTAAACTCTGTAAGAAACAGGACTATGCTGCATTCCTACCATATCACCAGAACCTAGAACAGAGCTGGGCATGTAGTAGGTACTCACTGTTTAATGAATGAGTGAGTGAATGGAGATGACCTCATACATCTCTGTAAGTCAGAACTGGGAAGCCTCCTACAAGAACTTCTCATAAAGAAATATAGACTGTAAGAGTTTTAACCAAGATCTGAGAAGAGTAATTCTAAAGACTGAGTAGTGGCTATCTTTAGGCCCCAAACCCATTGGACACATGTCTGAACTTTGACAAACAGTAAGATTGTAAATAAAACCAGAAAGATCCATTTCCCTGAACTATAGAATATAGGTGCTGAAATAACACTGCCCTGGGGCTGTTGAATAGAGATAATTGTTTCTCTGATTTTGCCATGTGTTAGTTTCCTGTTTCTGTATAACACATTTCTAAAACTTAGCAGCTTAAAACAGCTATTCATTATCTCATAGTTCTCTAGGTCAGAAGTCCAGGCAGGCTTGGCTGGGTTCTCTGCTTAGGATCTCACAAGTCTGAAGTCGGTGTGATTCAGATGGGAGCCGCCGACTAATCAAATGTGAGTTATTACTGATCAGGTGACTGTGTTTGTGCGCATAGGGTAGAGAGGACTGCAAAACGTACTGGGGTCAGAGCAAATGTTACTAACTTAATCTGATGAGGTCTTGAAGATCTGATATATGACCTTCTATGCAGTGCTTCTCAACCTTGGCTGCACATTAGAATCACCTGGGAATCTTTTTAAAATCCTGATTTCTGGGCCTCATCCTCCAGAAATTCTGTTTCTTTGTTATCGGGTGGGGCCACAACATTAGTAACAAAGAAACAATTTCCGGAGGGTAAGGCGCAGAAATCAGGATTTTAAAAAGATTCCCAGGTGATTCTAATGTGCAGCCAAGGTTGAGAACGACTGGAACCTTCTCCTTTCAGTTTCAAGATTGAACCTAGCAAGCAGCTAGCCAGAATTCACCTGTAGCATGTGAAGTTTAAAAGCCCATGACTTCTCTTAAGCACTCTTCCAGAGATAAGAAACATATGGCATGCTTGCTGTGACTCACCACTCCCATGTCCCGCCATTGGCTGACCACGCAGACCTTCCCTCTGTGACCTGTGTAGCCTCAGAATCATCAAGACTGTGCTCCCGGCTGCCACTGTCAATTAAACAGAGTTGAAGTCCAGGGCAGAACTCATCTCCTGTCTGGACTACACTATACCTCAAATTTCAGGAATCCCAGAAACAGCAAGATTTCCACCTATTTCTTATTTTAGCTGCAAAATTACATATTGTAAATGTTAGGGGAACACCTTGACTTCCTCTATTGTGTACCATTAGCTGAATCTGACTAGCGAAAGGGAAGTGCAGAGAAGTGAAATCTTTTATACATTTTTTTGGGCTATTACTTAAACTTATATGAATTCTGGGATTCTCCTCTTGCAGAATTTCTCTTTTCTAAAGAGTGTAAAAGGAATTAAAATGATTAAATAGAAGGAATATAGACTAACATGTACACAGTAAAGCCATTTGGGCTGTTTAACCTTCTTAAAGGAAACTGAAAATATTAAGATGTATTCTGTTCCCACAGAGAGGCAAGACAGCCTTAGGAGAGTCATTGGGAAGCTCAAGCTTATAGGAAGTTACTGGAAGCTATGACATCTGTTTTCCTGAGAGGTAGAGGGGTCTCCTGAATGGTGTGGCAGCTCTGTTTGGATCTGGGAAGGTAGAGAAGGGGCTGCTGGAGCCCTGTGTAGTTCTGTGGTTTGAACCTGGATGATTAATGAACCCAATGATCTAACCCCTGCCTATTCATCATTTCTCATGATCTGGATGGGAGTCTTGGGGTTGCAATTCTTTCTGTGTGGCTGTTCTTTCTCCCTGGTTTACTCTTTCCTAACTCTGTCTAGCTAACTCCTATCCAGTCCTCAGATATCAAATTAAGTGTCATGCCCAGCAGTCCTGACCAGATGCCCCAGTTACACACCTGCCCAGAGCCCCATACTTGGGCTCAGTTACACTACTAAGTAATTCATTGCATAGTTCTTTGTTTAATAGATTGAAAGTTCCTTGAGGACAGGGTTGAACTCTTTCTTCCTCACTCCTTTCTCCGCAAAGCCTGGCTCAGTATTTGAAACTCAGGCAAGAGCTCAGTAAATATGTGTTGAATGAATGATGGAAAGAATCAAGAGTTAGGACAAGACCTTGGGAGAGCTTGCTATGATAAAAAGATGCCATTGGTGGGCTTTATTTTTAGTATACCTTTTCCCTCTTGTAGCATCTCTCTTTTTGCAACAAACATCCACATATTCTGGGCTCATGTGCTTAAGACTTAGCTCTCAGTTGTCCGTTAGGTATTTCCTTATTGTCAGGAACTAAGCTGACAATGACCAAGGTTATTGTAAACTATTTTTGGAGAATCTTAAACAAGATATTTCAAAGTTCAGCTGCTTGGAAGTTTCTAAATTGGTAACCAAGATGTTGATCTAGTACAGTGATGGCAAACCTATGACACGCGTGTCAGAGGTGATACACGAACTCATTTTTTTGGTTGATTTTTCTTTGTTAAATCCATTTAAATATATAAAATAAATATCAAAAATATAAGTCTTTGTTTTACTATGGTTGCAAATATCAAAAAATTTCTATATGTGCCACGGCACCAGAGTTAAGTTAGGGTTTTTCAAAATGCTGAGACACTGAGCTCAAAAGGTTCGCCATCACTGATCTAGGACATGTCATATGCAATAAGACGGTTCTCCCTGGACTGCTAGGAATCTCCAAAATCAGGCCACATGGCAGCTGGGGATGGGTGGGAGGGAATTTTTTTGTGGTGGTGGTAGTGGAGTGGGGTAGATCAAGTAAGGAAAGGAAGGGTCTTGAAGCTGCTCCTCTAAGTCAATATGGAGAGATAATGATGAACCTCCCTAAATTCCTCATTAGGCATGAACCCTGGGGGCTCGTTAGTACACCTCCTGCAGAGTTTCAAACTAAAGGTTAATGATTACAGAAAACAGTGCCTGTCCTTTCTAATCCACATAAAAATCATCTCAAAGGCTTTCAAAGTAATTCAGTTGTTTCCAGATCCTGTTTCCAGATTCCCTGAAGCCATGGGGCATGAGGACCCAACCTTATCTTTCCTAGACATTCTTTCCTTTTGTTGTAAGACTGTGTATTATTAAAATGTATGGACTATAATTGAAACTTTTGACTTTTCTGCCTATAGAAGCACCACTGCCTTTGGTCGGAGCACTCTTTCAAGGCTTCTGGGTTATAGTCCTCAGTAAGGCCCAAAGAAAACCCTTAAATTTTCAGGGATTCAATTTTTCTTTTTGTTGACAATTGTGATAGTTGAAAATGCCTGCCAAGACATCTAGCATTTTAATTAAGCATCCAGAAACTCAATATGTGCCTTACAGTCAAAGGCTCTACTTGGTTGGCTGATTGGTGGATTGGTGGGTGGCTGGTAGGTAAATTGGCTGTTTCTTTACTTCTGGTCAAGGTTGGACTTTCTAATTCACTAGCAAAGTCATGATGCCTCCTTTACCTTGTTTGAAATGGGTCTTTCTGTTCAGCACCAGGCCTTGGTGCTCCCACAGGCAGCAGTCCACTTAGGACACGAAGGTGGCCACTCTTAGTCCCCTTATCTGCTCTGTTTTGTGCATCACAAGTCAGTCCTTAAGACAAGTATGTTCATTTCAACTGAATTGATTTTATTAGAGTTGTCACCATCACTGGCCTCTCCATCACTACTGAGCATTGATTTGCCATGAAGAAATAGTTCTAAAACATCTGGCTTCCTTTCTTTTCCTCCCTCCCTCCCTCCCTCCCTCCCTCCCTCTCTCCCTCCCTCCCTCCCTATTTTCCTTCCTTCCTTCCTTCCTTCCTTCCTTCCTTCCTTCCTTCCTTCCAACTTCCTACTTTTCTTTCTTCCAAGTTTCCTTTTTGCCTTTCTTTGTCTCCTTTCTTCAACCTTCCCTCCCAGTCTCATTCTCTGTCTTTTTCTGTTTCACTCTGCATGGTCCTTTTTTTGTTTCTCTTTTCTTCCTTCTCTGTGCCATGTAAGGGTTTGTAAGGTGTTAACTGCACAAGGACACCTTGCCAAGAGGAGAAATGAGGGCGGAAAGCCAGCCTACACTGTGCTTGCTGAAGCATAAATGCTGGCATGGGGTTTTGTTGGCCCAGAGGAGTCATCTTTTCCTAATTTACACAAAAGCATTTTTGGAGCTAACAGTGACTTTCCCTGCCCTAGACTATTCCCAGGGGAAGCAGCTCTTTTGCATTTTTCTCTTGACCCAGGCTTCCTCTGAATCTTAATAGAAACCTCCATTGCCCTCCTTCTCCCACCTGCTGACCAATCCTGGGCAGGTTGCAATTGCATTTATATCAGAAATGTAGAATCAAAGTGTTTCTGCAATATTCTAGTGCTTTCATCTTTTGTTTGCTGATCTTTCAATTTTGCTGAGACTCTTCTGAGTAGAAAGAGCTAACCTTTCAATCACTTGCCTTAGATGTTTAACTCTAATTTTCTCTTCTCAGTTGTCTATATAACTAAGCCCTCCTAAGCTCTTGTTGATCCACTGGCAATGATGGTGCTTATTTGACAGTGGTGTTTGTTCCATAATCTCTGACTGAAAATACTGAGGATGCTTCTAATAGCTGTTGGACTATCAGAGAACTGTGGACTTGGAAGTTCAAGTTCTTGAAATGCTCTTGAGCTTAAGGTTCATTTCTAAATTTCCTTTGTATCAGTGGTGCTTAGCACATTGCTTGGCACAGAATAGGCATTTATCAAAACTGTTGAGTGTCTGAGTGAAGACGTGCCTAAATAAATCCTCTTCTAACTGTGGGCTTCCTAGGAGACTCATCCTGGTGCTAAAAGTAGCCATTATAAATCCACATCAAGGGCTGGTGTCCTGACCCTCACATCCAGCTGTCCCAGGGTATAGTGAGATGACACCTGTGTTAAGTGCTTGTGAGATACAAGAAACAGGTGCATGCTCAAGTTAAGCCAGTTTAAAAAACTTAAAGTATGCAGGAAAAGCCAGGGAGATTGGAAATCAGCTCAACAGCCATAGAGCAAGGCCTTATGCCAGGTCACTCAGGAGAGAAAGAGAGATTGTTCCTTGATTTACTGTACTACCCTTGTGATGACAGCGATTTCAGTCAGTCTATGTTGTTCCTATTGACTAACATTTTTGCTTTTTAAATCCTCATCCAAAGATATGTTTTTAATAGATTTTTAGAGAGAGGGGGAGGGAGAGGGGAGAGGGAGAGAGAGAGAGAGAGAGAGAGAGAGAGAGAGAGAAAATCATGATGTGAGAGAAACATCTATCAGTTGCCTCCCATACATGTCCCAGTGGGGAATGGAACCTGCAATCTAAGCATGTACCCTTACGGAGAATCAAACCCACAAACTTTTTTATTTATAAGATGACCAGGGACCATTGACTGACTCTTTGCTGTCCTCCAACCTTACAGTTTCAGGTTAGTGTCTGGTCTTAGAGTTCCTCCTTTCTATGACTCTTGCTCTAGTCCCATATCCAGCTTTTAGAGAGGGCTGGCAGGCAACGTTCAGCAGAGGCCCCACTGCAACATGCCGAGTCCGTGTACCAGCCTGCCTCAGGGATAGTGCCCTTTAAATAGTGAGCTCCTCAGACAGGGGTTGTGGGAGGCAAATATTCGAGACTTCCCAGATATGGTCAGAGAGCATGGCCCACATGCCTCCTGAGGACTGCTGCTTTCTCCTGAGTGTCAAACCAGAATGTTTTTATGGTTACAGTCATATCCCATTCAGTACTCACCCATTTAGTGCAGCTTGTCCCAGGAATACTTTTTTATTTTTATTTTTATGGATTTCAGAGAGGAAGGGAGAGACAGATAGAAACATCAATGATGAGAGAGAATCATTGATTGGCTGCCTCCTGCATGCCCCCCACTGGGGACCCCATCTGAAACCAGGGCATGTGCCCTGATGAGGAATTGAACTGTGATCTCCTGGTTCAAAAGTTGATGTTCAACCACTGAGCCATGCCAGCCAGGCAGGAATACTTTTATATTACATGTTCAAATCCAGTATGGTACTAAACTTTGCAGTAAAAGGACAGTGAAAAGACGATGGAACAGGCCAAACAGTTAGGGAGCACATTGAAGCGCCCGATCACTGGGCACGTGAAGGTCATAGAGACCTACTTTCCCTTGGTTCACAATCACTTTTACTTGCCTGTGAGTTCTCTTTATGTCACTGAGTCACAATAGCTGCCAAAAGGTGCTAGAGGTTCCTCAAAAGTGTCCAGGAAATGTACAACACTGGTGTGTTTTACTGAAGTTTGAGTCTCTTTCAAGAAAATGGTTCAGAAAACAGAATTAGGGCATTAGGCAGAATCCATTGACATTATGAAAGAAGGGAATCATAAAACTCACTGCAGCCTGAGAAGACTAACTATAGTTTGTATGTGATTAGCAGAAATGATGGTTGGAACTTGTGAAACTTCAGGGGATTAATGAGAACTGTCACCATTTCTTTTTTTTTTTTCAATTGAAGCTTACATTCAATGTTATTATGTATTAGTTTCAGGTGTACAGAACATTGGTTAGACAATCATGTACTTTACAGAGTGGTCCCCCCAATATTTTAAGTACCCATATGGCCCCATTTATATACATAGTTATTATGATATTATTGACTGTACTAGAGGCCTGGTGCACAAAAATTTGTGCACTCAGGGGGGAGGGAGGGTCCCTTAGCCCGGCCTGTGCCCTCCTGCAGTCTGGGATTCCTCAGGGGATGACCACCTGCTGGCTTAGGCCCGCTCCCCGGGGGATTGGGCCTAAGATGACAATCAGACATCCCTCTGGCAGCCCGACAGCCCTTGGGGGATGTCCACTTGCCAGTGGGGAGTAGGCCTAAACTGCAGTCGGACATCCTTAGCGCTGCTGAGGAGGCAGGAGAGGCTCCCACCACCACCCCTGTACTGGCAGCCATCAGCCTGGCTTGTGGATGAGCAGAGTTCCTTCCATGTGAGAGCACCCTGACCACCAGAGGGAAGCTTCTGCATTGAGCGTCTGCCCCCTAGTGGTCAGTGTGTGTCATAGTGACCAGTCATTCCCAGTCATTCTGCTGTTAGGGTGGGTTTGCATATTACCCTTTTACTATATAGGATAGAGGCCTTGTGCACAGGTGGGGGCTGGCCGGTTTGCCCTGAAGTGTGTCCTGGATCAGGGTGGGGGTCCCGCTTGGGTGCCTGGCCAGCCTGGATGAGGGGATGATGGCTGTTTGCAGCTGGTCACACCGCCTTCAGGGTGAGGGTCCCCACTGGGGTGCCTGGCCAGTCTGGGTGAGGGGCTGAGGGCCATTTTCAAGCTGGTGGGTGACTGAAGCTCCCAACCTCTCCTTTTTTTCTTTTCTTTTCTTTTTTTTATTCTGGGATTTATTTACCTTCTATGGTTGTCACTGGAACTGAGAGCCGGCTTTAGCTCTGAGGCTTGGCTCCAGCTCTGAGACCTTGGCTGCTAAAAGCAGAGATCTGGGTTTGTTTGGCTTCTATAATTGAAACACTGCTGCAGCTCCAGCTCTGAGGCCCAGCTGGCTGAAAGCAGGTTTCTGGGGTTTGTTTAGCTTCTATAATTGCAACATTGTTTCTTAGAGGGCAGCTCAGAGGCCGGCAGCAGCAGGCGGGGAACCTTGGCTTCCTCCATCACTGGAGCAAGCAAGCCTCCTGTTCGCTTCAGCTGCCTGGCTGCTGGCCGCCATCTTGGTTGGCAGTTAATTTGCATATCGCCCTAATTAGCCAATGGGAAGCGTGTCGGAGGTACGGTTAATTACCATGTTTTTCTATTATTAGATAGGGTTCCCTATAATGCAATTTAAATCTCTGTGACTATTCTATAATTTCTATTTTGTATTTATTAATCCTTCCACCTTTCTCACGCAGCCCTCCAAATCCCCTCCACTTTGGCAACCATCAGTTTGTTCTCTGTATCTATGAATCTGTTTCTATTTTATTTTGTTCTTTAGATTATACATATAAGTGAAATCATGTGATATTTGTCTCTCTCTGTTTGACTTATTTTAACATAGTACCTCTAGGTCCATCTATGTTTTTGTAAAAAGGTAAGATTTCCTTCTTCTTTACAGAGCATTCCACTGTATATATGTACCACACCTTTTTTATCTACTCATTTATTGATGGATACTTGGTTTGCTTCCATATCTTGGCTATTGTAAATCATGCTGCAGTGAACACGGGATGTATATATGCTTTCAAACTGGTGTTTTGGTTTCATCAGATATATTTCCAGAAGTAAAATCGCTGGCTCATAAGGCAATTTCATTTTTAATTTTTTGAGGAATCTCCACACTTTTTTCCACTGAGCCAAGCCAGCCATAGTTGCTGCACCAATCTGCATTCCCATCAACAGGGCACAAGAGTTCCCTTTTCTCCACATCCTCACCAGCACTTTTTATTTGTTGATTTATTGATCATAGCCATTCTGATAGGTATAAGGTGGTATCTTATTTTGGTTTTGACTTCCATTTCTCTGATAATTACTGATGCTGACCAACTTTTTAGATATTTATTGACTATTTGTATGTCTTCTTTGGAGAAGTATCTACTTATGTCTTCTGCTCACTTTTTCATTGGGTTGTTTGTTTTTCTGGTGTTGAGATGTCTGAGTTCTTTATAAATTTTGGGTATTAACCCCTTATTGGATGTATCATTGCCAAATAACTTCTCCCATCCAGTAAGTTGTCTTTTGCTTTTGTTGATTGTTCCTTTGCTGTGCAAAATTTTTTAATTTGATGTAGTCCCATTTGTTTATTACTTTTTGTTTGTTTACCCAGCCACCATCTCTTTAAATTTTGCTATAATGATTCAGTTGGTGCTCTCATTTTGGGAAATGCATTACCCAAAACCACCCCCAACCACCCCCTATGCTATTTTCCAAGAAATGAACACAAAACAATAACCAGGAGAAGAGCCCAGATCTTTCTCCCATCCTCACACAGCTGTCACTTAGTGGCTGGCATCTTCTCTGTTCTGTGAGAAATAAATGCTGCTGCATCTCTTCTCTTGTTCCACAGTGAGTGTCACGGCGAGTCCAGGTTGTTCCACTTGGGGCCTTGGCAGGTTGCTCAGGCTTTCTGCCAGGGATTAGGTTGTGGGGAATTGAGGAGAGGCTGCTCAGGTCATTGTTCTTGTCCCCTTTGATCTCTTCCTTTAAGCAGCAGTTTCAGTCACTGACGCTATCAATCTAGCACATTTCGTAAACAGTAAATTCGTTTTAAAAACCTGCTGCTGAGCAGCCATCTGTCTCCATTTTTGTCAATCTGCTATTATAACAGTGCAACTGTGCCATGAGGTCGTCTTTCACGGAAGGTTCCTTGTTCTGAAGGCGGACATGTTAAATGTGGAGACAAGAGCTATGGGCCAACTGACAACATTTCCGCCCACTAGCCTTTCATCACTGGAGCTTGGAATTTAAATCTTGTTTTTGACCTAAGGTGATATCAATGGTTTCTATATGTTGCTATGCTTGATTTATATACTTTAAGATTACAGAATGTCCCAACACCCTGATTTATTATTTATTAGGTGGGAATAAGGAAGACAAATGTTAGTACCATTTGAGTACTGCTGGTAGGTAAACTAAGGCACAGAATGCCCCCAGTCAGATAGCAAAGGAGGAGAAATGGAAATGTGTCTCAGAGCTATGATCTCTCTCTTGAACAACTGAGTCATCTTTCTTTATCTTTTTTTTTTTTTTGGTACCATTTAAGCAATTCACAGAACTGCTATATGTGGACATTTTGCTCTCCAGAGGCCAGTCTGAACATAAGCGAGAGAACTGGAATTGGCTCTGAGCTGAATTGTAAGAAGAAGCTGACACCTGCATCCCAAGCCAGTTTTTAATACTTTACATCCTACAATGTATTCTCCTTGCAGCACTTATGACCTCTTTCCACTAATCATTTCTATTAGGGGAAAACATTTTTTAAAACCCTCAACAACATAAAATCCATGAAACCACCCAAGGATGCAGACAGCACCAGGAGGGATTGTGGGCACTTGAAACCCTTCTTGCAAAGGCGGCTTGTTAACTTATGCTCAGTTCCCACATGCTTGTCTCTAGATGTAACCATTTACAAGAGCTTGGAGTGCATTTTACTGTATTTACCATCAATGATTACCTTTAAAAGCTATTTTGGATGAAAGAAGAAGAATTTAGGTGGGTAGCAGGTTTTCAGAGCTCTTGAAAATTCCATTATTTCCATGACTGTGGCACATCTTATCTGTTTACATGGAGACTTACCTAAAACAAGTCAAATCTAATCTGTAAGCATGGATTTTAAGGAAGAAGCCAACCTGTTGTGTTCATTCCTGCAGCATCCTGGGCTGTTACTGTCTCAATCGGTCCCCTCCACCTTCCTCTGACACATTCCCTCTAGACTCTGTGTTAACCCTCTTTGTAGCTTTCTCATTGCTTTGTTCTTGTTTTGAACACAGTGCCTCCTTCCTGCTGGAATTGAAAGGGCCACCTTTCCTGTGAACAATCAGTGGATGTCAAGAATAATACTTTTGATTGCCTTATTCTCATTCCTTGGAGTGGTGGTTAAATTTAAGTGTTAACTTGGATAGGTTATGACACCCAGTTGTTTGGTCAAGCACTAGTCTAGATATATCTGTGAAGGTATTTTTTTAGATGTGACTAACATTTAAGTCGGTAGACAGGTTTCATCCAATCTGTTGAACACTTTAAGACAAAGAGAGTTTTCCCAAAGAAGAAGCAATTTGCCTCAAGATAGCAACATAAAAATTCTGCCTCAGTTTCCAGGCTCTTGGACTGCCCTGCGGTTTTTACATTCAAGACTGCAACATCAACCTGAATTTCCAGAATCTTGAGCTGCCCTATGAATTTTGGGTTTGCCAGCTTCCATAATTGCATGAACCATACCTTAAAATAAATACATGATGAGGCAAAAGTAGACTTACAGTTGTTTGTATGGAAAATAATATAATAATTAATAAATAATAATACAAGAATTAAATCTGTTTCACATACTCACAATTGTTTTACCCCACCCTGAATCTCTAACTCTATCTCTGTCTCTGTCTTTCTCTTTCTCTCTGTCTCTGACACTGTCTCTCTCTCAACCTCTTTCTCCATATCTATCTATCTATCTATCTATCTACCTACCTACCTACCTGCCTACCTAGACACTTCCTATCTATTGGTTCTGTTTCTCTGAAGAACTCTGACTAATACACTTAGTTAATACCAAACTTATTTCTTTCTTTCCAAAGGACCATCAGGTGATTAAAGCATTTCAGAGTTTGTCCAGTTCGGCCTCTGACTAGCTGTGTGATATTTGTCAAATTACTAATATCCCTGTCTCTGTTACTCAGCATTTATATAGGAATAAAGAGCCTTTCTCTGTTACCCAGTGAGAGGTCCATATGGCATTGTTTTGGGTTCCCATTGTAACTTAAAAGGAAACTTTTTAAAAATAATTCTTTATTGTTGAAAATATGACTTATGTTCCCCTTTCTCTCCATTGACCACCTTCAGCCCACCCTTGCCCCCCACCCCAGGTCTTCAGCACCCTATTGTCTATGTCCGTGAGTTATGCATATATGCATACAAGGTCTTTGGTTGATTACCTCCCACCCACCCATTCTCCCCCGCCCCCCGCCCCCCACCCCTTCCCTCTGATTCCTCAATCTGTTCGATGCTTCCATGTCTCTGGATCCACTCCGCTCATCAGTTTATTTTGTTACTTAGATTCCACATATGAATGAGTTCATGACTGGCTTATTTCACTTAACATGATACTGTCCAGGTCCCTCCATGCTGTCTCAAAGGGTATGAGATTCTTCTTTTTTACTGCTGCATAGTATTCCATGGTATAAATGTACCACAGCTTTTTTTTATTATTATTATTAGTTAAGGTATTACAAATGTGTCCTCATCCCCCCCATTAACCCCCAACCTCCCCCACACACACACTCATGCTCCCATCCCCCTGTTGTCCATGTCCATTGGTATGGCTTATATACATGTATACAAGTCCTTCGGTTGATCTCTTCCCCTTACCCCCACCCTCCCCTACTTTCCTTCTGGGGATTGATAGCCTGATTGCTGTTTCTCAGTCTTTGAGTCTGTCCCTTTTCATCAGTCTATGTTGTTCTCTATAATCCACAAATGAGAGAGATCATGTGGTATTTATCTTTCTCTGACTGGCTTATTTCACTTAGCATAATGCTCTCCAGTTCCATCCATGCTGTTGCAAAAGGCAAGAGTTCCTTTTTTTTTACCGCAGCATAGTATTCCATTGTGTATATGTACCACAGTTTTCTAATCCACTCATCTGCTGATGGGCACTTAGGCTGTTTCCAAATCTTAGCTATGGTGAATTGTGCTGCTATGAACATAGGGGTGCATATATCCTTTCTGATTGGCGTTTCTGGTTTCTTGGGATATATTCCTAGTAGTGGGATCACTGGGTCAAATGGGAGTTCCATTTTTAGTCTTCTGAGGTAGCTCCATACTGTTCTCCACAGTGGCTGCACCAGTCTGCATTCCCACCAGCAGTGCAGAAGGGTTCCTTTTTCTCCACATCCTCTCCAACACTTGTTGTTTGTTGATTTGTTGATGATAGCCATTCTGACAGGTGTGAGATGATAACGCATTGTCGTTTTGATTTGCATCTCTCGTATAATTAGTGACTTTGAGCAGGTTTTCATATGTCTTTCGGCCTTCTGTATGTCCTCTTTCGAAAAGTGTCTATCTAGGTCTGTTGCCCATTTTTTTATTGGATTGTTTATCTTCCTTTTGTTAAGTTTCATGAGATCCCTGTAAATGTTGGAAATTAAACCCTTATCGGTGGTATCATTGGCAAATATGTTCTCCCATGTAGTGGGTCTTCTTGTTGTTTTGTTGATGGTTTCCTTTGCTGTGCAAAAGCTTTTTATTTTGATGTAGTCCCATTTGTTTATTTTCTCTTTAGTTTCCATTGCCCTAGGAGCATTATCAGAGAAGAAATTTCTTCGGCATATGTTTGCGATTTCGCTGCCTGTGGATTCCTCTAGTATTTTTATGGTTTCCCGTCTTACGTTTAAGTCTTTTATCCATTTTGAGTTTATTTTTGTGTATGGTGTGAGTTGGTGATCTAGTTTCATCCTTTTGCATGTATCTGTCCAATTTTCCCAACACCATTTATTGAAAAGACTGTCTTGACTCCATTGTATGCTCTTGCCTCCTTTGTCGAATATTAATTGGGCATATTGGTTTGGGTTGATTTCTGGGGTCTCTATTCTATTCCATTGATCTATATGTCTGTTCTTGTGCCAGTACCAAGCTGTTTTAAGAACAGTGACTTTGTAATACAGTTTGATATCTGGTATTGAGATCCCACCTACTTTGTTCTTTCTGAGGATTGTTGCAGCTATTCGGGGTCTTTTTTTATTCCAGATGAATTTTTGGAACGTTCGTTCTAGATCTGTGAAATATGCTGTTGGTAATTTAATGGGGATCGCATTGAATCTATAAATTGCTTTGGGTAGTATGGACATTTTGATGATGTTGATTCTACCAATCCATGAACACGGTATATTCTTCCATCTGTTTATGTCTTCCTCTATCTCTTTTTTCAGTGTCCTGTAGTTTTCAGCATATAAGTCTTTTACCTCCTTAGTTAAGTTTATTCCTAGGTATTTTAATTTTTTTGGTGCAATGGTAAATGGGATTGCTTCTGTAGTTTCACTTTCTGTAAGTTCACTATTGGTGTAAAGAAATGCCATGGATTTCTTAGCATTAATTTTGTATCCTGCTACATTGCCGAATTCATTTATTAAGTCTAATAATTTTTTGATGGAGTCTTTAGGGTTCTGTATGTACAGTATCATGTCATCTGCAAATAAGGACAGTTTTACTTCTTCTTTTCCAATCTGGATGCCTTTTATTTCTTCTTCGTGTCTGATCGCAATGGCTAGTACTTCCAGTACTATGTTGAACAGGAGTGGTGAGAGGGGGCATCCCTGTCTTGTTCCTGTTTTTAGGGGGAATGGTTTTAGTTTTTGCCCATTGATTATGATGTTGGCTGTGGGTTTGTCATATATGGCTTTTATTATGTTGAGGTATGATCCCTCAATTCCTATCTTGCTGAGAGTTTTTATCAAGAAAGGGTGTTGGATTTTGTCAAATGCTTTTTCCGCATCAATTGATATGACTATGTGGTTTTCTCTATCAATTTGTTTATGTGATGTATCACATTTATTGATTTGCGGATATTGTACCATCCTTGCATCCCTGGGATAAATCCTACTTGGTCATGGTGTATGATCTTTTTGATGTACTGCTGGATCCGATTTGCTAGGATTTTGTTGAGGATTTTGGCATCTATGTTCATGAGGGATATTGGCCTGTAATTCTCTTTCATTGTATTGTCTTTACCTGGTTTTGGGATTAGGGTGATGTTGGCTTCATAGAATGAGCTGGGAAGTGCTCCTTCCTCTTAGATCTTTTTACATAGTCTGAGGAGGATAGGTTTTAGGTCTTCCTTGAATGTTTGGTAAAACTCCCCTGTGAAGCCATCTGGCCCCGGGCTTTTGTTTGCTGGAAGCTTTTTGATTACTGCTTCGATTTAATCCATAGTTATTGGCCTATTGAGATTTTTAGATTCTTCCTGGTTAAGTTTTGGAAGGTTGTATTTATCTAGGAATATGTCCATTTCCTCCAGGTTGTCTAGTGTGTTGGAGTAGAGTTGTTCATAGTATTTTCTAACAATCCTTTGTATTTCTATGGGGTCTATTGTTATTTCTCCTCTTTCATTCCTGATTTTGTTTATTTGGGTCCTCTCTCTTTGTTTCTTGGTGAGCCTGGCTAGAGGTGTATCAATCTTGTTTATCCTTTCAAAGAACCAGCTCTTGGTTTTGTTGATCTTTTGTATTGTTTTTTTGGTCTCTATGTCGTTTATCTCCGCTCTGATCTTTGTTATTTCCTTCCTTCTGCTTACAGTGGGCTTTTTTTGTTGCTCTCTTTCTAATTCTTCGAGTTGTAGAGTTAGGTCATTTATTCTCATTGTTTCTTCTTTCTTGCAGTAGGCTTGTAGAGCTATGAACTTCCCTCTCAAGACTGCTTTTGCTGTGTCCCATAGGTTTTGGATTGTTGTGTTTTCATTGTCATTTGTTGCCATGATGTTTTTTATTTCTTCTTTGATCTCACTGGTGACCCAGTCGTTGTTTAATAGCATGCTATTTAGTCTCCATGTGTTTGATTTATTTGGATTGTTTTTGTTGTAGTTGATTTCCAGTTTTATGCCTTTGTGGTCTGAGAAGATACTTGATATGATTTCAATTTTCTTGAATTTGAAGAGACTTTGTCTGTGACCCAATATATGGTCTATCTTTGAAGATGACAAATGTGCACCCGAGGAGAATGTATATTCTGTGACTTTGGGGTGAAATGTTCTGAAGATGTCAATTAATTCCATCTGATCTAGTGAGTCATTTAGGATTGATGTTTCTTTGCTGAGTTTCTGTTTAGAGGATTTGTCCAGTGGAGATAATGGGGTGTTAAGATCCCCTACTATGATTGTATTGCTGTCAATCTCTCCCTTGATCTTCTCCAGAAGATTTCTTACGTATTTGGGTGCTCCTATATTGGGTGCATATATATTTACCAGAGTTATTTCTTCTTGTTGGACTGCTACCTTTAGTATTATGAAGTGGCCTTCTTGATCTCTTTTTATGTCCTTCACTTTGAGATCTAATTTGTCAGATATAAGTATTGCTACCCCGGCTTTTTTTTCACTTCCATTGGCCTGAAAAACCTTTTTCCATCCCTTCACCATCAGTCTGTGTGCGTCTTTTTTTGTGAGGTGGGTTTCCTGTAGACAGCAGATATATGGGTCATGTTTTCTTATCCACTCATTTACCCTATGCCTTTTGACTGGGGAATTTAATCCATTTACATTTAAAGTTATTATTGATAGAAACTTGTTAGTCGCCATTTTTGTTCTTTACCGCTGCGTTCCTTCTTTGTTTCCTGTTTTTTCTATTTACAGCAGACCCTTTAGCATTTCTTGCATTGCTGGTTTGGTTGTAATAAACTCCCGTAGACCGTTTTTGTCTGTGAAGCTCCTGATTTGACCCTCAATTTTGATTGATAGCCTCGCTGGGTATAGTATTCTTGGATTCAGACCCTTCCTTTGCATGACTTTGTATATTTCATTCCATTCCCTTCTTGCCTGATGTGTTTCTGTTGAGAAATCGGTCGCTAGTCTGATGGGGGATCCTTTGTAGGTAACTTTCTGTCTCTCTCTGGCTGCTTTTAAGATTCTTGCTTTGTCGTTGGTGTTTGCCAATTTAATTATTATGTGCCTTGGTGTCGGTCTTTTCGGGTTCATTTTGTTTGGGACTCTGTGAGCTTCTTGGATTTGTGTGAGTTTTTTCCTCCCTATATCAGGGAAATTTTCTGTTACTATTTTTTCAAACAGGTTTTCTATTCCTTGCTCAGTTTCCTCTCCTTCTGGCACCCCTATTATTCGGATGTTGTTTCGTTTAGCATTGTCCCATAGTTCTCTTAGGCTCTCCTCCTGCTTTTTAATTTTTTTTTCTAGAAGCTGTTCTGTTTGGGTATTTTTTTCTACCTTGTCTTCTAGCTCGCTGATGCGGTCCTCTGCTTCTTCTAGTCTACTTTTGATGCTTTCTATTGAGTTCTTTATGGCAGTGATGTCGTTTTTCATTTCTTCTTGGTTTCTCTTCATTTCCTCTTGGTTCTTCTTCATTTCCTCTTGGTTCCTACACAAATTGTTGAATTGGTCTTCCATTTTTTTCATCCACCTTATGACCATTACTCTGAATTCTTTCTCTGACAGGTTGCTTGCCTCCATTGCCTCCATTTCGTTTACTTCCTTTTCTGATGATGCCTGTTTTTCTCTCATATTTGGGTTGGTTCTTTGTTTCACCATGATTTCTCTTCTCAAGGTGTTTGGTTATGTAGTTCTCTCTCTGCTGCGCTGATTCAAAGGCACAAAATACAACACAACAAGGCACAACGTACAAGGCAACAAACTAAATGCATTCACGATATTAATAACCCCAAATAAAGGTGACCCCCCGAGCGAAGAGAATTAGGGGATATAGAAGAAAAAAGAGAAAAAGATTAAAGAGAAAAATAAAAAACAAAAAGGAGTGCCGAAATGAGATTGGGAAAAGGGAGAGAAGAAAAAAAACAAAAATACAAAAAAAAAAAAAAGTAAGAGAATGAAATAGAGGTGGGGAAGAGGCTATTTGTATGGGGAGAGCGAGGGATTGGAAATTAGATATATAAGTAGGGTGAAATTTAGACAGTGGTTAGAAAGAAGGAATAGGTAAAATCCAAAGCAGGAATAGGGTAAGAGAAACAGGACAACAAAAGGGGAAAAGTGAGGAAGAGAGTTTTGGCTTAAGGGTAAATGTGAGCTAGAGAGAAATGATGCTAAAGGAACGATGAAAATAGTGTGTATAACACTAATCCCAAAATAAAATAAAGTAAAATTAAAAAAATAATAAAAAATAAAATGACACTTGAAAAAATGGTAAAAGGATAGCAATAATACTGGTTAAAAAAATGTAGTAATTAAAAAGGTAAAATCAAGTGATGAAAAAAATAAAAAATAAAAAAATAAAATAGGTTCTTAATGAAATGGTGAAAAAAGAATTTAAAAATAAAATATATATATATATATATAAAAATATTCGGAAGTGAAGGTGCTTCAGATCTTCCACTCTTCTTTTTGGCACGCCTCAGTCCTGCCAGGCATTCAGGGGAGTGTTGAACTTCCCTGCGATACACTGTCCCTCCGTGCAGTAAACCACAGACCTGATTTTAAGGCAGCTTGTATTTGTTTACCAGACTGCCTTTATTTGTGATCGCAGAAGAGACAGTTCGTGGCTCTGCCTCTGGGTGGCAGTGTGTCTGGATTGACCTCCGAGGCTATAAGTCCTCTCTATCAGTAGGGTTTTTTGTTTTTTTTTTTTTTTTTTTCCTCTATGGTATTGGGAACTGATTCAGGAAAGACCACTGCCCAGAGCTGGTTCCTTGCCACTGCCCGCTGTTTCCCAGGCTCCCCAAAAAGAACTTTCCCCTACAGGCTCTGTGAATGACCCCAACTGGGGAATCCCATGCACTGGGTTTAATAATCAAATGCACGGATCTAAGGGGAACTGTAACAAGAGCCTGATAGTTGTGCGAATTCGCAAGCCTCCACCTTCCAGGTCTGCGCACAGTCTCCGCGCGCTCACTCGCCCCTGGCACCAAGCAGCCAGCAGATTGGCAAAGTCCAAGGCTGCTCCCTTACATCCAGTCCAGCTATGGGCTCATTTTTCGCGTTCCCTTCTGCCAGCAGCCCTGTGGGGCCCCTTCCCCACTCGCGGGTCACGCTGGTCCCAACGGCTGCAGACTCTGTGGGGCGCAGATTCCGCCCCGCGCGCGCGCGCGCGAGCTCGGTCCTCCCTCCAACCCGAACTTCAAACCGCACCTTTAGGGGATGTCCAACCTTTCCGTGAGAAGAAGCAGTGCTCGTCTGAGTTCAGGCAGTGACGCTGCTTGAGATCCCTTGTTTCCAGGTTAGTAGCTGGTCTCTGGATGCCCGCAACAACCACCCAAGATGGCGCAGTCTCCGCTGCTTAGCTGGCGCACCACAAGAGGCTTCAGCCGCGGTCTCCAACCGTCCTTTTTTTCCTGGGGGTTCTCGGTCTTTCCTAGCTGCAGACAGTCTCTCAGCTGAAAATCCTCTGCCTATTCGGGCTGCATGTTACCCGTTTCAGCTGCTCACCCTTATCTGCTCCAGGACAAGGCACAGGACACATCCGTTTATACCGCCGCCATTTTTCCTCCATCTGTACCACAGCTTTTTAACCCACTCATCTGCTGATGGGCACTTCCGCTGTTTTCAGATCTTAGCTATTGTAAACTGTGCTGCTATGAACATAGGGATGCATATATTCTTTCTGATTGGTGTTTCAGAATTCTTAGGATAGCTTCCTAGAAGTGGAATCACTGGGTCAAATGGAAGTTCCATATTTAAATTTTTGAGGAAGTTACATATTGTTTTCCATAATGGTTGCACCAGTCTGCATTCTCACCGGTGTACTAGGGTTCCCTTTTCTCCACATTCTGACCAGCACTAGTCATTTGTGGATTTGTTAATGGTAGCCATTCTGACAGGTGTAAGGTGATACCTCATTGTCATTTTAATTTGCATCTCTCTGATGATCAGTGAAAGGGAAACTTTCTTTAACAATGTCCAGAGCCCTTGATGTCCAACAAATGGAGGAGGATGTCCTAAATTCCTTGCAGCAGGAACTCACTTAGGTGGTGCAACTGTTAAGGGCTGCTGGCAAAAAACACTTGGTTTAAATATGCTGAAACTCAGAGCGAAGGCAGAGCCACGCCCTGAGGGTGGACCCAATCAAGAGATTGGATGCCACTCAGTCTAACTTTCCTGCCCAGTGTTAAGGGGATGGATCTCATGATGTCGCCAAAAACTCAAGGCCCACCCAGATGTGATGTAACTTCCTATAATTTACGCATATAATAAACTCCTTCTGGTGCTGGTGCTGGCGCTCTCTGTCTGTCCCTTGAGTCAGAGGGCAGACACTACACCCAGCCCAAGCTTTTAATCTAATTTTGTGTCTATCTTTTCATTTTTCTTTAATCCCATAAGCACCTCCTACTTAAACGAACAGGTTCACGTCTCTCTCTCCCCATGCGGGACGCGGAGAAGAGACCCCAACCTGACATACACAACCTTGACTCCAAATGGAATAGTGCATCTACAAAAGGAAAAGAGATGGCATCTGCATCGTAAATCTGAAGAGAATCTGCAAGAAGTTTCTTCCGGCATCTCGTGTCATTGTTGCCATTGAAAACCCCACAGAGGTCAGTGTCATATCGTCTAGGAGCATCAGCCAGTGAGCCACTCCCATTGCTGGACACTTCTCTCTAAGAATCTTCACTAAACATATTGCAGGTAGGCTTCCAGGAGCCAAGACATCTGGTGGTGACTGATTCCAGGCTGACCACCAGCCTCTCACAGAGGTGTCCTACATCAACCTGCCTACCGTCTCTCTGCTCTGTAACACACACCCTCTGTGCACTATGTGGATATTGCCATCCTCATGCAATAACAAAGGAGCTCATTCAGTGTGTGATGTGGCCTGGGAGATTCTGAATGGTACCGTCTCTTGTGAACACTCATGGGAGATTATGCCTGACCTCTGCTTCCACAGAGATCCTGATGAGGTTGTACAGGAAGAACAGGCCACTCCTGAAAGCACTGTGACCAAGGAGGAATTTCAGGGTGAATGGACTGCTACTGAACCCAAGGTCTCAGGCTGGTCTGAAGGACTGCAGGTGCCCTCTGTGCCTATCCACCAGTTCCCTACTGAAGACTGGAGCTCTCAGCTACCACTGAAGCCTGGGCTGCAGCTCCACTGCTCAGGCCACTGAATGGGTAAGAACAACCACTGAGTGGTGTTCAGGTGTTCTTCCTAGATTCTTAAACAGAAAATGGAAATAAGGTTGACAAAAAAGGTACAAAGAGAGTGTTCGCTCTGTTAGGTTGTTATAAGGATTTAATGAGCAGATATCTGCCACATAGTGAACACTACATGTTTATTAAATTTATCTAGTATCATAGTCTATTGATTTAGTGTTGTGGGCATAAAAAGATGTCCATGTGCACACTACTGTGTGAGGAGAGGCAGGGAGAAATGTGGGATGCCTGTCATGGTGCTCCCAAACCATTGTTTCTAGTTTTTCTGAAGGAATACAGTTGGTAGCAGTGAAAGAAAGAGCATAAGCATTTGGAGGTAGATAAACCCATCTTCAAATCCTGGTTTCTCCATCTGGTAGCTGTATGCTTCAAAGAAAATGAATTAGTTGCCCTAGCCGGTTTTGCTCAGTGGATAGAGCATGAGCCTGTGGACTGAAGGGTCCGGGTTCAATTCCAGTCAAGAGCACATGCCTGGGTTTTTGGGCTTGATCCCAAGTAGGGGCGTGTAGGTAGCCAATCAATGATTTTTCTCTCATCATTGATGTTCTATTTCTCTTTCCTCCCTTCCTCTCTGAAATCAATAAAAATACATTAAAAAAATAAAGCAAATGAATTAGCTTTTTGAAACTCCAGACTTTTTAAGATCCTAGCTCAATAGGGGTGGAGGTCTTTTGTTCTCAGATGAGTCCATGGAGACTTCACTCTGAGGGAGAAGGAACTGGAGGATGCATGCTTTGGTGTACCACCCTGGCTCACAGCACTGGGAAGCAAGACTTCTGAATATGACACCTTGTCATGCCACTGGAATCCTCCCCAATTTTTCCACTAAATTTGTCCCAAAGTGCTTAAGAATGTGGGCTACAGAAACTCGGATAATGATCTCCTTATTAGAACCTTGGTAAGGAGCTATAAAGCCTGGTGAGTAGACCAACAAATGGTATTGGGGGTGCAGGGCAAGTGGAAAAGAAACAGAACAACTGCCAAAAAAGTCTGACTTGAACAGCTGTGAAAAGTCCTGACTACACACAAGGGTGATGGGTTGGAGGGAAGCTTGGCACCTCTGGGACATTACTTGGTTGCGGTAGTGGTGGTATTTATTTTTAACCAAAAAAATAAAAAATAAAAAAAAAATTGGGTTTTTTTTTCTTCTTCTCATATTGTAGAGAATTTGCATCCTGGGGGATATTTGACAATGTCTGGACTGCTTTTTGATTGCTACACCTGGGTAGGGAGTGCTATTGTCCTCCAGATTTGTTAACCATGCTATGCACAGAGCAGCACCACAGCCATGTACAATTTCTAGGCCAAATGTCAATAGTGCTGAGTCGGAGAAACCCGCCCTGGAGGCCCTCCCTGACCTAAAAGGCAGGGAAGCTATCCTAGTATGTACTGCTAGATTGGTGGCAGTAGAAGCATAGGAGCTGTGTTGCTTCTTCTAGGACAGGAGACTTAAATATATTTTAGATGTTTTCTCCAAGGCCAAGAATTTCATTGAATGCCTAGTGTGGTACTGTGGGTGCTGCCTCACAAAAAACAGATATTAGACCATAGATTTGGAAATGACTTTGAGACTAACTCACCTCATTGCCTCAGCCTCAGCAAGATGGTGAGATAAAGCCAAAATGGATCTCATGACAGTAGAATCGTTTCTGTGACAAAGTGACCATACCTCTGCCGATCAGTTGGTGTTTTCCATGTGGCTTCAAGTTTTATGTCCCTAGGACAAACTCAGAGCTGCCAAGAGCTATAAATTCTCCTTTTTTTTTTTTTTTTGAGCCTCCTACCATTCCTAACAAAGGGCAAGCCTCAGGAAAGCAATGTTTAATAAAGGAAAGTTACCACCTAGCTTACTGTAGTCCAAGAAGCTGACAACCTGAAAAAAAAAATTAGGACAGGAAGAAGGAAACCATCTTTAGTGATTAATGTTCTAAAATTAGAGTCTGCAGTACTGGTATTGTATTTCCTCAGAATATTAATATGCCCTCACTGGAATACATCATTAAGATTTCACTGGAAAATTAGATAGGGCTAGGGCAGAGTTTCAGGCCGGAAGGATATTTTGAATATCTTAAATGATTAAAATAAACAGATTTAGAAATGAATTTATTATGTTCAGGACCAGGTTAATAACAAGGCAATAACTTTTAGGTCATTTTTATGGTGGCAGATGGGGAAGCCTTAGAAAATTCTTGTGTCCCAAAGAGCTGGTCATCAAAATATTTTCCAGATTCTTTGAGCTGCAAGGGAACATAAAGCATGGCACTTCCAATCTACTCTGCTTAAGAGGTTGTGACCTACTCAAGATCACTTAGGTAGTAGCAAAGCCAGGACCAAAACCAATTTCTCAATTGCTAGGCTGTCACCGTGTGCTGCTGTGCCTGCCATTTGTCATGGTGTCTGACATTCTACCACTGACAGGAAAACAGATAAAAGATGATGGCGTTTGGTCAGGCAGACATGGGTGTGCATCCTGGCTTCACTACTCCTTTTCTGTGCGGGTTCCTTAACTTTTCTGAATCTTTTTTTCTTTTTCATCTGGGAGCTGAGAGAATGATTACTGTGAGTAGCTATCTGTGCCATGGAAACGTCTAGGTCTCCTAAAGCTCTTTATTGGGATGCAATTATTACAACGAGTTTTCTCAGACTGTGACTCAGGGAACACTTGTTCTCAAGATGTGTTCAGCTGTTTTCTGTGATTAATGTTGTTAAAGCACAAAATTTAGCTGAGCAAATTTCAATATCTAGTTGGCTTTATTGAAGGATTCATGCATCAGGCACCACCCTATCTACTAAATAGAAGGGGGCTCCTAGGAGTTGTACAAAATGGAAGGTTTTTATAGGCAGCAGGAGGATGGGACAAGGGAGTTAAAAAAGTAGGTCCTTTCAGTCAAGGTCACCTTCTTGAATGCTCTTCCCTTAGGAGAAGGTAAGGGGTCTTATCAGGTAGATTGCAATACTAGAATTGACCAGGAAATTCTAAGCTGATTGGTTTAAAATTCCACTCCCCTGAGAGACTGAAATTGAAGTCAGGCTAGGTATTAAGTCATGGTGTGTCCCAGCACCATTGATTTAATTTCTTTTAACAAGTGTTTCATGGTTAAATAAGTGTTGGAGGAGATACCAGTTAAACCAAGGTAAACAGACATAGACATTCTCAGAGATTTTAATAGGTTAATGGTAACTGTGTCTTACCAAGAGGAGATAACATGCAGAATTTCATAAATTTGCACTACCATAGAACTTCTTTTTAGTGGAATATCTCATAACATGTAGGACACTCATTTTCATGGCAGACAGTTTGGGAATTCCAGTAGGTTGATTGCATTCAAGGCCCCACCTCTTGTTTCTGGCTTCAGCCAGGTGACTTATTTTGGTCAATCAGTTGTTAGCAACTATGATGCAAGCAGAGGCTTGGGAAGTCCTTGTGCTTTGAGGTTGACTCTCTTGCTGCTTTTCGAAATCATGGCCTTAATCATACTCTTCTCTTGCTCCCTGAGTGTATGCTAGGACTAGTCTGCTGAAAGGATGAGAGAGACTTGGGGAGGAGAGTGGATTTGTCACAAATGAGGTCATTTGAGACATGCGTGCCCCAAGCCAAACATCACCAAAAACATGATTCCAACAGCAGCCAGCTGACCTAGAAAACATACAAGTGAATTCAATGAAGATCATGAGAAATATCCAATTTATTACAAACCTGCAGACCTGTGAGCTAAACAAATGATTGTTGTTTCAAGCTATTCAATTTTGAGTAATCTGTTATTCAGTGTTACGCGTGGCAATAGAAAATTGATACAGACATTGGAATGGAAACTGATATAGAAGTGGAATGTGTATACTCTGGTTCCAACTATCCATTTTATTTCCACACCCAAAACTCATTCCTTTCTCCCAAGATCCCTAAAGATCCCATCTAATCATATTAACAGGCTCAATGTACAGGATCTCAAGATCAAATTTGGCTCCTTGGATGCAGTTCCTCTGAGTTGAAAACCTATGAACTAAAAAGACAAGCTATTTGCCACCAAACTTAATACACAAGAGCAAGAAAGGACAGGATAATCATGGTAAAAAAAATCCCATGTTAAAAGAAGAACAGAAAACACATTCAAGTCATTGGTTTTTACCAGTTCTGAAGTCTAGCCTAGCAAATGCTTTCAGGAGCTCCAGTTCAAAGGAGGGGACTGCGCCTGGATTAGGCCTCAGTTCTGCCCCCTGAGAGTGACTCTCCTGTCCATTATTTCTGTGGCTCTGTGCTCTACCATCTGAGATGTCTTTACTTTTGCACTCTCCTTGGTCATCTCTGTGTCCTTTGAGCAATTTTTTCAGCCTACTTCATGTATCAGGGTCTCTTACTATCTGCATGTTGATACATTTCTGCACAAAAGAAATGTTAGAGAAATAACGGACCACTGTGTAGGCAAATTTAGATGGTCTAAATTTAGAGGGACCAGAACTTCTTGGTTGAAAATTGAAATTGTTTTTCACCTCTGGTCTCTTCAGTTAGCAAAAGATCCTCAAAGTAAAACATAGCCTGAGGCAATGACCCAATCAAATATTTATATTTAAGAATTTTTATTAATGACTTCTTAAAGAAGTAAAGTAGGACCTAGAAAACCCTCTATAGTAAACAGAAGGACTGTTTAGGAATCTTAAGAACATTGTCCCACAGCAACCTGACTTGCATAAAAACAGTGGTTAAGTCTATAGAAAGATTTGGCTCTAAAAGAATCGTAGGAGTTACTTTACGCTCATCAGATTTGTAAGAAACCTACAAAAATTTTTAGGGTACTGAGTTGTCAAAAGTTAAAATGAAAGAAAACCCCTGGTTCCCTCATTGCCTCAACTACATATATTGTTCATTCTCCTATGGGCTAGGCCAATCTGTTTTCATAACCACAGAAGAGTGCAAGAGCATACAAATCTAGTCATGCAAGGGGGCAAGCAGAAACTTAAAGGTGCTTATCCAGCTTCTGCTAACATCTCATTAGACAAAACAGGGTACATGACCAAGTCCAGAGGTGGAGTGGGAAAAGATTGCAAAGTTACATGGAAAGAGTTTTGGATATAAATCATCCATTAAATTGACTAATAACAACCTCCATCTATGATAGGAGTTATTTCTGTGGAAATATAACATTTACTAAGTTAGAAACTTATCTTAGTGCCTCCCTGGACCATGGCTCACTGATGTACTACTCATGGTTTGGCTATCTCAGTTTCTTTGCTTTTTTGGCTGTTTTGTACATTTGTTTGGAATATTTACAAACCCACTTCTATTACTTGCTAGTATCATCTTTTCAAAGTAGGTTTCATATATATTAATTACCTACAGGGTTGAGTGGCATCATCTCTTATTTGTCCTAAGTTAATCATCCTACTGGGAAGCATGAACAGCTGATAGAAATGGAGGAAAGAGAAGGAAGAACCTGAGGGATCTAAATTGCTGAAAGTAAAGGTATTTGAAGGTCAATGAAATTGTGAATGTGTGTAAATGTGGCTATGTATGTACATTTGCATTATGTGCTATATGTGTATGTGTGACAATTTTTATTAGTGCTCATGGTGGTGGGTATTCCTTCTCAGTTTATTTAAAAATACCATTACAGCCCAGCCGGCATGGCTCAGTGGTTGAGCATCAACCTATGAACCAGGAAGTCAAGGTTCAATTCCCAGTCAGAGCACGTGCCCGGGTTGTGGGCTCAATCCCCAGTGTGGGGCATATAGAAGGCAGCCAATCAATGATTCTCTCTCATCATTGATCTTTCCACCTTTCTTTCCCTCTCCCTTCCTCCATGAAATCAATAAAAAATATTTAAAAATAATAAAAATACCACTACATTTGCCCTGGTAAATCAATGAAACAGTGAGATAAGTATTGAAAGGGCAAAGCCACAGGGGAAATGAAGGAAATATGAAATAGGAGTCAACTCTTGGGGCTCCTGCACCCCATCCTGCACTAAAAGGTTTGAGACTTTCCAAGTGGCAGTAATGAACATTTCCTTCTCCCCATATATCCTTTTTTAAACTTGGAGGATGGGGAAATATGGGGTAAAACATCCATGTTGCCTTTCCATGAAAGTAATATGAAACAGAGAAGCACAAGATAGATTTTATACCTTTGATTCTCTCACCAAAATGCCCCATCCTAATTGGAGATAAAAGGATCAGAGAGAAGATATCTGGTTCTTTCTCTGTCTCAAGAGTGGGCTGTTGTTCTATTTCCTCTGAAACACTTTATATTTGAAAAAACACACCAGGTGAGTCTTTGCCAGGACTCTCTTCCAAGAGGCCTGATTTGAGTTAGGAGCTTTACTGATTATTCACTGATTTCATGAGTCCCTCAAACCTCCCAGTGAGGCCACGGAGTTCTTTGGAAGTCCTAGTTCTAGTCCCATGCAGTCCACCAGGCTCCCGGGACAGCTGGGAGGTTTCCTGTTATGTTTTGTGAAAGCATTTGTTATTCCACTTGATATGTAAGTGGTGACATCTGGGAGGAAATACTTTTCAATTGGCAGGGGAGTGTGAGGCCATGATGTTGAAACATTTGCTAGAAGAGTTCTTTAACCTTAGACGACTTAGTAAAACCCAGTTAGTGGTTAAAATTACAGAAAGCCTCTCTAACATAGTTGCTACTATTATCCCCATTTCAGAGATTACGTATCAAAGAGATGAAATCACGTGCCTATGATCACTCACTTGGGATGAATCCAGAATAATGCTCTTGAACACCTCATTGTATTGCCTCTACTGCCAGGCCATCTGACCCCTTCCAAGACCCAAAGGCTGGAAGCTTCATTTACCAGCCCCTCATAGTTAGAATCACTACAAATACTTGACTCTAGGTTGGCACAGTCTAGATTTCGCTATCCGTCCTCTGCTACCTATAGTTTGATTGCATACCAGACCCAGCACCACAAAGCCTTTCTTTGGTATGCATTGAGCCTAACTTACTTTCATGTGCTCAAAGAACAGATAATTAGACACAAAATCCTACTCAGATATTGCTCAGAAGTGACAATTATCCTCAGTAAAAATGCATAGCACTTCCTACTTTAAACTTGATTTACTGTGATTGTAAGTCATAAAAATGATGCATGATATATTGATTTCATGTAACAATCAATATCTGTTTAATAACAAACAATGATTCATACTGGTTTTTATACATTATCTTTACCTGAAGACAGTTTTACTTCCCAGCCCATTCTTCACATTCTGTCTTAAAAATACTAGAGAAACAAATCCTTACTTTTGTGTAAATACATTCAAAGGCAAAGATTTATTTATTGATGAGCCTCAAATTGACCAATTTTTAGCTTTTTCTTCTAAAAGAAGAGTGCGTTTTGAAAAGAGATGGCTACCAGATGTAGTGGATTACATAGCACTTGCTCAGAAATGAAAAACAGATGAAATATTCTGCTTCTGATTCAGTCCTTTTCTTATCTACACTGTTCTTCTTAAGTGAACTTGACAGTATTGTGGGCTGATATGAAGATACACTACTTTGGTAAACAAGAAAAAAGGTTTTTATCCCCTACAATAGCAAATAAGCATTATAATAGAAATTTCCTTGTGCGGGGGAAGATATTACAATTTTCAACACAATAAATATATTTCCTAGGCAAAAAATGCATTTCATTACATGCAATGTTCTATAGTACATTAACCACTTTTTGCCATGTATGGAAAAATATCATTTTCTACTGTAAAATGTCTGCAATTTATTTTTATGAGTCTGTTTTTCCTATGAAGTAAGAACATTCCATTGCATAGCTCCATACCAATAAATGAACATTATATAAGAGGTGATGTGTGCAGTACAAATGTCTGAGCTTTATTGTCTGGATATCTGTACATTTCTGAGAGCAGGGAAACAATTAAAATTTGGCCCAGAATAGCTAATTTTATTAATACAACCAGTCTGTAATTACTAAATTTACTGGAGTCCTTTACTTTGATACTCTAGCAACTATAATGGATGTGTATGTTCTCTAAAATAATACTATTGCATGCTCCAGCCGCAATTATAGTTTTTCCTGACAATGTTTCTGCTGGGTTAACACCCCCCACACACATAATTAATACTTTATTTAATCCTTGCATACGCTGTACTTACTTGACCATCATTCAAAATGGCAGTTGCCCAGAGCCATATAGTTTCTTCACAGTTGAGTGTATTTGACCCTGATTACTGTTTATTGGAAATACACCAAATAAGTGAAAAGGAGCTGCAACAAAGAATTCCAGCTCTACATTTTTCCAGTGCTGAGGGTTACTGCCCGTCTGTTTTATAAGAGTTGCACAAGTCTTTGCAGCTTAGAGGATTATAATTATTTTGCTTATGTCAAGCTTACACTTGAAATATTTAATGGATATTTTGTAGTGATTATGCTTGTCTTATATTTATTTATTTATTTATTTATTTATTTATTTATTTATTTATTTATTGTTTAAAGTATTACATGTGCCTCCTTTTCCCCCCATCAACCCCTTCCCGGCCACTCCTATCCCCCAGGACAAGCCCCCACTTGTCCCAGTGTCTGTGGCCATTGGTTATGCTAATATGCATGCATACAAGTCCTTTGGTTGATCTCTTAACCCCTCACTCCCTGCCTTCCTTCTGAGGTTTGACAGCCTGTTTGGTCTTTCTCTGTCTTTGGAACTATTTTTGTTCATCAGTTTATGTTGTTCATTATATTCCACAAATGAGTGAGATCATGTGATATTTATCTTTCTCTGACTGGCTTATTTTGCTTAGCATAATGCTCTCCAGGTCCATCCATGCTGTTGCAAATGATAAAAAGTTCCTTCTTTTTTAAAGCAGAGTAGTATTCCATTGTGTAGATATACCACAGTTTTCTAATCCACTCATTTGCTGATGGGCACTTAGGCTGTTTCCAAATCTTAGCTATGGTGAATTGTGCTGCTATGAACACAGGGGTGCATATATCTTTTCTGATTGGTGTTTCTGGTTTCTTGGGATATATTCCTAGAAGTGGGATCACAGGGTCAAATGGGAGTTCCATTTTTAACTTTTTGAGGAAACTCCATACTGTTTTTCACAGTGGCTGCACCAGTCTGCATTCCCACCAGCAGTGCACAAGTGTTCCTTTTTCTCCACATCCTCGCCAGCACTTGCATTTGTTGATTTGTTGATGATAGCCAGTCTGACAGGTGTGAGATGGTACCTCCTTGTTGTTTTGATTTTAAATTATATTTAGAAACATAAACATTGACTATTTATCCCTAAGGACAGGGACAGGCCGATAGTAGGGAAAGGGCTTGACTATTTTGCTTGGTTGGGATGATGTATCTAAAGTACTATTTTTGAGGAAACCAATGCCTTCAGTCTGCCTGGTTCTGTGTTATGTGCTGTCTGTATGCTATCTTATTTAAATCAGAGCAACCTCATGCAGTAGGCATTTGCATTATTATTTCATGACTCTGGGACTAGTGCCTCACTGTGGTTAGGTAACATGCCTTAAATTCCCAGCCCCTAACATGAATAAGGCCAGTGAATATTGGGGCTGAGACTAGACCCTGATACAAACTGAGCACTTTCTTACACAATATGAGTAATTCCCAAATGTTTGAAATCCATCAAAACACACACACACTGAATCACTTCAAATCAAAAGAGGAAATTTAGAGGTAGTAGAACTAGACACAATATTTTTGGTGAGCTAATATATAGACACATTCAGTATAACTTGCTTAACTCTGAAGTGTTCATGTTTGGTGTGCCACACAAAAAAGTATTTTTTCATAAAAAGTAGTTTATTCAGATACTGATGACAGACTGATTGAATTATTGTGTAAACCTTTAACCATTTTAATATGAAGTGAGCCAAACTGTAGGATTTTAGGACTCTATCATCTTTTTATTTCCTCAGCTTATAAGAAGAAACTATGAATTTTATGGTACCATAATTCTTATGTTTTGGGGATAAAATATTCTTTATTGAGTCTAATAAGTAAACACGGCAGCCATTTTTAGAAAAGGGATGAAAAAAAATAACAAACTCAAAGTAAAACATCCCCAACCCCAAGAAAAAAAGGCATATCACATTTATTACAATGGGTATTTGTTTAAATAATCTTGTTTTCTACAAAGTACTACCAACTTCTTCTGATTTTGTCATTTCATTTTATCATCCTATATAATAAAAGCCTATTATGCAAATTGTTCAACTGGGAGTTCAACTGCTTGCTATGATGTGCACTGACCACCAGGGGGTGATGTGGAACATGGCGGGCATCAGCGATGCAGTGCTGGCAGCAGGCTGCAGTGGAAGCGCTGCCGGCCTTGATAGGCCCTGATGGGCCCCGACAAGAGTGGAACCGTGGTGGGATGGTGGAGCAGATGAGCAGGTTGGGCCAGGCCAAGGCAGGTGCAAGCGGGGACCCAATCGCCTCACCAGTTGCCCCATGGGCAGGATGGTGGAGCAGGTGAGGGGGTGGCACCAGGCTATGGTGGGGTGCCAGGTGGGGCTACGGGGCTGCGAGGCTGGAGGTGCAAGCTGGGGCTGTGAGCCTGGGGGCACAAGCTGGGGCCTGATCCCTGCAGGACACCCGTAGGGACCCCACTGGTGCATGAATTCTAGCACCGGGTCTTTAGTCCTTAATAAAAATGAGAGGTTTATCTAAATAGAAACAAACTTTTCTACACTTTCAAATGTTATTTTTGATGTTGTGTTTATAAAAAACATTTAAGTACAATATTTTCAAACATAGACCACTGACTTTTCCTTGCTGTAATAGGTAAATGATACCTAAGCCTAGGGTAAATGAAGTGAGTGAGACACAGAAGGACAAATATTGTATGATTCCACTTACATACGAGACATAGAATAGGCAAATTTAAAGAGACACAAAATAAGAATAGAGGTTACAAGGGACTGTAAAGGAGTTATTATTTAAGGGCTACATTAAACTTTTGGGGGGATGATGATGAAAAAAATTTTAGATATCAAGGTGATTGGTTACATAACATTATAAATGCATTTAATGCTATGGAATTTTACAATTGTGAATGGTTAAGATGAGAAATATGGACATTTTACTACAATAAAAGAAATAGGTAAGAATTCTGCCGAGATTTTACAACTGAGTGACAGAAAATTTAGCCTCTATTGCTGAACCTAATACCTGAATATGTTTCATTCAACAAATTCAGAAGGTTCATGTGTGGGCTTTAATTCATTTGGTTTACTCAGCCAATAAATATTAATTTTTATTTAAAAGTCACAGTATGTCATGTCAGACTCCGAGGGACTAGATGGATGGGTAAGAAAGGTCTCCTGCCACCAGGACTGGGAGAGACAGCTACATTCGTAAATGATTAAAATACAGTTTAAGGGCTGCAGTAGAAATAGAAAGAATAATAGTGGGAACACAGGGGAGGAGGTTCCTGCGGGGATCAAGGCTGCAGAGAAGAGCTGATAATTGATCTGGGTTTGAAGTTTGAGAAGGAATTGGATTGCTCAGATGTATTTCAATATGCACAACATTCTCACATTTCTGCCTTTAGTCTTAGACTAAAGTATGTGCAGCCTTTTCAAATATTTAATTTTTTTTACCCTTGTGTATAAGCAAACTCATCCCTGGAGTCAGAAAAACATCTTAGTTAATTTTCTGTCCTACTTATTAAATATTTATAAGCAAAACCACTTTGAGAAATAACTCCAAGTCAATGAAACATGCTCAAATCCTGTAAAAGTATGCAATTTCGTAGGGAGATGAGGCAGAGACAGCTGGCCAATAAGCCCTGAAGAAACAGTCAATGCGGGCTGGCCGTGCAGAGGCAGGAGAAATGACTTCTGCTGGGAGATGGAGAAGCACTTCATGGAGGGGGCAGGTGGGGCAGGAGGTGTTTCCATTTTCCTCTGAAGCCTGTGTAGAATTAGGATAACTAGGTGCAAGTTCACTTCATTTGGATAGAATCGTATGAGCAAAAGCAGAAAGGCAAAAAATATTGGTCTTACCCAGGAAAGCAGTGAAAAAGCGAGCCAGAAAGGCCCGTTGGGGCCAGATATGAGGCTCTCCAAACCTTTAATGTTCTGCTTATTCTTGGAATTCGAGAAGCATGATTTGTTACTGTGTAGATTTAGGAGAGAAAGGCCGAAGAGTCTTCACATCTCTATCCATGCACAAGGGATGGTGGAGAAGAAAGGCTGTGATCCAAAGGCACCGGATGGGCACTGGGCTTGTGGGAGGGGTGGGAGTAGACAGAACTAGAAGCATGACATGGTGATAAAAAGAACATGTTCTGGAGTCAGTCAACCCCGGGTTCAATTTCTGTATTCAAAACATACTAACTATGCAAACTTGGTCAAATTACCTACATTTTCTGAGTCTCATTCTCCTTGTGTGAAAATAATAGTAACTTCATATAGGGCTATTCCAAAAACTAGAGGATGGGGTGACAGACTTCTGTAGACTTCAGATGGCCCTCAGAGACACCAGGGCTAGCTCCTTCCTTGGGTAATTTCTAAAGTGCCAGCTGAACACGAATGTCTGTGAAAGAATTTAGATTTTTCTTTCTGCAAAAATAAGTGATTCACATAATTGAAGTTATAATTTATAATTAATATATCCCTAGATAACTACTATAGTTAGTTTTAAGTATAAATAAAAATACCATAGCTGAAATAGATTTTCCTAGTGCAGACAGTTATCTTTGAAAGCTGAATTAAGCATTTCAATCCTCTTAGTTGCCATTTAGGGCTCAGGACCACGTATTTAAAAAATAATGTCTTGTTGTCAGATCTAATATAAGGTCCCTCCAATTCCTTTTCCTAATCAGAGCTCTTTGTTAGGGTTTTACCCTGTGCAGAGTATGCTTCTGCTAAAGTGACTATGGGCCATACTCAAAAGTATGAATGCAGATTTGAAAACATCCCCCATGCTTTCAATAAGAAATAGTCTAGATGGTGGTAACTTGTGTCCCTTCTAGACTTTATGTCTTTGTAACTAGCTTTTTCTTCTAATTATATTTCAGGTGACCCTCTTAGATTTTCTATTTTACATAATAACATTATCTGTAAATGAGGTCATCTTTTTGACTATTGTATCCTTATTTGTGCCTCCTGATGTAGAGTTAGATGTGCCAGGATGATGGTGGTAGTGGGCATCAACAGGTGGGATATTAGTGTTTCAACATTTGATATGACATCGCCATTTAGTTTGAATCCCATAGCACGCTTGTCACATCTTTCCTGTCACCTAGCTCACATTATATAGGAACTTCTGGGAAATGTCTTTTTCTCATTGAGCCTGTGCTCATTAAGGAGAGGGTCTTTTCTTATTCATCTCCATATACACAGTATTAGCACTGAGCCTGAACCAACGTATGTGCAGATATTTATGGGAGGTACAAAAAGTACCTTAATGTAGCAGGGCTCAATAAAAAGATCCCGAGGACAATAATCCAATAGGAAATTATGAACCTCTTTTTATAATTTCAAAGATCATTCACTGTCAGCTATTTTTCTAAAAAATGTTTTACTTAAAATTAATCAATATCTTGGGAGAACCAAGATGGCGGCATAGGTTAACGCCGGAGTTTGCTGCTTTGAACAACTACTTCAAAAGTGAAACCAAAAAACGGAAGGGACATCACCCAGAACCACAGGAACGCTGGCTGAGTGGAAGTCCTACAACTAGGAGGAAAGAGAAACGCATACGGACACTCAGAGGAGGCGCAGTGCTGAAGTCAAATTCTGAGGTGCGGAGTGCGCGGAGCGGGCTGGCGGCGGAGGGCACGGTTGGCGTTTTCAATCGGGAGGGAGTCGCAGACTCTGAGCTCCAGATCCGGGCGAGTCTTTAGGGACCCAGACTCAAACGGGAGAAGCGGGACTGTCTGGCTTCGGTCAGAGCGAGTGCAGCTTTCTCTCTGAGCTTTGCAGCGGGTGCTGGGACTCAGAGAGGCAGAGCCCCTGGGGACAGGACTGAGAGCCGCCATAACTGCTCTCTCCAGCCCACCCTGTTGATCCTGTGCGACCCACCCCGCCCAAGCCCTGCACAGAGGCTTTTGCCGGATAGCCTCAGGCAAAGGCTAGATTAGCACCTCCCTAGAGGACAGAAGTTCTCTCACTGCTGACACAGCTGATTCTCATAGCCACTTGGCCTGGAGGTCAAACCCTCCCTGGAATTAGCTACAACAATCAAGATTTAACTATAAGACTGCGAACAAAGACCACTAGGGGGTGCACCAAGGAAGCATAACAAAATGCGGAGACAAAGAAACAGGACAAAATTGTCAATGGAAGATATAGAGTTCAGAACCACACTTTTAAGGTCTCTCAAGAACTGTTTAGAAGCCGCCGATAAACTTAATGAGATCTACAAGAAAACTAATAAGACCCTCGATCTTATATTGGGGAACCAACTAGAAATTAAGCATACACGGACTGAAATAACGAATATTATACAGACTCCCGACAGCAGACCAGAGGAGCGCAAGAATCAAGTCAATGATTTGAAATGCGAGGAAGCAAAAAACACCCAACCGGAAAAGCAAAATGAAAAAAGAATCCAAAAATGCGAGGATAGTGTAAGGAGCCTCTGGGACAGCTTCAAGCGTACCAACATCAGAATTATAGGGGTGCCAGAAGATGAGAGAGAGCAAGATATTGAAAACCTATTTGAAGAAATAATGACAGAAAACTTCCCCCACCTGGTGCAAGAAATGGACTTACAGGTCCAAGAAGCGCGGAGAACCCCAAACAAAAGGAATCCAAAGAGGACCACACCAAGACACATCATAATTAAAATGCCAAGAGCAAAAGATAAAGAGAGAATCTTAAAAACAGCAAGAGAAAGAAACTCAGTTACCTACAAGGGAATACCCATACGACTGTCAGCTGATTTCTCAACAGAAACTTTGCAGGCCAGAAGGGAGTGGCAAGAAATATTCAAAGTGATGAATACCAAGAACCTACAACCAAGATTACTTTATCCAGCAAAGCTATCATTCAGAATTGAAGGTCAGATAAAGAGCTTCACAGATAAGGAAAAGCTAAAGGAGTTCATCACCACCAAACCAGGATTATATGAAATGCTTAAAGGTATCCTTTAAGAAGAGGAAGAGGAAGAAAAAGGTAAAGATACAAATTATGAACAACAAATATGCATCTATCAACAAGTGAATCTAAGAATCAAGTGAATAAATAATCTGATGAACAGAATGAACTGGTGATTATAATAGAATCAGGGACATAGAAAGGGAATGGACTGACTATTCCTGGGGGGGAAAGGGGTGTGGGAGATGAGTCAGGACAAAAATCGTGCACCTATGGATGAGGACAGTGGGTGGGGAGTGAGGGCGGAGGGTGGGGCGGGAACTGGGAGGAGGGGAGTTATGGGGGGAAAAAAAAGAGGAACAAATGTAATAATCTGAACAATAAAGATTTAATTTAAAAAAAAATAAATAAAGTGAGTCTCAACTAAAAAAAAAAAAAAAAAAAAAAAATAAAATAAAATTAATCAATATCTTGAATACTTGTCTTTTTGGTGATTCTTATATAAGAAAGCAGGAAGGAGATACAATTTAAAGCTCCATTTTACTTGTAATTAAAAGAAAAAGAAGAAGCTCAAATTCTGTTTAGATTGTTGATCCAAGTATGAATCCTTTAATTTTTTTTGTAACTTCCAGCAAACATACAAATAAATAAATCCAGGAATTAATAAGATTAGCTAATTGGTTACTTTATAACTGCCCATAATACACAAAACAAAGGTAAATTTTATGTTGATTGTCTTTGGATGCTATTTCTTGGTATTTTCAAACAATTACTCTAATGTTATATGATCTCCTTAGTACTCTCACTTCACAATTTTTATATATTCCTGTTTTAAATAATGTTTGGCTCTTAATGTCACTCATGTATTTATTCATTTGTAAATAATGGGATATGAGATGGGCTGAATAATGTGAAAATTTCTTAAGGAAGAATTAAAATATAACAAAGAATAATTTACAAAACCAATACGGTAGAAGTCATATTTATTGAAAAAAATTAATATCTTTGCTATAAAATTTGTAACAGGAATATTTACTGTATGTTTATTTTGATGCATAAACCTGAATATTACATACCAAATACAAGACAGTAGCACTAGTTTTTCCTTTATTTACATTTTATGAAAATTGTTACGCAGTCCATGTTAAAAGAACTTATGATGGAGAATTGTTACATTAGAAAAATAATATTCTTGATAAAGCATTCCCAAGGAGTCCAATCACATTTTCTGCCTCTTCAATAAGGCAAAAGTCCCTGGAATAGCATATAACTTAATTTACAAAATACAATAACTGTTCAGACACATATTCAAGTTTTCTTTTGGTATGATTTTTCCTCACTGTAAAATTACTTTTTTCTCTCTTTTTTCCCCCCTTTTTTTGCTAAAACAGGAACATAGACTTTTAGGAAAATGTCATTGAATGATTTTAGCTATACATTACATATACAACTCTGTAGCCTAGCAACAACCATTGCTACACCATCATTAACTTTAAATATTTTGCTTGGTGAGCTCTTCTCAAATGTAGCATATTTTAAGATTTTGCCATCATTATGATTGTGGAATCACTGTTTGGTTTGCAGAGGAAACAGACCTGTCAGTGTAGAAGCTCTGTTTGTTTAGGGAACTGGTACACAATTACATTTCCACTCACAAGAGAACGCCACAGATGCAACTAAAGTCAGGCTCTGATGGCTCCGCCGAGGTCCTGCCCTGGACAACCCCAACCGCCTGCCCTCACTGCACAGCCCTGGACGGGTGCAGCAGCTTCACTTCCAGACATGTGTCAGGTTTGTTTTTCAGAGTTAGGTAGTTTTAATTCCTTCAAAGGCACACAACTTCCATCTTTTCTCCAGCGTTGCTCCCACGCCTGTGAATTCCTGTTTAAACATGCGAGGCAGCCTCATCAAAAGCATTTCAATTTCATTTGCAGATATCTGTTAGAAAAGAAGTAAAGTCCGTTTTAGGAAAGGAACTCATCTTAAAGGTGGCGAGGGGCTCGGATGAGCTTTTTCAGTGCGATAAACAGCATGTGGTTTTATGTGTGGCTGTCAAGTAAGGTCCTTATAAAAGGAACTTGAGGAAAGCGCTGAATGTAATTCTTTCTCATTCTGTGAGCAGCTGGTGGTGTGGGGCATGGGGCAAACAGCCAGAAAATTCCAGATTCACCCTTCAGATGGTGGCACCCTTGCTGGCAGTGCCACGCCTGACTAGCCCTCCCTTGATATAAAAGGAGATAGGGGGAGGGATTTAAGAGAGCTCCAAGTAAGTTACCACCACTCCCAGAAAACCATTGGTGCCCTCACTCTGCTCTACAACTGGCAGCATTTGTATTAAACTCGGTGAGGGTAGTGAGGACATGGGTAGGCTTCTTGACACTCTCTAACTTCTTTTTCTACCTTTAACTTTCACTGGGACCAGAACACAATAAAGGATCAGGAACAAAAATAAAACCCAAAACCTACAGCAATAAATCTTCTTTTTAAAAATATATTTTTATTTATTTCAGAGAGGAAGGGAGAGGAAGAGATAGAAACATCAATGATTGGCTGCCTCCTGCACATTGGACCAAGTCTGCAACCCAGGCATGTGCCCTTGACTGGAATCAAACCTGGGACCCTTTGGTCCGCAGGCCAACGCTCTATCCACTGAGCCAAACAAGCTAGGGTAAAAGTCTTGATATCTAGTCATAAAATCTAGGTAGATTTTTTAATTCAATTTTTTCTTCTACCAATTTTTAAATTTCATACTTTTTCATACCAATAATTCATTTCCTCTTAAAAAAAGAGCTAATTAACCACAATCCTGCTCGAACACAGCCGCTGCTCTTGTGTTCTTGTGCTTGCTTCCTCACTGTGCATGGGGGAGGCTCCTATATAGCGAGGTGACTAAGGCCTTGGGTTTGGGGGTCTGACATTTCTGTTTGAATCTTCTATCTACTATTGTTACGCACTAGATGACTCCTACCAAGATAGTTAGTCTCTCTAAGCCTCAGCAAGTGGGAGTAACAACATTTCATTAGGATGTGTAAAGACCCCTGGCTTAGCATAGATTGAGGCACATAGAAATGTTCGATGAATCAGACCGATTATTATTTTCTATTTGAGAGTCTACACTTTTCATTTAACGCTATTAAGACTAATTTTAAAGAGAGATCAAAGAGACCAGGAAGTCAAATCAACTGTTGACTTACTAGTAATATTCACATGGAAAAGATTTCACATGGTGTATTCAATATTTCTGGGCCTATAAAACAAAACTTTAAGTAGTGGTAGCTCTAAAAGTTGAAATCAACTGTACTGTAAAATTTTCGTGTGAATTATTTTGAAATCTGAATATATTTCCCCATAAAACCATGCTAAATGGATAATTAGATTCTCAGATCAACTCACAAAAGCCTACTAAGCAGATGATGAAAGGTTCACAGTGGTTTTGACAAGCATACTTCAATGAGCACTTTGCAAAACACCTCCACCAGCGTCCTCACTTCATTCAAACAACACTCCTGAGACCTGCGAGGCAGCTGTTACATTCTCCATTTTCTAGCTGGGAAACCGGAGTGAATTGCAGAACTGTTTTATGAAAGGCAGACTTTGGGATGAACCTGCTGCATGTGGTTGGGGCCTGAGCACTGGCATGCCATAAGCTCTCCCCAGGACTGTAGTCGGCTGCGGGTGAAGACTCACGGGGGCAGCTGTTTTTTTAAAAATATCAAGCACCTGGGGTACTTACTAAAAAAAACAAATGATCTAAGCCCTTCTCTGGAGACTCTGATTTAGCTGATCTTAGGGTATGGCCCAGATAATCTAATTTTAACAGTCACCTCAGGTAATTCGTATGTTTAGACATATTTGGGTTAAGAATGAGAGCTTAAATCAGACAGGCTTGAATTTTAATCTGCACTAGTCCTCTAATAAACCATGAGACTTTGGACAGGTCATTGAGTAGCTGTAATTATGTTTCTTGGAGTGTATAATAGAAATAACAATATCCCTCCCAGTGTTATTGAGAGAATTATACATAAAATGTAGCACAATGCCTAGCACAAGTACACTTTCTATATATACCATATGTTAATGCTGATAGATGGAACACACTAATATCAAACCTCTTGTGGTAAGTGGTTCAAGATCTGTGTTCCTAGGACACAAGAAATAAGTACAGGGAGATATGCTGCCAAACTCCATTTCTAGTTGGTCTGGGAGGCAGTTTTCCTTCAGCTTTAAGGCCAAGTTCTCCTCCAAACAAGCTCCTGTGGACGAAAGGGGCCACATGCTCACCTGACAAGCTCAGGAAAGGCCTGCATGGCGGTCTTGCAAACTCAGAGCCCTAAAGTAACCACAAAGGATGGTCTGAAATTAAACTTTAACTAAAAGCAGTTATGGTGGGTAGTTACATCCTAGGCCTTCTGTCTTTTTGCATCTGTAATAACATACCCTTGAAATGTCTGGGTAACTTGTAACTTCTCTTTTTCTGGGCCCCTTGGGGCACAACCTAATGTGCTGGGCGCCAGGACAGATACCACAAATTCCTTCATTATCATGTTAATTGTTTCTGCACCCACCTAAGTATGTGTCTATCATTTTACTTTTTATCCAATCCCAGGGGTTTCCCTGCTTTGCTTTCTCCTGCTTCTCTAGTCCATCACCAATGAATTTCATGTAACCCACCTACATCCCTTTCCTTTGATTACAATGTATAAATACAAATGTAACCAGTCATTCTCCAGAGTATTATCTCAATTCATTGAGGTTCTGCTTCCCGGCATATGTCGACAGTTTGGCTCAAATAAACTCACAAAAATTCTATACAGATTTCAATGGTTTTTTTACATTAACACTCTCTTCTTTCTTTGTAGGACAGCACAGGATGAGCAGTCCTTCCTCAGATCAAGCAAAGACTATAGAGAAGCTGGCAGACCAAGGTGACAGCCCGTCCATCATAAGCTTGTTTCTAGCATAACTACCACCTCCCTTAGCCTTGTGCTATTCATTAGGAAAGAAGAAAAAGCTGAATTCTTTTTTTTTTTTTTCATTCAACTTAGAAGATTCTAAGGATATATATTTTTTTAATCTTTATTGTTCAGATTATTACAAATGTCCCTCTTTTTCCCCCTCATAGCTCCCCTCCACCTGGTTCCCACCCCACCCCAGGCCCTCGCCACCCCACTGTCCACATCCATAGGTACTGCATACATGCATATAAGATCTTTGTCCAATCTCTTCCCGCATGCCCCCTATCCTCTTCCCCCTAAGAACTGTCAGTCCACTCCATTTCCATACCCCTGATTCTATTACATTCACCAATTTATTCTGTTCATCAGATTTTTTATTCATTTGATTTTTAGATTTACTTGTTGATAGATATGTATTTGTTGTCACTTTGTTTTCATAATTTTTTATCTTTATGTTTTTCTTTTTCTTCCTCTTCTTAAAGAATACCCTTCAGCATTTCATATACTACTAGTTTGGTTGTGAAGAACTGCTTTAGCTTTTTGTTGTCTGTGAAGCTCTTTATCTGACCTTCAATTCTAAATGATAGCTTTTCTGGGTAATCTTGGTTGTAGGTTCTTGCTATTCATCACTTTGAATATTTCTTGCCACTCCCTTCTGGCCTGCATAGTTTCTGTTGAGAAATCAGCTGACAGTCCCTTGTAGATAACTAACTGTTTTTCTCTTGCTGCATTTAAGATTCTCTCTTTGTCTTTTGCCATTGGCATTTTAATTATGATGTGTCTTGGTGTGGTCCTCTTTGGATTCCTCTTATTTGGGGTTCTCTTCGTTTCCTGGACTTGTAAGTCTCTTTATTTCACCAGGTAGGGGAAGTTTTCTGTCATTATTTTTTCAAATAGGCTTTCAATATCTTACTCTCTCTCTTCTTCTGGCACCCCCATAATGCAGATGTTGGTATGTTTGACGTTGTCCCAGAGGCTCCTTACACTATCTTCATAATTTTGGATTCTTTTTTCTTTTTGCTTTTCAGGTTGGGTGGTTTTTGCTTCTTCGTATTTCAAATCTTTGACTGATTCTTGGGATCCTCGAGTCTACTGTTGAATCTCTGTATATTATTCTTTATTTCAGTCAGTGTATGCTTAATTTCTGACTGGTCCTTTTCCATATTTTTGGCATTCTCACTAAGATCCTTGAAGGTCTCATTAAGTTCCTCAGAGGTTTCTAGAAGATTCTTGAGTAACTTGAATCTTAACTGTGGTTTTGAACTCTATATCCAGTAGTTTGCTTTCTTCCATTTCTTTCATTTGTGACATGTTTCTTTATCTCCGAATTTTGGCTGCTTTCCTGTGTTTGTTTCTATGTATTGGGTAGCTGCTAAGTCTCCTTGAGTTGATAGAGTGGCCTTGTGTAGTAAGTGTTGTATAGGGCCCAGTGGCTCAGCTTCCCCAATCACCTGAGGTGGACACTCTTTGTGCACCCCTTTGTGGCCTGTGTGCACAGTCTTGTTGTAGTTAAGCCTTGATTGCTGTTAGTATCATTGGTCTCCAGGCCAGTTGGCTGTGAGGACCATCTGTGTCTACAATGGAAGAGCTCTTGTGCAGGAGGCTCCCTTATGGGGCAGGACTTGCTTTAGTGGAACTTTGGTGCTCACTGAGTCTGCCCCTTGAGTGTGTCACTTATGGATGTGAAGAGTTGTAATCTGGTATGATCTTGCACTGACCACTGGGTACACTGGCTCTTGGATCTTCAAGGAGGTGCAAAGTCAGCCACTGCCTGGGGCCACCCAGCAAGAGTTACAGAAAGATCTGCAGATTCCTCCACTTTGTATCAGGCTTGGAAGTGCCCAGATGAGGCCCAGCTGTGAAGCAAGGCAGGCTGGTGCTGGTGCCGGTCTTGGGCCTTCTTTTGATAGCTTTGGGGCTCCCTCACCCAGTTGCAGCTTGTTTGACAGATTTTAGGTTGAGAAAGGACAGGCCATTCATATGCAAAAGCCTCTGTGCACAGCTTGGATGGGGTTATAAATTGGGTAGAGCGGGGTCTCAGGGAATCTCCAGGGTGAAGCAAACAGCAATTGCTGCCAGTCAGCTCTGCACTGGGGAGGTCCCAGCACAGGAACAATGACCGTTGGGAACACCTCTGTCTGGAAGAAAGCCACCCTCACATTCCTGCCCTGATGCCAGACAGTCCAGTTTCTCCCCGTATGTGTCTGGGTCCCCCAGAGTCTCGCCCCGCAATGGAGCTCAAAGCAAGTGGGAGTTTGTATCTCCCTCCCGATTAAAAAAGCGGCACACCTGGGTGCCAGCCCGTTCTGCACCTCCACACCGCCTACCAGTCTCAATGCACTTTCTTCTTTACCTCTCTAGTTGTAGTACTTCCACTCAGCCAGCTTTCCTGAGGTTCTGGATGATAAGTTGTTAGGCATTTTAGTTGTAATTTTGATGTGGTTGTGGGAGGCAGCAAGGACAGGTGTAAAGTTTACCTATGCCACCATCCTGGTTCAAAGAATTCAAAGCTGAATTCTTGAGGGTAAAATAAAGACCTGATTTGAAGATAACATGTATGTTGGAGGCTAGATGGGGTCATCAGGTCAGTCAATGCCACCCAGCAGTCCTGCAGCTGGTTGTAAAAACTATCACCCAGAACCTTTTCGTTGCCAGACTCTTCTGAGTAAGGAGAGTGCCAGTAGGGGCTGTGTGGGAGGCAGTCGATCAATGATTCTCTCTCATCATTGATGTTTCTACCTCTCTCTCCCTCTCCCTTCCTCTCTGAAATCAATAAAAATATATTTCTTTTCTGAAAAAGAAAACATTTCCTTTAATCTTACTACACTCTCATAAAGGAGGGAATAATTTGCAAATGAAGAAACGGAGGTCCAGAGAGATTAGGTACCGAGTGCAGGGTGACTCAGGGTAAGTGTGGAGCTGGGGTAAGATCCAGGCTCCTTGGCCTTGTTCTGAACCACGGATGCCAATCACAAATACATGCCACTGCAAAGCAGATGGTGACGGAGATAATGGACCTTCCCTGGAATTCCTAACAGGTCAACATGCCTATGACCCGTGGTGGGAGCTTCCTCAGCTGAATGCCGTGATGACCCCCTGAAGACCCCCACAGCAGGAACTTCCTCAACGCATGCCCCACGCCCCTCACCAAACACCTGTATAAAAAGAAATGCCTCCCTCCCTGTTGGCTTGAATTCACTGGCCCTGCCTTTGGGGCTCATGGATTTTCGCCCGGGGACACAGATTAAACCTTTCCTTCTCTTTCTTTCTGGCTGACTCGACTCTCTTTGTTTCCTGGGCCACTAACTTTACAAATACTTCAGAGTATTTAGGGCCCAGTGGCCCAACATCAACAGAAAAAATTGAAAATGCCCAGCTCACGAGGCTTGTATGCATTCACATGCTAATGAACCCCACAGGAACCTTTCACCAAAACAGCAAGCAGATTATGGGGAATCTTGTTTTCCATGGTTTCTTGGCCTGACATTAACTAATTTCAACCACAAAGGCAGCAGAGGAAAGGTAGCTGCCATTTACTGAGTCCTCACTGTGGACAGAGCACGGAATGAGTGCTTTACGTGCATTATCTCATAGAAAGTTTATTAAACAAGCAAACAAACTCATCACTTGCTGGAAGAAAGAAACATAGAGGTAAAAGGTTGGATTCTACTCCTGGTATAACCATTAAACAGCTTCACCACCTTGTCTAAATCACTTTATCTTTTGGGTGTTTTTTCATTTGCAAGACAAAGAAATGGGGGGGGGGGAAATTCACTGAATGATCTGAAGACTTGGCTCTGAGTGCTGGCCCCACCCTCTTTGGGCAAGACATTTAAAATTAATCTGCCCACTAGGGTTGGGACAAAGATTTCAAACTGAGAGGATGTAGTAGGTCTTTTGGATACTTTAAGATCAAAACAAATGGCAGCCAGCACTTAGCACTTACTGTGTGCCAGATACTGTCCCGAATGCTGTCTATATATTGTCATTTAATACAGAGGGTAAAATTGAGGCACAGCTATGTTAAATAAGTTGTCCACGGACACACAGTGAAGTAGTGAAACTGGGATTTGAAATGCTTCTGAATTCTAACTTTGAACACCCAATTAGCCATTCCTCAGATTTTGACATAGCTAGAAATTAATATAATGGAAATTAGTGTCCTCAAAAGTAATTAACTCTAAGTTGCTGTCCGTAGTGCACAGTGATAGCCTGATTCTGCCTTGAAGAGGTAAATAATGTGGACAGGGATGTGTCACAATTATAGAACAGACCAGCTCAAATGAAAGTCTATCTAATATATCCATTTAATGAGGCTCTCAGCTGAATTCTGGAGTATTTCCTTAAAGATGTTTGTATCTCATGCCAGAAGAAAGTTCAAGGAGAAACTGCTTTCAGGTTAGGTTAATGGTTTTTAAACATTTTCCAAACCCAAACAAAATAACCTTTGTGACATATTCCATTTTGGATTTTCAATACAAATTCAAGAGAAAATTCAATTTGTCTTCCTTTTTTACTTTATGGCCAAAGAATTTTTACTGTACAAATATCTTCACTTATTTCATTTCCATTTTCTGAAATCTCAGTTTCCCACATATCATGTATTTGGTGGTCTAGAAGGTGAGGAAGGTTGTCATAAACAGTTTTATTACCCTCATACCCAGCTGGCTTTTGTTTCAAGAAATTAGGGGCTGTGTATTTTCAGCCTTTGCTGCTGTCAGTGAGCCCTCCCATCCCTGTGTTGCTTAAAAATTTCTACGTCTAACATATATTCTTTTAGAAAGGATTAATTTTCTCTAATTTAAAAAAAGGAAAGATAATAAGGAATAAAGGCTCCATGTGTCAAAGGGGCTTGTGTGGTTGGTAATTTGTAAGGTCTGCTTGAATTTTTTTCTGATTTGTTGACTCTTACCCAAGTTCACTGCCTCCTTGCCAGGTTTCTAAGCACATGTGTAAATTGACACAAGCAAACCTGAACCAATTTTATTATAAGGATGGTTGGCTCTACATCAAGCAAGGGGAGCCTAGGGGCTGGGGGTTCTTGTCTGAGGCAGAGAAGGACACCAGCATAGGCTTTGTCAAGGCTGTACTGTCAGAGCAGCTGATTGTAAACCCAGATTTCCTTCCACAGGGTAAACTGACTGGTTGCCTGTAGTGCACAGTTTTCACATCCCTGGGCAAAGCATGGCCTCAGCACACAGATACATTTGCAGAGAGAAATACAGAAAGTGGGTGTTGGGGAGGGAAGGGAGTGGGAGATGGACATAGGAAGGAAGTATGGAAGAAATAAGGAAAGAAGGTAAGTGAGGAATGAGGAACAGAGGAAAAGAAAAGGAAAGAAGAAGGTAAATAGAAGGAAACAATTAGAAGGAGAAAAGAAAAGACCTGGAGGGAAAAATGGGAGAAGAAAAAAAAAAAGAAGGAAGGAAGGGGAGAAAGAGGAGAAAGGGAAGAAATGTGGTAAGAAGAGTTAACATCTCCCAGAGGGAAGCCACACGGATAAGCACGGATTCAAGAATATTTCCCGTTAATAATCATGACTCAGTAATTTCACTCTTCTCTAACTCCTATATCACTAAATATTTGTTTGCCCAACTTAGCACTTCATTAGTTCATGTCTGATTCTCAAAATGGTTTGTAGATACTATACCATTTCCTCAACTAGACCACAAGCTTTTTGAGAGCAGGGTTCTTACATTTCTTTTGTTCTCTGGCCATTCCCTGTTCTTCCTAGTCCCTAGGACAGCACTGAGTATCTGAAAAGCAGTGAATTACCTGAGCATTCACTGGGTCCCTGGTAACTGCCAATTTCTCTTGCTATAGGTGAGTAACTGTCTTTTTTAAAATATATTTTTACTAGAGGCCCGGTGCACAAACATTAGTGCACTCAGGGGGAGGGGGGTCCCTCAGCCAGGCCTGTGCCCTCTCGCAGTCTGGGACCCCTCAGGAGATAACGACCTGCTGGCTTAGGCCTGCTCCCGGGTGGCAGAGGGCAGGCCCAATCCCTAGGTGCAGCCCCTGGTTGGGCTCAGAGCAGGGCCGATTGGGGTGTTGGGGCACCGCCCCCTGTCATGCACAGAGCAGGGAGGATCGGAAGATTGCAATGCCACCCTCAGTCACACTCAGGGTAGGGCTGATTGAGGGGTTGGGGCACCACCCCCTGTCACACTCAAGGCTGGGTCGATGGGGAGGTTGCGGCGCCACCCCCTGTCACGCACAGAGCAGGACCAATCAGGGGGTTGGGGAGCTCCCCCTGTCAAGCACAGAGCAGGGCCGATCAGGGGGTTGAGGAGCTCCCCCCTGTCACTCACCGAGTAGGGCCGATAGGGGAGTTGGGGCACCGCCCCCTGTCACACACAGAGCAGGGCGGATCAGGGGGTTGGGCCGCCGCACCCTGTCACACTCAGGGCAAGGCCGATGGGGAGGTTATGGCTCTACCCCATCACACACAGAGCAGGGCCCGTGGGGGGCGGTTAGGGCGTTGCCCTCTATCACCCACAGAGCAGGGCCGATCAGGGAGTTGGGGCGCCGCCACTCTCACACTCAGGGCAGGGCTGATGGGGAGGTTATGGCTCTACCCCGTCACACACAGAGGGCCCGTGGAGGGGGGGCGGTGTTGGGGCACCGCACCCTGTCACACACAGAACAGGGCCGATCAGGGGGTTGGGGAGCTCCCCCCTATCAGGCACAGAGCAGGGCTGATCAGGGGTTTGGGGTGCCTTCCCCTGTCACGAACAGAGCAGGGCCGATAGGGAGCTTGTGGCCCCGCCCCCTGTCACACACAGAGCCGCAGGGTGATCAGGGGGTTTGGGCGCTGGTCCCTGTCATGCTGATCTCGGTGCCCGGAGGCCTCGCAGCTCCGCTGATCCCGGTGCTGGGAGGCATATTACCCTTTTACTATACTGGATAGAGGCCTGGTGCACGGGTGGGGGCCGGCTGGTTTGCCCTGAAGGGTGTCCTGGATCAGGGTGGGGGTCCCCACTGGGGTGCCTGGCCAGCCTGGATGAGGGGATTATGGCTGTTTGCAGCTGGTCACACACCCTTCAGGGTGGGGGTCCCCACTGGGGTGCTTGGCCAGTCTGGGTGAGGGGCTGAGGGCTGTTTTCAGGCTGGTGGGTGAATGAAGCTCCCAACCGCTCCTTTTTTTCTTTTTTCTTTTTTTATTCTGGGCCAGCTTTAGCTCTGAGGCTTGGCTCCAGCTCTTAGGCCTTGGCTGCTAAAAGCAGGTTTCTGGTTTGTTTGGGCTCTATAATCGAAACACTGTTTCAACTCCAGCTCTGAGATCCCAGCTGGCTCAAAGCAGGTTTCTGGGGTTTTGTTTAGCTTCTATATTTGTAACAATGTTTCGAACTGCAAGCTCAGAGGCCGGCAGTGGCAGGCGGGGAACATTGGAATCCTCCATCACTGAAGCAAGCAAGCCCCATATTCACTTCAAGCTGCCTGGCCTACGGCTGCCATCTTGGCTGGCAGTTAATTTGCATATTGCCCTGATTAGCCAATGGGAAGGGTAGCGGATGTACAGCTAATTACCATGTTTCTCTTTCATTAGATAGGATTGATTTCAGAGAGGAAGGGAGAGGGAGTGAGAGATAGAAACATCAATGATGGGAGAGAATCATTGAACGGCTGCCTCCTGCATGTCCCCCACTGGGGATCAAGCCCACAACCGGTCATGTGCCCTGATTAGGAATCAAACCATGACCTTCTGGGTCATAGGTCAAAGCTCAACCACTGAGCCATGCTGGTTGGGCAGCAACTATCTTTTTATTCTTTATGCAGCCAAATGGAAGTATTGTTACTTCCAATGCTTGTCATATGTCATAAATTTTCCTGAGGTGCTGTGATATCTATAAAACACATCCATTATAGCCTGTCTAAGCAACAGAAAACTCATTCAATCATTAATATATTGTGACAGGTAGTTATTTAGGAGAACATACATACTATTAAATATACATACTATTAAAAATTACTCAGGTGGGCAATCTTACCAACACTACTGGGAACATTTCATCTACCCTTTTCCCTAGCTACAGTCTGGGAAAGAATGCTCTCCACTTAAGGCTGATCTGAATCTCTTTGAAATTGACCCGATATTTTAATTTTGTATTTTCAAGAGGTATGCTTTTTTGTGTGTGTACAGAAATGCAAATGGTTCAACCCTGTGATGGGAAATGTGCATGTGTCCATGCACCATACAGTGGTCTCATGCCCAAATGCAGGCCTTTCTAAATCCTCCAGCATCTGCAGCTATGTTATGTCAAATCTGGTTTTCAGAATCAAAGCTTCCACTCAGTGGGCCTTGGGAAGAGGCTGCAGGTATACACTAGTAGAACGAGCAGCCAGACACACTTGGAGAACTGGGTCTTAGTCTCCAAAAGAATTCACAAGTTGGGGGAGGGGCAGAGGGACCTGTCCCATTGGCCATAAGAAAGGCATGTTCACCTGCTAATGCTCACCTCCTTGCTCCTTAGGACTGAAGGGTTCCGGGCTGCTGTGGGAGATTCTCTGTATTGATCAGAAACCATTTTCCAGATGGTGCTGCCATCTGAAGAGCTAAGCTGCCTGGGCCCAGGACATGGTTTTTGACTCAGCACAGCTTCAGGGAGCCATGTGCCCCTACTGCCTTTTCCCTCTGTCTTCCTCAGAATGAATTGCTTATTGGTCATATGTTATTGATACATCAGAGCTGAGTGAATGAGAGTGAGTGGTTTAAAAGCAGCAGAGAAGAGAAAGATATGCAATTATCATTTTCAAGAGCAGGAATAATATTTAACTGGAAAATGGTCCATTATCGGGTTACAGAGTTTTAGGGAGCCTGTGCAATTTACCTGGCCAGGAGAACTTAAATTAATTCCTGTCTCTCCTTCCATTTCTCTTCATTCTTATACCTGTATGTGGCCGTTGGGGAAATCCTAATAAAAACAGCTGCAGGCTGGATTGAGCCTGTTTTCCTTGCTGTCATCAGCACTGGGATAGGCAGAATCTAAATGTAATTTTACAACATTTGTGGTGATGGCGATGGTGTCCTATGTGAAGGAAACTGTTGTTCCAAGGGGAATTTTTAAAAAGCTGCCCTACTGGAGTCAGCACCCCTCCACCCCCATGTTGTGCAGGGCAGGAGGAAGCCACTGCCTAAATGCAACACTGACCAAACCTCGTGTGTGAGGCGGGCGGGGGGAGGGCACCCCGGGACCCCCGAGGCAGGTGCACCAGGCCGCCGCACTGGACAGCCTCGGCATGAGCGGGCTGGCTGTGGCTCTGGCTCCGGGACTATGAGCCTTTCGCAGCTGGTGCGGGGACAAGGCCCTGGTGGATACTTAGCCGGCAACCTTTCATTATTTTGTTTTCTGCTTAAAGCCCTGAGGATACGGAATCCCAGCATAGAGCAATAATTTGCTGTCTGGATTAAAAAGTCAATATCCTTTCAGCTTCACTGGGATAGAAAGAATATTTAGTTCAATCACTAGCACCCAGGAGTTTTTAAGTCAGAGCACTTTTTCCATATATTTTTTTACCTTGGGCACGAGAGAAAGGTTTGACAATTCTCCTGAGCATTTCCTTCAGGAGATGGAGGGCTATCTGGGGGAGACCCTGTGTATTTCGTCATTATCTTGTAAATGAGAGTACCAGTCTGAGATGCAGTGGAATTCCCTTTGACCGATTCCCTTCCTGGAAGGGCCATCATTTGATGACCAGAGACCAGGTACGTGAATGCTCTGCTCTGAGATGTCTGAGGAGACCACACGGGCCTCACCCGACAGACACTCTGTTTTGAGGGTGAGAATAAAACAAGAGCTTATACTCCACCAAAATAATTAATTATTTATCACCCCCCGATGATTTTACACATGCGCACGTGCACACACACACACACGCGTGCGCACACACACACACTCATACACACACACTTCACAGATGCACAGATCAGCAACCCACACTTGCTGGAGCAGATGGGACAAGCGCCCTGGAATTCATCGATAAAGAACAAGTGGATTCTTTGGCCGTTTCAGCTCACACTAAAACCCAACAGCTTCTCCACAAAAGCTTCCCACTTAGGATTTCCACACAGGGGGGTAGAGACATTAACAATACAAGGGAAGACAATGGCAGCAACAGGAATAATCTCTTGAGGCTTATTCTAGGCCAAACACATTGGTGTGAGCAGTATTACATTTAATTCTCCAGGCAAAGATAGTGGACATATTAAGGAAGAATGGTATTGGTGAAGGGGGGTGGGGGGGAAGCAAGAAAGAAGCCTTTCAAAGTGTTATTTCAACAAAGTGACATCTCCAGCTCTCCCCTCTCATTTCATGTGAGCTAAAATGAGCATTTTCTAACACCTCCCTATCCATATGAGGGGAGCCCACCAAGAAGAAACATTATGACTCTGAACTTCAAGAACCCTACAGCCTCCTCATTTTCTTTCACTCTGTTTGGTCTACCCTATCACCAGCTGTGAGAGCATAAAAGGGCATGCACCTCTGTGACTAAAAAATACTTTTTATTCCAGATGACTTCTCTCAAAGGCAAAGAATAAGCCCTATTAGAAAGGTCAAACAGTTGTGGGATCATGAATTGGTAAAATCATTTGAATCAAAGTAAGAACACAGTGTAGTGATGTAATTGACACTGACCATTGTATATTTAGAATGACAATGCGTGCATTTCAGGGTCAGAGGACTGCCGGCTGTGCTCCTGGTCCTACACACCCCGTGCTCTTTGCGGTGCTCTATGGAAGAGCTTCTTATTGCCATTTTTCTTCCCAGCAGGACGTCTAACAAGCTGCTCAGTGACAGGCCCTGCCTCTCGGTTTGATTCTGTGTCCATCCCTTTCCAGGGCCCCCGCAGGCAGTACTGGTTAATGACATCACTTTATTTCGCCAGGGGCCCTCTCATTGTTCACCGGAATTCCATACATAACTTGAGCTCTTGTGCCCCTTCTCTTCGGGCACACCAACACTGCAGTGGGCCAGGAGTACAGCCATTTGCAAATGGAAGAAACAGCCACAGAGAAATGAGGAGTGATGTCCTGACTCTGGAAGTGGCCCTGGAGGGACAAAGCTGACTCAATGGTTATTTTTGTCATTTAGAGAATAATGCTGAAAAACAACCGTTAATACAGTTTTCTTGAGAGTCATACCAGATCTTTATATTATTTGAGGTGATTTTTCCTCTCTTGTGTGGAGTCCTTAACAGAATTCTGTGAGAACATGGTCTAAGGATAATGGCCCATTAGCTACCCTGACCTGATTTCTCCCTTGTTTTGGGAACTTCTGGGACAACCTGCAATTTTAAATCCCTCATATGCTTTTTAAAGTAATTTGGCATCTGCTGAAAAAGTCACTGTCATTTTGGATAACTGCTCTTCTTTCTACAAGACAAAAGTGAAAAGAAAACAACTATCTGCCCAAAGCCAGGTCTTGTAGAGGAGAAATGCTGGCTGACCTCCATCGGTTCGTGCACCCCTAATGCAGCTCACAGGCCCCCCTGCAACCAGAAACTGACATGTCAATTCCAGCAGTGCAAGTCCCCTCGAGAGAAAGAATTTACCTTGGAGTCCAGCTGCTGCATGTATGACCAAAGATATTCTATATTGGCTCCGAAAGGATGGACATGAAGAAACGTTGATATGATGCCTGAATTAAAGAGACAAATATTGGACATTATTAAGAGGCAAATAAGAGTCTCATCTATGAGATGACATGTCATAATGTCACCTAACTCCAATGATGGTTTTGTCAGGCTAAGTTATTTATGGTCTTGCCATTTCTAACAAGCATTCAGTAACAGCCACTCTGAAGACAGTCACAGTAACATGACAGACAGAACTACCTCATGGATTATAGTAGTTGGAGAAGCTGGAGCTCGAGAGACGATGTAGATGAATAAAGGTATTGCTAAACAAAGGCTCCTGGAAGCATTTCAACTACCAATTTTATGCTTGATTTACCAATATAAAATTGTAGTTATTAGAAGGATAAAATTATCTCTTTTCTTTCCCTCGGTGGACTTTGTCGTGTGAAAAAGGCTCACACAGCTGTGTCAGAAATTACGCTGCCTCAAATTTCCCTGATAATTATAGCTGCTAGTTATGAAAAGTATTTAATCCATATTTCCCCTAACTGCCACTGAAGGAAGCATAAATCCTGTCTGAAGCCTTTGCTATTGCTCCCTGGTTGCTGCTGCTGTTTGAAGGGAGCCCGCTTGCTTTCTCCTCTCTGCTGTAACTTACACGATCATTCAAAAGGTCCAGGAATGGATGGTTTGGTTGGAGTCTGATTATAGATCAGAAGGTTTTAAAAATAAATAAATAAATAAATAAATAAATAAATAAATAAGAAGGCTTTTCTAATGTGAAAAAAATCAACTGTCAACACTGTATTGATAAATGAAAAACTTGATGTTGGTGTCAGGGCTGAAATACTAGCGTTGCCTTTCTACTCTCCCTGCTCTCGCATACAAAATCAAAGTAGAGGACATGAGGACCTTGCTTCCATTTGTTAAGAAACCATGTTTGGATGACACTTGTTTAGTTCTCTGTAAAGCAGGCTTTGAGATGACTTAAATCTGAGGATAAGCCCTCACATTGTTTATTTGGAAGCTTTGATGCTTGAAAGCCAAAGCAAAGGGACGCCCACCTTGTATGAAAAGAGGTCAGGGGGAGCCCTAGACAAGAGCTCCTCATTCTTGTAGGAGGGCACCCTGTGAATAGCTGGTGACCTTGGATTGATCTGGGGTAGGCTCTCATGGTGCCCTGATCGCCTGTGTGATACTTGGAATCTCTGGGATGCCTGCCAGTTCATTCTGAAGCATCTGGATAAGCGTCCTCAAACACCTGTCATCAGAACCCTGCTTTTAGGTGGGCTGTATTGGTTTGCAGTGAAATGAGGAAGATAGAAATAATTCATTACATTTCTCCATAAAGCTCAAAGCTCACTTTCAGAAGTGGATCTGTTTTTCTTGAGATATTAAAGCCCTACTATTTTATTCTGAGACCACATTCTTCCTTTTTTTTTTTTTTTGCTAAAATGTCTTTTTATGAAATAATGGTGATGATAAAAGGTAATAATGGTAATATTAATATCTTTAGGTGGCAAATCGCCATTTTTAGTATACTTAGTTGGCATTGTTTGGTTCCCCTCCTACCGCTGGGTACATGTGGGAAGGGCCAAGCTGTACATCCATGCCGGCTTTTCCCAGCACCAGGCCTGGGGACAGGTCAGCACAAGTCCCAAGGCACCCCCAAGATGCACCGCCCCTCTCTCATTCCACCAGCTGCCAGTTAGGCTCAGTCACTGAAAGAGCTGCATGAGGTAGGTTCACAGTGGGTCGCCAGGTAGAGGTGAGTGGTGTTCACCAGACTGTTAGCAGTTCAAACTCGGTGACAGCACTGGGCCTGAGGCCGCTCAACAAATGTCTCCAGTTATACCAAGTCTAGCTGCCACCCACCGGGTGCTTGCACACCTTTGTGTTGGTGTGGGGTCTCAGGGAGTCATCAGGGGAGGCCAGCAGAGAGTGGGCCTACCCCGATTAGTGCTGTTTAAAGATCATCAGGTCTTGTGGTTTGTCACAGGGCCAATCCCTCCCACTCCCCTCTTTTTGTCTTGTGAACTTATAAACTTTTTTGTTTACCTGATGAGAACAAAATATCAAGTTGTACATTCAGTTTAGTCAGTGCAGTATTCTCTTTGAGTTGAATGAGAAATGGGATCCTACCAGAATATACTTCCCTTCCTCAGGCTGCTTGGAGTTTCATTCCACACTGTGTCACCTTGTATAGTTCTGGCTGAGATTAGCTTCCCCTACATCCACACTGGTTGCTAGTCTTCTGGAAAGCCCGGAAAACGGTGGGTCTATCAGCTCACTGGGGCGGGGGTGGGGGGAGGAGCAGCCCTAGGATGTCCAGGAACCTTAGCACTGCTGAGGAACAGCTATCTCTCTAGAAGCCAATGGAGGCCTGACCATAGCCAACTTGAAGTATTCTGGCTTCCTACAGCAGCCCATTTAAAAGCTCTAAGGGAGTAGCAGGAATGATGCTATGTGAAATCTGGGTCTTCCACAAAGCCACAAGGGCACAGTTGTCTGTGAGCAGTGCAGAGTGATAAAGCAACTATGGGAAGTGGAGAGAGGGAAGACTGTGAGTCAGTGGCAGAAGACTGATCAAACACTTGTGGTTTGAGCTGATGGTTCTCAGCACCTTGAGATTCTAAAAAGCTTAAAGTCCAAAAAGGAGTTTGGTCCACTTATTTGGTAAGTACTCTATTTGGGCCTTTCAGTAAATTTCTCCTTGTATCTGAAATGGCCTTGGAACTCCCTTGTTTATCCAGAGAAACTCCATGTATTGTTTCTTCTGACAAGGCACCTAGAGCATAAGTAGCCCCTCTCTGTGTTTCTGATTTTAGTATGAATCACATTTCATTGTCATTAACTGCTGTCTTTCTCACTCATCTATGAACTTCTTGAGGTAAGAGATCATCTTGTCACCATTTCTTTGCTAACACAGTTCTTGTCATATGGCAGGCCAGTAATGCTCAAAACGTGGTCCAGAAGTGCCTGCTTCGGTATCACCTCAGATTTTAGTTTCACAATACACAGAAGCTGTGCATGCGTGGCTAAAGATTCTGCCTTTTAAACAGGCTGCCTAGATCAGCGGTCACCAACCTTTCAGACCTCATGGGCCACCAGTGGTCCGCAGACCATCGGTTGGTGACCACTGGCTTAGATGATTCCTTCCCACAATGAGGGTCATTTTTACAGAAAGTTCTTGACAAATGTCTGCTGATTTATTGATATGGGCATTTGTGTCTGGAAACAAGAGTTAGGTCACCTTTCATGTGAGGTTACAGTAAGAGGACAACTGTCTATGAGAAAGTGAGCCCTCACAAGACACAGAATCCGCCATACCTTGATCTTAGACTTCCCAACTTCCAGAATTGTGAGAAATGCACTCCACCTCCTCCAAAAAGATTTAGGTTAATGACTCATTCTTTATGGTCAGTAGTTTCTAGAGGAGAATACACTCCCCCAATTACTTTTCTCAGGTGCAACCTAAATATAGTCTCAACTCTATTCACTGAAAACAACAAAACATCACCACTCAACCTTTATTAAGTGCATGTGCCTACATTGCATTCTACTTCCTAATACCCAGGTATTAGGGGGAACATTCCAATTCAGATGTAAACTGGTCTGTGCAGATGTGTGAAATCGGACAGTGATGGAAACCATGGTGGTGGTAGGGGGAGAGCTTGATGTAAAGAAGCATCTTGGTTACACATAATATGTATGTCCTGATCTGCAGAGGAGCCGGGCATATGTAAAGGGCGTGCCTGAGCAGGAAGACCTGGAGGATGCAGCCAGGCTCAGGGAAGTTCAGAAGAACAGCTCTTTTATAAGAAGAGTTATTGAGAAGGTTTGGACTGTATCTGGATGGGATTTAACAATGATGACTGGCAATGACAGGGGGCCCAGGCTGCTGGGATTAGAAATCTATTGTAACAGAACAAATTAAAAAGCAAGAGAAGTTGGAATGATACAAACCCAGAGTTTGTGTGTCAACATCTCTTCAAAGCTATTTGTCTCTCAATAAAAAAATTTTGACCCATTTTCCTTCAAAACAATAGCCAGTGGTTTCCAGCCAAACACAGCTCCGAAGCTTTGGTACTAAATCAAAAGTATTGACTCATTTTATCTCACACAAGCTCAATGCATGCCAAAACCAACATGTAAGCCACATGTGAAATGAAGGGAGAGTCACAGCACAGGCACCAGGCAACGTCAGGCTGCTCTAACGTGTCGTGGGATATAAAATGCTACGCTGCTGTGCCCCCATAAAAATGCAATTCTTTTAGGTCCAATTATATGTCAACCTGTCTTCACAAGGAATGATCGCAAAATTATCCACAAATCACAATAATAAAGTGCTTTCTAAGGGCCTATCTCCTTTAGTTGAATTGGAACATAGCACTCTGTTCCATTAACTGCCAAGCAGAAAATCTGACAGAAAGTTGCAACTCCCAAGGGACTTAGGATTCAAATCTATAAAGCTCCAAATAATGTTACCAATGAAATCCCACTGCTCTCCTGTGATATGTACCTAATTGGCATGCTTAAAGACTCCATTTTATAAAAATTGTCATGAGAATGTCTAGAAAGAATACATACTTCTGCTCAGATAAATTAGTGTCACAGATCATCACTAATAACTAGGATCACCTGTTGTTGGGAAGTTCTAGCCCTAGATTTTTTTTTTTTTAACCCCCTGGAGGATATATTTTTACTGATTTTTAGGGAGAGACAGAGAGAGAGAGAGAGAGAGAGAGAGAGAAACATTGATCTGCCTTCCATATGTTCCCCAACTTGCAGGGATCGAATCTGCAACTAGGTATGCACCCTGACTAGGAATTGAACCTGCAACTTTTTTTTTTTTTTTTTTTTTTTTTTTTTTTTTTTTTTGGTGTATGGGACGATGCTCCGCCAACAGAGCCACCTGGCTCTGGCCTGGGCAAGCCTCAGTTTTATGTTCTCTGTAGATGGAAGCCATTTGAGTAGCTTATTTCTCACTCCCTCTTTACCTTATAGGCAATTAAGACAATCAAGATTTGTGCCACTGCATTCTTTTATATAACATTTGTCTCTCTCAAAAGGATATTGAATTATCTGAATATATTCACATACAGCATATACTACAGGCATCCAGATGTGATGAAGATTTTGCCAATAAGTATTTCCAATAGAGGGCAGGTTTTTGCTGTGCTCCTGGCCTTCCAGACTGACTGAGTAGGCCCAATGTCTTCCATATGGGATCTTCTAAGGGAAGATCCAGGGAAATTGCTAATAGTATTCCTGACTATAGACATATCAGAAGTCCAGGAAACTCCCCAAAATTCTATTTATAAATATTTGTTGGGGGGCGGGGGGGAGTAGCTCCAGCACTAGAAACTCTTCTCTTTAACTAGGGCCAGAGTAGTTTGGGACACATATTCTGACATTCTGTCCCTATCACAGTTCTTATCTAGATCCTAGAACCTGTAGGAGAGGTCTTTATTGTCCAATATTCAGGTATCTACAAAGTATGAATGGCCAAAGTCATTTGGCAGAGGGACTATTTAGAAGACTGTGTAAATAAACTGTGTTCTCCAAGTAGAACATGAAAGGAAAAGCTATCTGAAGTGAGAGGCAGAAAATAAAATAAAGAAAATAGAGGCCCATTCCCATGTTTTTTGAAACTTAAAGTGGTCTGTATTATTCAGACTTAAACAAAGAGGAAAAGTGCACTGCTGGTCATCATGGGCTTTGCTCAGACCCTAAAAGCATCATGGGGGGAAATCACAACTTTGTCACACTGAGCTAAAGAGAAACAGTTGTCAGAGTTTGACATGTTTTCCAACAGAAGAAAAATCCAGTTGCTAAATCCATATGGGTTCATTTTGGGTTCTTGGAACCTGGTAGCACATCAGCATGTCTTATGAAACTGGTGCACGGCATGTTATTACAGCTGTATATCATCAGAGAGAAAAAATAATTGGTTTTCCTTGGAGTATCTCTAAGCTGATGTCATATTCAATAACCCTGTAGTTGAAAAATCTATATGTGATGGATGAAGTTTGGACTGTCTTCTGAATTTATTCCTCCTGTGCCAGCTTCTCAAGCCCTGGTGTACCTGTCATTTTGAGGTGAGTGTATGTGGCATTTTGAAAATGCAGCCAGGTGCTCCTCCTGCCAGATAACGACCTAGAGAAGAACAATGTGTCTCATATGTACAGCAGTCTCATTCTTCACTCGTAACCGTGCCAAGGAGGAGCCCGCACTGGGCCCAGTGCCAAGGTGCAGCTGGAATCAGTGCTGTGTCTCCGGAGTGAGAATGGCAGCTGCTCCTTCTCTGGATTTGAGGACGTGGGAGAGTCTTAAACACAGTGGCTTCTAAGGTGGGGTTCCAGGCACGTCACCAACACGTCCTCAGCAAGGACTCCTCCTTGGGAGGGTAAGTACCATTGCTGGACCTGCTGCTGATGATATCAAAAGAGAACTTTTAGAGCTTTGTCTCTGGCCCAGACAAAGAAAAAAAAAAATTAGTTGTATTTGGTGGGGCAACTGAATGTTGTTGTTTTTTTTAAATTTTAATTTCTATTTTATTTATTTTTTAAGAGAATCTTTATAAGAGCTTATTTAACCTAAACCGATGATATATGCCAGGGAGCATGATCTCAAATGCTCTCTGACTGAATTTTTTTTAGGTGAAAAGCAACTTCCTTCTTCTTTTCTCTTCCTTAAGAGGCAGTTTATTTTACTTATTTGGATTAACAGATCCAAATGGGCAGGCTGAGAAGCCTGGATTAGACTGTACTGGAGCAGCCTCGCGTTGGTATTGATGTCCCTATATGGTCAGTGTGGGGTCCAGAACAAGTCACCGCAAGATGTGCTTCTGTGCTATGCAGATTGTTTTGACCTAAAGACAACATTAGCCACAGGCTCAGGAGAAACTTCTGCCCCAACACTTAACTACTTAGAAGAAACTGAATTATAGTCTTGGCTCATAAGAGATTATCAGCCATAATCTTTTCAACCCACCTACATGGCAGGGTAAACTTTTATTTACTAAACATCTGCTCTTCTTATCCTGCGATGACCCTTTGAAGACTCCAAGGTGCATTACATCATCCCTAGCTCAGAATGTCTTATATACCTCAACCCCCCTTTCCATCTGTCAACCTCTCCTGCATGTGGAGTCTCTGATGCTCTCATATGCAAGGTTCCCACACATACATTTGTATTAAATTCGGTTACTTTCTCTTCCTGTAAGTGGACTGAGGTCACCTCTGAAATAGGGTTGCTGTTCACTTGACTCCCCCCTCTCCAAAAAACAAACAAACACAATCATACAAATCAACAGGTTCAAATCTGTGTTCACTTTAAGAACACTCATGAAACTGCACAGGCCTTCAAGGGTATACATATCCGCAAAGACACCGAAGGCTGTCACTATACAGAAGATGTGTGCCATTCCATCGTTACAATGGTGGAGTTGGTAGGTATGCCCAGGCCAAACACTGGGGCTGGACACAGGGTTGGTGGCCCAAAAAGAGTGCTGCATTTTTGCTGCTTCAAAATGCAGAGAGAGCACTGCTGAGTTTACGGGTTTAGATGTAGATTCTCTGGTCATGGAGCACATCCAGGTGAACAAAGCTCCCAGGATGTGAGGTAGAACCTACAGAGCCCCGGGTGGATACATGAGTTCTCCCTGCTACGGTGAAAGGCCTCTTACTGAAAAGAGCAGGTTGTTCCTAAACCAGAAGAGGAGGCTGCACAGAAGAAAAAGATGCCCCAGAAGAAACTGAAGAAACAAAAACTTATGGCCTGAATGAATTCAGCATGAAATGAATGCTAATGAATGAAAGTAAAAGGGAAAATTTTTTGTGTCTGTTTGTTATTTTCTCTTGTTAATCTGTCTCATGTCTATTTGATTATTAGACCAGCCAGAAGAACCTTAGGGATAGAGGAGTTTGTTCCTCCCCGAATAGTTGGTCTGTGGCTGGAGCCTCACACTTACCCATGAGGCTGCTGCAGGTGAGGGGTTCCTGGGGCGTCTGACACAGGCCGGCAGAAGCCCCAGCTGAACTTCTATAAATGGACTAAGGGAAATGGGACTTTGGAAACCCAGGAATATAATTCCACAGAAATAAAACTTTCTACCTGTGGGGGCCTCCAGAAATGCTTATTCCAGCAGTACCCCAAGAACCCCACTCCCACTAGCAATGGAGAAAGACCACCCATGAACACTTTTCTCTGATAACAAAAGCTCCAAAATATGGCCAGGCAGAAATGTGGGCTGAACTCCATTAATGGCTATCAAACTGCTGCTAGCCTTCAAGAAAACTGTAAGCTAAAATGACAATAGCTATTATGAGGAATGTGGCAATTAGGAAAAAAAATGAATAAAGTGAACCTTGATCAAGTTCAAACAAAGATTTTAGCTCAGCACTACCAAAGGCTGAATGGGCCAAGGTGATCCCTAGTTGGTCACCTAAGATTAAAGGCTCCAAACAAGTCTGCTTGGAGTGGAGAAATTTAAAAGACTGTAAGGAAGAGATTGCAATGAGAAACCTGACCAGCAATCTCTGTGGGCAACAGTCAGGCTGGTTAAATGATACCAGATCCATGGTCCCTTGGCTTGACCCCTTGCTGGGGACTCAAAGCCTTTTTTCTCAAGAGTGGGTAAAATGACCAGGAGATTGAAAAGAGAAATTCCCAGAAAGCCTTTATATGGGAATTCCTGAACTGTGGTACAAAAACCCATCGGTGAAGTCCTGACTCAGGCTACAATTAGAATAAAAGAATATGGACATGAAAGGATAAGATTATGAAAATTGAAATTGTAAGAGTGAAATGCTTCCTCTCTCTGGCCTTCAAGTTTGCTAATAGCTCCTGCTGTGCATATGCTAATTAACTAGAGCAGCCCCTCTGTCAGTGAAGAGGTGGGGAAACATGCACTAAGTAATGACTCCAGAACCAACTCAGATCAGCAGGTGTCAATGGACTGACCAAGAACAAAGGGATTTAGAAATTTCGTGCTTTTCTTCAGCTCCTGGCTTTCTACAGTCCCCACCTATCTCTTCATCACCCATCCTCTCTTCCCCTGATACATAAGATGCCTGAATTTTTAGCTCTCTTATTTGCCCTAGCCGGTTTGGCTCAGTGGATAGAGCTTCAGCCTGCTAACTGAAAGGTCCCAGGTTCATTCGGGTCAAGGGCACATGCCTAGGTTGTGGCCTCAACCCCCAGTGGGGGACTTGCAGGAGGCAGCCGATCAATGATTCTCTCTCATCATGGGTGTTTCTATCTCGCTCTCCCTCTTCCCTCCTCTCTGAAATCAATAAGAACATATTTAAAAAAAAAGAGATGGATTTGAGAATTAGTTCTCCCATCTTCTTGAGCTAGGCTTTCTCAATCAATAAACCTTTCCTTGCTCCGAAACTCTGATCTATTGAATTTGGCCTTTCTTTTGAAACGCTGGGCACACAAACCTTGTAGTGGTATACAATGTTTAAACAGGCTTTATGTTTAAAAAAAAAGTTATGTCTCCTGGCGGGTATGGCTCACTGGTTGAGTGCTGACCTCTGAACTAGGATAGGAGATCACGGTTCAATTCCTGGTCAGGGCACATGCTCAGGTTGCAGACTGAATCCCCAGTAGGGGGCGTAAAGGAGGCAGCCATCAATGATTCCCTCTCATCATTAATGTTTCTATCTCTTCCCTCTCCCTTCCTCTCTGAAATCAATAAAAACATATTTTAAAAAAGTTATGCCAACTTTGGTTGATTGCATCTCTTTTACTTGATTGTATTATGGAAAAAGGCATTGTGTCTCATTGGGGAACCAGGAAATAAAGGCCATCAGTTCTTTCTTTGGCTATCAGAAGGAAGGCTCTAGAACTGTGATGGCGAACCTATGACACACGTGTCAGAGGTGACACATGAACTCATTTTTTTGGTTGATTTTTCATTGTTAAATGGCATTTAAATATATAAAATAAATATCAAAAATATAAGCCTTTGTTTTACTATGGTTGCAAATACCAAAAAATTTCTAACACGGCACTAGAGTTAAGTTAGGGTTTTTCAAAATGCTGACATGTGGAGCTCAAAAGGTTTGCCATCACTGCTCTAGAAAGTAGTAACCTTTGTACCCTCTTGGGTCCAAAGACTTTTAATAATGCTAGAAATGTTAGGCGTGATGGAGCAATTGAGTTGATACCCTTCCCAGGGGAACTGGCTTTCCAGGTCATTTCACTATGGACATTCCCTTTGCTGAAGACCACATTTCACTTGTGGTGACTACATTCCATTCTCTCTCCTCTGGGTATGCATAAAGAAGTCTCCGCTCAAAAAATCCTGCCAAAGTCCTTTAAAAGCCGCTGACTCCCCTCACTGGGTGCTGGAGCCATCCAGGCCCAGCCACCTGGTGTGTGAATGATCGAATAAATTCTTAATCCCTCACCACTCTGGCCTCCTGCGTTCCTCCTTTGGCGACCTAACAAGAAATATTTACTATATGCCCCAGCTGAAACCTGACAATATATTTGAAAGGATTTACCAACTTTTTGATTAGAAATTTGGCCAAATTGGAAACTAATGTCAGGGCCTGATAAGAAATCTACCTAGGGGGAAAGAAAGCTTCCAAAAATGGGTGGATGAATTTGTCAGCCCTCTGCCAACATTTAGGTGGCAACCCATTTCTTCAGGTATTATAAAATAGCTGTCCTTTTTATTTTCTACAAATGAAGTCTTTACAGGGCCAGAGTTGTGTCTCTAGAAACAACTCAAAGCTGACCAATTCCTTTTTTATTCCTCAAACCTACCCTATTCATCTCAAAAGGCTTACAAATATTGGCTTTATGAAACCAAAGTCCTTCTAGTAGGTGCTCACATTTCTTTCCCTGTACCTTTGAGATGTAAATTCCAAGACTCTTATCTGGGCCATCTTTTAAAATGGAAATTTCAGGGAAGAATTCTTAATAAAAGAAGAAAAGAACAGTCATCTGAGCAGATCAATTTAATTTACTCACACTGTTTCCTGTTTTTTTCTAAATTAGTGACGTCTGTTTTATGGCTAAAAGATCTGTGTGTCTGTATGTTAATGTGTATTATAGTATTTTCTACCTCTGCATGGTATTGTTGATTTATTTTAAAAGAGCTCTATTATATTGCTTAAACAAGCTTTTATATGAAAATTCTTAAAAATATAATAAAAACTAACCAAAGTGCTTTTCAGAATCATGTGATCTGGAAAAATATTTGATATTAAAGTTAGTTTTGAGTTTAATTTGTATGAATAGGCATATCTCTAGAATCATCAGCATTAAATACTACTTTTGTTCTACCTGGGTTTCTGAAAGGACAGAACAGGACTGATAGCTGTGTCCCTAACCCCTCTTCCAAGAAAAAGCCGCAGAATGTATCAGTTACTCAGCCTGCCCTTATCTCGGCCAATGGGAAAGCGGGGGAAACTAGCCCAAGGCCAAAAGTATGCTAGCCACGCCCCGTCTTTGTGTAACCAGACCCTAGCTGCACCCTGCCCTTATGTCACTAGCCCCCGGCCGGCCCTCACTCAACCAACTGGAATCTGCCAAATCAGTGGTCAGAGTGTGCCCCCACCCCCTGACCCCAAACCATATAAATTCTTTGTTTTCATGGGACTCCGGGCTCTCTCGCACCCTATCACTGCATCAGTAGGGGAGGCAGAGGGACCAAGCCTCTATGCTTTTGCATCGGACTCGGCACTCCCTGGTGATGTCCTTTGGGGGATCTTGAAATCTGGGCATAACATTTCTTAAATAAGTTGATATCTCTGTTGCAAGATTTATCAGCAAAAAAATTGGTTTGATGAAGTTTTCACAAGTAATCTAATCTTAATTGTTAGGAACAAGTAAATTAGATAAATGTAAATAGGATAAAGGTTTTTAGGTGAACTCTTCAGTAATAATTATATTGATAAAAGTTGTTTCCTAAATCTCTTTGGTAACCTGAAACTATAAAGTTTTGTTAGCTACCTAAATTAAATGATGTATATTCATTGACTGCCTCTAGACCATTTCCAAATAAAATCGAATAATGAAACATTAATTACTGAACATAGATTTATCTACTTTCTGCTTATTATAGAGGAACTAAAGATATTTGGGTCTGATATCATTGTAATTAACTAGTTGTTAATAACAGAAAAGGAGCAAAGAGAAGACCAAATATTATAGGCATGTCATTTGGGCAGCTTTTCCAGGAAACTACAATTTCACACATCCCAGGGATCCGATGGAGGGGAGATAGTCACATACCCAGTAAAGTTGGGGTGACATAGGGAAGGTGCTTGTTTGTCAGTCACACCTGAGAACAGGTCATTGGGCAGAATAGGCTTGGCCGCTGCAAGGGCTTAAAATGTGAAATAGTTAATCCCCTAACAAAGGAGTTTGCTCTATTGTGCTCTTGGTTTCTCTCGGCTTTCTTGGGACTCTTTTGCTCCGGGCATGTTATCTTGGCTCTCCTACAATCTCCCCCAAGGTCCAGGGCATGTGGACCCCACACGCAATGGACTAATGGACTGCAACCAGCCTGATACTGAACTGGACCCAGCTGCAGCATGGAAAGGAACTCTGGACACTGGCTTTGCTTTTAGCTCTACTGAAACCCCAGCTACACTTCTTCCGTGACTGGAATGGGACTTTAGATAGCCAGGAATGTAATTTTGAAAAAAAAAAAAAAAAAAGCTTTCTACCATGTCTCACCCGCCTGTGGGAGCCTCCAGAAATGCTTATTCCAGCAGCACCTCAAGATCCCCACTCCCAGTAGTAACAGGGAAAGTCCACCCATGCTTTTCTCCAATACCAGGTCCATTAGCAATAATGTCTAGTGACACATTAAAAAATGTGCTATGAGGAAATATATTTTTAGAAAATTGTAAATGTGTTTATAAATGTACCAACCTAAAAAATACTGGTATAACAGATAATACACAATTATTTACTTCTTAGTTTTCACTAGAAATTAAGTTTTTTTAAGGTTATTAATTCTGATATATGTAATTAAAGCTACAGAAATGAAAAACAATAGAGAAAAGAACTGTATACGGAGAAATAGTGTATGTTTTGGCTTTTAGAAAATGGTATGAGATATGAAGATGTGTTTTCGTTAAGGGAAGTGAAATAATTTTGTCCTGGTTATTTCTGAATGTGTGTGTATGTACTAAAAGGGACACAGAAAGTTTTAGAAAGTTTATGAAAAATAAATGTTGAAAAAGGAAGTTTTATGTGTGGTGAATAAGACTGAAATTTAATCAAGTAAATGAATTTAAATATCACAAGTAAGGTGATACAAAATCAGAGTCTGGTTCTCTGAGAAAAGGACTATTGGTCTGCTGCTGATACTGTGAAAACACAGACAGCCACGATTCTGTGATTTATCATAATTTCTGCTTTATATTGTCTCAATCAGGTCCTTGATTACTTAGGAAAATTGAACCTCCTCAGTAGTAACAACTAAGTTTTGCTAACCATTATGCAAACTTCTGTATTTTCTTCAAAAATTTTCATTGCCACTTTGGTCAAATGGATATGTAAGTATCACTTCATAATGACTTATGATCCTATTTTGTCAAATGTTCAAACCTCTTTATATATTTTGACAAACTTCCCAAAATTTAAATTATAAATAAGAGTATTGACCAGGGAATGATTTTGAGGTGTTCCAGAAGGGCCCCTGGAACACCTCAAAAAATCTGTTTTCTCTTCTTATAAAAGAGAAATGTTAAAAAAATTAGGCTTATTTTGGTGTGTTGAAATTACATGGGAAGCATTATCAAATAAAAAAAATCACATTGAGTCTTCTTTATGTTGTATTTATATAAGTTTATGTTATAAATGTTCTAGAAATATATGTAAAATTGCTGAAAATCTGAAATGTCCTGAACCAAAATGTTTGTCATCAAAATTGAGGGACATACTAAAACAACTGAACCTCAGTATCAGATTGTGGCACTCGTGGATGAAGGCCATCCTGATGTCCTTGTGACATGGCAACACTCTGCTCCTGAATCATAGAAATTAAGATGGGTAAACAGTGACTGTAAATGATGTGAACACTTGGGGCTATGGGAAAGCCAGGACAGCTGCATGGTTCTAACCGGCTCCCTGGCATTTTTTCTAGTTTTCACTGGTACATTCCTTCATCCACTGTAGTACATTTGGGCTGGACTTTGTTCAATTGCCGCTTAGTCCGGGTTAACAGTATATTCTTGTTGTGTGAATGTTTTCCTAGAGGAGCTGAAGCTTTCCTCTGCCACAAGGCTGATGTCCTCACAGAGGCAAAGAAACTATTAAACTATTAGAAAAAGTGTTTTCCCACTGGGGTGTACCTTCCAAAATCTCTAGTGAGTGAGGCACCCACTTCACTGAGAAAAACGTATGCGCTTTGATGGACAACCTTGCAAACTTCTTGGAATTATCATTGGCCATATCACCCTCAATTTTCAGGCAAGTTGATAGAACTAATGGAAAACTAGAATCAGGCAAACCAAGTTTAATTACACAGGATTGAATGAACAGATAAGAAGGGTCATAATTGTACGACTTTTTACTTAAAATATTGCTAATTTTTAAAGTATTGTTTTCCAGATAACAGAAATTTTTCTTCTTTACACCTTTGTTATGTTTCTCTCTAAATGATCCTTCCAGACTTTGCAAACTCAATAACTGAGTAATTTTATTTTCATGGCATATAGCCTCTTCAGTAGTAACAACTAAGTTTTGCTAACCATTATGTAAACTTCTGTATTTCCTTCAAAAATTCAAATATATATATTGCATATGTTCAACAGGAATCTGTTCTCTTTATAACAGGACACAATTGGAAACTAGATATATTACCGGGCTTTGATTGGAATGTCATATTTGAGAGAGAAATGCCTAAGCTCATATATGACTAGAAAGCTTTAAGGAATTAAGACTGACTTTGAAAGCCAATAAAAACAGTCAATTAAACAAGGTACCAGCTTGAAAAAACAGTCTGGTACCTTGCTAACCGTGGTTCACCGTAGTCTTTCCAGATAAGGAATAAAAGTTGCTTCCTGGGAGATGCAAAGAAAGAAACTCAGGATATTTTGGGAACCCTGAGAAGAAAGGAATTAACCCCAAATCTAGAGTTAGTGTAGGCAAGGTCTGATGGCTAGTATGCAGCTTGGCTTCTTAGCTTCGAGAGAACTTTAAAATTCAATCTGAAGATTCCTTCCAAAAAAGTCCAGCAAAGCCAATTTAAGAGAGCCTATGTGGTTGATTACTATTCTTGCTGGACTTATATCAGGCCAAGTTTATTGAAACTAGACTTACTTTGCAAATAAATTTGTTTCCATTTGGCTATCTTTGACAAAAAATGAGGGTCATTTTAGAGAGAAAATTGTTTCAATAGAAACTATAATATACCTCTGTGGATATTAGGTTCTAGCGCTGTTTATTATCTTTTCAGTTAAAAATTTTTTTTTCTGCCTATAAACTAAACTGGATCCTGAATTTTTATATTTTTCTTAAATATCTGGCTGCAGTCCTCCAAATTAACATTTTCATTTTCCCATCCATTGACTCAGCATCATTGGGTACTGAAATTGCATGCTTGCCAAGGCCAGGCAAGCTAAAGTGGGACAACTTAATGTAGACTTCGGAGAAATCATCACAACAATTCATCTACGTACAATCTTTGTTCCTGCTACAGAAGGATCACCACAGTCAAACGTCGGACCAGGAACATCTATCAGACTGTCACTCCTACGCTCACGCCATATGAAGATGATTCAAAACAGACAACTAGAAATCTCAATCACCTGCCTTCAGGACTCAGAAACTGAGATTATAGTCTGCTCTAAACATGAAACTTTGTTTTTCTTTTGTTCCCATAGAGAGGCCTTTTACTAAATATCTGTTTGCACCATAGGCTTACCGTTGGCAGCCTACTTGCATCACTGCCTCCTGAAATGAGACATAACTGTTTACCTGAACTGAGCTTTCCTCAAGTCTGAGAATGGTTCAATGACATATAGAACAATCTAGCAACCCAACTTCTGCAGTGTCAGACTTCCAGAAAGTTTCAGATAAAAGTCACCCTAAGATGTGCTTCTGTGCTATGCATATTGTTTTGAGCTAAAGGCAATTTTAGCCACAGGCTCAGGAGAAACTCTGCCCTCAACCCTTCTGTGCCTAGAAGAATTTGAATTAGAGGACTTACCCATAAGAGATTATTAGTGATAACCTTTCAACCCACCTTCATGGCAGGGCAAACTTTTATTCACTAAACATCTGCTCTTTCTTCATTCTGCCATGACCCTTTGAGTCCCCCAAGACGTATTTCCACATCCCTAGCTCAGGATGTCTTATATGCCTCAATCCCCCTTTCCATGCCAACCTCTCCTGCATGTGGTGTCTCTGACTCTCCCAGGTAAGCAGGGTTCCCATTCACGTGTATGAATTAAGTTTGGTTATTTCCCTTGCTAATATGCCTCATATCTATTTGATTATTAGACCAGCCAGAAGAGCCCTGAGGATAGAGGAAAGTTTGTTCTTCCCCCACAGCAGCATTATCGGTCTGGCCTCAGGACATGGCCTCTCTTGAGCCTGGGAAATCTGGCTTTGTTTGGTATTTTTGGACTGGACACAACCTGGCCTCTAGTTAGAAGCGATGTGTCCCAATTTTGAAATTCAGATGCATAACATGTGGGATGCAAATTAATCTGTCTTCCTGTACTCAGTTTGATGTCGGACAACTAATATACATGGTTAGAGAAGAGCAAACCCCCACTGATTTGTACATTCCTAACTTGAAACGTATACAATGTAATCTCGGTAAAGCAAATCTCACCTCTGCCCAGAAGGCAACGCTGTTTAAATTGTTAACATGTTGGAGGTGAATTGCTTGAATATTTTTAATTGAATTACCTAAGAATTACTTTAAAAAAAAACCAGACGAGGAAAACAGAATATCCTTACCAATTAGTAGAGCTTCTTTCTCTGATTTTAAGCCTTGACTTCTTTTCTCAATGTTGTTCTCTCGGTCTTGGTTGACCAAAGCGACTGTCAACACATTGATTTCCTATAAAATTAAAAAACAAATAGATATTTATATAGATTCTGTGCATTTCAGTAAAAGCACCAGGTCCCTTAAACTCTAAAAAAAAGGTCATCACTTACATTTATAACTGTAGATCAATTTTTATAAGTAATTGCTCTATTTGCCCAGCGGTAGAAAATAATTCTAGAACTTAGTCTCCTGACTACAGCTCCCAGATAACCAAGTAATTCTCTGCAAAAATGGCAATTTGGTGCAAATTATCTTAGGTTTTTGTCCATGTTCTTATTTACTAACTATTACCAAAAATGATATTTGACTGTAGCGACTTTCACAAGTTTTATTTCAAATATGACACATTTTCTGAAAAGCATACACAGGCTGATTTATAATTCTATGCCAGTGTGTGTGTGTGTGTGTGTGTGTGTGTGTGTGTGTCTGAACAGGGCCCATTGGGAAAGGGAGATAGAGTTGTTAGGAGTGTTTAAGTTGAATATATACCCTTATACACAACTGCAAACAGTAGATAAAGAAAATGTTGGGCAATTCTTTTCTTTGGAAACTAAAAATGAAGAATTGTACAACAAACCAATAATACATGCAATATTGAGGCTTGGCTATTTTTAGTTCTTTCTTTAGTCTTTTTTTATTTAAAATCAGAGAAGAAAAATTTAACTCATCCTTTCAGACTTGATATTAGGACTCAAAATAGAGAGTGATTTAACAGAAAGTCAAGTTTAATTATCAGAGACCTGCATATATGGGGCTGTAGCATCATTAGGGTAGTTGAATCCTGTTGGGGGGGAATTTCTTACTGATAGATAGGTCTCAAGGAAGAATTAGTATATTGAGCAAAGAGTTAAGGATGGTGTTCTAATAGATAGTAGGGGATCTGCCAGAGGACATGGGATAGGTAGGTAGGAAGGAAGGAGAACTTAGAAAGTCTGGGCAAATGGTTTGGCAGGTGTTACCAGGACTGGAACTCGCTATAGGATATTTAGCTAGTTACTGCAAATTAACAAAATTGGCCAGGTAAAAGAATACAGGAGATTGTTGGCAATAATGTTGAGCATATAAAGAACACAAGTCCCATCTGAAGGCATTCAAATAAAAAAGAGAAGGAAAAAATAACCCTCAGTGCATGCCAATTAATATAGATCTGTGAGCTGACTTCAATTTATGATCTACTACTTTGTAAATCAGGGATAATCATAAATTCCCAGGAAAGAAGGTCCTGTTGAAAAACTGCAGTTACTAAAGCACCATTTGTTGAGCACGTTGGAGGCTTCTCTAAAGGTCACACTTACCTGCTGAAGACTGAGTGATCGGGTCTGAGTGAAAGGTGAAGATCGGTAAGGTAAAGGACTGGGGAACCAGTGCTGTGACAGGTCACAGGGAAGGTTTTGGTTGACTAGAGGGTACCAACTGGGGCCTGAGGCTGGTGGTAGGAATGTGCCCATGAGGACAGGGGTCAGAAAGTTTTGGGGAATGGGCTAAGGAAAGTGTGGAGCCAGAGGAACACGAAAGGTCATTAGAGAAGAAAAATGTCTGGTAGCAAATGGACAGTTGCCAAAACCCCTCGCAGTAGGGACAGATGCACCATAATAGTGAACACTAAAGTAGCCCATTCTCAAAGACATTAGAGGACACACCAGTTTATGCTTCATATTTAATTCTGGAGAAAACATGGTCCAATTCTTAAGTCCTATCTTAAGAGTTTCGTGTTCTCTACATAGGATGTTCTAACTTATCTAGTTAGTAATTGGGCAACACATTTTATTGGGACATTGGATCATGAGTTAGCAAGGCTTGTCCCTTTCTTAAAAATTCACTGTCCTTATTACTTCCTCCCATCCCAAATCTTGAGACAGTGGAAGGAACATGAGAATGGGAAAGGTTCATTATTAGAAATACAAAAATTATGAAGAGCCTTTATATTTATCCCATTAAAATCCTTTCCTAATAGATCTAATATGCCCTGAAGAATGATTTATCTACTAGATGTTCTGGAAAAGGTTCCAGATGCAGAGAAACTGAAAACTGGGCATGGATAAGAGTGGAGGGGGCTGGAGGGAAGGGAGGTTACTAAGAACAAATTGTTAATGGTGTGCAAAGTACACAGAGGGAAAGAACTTTGGGATTGGGGTATCAAGAGTTTCCTTGCAGTGAGGTCAACAGGATTATGAAATAGAATTCTAAGGAAAGTGGTAAAAACATCATTCACCTACAGACTGAGAAGCACTCGAGACTAGAAATGAACAATAGGTAACAGCGCTGCACTGGGGAGAAGAATGGACAAGATTATCTGATAAGTCTTCTCTCTTACCTTTGACTGTAATTTCTGTGACAGCTAGAAGAAATCATTAAAGGGCTGGAAGAGGTTTTCAATAACTAGAAACTAGATTTCATGGCTTTTTTTTTTTTTTAAGACTTCTTAAAGAGTTAGCTACTTGAAGTCAGAAATTTCCCCTCGGAAGTGTCCTTACCAATTACTTTGAGAAATGATACTTTTTAGGAAAACTCTTTCTCAATAATTTACTGAGGTAGAATTGTACTTTGTTGTTGTTTTGTTTTTGCCCCTCTCTACCCACCCAAGGCCCCAAGAACCAAGAATAATGGTTTCCCGATATTATAAAATCCTTTCATTATTCCCTTCATTTCATTATTCCTGTGGCCTCCTTAACTTTGGTGTGGTTTGCTCTCTACTGCAAAGCTTCTTGAACATGTGGTGTCTACCCACTTTGTCTACTGCCTCATCACTTGAAATCTCAGCTTTCTCATCAGTCACACCAGGAAACTATCCTTTAAAAGATTTTCAGTGACTTCTGTATTTTCTCAGCACTCTTACCATGTGATACTTGACATCAGCACCTCTTAACCATCTGCATCGCTTGCTTCTGCTACATAAGATGCCCTGGTCTTTTTCTTCCTAATTTTTTTTTTAGCCTTCACTGGCTTTTTCACTCTGCTGGCCCAGCATACATGGAGAAGGTAGCTTTCTTCTTCTTATGCTCTAACTTTGGTACTTGCCCAAGGTCAGTCACCAACTTTTCTTCTCTTTTCCCTTTTATCAGAATTCTTTTACTTTCATGGGTTCAATTATCATCACACTTAACTTCTTAACTGTGTCTTATCATCACCTGACCATTGGGCTTGTCTGCTTGAATCGATCACTGCCCAGTTCAAATTCAAAGTGAGAGTGGGTAGGGGAGACAGACTTTAGCTGTGGCTCTTTCGCTAGGAACTGGCTGACCTTGGGCAAGCCCTCTCCTTCTTAATTGCACTTTCACACACAGTACAAGCCCCATATCTCTCAGAGGCATTTATTCCAAGCTACTTGCAGGGTTTCCTTATCTCAGCACATTTCCTTTGTCACTTATGTAGCAGTTGATCACTTACATGGTTAGACAGAACTGACTTTCACTGGAGTTTGTTTTTTCAACAAAACCAGCAATTCCTTTAGGGCAGTCACAATACCTGACAAGGCGAAGCAGCATGGCCAAGTGGAACTGTGTTCTGATTCTGTTGCTGTTCTTTATGTGTCAGGTAGGGCATCTCTTAACTCCCTCTTATGTAAGACATGCATAATAACCTATGCCTGTCTACTACCCAGAGCTACTGTGAGGACCAAATGTCAAGCGTGAGATGGTGCTTTTGAAAATTGTAAGCATCTATGAATATACTGGTAATATATGGTATATTGGTAATATATACCATATATTATCAGTATATGGAATATACTGGTATATTGGTAATATACATTATTACCAATATTATTCACAGGACTGACTGGATAATAACAGCTGCATAATACATACTTGGGGTACAGAATCCATGTAAAAAGTATGTATTAAACTTTGACTGCAATCATCTATACCAATAAAAGGGAAATATGCTAATTAGACCAGGAGATCTCCCAGGAGACCTTCCTGACATCCTTCCGGACAAAGCCATGGTGGCAGAGGCAGTTAGGGGCAATCAGGCTGGCAGGGGAGGACAGGTGGGGGCGAGCAGGCTGGCAAGGGAGTCAGTTAGGGGTGAGCAGGCCAGCAGCGGAGGGGGGCAGTTGGAGGTGAGCAGGCTGACAAGGGGGGAAGTTGGGGACAAGTAGGCTGGGGGGGCAGTTGGGGGCAATCAGGCCAGCAGGCAAAGTGATTAGGGGCAATCAGGCAGGCAGGCAGGTGAGCAGTTAGGAGCCAGTGGTCCCAGACTGTGAGAGGCAGTTTAGGCCCAATCCTGCAGGGATCCCTGTAGGATCGGGCATAAACCGGCAGTCGGACATCCCCCGAGGGGTCCCAAATTGGAGAGGGTGCAGACCGGGCTGAGGGACACTCCCATGCATGAATTTTGTGCACTGGGCCACTAGTCCATATATATAAAAGGCTAATATGTAAAGTGTCCCCTAGGGATTTTGACCAGGAGACCGGGAGTTTGATCGCTCGCTATGATGTGTGCTGACCACCAGAGGGCGGCATGGAACGAAGGAAAGCCCTGGCCGGCAGCTGGGAGGCCCCTATCGGCCCTGATCTCTGGCCAGGCCTACGGACCCTACCCATGCACAAAATTCATGCACTGTGCCTCCAGTATAAAATATATATGCAAAAATATACGCACAAACCGTAGTAGTGTTCAAACAGTGCATATTTTCTATTTTCTACATGTTCTGTGGCAATGCTGTTGTACTGCTATCCTTATAATTTAAAAAGAAATAAGAAGAAGCCAATGACATACAGATGTCATTTTAAAGAGCTACAGGTAAGCATAGAGTGTAGCTGACTACTTCGTTGAATAACACACTGAGCGACACTCCACTCCACACACACAGTAAATAAGGACACTACAATGTGACTTCCTCTGTGGGCCTCCAAGGGCTACAGCTACTAGTGCAAGGTGAGGGGGACAGTTGTCAGGATCTGCATGGTGAGGATTCACCAGCTCACCTCCCACTGCCAACACCATCACACGGCTCTTCTCATTCCTTCTCTACTTTCCTTGTTCCACAGCCTCGTTTTTGCTGTTTGCTTCTAAATCCTGCTCTTAAATATTACACTCCACAAAACCAGGGGCATTGTAGCCACAGTCAACATGCCAATCAGCTATTTCAGTATCCTTTACTCATTTTTTTTTTGTCAAGGTACCAAAAGCAATCCACCAAGTGCTTTGCCAGTCTCCCCTAGGCTATTGCTCATAAGATTAGAACCTTCAAGGTATTGCTCACAGGATTAGAGCTGTGGTTGGGAAGGAAGGAAATAGCGATGCCTCTCACACTTCTCTTCCAGAGCCAGTGACTAGCATGCGGCAGTAGCCCAGTGGCTGATAAATGAAGGAGTGACCCACAAAAGAAAGTCCTGAAATAGTGAAGAAATGATGGATTTAGAAACAGCAGAATGGTCTTAATTGCCACCGATTTGCTGTAATCTCATTTCCCTATTTTTATTTGTAGAAATAGATGATCTACAATGTCTTTTTGCTCTAAAATTCTATGCCTGCTCTGTTCCCTCTTTCCTGAGTTGGAGCTTCCCTTCAGAGTAAAGCAGCTAACTTGGTACAGACAGTATGTACTTATCCTGGCTTTCAATGCAAAAAAAAAAAAAAAAAAATTAGAAGGGTAAGAGGAGGCAGAGAGAGAAAAATAACAAAAATGCAGATGGATGAGAAAAGGGTTGATGAGAATGAGTGATGAGTAAGCTTCAAAATTTCTTATGGTTTCAGGGAAAATAAGAATTTGCCAATCCCCAAGTGCAAACAGGATCTCAGGACTTTTCTGTGGGTAAGAACTCCCAGGGCCCCACTAATACCAGTGGCTGAAGCGTAGTAGCGCCAGTGCAGAGGGTTCTGGGCTCCCACCCCTCCTTGCCCTTTCCCCAGAAGCCTTTGATGCTTAGGGCCTGCATGAGGGAGGCAGGAGAACCAACAGGCTTCCACCTGAGAGAGACCATTTGAAAGCAGACATGTGGGACTCCTGCCCTCAGCGAAGATTCAGCAACTCATCACAATGCAACCACATTCTACACGCTGCGATGTCCCACCTCACTGGGGTTCAGCTGCTGGCCATGTAGCATATATTCTTAGATATCTCCAAAAACTGTGTTTTCTAAGATTTCCAATAGCACAGATTGGAATAGTTACAAGTCATAAAGGAGAAGCCTTTAAAGAAACAGGTGTGGTTTAGGTGCCAGAGATCCCAGATGCAGCGCTTCTCCCGGCGGCCTTCCTTTCAGGGCATCCTTGGTTATATCCATCGAATAAAAACTTATGTAGTGCTTACTATGCACAAGTAGCATTAGAAGAACTTTACAAATATGAACTCATTTAATCCTCACTACAGCTCCATGAGGTCATTACTACTGCTTTCCCATTTTACAGATGAGGAAACTGAGACATAGTGATGCTGAAGGCCACAAACTAGGAAGAAGCAGACTCTGGACTTAACCAATGCTTTCTCCTTACAGATTCTTTACTGTGCTCTGTCCCCTCTCTTGACTGCACTCCGGGCACCTATTATCCTTGTCAACTGAAAGTGCTGACTGAGCACTGGGACCAGATCCCCTCCTTCCTGACCATTCAGAAGCCAGCAGGGGTTTCAGGCAGGACCAGTGAGCAGTTTGCACGGTTATGAATGCAAAAGGGAGCAAGGCAGGCAGCCAGGAGGAGCCTGGCTGAGGAGCAGTGTTGATAGGGATGGGTCAGCTCTGTGCTGCTATTAGGTGGTGACAGTCTTCCTTTGTACAAATGTGTCTTGTAATCATGGTCTTTGCAACAGGGAAGGGATTCAAAGGCAGAGTGCCGGGACAATGAAGAAGATGCAGCACACTGCTCTCCTGGTTGGGAAGATGTTGGGGAGGAAAGCCAAGATCAATGCAGCACTCCAGAGACCAAGTGTGGGTCACGTGCAGGACTGACTGAGCAGGTGAAGAGGCTCAGGAAGAGGGCCCATCCTATATAATAAAAGCCTAATATGCTAAGTGTCCAGTCGACCGGTTGGCAGTTCAACCAATCGAAGCATAATATGTTAATGATATGCTAAGACTGCTCAACTATTTGCTATGATATGCACTGACCACCAGGGGGCATACAGTCAACGAGTTACTATGACATGCACTGACCACCAGGGGACAGACCACCAGGGGCAGACACTCTGACCAGTAGGTTAGCTTGCTGCTGGGGTCCAGCTGATCAAAACTGGGTGAGATGGGCTAGACATGCTCTGGAGCCCTCCCATGGCCCCTTCCTGGCTGGCCAACCTCCTGTGTCTCTCCCCAGTCCTGATCATGCACCGGTGGGGTTCCTTGGCCTGGCCTGCACCCTCTTGCAATCCAGGACCCCTCCGGGGATGTTGGAGAGCCAGTTTTGGCCCCATCTCACAGGCCAGGCCAAGGGACCCACTGGTGCATGAATTCGTGCACTGGGCCTCTAGTGTGGTAATAAGGCTGAACCACGGAGGTGAAGGGATAAGCAAGAACAAAGGGATACAGAAGCCATTCTAAAGAAAGAATAGACCAATTCTCTGTGTGTGAAGTAGATGGAAAAAAGGAAAGTGAATTAAAAAAAAATTTTAGAGAAGTCTGGATGACTAGCAGAATAATGATACCAGAATTAAAGATCGTAAAGAATGAGAAGTACTGGCTCCAATATTTCAGAAATATTGGCTGTGAGGCCTTGGAAAGGCAGTGGGAAATACAGGGAAGCGTCAGGACACCTGGGCTGGGAGTCACTTTGTAGCCTGTCTTCTGCCTCTCTCTGTCCTACATGGTCCCAATGCACATCTGTTGTTCCTGTCACGTCCAGGAGTGCCCCTGCCTGGACTGTATGTGATGACTCTGCCTGTAATCATCCCTCTACACAGGAAAAATGTCCCCAGCACCTAGCATACTCTCCTGCACATGCTAAATCTGCAACTGATAGTTTTTGAAAGAACTGTAGACCTTTGAGAATGTTTATTGAATTATATCAAGTGACTCTGTTACTACATAGAGAGGATAAGTTTCATAGGTGAAATAGACTGGCCTTGGAGATTTGGTCAGTATCCTTGGCCTGTAGTGATTTATTAAAAGTTGGTAAGGAATATATACAGTGGCTAGTGAAAAAAACAATACCATCACTATGGGTATTTTACATAATTTTGGTCCCTAAAATGCATTTATGATTGTGTCATATTAAAGTAAAATAATTTCTTTACTATCTTAGATTAAAGAAGGTAAAAAGTTAATTTTCAATTTGTATCTATTATTAATGCTTTCAATATGTCTTTAATTTAATATTAACTTTTTTGGAAACCATAATATAAGCTTATAAACTTTTCCCTTTTCTTTCTTTTCCAAAATTTAAGACAATTCTCTAGTTAACTTTAATTCTTAGTAATAACCTTTCTTGGTTTTCTCATTGTAAATATATATATATATATATTCAATGTGGAAAATTTACAAAATATAAAAAGAAAATAAAAATAACTGAAATTCTACTACCCAGATATAAACACTATTAATATTTAAATATTTACCTTTTATACAGTTTACAGTTGTTTGTATGGAAAGCAATACAATAATCAATAAATAATAATATAAAAATAAACTTTGTTTTGCATACTCACAATTGTAAACTTACTTTTGCCCCACCCTATATTTCATATATAACCCACCACACTTAAACTGTGGTCTCAAGCTGGCAATTAAATGACTTTCTTTTGGCATAGTTCTGTGACAGCTATGTTAAATAAAATCCATCTAAAAATAGAAAAAAAAAGTGTCTTTGTGTCCCAGTAACTCCATTCATGATTTAAAGTGTAGGTTGTAGTATTTTATTTTTAGTTGTATTATATGCCACTGTAGATGTTACTCAATGAAAAAATACACTTGATCTCAAAAACATCTGTGTGTTTCTCACCACTACATAAGTGTCATCCACATTGCCATATCTATGCAAGTCCACTCCGTTCATAGCCTGAAAAAGTGCTGACATGAAAAATCTCCTCTACCAATAAAAATGAAGCAGCAACAGAAGAAAATAAAGTGAAATACTTTTAAATGTATTTATGTGCATCCAGAATTAGTCGGTTTGATTTATCTTATATGATACTGACTCTATTGCTGGTGAAGATTAATTGTATTACGGTGCTCTTGGCATGTTATTTTCCCAGTCCATTTCTCAGTATGATGTTTCTTATTTTTCTCTGCTACACAGCACCCACTATCATAATTTTCAGTTGCAGAGTTTACATTACTAATGGTAATATTAAAATTTAGAGTCTTTTTGACTTTTGTAGTGGTAAACTGGGTCATGAGAATAGATGGGATGCAATCTGATAAATGAGAAAGAGAGACATTTAATTATTATTAAAGTAAAATCAAATTTTACAAAGTTTGTAGGGCATGCTCTGAGATCTCAGTAAATATTAAATATTCTCCCCTTCCCAACAAAAAAAATCCAATTCTCTCTCCTCACTGCCTTCTTGCAGATGCCGTGTGTGATAAATGTTCCAAGAACTGTGTGTTCTGGATTGCCGATGCATGGTGCCTGATGAATGAGGAATTTGAGGTCCCAAGTAGGAAATAGTATGACTAATGACAACGATGGTAATACTAATAGATAGGCTCACTGGGTGTTTGGCAGATACCAGGTTCTGGTACTTGTATCCATATTTTGCAAATGAAAAAGTTGAGGCACAAATAAGCTTCCTAAGCTAACGTACCTAAAATGTGGTGATTCCAAGACTGGGCCCCAGGCGGTCAGACTCTGGAGCTGTTAGTCTTTACTGCGTGTGTCTGAGGGAATCACAGCTTTTTTACTTTGTTCAAGCCCCTGATCCCAACCAAGTCTTCTTCCTTATGGAGAGAACTGAAGCCAATCTTTGTGGAGTTTCCTTTTCAGTATATGCTGTCTCTTCAATGGGCCGTTGCCCCATGAGGATAGTGACTGGGCTGTGATTGGATGTGCTCCCTAAGTCCATGTGGACGTGGATGGACATAGTTAGGAGTGGCTCATGTCAGTCATGCATACTCTCCAAATGAATGTGATTTCTTATGAACCAGAGCTTAAAATTAGTAACTGTATATTTTTCTCGTTGGGTTAAGTAGCAACAAAGTTCAACATTTAGACTGAATAAGGTCTCAGTTTAGTATGATCTGATTAGAATTTCTTCAGCCTCCACCGCTCTTCATTCATTAAATATTTATTGAGCACCTGCTATAGAATAGGCTAGACCCGTGGTCGGCAAACTGCGGCTCGCGAGCCACATGCGGCTCTTTGGCCCCTTGAGTGTGGCTCTTCCTAAGCCTTAGGAGTACCCTAATTAAGTTAATAACAATGTACCTACCTATATAGTGTAAGTTTAAAAAATTTGGCTCTCAAAAGAAATTTCAGTCATTGTACTGTTGATATTTGGCTCTGTTGACTAATGAGTTTGCCGACCACTGGCTAGACAACAAAATTCTAAAGTGATTAATAGTGGTTGCTGCTCTCAAAAAATGTAAAAGTCTAGAGGATGGATAGGATGTAAAAAAATATTAAAATACAGTGAGATAGAAGCTATGACAAGGGTTGGCCTCAGGTGCTACAGAAGCCCAGAGCAGCACCTACCCTGGACTGCGGTGGAGAGTGGGCAGCAGTCACTCCCTGTGTGGTCCCCAGACTGGTAGCATCAGTCTCATCTGGGAGATTAGTAGCCAGACCTTCCCAATCTTAAACTCTAGGGTGGAGCCCAGCAATCTGTGTTTTAAGAAGCTCTCTGATTCTGTTCTTTACTAAAGTTTGTGAAGTATTGTCTTTGAAAATGTAAGACTCACAGGTACATAACAATTAGTCAAGAACACATACATCAAATTAAAATCTGTAAAATAAGAAAGTTGGATGAGGTGACCTCTGTCACCTCTATTCTAACTTTCATAGCATGTAGGATTAATGCACAGCAAAATGAACTGGAATGAAATGTGCTTATCTTCAAGATCCCCTGCAGATCATATACAGAAGGAGTGTTTGCATCACTTACCTAACCAGGCCAAACACACTGGCAGAGCTGTCTGAAGCTGCTAGAAGTTCTATGTCAATTCATCATCAAGCTAATGTATGACAAGCATACCCATCTGCATAGGCTTATCACTGTGTGAGATTCTGTAAGGCACACATACACAACACCTCCCAAGGCACTTAGATCTGAGCTGAAGATAGACCTATCATAACTGGGCTGTTTAGAATGTCTGCAATGATGATAAATACTGTGGGGATATGGAGGAAATGGTAATTGTTTGGGCTGATCTTACTGTAGAATAAGGCCCCAAGAAATAGGAATTGAGCTGGGCTTAAAAACAGGTGGAATTTGCATTGCATGCAAAAAGGATGACATGATAGATGGGAAGTGGAATTATCAATAAAAAAATCTAATTACTTAGAATTTTTAATGAATGGTGCAGTTAGCTGAATTCGACCTGTTGACTAAAGCCATTTATTCAACATAACCAGGCCAACAGTTATTCTGTTCTTACCCGGGGGGACAATTTGAATATTGTTATATAAAATAGCCAAGAACAATATGTAAGCTCCCAGCTGGGAGACGAACTGTGTCCGTGTTCGTGGGCATGTGTGTGTGTGTTAGTGTAGCGAGGGAGTGGGGGTTACACCTACCCAATTCAGGGGCTTCAGCCAGCCTGCACTTGCAGACCTTTCTCATAGTTTTAAGTCATCACTCCCAAAGCTGCCAGGCAAAGAAATTGCCTGTGAAAATTAGATTCTGAAAGTCTCATAAACATAAGTGCTCATCAGCACACACTGAACAGTCTGGAAATTGCCCAAAGAAAGCCACTCTGTAATCTCATGGGGAAGCTCACATAATAAACGCGATAGCGGTGCTGAGCATCACAGCCACAAATCTCCTCCACAAGGCCAATGCCAGGGTCGGGAAGTCTGAGGCATGTGGAATTTTCTTGATAAAAAATAATCAAATGAACAGAAATCTGGAAGTAGCTATTAATGGTTCCGACACTGGTCAGCCTTTTCAGGGGAACCTGCAGCGTTTTCGGAGCAGGACTACCAGAGACCTGGCGAGGGACCGCTTGCTGTCTCCCTGGGACTCTCACATGTCCACACAGCTGCAGCCCAGACAGAAGGCGACTGCCTTGGCTCTGATGCTGGCACTGCTCAGAACTGCAGACCCATTTCTTCAGGAAAACCCTGTCTCTCTAGAACAAGCATGTCAAACTCAAAGGCTAACATGGGCCAAATAAACAAGGTTTAAGCTTATGTGGGCCGCAAAAAACCAAAAGCTTCAATTTTCATAGAAACGTACATTTATTTTGAAAAGTATAGTATGAAAAAAAAGAACAAGAGCAATGATAAAATTAATGTTTTCTTCCTGACACTTGGCATCTCTTCTCTGTTACTATCTTTCCTACTTCGGGAGAAATCTTGTTCACAGTGATAACTTTCAAAACTGACCCAAGGTGAATGTAGAGTAATTCTGGACCTGACAGGAGATTTATTTCCTTTCATAACTGTAAATAACCGCTCACACCGTTATATGAGCTGGGCCGCAAAAATATTTGTTGTGGGCCACATGGGGCCCGTGGGCCGCGAGTTTGACATGTTTGCTCTAGAAAGAACAGAAGACATGCAGGCCTTTTGCTTTTGAGAACAACTTTTCTTCACAGTTTTACTCTCCCTCTGTGTGAATTAGGAACACATAGAGGGGACTTACACCGAGGTGTCGTTTGCTCAAGTTCTGAGGTTTCGTGATGACCTAAATTAGATTTAAGTGTGAGTACAGCAACCTTCTTGGAGGTTTGATTACAAGGTCATTACAGGCGGCCGCAAACAAACATGGTGTCTGGTGCCAGGGTGAGCGGCTGGGCTGGTTTCTGATCTTTAATCCTGGTGTCCCTCTGGGCCCAGTGGGCAGGGAGGTGAAGCTGGCGGACCTACCTGTTAGACCCTGCGGAGGGAGGGGTCATGGAGAGGCAGCCCCAGCAGAGCTGGGAAGACTTTTGAGGCTGAATGATTAGAATACCTTTCACTTTATTGTGGGTGTTTGCATATATTTATTTTGAAGTCTAACCTTTGTAGTTTCCCCCAGGAAGCCTACTAATATTTTATTTGCAGATTAACACCTGAGCTTTTAGCTTCAAATTTGAGAACCTTACTTTTAGCTCAAGTTTGCACTACGTGTTTATACTGGGGCAGGCGATTTCCCTAGGAGAGTGGCCGAGGTGCAGAGACGGTGAAAGCCCTCGCTCCTTGACCTGATAGGGTTGACCTGGAAGTGCTGGCGGGCCCAGCACAGAGAAGCCGGAAAACTCTTCCTGCTGCCGTCTTGCCTGCCCTCGCCCTTTTCTTCTTTCTCACCTTCCCACCTTCTTTCCTGCTTTGTCATCTTCCTACACATTTCCTCAAAGAAATGCCACAGCTCAGTGCGTTATGTGGCAACATGATGGATGAGCTCTGGCGACGAGCAGTGTGCGGAAACTGCCTGCCCTTTGCAGCATTGCCTAGTCTCCCAGGAGAGCCAGGCGCTGAACTGAGCCCCTGAGGAAGGCCAGGGGCACAGCAGGTGAGCGGAGCAAGGCAGGGCCAGCCCTGGCTGCTACATTTCATACCTCTCCCCTCCCGGGCTCCCCTGTGGTCCGCAGAAACCAGGCGTGTGGAAGTCACTGTAGAATGTTTAATATTGTAAACGACGACAACCACCATCCAGAAAGCCCTATGGCTCCTGAGTAAACTTACAGAACTATCAAGAGCAGATTCACCTACTGGTGAGTCTTTGTTCCTTGCTGTTTTCTAATCTTTAATCCTCCTGACGCTCCCTACTGTCTTCCAGGGGCACTAGGAGAAAATTCTGCTTCTGTCCACCTTTTGGGTTCTTGGCTTTTTAAATAAATGCTCCTAAACTTTTTTCCTGTTCACTTTTGCTCAACATACCAGGCAGTGCTAAGCTGTACCTCTTGGGAGGCAGGGATGCTGTGACTGAGACTTCCAGGTTTATTCGACTTTAAAATTATTCCTTGCACTCAAGGCACATCTGTATGTTTATGTATGCCTCTCTTGTTGATGCTTTAGAGCTTGCATGCATTTTCTTGGCCATCTTAGAAATAAAACCTTAATGTTCGTTTGGGGCTAGAACTCGTTTTGTCCTTTTACTTGCTAACTCTTTCATGTATTCTCTTGAGAGGGAAGACAAGCTCCCTTTGGGTCTTGGTGGCCTGGGTCACTGAGCCTTGGTCTGGGACCCCCCAGGGCATAGGCTCCACAATCCCCGGACCAACAAGAAGACTGATCTGCAGTTCCCAGCACAAAATCCTAAAGGGTACATCTCAGCATTGTTCTAAATTATTTACCACGTATATATAATTCGCCTTTTCCTTCAGAATTCAAATATTCTTGGGACTTATTTTCCTGTCCTGTGGAGGAACTCAGAATCCTCTCTATGTAGTACTACCCCAGACATTATTATTGGCTGTTTATTTCATCACTTACCAGGTAGGGGCTGAGCTTGGATCTTTTAAAAGAAGCAGTGGATCTCCCTCTATTTCTAAATCCCAATCCAGTGGAAGGGCTTCTCCATTTAAAAAGTGCTTAAATGCCCGGCCAGTGTGGCTCAGTGGTTGAGTATCGACCTATGAACCGGGGGGTCCCAGTTCGATTCCTGGTCAGGGCATGAGCCCGGGTTGTGGGCTCAAACTCCAGGGTGGGACGTGCAGGAGACAGCTGACCAATGATTCTCTCTCATCATTGATATTTCTCTCTTTCTCACCCTCTCCCTCTCTCTCTCTCTCTAAAATCAATATCCTATATAATAAAACCCTAATATGCAAATTGACCAAACGGCAGAATGACTGGTTGCTATGACGCACTCTGACCACCAGTGGGCAGACGCTCAACACAGGAGCTGCCCCCTAGTGGTCAGTGCACTCCCACAGGGGGAGCACTGCTCAGCCAGAAGCCGGGCTCACTGCTGGCGAGCACAGTGGCAGAGGCGGAGAGTGAGCCTAGACCAGCAGGCAGACATTCCCCAAGGGGTCCTGGACTGCAAGAGGGTGTAGGCCAGGCTGAGGAACCCTCCTTCCCCCCAGTGCACATGCACCAGGCCTCTAGTATATGTATAAAGTGCTTAAATGGTGTATGAATTAGCTAATGCATTGTTAAAGAATATTCATTGCATACTATCTGTGACAGCAAAAACAAATAATATTTTAAAGTCCCATGGAAGGGACTGATTAAATAAACTGCAAACTGCAGCACATCTGTGGCATGAAGTATTAGGCACTCATTAAAAAATCATATTAAGAAAACATTTAATAACATGAGAAAATGCTCATGATTTATTAGGGAAAAAGTCTAGGCTATAAAACTTCCCATATGATATGCTGTAAATTTGGTAAAAATATATATATATTTGCACAAAGACAAAGATGAAGGAAATACAAAGAAATGGAAGCACTGCTTTTTAAGAGGTGAGACTGCAGATGTTTATTTTTCTTTATATTTTTCTGCACTTTCCAAATTTTTCACCCCCAAACATGGTACTGTTAGGATAAGAGCATTTATTCGTATGTATATTGGATCCATAAAAATTACAATCATCCGTTCTAATTGATTGCTTTTGCTTCTGCATCAGGTAGGATTATCATGAACCATTTGGGGGAAATACAGTCTGCAAAATGGAACACGCTCGTCTCAATCTTAGCTTTAGCCCTATAGGTACCAGGTTCATGCAGACCATCTCCCAGGGAGCTGGCATTCGTGTCTCCTCCTGCTTTTCTTAAACCTGGCCTAGGGGAAAAAGGTATTTTCACTTCTCTAAACCCAACCAGTCAGCTTTATTAAACATGCGCTCATCCTGTTACATGCTCCAAATTCACTAATGGCAAGCAGGCCTTACCAACTCCTGTGCTGACACTAAGGGCAGACTGTAGCCCCAGGTTCCAGCTGTGGAAACACATTGTCAGCAGGCAGGGAGGCTCCTGGTGAGGAAACTTGTCCTGAGTGTTTACTGGAAACCAGAGCACTAACCACGAAGCCAGCCCCTGCCCCTGCTTCACGCAGCTCCCTCGCTTCCTGCGGGAAAGTGGGGGCACTAGAAGGGTCTCCCCTAGTCATCAACCTTTTCAAGGTGCTGGGCTGGGGTGTGAGTGGGTTTTTCAGGTGGGATTTTGGGTCTCACAGCAGTAAACATGGTTAACCAGCTGGAAAAGCCCAGATGGTGGGGGCAGATTTAGAGAGTGGAGGTGGGGAAGGAAGCATCAGTGGCAAAAAGCAATAATTTACAGGAGCTGCAACTTGAGAAAAGGCCAACTTCGAGGTATGAGCACTTAATATGGTAACAGGGTCGTATATTACAGGGTAAAGGAAATATTAGTCCATGAAACGTCTACCCTATTGACTTCAGACATGTACAAAGCAAGGGTAACCTCAGGCATTGACAGACACGAATCCGTCCTCCCCTGAAGGAAGACACAGTGGCTTTTCAGAGGGCCTTATACCCTACACACCCGCACATTGCACCCAACTCCCATCAGACTCTCCTCTCTACAGAGCCAGTCCTTCCAATAAAGGTCTTGTCTGCAGAGAGTTTTTGGAAACATGCAAACAAGCCCATTATTCCCACTGTATAACCGACAGGGACAGTGAGTCCTGATGGAACGAAACAGTGGACAAGTTTTGGCTAGGACAGAGAGGCAGCCTCACCTGGGGCAGGAACCCCAAATCTCTAGAGCCCCGCACAGCACCTGGCATGCGGAAGACTGGAGCGATAGCAATACCTAGCATGCACCGCTCACATTGCCCTGTACGCACCACTCACATCGGCCCTATGAGGCAGGTGTGAGTATTACTTCATTTTAGACATGACAAAACGGTGGATCAGTGGATCGCTCAGGGTCACCCAGACAGTAACCGGCAGAGCCAGGACTGAAACCAGGCCACTTGGCTCTCAGATCTGTTCTGAAGCTTACACTCTGTCCTCTCCTTCAGTGGATACTTGTTGATTTACTGAGCACAGTTGTATGGCAGGCTGGGGGGGAACACAAGCTGAGGGACTCGGTAGAGGCCGGGGACAGAAGGAGATGGTGAGAAGAGAGACAGGCAGGGGCTGGAAGCACTGTGACATTGCAGCCTCGCACCACAGTGTCTGCCGGCTCATCCTCCGCCCTCTCTCCAGCTCCCTCCTGCTCCCTCTGATAGAGCCTGTGGGATCGGGAGCAGCAGGTGCGAATCCTGACAGGAGGTGTTCCTTACTGTCTCCTCTACTCCTCTTACAGTTCAAGGTCGGGTCTCCCAAGAGCAGGGGGCAGGTGGTCACGGGAGGAAAGGATAGAGCCTGAGTGGTGTTTGCCCTTTAAGGATGTGGTCCTATTTCCTGGTAGGGATTTTTCTTTTTCTTCCTCACCTTGTTTAATACATTCGTATGTATTCTTAACTCACGTGCTTACCTGTCTAAAACAGTGATTTTTCAACCTTTTTCATCTCATGGTATATGTAAACTAATTACTAAAATTCTGCAGCACACTAAAAAATACATGTTTTGCAGATCTGACAAAAATAGGTATAACCTTGATTCATTCATGTTGTGTTGGCTGTTGTCTTTTCTTTCTCCCTTTCCTTTCCTTTCCTTTCCTTTCCTTTCCTTTCCTTTCCTTTCCTTTCCTTTCCTTTCCTTTCCTTTCCTTTCCTTTCCTTTCCTTTCCTTTCCTTTCTTTCCTTTTTTTTTGGACAATCTAAGGGAAAAGAGGTCAGTGTCCCTGACTGAAAAGCCAGGTATTGAATATTTTAAAAATCCTCACACACACTGGTTGTAAATCACTGGACTACAGGATGAAAGCCACATTTGAAACTGGGCAAAACACTGCACTTGCGGGTTCTGCCACACACACCATTAAACTGCGTGGCTGACAGGAGCATGCTGCTGCTGCGTGCTAAAGCTGCGGAATGCTCCTCACACAGCATTTCTCCCGCGCACGCCTCACATCTTTACTCCTCCAGGTTTAAAGACATCTCTCATGGAGGCAAAGTGAAAAACTGAAATCTTTTCTCTTTTGTGTGCTTATTGTGGGGCGGAAAGGGTTTTTAATTGACAGTGGTAACCTTCCTCATCACAGATTAACCCTCTTTACAGACTGCAAGTGATTTCTCTGACCACAGTGTGTGGCCTGAATTGTGCAAGTAGCAAGTATGGCAGTGATGGCCAACCTTTTGAGCTCGGTGTGTCAGCATTTTGAAAAACCCTAACTTAACTCTGGTGCCATGTCACATATAGAAATTTTTTGATATCTGCAACCATAGTAAAACAAAGACTTATATTTTTGATATTTATTTTATATATTTAAATGGATTTAACAAAGAAAAATCAACCAAAAAAATGAGTTCGCGTGTCACCTCTGACATGCATGTCATACATTTGCCATCACTGGAGTATGGGGTGGCAGCTCTCCTGCAGCAGAAGCAGGGTGGAAGGAGAGAGAATTCACGGGAATCTCTTAGACCAGACTGGCCTGTACATTGAAGGCTGAGGCTGCCACTTCACCTGATTCCTCCCACTTGTTCCTACATTCCTTGTGTCCTCTCCCTTCCCCTCCACTTTTGCACCAAACATACACATGTTAGGATCACAGATGGAGGTGCCTCTGGGAGGAAGGTCACCAAAAATGATCCCAGAAAAGATAATGGGGACTTTATCTTTTCTTCATTTAAGATTTTGATATCCATTATGCATAATTGCCAGGGACCAGGCTACGTATTCAGCACTTCTGGGGATTGGAAGACTGCTCAGTGATGGAGATGAAACAACAACACATAGCTTTGCTTTTAAGGAAAAAAAATTGGATCTGGAATAACGGAACTCAGGAACTGTGGTAAAGGCTAGTTTTAAACTTCGGTCCACTTCAAAGGTTGAACCGCCCACTGTCATAATATGTCCAGTTCCACACACAAAGAAGACCCTGTGTAAAATCAGAGAGTGCAGTCCTCTTGCAAGCAAGGCCTCTGCGGCTGATCTCAGTGCCTGGCTCTCACGGTTTGGAGTAGTCTTCCCCTTTTCTTATGGGCACGGGCTTCCAAAAGATCTGTCATGTGGGGACAAAGGTGGGCCTCCTGAGGGTGCCTCTGTGTGGGGACCTCAAAAACACCAAACAAGGTGGTCAGATACTGTGGGTGCTCAATAAAATGTAAAAAAAAAATAGAAGAGCAATAGTAACCGACCAAATCTAGATTAGCTGGCATCCTGTAAGCTTCCCAATTCTCTAGCCAGCGGTTCTCAACCTGTGGGTCGCGACCCCTTTGGCGGTTGAACGACCCTTTCACAGGGGTCGCTTAAGACCATCCTGCATATCAGATATTTACATTACGATTCATCACAGTAGCAACATTACAGTTATGAAGTAGCAACGGAAATAATTTTATGGTTGGGTCACAACATGAGGAGCTGTATTTAAAGGGCCAGAAGGTTGAGAACCACTGCTCTAGACTAAGGCAAAGGTTGTTTGTAAATTGCAGGACTCAACATGTCATGTAGAGGCTCCCTCCAGGACAACTAATGGATTCCACAAGTGAGCATCTGCCACGCTGATGTTCTGAATGCTAACGACTCTGTGAGTCTGAAGCTGCCTGCCAGACTTCATGGCACAGCGATTGACACACAGAATGCCCCGGAAACAAATGTGAGAGATGCAGACTGAGATTAATGGGCATGTTAATTACAGCATTGTTTATAATAGTTAAAAAATGGGAAGTTAAATTCCTAACACATAGGTGAGTAGTTCTATTATTTCATATCTACGTTATTCAGCTATTAAGAATCATGTCTTCGAGGAACATTTGGTGACAAGGAAAAAAACTTATGATATAATGAGAAATCAAAAAGGTACAAACTTGAAGACAATGGTAATATTTATTTATTCATTTATTTATGGCTTTTCCCTCTGGTCATATACATGCACATGGCAGAAACGAACTAAAATAAAATATTCATAGTGGTTATCTTTGAGTAATGAGAAACTAAATTACTTCTCTTTATCTCTGTATTCTTTTCTGTAATTTTTTAAGTTTCATACAAAGTTTTCCTTTCTACTTGTACAATAGTATAGTTTTTAAAAACCAATTGTCAACTCTCACAAGAATACCCAGCTATACTGGCACCAATCTACTGTGTAATTATTATTAATAAATGATAATATAGTGAATCCCTACCCTCATATGTGAATAATTATGCACACAAAAAAACATCTATTTGTCTCAGTCATAACCTCTGGGCCAGAGGCTTTAAGCCTTAAGATCTGCATTAAAATGTATCTTGTCAAAGTACTGCCTACTACTAGTATATTAAATTCCGCTGAGTACATACCCCGGGCCAGGTGTTTATCTATGTGCATTCATTTAACACACTTAAGGATGAGGAAGGTGAAGTTCAAAAAAGATCATATAACTTGCCATGGTCATAAGGCTGTTTCGTGATCAAAACAGATTCAAACCCTCTCCTCTCTGTCTGGTTTGAAAGCCTTGGCTCATTCGACCACCACAGGGCTGGTGGAAACTTCAGATGGCACCGAGACTTCATTTCAGACATTTAAAAATATCCTCACACAATATTTTGCTAGCATCCCCAATGTGTGGCCCAAATAAGTGATTTTTGTTTCTTTTCTTTCACATAACCCTAGAGGAGGTGCTAGGGAAACTGTGCAAAGGAGACAACATTACAGACAAGAAAGAGGACACATGAACAATTCACCTACTGGGAACCCCTGAGTAAACAGGTTGTAGATGTAGCCTGGGCCTCTGCAGTGGAGACTGGCAGGTGCTGCTGGTTCTGAGGCTCCACAAGTATCTCACCTGCCGTTGGTCAAGGTGCTGCCCCTCTCCTACCAGACCTGAACCCCATCTCTCAGCAGTCAGGTCTTTGGGTTGGTTACAAAGCCCACATCATGGACCCAAAAGAGCTATTTTTAAAATCTAAAAATGTTCCTTCAAAAAGGCCAAAGCCCTCAAAGAGGATCTCCTTTAACTTTTCCCATCTATGTATATAAAAGCCTAAGTGACCGTCCGACTGGTAGCTATAATGCACAATGACCACCAGAGGGCAGATGCTCCAACCGATAGCTATGATGTGCACTGACCACCAGGGGGCAGATGCTCAACGCAGCAGCTGCCAAGCTACAGTGACTTGGCAGCTGTGGTTCTTGGGTGACACACCTGGAACCAGAGAGGAGGGAGCCCGATTTGCCGGTGGGTCACCCAAGAGCCGCCCTCTCGCAATCCAGGACCCCTTGGGGGATATCGGAAAGCCAGTTTTTGGCCAGATCCCCACAGGCCAGGCCAAGGGATTCGTGCACCAGGCCTCATAATAAATGCCTTTCAACATTCCTCAAAACAGAGCCTCAGGGCTAGATATGTGTCATCTAATTTAATTCAATCAGCAGACAAGATTATAGTGGTAACAACATCCTACTCAGGTAGAACCTCACAATGACCAGGTGCTTCCACATCCGTTAGCTCCTTTGCTTCTCACACTAAGCCTCAAGGAAGGAAAGACAGGCAATATTACCTACAATTTACAGACCGAGGAGTTAAGACAGACTGCCACTTTCTCTGGCCCATTGGATTACCCAGCAGCTTCCTTGGAAGGCACAGAGAGCCTGGCTCGGGGGAGTGCATACCAAGCTGGGGTTGAGAATATGGCAGCAGTGTGTCCCTGAAGCCAGGATCCTGAAGAAGATTTTTAGGGTAAGAATGGGGGTAATGAAACACTGAGGTGGGAAGACATCTCTACTTAGGGCACAGTGTCTCCTATGGGGATCTCCAAATGAATGGCTTCCTCCTCAAGCTTCCTATTTTCTCAGTTCTATCCATTCGTCAAAGTCAAACACAAATGCCACAGACCCACGAAGCATTCTTCATTATCCAGCACAAAGAAACCTCAGTACTAACACCTTAAGGTTTTCATGTTCTTCAGCTCATTACATCATGATACGTTTTTGAGGTTTTGTCATTCATTTTACAAATGTGGAAAAGGAAGCTCAGAGATTTAAGTAACTTGTCAAATTGACACAGGTAACAAGCAGCAAAGTCCGAATTTCAAACTACATCATGTCATAGTGGCCTCACCTTTCTGTACACTTACCCCATCTTATATATTGCCCATGTGTTCCTTAACTCCTCAACTGCTTCACAAGTTCTTTGAGGGCAGACAGCAAGCCTTACGATTCTTTTTGTTTAAAAAAATGTGTAATCCTCACCCGAGTGTGTGTGTGTGAATATATATATATAGAGAGAGAGTGGAAGGGAGGGAGGGAAGGAGGGGGAGAAAGATAGAGATAGATAGAGATAGAAATAGAGATAGAGATAGATAGATTTTGATGTGAGAGAGACATATAGATTGGTTGCCTCTTCCACGTGCCCTGACTGGGGCCGGGGATCTAACCTGCAACCCAGGTATATGCCCTTGACTGGGAATTGAACCCAAAGACCTTTGATGTGCAAGGCAACTCTCTAACCACTGAGCACACCAGCCAGGGACTAATAATTCTTTGTAAACTACTCCCTCCATGGTACCTAGCAGAGCTCCATGTACACAGTAAGGTCTCAATAAGCATCACATGTTAACTATCTGTTTGGTGGGAACAGTAATTAATAAGAGGGGATTTCTGGTACTCTGAATGTCAGGCTCTCTGCTGTATAAAATTAAAACAAGCGAAAACATGAAATGAATCATTTCTCCCAGCTCTAGTTAATCAGCATTGATTACCATGTCTGATTCTGTGGTATGTGAAAATAACTGCTTAGTAAGCATTTCTGTGATGAGGGTAATCAGATACATACAGATATCAGAGATATTTTAAAAAAGACAAAAAAGAAAAAAACCAACACAAGACCATCAAACATATGGAGAGACAATGACCTACATGGTATAATATTGCACCTGAAACTGAAGAACTTCCAAGGCAAAGAGAGCACTTGATAATTTGGGGCAATTTAAGGAACACTAAGAGAGGCAGTCAGGCTGCTAACTGGGGCCTTGTACCATGATGCCTATATCAAGAAGACAGATGCATCGTGCTACTGTTGTGGGTCTGACACAGAAGAGGGGTACACTTTTCCGGGCTTTTATGGGAGAAACGGTTTGCCCTGATACCTCCTCAACATAGCGATCATTTCATTACCATCTGCATTGACAGGCAAATTGAATAAATATACATGCAATGTCTTACTTATTAACCTGTTGGGTCTCATTCTATCTGGCCTCCCAACACATCATTAATTTATAGCTTTGGAAATATAAAGGGCTCAAACAAATTCATTGAGATTAGAATTTTTATGGTAGAGATTAGGTCAGGTACTTCTACGTTGGCATCCTGTAACCTGAGCTACCAATAGCAGTGCCTATCTACTATATTTGATTGTCAAAGCAAGGACAGTGATCTTAATAAGCCACGGAGAGGCAGGAGTTCTGATTTCCTTTGTGTTATAAATACAATGCCACATTCCCATGAGCATTCAACCAACATCAATTAAAAAAGAAGAACAAATACCAGGTTTAGGGTACCTACATTTGTATCCTCATGGCTGTGGCCATTGGTCTCCACCAATTCCTTGGTACCTTTTAACTGCAAATTAAAAAAAAACAAAACAAAAACACAACACACCAAGTGAATAAGCAAGCATATCTATTAAGTGTATATCATCTTATTAACTCTGGTTCGTCTGAGGTTGCACTTTATAAAACTTCCAAGGAGGAAAAACACAGACGGGCCCATAATTCTAATGAGTCTTCCTTGGGTCAGTTTGAGACCAATATTTTTATGAAACTTGATGGCTGGCAAAAATAAATGGATCTTGTTCATTATTTTTTAAATAACAAGATTTGAAAGCAATTCCATAGGCATAAAATGTACAAAAATTGGTTCTTAAGAATAAAAAATGATTTCATTTTCCAGTTGCATTGCTATTAATTTAAGCCCTGCAGTGCTTGCAAGCTGCCACCAGCAAAATGATGTGATAGTAACGGTGACTGGTGAAGGGTGGTTGGTTGAATAGGCCACGGAGCTACTGTCATGTCCTCTGTGAACATGTTTCAATGGCTGACATGGTGTCTGGAGGCCTAAAAGAAGATGGTTTGCTTCTTTTCGTAAAGGAAGAACTGGGAAGACAGCTCCTTGGTCACTGAGGCATTAGCAGAAAAGCTATTTCGGACAGTGAACATTTGAAAACACTACTCCCTAGACTCTCTCTCTCAGAGGATTATGAGAAATCAGCTGTTACCAGAGTTCTGGAACCTTTAATTGGCATTTTATCCTAGCCTGACTCAAAGCAGACATATGGAGGCAGAGAGCAAGGGCAAAGGGTGAACAGGCCTTGCAGCTGTTGCCAGTATTTCTTCCTGGCTTATTATGCTTCAAAGCAGCACCTTTTGTGCCATTTTTAATGCCTGAAATGAAGAATTCATGGTGAGAAATAAATGCTTAAAGTTTGAAAGAAAATAAATGCATATATACCATCTCTGTGCTTGATTCGAACACTGGTTTTCATGGCTACTTGTATACATTAAAATGAAAGCTTCATTATATTTTTAAAGCAATCTCAGACTCTAAGCAAGAAAGACATATGTTCTTTGTGCCAAGAGAGGGGCTTTGCCAAAGCAATGGCGACTGGAAGACAGTGAGTGTGGGGCAGCTGGTTATGGCTCATGCCCACATCTCTCCCATTTACAAGAAAAACTGCCCACGATGCTTCGGGGCCACATCTTTGATGTCTGTACATATAACAAGTATAAGGGAGCATGGGCAAAGGGTGACATATATGAAAAGAAAAGGGCGCGCAGTGATAAAGTGCCATCTATTGTCAGTGGGCACAAAAGGACTTTAAAAACCCCTCTACATTTTCCTATCTTAAGTTTTCTTATTGTAGGTGTTCCTCACCTTCCTCCTCTTTGTCAACTCTCTTTGCTCATCCCACCTTAGGGCTGTAACTTGTGACACTGTTAGAGTGGCGTTAGCTCAGAGTGTTTTGTTATTTTCAGCCGAAGTACAGGACTGTGCTGTTAAAGTGCTTCACCTTTGCAAGCTTAATGCCATAAATGTGCCCTTCTCCCCTTTAAGTCAATTCCATCTTCCTCCTTCGTGTTCTCATTATCTCTGCCCTAGCTTCGTCCACTACGCATTTGCTCTCATCTCTCCCTGTTCACCAGCATTGCCGCTTCCCTACTCTCCTCTGCCAGGACTGATGACCACAGGTCATGCCTCCCTCCTGCAGGTTCCCCTCTCCCGACAGCTGAAGCCCTTGCTGGCCTGCTCCTTGGTGTATGAGTCTTGCTAACAAGACTCCCTGTTCTCCTCGCTGCTCCCTCCTCCAGATGGAGGGATCCAATATCGTGTCTCATGGGACTTGGGTCTTTTGAACAAGCTCCAGGTATCAAGCCAGTGGGGCCTGGAGGGACCTGGAGATGCTGCATCTTAGCAAACAGAGAACTCAAAGAATGAGCCTACCTTCCCTGGAGGGGTGGGGCCGCTGATGGTAAGGTGCCCTCACAACCTAGTCTTTCTTTTCAGGGTTCCCAACAAGTGGCAGTCACTTTGAATAGCAAAATTCCAAGTCTTCTGGGAAGGGTCCATCTCTCTCTCTCTCTCTCTCTCTCTCTCTCTCTCTCTCTCTCTTTCTCTGTGTGTGTGTGTGCAAAAGCAAGACTCCAGACCCAAACAATCAAAAGCTCTAGCAGTGAGACCATTTATCTAGGCCTTATCTATGCAGGCACTGAAAAGGTGTTCATAGTTACCCTACACAAGTCCAAAGAAAGTCTTGGAAGACAATACTCATGGAGGTACACGTGCATTTTAAGTGTATGTCTCTGGGAGGGGTGGGTGGCTGTAAGATGAAAGGAACATGCCCACTGCATGCCACCATTAGCAGGGGTGACAGGAGCACCAGGAGAGGGGCTGTCAAGAAAACAGCTGGTGGTAGGGGTAGCACCCAATGCATTTGGCTGCTGTGGGCCTGCTTAGATTTAAATATTCTCAGTGCCTTTGCTTAAAAAGAGCCACCCCATTTAAATAGTACAGCAGATTTTAAAAAAGCATTCTTTCCAGTAGTATTTCATAGGTTTCTAATGATGTTAGTGGCTCTGAAAATGCGTTCTTTCCAGTAGTATTTCATAGGTTTCTAATGATGTTAGTGGCTCTGAATCTTCTCCACATTCCCATCTATTTCTTAAGAACTGGAGAGTGAAGTGTGATGCCTCACCAGTGACTGTGTCTGATGCAAACCCTACAAGAATATAGCAATACTCTGAAAAACCGGGGTTCAGACTTCAAATCACATAAAGGATTTGAGTCACTCAGGGAGGGACTGCACATGTGCAAGCACAGGAGTATAAACCACAAAGGTGAGAGCTGTCTGTCTGATCGGGAGCAAGTTTGAACCAAATCAGCTCCACTTGGCTGGGAGTCTCAAGACCACAAAGGCAGAAAGGTCCATGACTGCAGGTCTCCGAGACAGTTGGCCATGTGAATTTAGTAAACAGTATTTTTCAGCTCCATCTAACTTATCCAAAATTGTACAAACTTAGCCTCAGTCTAAGTTACTTAATCTATACCAATAATAAAAGAGTATGCAAATTGTCTGGGATGCCGTCACAGTAACAGTAATGACCGAACAGCAGGCTGCGTGGGGTGACAAGGCCAGCAGGGGGGTTAGTGAGGGATGATCAAACGACTGAACAGCAGGCTGCATGGGACGACCAGGCTGGCAGGGGGGACAGTTGGGGGTGACCAGGCCAGCAGGGGATGGCTGTTGGTGAGGACCAGGCTGGCAGGGCGTGCAGTAAGGGGAGATCAGGCTGGCAGGGGGGGCAGTTGGGGGTGACCAGGCCAGCAGGGGGGGTTGGGGCAACCAGGCTGGCAGGGGGTCAGTAAGGGGCAACCAGGCTGGCAGGGGGGTGGTCAGTTAGGGGTGACCAGGCCTGCATAGGGGGGCAGTTGGGGCGATCAGGTCGGCAGAGGGAGGTGGTTAGGGGTGATCAGGCTGGCAGGGGTGGCAGTTAGGGGTGATCCGGCAGGCAGGTGAGCAGTTAGGAGCCAGCGATCCCAGATTGTGAGAGAGATGTCTGACTGCCAGTTTAGGCCTGATCCCAGGGATCAGCAGTTGGACACCCCCCGAGGGGTCCCAGATTGGAGAGGATGCAGGCTGGGCTGAGGGAAACCGCCGCCCCCCATGCACAAATTTGTGCACCAGGCCTCTAGTATATCTATAATAATCTATAATAATAAAAACATACTATGCTAATTAGACTGGACATCCTTCCGTCCTTCTGGACGAAGCTGCAGTAGTGGGGGCTGAGGCAGAGGTGGCCGCCGAGGCGGCGGGGGCTGAGCCCCTTGCACAAATTTCGTGTATCTGGCCTCTAGTCTACACTAATAAAAGAGAAACATGCAAATTGGTGTCACTTTGCTATGCCCACCAGCCAATCAGATGAGTATGCAAATTAACCCAACAAAGATGGCGGGTTAATTTGCATACGCAGGCGTGGAGTGAAGACTGAAGACTAAAGAGGCTTGGAGCAGCGCAGAAGCCAAGCCTTGTTGTGGCCAGAGGGGGAGAAGCCTAGCCTCAAGGCTTGGCTTCTCTGCTGTGGCCAGACCAAAGGCCTGGGTCCCAGGTCCGGAAAACCAGTGCCAGCAGCCAGGGGAAGGAAGGTCTATTGCACGAATCTTCGTGCAACGGGCTTCTAGTATTAATTATAAAAGAGAATGATTTGTGTTACAAAGCATTTTCCTCCAAAGCTATAGAAGCTTATAAAGTGTCCAACACCTTCACTTTTCCCTCACAAATCACTTATACTTTTAGAGGAAAGTAACTAAAAATATATTTTCTTGACCTCAAACCAGTAAAAATAAACATTTGTAAAGTGACTGAGTCATGGCTGAGTAGGGTCACACTCTCCCAACTTCATATTTAAAAAATGTCACTTTTGCAGTTACTTATATTATACAAATAATGTTTTCATAGATCACTGTAAGTTAAAAATTTAAAACGACTGAAATTTGGTTAGGGTTGGAGTTACTCTGTGTGAGCTCCCCTCCCAGTTACATGCATTACGTCGCAGGCAGCAAGTGCAGGCCCGGATTAGGGAAGCATTCCAACAGCTCCTCCCCCACTCCCACCCCCATCCCCACTCTTCCCGTGTGGATGCTGGGCTGGACTCACTCTGTGCCGAGCCATCCATCTTACCCGCTGTAAGACTGCACTTTCAAATCCACTTATCATTGTCAGGCCACACTTTGCTATCACAGGAAGCCAGGATGAAACGATCAGATTTACAAACTTCATATAAAAGGTTTGCTGCTCACCGTGGTGAGATCGGTGGCCTGGTGCACAGGGAAGGTATTTCTTTAATGTTGCCATGAATCAGTCCTTCTTATGCACACGTCTGCAGGCGTGCCAGGGGTATGCTAAACTCATTTTCCTCACTATTAGACTTAAGAGGAAACTAGCTGCTTGCTAGGAAATACATCTGCACTGCCAATATTTTTAAAACTTTACCAAAATTCATTTATCTTCTGGAAGAAACTCTCCCACATCGCTGGTGGGCTACAATAATCTAAATAGGAACCTACGAGTGACAACAGAGGTGCTGGGAATGAGATTATAAATTCCACAGAGCAAAGCCCGGGGAGGCTGGCTGGGCAGGGGCAGGCTAATTGCACCACAGGTTCACTTCCGTCACGCTTGCACGCCCAGCGCCCAGGGGACGCATGTCCATGCCCGAACCCGTCCCCAGGCAGAGCTGCTGCGGCCACTTACTTGCTCCTGGAGGACTTTGAGTAACGCCTGTGTGTGCGACTGCTCTTCCTTTGCTTGTTCCAGTTCTGACTTTTTGTTGTTTAACTCTTCCTGGATGGTCAGCAATTGCTGTGAGATGGAAGGATATGTAGGGTGAGTAGGACTGAAGGCCAGTGACTGTAAGACATTCAGAATATCCACTGCAGACCATGAGGAGATTTGTACAAGTCTCAGAGCTTAGTCCATACTTCAGTTAACTTCTGTGTGTGTTCCTCTCCCCGCAACTGAGTGCAGCAAGTCTTGTAGTTTAGGGACACACAAGGCTGTTTGTGACATTGCTGCACAATGAAGCAAGTTTGTTGTAGTATTTGTAAGGCACCATTATATTCCTTTTAACAAATGCATATTTGTGAAAACATGTAGAATAGTGTTAATAAACAACATATTGAAGAAGATATATATATATATATATATATATAATCGGTCATCTTGTCCAAGATGACTTCATTTTACTTATGACAGTAAAGCTACTTCACCAGGTGACCAGGTGGCTGGGGCCACGAAGGATCCTTTTACTTCCTCTGTTATGACAGTGATGTTTTATTAGGTCAGCAGGACTGAAGTCCAAACTGCAATCAATATATCAGCCGAGAAAACTGCTGATATAAGCTGTCAAAACACTAAGCTATGGCCTATGCTGCTATTTTTAAGCCGGGCCACTGACGGGGATTTTGGTAAACCTTTTCTTGCCCTCTCAACTGTAACTGGTGGAGGCTTGCCTGTCTGCCAAGCACAGCGCTGCCCAGCACTAATTCTTTGGAACGGGTTGTATATTAATACACACACGGGCTGGGGCACATTCAAGAGCTTCAGAACAGGCTCTGGAAACAGCTAGGTCTGTTCAAAGCCTCCTGACAACAGAGGGCTAGTTTAAAGAGACAGAAGCGCATTTCTTCTGCTCCTGTCCATAGTAGACGCTGCCCTAATGCTGTGAACATACTCGTGTTTCCCTGCCTCTTTGGGCCCCTGACAAACTGGCTGAAGGGCTTCCCAGCCAGCTCTTCACGGAAAGGCCTGGATAAACACTGGCACGGGGCTTCTGATGGGTAAACCCACCAACTGGAAGGATTAAAGGATTTCCTTCAAAACCACTCCTTTTGGGGCATGTTGGGGGAGTAAGTACTCAGAAAAACACACTGCGTTCCCTTGGGCTGGCTTGCTCTGTTCCTACTCTGGCACCGATGCAAGCTGAAGAGCCTACCTTGGTCCTCAAGCATAAACAGTGATTCCCTGGCAATTTTCTCATATCTCAGTGCCTCCTATTTCACCAGCTGCTCGAAGGTGAGGTAAAACACACATCCCACACTGACTCCCTGAACACTCCATGCGATTTATGCATCGATTGATTACGGTACAGAAACCAGGGAGCCAGTCTTGTACTTCGGCACTGTGACAAGTACCTAAGATGACAGTTTATAAACAGTGAGGAATGACTCTGTTCCTTCATTCTCATTCATGACTCGTCCAGGTCTGAGGGGATCTGGTGCTGACTTTGATGATGTCAAGTAAATGTGTTTTGTTTTTCTTTAATCCTCACCTGAGCACATGCTTAGAGAGAGGAAGGGAGAGAGAGAAACACGCTTGTGAGAGAGAAACATCAACTGATTGCCTTTCATCCACTCCCTGACTGGGGATCAAACCCTCAATCCAGGTATGTGCCCTGACCAGGAATCAAACCAGCAACCTTTCCGTGCACATGACCAACTGAGCCACTCTGACCAAGCGATGCCAAGTAAATTTTTACATCATTAGATAATTTCAAATCTAAGCCTTAAACCTCCTTTAAAAATGAACCAAATTGAAGGGCAAGAAATTATCTTCAAAGGCAGGTTGCTTATGTGTGTTCCCTGAGCACTTGGAATAGCAAAATTTAGAGCAACCCCTGCCCAGCAGAAGGGCTTGGCTACATTAATGATGGCACATCTGTACAATGGAAAACTATGCAGCCATTAAAAATGAAGCTGCACAGCCTGGCCAGAGTGGCTCAGTGGTTGAGCATTGACCTCTGAATCAGGAGGTCATGGTTTGATTCCCGGTCAGGGCACATGCCTGGGTCTCGGGCTCGATCCCTGGTAAGGGGTGTGCAGGAGGCAGTTGATCAACGATTCTCTCTCATCATTGATGTTTCTATTTTTCTCTTCCTCTTTGAAATCAGTACAACTATATATTTTTTAAAAATGAAGATTTTTAAAATGTCTCAGGACATAGAGGAAGTGCATCAAACATTGTTCCCTGAACAAAAATTTCAGGTTTCTAAAAGTTTCCACTGAACTGCAACATATTCACAGAAAAGGATCAGGATACCATTTCTGGGCGAGTGGGTTTAAGGATGTTTCTGTTAATTTTTGCTTGTAATTTTCTGCTATGTCTCTAAGGATCATATACTGCTTGAGTAATGAGAAAAAAATCAAAAGAACTTGATTAAGGTTGGGGAAAGGACAAAGAAAAGAATACTGCTTGGGTTTAACTCTCAGCTATTATTACCAATGCTGTGAATAAAGAAGAGGGAAAGTGAGAATCCCATTAAAGTCTGCTATTTCATTTACGCATTTATAACACTTCTTCATTCTATTAAATCACACACACAATGCCATGGGGATGTAATGAACAGCATAGGGAATATAATATTATAAAAATGCCAGTATAAATGTAGCTAACACTAATAGACTACATTTAAAATAGCTAAGATAGTCAATTTTATGTTATACAAACTGTACCATAGTTAAAAATTAGAAATTTTAAAAATTAAATACACACACACACCCTTTCCCTTTATGTCACTGCCCATTTTTAAGTTTCCATCCTATCTCATTTCTTGATATCACACTTTTTAAATAAAATGTCTTCTTTCTTTTTCCTCCCTCCCTTTATTCTCATATGTAGATAACCACTTTCAATAGTTTCTACTTTTTTATTCGAATGTGTTTTTCTAAAATATATAATGTTCTTATTTGAGTATGCATTTTTATGTAAGTGACAGTGTCACATTTACTTACTAAGCATTATGTTTTTAAGGTCCGTCCATTTTAATATGTACACAGGGTGGAGCAAAAGTAGATTTATAGTTGTGAGTCTACAAAACACAGAGTTTATTCTTGTATTATTATTCATTAACTAGAGGCCCAGTACACGACAGTCGTGCACTGGGGAGGGGATCCCCCAGCCTGGCCTGCACCCTCTCGCAGTCCAGGACCCCTTGGGGGATGTTCGACTGCTGGTTTAGGACATCCCTTGAGGTGTCCTTAGCGCTGCTGTGGAGGTGGGAGAGGCTCCTGCCACCGCTGCTGTGCTTGCCAGCCGTGAACCCTGCTTCTGGCTAAGCAGCGCTCCCCCTGTGGGAGTGCACTGAAACTAGGGGGCAGCTTCTGCATTGAGCATCTGCCCCTGGTGGTCAGTGCATGTCATAGCAAACTGTCATTCTGCCGTTTGGTCAATTTGCATATTAGCCTTTTATTATATAGGATTATTGTATTATTTTCCATACAAACAACTGTAAACCTACTTTTGCCCTGCCCTGTATAAATAATCTATTGCTGCTGATGCTGCATAATATTCTTTGGAGTGCATTCTCACAATTATACCTAACGTACTCTCCCAGCGAAGGGCACTCCGATTATCTTCATTTCTCCCTCCTCTACACAAGGCTACAAAGGAACATGCTGGTGCACGTTCCCTAATAGGCCTAGGGAGGATCCCTTGCTATGTTTCCAGCCACAGAACTGCTGGTCCATAGGGTGTGTCTAAGGAGTTACTTAGCCAAAGCTACTCCACAGAATGGCTTCACCAGTCTACCCACCCACTGGCAGTATATAAGAGTTACTGTGTCCCACATCCTCACAAACACTTAACATTATCCAACTTCCTAATATTTGTCAGTCTAATAATATAAAGATTCTTCATCCTTTAAAAGTTTTGTACTTCTCTGACTCCTTGTGATTTTAAGCATCTTAGCTGCTGAAGTTTATTTATACATTTTTAAAAAAATGTTTTCCTCACCCAAGGATATACTTTTTTAAAACTGATTTTAGAGAGAGGAAGGGAGAGAGAGGGAGAAAGAAAGAGAGAGTGAGAGTCATCACCAGGTTGTCTCCAGTTCAGGTCCAAATTGGAGATTGAAGCTGTAACCTAGGTCTGTGTCCTAACCAGAAATTGAACCTGCCATTCTTTAATGCATGGGATGGTGCTCCAACCAACTGAGCCACACCTATTTATACTTCCTAAAAGAATAGTCAAGGAATGTGGTTTTTAAAGCTGGGGGGCCTTAAAATGCTGATTCCTGGGCCACATAGAAGACCAATTAACTCAGAATATCTAGAGCTATGACCCAAGCAACTATGCTTTAAAAAAACACACACACAGAAAAACTTCACATATTATATGTGGAATCTAAAACCTCAAATAAACAAATAAACAAAACAGAAACAAACTCGTAGGTGGGAAAACCAAATTGATGGTGGCCAAATGGGAAGGAGGTTGGAGAGATGGTTGAAAAGGTGAAGGGATTAAGAAGTACAAATTGGAAATTACAAAACACTCACAGGGATGTAGAATACAGCATAAGGAATACAGTCAGTAATCTACACTCATAAAAGAGAAACATGCAAATTGGTGTCACTCTGCAACACCCACCAGCCAATCAGGATGAGTATGCAAATTAACCCAAAAAAGATGGCGGTTAATTTGCATACACAGGCGCAGAGCAAAGACTGAAGATGACTGAAGATGGCGGCGGCCATGGAGCTGGAGCAAGCAGGAGGCTTGGGTTGCTCCTGCTGATGGAGAAAGCCAAGCTTCCATCCCGCCCTAGGCTCCACTTAAGGAGGGGCTGGGGGCCTGGGTCATGAGGGGTGACCCAGGCTTCCAGCTGGTCCTGGCCTCTGCTCAAGGAGGAGCTGGAAAAAAAAAAAGGAGGAGCTGGGAGTAGCCGGAGTGGAGAAGCCAAGCGTCACTGCTGAGGCCAGACCAAAAGCCTAGGTCCCAGGTGCCAGAGAAAACCAGTGCAAGCAGCCAGGGGAAGGAAGGACTATTGTGTGAATCTTCGTACAATGGGCCACTAGTATTCTAATAACTATGTATAGTGTCAGATGGGTACTAGATATATTAGGGTGATCACTTCATAAGTGATGTAAATGTTTCATCCCTATGTTGTACACCTGAAACTAATATAATCCAATCTAATAATAGACAAACATGGTAATTAACCGTACCTCTGACACACTTTCCATTGGCTAATCAGGGTGATATGCAAATTAACTGCCAACCAAGATGGCGGCCGGCAGCCAGGCAGCTGAAGCGAACAGGAGGCTTGTTTGCTCCAGTGATGGAGGAAGCCAAGGTTCCCCGCCTGCCACTGCCAGCCTCTGAGCTGCACTCTAAGAAACAATGTTGCAATTATAGAAGCTAAACAAACCCCAGAAACCTGCTTTCAGCCAGCCAGGCCTCAGAGCTGGAGCTGCAACAGTGTTTCAATTATAAAAGCCAAACCAACACAGATACCTGCTTTCAGCAGCCGAGGTCTCAGAGCTGGAGCCAAGCCTCAGAGCTAAAGCCAGCTCTCAGTTCCAGTGACAGCCATAGAAGGTAAATAAATCCCAGAATAAAAAAGAAAAAAAGAAAAAAAGGAGAGGTCGGGAGCTTCAGTCACCCGCCAGCCTGAAAATGGCCCTCAGCCCCTCACCCAGACTGGCCAGGCACCCCAGTGGGGGACCTCACCCTGAAGGGGGTGTGACCAGCTGCAAACAGCCATCATCCCCTCATCCAGGTTGGCCAGGCACCCAAGCGGGACCCCTACCCTGATCCAGGACACCTTCAAGGCAAACCAGCCGGCCCCCACCCGTGCACCAGGCCTCTATCCTATATAGTAAAAGGGTAATATGCAAACTGACCCTAACAGCAGAATGACTAGGAATGAGTGGTCACTATGACACACACTGACCACCAGTGGGCAGACGCTCAATGCAGGAGCTGCCCTTTTGTGGTCAGGGCGCTCTCACATGGGAGGAGCTCTGCTCAGCCACAAGCCAGGCTGATGGCTGCCAGTACAGCGGTGGTGGTGGGAGCCTCTCCTGCCTCCTCAGCAGTGCTAAGGATGTTCGACTGCAGTTTAAGCCTGCTCCCCGCTGGCAAGTGGACATCCCCTGAGGGCTGCTGGGCTGCCAGAAGGATGTCTGATTGCCATCTTAGGCCCAATCCCCCGGGGAGCGGGCCTAAGCCAGCAAGTGGTCATCCCCTGAGGGGTCCCAGACTGCAAGAGGGCACAGGCCAGGCTGAGGGACCACCCTCCCCCCCAAGTGCACAAATTTTCGTGCACCGGGCCTCTAGTATTATATGTCATCTGTAACTGGAAGATGAATTAATTTTAAAAATATTGACAAAGCAAATAACAAAAACCCTTCACAGATAATTCTAAGGTGCAAATGGGATGAAAACCCATTTCCTTTCATGCTTATTTATCCCTCTTTCTACTACAATGTGAGTTCCATCCATAGTACCCTACTCAAACTGTTCTCACTGAAGTAGCCAATGCTTTTCTAATTGCCAACTAAAGGCCAAGTTCTGTTTTTTCTCTCAATACACGCTCTCTTCAGGGATCCTTTTCACACCCATGGCTTCAAGTACACATCTCATCCACTTATGCTTCACAAAACTGACTATATAGTCTCCACCTCACTCCTACCACTCACTAGACCAGGGGTGGGCAACCCCTGGCACGCGTGCTAAACATGGCACGCCAGTAACTTTTGCTGGCACGCGAAACCCTCTCTTATAGTCTTCCATTTACAATTTTTTTTTTAATATCGACTTTTTTATTTTTCAGATAAATTCAGTGTTGGTGCATCTTAGATAAATAAATAATTTTACATAACAAGTTATCTTAAAGATCATAGACATGGATTGACAAGAGAGAGGAAGAGCAATTTCTATGCCTCTGCCTTAACTCTCCCTGCCTTCCTAGATCCGACCAGTGTTTTGGTTTCATCCACATACGTTTGTGAATCTTTGTTCTCAGTGATGAATTTTGTTAAGTCTCGTAATAGGAGTAGCCTGATGGATGAAAGTAGTAGCTCATGCATGTCTCTGAAGGTCACAAAATATAAACCTGATGTAAAATCTCTGTCATCAGTGATGCACCAGCAAAAGTCCCACGGATAATATCAAACAGAGTCATAAAGTTTTCTGTCGGACTATCAGTGTACATGTATACATTAAAAAATAAATGTATTTTTCATCATCATATACTGTGTTTTTGTCACTCAAATGAATTTTATTATTTCTTCAAGGTTCTTCACATACACACACCTTAAGAGATGTCAAGTAGGCGTAACATGTTCTCAAAAAATTAGAGTTGGCACACAGAAGAATTTTGAGTCAGAGATTTTGCTGTTTTTGACACGCACTCACAAAAACGGTTGCCCACCCTTGCACTAGACACTTATTATTTCAAACCAGGCCTATTATCACCATCTCTCCACCCTGGCCTTACTCTATTACTGGGGTATCTAGAATTAAAACCTTGAAGTTAAACCCTGCTTCTTCATTGCCTTCACAGCCTCTCAGCCTCTCTGCCTTCTCTTGGTTGTCATGGTAAAGATGACCACGGATCCGCTCCTTCCCTGTCATCCACTCCACACTCCTGGGAGAAGTGACCATCTAGGAATTAAAGTGCTCCCATTCCTGAAAAATACTGTTGGTTCCCCAACCTCTACTGGATGAAATCCAAACTACTGACCTTCTTGTCCTTCCCCAGAAATACCAGGTCCTTTCATCACTCTCTGACAAGATCACTACCCAGAATCAGGCCTGCAAGTTTCCAATTCATTTTTTAAGCCAACTTAAAGAATGCATTTGAGCTAACACCAACCCATATGCGGACTTTACACAATAGAAAAGAGGCCCACTCTCAAGGGAGACCCAATTTCCCACAAGAGCACATGGCTAGGTAGGGAGGTTGGGCTTGATTTCAGTTCCACTTGCCCATTTGGCCTGGTGCACTCCTCCAGGACAGAACCTGCACCACTATGTGCAGTATGTGTGGGTTCCTCCTCAGTAAAGACCTGTCCAACGACCCAAGCCAAGTTAGTTGCTCTAACATCTATACTCCCAAAGCACTTACTATGGTGTATTACATTTCATAGATAATTCCCCAGCCAGACTACACCATCCAATAAATAGGTTCAGTAACTTGGTTATCTCTCACACATAGTAGGTGATGAATGAGTGAACCTCTAACACATAGTAGGTGATGAATGAGTGAAGAGATGAATGAATACTTGCTCTGGTTTCTCCCACTTCTATAGGATTAAGCCATGATCTATAGCAAAAACAACACAAAACAGAAAACTGCACACACAGACAAAAACCAAAACAACCACAATAACAAAAACTACCTGAGAATCTATTACTGGATAATTTATTATTCTAGACATATGGACATATGAAACTTTCAGAGGAAAATAGCATTTAAGACATTTTGATTCATTACTCTGGCAGTTCCAGATGTCTTTCTTAATATAAAGGGGAATATTTCTTAAAAGGCTAAGGAAATCCAGTCAATGAATTTATCATTATGTAATTTCTTCCCCATGTTCCACCATAAAAAATTAATAAAAATAACAAAACCACCACTGGAAGAAAAATAAAATAAATACCCCTAGACTGTTTTCTGCATTCTTCAAAATTAATGCTTTCTTTTGTTTATGAAGCATAAACTTGTGAAACTAATATTTATGTATTCAAAACAGTGGTGATTCAAAACTGCTCTTCTTCACTTGACTAGATGTCCTATAAAAGCAACGTGATAATCCACAACTAGGTAACTGAAGTCAGTCTTTCTGGCCCCCTTCCAGTTGAAATTTATGAGCCTGTATAATATTCTTTCTAGTTTGAATTTTTAAGTACCAAAAGTGCCTCACAGAAGTTCACAGGCAGCTAAAACTTAATCAGAAGTGTCTCTCGACTGGATTGGCTGACTGCAGCATGATTTTAATTTAACATTGGAGAGTATGGCATTAAACAGATGCACTATTGCATTTTTTTGGTGGTTACAATTGAGTGTGTTCCAATTAGACAATTATCCATATGCCAATCAAGTTCAAACACTCTGGTGGACAATAACAGGTAAATAGATGTGGTACCTGATACATCTTGATATTTCTAGGCCACTGACTTAATAGGATCATTTGTAATGCTCTTTGGGGATGCAGACTTCAGTGTGTGCTGGGTCTTTCTCTCTGACAAATTCAAAGAGCATTACAAATGTTATTTGGAGCCCCAGAACAAGTGAGGTCACATTTCCATTTTTACAGATGGGTGCATCATAGGCACACAGAGGTTAAGTCACATATGCAAAGCCACACTGGGAGAGACCACATGCACAGCTCCATTTCCTGCTTCAAACTGATTTCTACCCTGGCAACACTGCACTGGCACTTTGAAATGGAAATCAGGACACGCGAAACTAAAAATCCTCCTAGCTACAACTTCTGCCTAGGTGTTCACCATGTCCTTGAAGGGCTGGGGGCTGTTGGCAACATGCTTTTGTGTATACATCTGAGTGGTGTGGTGGATTTAAAACTGTAACACCACCCTAACCAGTTTGGCTCAGTGGATAGAGCATCGGCCTGCGGACTGAAGGGTCCCAGGTTCGATTCCGGTCAAGGGCATGTACCTTGGTTGCGGACACATCCTCAGTAGGGGGTGTGCAGGAGGCAGCTGATCGATGTTTCTCTCTCATCGATGTTTCTAACTCTCTATTCCTCTCCCTTCCTCTCTGTAGAAAATCAATAAAATATATTAAAAAAAAAAAAACTGTAACACCATCCCTCCTTGCCTTTTTTTCCCTTAAATTTTATAATTTTATTACCAAGGTGAAGTTTTAATATAGCTAACAGAATACATAAGGTTAGATCTCATGAAAATCACAGAATAAAGTGAAAATACTTTATATGAAATATACCAGCAGCATCTCATTATAAGCTGACATTCACAGAATTGTGATAACTCGGGAATCTTTGGCAGGACTGATGGGTGGCAGGGGGATGGAGGTGGTGGTTGGCATAAATTAGAGCGGACCCCTAAATGGAACACTGATTTTTGTGTCATGCCTGGTGGTGGAGAAGTACTTTTTCTAAATTTAGGTCAGAGGCAGGTAAGGTGAACTCCTGCTATCAGGTAGCTATATACCGATCATGACTGACACCTTCCTACACATACAGACACATGTGTGTGCATGTATGAATGCATACTTTTTTTCTTCCCGTCTTCCCCTCGCTTCAGGATTTCCCCAGTGCTTGGCTCTATGTTCAGTTCTTTTAAAAGAATCTGTTGATATTCATTCATTCACCAATTCATTTGATCAATCAATAATCCATTTATTCCTCAATCAACACTGATCTACTACGTACACAGTGCTGGGCTAGATCATGTGGAAGATGCCAAGGAAGCAGACACTAAGCAGCCTGTCCTCTCGATGCTGCGCATGAGGATGCTATTAGACACACTGCAACTAATTTAAGGTGGCACAAGGTGCCAAGAATGACTATAACCAGGGGAGTTTCCATAGCAGATTTTGGGGGATCAATGTAGGTGTTAGGAAAATGGGCTCAGGAGATCCATTTTGAACCAGCACTTGTTCTACTTGTTAGAAATGAGCCACTGAATATGCATGCACAAAAGTCTGGAAACATGAACCCATGGAGTGTCATCAAGTTAATGTGCTTTTGGTTGCTTCAGTTTTAATAAATGTTATTCCATCTCTATGACTTTGCTATAAATCAGATGCCCTACTCAGTGGGCTGTGCATGTAAGGCCAGTAGACTATCACCTGAGAAAACGAGGTCCAGGGACATCCAAAGAGAATTGTCTGCCCAAGGCCATGGCGGGTGTGACTGTGTCTGGTGGACTGTTTTCATATCCATGCTGTGCCATATTAACTATAATCAAAGGTCTGTGTGGAGATGCCCTGTCTATGCACCTGGCCTCCACCCTGAGTTCTCCGCATGTTTCATCCTGCCACCCGAGCCCCACTGTGGCCAGCGCTGCAGAGTCTTGTCTCCTTTTCTTGCTGTACAGGGAGAGGATACATCCATTAATACTGCCTCCCTTGGTGAGATCCTGCTACCCAAACACACAGCGTACAGCTGCTTCTTTGCTCCTTGGCACTCTCACGGCCGCCACCCCCTCGGCCCTGCTCTGGCTCTCAGAGACCTCAGAGCCACATGGGGCAGTGAGCCTTAGGTCCTGTCCTGCCCATGAGTTCTGCCTGTGTCTGTTTGACATCGACCACGTCAATCCCAAGCCAGCTCCGATTGTTAGGGAAAGTTTGAGGTGTAAAAAAATCAAGTACTATTATGATAACTTAAGAGCAAGGCTTTGCCTAAAGGCAAACACATCTAATGGCGGCGGGGAAGGACAGTCATTTACCACCTGGAACTACAAGGTTCGCTTTTCTCCTTGGGGGAAAAGAGATGGAATTGGACTAGCTTAAATTTTCTTGTCACAGGAGGTGGTAAGGCTACTCAAGATCTATTCTAGTTTAAAATGTCATCTGCTTCCACCTGGGGATGAAACTGCACTTCAATTTAGGGCGAAATACAAGGGTAACCAAGCTCGAGGCCGGTTTATCATTCCTGGCGCCTGCCTCTGCCTCCAGCGCTGAGACCCCTGGGGGAGACACATCTCTGGGAGAGAACTCCACATTCAGATGACTGATAACAGGAACACTGGATCGTAGAAATGAAATTGTGCTCAGAGCCTAATATCCTATTACACCAGGCTATACATATTTAATTCCTTGGGTCTTTCCTCATAAATCAATTCCTTCGGGCCTTTAATCTCGTCAATATCTTTTCTGATACTGAATTTTAAATGCCATTCTCATTGCTAGGCAGAAAGGCAATCTCTTGCTCGTGCTGGGATGAGGCTTCCTCTATAGCCTGGAGCTTGGCCCTGTGCCCTGACCCTGCTGTTAAGAGCCTAAAGTCAGCCAGAGCCCACAGCCCAAGCGCAGGCCTGACTGGGCTTGTCCCCTGGGGTCATGCCTTTTGTGCCCTGGGAGCCTGGGCAGCTCTGGAGACTGGCGCAAAGGCAGAAATCAGTGCTTTCAAGGGTCTGAGATCTCAAGATGGGTGCTTGCTCCCACACACGCAAGGATTCTTTGGATTTAGATCATTTGAGCTGGTTTTAGGGACAGTGTCTCCAACCCTTACATATATGCCTACATTTCCACATAAGATTTGAAATCAACAATGACAGTACAGTTACTGCAAAGATTAAGAACTAGAACTTGAGCTACTTCAATTCATTCCACAGGACCTCTTAGAGAATGCTTACATTTATTTTATTTTTTAAAAAAATATATTTTATTGATTTTTACAGAGAAGAAGGGAGAGGGATAGAGAGTTTGAAACATCGATGAGAGAGAAACATCGATCAGCTGCCTCCTGCACACCCCCCAATGGGGATGTGCCCGCAACCAAGGTACGTGCCCTTGACCAGAATCGAACCTGGGACCCTTCAGTCCATAGGCCGACGCTCTATCCACTGAGCCAAACTGGTTAGGGTGAGAATGCTTACATTTAAAACTTAAACCAGTGAAACATTGTGAGAAACATGAGTTGTATTATTTTTGGTTGGTACGTGCAAATTTTCATATGTAAAATATTTTCACTAAATTTTAATATTTTAAAAATGGAAATGTATTCTTTTAAAATTGTTAATATTTTGCTTTGAAACAAAAGAACAAATCAAGAAAATGTATCAGTGGTACAATTAGTAGTTGTACTGGCTTTATCAAAATTCACTTACTGGATAATTATTTACATACTGTGTTATATTAAATATAATCAAAGGATCAAAGTTCAAACTGTTAGGTAGATTACAAAAACTATTGAGTAGATAGTTGTGATTTTTTTTCATTTCACTGTACTATTTTTTTTTATTCTTTATAGGCATAATTATATGTGAAATTTAATATAAGAAACATTTTGCTGCCTGAATTTCTTTCTTGGCTAATATTATTATTACTAGAGGTTGATGCATGAAATTCATGCAAGAGTAGGCCTTCCTTCCTCTGGCTGCCAGCACCGGCTTCCCTCTGGCACCAGGGACCCCGGCTTCCCTCGCAGCCCCGGCCTCGTCCGGAAGGTTGTCTGGGGATGTTTGGTCTAATTAGCATATTATGCTTTTATTATTATAGATTTTCATTTCATGATTATTACTGCAAATAATTTTGTTATTTAGAGGAGGAGGATGTTTACAAAAGGATCCTCTCTGAGTGTCAAACTGCACTAAGCACACCACTGGCAGGAAGCCTAGTGTCTGAGCAGGAGAAGGAGAGCATGACCTTGGCCTTCTGAGTTGGGGAGAGGGGGAACTCTTTCAATAGACATAGCCTTAGCTACCACTCATTTAACGCGAATATCCTACTGGGAGGGACTTGTGAAAGACAGATGCTTTTTAGCAGTTGTAAAATCCAGTGGTGTTACTAGTCATGATCGACTATCTCCTGATAAGGCAGCATTATTACAAAAAATATATATAGCCAAGGATTGTCCAAAAGGAAAAAACAACAACAAAAAAGCCACAAGTCATTATTTCAAGGTCCACATGACTTGCGGTGTGACCTTGAACAAGCCACCTTACTGCTCTGTCTCCTCTCTTTCCTCACAGTTGTCTCCTGAGAATAATGCATCATTTGCAAAGCAATGCACCAACTTCTAGAATGCTGACCACAGGGAAAAAAGCTGCAAAAGTGGTTTGGAATGCTCTAAAACCCATTTTCTCCTCTTCAGCTGATTTTTCAAAATGGTGTAATTTGCAGGGTCACTTCAGCTTCCTGTTTTTTTTTTTCCATTTTCTTCACATGTTAAATAAAGTTAACAATACTCGCCAGTGGGGTATTGTGAGACTGAAGAACATCAATTAAGTAGGTGAGGCTCCTTGGATAGCAAAGGGTACCAAGTTAAAGGAAACTGCTGTCATTATCCTCTTTGCAAAAAAAGGAGAGAGTAAGACCCAGCAAGGTTAAGTGACTTTTCACTGGCATGAGCAGGCACTACTGGGGATTAATATTCAGAGAGAAAAAGGTCTGGTGTTGAGCCCCACCCTCTGGTTGCCTTCCTTCTGCCAATTTTCAAAGCACAGGGCCAGCCAGCTTGAATTAACACCATTCATGCAATTCTCAGGAGATAGTGTCAAATGCCTTGCTGAAGTAGGTATATGTATCAGTGATAGTCTCTCCATTGCCTGTGCTGGCAAGTCCAGTGCAAATGATTATCCAATTTGCTGGGATTTATTTATTTTTATCACTTTCTTTTTTGCAACTACATGAGGTAGTCATCACCCCAGCCTCTGGGCACATGTACAGCTGGTAATGTAGAAATTTAAAATATTAACATGCTTTCCAGCCAGGTTGGCCCATTTCCTTCAAACAAAAACCTGATTGAACAGCTGGGCCTTGTACCGTGGCCCAAAGGCCAATAGAGATTTGTTGGGTTTATAACTCAGTCACCATCAGAGCTTATAGCTAGAAAACCCTTTTTGGATGGTTTTTGACCAAAATCCTGTGGCCATCTTTGGAGGTGCCTTACACAAAGTGACCTGGGCCTTGTTCCGGAGGCTCCTGGAGGGCCAAACCATGCTCATTCTAGCATCAGTAATAGCAGCTATTACCACCATCACTAACTTCCTTGACTGCAGTTTTAGGAAAGCAGCTTTTGATGTAATGGTTATAGAATAAGAATGCGTTGGGGTCTGAGATATTTTGGTTGAATCCTAGTGGTGAGAAAGTTCTAATGATCAAACATGTTCTGCAGATAAACAGATACAATATAGCTGAAAGTTGTGTCTCTACATCAGCCACAGATGTCTAAGAATGGAAACTCTATATTGTCCATCTAGAAGGCCTTCATCACCTATGTTACTTGACTCCTGATTAACTGTAGAACTTTAGGGAAGCTAATTGAGTGATTACAATATTCCCAATTGTCGGAGCATAATTGGGAATATTCTCTGCTAGGGGCTGTACCCCCGTGGAAGCCGGGTATTGGAAGACCGTATGAGCAGTTGTAGGCATATAGGAGAGGCTTTATTGCAGACCAAGTAGCCATCAGACAAAACAGCTCTTCAAAGTAGCCCCACAAAGCAGGTCAGTAACACATCTTTATACCAACTTAGACAAAAGAGGCTTCTTGTCAAATAGTGACATCAATATTTGGGTTATAGAAAGATACACCTGCTCAGTGCATACAGTAAAAATGCTGTGTCATTGTCTTTGCACATGCATATGGAAAATTGGCCTTGATCATCCAAGGTACTCTGATTAGGGCTCCCACACCAATTTTTCTTTCTTTTTATTTTTTAAAAATATATTTTATTGATTTTTTTACAGAGAGGAAGGGAGAAGGATAGAGAGCTAGAAACATCGATGAGAGAGAAACATCAATCATCTGCCTCCTGCACACCCCCCACTGGGGATGTGCCCGCAACCAAGGTACATGGCCCTTGACTGGAATCGAACCCGGGACCCTTCAGTCTGCAGGCCGGCGCTCTATCCACTGAGCCAAACCGGTCAGGGCCAATTTTTCTTTCTTAATACAAGTTCACATTGTTATGAGTAGGAGACGCCAACATTTAAGGGCAGAGTGAGAAGAGAAGAGCCCTGAACTGATTGCCGCTGGATCCTTAGGTGCCTCTGGAGCAAGCTCTGCAAATACATGGGCGCAGACACCTATCCCAGGAGAGGTGTAAGGCAGACCACACCTGCTCGTTCCCCCAAAGTCTCCCAGTTACTTTAATGCACTTAGGTTGGTCTGGAACCCCATGGTTTAGGAGTTTCAGAGTAATCAAAACCTCCTGGAGATTCCAAGTTTCACCTGTTCCCTACGCCAAGCCCTGGATAGACAGGTGAGGGCTGCGGCAAGTTGCTTCCCTGAATGGCTTCACTCCTCTGCAGGCAGGTGTTCCCTGTGGCAGCTACGTAGCCTCTAGCCCAGTGGTTCTCAACCTGTGGGTCTCGACCCCTTTGGGGGTCGAACAACCCTTTCACAGGGGTCGCCTAAGACCATCAGAAAACACATATATAATTGCATATTGTTTTGTGATTAATCACTATGCTTTAATTATGTTCAATTTGTAACAATGAAAATACATCCTGCATATCAGATATTTACATTACGATTCATAACAGTAGCAAAATCACAGTTATGAAGTAGCAATGAAAATAATTTTATGGCTGGGGGTCACCACAACATGAGGAACTTTATTAAAGGGTCGCGGCATTAGGAAGGTTGAGAACCACTGCTCTAGCCTATCTCAGTTTTGCCCTGTCTCTGAGCTGCAGATTGTCTTTAAGAAAAAAAACAATAGCAGCAGCAGCAGCAACGAAAGAAAACCTCTACAAATAGTGCCATTGCAGATGGTCTTAATATCTGGGGCTGAGATCTATTTGGTAAAATAAAATACAGTACCACCCAGCCTGCACAGATCTCAAAAGTGCAGACAGAAAATTACCATTTTTAAACCAGTCTAATCTTCTCTGCTTCAGAAACATTAAATATGGAAGGCATTAAAGTAGTGAGCTGAATTACCCAGGCCCTTTACAATAAATGGTGTCAGGATGGCCATGAATGATAACAGCAAAAGAAAAAAAAGAAAAGAAAAAAGAAAGGCTCCCAAGCTATAAAAATTAGAGCTGTTAGAGCTGTAGCTTTATGCTTAATGGCCATATCCATTTACCCTGTGATGAAGTGTTCCTCCAACCTCAGCAATCCCCCCACTCGTGATCAGCAATTGCATGCGTTTTAAATTACTTGTGCAAGTCTACCCATGTCCTTTTAATGAAAATTTCAATCACAGGTTTTGCTGAATTCAGCTGAAAGGCCAGCTCCTAAGGATGATGGCACAGATGAGATCATCATCTGTGATATGTAGCTAGTTCAATAGGGAATAATTCCAAGGTTAGTGTTGGCTTTTAATTTTTCAAAAGGAAAGACTAGGGAAACCACAATTTTAGGGCCTGCTAATAGACTTTGAACAGCAATCTTTTTAATTTTTTGTTTTCAGATGACAATTTGAAAATGTAAATTACTATACAAAGCAAGTGATATAAAGCAGTTACATTCTAGTCCACGTAATTGTATTGGGATTAAAAGGATTATATCAGGATTACTCTGGGAGGGTCAAAAAAATCACTTGTTTTGTCACTGAGCTCACTATGGATAGTCTTTAACAGGGTAAGTTCCCTTGTATTGCAAGTTGATTAAAACCTCATTTTCTTTTGGTTGTTTTAAATCATGAATGGATATTCTGTAGCCAATTAAAATGATTGTACTAATCTGCTTTAACATGTTGTAATGGAATACATTTTATTAATAGACATTTGTAATGTTGAACCAACCTTGCATTCTTGGAATAAATCCAATTTGTGGTTTACACACTACCAGAATAAAATAGCTTTTTAAAAAAGAATTTTAAATCTATATTCATAAGCCAGAGTGACTTGTAATCACCTCCCCCTTTTTTTATTGCCCTTGTCCTATTTTGGTGTCGAGTATACTAGCCTTATGAATGAGCTGGGACATGTTTCCTTCTTTTCTATTCTCTGAATGACTTTGAGTCTTACTTTGATGAAAAATTTTAAGGTACTAATTTTATTTTTAAATGAGATCATTGAGGCTTTCCATTTCTTCCTGATTTAATTTTGATAAGGTATTTTTTTTCCTATAGGATATCATGTGTCTATATCACCTAAGTTTAAAAGCTTGTCATAGAGCTATTCCTGGTATTCTAACATCTCTTTAATCTATCACATCTGTAGTTATACCTCACTTTCATTTTTTATTTCTTTATTCCCATTTTAATTGATTTTAGAGAGGAAGGGAGAGGGAGAGAGAGATAGAAACATCAATAATGAGAGAGAATCATTGATTGACTGCCTCCTGCACGCCTCCTACTAGGGATCAAGCCCACAACCTGGGCCTGTGCCCCGACCTGGAATCGAACCGTGACTGCCTGGTTCATAGGTTGATGTTCAACCACTGAGCCACACTGGCCAGGCCTCCTTTTCATTTTTAATATTTTTTATTACATCCCCCTTTTTGTGATCAATGTTGACAAAGATTTTCAATTTTATTAGTCTTTTCAAATAAATAACACCTGGCTGTGTTGATCTTCTCTACTGTATGGCTGTTTGCTATTTTAGTAATTTCTATTCTTATCTTTATTTGTCCTTCCTTCTTTGTGTTTATTCTCTTTTAATAAGATGTTTACTCTAATTTTTCCTCCCCTTAAAGCAAACATTTAAATTTTTAAATATTTCCTCTAAGTTCTGTTTTAGTTGAATCTCACAAATTTTGATATGCTGTATTTTTATTATCAATTACTCCTAAATATTTTAAAATTACAATTCTCTGGGTTCAGATGTACATTTTTAAATGTCCAAATATATAGGATTATTTTAGTTATCATTTCTTTCACTGATTTCTAAAATTTCTTTTGTGATCAGAAAATATGAAAACACTCCTTCAAAACGATTGAGACTTGCTTTCAGATCTAGCATGGGATTACTCTCTGTAAATGTTTTAGGTATATTTGATAAGTGCAGTTTTCTATACATGTTCTACTCACCAAGCTTATGGAGGTTGAGTTGTATGGAATGCTTCATCGACTACAGACACTGGCAGCAACAGCAAGTGGAAGGGAACAGCAGAACAGCTTAGAAAAGTGTCCTCGTTCCCTGACATCTTCAAGGTCCTTGCACTGGAGTGTGATTGGCATGTTCCCCATTGTCCTTAATGTCTCAATTTGTGGCCTATTCTCACTTTCAACATCAGGAAAACCAATTAGAAAGAAGTTGTAAGCACTGTACTGTCTGGTTTGGAGACTCCTCACCCACCCTTTCTACACCTTGGTTCGTTGACAAGCGTAGTGCAAATGAAAACACCATTAAGGCTCGTAAAGCATCTGGATAGTAGAAAGATGTTCTGAAGAGAAACACTGTTGACTGCACATACACATAGTCTACAAAATTGAAAACACCACAGCTTAATTCCCGAAGGTGCAGTCATTCTTTGGAGTCCTGGGGCCTCGGGGGTTGCTCTGAATAAGGTCGGCGACTAATACTCTCTAGGACCTTTAATACCAGCAGAGAGCATTTGCGACCTTTACAAATAGAATGACCTCATCAATCCTTAAACTTCTACACAGTCTGCCAGAAAGCTAGTTACTCTCAGTAAGATGAGGTAATTATTTACTTGGGCCTAAATAGGGAAAGCAGTGAAGATTAAGAATTAGGGAAGTTGGTTTAGACGTTCAGTCTTAGAATAAAATGTGTATAGTAACTCAACAATTTGTTCTTTTCTTCATTCCTTTATTCAGATAGCTGTTGGATATGAAGTACTAAATTAGCCACAAAAGCCTGGTCTTAGATGTCAGAATCAGTTTCAAGTCCAACATCAGAAGAAAAAAGAAACTAACTTATTTAACATGTCAGGGGGAAATCATAGCCACTGTGTCTCAACTCCTGTGTTCAGAGAGAGAGGAGACAGATACAGATGAATGTAAAAGGAAAAGATTCTCAGAATGCAAGCAGAGTATGAACTTGAGGGCCAGGAATCAGGAGCTCTGGGCAGCGAGATGAGGCTGGAAGGGTGAGGGGCTTAGCTCAGCGACTTAACCTCACTATTTGATTAAAATTAGGAAATAAATGTTAGGGCCCACTCATGGCCCTCCTGGTTTTAACAGCCTGTATATTGCAGTCCGCATGCTATAACAACAGTGATAAAACTGAGCCCAGGTCCAGTCCAAATTTTGTATCTAAAGCAGACGCCTCATTATTGCACTCTATCACGCTTTCTTACTGAGAGTGCACCATGTAGCCAAAGCAAGGCATGGGTTTCACATGAGTAATGGCCAGAGATTGTGGGTTTAAAATCAAGCAAGTTGGTCACCAGCTGGGCAGAGAAGCTGGCTGGAAGGCCCAGGGTAATCAGTGGAGTCCTAAGGACCCAGGAGGGAAGGGCCAGGCCTGGGAGTGCTCCTGCAGTGACCTGGCGAGTCTCTGAGGTCAGTCTGAGTTCATGTTATCTATCAGGTGTAGGGTGGAGAAACTACATTACGAACTCCTGTTTTTTTCCCTTTCCCCCAAATGGTAAGTAGGAGGATTCCTGCAGGGCGGAGGGGGAGGTTATGTTTGTAAAGAGAAACTCGGCGTGCCAGTTTTTTTATGGACTTTACAGCTAGATCGCTATCCAAATCTTCCTGAAATAAACTGAGTAGCATTGGAGATAAGAAATACAAACCACGAGGGAAGAAACATAAACCCAGGAGAGGAGAAGACACGGTGCACAGAGAATCACTGAGGGACAGACCTGCAGGGTACCACTCTGCTACATGGCGGGAATGACTCACTCAGGACAGGAGGTAAATCATGGGCGAGAGGCTGCCTCTCTGATACTGTGAGTGAGAGACGCCCCCCCTACCACCCCCCTGTCTTGCCACTGAAACCACTCTGACTGTAATGCCTGGGTAATACCTGGCTTAAATCAATTAAATTAGTGCTGGTGGTAGAAGACATAAAAAATGGAATGTATATGCACAAAGACACCGCAGAATAAATTAAGAGAACAAAAGGAAGAAGAAAAAGAGATAATAAAGCTTTGAAAAGTCACTCTGCTCTTCCTGCATTTAAAAGCATTACTTGCAACACCCCTTCCTTGGAAACCTACAATCAGAGTTCAAGTATATTGTCTCCTTTTCTATAGTCTCCAGCACTTCCAGCAAATACAGCTGTTGTGGCTATTTACTCAGTGGTGAGAGAGAGAGAGAGAGAGAGAGAGAGAGAGAGAGAGAGAGAGAGAGAGAGAGAGAGAGAGAGAGGAGGAAGGAGAAGGAGAGAGAGGCACAGAGACACACAGAGATGAAACAGAAACCACAAAAAAACATGGAGAGGTAATAGCCAAACTGAGGAAGTAGCTTCCAGAAAAGGACTCCCTGAGGCAGGGGCTTTGCAATGATCCACAGAGTGAGATGGGTGGTCTGTAAAGTGAGGGCCAGATTGGGCACTAACGTTGTTTAGGTTTCCCTTGACGACTATTCAGCATGCTTTGTTAACAGGGGAGAAAACATAGTCTTTAACTAACCATCTAACAATATCTTGGAACTGAATTCCCCATTCCACACTGTGGGTGCAGTTCCAGAAACTTTAAGTGCTAAGCTTGGCTATTCCCTTTGTCGATATTTGAAAATGATTACCCCTATATGTGCCTGTGAACCTAGAGAAAAAGAGCGAAAGGATACATGTAAATGTTAACTATAGTTTTACCTGGGTAGTGACACTGGGAATGATTTGTTTCCTTTTATATGCTTCTTTTATGTTTCCAAGTTTTCTGCATTGGTATACATTCTTTTATAAAAAGGAAAATAAAACAAAAATTAAAATGACAAACCTAGATCCAGAAAAACTGCAACTCCCACCTACGTTTCTCTTCCTCTCTGTTTATTCTCTTACTCAGATAAGGAGGGCTTTTTGCTCCGACTCGTTCTTCTCCTTTCAGATTGTTTCCACGTTGTATTCTCTCACCCCCCACCACCAGCCTCCCTGCTTTCTCTTCACAGCCTTCATTTCTGATGAGAAGAAAATTGGCTGGTCTTTCTAATCCTCATGCTTCCTCCCCTAACCAGCTGCATGGAGAAAGCCCTGCAGCAAGAATCCCTCCCAACTGCAGCCCACTGTGAGAGATGGATAATTACATCAGTCTGGCTGCGAGCGTGGCACCTGCTGTATACAGGCGGCGCTGTATACGCCCGTGGTCAGGGCTGCAGCGTGGATGGGGCTGCGGCTTTGCACTGGCAGACTATACCGAATGAAGTCAAGGCCAGGCCACAAGGATTCATTTTAGTGTCCGTGGCTGGAGGGAGACACAACAGTGGTCAGACAGAGTAAAAGGCCAGTATGTGTCTGCAGCAAAAGCCTGTTTTGATTTATAGGATTTAAGAAAAGATCCATTTCACTATAAATCTGGCACTCGTGGTGTGATATGGCCTACAAGGCAGGAGGCAATTTCCAAACGAGGGGGTGGAGAGGGTCACACAAAGGTCATCCAACCACCGCAGCTGGTGTGTTGGGAACAGCAGAGCTCCTTTGTCCTGGGAATGGCTGCAAGTCCATGGGAGACGCTGCAGACTTCAGGGACGAACAGTGAAAGGTAGAAGCCTGAAGATTTTAATGTGTGCAGGGCAATGCCATTGGTTCTCCCCCTGGCTCCTACATAGAGTCTCTGCTAGCCTCATTATTTTTAGAAGGGACAATTACTAATGAGGAGAGATTTAATGATCAAATTAATCAATGGCAGTGCAGGATAACAAATAATGAGATGAAGACTCCCGTAATTAAGTTTTATTAGGGCTTCTCCTTTCATTCCCAGAAGTGAAGAGTTTTATTTTTACAGTCCAAATTAATAAGTAAAAGCCACATATATGTTACTTTCTTTTTGCTAGCTCTCACTCCACTAATGTAAAGACCAAGTTAGGGGCTATGACATGGAATCAGAAAACAGGCAATGACTTTTGTCAATAATATTTCCAGCAACTGACAAGCACAGGAAGGACAGAGCGGCCTGTCTCTCCTGCTCCGTGATGACAGTGTTCTGAGCACCGTGTCCAGAGTACCAGCGTAAGCTGCAGAAAATTACAGGGTAACAGGGAGAGCACCGGGGGCTGGAATGTGCCAATCACCATGCGCATTTGTACAACAGCTTTTCAAAATGCATTCACATACAGAACCTCACTTTATTGCAACAAGTTTGGTCTGAGGTTGGCAGGACCCATTCTCCGGAGGAAGGACCCGAGGTCCAGACAGCTGACTCTCAGAAAGCTGTACAGAAAACACCTTTTTCTTCTACGGGTGCACTGTTTTCATTTCCTGTGCAAAAGCCTGGCACCCCTTGGGTGGCATGAAGGCAGCTTATCTCGTTCCTTATTGCGTGATCTCTGTTCAACGAAAACAGCCAGACGCCCAGTGGCCCCTTCTTTGTGAAACTGCTAAAACACTTAGAGAGGCTCCCTTCCTAGTACTTTTACCTTTGTATCTTGGACAGAGTCAAATGGGAATGTGCTTTAAACTCCAAACCCCTTAGCAGATGTCAGGTGCGATCATTTCAAACAGGTAGACTTTTGTATTGTAAAGCCCTGGGCCCGGAATTAAAGAATTGGTTTCTATTTCTGGTTCCAAATGCACCAACCGTGCCTTCGATAGTCTCACACTGCAGTGGGATATACGCTTTCTTCAGATGTGCCAGAGAATGCAATCTGCAGATCTCAGAAATGCACAGGCTGCCCGCAGGAACTCTGCAAATGGCTTCAGCCGCCTGATGAACGGTGCCGCTGAATTATAAATGAGGATTCTCGTCACCATCTTGTGTGCTGCTATTCTAAGGCAACATCCCAAGGTGCTTGGCTGAAGAATGGGTAGGAAATGAAACAACAAACTCTAGGGTAGTTCAGTGAAAGGAAAAGAAGTCCACAGTGGACCCCAAATTTGGCAGCTACTATGAACCCTGATGTCCAGTCATTAACCTTTTTAAAGCCACATCATCTGACGGATGTGCATTTAATGACTATTCTGATTATACTAAAATGTCAAAGAACTTCTAATACGAATGTGGGAAATGTCTTGGGGGTTGTTTTCGATTTGAAAAGAAACTTCAGCCCTGGCTGGTTTGGCTCAGTGGATAGAATATCGGCCTGCAGACCAAAGGGTCCCGGGTCCGATTCTGGTCAAGGATAGTACCTTGGTTGCAGGCGGCTCCACGGCCTGGACCCTGATCAGGGCTACTGCAGGAGGCAACCAATTGATGTGTTTCTCTCACACTGATGTTTCTCTCTGTCCACTCTCCCTAAAAGCCAATGGGAAAATAAACCCAGGTGAGGATTAACAACAACAAAAAATAAATAAAACAATAAAAAGAAACTTCATCTGGGTCATTGAAACAAACATAGGGTCTGTTACTGCAGTTGTAGCTTGTGTTATTCCAGATTTTTTGTTATGCTCATGGTATTTATAGTCACACATATTTTTGAACTTTTGAACTTTTTAAAACAAATGTTTTCCTACTTACACAGGAAAATCTAAAAGAAAGCCCCTTTCTCTACACGGCGATAATGTGATTCTCCTGCCCTGTCCAGCGATACTGAATTATTTTCTGCACTGATGTATGTTTCATATATTAACAATATTATGATAATGCTGTTATATGCTTCTTCCCCAGTGAGTAATCAACCAGATAATCATGGGTGTGCTATTCTCTTCCAACTGAACAATTCTGAGCTTCCTGAGGGAAGAGTCCTACTTAGAGGGCAGATCCTCATAACACATCCCACGGATTCCAAGCTAATCAATCTTTCGTTTTTCACATTACACATCTAGTTCATTTATCTAAATATTTTGCAAAAGACCTGAAAATTAATTTATCATTGTAAAAATGTTGAGTCTAATCTTTTGGACAATTTTTCTCTCTTCTTATCCTTCCATATTTGTGTCATTTTCCTTAAAAAAAACGAACAAAAAACTCTAGAGGAAGAACTGCTCTTCCCCTGCCTTTCCCTGACCTCTGCATGTCCTCACCCCTCCTTCACTCTTTCTACTCTTCTCCTCTTTGCACACCCTGCTGAGCTTAGGCTTGCCTGCCTTGGTACTGTCAGTTTTGTTTTGTTTTTTTATTCCCTGCCTTTTTTTCTTCTAGGTCAAAACATCAAAACAGAATGGAAAATAGTTAACCATGTCACTATTATTATTATTATTATACTAGAGGCCTGGTGCATGAAATTCATGTACTGGGGGAGAGGCATGTCCCTCAGCCCAGCCTGCACCCTCTCCAATCTGGAACCCCGTGAGGGATGTCCGACTGCCTAAACCGGCAGTCGGACATCCCTCTCACAATTCAGGACTGCTGGCTCCCAACCACTCACCTGCCTGCTTGCACCTAACTGCTTCTGCCTGGCAGCCTGATCACCCCTTAACCACTCCCCTGCCAGCCTGATCGACGCCTAACTGCTCCCCTGCTGGCCTGGTCACCCTTAACTGCCCTCCCCTGCCGGCCTGGCTGCCCCCAACTGCCCTCCCCTGCCCTCTCCTCCTCTTGTGGTGGCCATCTTGTGGCCACATGGGGGCAACCATCTTATGACCACACGGGGGCAGCCATCTTGTGAGGGTGTGATGGTCAATTTGCATATTACCTCTTTATTATATAGGATATTGCAGCCTCTTCATGTCACCTTTTCTGGACTGTCTTCCTTTCCTCCTCCCTCAAACTCGTCTAATCTGTGTGTCTGCCTCCTCATCCCCAGGCAGCTATCTTTAGTCCCCACGTTCCTTTCTCTTAGACATTTGGAAAGCATGCTTACTGTTCCTCCTCTCCCTGTCTGCTTCTGGACAGCCAGAATAACCTGTAATACACCTCCCCTGCCCTCCCTGGCCCACATGCCAACCAAGAATTCATTCCAGGGCTGCATTACAGTTAAAAGACCCTAGAAGGGTTTTTGTTTAGAATATCAGATGCATCCCATGGGTGTTTGCATTTTGTTTCCTTCCTCCAGAGACTCTATTAAAATGCCTGTCAATGAATAAACTTTAGGCAGCAAAAGGAATGAGAAGGGAGTTCTAGGGAGTCCCTTGTGTAGGGCAGTTCTGACTTTTGTGGGATTGCCAGCTCTCCTGCAGTGGAAGCCTGCCAATCAGTCCTCATTCACGGGAAAGAGACCACGTGGAGCACGTGGAGAGACAGACACCTGGGCTCAGCAGGGAGCCAGCCACGCCTTTCACTCCCCAATACAAACAGACGACCAGGTCCCCTCCTATGAGAAAAAAACCTGTGGCATGAGAGAGACAGACTGAGATATAAAAACCAAACAACCAATCCTGGAATATACAGAAATGATTCAGGAACAAAGAGAATTTTTTAAAATTCTGCTTAGTATTCTCAAAAAGATTTGAGAAGATAATAAAACCAAAAAATAAGGATAACATTACATGAAGAGATAATAGTCAAAGAACAAAAATAATATTTGCAAATAAAATGTGACTATCAAATAGAAACTTCAATAGAAAGGATAAAAGATAAAGTTTAAACAGATAATATGAGAGAAAGAAAAATGGGCACAGAGCATCAGCCTAGTAGTTCATTTTCTGACCAGCGAACATTTCAGGAAGGAAACAGAAAACAAAAGTGTAAAATTATCAAGAAAACAGAAAGATGCCTATTGCAAACTCTGATCACTTTGGTCTGGTTCTTTGCTCGCAGCACCTCACCTAATGTAGCACCACCTTTTGATTTCCACTGGGAGCAGAGGGGCTGGGCTTTCGAGGATTTTCACAATTTTTAAGGGACAAGCTGTTTTGTTGTTGTTGTTGTTGTTGTTGTTGTTTTGTGTGTTTTTTTGTTTGTTTGTTTGTTTTTCAGAAATTAAAATAAATCTCTAAAATTTTCTTGGATATGCTCATTTTTACCTGTCCCCAAATTTTCTAATATCAGAAATACCACCACCCTGCCACAGCCACCTTCTCCACGGGCACCTTAACCGCTATAGCCATTACTGTCACCTCAGTCACCATGGTCAGAGAGTCACGTTCATCAGCACAGTCCCCTTCATCACCCTCAGTCCTGCTGCCATAGTAATTATCCTGATTTTGACATGGACAAATCAGACTTTATCACGTATGAATTTCAGAGAGCAATTGACTGCAAAATATGTACTAGTTCTAAATACTTACTAAGCAACTGAATAGCATAATGGAGATTTTAGAAGAGACGCTTAATGTAAGTGGTCAGATGCACTCACTGATGTTCTCATTTCAACACACATTCATTTATTTATTAATTATATCCCAAAGACCATTTCTTGCCCAATTTGGCAAAACTAGCCAGGGTTACTTTATACTTTAGTTTCTAAAATGGTGTTGATCATAATAATCTTCTTTCCCCAATTTTTCTGATCTTCCCTTGTTGAAAGTTATCCAGAGAGCTGACTTGCCTGGTCTTTATTAGTGTCAAGCTTCTGCTCTATGTGAGTCAATGATTTACTGGCCTAAGACAGCTAGTCTTTAGGCAGCATCTGTTAATACTATGTAACAGCATCAACGTAAAGTATTCATGGGAAAGTCTTCTGACATAATCATCATTAGTCATACATAGTTTTATGATCAGCAGCTTATAATTGTATCCTGTTATTTTATGAATATTTATCAGTCCTTTCAAAATGATTTATACATGGCTTCAAAAAGAATTCTGATATTTTTAAGTCGGTTATTTAAAAATATGACATATTGACCTATCCTCAAGAATAAAAATACAAATATTGTTTAAATTTAGGTGTGGTTAAAACCATAATGAGATACCACTGTATACTTACTGTAGTGGCAAAAAAAAAAAAAAATACAAACCAAAACAAGCTAACCATATCAAGTGGTGACTGATGGGGACACAGAACATCTAGAATCCTCATATAGTCCCATGGGAATGCATAATGGTCCAAGACATTTTGCAAAACATTTAATCAGTTTCTTAAAAAGTTAAACACCCTTACCATATGACCCAGCAATCTTACTCCTGGGTATTTACCCAAGTGAAATGAAAAATATGTCCAAACAAAAAGTTTGTAAGTGAGTGTTTACAGCAGATTTATTCATATTTGTTCCAAACAGGAAATCACCCAAATGTCCTTTAACTAATGACTAGGTAAACAAATTATGGTTCTTCCTTACGATGGAAAACTATTCAGCGTAAAACAGAATGAACTAATACAGCAACATGGATGGATCTCAACTTCATTATGCTAAGTGAAAGACGCTAGACTCAAAATATTGCATACTGTATGATTCCACTTACATGACATTCTGTAAAAGGGAAAACTACAAGGATAGAAAACAAATCAGTGGTTGCTGGGAGTGAGGGTAACTAAAAAGGAGCATAAGAACACTTTTTGGTGATGATGGAACTCTTTTATACATTGACTGGGGTAGTGGTGGTTACATAAGTGTATGAGTGTATGAATTTGTCAACATTGATAGAACTGTACCCCTAAAAAGAGTATTTTATTGTATGTATTTTTTACCTCAATAAACCAAAGAAAACAATTCAGTGTGGAAATCTGAAGATAAATAAGCATTTAAAATATGCATTATTGCCCTAGCTGGTTTGGCTCAGTGGACAGAGCGTCAGCCTGTGGACTGAAGGGTCACGGGTTCGATTCTGGTCAAGGGCACATGTCCAGGTTGCTGGCTTGGTCCCCAGTACAGGGCATGCAGGAGGCAGCCAATCAATGATTCTCTCTCATCATTGATGTTTATATCTCTCTCTCCCTCTCTCTTCCTCTCTGAAATCAATAAAAATATTTAAAAAAAATAAAATATGCATTATTTCTCAATATATACCTAAAAAATAAGAATGAAAGCCAACAACCTCACTATCTCTGTGGCAAAAACAGGTTACCTTCATTGCTAGCTTAAGGTCAGGAAAAGGCTACTGTGTTACCATGGTTGTAAGCTATTATTGAAACATCTAACAATATTAAATTATGAATCATATGTAATGTAGGGGTAGAGTGAGAAACACCTGACAAAATCACCCAAGGACTTTTCATTTTTAGGGGCCTTGCCCATAATGTTTTCTTCATGAACGTAAGAGATATGCTGTGATGCTAGTGAACATATACTTAATGAATTAAAAGAAGAAAGATTAGAAACTTTTTGGCTAAACTTGAAGTTAATTCTAAAACTTGTATGCTAGTTCTAAGGCTGTTGAGACTCTTTCCCCCCCCCCCCCTTTTGTTTATAACAGAAATAATTTCCCATACATGGATTGCTAAATCAATGACATATGGGAGGCCAACCCCTTCTCTACCTGTTGACATGCCCGTGACATCATGATTTCCTAGTTTAAAAAGTAGACAGCAGACAGAATGAGAGTAGGTTTTAGAGTAAGGAGAGTTATTTGCTGTGGGTCTCAATTTAGCAAGTTGTGATAATTTATTCAAAGTGATGTGAAGGTAGAGATATAAATCTTAACAAGCGTATACGGTATATTTTAAAACGATATTAAAGATGGGTTGCCACAGAGATTGCAATGCATCTACCTAACAACCAGTAAAAATTAAACTCACATTTACTGTCACTGGGTTAGTGCTTCCCATGTGCTAAGGAGGCGCTCCACAGTCAATCCTCCAGGATGTCAGCTCTCACCACTGTCTGCCTTGCTGTTTATGACCCCAGAACTCCTGACAGGCACCATGCTAGTTCGTGCTTCTGTGTCTTCGTCCATTCATTCCTCCACTCCAAATATATTCTGACTATCTGTAACCCGCCCCAATATTCGTTTGATGTTGTTTCTGTAAGTGCTGACTCTGACTAATATGTAGCTTATAGATAAACAGCATATTTGTATAAGTATCCTAGGAACTAACTTCAGAAGACACAGACTCCAACCTTCAGGCATCCTAGTTCTAGGAGAATTGCTGATCTTCAACCATAAAACCAAGATGACATAAAACCAGGATAATGCAAATCAGGATAATGAAAACCAGGATGACCCACAGCAGACCCTCATGTGACCAGTTTCAAGGTCCTTATTGGAATGGACTCTGCTGGTCTGAGACCCTTTCAACCCTCTCCCTTTAATCTCTGTTCTGCTTTCCTTCTTCCTCTGTATAAAAACCTCTGCCTGCACTGAGATGTGAAGATGGCTTTTAGGACATGATTCACTCATCTTCCTGATGGCCAGCACCTGAACAAACCTTTTTCCTCTTTCACAAGCACCTGTCTCAGAAGTTTGGCTTTTGTGGCTGCAGGTAGCCAAACCTTGGTCTCGGTTACATATGTATTATGTACTTGTTACTGATTGAACTGTATATTCCCCCACCAAAATTTATATGGTGAAGTTCTAGCCCCATGTACCTTAGAATGTAACCTTACTTGAAAAGAGTCATCGCAGATGCCATTAGTTAAGCTGAGGTTACAGTGAAATTTGCCCCTTAATCCTATACAAATTATGTCCTTATAAAAAGTGAAAATTTGGACACAGAAACACATACCTGTGAAGAAGAAAAAGGCAAAAAACAAGGTGTTGTGTTTACAAGCCAAGGACGCACAAGGATTCCCAGCAAACTACCAGGAGCCAGGGGAGAGCCATGGGACAGGTTCATCCCCACAGCCCTCAGAGGAACCAACCCTGCTGACATTTTGATCTTGTACTTCTAGCTTCCAGAACTGTGAGGTAGTGAATTTCTGTTGTTTAAACCAAACCAAAACAAAACCCCCCAAAACAAACAAAAGAACTATACGAAAATAATTTTCCTACTAAGGAGATTCTGCAAATGCATGAGAAGCTGCAGCAACCGAATTCCCCTAAAAGGGGCTGTGGTTGGGTGGTGGTTTATAACACTGCTCCTGTGTGGACCAGGCCCTTGGCTGCCACACACACACCTCCCCCAAACCTACTTTTTTTCCCCCTGACTGATGAGCACATCCTCATCTCCTCTGACTTTCTTAGATTTGAATCTTTAATCGCTTTAAAGGTTTCACCAACTTTTAAAGCAACTAGGATAATCTTTCCTGGAAGAAAAGAGGGCCGGTTGTGGGAGGTGTGGCAGAGTGGCTTGTGGTCTTTTGGGAAATTAGCAGGCCCTTCTCTTGGCAAGGGAGCCAATACACACTCAGTGCTGGGGCATCTGGACAACGCTAGGAGACTCACACAGCAGCTGTCACACCGATTTCCAAGCACAGGGACCTGAGCAACAACTGTCAGGACATTTTCCTGGTGAACTCTTACCTCTGAGTCTCACTGATGTGTCTAACACACACTGTGAACATCAACCAGTCAGACTCAAAGCCAAGACTCAAAAATTGCTTTAAAATTGCAGTAAATGTTTAAGACATAATTTCTGTGACTTGGTCATTAACATGTTTATATCTTAATCCTCATTTCTTTTCATGTCCATTTTCCTCAATTATTTTTTCCCTGCTTGGTGAATGTTTCTGCAGCAGCCACCTCTAATCATTAAGATAGTTTTGTAGGCAAATCATGCTCCAGATCTTAGACAGCAGTCAATATGGATGGAGGGATTTAAAAAATATCATTCATCATATGTACACTAGAGGCCTGGTACATGACATTCGTGAACTGGGTGCAGGGGGCGGGAGGTCCCTCAGCCCAGTCTATGCCCTCTTGCAGTCCAGGACCCGTCAGGGGGTGTCCGCTGTTGCAGAGGTGGGAGAGGCTCCTGCCACTGCTGCTGTGCTCGCCAGCCGTGAGCCCAGCTTCTGGCTGAGTGGTGCTCCCTAGTGGGAGTGCACTGACCACTAGGGGGCAGCTCCTGTGTTGAGCGTCTCCCCCCTGGTGGTCAGTGCACGTCATAGCGACCGGTCATTCCGCTGTTCAGTTGATTTACATATTAGCCTTTTATTATATGGGATTTAATTTCCCATTATCCTACTTAAATTTCCCATTGTTTAAATAAAAACGATCTCTTTTTCTTTCTTTTTGTCAGGAAAGAGTGGTTAGATTTACATATTCAGAGGGGTAAAAAAAAAAAAGCAAACCTATGTATGATGATAATTTGTACTATATTATTCTATGATAACTCAAAGGTCCAAACACCCTAAGTGTATCAGATATCAATTGATGTTTTCAGGTATAAATACAGCTGTGAATCTTTGATTGGTTCCCCCACTGCCAGGGCTCAGCTTTCCCCTCTCTTCAATCCCTCATTTCCCACAGTCTGTGTTCCATTCCCTTCTTCAGAAGCCCACAGCATCTGCCTCCTTCTGGTAATTGCTGGAAATACACATTTAACTTGAGTGTGCAAGGTATCTGGAATTCATTAACAAAAGCACACAGATTGACTTATTTGTGAGTTTCCAGTTCCCCCAAATTCTAGTGCTTCATCCATCCCATAAACAACATGTCTTAACTATATACCTAGGGTGCTCGTGGAACCTGACTAGATCCCAGGTATGATCCAGAAGAAGTGGGAACAATGTAGCTTATGTTTCCATTGATCTTGAAAATAAACAAACTCCCCATGCTTCTGTAAATCAGTCAGCATGTTTTTGATTTAAACGTTCTGAGATTACAAAGCACCTGTGTCACAATCAGGACTTTGGCCTGTTTGCTGCACAGCTCAATTTCATTTGCAATCCTTTCCATCGCCTAAACTTTCTTCCTGTGTTTCCTACCTGGAGGGTGCCTTTCTCAACGTAATTTCTTTATCTGGGGTTTTCGCCAGGTTCTACCCTCCCACACACAGTCATCACACTTTCCTGTCCTAGCAACTTAGCTTTTCAGTTGTCATTTCTCCTTCTTCACCTGCCCTGCAAATGGCTCTCATTTCAGGTCCAAAGACTACACACATCCCTTCCCGGAAAAGCAAAACAAAACAACCACAACAACACGCCTGGGCCGGTACCTGCTGCATGCCTTGCATGGTCTGCTGCAGGAACTGGAGCTGCTGGTCCTTGGTGAGGTTGTCTTCTGTTCGGAAAAGCTGTTCTTTTTCTTGCTTCAGCAGCTCCACCTCATTCCTGTAGGCATCCAGCTGCCAGCGGAGACTGTCATTCTCCTCTTTCAGGGCGTAGGCCTGAGCCGCCAGGGCTGGGGGGCAAACAATGAGTTCAGGTGAGTCACCTTCCTGCGTAGACTGACAGGGCCTGCTATGGGAAAGGGACTCTCGCCCAAATTCTGAACAGGTGGTTCCAGCTCAGAAGGAAAACCAAAACGCCTTGTTCCAGGGCTCCCTGCCGTGGGTGAGCATCATTTCTTTTGCAATTTTCATCTATTATATTTGTCTTGTCTTACATATGAATGCTTACTGTGGGCATAGATTTAATTTCTTCCAACGTTCTGTCTCATGACCTCTCCCCATATCCTCGACACCCTCTCGAAAGTTAGTATGTGCCTCCCAGACAACAGCCCCATCCACACACTGTGTCCTCTCCCCTCTGCTGGGCTGCCCAGCTCCGTCTTCTTTCTCAGCCTTGGTGGCTGCACAGGGTGAGGCGGAAGCAGCAGCCCCGGGGAGGGCGGATTGATATGCGCACCGTCAGCCTCCTCTGCTGCAGGGGCAAAGTGTTCTAACTCCTATCCGAATGGTAACCTTGTTCCATCGGTTTTACCAACAGTTTAAACCACTTTTTCTCCACAAGGCCGAGTGGGTACGCGCATACTCCTCCCTGAACCCTAAAGTTCTCTGTGTGTAGATCCAGGCCTCAGTCACATCTCCATCTACTGAGAAACTGAGACAGTCCACTCAGGCTCGTACACATCAAGCCTTCGGAAACAACGGAGACTGAATAAAAGCGGAGAATGAATGAACAAAGAGAAAATTAAGGATGGGGAACCCTCCCCCACATTGCAGCGAATTGCTTCGTGGTCTCTCCCATATGAATGTCATTGCTTGCTGAGCACTCACCATATAATGGACACTGGGCCACGAGCTTCCCATGGACTGACTCACTTTTAACAACTATCCCCCCGTTCACGCCCAGGCTGCTGGCTCCGTCTTCGCTTTGAGTCATTGGGCTGCTGTGCCGTCCAGATGTGTTCGGTTCTTATCAGATTGTTCGAAACCAGTCTTGGACTCTCCCCTTTCCCTCTCCCACCAGTTTTCCATACTCTTTTCTCCCTCCCACAGAAAATTCATTCTCTACTCTTGGAAGCAAGAGAAAAGTGGGAGAAAAATGTAACAGCTTGTTATCAGTAACTTCTTCCTAGAAGTAAGTTCTGGTTTGTGGGGGCATAGTGTGGACCTACTGCACATCTGGTTCTCAGTCCATGCTCACCACCACCGCCCCAAGCCCAATCAGAGAGCCAGGCCGGGGGCAGCCTCCCAGAGGCTCTACCTCAGTGGTTCTCAACCTTGGCTGCACATTAGAATCACCTGGGCCTCATCCTCCAGAAATTCTGTTTCTTTGTTACTAATGTTGTGGCCCCACCCCATAACAAAGAAACAGAATTTCCGGAGGATGAGGCCCAGAAATCAGGATTTTAAAAAGATTCCCAGGTGATTCTAATGTGCAGCCAAGGTTGAGAACCACTGCTCTACCTGCACCTCACAGTTCAAGGATGACAGGTCTGTACCGAGCGCTGTGACACCCACTGCATTCTCTCCTCAAATATCAAACATCAATTTATGTCACAAATAGTCTTACAGTTGAGTGTTTTACGGTATTCTGCTTTTCAAAATGATAATCTATGTATAGTCAACACTGAATTACTAACCAAATAGAACACGCAATTAACCAGAAAATTCCCTAGTACCAGCCATTAGGGATCAATTAGTCAACAAGCATTTACTGCATACTTTCTCTGTGCCCAGACCCGTCTGGGCATCTTGGATCAGAAAAAGGAGACAAACTATATGCCTTCTCTCAAGGAGCTTAAAATGTAATAGAAAGTGACACATTTGAATGAAACTAACACATTCAAAGGAAGAGAGGGCAGTGTGCTGCCTGCCATAGAGTCAGCGCTCAATAAATGTTGGCTGAATGACTAAACAAGCAACTTAGTATCAAGGGATATAACAAGGGAGTCACCAATGGGAGTTCAGAGAAGAGAAGGAAACATGCAGGCTGGAATAATCAAAGTGGCTTAGAAGGATGCAAGCCAAGAACTGGGAAGGGCAGCTAGTCAGGAGCAAATTATAATTGCACAAGCAAAAGTCCAGAGACGAGAACAGAGGAGGGAGTATTTGGGGCAGGAAGCAGGGGAAGGCTGACCAAACAGGGAAGAGTCTGTGTGGAAGCGGAAAGAGGCAGGTGAACCGTGTCAGGTGATGAGAGAGGAAGGAGGCTCAGGAGTCAGAATGCAGAGTTGGGCTCACTGGAGTGACGAATTGAGAAGCACTGACGGTGCTCGCGGGCAGTGGGGGCACATGAGGAAACTGGTGATTTAGGATGATTGGTTTGGTGCTGGTTGTGGAATGAACTGGAAGCTGAAGGGAATGAATAGGGGAAATTTTATTTGGTGTATGTGTGGGAGTGAAATGAAGGATCAGCTGATTTTGGAGGTTTTAGGGACTTAGAAAACCAGAAATGGGCCAGGGTACACCCAGGGACATGAGCTAGTGTGTTTTGGCACCGTGCAGCCCAACTTCAGATCTTGTCCACACCCTGAGACACCAACTCCTGACAGTTCAGTTTCCCAATCCCTAAGGAAATAGTTATGAGGCATCATTTGAAAGAGGGATGTTGTAATAGGGCAGAATTACAGAAAATGCAAATGATGAAGAAAGTGTTGGCACTACATAAGCATATTACTACATTTAGTAGCATTCAAAGACACTTAAGTCATTTCCTTAGGAAGCTCTATTTGGCCCTTTCTCAATTCAGACTGGCATTTTTATTATCATAACTGATAACAGGTGTTTGTGAAGAAATCGATTAGTATGCAGGGATGAAAATTACATTTTCCAAATGAATAGCATAGTCTGCGCGATATGCTGAAATCTGTGTAGCAAAATGCAAGCAGCTATAAAGCATGAGCCAGCAACATTATTTAAATATATTATCTGAACATAATACATATAGGAGAGTGCACCATCCATTATTTTAGGGGTTCTCTTATAAGCCTGTGAAGTGGCACTACTGACAGTTCTTATTCTTGGCTAAGCCAAGTGACCACTGTGCCTGCCAAGTAGGATACAATGTTGTTCGCATTTCTGGAATAGGAATGTGATATCATTGTCTATATAAAAAACCCAACACCTGTTCCTCTATCCAACCCCTTATTCCCACCCCCAAATCAATACCATAGCCAATCGCATCAATGTTTTTATAATTGGGCATATAACTGATTTACATTCTTGATTAAATGATTTCAAGCAAGATATTTTTTAAAAAATATGGTTACTCATGTGACAGCAAAATGGTTATCTTCTAAAGGGTGAGAAATTGTATATTGACTCCACTTAACTCCAGGCCACATGTTTGTAAACATTACTCAGCATCATGTTGCAGCCAACATTGACTCCACCGGGAGGAAGCTAGATTATGTTTCTTGGACCGGAGCTCTAAAAGAAACAAAATCCTAATAATTTTTAACTAACATAATTTCTCAGTGTATTAAAAATTCCAAAACTCAAAGGTCCACTCATTTCTCTTTAGTTCTTTCTGGGACACTGTATTAAATTAAGTGGTTTTGAAAAATGTGTAATGAAGCTTCCATGATAAAATTTACCCTTGAGAGACTGCACAATAAATCCACTATTCAAATAAGCTTAAGGATTAAAAATAAACTACGGTATGCATCTTTTTGTAAGAATCCCCAAGGAGTGCACTGTGTTCCAATAAATGGAATATTTAGCTAACAGCTACCACATGTGGATGACTGATTTTCAATTTTAAAAAAGCATACAATAAGACACTTTAAATGTAAACTCTTCTGAACATAATTAAATCTTCCTTTGGCGATTTTAAAGGCACTGCTGAATGTAGTGATGCCTCTGGATTATCATCAGTTCATTCACCATCTACCACTGATCGAGAGGCCAGGTGCGAGGAGCTGCGGCAGACACCAGGGTAAGGCCAGGGCAGCCATCGCTGTAGACTCGTCCGGGACTTTAGAAAAACTGCTACTGAAATCTTTTGATTGAATCAAAAATGAAATAACAACATTGACAAGCTTTGCTAAACAAGATTAAGTTACACTTTAAAAATTAGCACCGGATTACTAAAATTACCAAAGTGATACTAGTATGAAAATTGATCCAAAGATTAAATTACACTGCTGAAGAAGGGGTTTTAAAGGTATTAGGTCACCTCACTGTACTCTTTCCTAGATGCCACATAAACCATTATCCTTTATAGTAATTATGGTCAAAGTGACCTCCTCCTTTGTCTCTTGTATTACTTATGTGTGTTTCCATGGAAACAGATAAGGGCATGCCTAACTTCTCTAAGTAAATAATCTGATGAAAGCCTTGAAATCTCTCTCTTACCGGCCTGAGCCAGCCTCAGAAAAATAATTAGTACTAAATGAAAAATGTAAGTTATTTTGGGTTATGTCCCAGAAGCTAATAGTATGTTAATATCCTTTTCGTGCTCAGGCAAGAGTTAACTAACTAATAAAACACTTTAATAAATTGTTTCTAACAATATCGGGATTTCTCAAGAACAGTTTGTCTTTGTGTCTTTGGGGAACTCTGTGTTTAACATCTTCCCTCCGCTTTGCCAGATGTCCTTCTGGAATGTGGGTGCAATGCCCAGGGACGCGGCTAAACTGTGCTTCTTTCCCGTGTGCCAGGAAAGTCCTTTCTCAGTATTTCATCCGTTGCTGCCCAGGTAGGGGGTGTGCTGGTAGGTCCAGAACCCTGGATGACTGGACGGCTCTGAGGCCTCGAAGGCATCCCCAGGGTATCTGCTCGCCTTCCAGCCTGGGTGGCCTGGTGACTTAGAGACACTCCAGGCTGCAGGCCTCCCTGCAGGGCACGGGGTCCCCAGGTGGTCTTCTGTGGCAGAGACGACAGTTTCCTCTGCTCAGGGCAGTGCTGCTCCTGAGAGGTGAGCGCCTCAGGAGTCACCGTGTGACTACTTTTCACCAGTGGAGCCTGAGGGGCGTGACCTTTGCCTTCTGTTCAATCCCTCGTTCTCTCCCCGTTGCTGGCATGCACCCAGGTCTCTGAATCACCACCCAGAGGACAGGTGCCCACAGGCCAAGACTATCTGCTTTGGAGTCTTCTATGCCCATGAAATAAACATACGTTTTTTAAGCCACTGAAGATTTGGGACTTACTTATAAAAAGTGGTGTTATTCTAACCCAATGTTCCTAGTTATTGGCACATCAGACTCCCCTGGTGGGCCTGCTGAAGCACATATTTCTGGGTCGTACAATACGGTTTGTCCGGGATGAAGCCTGAGAATTCGCATTCCTCCAAGCCACAGGTGGTGCTGCCGCTGGTGGTGCCCAGAGGACACTTTGAGAACCGCTGCTCACTCTGTCACCTGGGTCCTGGACTGCGGTTCTGGGTGGCTTACTTGGACAAATACTTCTGAAGGAATTATGTGCTTGGCTTGTCCTTCTGGTTTCATACCTTGACTTTTTTTTGTATGGACCCCTGCTCTATGCTCTGCACCCTGAAGGTGTTCCTATGTCAGCCCTGTCCCAGTGCCCTGAGCACCTCGTAGGGAGTGAGGAGGAGATTCGGGCAAAAAGCCACTACTCTGTTTTCCTTCCCCATTTCCCCCCAAAACAGCAGCGATAGCAGCTGCAGGAATTGTAATAGTGGCAGGAAGAGCTAATATTTTCATGTGCCAGGTAATGTGATACGTTTGCACCCTCACAGAAACACAATGCAGGAAATACTAGGTTAGCATTTCCATTTCCAGCTGAGGAGACCGAGTTTGTGGACACGAGTTGCACAGGCTGATACTGGGTGGAGGGTTTGCACTCAGCAGGTGTGACTCCGCAGCCTAAACTCTGAAGCTCTGCATCGGGGCCTGGGGGCAGGTGGACGCAGCGGCTCCAGAGGGAAGGGAGCCAGGGCCCTTCTGCGTGGCTAACCCGCTCCTGCAGAGGGAAACGCCCTCCTGCCTCTGTCTGGGGAAGTGTTCTGTTGGAGGGAGGTTCTGCTATGAAAGCAGAGGATGGCCCCCCTTTAAGACAAACACACACACGTTTACTGCAGGAGAAATTCGGAAATGGCCCCGCCCGCCTGGCTGTCTGAGGCTGATCGGAACCACTGAGGGGTCCCTTCTTCTGCCCTGCGGTCCCTCTCGTCTGACGGGGCCACATTGATAGCCAGTAACTGCTCAGCTCCGGAGCCTCAGCAGTTCCTAAGTTCCATGTGGAGAGCTGTGTCCCAGGACTCACACTGCTCTCAGAACTCCGGAGGCACCGCCGCTAGAGTGCCTACCCCATGGCCTCCTCCCCTACGTTCTGCTTTGTGTGTCCTGCGCCTTCAGTTGCAGTGGTTCTCAACCTTCCCAATGCCGCGACCCTTTAATACAGTTCCTCATGTTGTGGTGACCCCCAATTTCATTGTTACAGATTGAACATAATTAAAGCATAGTGATTAATCACAGAAACAATATGTAATTATATGTGTGTTTTCCGATGGTCTTAGGCGACCCCTGTGAAAGGGCTGCGACCCACAGGTTGAGAACCACTGATTAGAGTAAAGGTGGCAGAAACCCCTCTGCCCACACAGGTCTGCCCCCAGGGTCTGAAGGGGCCCGAGGAAGGTGCAGCCCCCCCCACCCTCAGATGATGACGTGAAGCACTGGCTCCTGAGGCTGTGGTCCCTCGGTCGCCCCTCGGTAGCTCTGTGCTCCCAGCATCCAGGCTCAGAGCTGGGAAGCATCGTGAGGTGCCTGCGCAGGGCCAGTCTCCTGCTAGATCGCCTCGTCTGGTATCCACGACCCACATCGATCTGTGTTGCAGTAACACCTGTATCACCACTGAAACAGCAATCTTCCTCAAATTGCCCACGGAAATTCCTTCTGCTACACTGTGGCAGGATGATTATTATTACAACTTAGCATTGACATAACATTTTATACTTGCGGTGTGTAATACAGTCTGCGCATTAGTTATTATTGGGGAGAGCTAAACAGAAGCACATTGCAGTGTGCGCTTCCTTCCTTGCGTGAGACCAATGGAAGGAGGGTAATTTGGAGAGTGCAGGTAAAGCAGATCCTGCTATTATAATGGCTTAAATGTTAGTCTGAAGGCACAACCAACAGCAGGCGCCTCGGAAAAAAAAACCCTCTGCCCTCCCTCCACACAGCTCTTCCTAATGAAGTGGTCTGCACGGAGGCAGCGACTGGGTTGCTTCTGGGCTCCTGAACTATTGAGAATTCACATCACGCTTCATCACTTTCCCATTGACATTATCCTCTGATACCTCCCAAATCTACCCCCACTGTCCTCAGAGGAAAAGAGGGGAAGGAAACAGGCTTCCAACAGCAGGATGCCTCTGCCCTTTAGAAGGTCACTGCAGGGCGCTGTGCTGGTGAGGGATGCCTTTGGAGCGCCAGGGTGAGGGGTGCCTAACCCCAGGGAGTCACTACTCCTGGGAACCTTAGCTGAGCACCTGCTCTAGGCTCAGAGCGGCTCCCACCTGACCTGAGAAGTGCCCCTGCCCCCAACACAGGTATGGGCCTGGGGCAGCTTCTGAGAACTGCCCTGGGGGGGGCGGGGCTCGCCCCACAGGGTGTTGCAGTGGTAGGGTCCGGGGAGAGGAGGCTCCAGGCTGGGAAAGCAGAGCTGAGCGAGGGTTAATTCATGAAGGAGCCCGGGCTGGGCAGCCCAAGTCAGCTGGGGGGAAGTAGGAGAGGGTTGCCCCCCAGCGGAGACGTATCCACAGGGGCCCAGCCATCTCCGGGAAAGTGCCGAGGCTGAAGGCAAGGATCAGCGAGGCTGAGGAGAGGAGGCTGCGCCAAGAGCCCCAAGTCCAGGCAGCAGGCACATCAAGAGGGGCATCGCCGGGACGCCTTTTCTTTTGATGAGACTTCGTTTCCTTTTTCACTTTCAATCCCTGTTTCCAATTCCAAGATGCAGGACTACTTTTTCCTCCACCTCTGAGGTGTTAAAGATTCTTTACAGCAGCGGTGCGGTTCTCAACCTTCTGGCCCTTTAAATATAGTTCCTCATGTTGTGACCCAACCATAATTTTCGTTGCTACTTCATAACTGTAATGTTGCTACTGCTGTTATGACTCATAATGTAAATATCTGATATGCAGGATGGTCTTAGGCGACCCCTGTGAAAGGGTCGTTCAACCGCCAAAGGGGTCTTACAGGGAGTCAGATTTTTTTTTTCTTCTTATTTTATTGATTTTTTTACAGAGAGGAAGGGAGAGAGATAGAGAGTTAGAAACATCGATCAGCTGCCTCCTGTACATCTCCCACTGGGGATGTGCCCGCAACCAAGGTACATGCCCTTGACTGGAATCGAACCCGGGACTTTTCAGTCCGCAGGCCGACGCTCTCTCCACTGAGCCAAACCGGTTTCGGCTACAGGGAGTCAGATTAAAGCCAAGGTAAACCCACACTGATGCAGTAGCCCCTCGCGTGGCCTCGGCCTCGCCCCTCCTTGGGAACAGCACTCCACCAGTGGGCCTGCTCTGCAGACTCACCCTGCGTTGTCGTAGACCTTGTCCAAAGAGAGAAGCTTTCTTTATTTTTTTTTTTAATAATTATTTATTGAGAAAAGCTTTGAACAGCAACCCTTCCCTTGAAGGAATTACTCCTCTCAGATGATCTGCCGGCAATGTTAAGGCCGTCACTTCCTCCTTTTAACTTGGAGGTTTCTTTTCCTTTTAACAAAAGATCACTTCTAATTTCCTTCAAGAAATCTTGCCTCAGGAAGTAATTTTTCCTACTCTCCCTAACCCCCCCTAAACCTCCCCCCACACACTCCTGAACTGGAGGTTTCTACCACATGAAACATCCACTTCCTGAAAGGTGAAATGAGGGTCAGCCCCAAAGTTAAGTATGTTCTCAGTACGAGGCATTGCCCTTTGCAAGGATTAGCGACTTTTCCCACAGTCTTTACTTTAGAGTAACACACCAAATACTGTGGTAACAAAGATGAGCTGAAGAGAAAAGCCCCCGCCTCCCCGCTTCAGTTTTGGCCTTATACAAACTCTGTCTAGTCTAAATGGGAACCGAGACTTTGTTTTTAAGCTTGGTGGGAAGTGATGGGCTGCCGGGAAGTCTTCTCCTGCCCATATCCTTGGCACCGACGCTGAGAGTGATTGATGCACGCCTGGCGTGCCTGGCATTACCACGCAGACCCTCTCTAAACGCACAGCCAAGGGAGAAGGACACGGGTGTGAACAACTCACTGGCATCGCCAGGCTGGTGTCTGTGCCACAGACAGCCCCCGTCTGTCTCACCTTGGGATCTCTTAGGTGAGGCTTCCTGGTCCCTTCCCAGACGTCTGAACCCGAGTTTTTGGAATGGGGCCCAGGGATATGCATTTCAGCACATTTCTAGGATGATTCTAATGCATGCTGAAGTTTCAGAACCCCTTCCCTAGCCTTTTAAAAATGTATCTTCTTTGTTGACAGCATTACAGATGTCTCTTCCCGCCCCCCCCCCCCCATGACTCCCTCCACCCAGCTCCCTTCCTCTCCCTAGGTCTTCCCTGCCCTATTGTCTGACCATGGACTATGCATATATGCATATATGTTCATTAGCTAATCTCTTCTTGCCCCCCTCCCATCTGAAATAGGTCAGTCTGCTGCATGCGTCTATGTCTCTGGATCTATTTTGTTCCCCGGTTTATTTTGTTCACTTCCTTCCCACTAAACCACTTTATCTCTTACTCCATTTTTATTTTCCTCTCATTCTCATATTTTACTGCCTGACCTCAACCTGTGTTTTTTTTTGTTTGTTTGTTTTTTTGTCTTCTTCCCGACCTATTATTGACAGCTATCAATCCTCCTGTTACATGCCAGTGTTTCCAATCTTTTGTGCCCCAGAATCACTGCGGGGCATTTTAATAACACCGCCTCCAGGGCATTCCACATATGAGTGAGATCATGAGATACTTTTCCTTTCACTGGCTTATTCCTTAGCATAATGCTCTCCAGGTCCCTCCCTGCTGTCTCAAAGGGTAAGAGAGCCTTCTTTTCCACAGCTGCATGGCCTTTTAAAACCATCCCTATTTCCTCAGGCTTTCTTTATAACTGTCTTCCACTCTTAGAATTGTTTCATTATTGTTGGACACCTGCTTTCTCTCAGGCTTTTCTAGCAGCTTCTCTGTTATTGAAAGACCCTCTCCTCTCCAGCTTTTACCATCCAACATGGCCGTTAGGAGTCCCTGCCACTTGCCTTGCCTTCTTACATTTCGTTAATCTACCCACCTGTTCCTCTGTGAAAGCCGCTCACTGCCTCTCCTGTGAGGACACTGTGACGGTATGCTTTCAGAAATCCTCAGCGCAGTCTCTCCACAACACAGTGTTCTGATCTACTAGATGTTGGGTATTACTTTTCTTCGCAGCCGCGTTTCTGGAGAAGGTTCCTGCTGCAGCGGGCTGTGGCCTGCGCCCAGGAGCGGCCCTGCAGCGCTGTGTCTGTGGGAACTCACCACTCTAGACCGAGCCTCTCACTGGAGGAGACAGGGCCGGGCCTGTGTGCAAGCTCTCCCCAGACAGCCGCTAGATCCGCTGTCTTTTCTCTTTGTTATATGTCCACGCATCCCTGCTTCCCTCTCTCACCACTGACAGATGAGCAAACAGTCCCTGGCTGTTCTCCCAGAGTCAGGAAAAAAAAACACAGGGACCCTGTCCTTGGTTCTCATCACATGTCTCTGCATCAGCCTGCCTTCATGTCTTCTGTCCTCCCAGGTAGCCTCTTTCCCAACTAACCACAAGCACTTCAAGTGCACCTGCCACTCACAGGATCAGGGGAGTCCCCACCTGTGTCACACATGTCATAACTAAACTAAAAAATGACCTCCCTTTCATTTCTGCTTTTTCTGTATTTATTTTATTTTATTTTTTTTTCTTATTGCCTATGCCAGTCACTTCCTTCTCACTAAACCACTTTCTCTCTTATTCCATTTTTATTTTTCTCTCATTCTCATATTTTACTGCCTGACCTCAACCTGTGTTTTTCCTTCTCCCTGACCTATTATTGACAGCCATGAAGCCTCCTGTTACATGCCAGTGTTTTCAATCTTTTGTGCCCCAGAATCACCGAGGGGCATTTTAATAACACCGCCGCCAGGGCACTAACTCTCAGCCATTGGTATTTGTAGGTAGCTCCCCAGGTCTGTCTCATGTGCAGCCAAGGCTGGAACATCTCATTTAGACCTTCTGTTATTACTCCAGTGTCAATTCTCAACACTGCCAAAGTACCTGGGATTTGCAGATGCCATGGAACCCTTAGTTGGTTATTTCTTACAATCTTGAGGAAACTCTCTCAGGATGAGCCTTATGTTACTGCTGAGGCTTGGAGAAGGGACCTCATTTGCCAAGCCACCCCGGAAACAAAACTAAAATAGTTCAAGAGGCTCCTGACCTCACCTGGTTCACTTATTTCTTTGCTCTTTTCAGTGACCCTAAACTCTCTCTTCCAGGGATACCTATTCTCACTCATGTGGGCCACCTTTTCAGAGTCTTTCTAATGACGTGGCCACCCACATGACCCTCTCTTCAAAAGAGCTTCGCGGAGAGCTTGACATTCCCCAGTCAGTCCTAGAAAATGGGAATGAAGCCTCTCAGCATTTACTGCAGAACTCTTGATTTCTCATTCATTCAGTTGGCTCCACTTCGCATTCTTCAGTAGGACACATCTTCTCATTACTTCTCAGCCCCAGAGCCTGAGTACTACAAATCCTGCTCCCATAAACCTAGCATTCATCTTCTCTGAGTCCTTGGCAGGGAGAATGCTCGTATTTTAAAATCTGTCTGCCCCTGGCCGGTGTTGCTAAGTGATTAGAGCCTTGGCCCACACACCAAAGGGTCTCGGGTTCGATTCCTGGTCAAGGGCACATACCTGGGTTGCAGGTTTGATCCCTGGACCAGTAGGAGCGTGTGGGAGGCAACCAATCTGTCTTTCGCATCGATGTTTCTCTCTCTCTCTCTCTTTCCTCTCTCTCTCTCTCTCTCTCTCTCTCTCTCTCTCTCTCTCTCTCTCTCTCTCTCTCTTCTTCCCTCTATCTCTCCCACTCTCTCTGAAAAGCAATGGAAAAAGTACCCTCTGATGAGGATTAGCAAAAAACCCACACAACCAAACAAATAAACAAGAAAACTGTCTGATAGCTAAATTATAGCAATATTTCCCTGGGAGATATTAAAGCCCTCTATGTATTGATCATGATAATCTCTTTCAATTCTCCAGAAAAAGCCATTTTTGCTTTTTTGCTTTGCTCCTTACGATGATTTGTTTTTGGTTTCTGATGAATATATTTTCAGAGAGCAATGATTTATTCTTACTAGCAAGTCCTTAAAAACCCTCTGCAAGTGCTAAAGCCCCAGTTAAGTACGAATAATCAAACACTAATGCTTTTAAACACCTCTACCCCCTTTTCCAAGTGAGAAATAGAGCTGTTTGGGCAAGTTTATGAGGTGACCTTGATTGAATTAAAGAGGTCAGGGATGGAACAGATTTCAAACTTATGCTCAATGATTTTAAAGAAATGACTTCCATCCAATTAAGCAGGAATTAGCATGAAATATTTTATTTCTGAAAGGTTAAAAGAATCCCTCTGAGGAAGCAGCTCTCTTGTTACTAGCTTTTTATTGAACATGAGAGAGAAGGTGCCATGTATAGTTTTACATAAAGTGCTTTGTGAACACAGTGCTGATGATCTGGCATCAATTATACTATTCCTTGGGGCATAAATGTTCTACGGAAGGGGCAAACAGTCCAATTAAGTTTTAATTTCTATTTCAAAAGCCAAAGGATCTAACAACTTTCAATTACTAAAAAAATAAATTAAAAAATCAAGATATATTTTCCATCTGCAGTAGTCTCAACCTAGTTCTAGAGGAAAAAGTTTCAAATGTTACCTTACTAATTTTTTTTCTTTTAGCTCCACCCTTTACTTTGAGAGAGCATGTCATTCTTCCTGCTCTAAAGTGTGACAGAGTCTCTGATATATAATGGTGGAGTAGAATTCCACAGAGGAGTGAGGAGGGACTGGACTCAATGGGAGTTTGGGGACTCGGAGGTATTTCTGGGAGGGGAGACCTGAGAGGAACTATGGTGATGCCAATCTGCATCTCACATTTTGGTACCACTGACCTCAGAGTGCCACGCAGACACGATTATATATTGGAAGGAGGCCATAGGGTATTAGAGAGAGAGAGAGAGAGAGGCGGGGCTCTAATTACACCCGGGGTCCTCATCTGGAACACATAGTCAGGTCTGTGACAATTAAGTAGATGTTGTGTTGTTGTTGTGTGTGTTTCCTTTGGATTAAACGGGGGGGGGGGGGAATCCTTCAACAGATTAAAATTTCATTCTTCCTAGTTTTTTTTTAATCGTCATTGAGGATATGTTTTTACTGATTTTAGATAGAGAAGAGGAAAAGAAAGATAGAGAGAAACACTGGTGTGAGAAAAACATCAATTGGTTGCTTCTCATATGAGTCTCAGCTGGGACCAAACAAGGAGCCCAGGCATGTGCCCTGACAGGGCATCAAACCCGCCACCTTTTGGAGTACCGGACGGCACTCCCACCGACTGAGCCACTCAGCTAGGGCTCTTCCTAGTTTTAATTTCCTATCTATTCACCGAAGGAATTCTTGTCCACTTACTGTATAAAATGCAATGCACTGGCCAGAGAGGAAGAGATCCTGAACTAGTCTTTAAGGAGCATAGCAGGTGGAAGGTCTTCCCATCTCAGCATGTTTTCACCCTTATTTGCTAAAACAAAGAAACAAAACAGCCCTAGCTGGTTTATCTCAGTGGATAGAGCATCAGCCTGCAAACTGAAGGGTCCTTAGTTCAATTCCAGTCAAGGGCCCATGGCCAGCTCGTGGGCTTGATCCCCAGTTGGGGGCGTACAGGAGGCATCCGATCAATGATCCTCTCTCATCACTGATGTTTCTAACTCTCTCTTCCTCTCTAAAATCAATAAAAATATATTAAAAAAATAGAAACAAAACAAACCTTCTCCAGGTATAAGACAGAGTTCTGATGAACAGATTTATACAACTTCTCAGATACTCTCAGCTCTCACAGTTTTTTGTGTTTTGTTTTTTTTTGTAGACTTTATCTATTAATCTTGCTGAGACTTCTGAGAATAGAGAGCAGGCACTGTATGGAACCATGACCCAGTGCTATTCCAGAACAGAGAGAACTCTGATGATATGCTACTAGGATTTTTTTAGAGTAGATAAGCAACACTCTTAGATCAAAACTGAATATTAGTCTTAGAAGATTTCACTTGCTAATTTTTTTCCTTAATCTGGCACTGCAAGTAAAATGATATCATGTTCTCACATACATCAGGAGAATTCACTGAATATTTGTTGTTTTAGTTTTATCACTACTTTGTATTATGGCATTGCTTAAGACAACTTAAGGAGGAAAAGAACTAAGCATAGAGAAATGAATGACTAGGATGCTCAGATCATGTAAACTATACTAGGAAAGTCTAGGATAGTAGGTGGAGACATTTCTTAAACAACTGACTGGTAGATAACTAAAGGAAGAATGAAATCCCCTATCCTATCTCCAAAAGATTTGCCAAATAAGTTGTGCCTAAAAACTTGTAATTGCAAAAATTACCCACTATAAACTTGCAGAACTTTCTCAGCATTCCAACTAATTATTGTGGGGGGGGGGGAGTAAAAAAAAACAACCCACATTTTTCTCATTAATTTAGAACATGGGGTGGGATGGGAGAGGACATATTACTTCTAAGATTTCTTCTAGGCCAAATCTTCTCAGAGTCTGTGCATCTCAGTAAGATTGATATTATTGCAGATCTTCTCCCATAGACTCTTATTTTAAAGATTTATTGGGAGGTACAACTCATAAAGAAAAGCCACAGGAACAGGAAGCAGGAAGAGCACTTCAATTAAATCTTGAAGTTAGATGGAGAGTCAATAAAATGGTGATGGGCAGGTAGGCTCTCCCTGGCCCTGGGAATGCAAAGGAAACATGGGAAAAGAAGGGAAGTTAAAGGGCTAGTACTGTAGCTCAGATCATTGCAGATCAACCATCAACTCTATGCCTGTGCTTTGAGAAATGTCCTTAGTTTTAATTTTTTACTTTTTTTGGAGAGTTAGGCAGTGGAAACATGAGTTGTGACAATGTGCTGTTTACCAAAGGAAAGCATTTCTTCTTTCTCTTGCCTAAAACCATTGAGCAGATTGTTTCTGAGGAAATACATATCACCCAACTAGAAAAGGGATCGTGCCAATTTCCTGAATATTTTTAAAAGTTGGAATGAGCTTAAAAACAGTTTCTGGATACACCACCTGTGTTGAAGCCAATCTCCGGTTAGTAGAAAATATGGAAAATAATGGAAAGACTAAGCATAAGGCCCAGCCAGCTTTGTCTGGGTTAACATGTACTGAACATCTCCAGTCTACCTTTGCCTCCCAATGGCACCACAGTGCCACACACATAGCAGGTATTCAAAGTCCCTGGTGGATTTTATTTGGCAACTGACTCTTAGGATGCCACTTAAGGCATTTCAGAAATATTCTGGAGCTTTTCTCCCATGAAATTAGTCATGCCATAGAAAAGTCATTAGCCTAGAAAGAAGGAAATTGGTGTTGAGTTCTAGACTTTCCATTTACTATCTTGGACAAATAACAAAATTTCTCAACACAGGACTGCATATTCCTATTTGTGAAAAAAGGAGGAGGCTATACAAGATGATTTCTAAGGGTCTCTTCTATGCCTAAAGAGACTCATCATTGCCAATCTCTGTGGGTAAGAACTCAACATGTCTGGCTGGTTTAGAACTTGAATTATTTGTTGGATCCTTAATAAATAGTTATGCAAATATGATCAGCCCTTGAAATAGGAAATGGTAAGACAGTGTGGTCTAGAAAGGTAAGCATATTATGGTAAATTAAATGTGGAAATTCCCTAGTTTAAAGCAAAAGAAGGCAATCAGTAAACGTCCTCCTGATATCTGTTACTGTTCTTTACTGCTTTTGACTGTCTTCCTGAATCAGTGGTCGGCAAACTGCAGCTCGCAAGCCACATGCGGCTCTTTGGCCCCTTGAGTGTGGCTCTTCCACAAAATACCACGTGCGGGCACGCATGTACAGTGCGATTGAAACTTCATAGCCCATGCGCAGAAGTCGGTATTTTGTGGAAGAGCCACACTCAAGGGGCCAAAGAGCCGCATGTGGCTCGCGAGCCACAGTTTGCTGACCACTATCCTAAATGATTGAAAATGGCCAGGTGGTACTGCCCTATCAATAAGAATTTTACCATATCCTCTTAATTTAAAAATTAGTATTTATGGTAGCTTAATTATTAAAATAAAGCAATACATGTGCATATTATGGACCTTTTTTTGAGATGCACAAAGAAGAAAACAAAATCATCTTTTCTCACACCATCTAGAGATAATCACTCAGAATTTTTTGACCTATATCCTTACAGATTATCCCCTAACATACAAATTGTGAGTCTAACACATACACAAACACACAACAGGAATGACCTATACATTGATTTGTAACTACTTTGACTTTGTGAACAGAAATATCTGAAATGGAGTCGCTAACTGTCATGGGGTCCTGAGGTGGAGACAGGAGGCCATGGAGGAAGTTGGTCTTATGCACGTCCATACCTGGATGGCACCTGGACTTTTAGATGGTGCCAACCATAACGGGCTACATCTGCTGCCATGCTCAGACTGAGGCTTATTTCTATGAACTCCAACCTAGCAAACAGCATGGTAACCTATCCCATATTAATTAATGTTAGTTATTTTTGTCTATGCCAACCATAACTCTTTCAAATAAACTATGTAAGCCTGCGGGTTGTACTTTTATAAACATTGTCTTTTTCCTCCACCCTCAGAGCACAGTTCAGGTTCCTCTTGAATCCCTAACATCCCCATATAAAGATTTGGACTGCTTTGCAGCCTCAGTTATTTCTTGTTTAACAATCACTTAGCAGTGTATCAAGAGCCTTCTCTCATGCCATTATATAGTTTTCTAGGCATGATTCATTTTAAGGCTGCATATCTATACTAATAAAAGGGTAATATGCTAATTAGAGTGGAAGTCTTCCAGATGACCATCCGGATGTCCTTCCGGACAAAGCCACGGTGGCTGCTGCGAGGACTGGGCCAAGGCTCAGGCAGCCTCGGGCGGCTGTGAAGGGCCCAGGCTCAGGCCGGCAGTGGCAGCAGCAGCAGGGTAATGGGGGTGGTGCCTTCCCCTGGCAACCCTGGCCAGGCCACCTCCTGCAAAGGGAGGCCAGACTGAGGCTTAGGCTGGGGACTGAGGCAGAGGCAGTTAGGGTCAATCAGGCCAGCAGGGGAGCAAGGTAGGAGCGATCAGACTGGCAGGCAGAGGCAGTTAGGGTCAATCAGGCTGGCAGGCAGAGGGGTTAGGGGTGATTAGGCAGGCAGGCAGGTGAGTGGGTAGGAGCCAGTGGTCCCAGATTGTGAGAGGGATGTCTGACTTACTAACAGTCGGACATCCCCCGAGAGGTCCCAGATTGGAGAGGGTGTAGGCCAGGCTGAGGGACGCCCCCCACCCCCATGCATGAATTTCATGCACCAGGCCTCTAATCTATAATAATAAAAGCATAATATGCTAATTAGACCTGACATCCTTCCGGACGACCTTCCAGATGAAGCCAGGGCTGAGAGGGAAGCCCAGGTCCCAGGTGCCAGAGGGAAGCCAGTGCTGGAAGCCGGGGGAAGGAAGGTCTACTCTTGCATGAATTTCATGCATTGGGCCTCTAGTAGGTATATAATTAATTAACCAGTTCCCTGGTGTTAGATATTTACATGTTTCTAGAGTAGTTCTGATAATTAGAGAGTTAGGTAACTGTGTCAAGTGGCAAGGACTCACATGGCCCAAGTGGAGAGCTAGGGCCTCTGGGACCCAGCAGCTCTGGAAGTTACAGTGGGCTCATTGAAGAACCTGCAAAACCCAGTTTGAAACGCTATAGCATAGACCAGCCGTGGGCAAACTACGGCCCGCAGGCCAGATCCGGCCCATTTGAAATGAATAAAACTAAAAAAAAAAGACCGTACCCTTTTATGTAATGATGTTTACTTTGAATTTATATTAGTTCACACAAACACTCCATCCATGCTTTTGTTCCGGCCCTCCGGTCCAGTTTAAGAACCCATTGTGGCCCTCGAGTCAAAAAGTTTGCCCACCCCTGGCATAGACTCTGCCTTAAAACATCTGTCCCTCCTTCTCTGCTAGTATGGGAGTCAAATACAACTTCCTTTCTCTGGCCACCTCCCAGAGGGCTTCCACATTGTGCCCTAGAACCGGGGAGAACAGTTGCTGAGTACTTAGTCCCTCTCTGGTATCAACGACATTCACCCAAGTGAGAGAAGTGTCTCTAAGCCATTTAGATATGGGAGGGCTTACTATACTAGCTTTTAATTAGCAAACTTCAATATCCAGGGCTTCTAAATACAGTTAAGTCTTCACTTAACATAATCCATATGTTCTTGAAAATGGTGACTTTATGGGGGACAATATACGACAAAAACAACTTGACCATAAGCTAATTGATATAAATGGGAGTTAAGTTTCTGGAGCATATTTCTGATCACAAAAACATCACCAAACTTCTAAGCTTAAATACTTCTAATATTAAACATTGAAATAGATATAAGCCATACATACATTTAAGAAAGATTAATAAAGACAAGTAAGTTCATTATTTCCAACCCCCTTGTTCCAGTTAAGGGTTGAGGTGGCTCTGCAGAGCCTATCCCAGCAGCTCAGGGCACAAGGTGGGAACTAACCCTGGCCAGGACAGAACACCATTCCATCGCCGGGCGCACTCACACCCACATCACCCAGAGGGGGACAACTTAGACACTTAACCGGTTCACCTCTCCTGAACATCACCGGGACGTGGGAGGAAACGAGAAACTGGAGAAACCCACGCAGATGTGGGAAAACGTGCAGATTTCACACAGTGACTCCAGCCAGGAATCAATTTTTTTTCTCATCAACATTATAATGAAATGGCACTGAACAAAAGGATGTTACATGAGGACCTGCTGTATCAGTATCATACAGCAGCAGGCGGAATTTCTGAGAAAGGGAAGAAAGTGATTACTTCTTTCAATTATTTTTTTTTCATTAGTTGCGTAGCACTGAATGTGTATGACTAACTGGAATTCTGTAAGACATTCTCCTGTCCTCATTTTTGTATTCATACCATAAATCCAGCATCTTTAGGTCTTTGATTAATGAAGCTTATGAGCAACAGTGTTAGGAATCAAGATATAATAGCTTTATGCCACCAACTGTGCTTGGATAAGCAATACAGTATGAAAGCCGAGGAGAATTAGGACAATGATGTTCATAAACAGCAAGTCCATCAGTAAGTCCATCAGTGTGCTAAGAAGTTGGTCCCAACATATGTTTTAATAGGGTCTGTTATTGATTCTTTTGGCTAGTGTCCCACTTTCACAGTGTTTGAGTCACACTTGAAGGTGTAACTGGAGAGGCACAGAGGAAAATCAGTAGATGCTCTCTTTCCACTACCAACCAGCTAGGTAACTACAGCTTCTCTGCCACACGCACATTTAAGGGATCTGGAACATGCTTTTGGGAGGGCTGGTCCAGTTTTCAGGATTTTAATAACCTCAGGCATTCGCTTTGGACACCTCAAAGATTATAGCATCAATTCTCATAGGTGCCTATGAAAGAGCCCATGATCCTGGAAGGATACACATGATTTGCTCTAATTTTCTATTTAATTAACATATAAAAAGGAAGCTTAAAAAATTCACTTGTTATATAAGGTCTGTCTGAAAACAAAATCATGCAGAATTACTGTGTCTGAGCTTTAAAAATACATAGAAAAATGCTTACATAGTTAATCTGTGTAGAAGAAAAAATAGAAACCACACAGTCTTTTATAGAAACTAACACAATTTTATTTCCTTTTTTTAAAAAAAAGTTCTCAACTAAAGGTAATTTTTAAATTGAATTTAGAGAGAGAGGAAGAGAAAGGGAGAGAGAGAGAAACATCATTGGTTGGTTGCCTCCTTATATACGCCCAGACCAGGAATGGAACCCGCAACCTTTTTGGTCTATGCGATGACCCTCCAACCAATTGAGCCACCTGGCCAGGGCTATTTTCTTCTTTCTTTATTCTTCATTATTAGATTTTCCAAAATGACCAGGTGTTATTTTTATATGAAAAACAGGTTTGCCTTGGCTGGTGTGGCTCAGTTGGTTAGGCATCATCCCGCACCAAGAGGTTGCTGGTTCGACTCCCAGTCTGGGCATATGCCTGGGTTTGGGGCTTAATCTCTGGAATGGGCATGCAGGAGGCAGCTGATTAATGTTTCGTTCTCATATCGATGCTAATGTTTCTCTCCCCCTCTCCCTCTTCCTTCCTCTCTTTCTCAAAATCAATTTTTAAAAGAAGTTTGAAAAAGAAAAACAGAATTTATGTTTAGCATGTTACATGCTACTGGAGGGCCGTGAGCTGATCTCCTAAAAGTGTTTTCTATGAGCACCGATAGAATCACAGGAGAGCACTCGGCAAATTGTGTCCGTGTTGAAAAGGGTAATCCCTGTTTCACAACCAGAAATTCCTACTTATTATTTACAAACTAAAAAGCAAAATTAGAAATAAATACTACTAGGAATTCTTTCCTACATTTAGGAAAGAAAAAGAAAACTTACAAACTTACCCAGATGAAGTCATCTAAATTCCCTCAAAAATATTCTGATTTTTTTTTTCAGAAGTTGTGAAAACCACACTTAAAATCTAACAGCACTGTGTTAATTCTGCTCAAATACAACCTGAAAACATATTTTAACATCCTGTCAGAATGAGATACTAAGAGTGTCGATAAAATGACACTAAAATAAATGTAAATTTAGATTGCTGTTACAAGTGGCTGCCTGGCTCTGGGAAGATGTTGGGTTGCTATAGTATTTTCCATAGCAACTTTGCATCTTATTACATAAATATTCCCTCAGTGTCCTGAAAGCCTGCTAAGAAAACAGGATTACATCTACTCTCCTATGCAATGATCCTGCATCAACTTATCAGACGATATGCCCAGAGAACATAATAAACTGTAATCCGGATAACAGTGTCCCCGGCAGCTGAGGGGAATCACACACTGGGGCTGTGCACCAGCAAGTGGGCTGGGCCCTTGTGCTTCTGGCCATTCGGTTACACTCTTCCCAGGTCAGGGTCTGTGTGGTTCTTTATGAAAATTGGCTGTTAACTTCCTCTCTCTTCTCCTCTGCCTGCCAATGGCCCAACAGCCCAAGCCCTTCACCAGCTCCCCGGGCTCATGTCACTAGGCAAGAAGCCAGGGCTAACAGAGCCCGAGTCTACTCTGCACATGCAGCTGGAGAAGGTGCTGGCCTATTGCACTGGAAGCCAGTGAGAGCCCACCAGCTCCAAGCCAGTGTCAAGCAGGTGGTTTGTTTGAGAACCTCCGCGAGGGCGCCCGGTTTTGTGGAGGTGCAGCGCAGGTGAGTGGTTACAGTGTCGGGGAAATCCGTGCTTTCCTAGACACAATGCGATTTCAGCAGCACAGATCAACTTTACATAAAACACACGGTTATGGAAAATGTGTGCGTATCTGAGAGCGATGTCAGGAATAAGGCATTGTCAGGCGCCACATAAAAATAAGATTCTAAGGGGCTAAACTGAAAGACAGTGTAGGCTCCAAATGTGAATTTGCAAAACAGATGAACACAGCCTGGCTGGGCAGAAGGAACGCTTCCCTCCCATGTAATAGCACCTGTCTCTTGCACTTAAAAGGTAAAGCAATTTACAAAATGATGATTTTATAGTTTTCAGGAACATGTTCATTATGAAGAGAGAACCGTAACGGTATATAAAATCAGGGCACTGAAAAAAATCTATCCAAAATAAACATACATTGGAATTATTTGGCAAGATTAGCAAGAAAAGAGAGAGAGAGAGAGAGAGAGAGAGAGAGAGAGAGAGAGAGAGAGAAAGCCTTGTGCTTCTGGCCATTTGGTTATACTCTTCCCAGGTCAAGCAACAACTATGCTTGTAAATGAAGCTCTGTTTCCAGAATTTAGGAATGAAGCAGGCTACGGAGCCCACCTCGGAAGATGTATTTTATCATCTTGAAGCCGTATTAGTTTTAATTAATCACCCTTTCTTGTTAAGCATTTGGGCTCCCAGGAGACATTCTTTTGTGGTGAAAATAAAATGCTTGTCTTTAACAGGGTGGTCGCTGATAGACACACACCACTGCTGGATTCCTCCTTCGGGCTGTCATTACATGTGCACACAGAAGGCGACAAACAGCTTGTCCTCCCAGGCTCCTCTCACCACGGACATGCCTGCCTCTGGGTCTGCTGGTGCAGGGGCTCCACCCCGACGGCAAGTGGCGTGGACTCACTTGCCCCATCTGAATGCTTGTGGCCCTCTGCAGAGTTCTAAGCAACTCCAGAGTAAGCCTGCTCACATTGCACTCAATTCAATGGGAAGCGTCTACCAACTGCGAGTGAGACGGCCCGGCCCCCTTCAGTTGGCCCCGCCACAGGCTGAAGGACCCTGCGCTCCCCTCCAGCGTCCAGTGTGGTGCTGGGGTGGCAGTGAGCCTGACTGTGACTGTAACCTTCCCGTTGGGCACCCTTTATGTCTATCAAAAGCACTCCTAAGCAGGAAACAAACTAAATCAGAAAAACAGGCAGTCCTGGTGTTCAAAGAGATGAAGGGGATAACAAAGAGAGCCTTATTATTAAATTTTTTTTTAAAACTAACGCTTCCAGCTACATATAAAACTATTCAGGCAGACTGAATACTGCTAATTCCAACTGAACTTAATTATGAGTCTCAAATTTGACTCGGCTGGCTGAAAGATTTGGCAAATCTTTCCAAATGATTTCTTATTGAAAAATTTTTAAAAGTCTGTACCTATGATGTGGTGTGTTTCCATGGAAAATTGACAACCCAGAAAACATTCTTCATAATTAAAAAAGTAATTGCTCCCCTAAAGAACTCAGAGCTTAAATGAGGTGTAATTAAAACCCAAGAACATTTGTGCATTATGGAATGGTTTAAGGGTTGTCTATTAGGCAAAGGACATATTAGTTTTATTCTTCTAAAGTTTGTGTTCAATATACAATGTATACTCCCTAAATACTGGATGAGGCACATACACTGGGGAAATTATGTTCATTTTAGTTTATACTGAATTTAAATTCGTGGCTTTAGAACACATGTGGCATTAGGCATTGTATTTTTATTAGGTTAATATATTTCTTCTCTTCTAAAAGCATCTCACACACTTGAGGGCAGGGTACACTGTGTCTAACCCTTGCCCTATGCCCAGGGTCCACAGAGCCTTGAACACAACCAGGTGCTTGACAGATGTTTAGTAATAATCAGAATGAAGCTGGGTTTCAACTTTCTGAAGTGTAGACTATTGAGCACGTGGCACTGTATTTTGTATGTACACATGTTCAGACCATGTGGGGGAAATGAATTATCTTTGTTTAAACATGCTTATTAATACTTGCCATTTAATATTCTTTTTCTTTTTATGTATTTATTTTTTGACCTTCACCCAAGGATATGGCTTTACTGATTTGAAAGAGAGAGGAAGGGAAAGAGAAAGAGAGAGAAACTTCACTGTGAGAGAGAAACTTATCAGTTGCCTCCTATATGCACCCGGAACAGGGATTGAACCCCCAACTTGGGTATGTGCCCTGACGGGGAATCAAACCTACAACCTTCCAGTGTGTGGAACAGCACTCCAACCAACTGAGCAACACCTGCCAGACTAATGCTTGCCATTTAATTAGAACAAATGTTCTTAGGGTTGCCATCTTCCTATAAACTTATGGAAAAAAAGCATAAAGACCAGAAGAAGGGGAATATGCAGTTGAAGTCAACACACTTTGCTTGAGCACTGACTTGGTGAAAGGCCTGGGGCCAGGAGCTGGAGGACGACCAAGATAATAAGCAGAGTCAGCACTGTAAGCAAGGCCTTTGAGTGCATTGATTCATTGGACGCTCACAGTGCTAAGACTGATCAGGTTCTGCTATCTGAGGCCTTAAGATCTAGGACAGACTTCCTCTTTCTTCTCCTCTCTTCCTTGAGCTTTCTTGTCCTCACCCCTACAGTCAACCTGGGGCCGGGGGGGGGGGGGGCGGTGGTGGGGGGGGGAGAGGAGGAATTAAAGAGAAAAAGAGAGGGAGAAGGAGGGGGGAGGAGGAATAGATACAGCTTTTAAAGTTTGGCTTGATTCCAGTAGGAGGTAGACTATGCAATAATAAATTGAATTTTTATCAAAAACTATCTTCACAGGCTTCAGAACAGGGTGCCGATCTTCTTGAATGAATGCTTCGATAAATCTGTCTTGGTTTTCAAATTTATTAACAAAACTCATTTTAATTTTTATCATCATCTTAGTTTTGCTTCACCAAACTGCCTTCCCTTTCAAGATCCAGCTGATGGGGAGCAGTGAACAGCCCGCCCAGAACTACTACTATATTGTAGGGAGAGCCATGCGGGGGACTCTAGTCAGACACGTGGTAAATTATTATGGGTGGTGAAAAGCGGAAGTACAATGAAATATTCTTCATAACCAGAAGATCAGAGATATGTTGACCAATTTTGATTTTTTAAAAAGAATTTAGCGCAAGGTATACAAGTCCTCCCACATGATACATTGTGTCTTCTCTAGAAACCAGTTGTCCCCGGCTGCCCCTCAGAAATAAAACTGCCTGTTAGCTTTTGTTCCAGGAGACAGAGGAGGAGGAAAGCCAGCACTGGTGGACCAAACTCAAGCATCCTGTCGGGGGGCAGCCTCACCACAGGCCTCCCACAGGCCCGGGACCCCAGAAGGAAATCCCTTCAATTTCCAAGAATGTCTGGGGCAGCTACTGCTCAGAGCATCCAAGACAAAATCTCATTGTTTTAGCAGAAACGAAAAGGGCAAGGGATTCTTTAGAAGATGGAGGATTTTGCTTCTATTTCAGCATTTGGCAATTCCCGCTAGTGAATTAGAACTACATTTTGAAGAGGCCTGCTCACAGGTGCCTGACAGCTGCAAATGTGTACCTACAATTAGTGCTGGGTCACCTGAGGAGATACCACTGAAAGATCCCCTCAGGTTGCTGCCGCCCCCCGCACTCCACACCCGGTCCCTGGGTCCCTGCTTCAAGCAGCTGTTGGAAGAAATCTGTCTTCGGCTGGGTAAAAGACCAGATGGGAATTCCTGCTCTCCGACAGTGGCCCCAACATGCAGCCGAAAGAAAAAACCGCTGCCTGCTTTTGGCATGATCTTCGGGGCCCAGTGGAATAAAAAAGGTTAGTTGCTTTCCTTTCCCTCTAATCAGTCCTGAGCTTTCCTCATAAACCACATGCCACGTTCCCTGGTCCGTCTCATTTTGAAAGCACAAAAAAGACTTTGAACTCCTGGGGGCCTGGCATTTGAACTCCAGTTCTTTCATCTTTTCCCTCAGCACTCAGTAGAGAACAGGCCGTGTTGTGCTCATTAATTCTACTGACCAAGTAACAAGCCTGGTGAAAGCTTCTGAAAGCTCAGGTCCCACTTCAGGCTCTTACCAGACGCCTGGGGAAAACGAAGAGAGGTCAGAGAGATGCCTCTTCAGTCAACCTTCCAGAGAGGACCCTGTGGTCCCTGCTAGGGGAGAGGTCTTGGCACCTCTGTGGATTCTTCTGCAGCAGAGCTCAGGGAGATCCTACAGGGACACGCTCGCTGCTATGGTCTGTAACCTCCCCTGTGAGCCACTGTTCTCAGTCATCATTCTGGCCCTATCCTAAGCAGACTACAAAATTAGACACATTTCTTACTCGGGAAATTGATTGGTTGTTTTTTAAAAAATGTCCTTTCCTTGCCAAAAAAGCCACAGGTTCAAATAAAAATTTCTCATTAACTCAATTCTTTTCTCCTACACATACCTTATTAAGTATGTTAAAGATACAAGTTTCATGTAGACCTGCCTCTCATCTAGAAACTTCAAAAATGATGAAAGCTTTTTTGAGAAAAATATTTTATATTTTTATGGGAAGATGTCATTGAGTTTAAGAAAATCACACTAAAATTTACTCTTTTCCTTTGACAGATGAAGGTGTGCAGAGTAGAAATGCCGTGAGGAGGATGGTTTCCTCAAACAAGCAAATTTAAACCCAATTACGAAGCAGTCCTGAGAAATCTGTAGTGTCTCACTAGGAGGCACACAGTGACACACACATGCTAGCTTCACTTTTCAGACAAAGGCTTCAGAAAAGAGGGGCATGGTGCCTTCGTTTATGCCAAGCTTCTGAAAGATATAAGATATAAATAAATGGAATTTGAGGCTAAAAGGAAAATGTGCTAAGGCGGTTGGTCTCAAACTTCAGCCTGCAACAGAATTCCCTGCAGGGCTCAAATCGCAGATTGCTGGCTCTCACCTCCACCTCCCTGACGGTTTCTGATTCAGTAGGTGTTGAGCAAGGCCTGAGAATGTGCATTTCTAGTAAGTTCCTACCCATGGTCGGCAAACTGTGGCTCTCGAGCCACATGCGGCTCTTTGGTCCCTTGAGTGTGGCTCTTTCTAAGCCTTAGGAGTACCCTAATTAAGTTAATAACAATGTACCTACCTATATAGTTTAAGTTCAAAAAATTTGGCTCTCAAAAGAAATTTCAATCGTTGTGCTGTTGATATTTGGCTCTGTTGACTAATGAGTTTGCTGACCACTGTCCTAGACAATGCTGGTGTTGCTGGACTGACGACCACACTTCTGAGAACCACTGCTCTAAGGACGCTGAGCTCCCTCTGCTGCCCCCGGACAAAGCAGCTTTCCTTGCTACCATCATTTACGCCTCTGATTCTCCTTGAAAGCCCTGGAGAAACAGGGCATTCACACCACTCTGCAACCCTGATGACATGACCATTTTCTGAATCTTGATTTTGGCTTCTACCAACAAATTAGCAAAGGTCACCTGTTTCTGGTTACCCGACTCTTCCTGTTAAAAAGCTTGGGACAGGTGAGTGTTTATTCACCGGTACATACGAGGAGATAGATCAAATCTGTCATGCCTCTATTTGTCTTTTTCTTTTCTTTTTTTTTTTTTTTTTTTTGGCAACAGTGGCAACTCTGGTTCTTCCTGGGCCCTTTACACCAAACTCTTCCCCATTGGTGTCCCCTATGTGGAGTGACCGCGTCCTTGGCCTGCTTCTACAAGACCAAGGGATTTACATATACACAATTCAAGGACAGAGTTTTACATTAGTACCTCAGATGAGACGGAGTACATGAACCAAGTTCACTCTGAGATTCTCTCCTTTTTACAGCTCAAGAGTGATGCCCCTTCCTTGGTACAAAGTGGGCCAACCCTCTGACGGCAGGTTAGGTGAACCAAAGTTCACTGGAGAACAGTCTAATTCTCCAGCGAGCTCTTTCAGAGGCTAGAAAGCTTCCTCAGGGATTAAACAATTCGCATGTTAGGACACTGACTGAAGCTAGATTTTATCTGCATTTCAGCATCAGTGGTGGCTACCATACTATGGAAAAGGATTTTTATGAGAACAGGCAAGTAACCCTGAAAAAAGTATAACGGCCTCAGACCTACTCATAAAGAAACAACTGGAACCATTTAAATTACTATGTTCCCAAGAAGTGTAAAGTTCTACTAATAAAAGACACAGTCACTCAGAGATGAAAGTTTAGTATAACTCAATAAAGGTGAGTTATGTGTTCATTCCCCAATGTATATGCCCCACCTGGGATTAGGAACATCACTGAGATACCTCGGTGTGTGGCGGTTTTCAGCGTTACCTGATTCATCGACTCTCATTTTTTTAGTTGGGCTGTCACAGTTCTCATCATCTGACATTTCCATCTCCTCTTCGCGACGGATGCCCATAAGTTGCTCACTTTGAGCATTCCGGAGCTCCTGAAAGTTAAGAGTACACGAATGTTAGTCACTTTCCCAACGGTCTTTTAGTGTATTATGGCTGACACATGAGCACCTATCTGCAGTTTTCCCCTTTCAAACATTGCCCCACCTAATCTAGGAAAACATTCTGAGGGGTACAGAAGGTGGGGGTGGAAAGACAGGAATCTGGTATCGGACTTAGAATAATTCCTGCTCACCAATGACTAGTCAAGGGCTCTTCAGCAAATTATTAATCTCTCAAGTTTCAATTTCCACATTTGTAGAAAAGGAGATAACAACATCCACCTAGCAGGGCTGTTGTGAGGATTACACAGAAATACCTATCACCATGAGTGGCACACAGGAGGGGCTCATCGTTAAGGATTAGGAATACAAGCAAGGAAACGTTTAAAAGACTGGTCTGCTACTGACCCACTGTACTGTGTAGCTCTAGGAATGTTTCTTCATCTCCCTTGGCCTCAATTTACTCACTGGAATATTGTGATGATCATACTTTTGAGAATAAAATAAGTTAATGCATGTAAGATACTTAGCCTCATGTTAAGCACATGGTTCTCCAAGTTGAAAATGCAGACCTCTATTATTCTTCCTGCAGAATAGGGGCCCTGCATGTGAGCATGTGGCCCTGTGTGATCACACACACACTCACATACACACACACACACACACACACACACACACACACACACACACCATTCACATATTCAAATGGTCAAATTTAAAAATATGTTGGAGGGCAAAATAAAAACAGATGTCTTCTTTTCCTAGTGTTTTTACATTATAGTGTAGAGTTTATTGTTTTTGTTGTGATGGTTGCTTTAGCATCACTTTATGATCTTAGGATTATATCTTACGCTCTCCACCTATTACAGGAGTGACTGCAGCCAAGGCATTTAATTTCATTGAGCTTTTGTCAACTCACACATACATGGGGAATAGTAGTAATAAAGGCCATTTGAATGCAAGCATGCCATGTGAAAACTTATAAAAATAAGGAATTACAGAATATTGTTTTACAACTGTATCTAAAAATCAGAACACTGTAATCATGTATGTTAAATAATCATATTATTTGTATAAATTTCTATATTATGTGTTTGTGAATCCTTATCCATTGTGTTCTCTTATATGTGTTTCCCCTTTTTACCTCATTTAAATTGAAGTCTTTAAATAAAGTCAAATAGTTAAAATAATTTCACTTTATAATAAACCTTTGAGTAACAATAAAGCTAAAGTACGACGAGGTACTGATGGCATGACTTTAAGCATAGTTCTAAGGCCCATTCAATCAGTGTGTGCACATAGTAGTCTGTGTGACAGGTTCTTTCCATTGTCTTCCCTGCTTAGCTCACAGATGTGTACTGTGGCATGATGGGAAGGAAAGTATTTGCGTGTCAACTCTGAACCCTGGGAATCACCAATACAGAGGACGGGGAGGGGGACCAGCAGAGAGGCAAGGTCCCTGGGACAGGGACACATGTCAGGGCAGTCCTGATGGCCACCAGGCTGACGGCCCAGGCCTCCTCGCATGACATGCCACCGAGTAGAAGGGGGTGCCAGTCCTGCCTTAAACAACACCATGGTATCAGAGGCAGATGTCACACGTGATTAGTGGGGAAGTTTTTAGGTTGTGGACAGCTAATTTTTCTGACAAAGAGGCCAATTCCCGAAGAGGTGGCCTGAAAATACTTAAAACAAGGAAAAGCCAGGCGGAGAGAATAAATGAGCCTGAAAGAGCCTGTTGTTTAGTCCCCACAATTAATGACAAACTGTCATACAGTAGCTGTTCTAGTGGGGGAGGGCGGCAGAAAGGAAAACAATGGGAGGAAAAAAACAAGCTGAGGGTGTTTCCACAGGGCGCCTCTGGTTCAGCAGTAAATCACTCGCACACTCTAATAAATCTGCAAAGGTGTTGCAGATAATTAACAGATGCTGTACATGGGAACGCGGAAAAATCAAGCCAATTATCAAGCTTATGTGCAACTGAGAAATCATCCACAATGTAAAATTACCAACTGGTACTTAATCAATTAAGCAACACGTCGGAGAGAAAATCAAAGGTAATTTAGAATCCTATTTCCTGGTACATCCATAGAGCTGGCGGGAGTGGCAGGGAGAGCCATAAAGGCCCTTCGCAGGCACAACGTCAGGACAGCATCCTTTCTACCCCTCAGCAGGGAGCAAGGCGAGCAGGCTCCCCTGGAATAAAGCTGGAACCTCGCGTGTCCTGCTCCTCAATGGAGAGGACAGCCCTGGCCCCAGCACGGGGGACGCCAGGAGAGGGGGTCAGACGTGGCAGGAAGTGTGAATTAAATCAGTAGCTGATATTTGCTGACACTACTAATGCCAGCCTTTCTATGCACAGGTTTATTCAGCATCCTGCCATTTGCCTTTTTCTTAATATTTCTTTTAATCATGTTTGGTATTTACGTGAAGGAAAAAAATAAGCAATTCATAGATTGTTCCCAAATCTGAATCATAGTTCATGGATTCTGATCTGTGTTTCATAACCCTCAATTTGTATATTTCATCATAAACTAAGGCTCTTTCCTCCAGAAAATCAACCTTAATTGGGATACTGGGGTCTCGATTCAGTGTCTGGGGGAACAGTAGGGAAGCATCCTTTGTTTTTTCTGGCCCCTGAAAAGTTAAAGAGAAACCCCACCTTCTCCTTACTCACAATGCTGAACAGAGGAACAGAACTGCATCACTCACCATCACCTTCTTAGGCATTTGTGAACAAAATAAAAATGTCTTTCTTAACAATAAATTGCACTAGCACTTTAAGTGTCCCATTATTGTGAAGTCATCGGCATTCACCATAATAACAGTGATAATAAAGGATTCATTTGCTATTCATGTGGATATTATATCTAGTGCCATTGGTATTCAGCTGTAATTTAGCATTAGTTAATGGGCACTTAAAGTGCTACCCAAATGATTGATATCACAGTACTTTGTGGTTCTTCAAACTCTATATAAAACACTTATTTTACAAGTGGGAGCCAAAATCATTAAGTAAATAAACCTTACCTTCTATAAGTTTGGGATTTTGAAAGGGGAATATCATTTAGAGAACTCTGATATCAACATGCTAGAGATGGAGAGACATCCACATGAAAAACATTCTCTCATTAAAAAAAGAAAGAATAAGCAAACAAAGACAGTATACTTACTGTTAAAGTACAGGTTCAAAGCGTACACTACACTGTGGAGTTAAAAATAACAGCTGGACGACCAATGACTAATGACACATTTTGGCCCTTCTACGTGTCAAAGAAGGTCAAGTTCTGGACTCTTCCCTTGGGGTGAATACTCACATTCACACATGCATTGATGCAGAGGGCAGACGTGGCTAGCCCGGCCGCTCCCTCCCCTGGGGAAGTTTGCACCGGGAGAGGTGTGGTTTAACCTGCTGGCTAGTACAGGGACTAAGGCATTGCTCATGATGAGAAAGTGTGCATGAGAGGCATACCTGCCATTTCTAGACCAAAGAACAAACTGTCCTCATCAGGTAGCAGAACAGCGACAAAAACTCCGTATTTATTAAAAACTGGTTTTCTGTTTTACTTTGCACTTCATTTCATAATCATGAGGCAAAGTGGCTTGGTTTATTTCTGAGCTCTTGGCTATGAATGGAAGGCTTTCTGCTCTCCCACTGCAGGGGAGAAGAGCTCTCTGTCCTCCAAGCAGGAAGTCAGCTCTTTGCTGGGTAAGGAACAAATCTGAGCTGGATTTGGGTGACAATGAGACAGGACAACGGCAAGATGACTGCCCACTCTAACAAAAACCGTAATGACTGCAGCCACACTATTCTCTGCCAATCCAGCTGTGTGATGGTGTTTAAAAAGTAATAATAAAATCACCAACCTCAGAATGTTTTCGCCAAATGTCTATGTTCTTGCGCTGAGCTTTCGAGAAATGGTCCCAAGCTTTTTGTCTGGTAGAAGCGTTGAAAACGGCCACAATCTGCTCAACTTTGGTGAACAAGGAAGTCAAACAAGACAAGTAATTTATGTTGTGATCACTATAGGGAAGCAAAGCAAAGACACTAGGAGTCTATGGATGATGTCACAGTAGAAATAACATCATCAATATCCATCCAATTTGTGCCTTTTGTACTTACATTTTAGCAAGGTTGGGATGTCTCCCTTCAAGTCTGTCTCCATAACCTTAGGTTAAAGCAAATTCTAAGTATGACTGGGGAGAGTCCGGGGAGACTGGCTTCCATGCATTCTTTACCTTGTTTACAAATGGACTTGGTATATGTACAGACTGCATGGGCACTGGTGTTGGCATACAGATAGATAGACAATGTAATGCCTTGTTTGGGGGCTTAGACATGAAGTTGGGGTAGAGTGGCTGGACGAGGAAGAGCCAAACATATATCTTTTTCTCTTTTGGTCTCTATCTGAAGGAGTCAGATGTAGCTCGCTGAAGACATTACTGGGTCCAAGTTCTAAATTGGGGCCATGAGTAGCTGTGTCACATCTCCCCTCAATCTCAGGGCCATTTTTACCCCTTGGATCCTTTTTCTTCCCCTGTTGCAACCAATGCAGCCAGCCCACCAGCCCTTGGGCAGGGAAGAGAGACCAAGGCTCGCCCAACCAGCAGCTCTGCCATGCAGACCTTACGTTCACACCTTCCACAGTTCATCACGACCGCATACCATTCTCTGTTATTCCATTTTTCACTTTCTTCAGGCTCCCCTCCCTCAGCTCCCAAACCCCTTGAAGTTCCAACTCTATCTCTTGGACCTCATTTAGAACTTCCGTGGCTTGCAGGCAGTGTTATTGGAAGAATAAATGCTGAGGGGTTGTGAACAAAGCCATGAAGAGAAAGGGATGGGCTCTTAATAGTGGATGTCACAGGTGGGGCCAAGCAATTGCAGATTCAGTCTTGCTTAAACAGTTATTGATTTAGTAGGCATGAGATTAAGGAAATTATAGCACTGAATTCACCATATGATTAAACATAAACTTCTAAATATTAAGTTAGGAAGGGATAGTTAAAATTAGCTTCTCATAGATGCTAACACTCTATCAAACATATTTTTTTTCTTAAGTGATTGCCAAGGCTCTATTATAAAAAAGGACATCAAAGCTCTTCCAAATCTTCCAGGTGTCCAAAGAATGTCAAAAAGCAATAGGATAATCTGCACAGAACAACAGCTGGTGCCACAATTTTAAAAATCAGCACACAAAATAAACAAGTGACTGATGGAGCATAGGAAGCAAGCAGATTCCATTCACTTCCCACATTGTAAATATCTTCTCATGCTAATAAGCAGCTACTTCCCGACCTATGGGTAGTTTTCACGGGGGTGTTTATGTTTACTGCTTTCCACCTCAAGAGAATTCCAACTCCAAACTTTCCTATCTATCAAACTTTATCATCATGTCATACAATGAACTGATTGCACTTAATTTTAACAGGAGGATTTGCCATCAGCTTATCTCACACTCTTCTTGAGTGCCAGGGGCTTCCCTCTCCTCAGCTCACCCGGAGAAAGTAAAGCTGCCAGGCTAGCCAGGCTGAGCTGCTCTGAGGGTTGCCTTTCAGCTGACCACCTAAGCCCAGGGCTGGTGTCCGGCAGCATCGCTGGCAGAGGAGAATGCTGCAGCTCACTGCCTGGGGTTCCTGCTGTTCTGTCTGCATGCAGGTTGGGTTCACGGGGGACTTCAAGCTGCCTTTGCAAGGGCAACATAGAGTAGTCAGCCCAAACTGTCATGTTAAAACCCTCAGATGAGATTATCTGGCAGGGACAGAGATGGTAGTGATTGTGAGATTTTTTTAAATTTTTTTAAAGATTCTTTGGTCAGAAGGGACTGTTCAGAAGCTGATGATGTTTTTAAAATATATTTTTATTGATTTTCAGAGAGGAAAGGAGAGGGAGAGAGAGTAGAAACATCAATGATGAGAATCATTGATCAGTTGCCTCCTGCATGCCCCCCATTGGGGATCAAGCCTGCAACCTGGGCATGTGCCCTTGGCCAGAATCAAACCAGGGACCCTTCAGTCCACAGGCGAATGCTCTATCCATGAGCCAATCTAGCTAGGGCTGATTGTGAGATTTTTAAAGAGAATTGGTCCCATTGCTTTTAATAGCAGAACTCTTTGATTGGAGTCAGTTAGAAGAATAAGAACTGTGGTGTCTGACACCAGGCCTGAGGGGAAGGCACAGTAAGGGTTGAGGCTGAGAATTTGCGTTGTGATGGCCAAAATTCTGCCGTCAACCAGAGAAGGCTGTTAATAAAGGTGATGCCACTAGAGAGAAAATTGTGTGTTCATATGTTTATGTGTGTGTAGAGTGGAGGGAAGCTAAGAGAGACTAGTAATGCGTTTGGAGGTGTACAGAAAGGAAAGCACTTAGAAGAAAGACCTAATGGCCAAAACTGCACATGTTCAAGGTTAAAACTAGATCCCCGAATGTTTACTCAAGTCGTGTTGCAGATAGTCCCTGTTTCAGGTTAAGTGCCTCCGTTGCTCAGACCATGCTATTAACATATTCTGGGCCATACGTTTAATTCATTCATTCTGCAAACATCTGAGATCCTACTGGTTACGAGGCACTTGACTGATTGCTGGAAATATATGATTAAGACATGCCCTTGCCCTTGATGAGATTACAGAGAAATCTCATCTGGGGAAAAAGCAGATAATTACCTTGTGCAAGAGAGGTATGGATGACACCTATGGGGACACAGCAACTAACTCAGTAGGTGGAGTCAGGGAAACACACCCGAAGAAAACCATATTTTTGCCAAGTCTTAAATAGTGAATCAAAATCTGCTCAGTTGAGATGGCAGGGCTGCCAGTTAAAGGCTGGCATGAAATGTGAAAGGGCTTTGTGTGAACATAGGTGGCAGGGATGGGGCTAATGCTGGCTGAGAATAAATAAGGACCATGTATGCCAAGCCATATTGTGAACTTTATATTGCAGGCCAGAGAAGGCAGATCTGAGTAGGATTTGCTTGGGAGAAATGAGGAAGGCTTGAATGAAGGCGGAGCTTTGGAGTGGAGGGAGAAGCAAGAAGTCATTTGACAGGGCAAGATACAGGACACAGTGTGACTGACTTGCTGTGCGGTAGGAGAAGAGGGAGACCAGCACAAACTCAAGCTTGGGAAGTACATCATAGCCCCAGAGGTTGAGTACAGGTGGAGATCTGAGAAGAAGATAAAGAATTTGCTCTTGGACATGCTGGATTTGAGAGGCCTGAAGGTCATTCAGATGGACCTGAAATACATACTGCGGGTCCAGAAAGAAGTCAGAATTCAAAGAGACATGATGTCTTAAATTGTCTGGGCATATCTCGATTTCATGTAATTGTATTCTTTTCAATATGGGAATTAATTAAAAGCAAAACTAAATGTGATTAAGTTTATACTTCTTATTAATTTTTATACTTCCTCCTCCCCCCACAGTAACAAATAAAAAAACACACCAAAGAACAAAAACTGTAACTCAACTTAGGTCTAAAAAATAGTTTCACAGTATTTCTATGGCCCAGTTTACTTTTGTCTTGCAAATAACAGCTCTTGGGCACTCAAAAGGACCCAGAAAGAGTGCTCAGATCAGCATAAATTCATCATCATTACAGAAAAGCCACCTCAGAGCCTCTACCCTAATTAATGAATGTGACTCAAAGACAGCATATATTAAAGACCATAAATGGGGTGACCACTACAACTGATGTCACAGGTAAAGACCATACACTCTTCACCAGCTCTAGCAGAGAACACCAAAAACATGTCCATAAATTTGACTACCACACACTACTTCTCCAGTATAATTCTTACTGCTCATTCCATATACAATGAAGCTAAAAGCAGTTACTAACTAAATGGCATATCTAAAACTCTAGTTAGAAGCCCAGAGAAGAGATTAGTAGACAGGATGTTGTTGTGATGCAAGCAGAACGAATCCGTATCCACCCCCACCAGCGCCTTTACCATCTCTAGTGGTCTAAAACGATGGCCGAAGGCCCACAGGAGCCTATATCAGTTAGTATACTTAAACATTCTGGAAGCATGAGGAAGAGTAACAGAAAGAGTTATCAGTCAGAAAATTTAATTTTATTCTTTATACTTTGCAAATCTTTCCTCCTTAATTCTATGTTTGATGTGCTTTGCCCAAATTAGGTTGTTTGAGGAGCATAAAAAACTTACCTGACTTTTCAGAAATATGCTTGAATGTCAGTCTTAGATGTCATAATATAGTCTCCCATGCCTATCTAGCAGGCGTCAATGAACAGAAGGGAAGGATAAACAGAGCTGTGATGAAGTTGGTCACCACTCTTTGTAAATCTCTTGTTATAAGATAAGCTGGGGCACATTGAAAATTTAAAGAGTTTATTTGAGCACAAATCAATTCAAATTCAGCAGTGCCAAACTGGAAGTGGTTAGGAAAGCTCCAGTGACAGGAGCTGGGGAGAGGCTTTAACAGAGAAAAGGCAGAAGGAAAGGAAGGAAATTCTTGATTGGCCATAGCTTAAAGTCCTTTAGGTTTCAACCTTCAGGCACCTGGCAGGCTTAGATTTTGGTTTGATTACATAGGCCACTACAGCCTTAGAGCTACCCCAGGCTAATGGCTCCTTGTTTGATAAGTGTAACATTCTACTAGGGGTTGATTATTGACTATCTCATACATGTGTAAGTGAAGAAACATGTATACCCACACGCACACATATAACATACACACGTATATGTGTGTAGGTTTCAAAATTTCAAAAAATAATCCATAAGATCAAGCAATTTAATACCCCTTTCAGTACTTTCCCCAAAATGCTTGGACATTTGCTGAGTTCAGAGCATAGTCCTAACTTGAAAGAGGACTTTATAAATGATCTTGAGAAGAAGTTGTCTTCAGTCTTCTCAGGGAAGGACAGCTTAGGACAGGACATCCATTTACCCAGAAACAGGACAATTTAGACAAGTTTCACAGTATTTCAAAACCTCAGATTTCTGGGTAGCCCTCTTGAACTTTGAGCTCTGGACAGAAAAGCATTGGAAGCAGCGGAAGAGAAAGGTTAGGTTCCTCCAATGAACACAAACAGGGCCCTTCTCCCTCATGTCCTCCTTGCTGCATTCCTTCTCATAGTTCCTGCAGCTTCTGCATTTTTTGTTCCAGCTAAACAGCTGTGAAAGGGCCTTAAATCCACTTAGTGTCCCAAATATCTGGAGAAACTGATTAAGTCCTCACCAGCAGCAGGCCTGCCTCAACAGAGCACCTGGAACAGATCTCCGGCCTTAATTTTTGGTTTTAATGCTATCCGGGCTCATGATAGAGCCTTAAGTCTGTAGGGTTCAGAGGAAATTTCATTTTCCTTTAAGGGATAACATTTTTTCAAATCCTTTCTGAGTAGCTCATAGGAAATTTTCAAAGACATATAACAAATGAAATAGGAGATCTCTGCCACCCTAGCTTGTTATTGCTGTTTTTAAATACTCAGAGCTGGGTAGGACTGTGAGCCTTGGCCCCGAAATGAATAATTATAATGGAAGGAATGTAGTAAGTGATTTGGGCTCTCAGGACGCCCAGAGGAGCAAGACGAAGCCAGAGGGAGGAGCAGTTAGCATCAAACACGACAGGGACATGGTTAAGAGGAAGTTGCTAGGAGAGATCCCGGGGAGGTTTCTGCTCACTCACTCAGGCAGGCTCTGCATCCCGAGCTCCGAGGAGCCCGCCCGTCTGTCTGGCGGGAAGCCCAGGAGACAGAAAATTAATATGGTCAAACCCATACATTAGGGAGGCATTGACTGGAATTTCAAGTTGAGGAGGAAAAAGGGCATTCTGGGGTTTTGTCCAGAGATGAGTAAAAAGAGCATTGCGTGACACCGTGACTCCATTACAGCCGCCTCACCCCCGAGGCCAGCAGCAGGCATTTCTGCAGTCCTGACTCTGTGAGAACAGAGATTTAGTTCTTCTGGGGAATGGGATGGGGAAAGAAAAACATACTGATCACATTATAAGAAAAGAAATAGGATGTTTTTGCAACTATCAAGCAAGCCAGAAATGGTCATGTTGTTCAAATAAATTAAGATATACAGTGACTTTTTAAACTCTGTATACATTCCAGTACATTTCAGGGAACTGTAGATCCCCTTATGAATGTATATATTAAATATTTTGTAAAGTCACAAAACAGAAATCTATGAGAATATTACCAATTTATAGGTTGTTGTTTTTGTTTTTTTTTTTTACAATATATTGCCTATATTAGGTTTTTAAAATTCAATAAATCCCCCTGCCTAGATTATCCTTATGAACTAATTAAAGTAACACGCATATATAAGAAAAAAGGAATAAAATGAAAAGCAAAGCCTACTTTCCCATCCTGAGTGCCCCCTCCCCATTTTTCTCTTTAAAGGTAATGTACAGATTCTAGCACACCCACCCAGAGAAAATGGTATGCAGAGAGCATACACTGTGCATAGTTTCCTATGTGTAACCTCTTTTTTCACTTACACAAAAGTGCTAATATAATATACACTGTGCTGCACCTTGCTTTTTTCACTTCACATATCATGAAAATCTATCCATATGTACATTAACAAGACTGCAGTGAACATCCTCAGACATATCTCCTGACATTCTTACATATTTTTAAAAAAATATGTATTTTTTAATTGATATCAGAGAAAAAGGGAGAGGGAGAGATAGAAACATTAATGATGAGAGAGAATCATTGATTGGCTGCCTTCTGTATACCCCCTACTGGGAATTGAACCTGAAACCTGGGCATGTGTCCTGACAGGGAATCGAACTATGACTTCCTGATTCATATGTCAACACTCAACCACTGAGCCACACTGGCCAGCCTCTTACATAAAAAAAAAAAAAAAAAAAAAATGTTAAAAGAAATTCTTAGCAGTGGGAAGGATAGATAGGAGAATATCTGAATTTTTAATTTTTGAGAGCTAAACTACACTCCAATTTTATGACCAGTAAGTGTTTTTCAAATTATTTTCCTACCCCTTGTCAATAGTTGGTTATTGCATATTTATTTTTTGCCTTCCTGGTAGATGAGAATAGGCATGAATTGCATGATAGTCAGCTCTCTGTACCAGAGCTACGCACATTTTTAGGTGCATTAGGAATCACAGAAATAAGTCCACAGACTCACCAGACCCCCTTTTATCAGCAGTTGACTTCTTGCTAAGAGTGATTATTTGGCAGGAAGGGGTTTCTAGGCACTTATTCTCCTTTGATTTTTTTAAAAAATATATTTTAATTGATGTCAGAGAGGAAAGGAGAGGGAGAGAGGGATAGAATGATGAGAGAGAATCATGGATTGGCTGCTTCCTGCACACCTTTCACTGGGGATTGAGCCTGGAACCCAGGCATGTGCCCTGACCGGGAATCAAACCGTGACCTCCTGGTTCATAGGTCAATGCTCAACCACTGAGCCATGCTGGCTGGGCATGTCTTCTCCTTTTTGGCCCTCAAAATGGTGACCCTGCTTTCCTCTGAGTTGCCACTAAGTTCATTAATGTGCTACAAAGATTACTTAATAGCAATTGGCTATTTCTAACTACTTAGATTTTCTGGGCCAGGCACTTGTTTGATGATGAAGCAGTAGTCTTCAAAGCGTGGCTCCTGCGCCAGCATCACCATCATCTTTTGCAAATGCTCAACCCCAGACTTACTGAATAGAAACTCTAGGGGTAGGTTCTAGCAGATTATTTTTTAAAAATACATTTTTCCAGTTTTCTTGAGATATAGTTGACATGTAACACTGTATAAGTTTAAGGTGTACAACATGACTTGATACATGTAGATATTGCAAAATGATGACCACATAAAGTCTAATAAAGCCCTGGCTGGTGTGGGTTAGTGGTTAGAGTGTAAGCCCACGCACTGAGGGGTTGTGGGTTCAATTCCCCATCAAGGGCACATACCTGGGTTGCAGGTTCAATCCCCAAAACTGGTTCGTGTGCATGTAGGAGGCAACCAATTGGTGTATCTCTCTCACATGGATTTTTTTTTTCTCTCTCTCCCCTCCCTCCTCCCTTCCTTCCACTCTCTCTCTGTAAAAAGCAATGGAAAAAATATCCTCGGGTAAGAATTAACAAACAAACAAACAAAATTTTTTAAAAAGCATAGGTAACATTCATCACTATGCAATGTTACAGTATTTTTTTTATTGTAATGAGAATTTTTAAGATATACTCTTAGCAACTTTCAAATATGCAAGACAGTATTATTAACAGCAATCACCATGCTGTCCATTCCATCCCTGGGACTTACATATCTTATAATTGCAAGTTTATACCTTCTGGCCCCCATTACCCCTTCCCCCACCCCCACCCTCTGCCTCTGGCAACCACAGATGCAGTAAGTCTGTACCATTTGCATATGCATTTATACTACAGGCCAAAGTCTATGTGCACTGAGAAGCCTAAGGAGCCAGATACTGTACTAGACACTGGGGATAAAAAGATCCAAAACCATTGCTGGTCCCTGCAGTCCTGCGGGTGGGGGTGGGGCAGGGGAACACACAACCATATACAGTATTCCCTGCTATTTGAAAGTTTGCTTTATGACACTTCACTTTTATTAAAGCCCTAACATCAGCACCTGTTTTTGCTAACTGGAAGAAATCTGAATAGGATTTTTGCTTTTATGAAGAAAAGTGAAAACAACGTTCAGCGTTGGTTTTGCAGCAGCCGACACTGGAGGCAGTGCACACCTTCAGCATCCACAGTGCCCACCAAGCTCCTTCTTGGGAGCCACACGCAGCCTCTCGGCATCAAGCCCCAGAGCTCTGAACAGCATCTGAGCATCTGTGGTTTATTTTGCTTATTGTGTGCGTCCCTTAGCAAGACATGTCCTAAGGTATAATAAGAAAGCCTGAGGGAGCACGTAAGAGTGCTACCCATAGCATAAAACTGGATGTGATACAGTGCGTTTAGTATGATTTGGTAGGTTCTTTTGGGGGTCTGGGAGTCCTCAAAATTTTTCTATAAAAATCAATGATAATTGTGTCTTCACTTCATGCCCTATGAGCTTACAAAAGGCTTCACAGGAACGTACATTTCTGGATGGGAGAACCTGCACATGACTGAGTCGCAGTGCGAGGAGTGCGGAAGGGGAGCTGTGGAGAACACCAAAGGAGGCGGGAGAGGCTGAAACCTTAAGGGAAATGGAAGTTTGTGCCTGCCAAGAAGCCAAACATTCCATGTTATGATGGAGCAAGGACCGGCATATATCCCTCTCCAAAAGTGCACTGAGGACTCTGAGCACACACTTTAATCTAAAATACACTCTGCCCTATTTTTATCACTGTTGCTGAATAATAAGCCTCAGCGGAGGAAACTAATGAGGTGGGGCCCAGGGAATGCTGGCGGGACCCCACTCCTGCCTGTGAGAGCAGAGAATCAGGACGCCAGTGTCGGGCAAGTCATACTCCACCTCTGAGCAGCTGTGTGGCCTGAAGAAAGCTCCCCCTGTTTGGACACTGGAGATGGGCTGGATAAGCCTGAATGCCCTCTCCAGCTCTGTGACCCTGCAGAACAGGGTCAGCAAACGTTCTGCAAAGGAAGAAGGTGAATATTTTTGGCTTTGAGGGTCACAACCACCTGCTGGAGAAGGTGTGTCCCTACTCAAGTGTCCCTTGTCTGTGGCTCCTCTCATCATCCTCTCTGGGCACAGGCTTCTTTCGTTTGAGCTGTACTCTGTTTCAGCTGCACAAAGAATCAAGAGCATGTCAGTTCTGCCTTAAAGTAAGTGGACTGACACCTCACTTTCCCTCAGATCTAGTATGAAAGCATCCTGGCTTTAAAAACACTTTGTGACATTTTCCTGTGTGTGGATTCTTTCCAAAGCAGTGCAGAAGCTATCTCCTCATGGCCCTCCCTACCCCTCCCCAGCAGCCAGAGTGTGTTAGCATATGTACACACACACACACACACACACACACACACACACCCGCGCACGCGCACACACACACTCACAGACATACTCTCACACACTCTCTCTCACACACACTCACAGGCATTCTCTCTCTCTCTCTCTCTCTCTCTCTCTCTCTCTCTCTCTCTCACACACACACACACACACACACACTCACTCACACACTTCCCCAATACAGTGTCTTTTTCTCCAGGCCCATGCCAAGGTGTTAGGGTTTCCAGCTTCAGCTTCCAAAGTTATATCTTTCCTGAATGATTATGCTTCTCTCAGCACATATCAGTAAAAGAATGCTCAAACGTTAATGTTAATAGTGGTATTCATTGGCTCTATATTTTCAGTGAGAGTGAAAGGAAAGATATCAAAAAGGCTCAACGCAGCCCTGGCCGGCCCCCAGCATCCCCCGCTGTCCGCTTTGGTGCCCTGTGCAACAGGAAATGCTGTGCTCGTCCTTGATTTGGAAGTTTTCATAAAAACTATTTTCTCTGGACATCTATTCCCTGTGAGCGAAGAGGTATTTTTAATAAATATTATGCTTCCTGCACTTAGACATTGCTATCAGTATGATTTTTGAGGAGAAATAGAAAACCTGCTGAGCTGCTAGCACAGTTAAGGGCTTTTTTTTCCCATGGATGAATGGATGATAGTCATGATGACCACAGACATGGGAAAGCATTTTAACAATTCATAAAGTTCTTTTTCCACGGTGGGGACAGAGGAGCCAAATTTCCCCTGGCAGGAATAAAATGTTCAGCTGAGATGTTCCTAAGAAGTAAGCAATTCCAGAAAGAACTATTTAGGCCGAAGAAATGTGGTGCAGGACAGCAACCTGCCAGGAAGGGGGGTCACGGTGCACACGGAGATCAGAAAGCCCTCACATTTCACTGCCATGCTTGGTGCACTACCTGACACCTAATAGGAACCCAATAAATATTTGTGGATGAATTCCATCATTCATTCAAACGCCTGAGGCTTTTATGACTTTAGTCAAGCAAAGAGACGAGGATGTGACGGAGGGGATGGTCGGTGCTTGATGTGGCCTCTGACAAGACTTCTGGCCAGTGTGCAGCACCGGGGGATGTCCCACATGCTGTCAGCATTAAAATGGGGCTTAAAATTCACAGTCCGTCAGCAGACGTAACCTCCATTGCAAGGCAGAAACAGAACATGTGCGTGGAGCAATATCTGAGCTTCTGGTCTGGGATCAGTTCGGAGCATCTGCCATCATGGCTAGGTCCTAGCCCATATTTGTGTTTAGATATTCAGAGATATTAAAGGGTTGAAGTCATTGATAGGATGAGGGCTGTAGAATTTTCAGAGTGGTCATGAAAATTAGGGGACTGTTTAGTCAAACCTTTTCACTACAGAGATGAGGAAACGGAGACCTAAGAAGCTTAAAAGACTTTTCTAAAGTCACCTGCCTAATTGATGATGGAGCTGAGATTAGAACTGAGATCTCTTCATGCCTAATCAAGTCTCTCCACTATTCGCTATTTTCAAGATCTAAGATGAAGTTGATGCCAATTCCTCTGATAAATGTATGAAACAAATTTGTATGATAGTTCTAACCTTCCCAATCTCCAGGTTAAGAGCTATAATAATAAAAGTATAATATGCTAATTAGACCAGACAGCTGAACAACCTTCCGGATGTCATTCCAGACATCCTTCCGAATAAAACTGCGGCAGTGGGGCCAAGGCAGATGTGGTTAGGGGCGATCAGGCAGGCAGGCGAGCAGTTAGGGGCAATCAGGCAGAGTGGTTAGAGGTGATCAGGCAGGTAGGTGAGTGGTTAGGGGTGATCAGACAGACAGGCAGGAAAGCAGTTAGGAGTCAGTGGTCCTATATTGCAAGAGGGATCCCGGATTGAGAGAGGGTGCAGGACGGGCTGAGGGACCCCACCCCTCCTGTGCATGTATTTCATGCACTGGGCCTCTAGTTATAGTATTAACAGTACTGTAATAACACTACTGTAAAATTCTCAACTAAAGTATATTCTACATATTCTAGAGTATATATCCTTGACCAGAATCAAATCTGGGACCCTTGAGTCTGCAGGCTGACACTCTATCCACTGAGCTAAAGCAGTCGGGGCTACATATTCTAATTTAGGCAAATACTTCGTTTTCTAACCAGATAACAGCATTGATCGCAGTGTAATGCCAGCACACTTCTGCACCTCCACCTGGAAACTATTCATTTACAGGGAGAATATCCGCCTCTTATTTTTCTTTTCTTTTTCTTTTTTTTAAATTTGGATAAATGTCAACTTGATTTTTTAAAAAAATCTTTATTGTTGAAAGTATTACATATGTTCCCTTTTTTCCCCCATTGACCCTTCTAGTCCACCCCTGTCCCCACCCCTGCCCCAGGCTTCTGTTCATTTTTCATGAAAAAACACCTGGTAGTAGAAAGCAAACTGTTCAAGGAGCCGACAGTCTTGGATTCTAATCTGCCCACAGATTTCCAAATGACTAAGGCCTATCATGTCTGCTCCCTGAGCCTCAGTTCCCAGCTCTGTAAAATAAGGGGTTGGAGCCAATGAGTGCCGCAGGTCTCCTCGAGCTCTGACATTCTACAATTTCTACTTCTCATTCTGTTCATTATGTTTATGGCATGTATTTTTAAATTAATATTAATAAACCCCTTTCCACTGCCATCTGCTTTCCCATTTGCCTTTTTTTTTGCACTTTGCTTCCTTCTCTTTCCTCTCTCTCCAGGAAGCATGTTGGCAAAGTACCAAAGTGGGAATATCACGGAGTGTTCAAGCTTTCATTAGATGTGTGTGTTGTAACAAGGCATGCACAATTGATCATCTTGACATGCATATTAATAATTGATTGCCGTGGTACATGCTTCCTGAACTTTATAAACAACTTCTCCCTGAGCTTTGAAATGATGAGCTTTGCTCATAACTGAAAAACTGAAAGTGGGCAGGCCTACGAGGAGTTCCTAGGAAGCATACATTATTTTGTAGAATAAAGAGAAACAATTTTATTAAAAGCCATATTTGAATTAGGTGTTGTTTTAAGAATATTTTAATAATCTCTAGTCTTTGTGAAATTTTAAAACTCATTTGCAACGTTGTACTTTGTATTACCATGGGTTTAATTCTGCTTAAGAAACGAGACCCACAAAAACAGGGGGACTCTTTCCACTGGAGATCTGTTTTATTCCACGAGTAACAAAGGGTATGTAATAATCTCATTATGAAATTTGGGTCAGAAACATACAAAGAAGATCGAAACCCAAAGATCTCTCAGTTGGGAGACGTGGGGAAGTTTCTGCTGATGGACAGTTTAAGAAATGACATAAACATGAGACAAGGACGATATAAGGATACGATAGCATATGAATAAGATGATTCATATGAGCTGGATTTTTTTTCTCTTTCTTATATATCTAGCAAATGAGAGCTATCCAGCTGGCTCAGAAAGGAGGAGACACCCCCACTCCAGGACAGATGATGTCCTCATCTAACACCTTTGATAACTGCACATCCATGGTCAGAAGTAAAAAATGATCCCAAACAGAAGTGAATGGAGGCTATGCTCCCCCAATCTCTTGGTTGGGTTCAGTAGCTGCCCCTTGATGTGCTAATCCAAAGCTCAGGTGGAAACAATGCCTGTTTGATTATATTTAATGGCTGATCCTGTGGTGAAGGCCAGAGATATGAAAAAAGGTTAGAACTTAAACAAATGTTGGTGGAACATAACACCAACACAGCTAGAAGGTAACTGCTGAGCTTTGATGAAGTAAATCACATTTTTAAATTTATGTTATTATTAATGGCTCTTAGTTTTTTCCTCTTTGAGCAAATGTCACTTGCTCAAATAGGAAAGCAAGGACAAATATGACAAGCAAGGAAAGGAGAATGGGGCATCTAATTCAGCTTAATGGGCTAACACTTAGTGAAATTCCCTTTTCATGCTCAACTAATTGGCTATTTCAAGCAAAAATCTATATAGGGACCCACCTGTTTACTGTGCCTGGAGCTTTGCAATGTACCTGACATTTCCTGGGAGTTGCTACATGAGCTGTCCCTTCAGGACACCAGGCCAGCCACACTTGCTGTCATAACCTGGTTCATCAGTATACTAGTACCTGCTTCCAAACCGCTTCAGAGCAATTTCCCGACACTTGGCTTTCAGATGGAGAAGAGCATTGACACTAGGGATCTTTATGTGGAGAGAGTGCTTGGGAGCTTTTCCACCACCAGGGAGAAAGCTGAGATGCCATTCCTGAATTTTGGTGCTTAAAAACCGTAACCTAATTCTAAATGAGAAAGACAAAGTGCGATTCCTATGGTGTTTGCCAGGAATACAATGCAGATAAATGGGAGTATGACTGGTTCTGTTTGGGGGAAATACAGTATGTAAATCACTGTGGACAAAGCAGTTATTGTTTTAAACGCAACTCTAGCCACGGATACCAAGGTCACTCTACCACATGGAACCAAGCTGGAAGCAAAAATATGGTTGAGACAAATAAACATAACTCCAGCAGATATGACATGAGGAATATTTAAAATTCAAAGGATGATTGCCCTAGCTGGTTTGACTAAGTGGATAGAGCATCAGCCTGCAGACTGATGGGTCCTGGGTTCAATTCCAGTCAAGGACACATGCCCGAAAGCAGCTGATCAATGATTCTCTTTCGTCATTGATGTTTCTATCTCTCTCTCCCTCTCCCTCTCCCTTCCTCTCTGAAATCAAATATATATTTGAAAATTCAAAGGACAATGAAATGAGCGTCTACCTAGAGTTTACCAGGTTACTGCTAATATTTTTATGGTGAATGCTAGGATTTGGTTCCCCTTTGCATCGGGGAGCAACCAGCTTTATAACAGCACACAGAAGAGAATGAAACATCCTGAGGTTGCTCAGTGAGATACGCAATCTTCCTGTTCCATTTCACAGGCTTTATTCCAGCTCAGGCTCACTATTAAGGACTCACAGGAGGGTTGCTCAGGCACTCCATGGTTGGGATGTGTACCCCTCAGCCAGCACTGAGCTGTCAAGATCAGCTAGAATGTCTGTAATCTCTGTTGATATCTGCTGGCTGCTGAAGTATTTCCCAGAATCAAATTACAGGGCTAAGTGTGATCTCCCAAATAGTAATAAGGATATAGGAAATGTGAAGGTTGTTGGACAGTTAGTTACAGTTGGGAATATGTAAAAATGATTTTTTTGTTGTTGACTCTTCCACTCCAACTCTCTTCATATCTCCTAGCCTGCTAGCAGTGTCTGGTAAAGTATAGAAATTTCCAATGAAAACATAGCTAGCCAGCTCTTTTCATGATTTGCTTGATGACACATGCATGTTGAAACCTCATTACCCATGTGATGGGATTTCCTTTGTGATGCTTGTTAAAATAACCAAAAGCAGACATATCACTAAATCATCACTCATTTTGATAAATGCTCCAAGGGACCTAATAAGATGCAGTGACGGTGAGCCTACTAGAAAAGGGTGGATCAGACCTAAAGGAGGAGAAGGTTCAAGCATGCAAAGAGTGGGGGGAAGAGCACATCAGGCAGAGGGAACAGGTGTGCACAGCCTCCAAGGCGGGAGGCAGCTCTGAGCGGCTCAGCAGGCAGGGTGGCGCAGAGTGAGCCAGGGAAGACTGACGTGGAAGAGCAGGCATGGAGAGCTTTTTAAGCTAGGGAGAGAGACTATTAAAGTGAAATGGGAAGCTATGCAGGGATTTCAGTGAGGAAGGTATGACATGCATTATATCAGATTAGAGGCCCAGTGCATGCAATTCACACATGGGTAGGGTCCCTAGGCCTGGCCGGTGATCAGGGCCAATCTGTGGGGCAACCAGCAGGGTGATTCGAGGGGCCCCTGCTGGCACCCGCCTTGGCTGGCCTGGGGCCTGTGGGCTGGGGGAAGCCCCTGCATTGAGTGCTGCCCCCTGGTGGTCAGTGCACATCATAGCGACTGGTCATTCAACCAGTCATTCCACTGATCCTTCCACTGGTCGTTCTGCCATTAGGTTGATTTGCATATTAGGCTTTTATTTTATAGAGTAATGTGTAAAAACTAGCCTGAAGTGGGATAAAAGTGGAAAGGGAGGAACTACAGGGGTGGGCAAAAGTCGGTTTACAGTTGTTACTGTGGAAAAAATATAATACAAGAATAAGTCTGTGTTTCATGTACTCACAATTGTAAACCTACTTTTGCCCACCCCTATATGTATGGCAGAAATTGAAACATGCGCTCCCATTAGCCATTGTCCCCTTCCTCCTTGCTGTGAGAACTCAATTTTATTCTGGAGTGCAAAGGGTCCAGCCAAAGCAGGACATTTCCCATTTTCTTTGAAGGTAGTCAAGGCCACATGTAATAATTCTGCAGTTAGAAATGAGTCTGCTGAGGATCTTTGGGCAAGTTTTGCTTTCTTGATCTAAAGTTTTGAGATTCGTGTGTGTGTGTGTGTGTGTGTGTGTGTGTGTGTGTGTGATGGCAGGAACAGTAGCAGTCATCTTAGACAACCATCTAGGAAAAGCTAATCATATCATAGAAACTCAGGCTTGACGGCCTTGAACCATGGAACTGGTACCGACAAACACCAAAATCTGGATTTTACTATTTGTGACAAGAAAAAACTCCATTTATGTAAGATAAAGTTGGGTCTGGTTTTCCGTTCCTCACAGGTTGACACAGTGTCTCACTGACATACCAGGCTATTATTGTGCCCGGGCAGCCTGCACTGCAGTGGCGGCAGTTAAAATGGGGAAAAGTGGGCCTATTTGAAGGGGGAAGCATCGGGACTTCCTGATGGCCCAGATGTGGGGCTTGTGGTGGGAGATGATGGGTGTAAAAGTTATAGGATTTTGGCTTGAGAATTTATAAAAATGGGATGGAAAATCCAGAAGAACAACAGGTTTGAAGATTAAAATCAAGAAGTCAATATTGGATATTTTCCAGTTGAGGCACCTTAGAGGTATTTATGAGAGTAGTCTCCACTCCTGTGGTTTCCATGGGGTGGGATTTCCCTCAAGGACTCCTGGCCCTGCTCCAGCCCTTCATGTTCTCCTCAGCCAGGGGGTGCAGCAGCTGGCCCAGAGAGACACTCATTCCCCTTTGGTCCTCCACCTGCACCTACAGGTGCAGACTCCGGGGGAAGAGGTCTGTGGCCAGATGCTCAGCCCTGTCAGGAAGCCCATTCTCCATTATTGCTGCAGATCTCAACCTTGTTTTCCAATTTGACTTTTCTCAGTAATAAAATGCTGAGGTCTGGATCTTCACACACTAGACTTCTGTGTCTGGCGCTCAGTGGTTTCAAGCCTAGGCCAGCTTATTTGTGTATCATGTTAGGCAGGCACGTCGTATTCTTCCAGCCACGACTGAAACCTTGTTTTAATGGGTGCTTCTTTCAGAAGGTATTGCCAAAGAAAACTAAATTCATCCCTTTTTCTAATACGTGGCTGCCTTGGTCTTCATTGTTAGAGTTAACGGTTCAGTCTTGCCCCCCAAGCAGGACTGTAAACTGCATAGGAATGAGAATTTATTTAGAATGGATGTCAGTGATCATCTATTGTTCAGGCATTTGGCTTCTTGCCTTAATATTACAGGAATGGTATTATTAGAATTGTGTAGCTTTTCCCTGTCTCCCTTTTCTCCATTACTAATTCACCCTTCCCTTCCTCTACCCATTAATCCATTCTTTGCTTCCCTCCTTTGAAAGGTGGTATCAATACTAGTGTTCTTTATCCTACCCCTAGTGACCTTAACTTCAGGATTGCTGGGCATTCACAGCTGGGTAAAGGGCCATTCCTCACGACTGGGGAATGTGGGGAAGCTTGTCTGATAGTGACCTGTAGGAGACAGAATATGTAATAAGACAGTGTCTCAGGATGGTCTCACATTGGATATTTGGCCACTTATCAGAGTTTATGTTTGGGAGTTCCTTATATAATATTTTACACTGCCACAAAAATGGTCTTTTGACAACAAAGTTATATAAAACACTTGTACACATAAGATCCTGGTTTTTCTTGGCCCTTTCTCTCCCCATTCTAACAGATATATTACCTCTTGGGTTTACACTGATGAAAGAGGTGCTAGCCATTTTGGCACCTTATATCACTGACAATAACACATTCCCAGAATGAATATGTAAATCACAGTCACCCTCCAGTGTGAGATCCTGCACCTGGTGTGGAACGGAGCACGGCATTGTTACCGTGCCATTCAGTGGCTTTTACCCAGCAAGGGAACATCGGCAGCTGTGATGCATTATGCCGCTGTGACGTTAACTACAGACACAGATAGAGTGCCCATAAAAATATACGCCCTTTTTTTAATAGAGCCTTGGGCAATTACCCTGACTATTGTTCTATGAGAAAGCCCCATTTACACCCCTTCATCAATTTAGGACACAGACATGAAAAATCACCAGCATTAAGTAGTTAAGGCAATTTGCTTTCCAAATGAAGAAAGGACAAAAAAATAATACTGCAGAAAAATCTCTGCTCCTGAGTTGCCCAAGTTGACAGTCAAAAGCTCACCTCAAATAAAGGGTCCTGAGGAGGCGTTTTCTGATGGTACCTTCTTCCTAAACAGAGCCCAAGGGCAATGTGTTCAGGGTCTCCTCCTACTGTCAGCACTAGGAGGACATGTGGGGGGTGGACAGCCCACAGGTGTGGTGTGGACTGTGGTAGGTCTACCTGATGGCCGGGCTGGGTGTTCTGAGGAAAGGCTATAGAAACGTTGCTCACCTTGAGAAGTAAGCTCTCAGGGCAGGTCCGTGTTCCTCCAAGTTGCCACAAAACATGAAATAGGTTATGAAGCTTGCCATTCGATATGGAGTAAGATGGGAAATTATTGAACTACTTACCCCCAAATGAAAAAATAAAATGAATACAAAAGAAAAGGCAAAATCACAACACGACACATGGCCCCCAAAATCTTACTTACATTGAGTGAGAATTCCGGTTAAGGCATTTTTAAAATTCTCCTTGGCTTCTTCCATCTCTTGCTCATGAGTGGCCTTTTCATTCATTAGCCGGCGGACGTGGCTGTTGGCCGACTGCACCATGGAATAGAACTGGTTTGCAGAACGCCGATTCACTTCCCCTCGTTCAATCCAGGAAAGTAACACTGTGATAGCCTCTGAAAACTTGCTATCATCTGGAAACAGAAAACCACCAAGTACAAATCATGCCAAGGCAAGAAAATACAGTTCACATTGATTCCCCTCAAAAGACAGAGCTTGACCCAGCCTAATGGATTCATTTTCAGAATTTGACACGTTAGTTTTCCTGAGACTAATCATTCTATCATCACTTAGCTTTCTGTTCCCATCTAACTCCCTGGCATCATAGATATACAAGAAACAAAGGGACATTTTCACCCTCCTATCTACCAACTTGCTGAGCTCAGTGGTAGACCTGTTATGGGCATTCCTTGTAATTACATACAATTTCATTCTTCCTTCAAACCCTGATTTCTCTTTCTGAAGTCTGGCTCAAAAACTGATAGTAACCTATATGGACTCCATTTCTTTATTCTTTGATCAGAAATAATTATACCGTGATACCAGTTTTTTGACTTATAGAATCAGCTGAGTTAGTGTCAAACTGAGGAAGACAGATTAAAGCACTATAAAACTAGTTGTAATATAATATATTGTTCCTGAGGTGGTAGTAGGAACAAGTCAATTCTTGTTCTACTACAGTTCAAAACTAATTTTATTTTAGGTATAGTATAACATACTTGAGTAGGCTGAAAAATAGAATATTTCCTTGTTTTCAACAAAAGAGGACCTAGGGTAGTCAGTGTTTGCTTGGGAGGCTACTGAAAACCTATTTGAACCTGGTTTAAGGCATGTATGTGGTTGAGGAGGGGGATAGGAGTGGGTAAATATGTAATAAAGTTTATTTCAAAGAAAACAAATGGATTTGCCTGTTTGGAATTGTTTACTGGAACAGACCTGTGTTGTATGGCTTGGAGGTGGAGAAAAAGCATGCGTGAAGGTGATTAAGTTAATTGGAACTGGAAGTTATATGTCAGTTATTACAACATTAATCAATCCTACCGCTGAAAGCTCATTCGCATTTTCCAGGCAAACTTAAAGGGCGGAGTCTTTTGTTGGTATTTTTCTACCCCTGGAAAATGTGATTTAAGAAAAATATTCTACATTTTTCAAATAAACTGGGTAGAGTCTGAATTCTAAAAATAAGGAGCAAAATTAGAAGAGTCAGATTCTTACTCATTTGACAAATACTGAGTGCCCACTATGTCCCTTCCCTGGAGGAACATCAGAGACATCCTTATGTATTGTGTGTGTGCTTGTGTGTGTGTGTGCATAGATGCATGTAATATATATTACTATACAGAGTTTACATATTAGTTATAGTGTTTACACATACATATACACATATATACGCACATACATATACACATATATACACATACAAACATCTATATTTATAAAAGCCTGCTTGACCAGTTGACTGGTCGCTATGATGTGCACTGACCACCAGGGGGCAGACACTCAAAGTAGGAGCTGCATCCTGGTGGTCAGTGTGCTCCCACAGTGGGAGCACCGCTCAGCTGACCAACCCGTTCTGGAGGTCCACCAGCCTGGCGGCAGCCACTCACTCCCTCAGTAGACCTGTAGGTCCAATCTCCAGAGAACAGGCCAGTTACTGACGGACCGGTGCCATTGGCACGATCCTAACAGCACCACTGGCCTCCTGGAAGTAGGCCTCAGGCACCTTGGCCCCTTCCCCTCCCTAGATGCTCCATAAGAAAGAAATGGTATAAAAGCACCTGCCAGGTGGCTCCCGACAACCAGCACAAATGTCAGCAGGACGGATCCAGATCCTGAGCCGGCAAGGGCATCCCACAGCCTGGAGGGCTGATCAAGGATGGGCGCCAGACACAGGGCCCAACAGGCCACCCTGGGGACCCCACCCATGCACAAATTTGTGCACCTGGCCTTTAGTAAACATATATACACTCCAGATGAATGGATAGAGGGTGATTCATATTTGGTAAGGGAATTTTATTTTACTACTAGTGGCCTGGTGCACAAAATTTGTGCACATTAAAAGGGAATTAATTAGAGGAAATATTTTAATATTGCTATTTGCCCTTTCTTTATAATAGAAGTATCAGAGATGAAAGAATATTAGTAAAATGTATATGAAAATCTCCCTCCTGTCAGAGTCTGGGGTACACCATGGGACCTAGAGTCAAAACCCACCCACCACCCGCACATGCTTTGAAAACACAGGAGACCCATACCCAGCCGGCCCCACGCCCATTGGGTGATACCCAGACCTGGCTGGCCCCACCCCTGTCAAGCTCCTCTGGGTGGAGGGTACAGCCTCAAGTCCCCCAGCCCAGTGCCAGGCGGGGGGTGCAGTCTCAGGTCCCCCAGCCTGACACCAGGGCAAGGGCCATGGCCTGAGGTCCCCCGTCAAACCCCGCTGGGCAGGGGGCACAGCCTGGGGCCCTCCGGCCCAGCGCTGGGGTGGGGGGCGAGGCCTGAGGTCCCTTGCCCCGGCCAGGCGCCATGCAGCCTCAGGTCCCTGCTGTTTGGTCATGATGTTATGGCATCTCAGCTAATTTGCATATTCCTCTATTATATAGATAGATTTTATTTTATTACCTTATCTTATTCATAGGTGTTTTGGAGTTAACCATTGTTATAATTTTACCCATCATACAAAACCTGCATTTGTGGAGTGCTTTGTGAATTTTACAGAGTCCTGTAGAAATACTGTATTGTATTTTCACAGAGGCCCCTCCCAGACAAGGTACAGCTTCATTGCTGTGGCTATGGCTGTGGCTGGGCCAGGAGGTATGCAGCTGCGTGAGGGTGGATCAGCCCTAGGCAGTGCTTGTGGCGTGTGTTCTGCCTTTTCCAGGACAGAAGCAGCTATTACCCAGGCACTGCTGACCAGCCACTCAGGCCTCCCCTGCTCGCAGTGGCAGCCTGAGCTGGGGACCAAAGCTTTGTGTCTGTGCACACCTGCCCCCGCTGCCCTGGCACTTTTGCCAGAGGAGAGAACTGGCTTGGGGAACGCCCACAGGGCACCCTGCAAGTGAAAGACTCACATTTTCTTGAAAATCTCCACCCGCAGGCACAGAACACACTTGTTCAGCATCATAGCTGGCTCACACAATTTTGTTAACTCTGGAATTTCTGTCTAAGTTCAACCCTCCGTGAACTTCAGCTGCAGTGATTTCTTATCTCATTTTGTGGACCTGAGCGGCTCGTACAAGATAAAATCCATCATACAACTTAACATTACATTCAGGCCATGGAGAGGCCCATAATTTAGCCTTATGTTTGTGAGAGACCGGCTGCAACTGTTACAGCCAGAATAAATTCTGCCTCCCTCACACTCTCTACCTCTCTCCCTGCCAATATATGTTAGGAGAATGGACCACCAAAAAGACAGCAGAAATAAAACTAATGCTCATAAGAAATCTTTTTTTTTTTTTTTTTTTGGTCTCAAAAAATAAGAACAACAACAAAAAGAGGGCACGGGCTTCTTGTACCATTTTTCCCCTTGCCTGTGGCTTTCATTTCTATAGAACACAAAGGGGAAAAAAACAAAAACCCTCAACCTGTTGTTAGAAGGAGCAACACTGTTCTATCTGCCCTTCCCTCGCAAACTGGTAGTTTTTCTCTCTTGCTTGTGGTCACTCAGCTCGCAGATATCCTAATTTACTGTTAGGAAGAAAATACACATTTGCTTGAATTGTCTAAAAACCAAATTTTATTGTTCGTCACTCCTAGTCCTAGAGCATAAGCTCACGAGCTGATTATTGTTAGCTGACAGTTTTTAGGAAGAGAGAAAACATTCTTAGGATTGTGCAAGTGCAAATATGTAATTTAAAAAGTAAGTAGGAAAGAGCCTTTCTAACATTTTAACAAATAATACTAGATAGAACTCCATTAGCTTAAAAAAAATACATAGGTTTGAAAACTCCCAATTTTCATCCTCATTTCTGAACTTTCTGAAACTGGCAGGCCGATGTATGATTGATATACTGACATTCCAAGACAATGTAAAAAACATTAGGTAAAGCACTATTGGTACCTCTAGTCAATATCTGCTTCCATGTAAGAAGTGATTTTGTATTAATCAAAACTAGGCCAGTAGGATTAATACTGAATGGCTACTGAGGAGTTTGGGGAGTGGTCATTTTCAATTTTTAACTGTTTTCAATATCTATCTATTTTCAATATCTAAATTAAATTTTGCACTCACTGCAAAGATCACTGAGAAGCAGAAAAAAATATAAACTAAACAGGATTTAGATTGCAGGATTATTGAAACTATTCCTGTGAAAAGAAATTAACAGTGTTCATAAAAATCACATCAGACACACTTATAAGAATTCCAAGTACTTCCTATGAGCATGTTCAGGCACACCTCTGAACGTGGGTGCAGATGTGCTTTTTCCACAGTAAGAATTCGAAATATTGGTACAGTATTATGAAGTGACTATGGAGAATTTTCTCCTTAAAAACTGACCAACGTTTTGTAACCAGGGTCCTTACAAATGTCACGCCTGGGTTTACCTCATAAGTTTTATTCCTTAATTTGCATTTTACCCTTCGGTCCATCCCACCACCTCTTTGTCACACTCCTCTTTGTTCAACGCCTGGCATGCCTCCCTGCTTTTGCACATGCTCTGCACTGATCCTAGGCCCTCCCACTCTGGTCTACCTGGCTGTTAGTCTTTGCTCCAGATTCAGCCTAAGTACCTTTCATAAAAGAAGCTTTTCTGTAACCCAAGGATGAATTAGATGCTCCTTTGCTATATTTCCACAGTTCTCTACATATCCTGCTATTAAAGTATCAGTCATTTTGTACAATAGTTGTTGGTTTATGGATCTGTTTCCAGTTGTGAGAGGCTAATATCAGAATAAAACTTCAAGGAAAAATATGCCGTCTGCTGGTTACTTCGAGTTTTTCCCTTTGAAATCTATCTACAGGGTGGGGCAACAGTAGGTTTACAGCTGTTTGTATTATAATTGATAATGCAAGAATAAACTCTGTGTTTCATATACTCACAACTATAAACCTACTGTTGCTCCACCCTGTTTATTTCATTATACTCCATTTCTAATAGATTTGCAGTGATAAACACTAGAAAGCTCCAAATTCAAAGCTGGGAAACATCAGTTGTCAATAAACATTTTAATTTCATGATAAAGAGTATTGCCACACTGCTTATCAGAGATAAACGGCACTTAAAGCTGGCTGATTCTTTTATCCTTCAGGCCCCTGAGGTCATTACCATTGGCAATAAAAGTTAAGGGTGATGTCAGATAATCACACAGAAGCACAGCCTCTACAGCCATGCATTAACCAGCTTATCAAATGGCTCAAAAATATTTTTGAAAGCATTTTTAATTCTGAGAAGGCAATAACCATTTCTAATTTTGTGAGGACAAAATAATATGACTATCTATCATACTTCAATGTCACTTCCTGAATCCATACCCATCTCATTTCATTCCTGGTCACTTCCGATTGTCAACCTGCCTCCCTTTCCCTCTCTCCCATGTTTATTGAGCATGTTGCACAATGTAGGTGTTACAAAATCGCAAGTGAATAAATCTTTGCTATTCAAAAACCACAAGCATGAGCCTCCTTTGGGAGCTTGTTTGCAAATGCAAACTCCCTCTTGGGCCTTTTGATTCAGAACCTGCATTTTCTTTCTTCTAGGTAATTCATATGCACATTAAAGTTTGAGAAGCACTGGAAGAAATTGTTCAATGGAGCCAGGGAACTGGTTGGGAGCCCATCTAAGTGCAGAGATCCTGAAAAGCTGAAATGGAAAGTTGCAGCTGGGATATTAGAGAAAATTAGAAAGATCTGATGTGATTCTTAGGAACTTTGAGAATTCTTGTCCCCAAACTCCCTACCCCATTTAAAGAATAGCTGCTATTCTGTCATCTCTATCCTGGAAGAAAACATGTGGAAAAAAGTTAAAGACTTGGAAATGGGCCTAGAGGTGACTGCGGATCCTTCCAATGGATGCTGGGCACAGACCAGAGGCCCCTCTCCAGTGCCCCTGGTGATCTGATTCTATATGGGTGTGAACCTTAACTGTTTTTGATGAGGCTATGTTAAAATGTGGTCAGGAATAGGACATAAATTGTAGAAAACTGATAACAATGCAAATATGCAAATAATTCTTCTCTATAATAATGCAAACAATTTTTTGTCCAGTAGGAAATATAAATACTCAGAAAGCAAATTCTTTTTTGAACCAGTTTTAACTTCTTACCGATTCCCTCATTAAAGAGTTAAGTAGAATCACTGGCACATGGTCATTTAACATTTGAAAGGCAGTCATGATTTCACTGTCATCCCGTACTTTAGCACCCATAGAACTGCAGACTCCACAGGGGCAGGGCCCAGGCTGCAGCACAGAGCCCAGGACTCAGCAGGTGGGCACTCTGTGAACTTTTAATCAAACTGATGTCCAGTTAACAAAGGGGGAAAGGAATCAAACTGGTAAGCAGCTATTTTCTACTCCTTTGTGTGCAGAGGCTGATCTGGCCCTAAATTTCAGAAGAGCACATGGGGTAAAAGTCAGGGCATGAACAATGAATATGAAAACACTGGTGGCTGTAGTACCCTTATTTATGGCTGGGTCTATAGAGGAGCAACAGGAGGGGAGATTCCAGGTTTGAATACAATGTATTGAAAATGAGGAAAAAAAAGGGGGGGGGGGAGACATTCTATAGCACATTTGTTTTCAAAGACATGGGACACACAGACACGTGTACACACACAATGGTGTGTCTTTACAGCTGTCATTGATTTCTAGCTTCTGTGATAGCTGGAAGCAGTAGTTCACAGTGTATAGTTACACATTGATGCAAGGAGAATGGGAATTCCAAGATGGCTACAACTGCTACTACTGTGTTTGTAAAATTTCACTGTTTCCCCACACACTGGCCATCCCTACACAAGTCTCCATTTTCTGGCTGCTCAATTAACCATCAAAAGGGGTGGTACCTTAACTATCCTCCAAATCATGAATAGCATAAAAGGCTATACACATAGTATTCCTCACTATCCCCAACACACACACACACACACACACACACACACACACACACACACACACTTTCCCTAATTAATTAGTACCTGTAAAAATTTGAAAACTAAGGGGGGCAGTATGAAAATACACTGATTATTCCTGCTTTGGAGTCATGCAAAATGTTTCTAAATGAAATGGCATATCTTCCTTTTATGAAGATGAGTAATGTTTGAAGAAGTGATTCGCAAACAGGCTCCTGTGCCCTCAGAAGGAAGTCTGGTTTTTACTAATGGAACTTCCACTTGGCTAATAATATTATCAATTTTTACATTCTTAGAATCATAATTAGTGGCAGCCATCTCAGCACAACGCTAGCACCACGTCCACCCTTTCTCCCCATGGCGGGCAGATGCTGGGCCACTCCGTATGCAACCCAGAGTCCAGTCCCCTGGAAGTTATGGGTGTTGACCCCAAGAGGTCCAAATTTCTGACAACACATTGGGAAATCCCAAGGGCACTGCTTGCCAAGTTTTGTGTCAAAACTTCACCTGATGCACAGAAAAACTCTCCATTTCATCACACAAAGATTATGTGAAGCTTTCCAAAGCAGGGAAAGTACACAAAATATTTTAAATGCTCTTGCTAGGAGAGATCCTCAGTGAATTAGGATATAATCTCTCCTCACTGTCTGATCAATGTCTTCCTTCCACAGTCCAAACACAGGGTTCCTCCAGGGGTGGATGGTCTGTGTTAGACACTGAAATTCATTACCTTGTCTGCCTGGTGCTACTGTTTCCAATAAAGTGTAATTATGGTGTTATTGAGCTCCTTCTCACTTTCTCAAAGCCCTGCTATAAACTTTGGTCTGTGAGCACTTCCCAGTCAGTCTTCATTAAGTTGAATTGTCTCAGAACAATGTCTATTTAATCAGCAGGACGCCTGCTAATTTTCTTTTTTAGAATTTGTACTAACGTAACCGACACTGGAGCTCCATGCCTTAGGTACACAGTTACACCTCATTGTTTCTTCTGGCTTCAGAAGGCCCTGTGGCCACTGAGTGCAGGTTTACTCATCCCAGAAGATTCCCCCGTCTCACCCTGTACTGGCTAGGTGGGGTGCCTGCCTCTCCTGGGATAGCACCCTGCACTTGCCACTTGCAATAATGGAAGTACAGAGTGCTTTGTAAATTGCCTCTATCACTCAAAAAACTCGAACTAAGTGAGGTAGAGGCTTGTATCCTGTTTTCTTTTCCCACGTGACAAATACTTGTGGAGTGATTGGAATAATGGCCGAGTGCAATCACTTCCCTAACTTTTGGCCATGGGTCATGCCTGGTAGCACTGTTGGCCAGAAATGCAACATGCTTATAGATCCAAATAGCTAAGAAACAAAGAAAGCAAATAGTTTACTGAGCATATATTATGTGCATACTTTTAGCACTGAGCAGGATAGAAAATGCCTTGTTGGTTGTAATAAAGACTTGGCCTATACAGATTTTGTTGGATAAAACTGATTTTCAAAAAGAAACTTGTAAGAATGAACAAGTACGATGTAAATTTGGGGAAAATGTTTGTACTAAACACAAGATAGCAACATTGCTCTAGGGCAAAAAGGAAAATCCAAGTACGTATTTTCAGATTGCTTTCCCACTTCTTTCTGTCCTAGACTTCTTTACCTTGGACTGACTGCATTTGATATCCCCATATCAATGAAATCATCTTCAGGGAAACAGTTTCCTCAGCTCCTCCTGTCTGGCTTTGCAGCATTATAAGGAGCATGAGTGGATTTCATCTCTGAGGCAGCCAATTTCCTAAGCAATTAAATGCTGTTTATATTCCAAGCTCTGTGCTTGGGTTGAAATCATCAAGCTTGATATTACCTGACTGTTGCCTAAGATGTATCCCCAGCTAGTTCATTCTACTGTAACTGCCATCTATTAACATTTCCAATCTGTTCTCTCTCAAGGGATCACACGGTGCTTTTTAAAGGTGCAGCTTCTAAATTTTGCAAATTATACATATATATATATATATACTTTTTTTTTTTTTAATGGCAACGCTTGCCAATTACTTTACCAAACTGACATCCCAGTCTGCTATCCTACTATCCTAATAGGAAGGGCAATGCAGTATTCCTCTGGTATGCGTAGATACTCTCTGTGTTGACTCCTTAAAAAAATAACATAATATAGATACCAAACTTCCTGAAATTCCTTCATGAGGTCACAGAATCAAAGTGATAGTTTTTGTCACTCCTAAGAGTGGACACGGCAGAAGCTGATAAATACAGAATGCTCTGAATCTGAAAGAAACAAGTATTTGTTCCCAAATCAACATTCCTGATTGAGGATGGTGCTCTTTCTCTTTCTGGCCACTTGATATGGCTTCGAGTCTGAATGGAAAAGTGAGAAGATGTATTTACGTTTTATAGGCTTTTTGTCAGAGGGACAGTCATGGCCTCTGTGTCACAATGGGGCACTTCAGTGCAGCTGCAGATTACTAGGGTTTCCAAGCCCAGAACAGGGGATGGGGGCTAGAAGCAGAAGGTTTTTTGTTTAAAAAATCTTTTTTTTCAAGCTTAGAAAAACTGTTCTTCCTATCTTTCTAAAATAGGATTTGGGCAGTTGTTCATATACTTCCTGTAATGAAAACATCCAATTCACTCTACACATTGACATTTAATACACTGGCTATGCTCTCAAATACTCTAAGGACCAATTGCATCTCTCCCCTCATAAGAAACCTTCAGTGGCTTTTCCATTGTGGATGGAATAAACCCCAAACCCAGCAGCAGCCTTCAGGCCGCACTGTACGGTCCAGCTGCTTTTCCAGCTTCACGGGCCTCTACGATTTTCATGCAGGCCTCACCTTTGCCAGAGCAGGCCGCATGCCTTTCTCCTTGGGTGTCAGATTCTCTCTCTTCCTTCTATCTTTATTCCCAGGGCTCCAGCCTCTGACTAATAATGTGTTTTATGCCCATTCTTTTTTCAAGGAAAAAGAAATCTTGTGTATCCTGCAAAGTTCAAATTCAGCCTCCTCTCTGAAGACTTCCGTGACACTTTCATCAACAGTGTTTGCACTCATTCCTCAGCTCTCAAAGCACGTTGCTCATCCCTTGAACAATCATGTCACTGACTTTGCATTATCGTTAATCGTTTCCTTGTAGACACCTCTGTGTGGCCGGCGACTGTGACCTATGTAACTCTCATTTAAACCTGACACACCCAACAACCTGAGGACAGACTGTGAAACACTCAGTTGTTGCTCATGTCACACAACTGTGATCAGTAATGGCAAAAAATCCACATACACACCCAATCCTCATTTCAAGACCTGGCCCCTCCCCATTCATTTGTAGTTCACTAGGGCAGGTAATAAAGCCTCCACGTGTTTATCTCTCATAGCATCCAACACAGGAGAGGAACACAGAAAGCATCTGAAGAAATGAAATATACACACTTCTCGTCCTTATCTGGTAGGTGTTAGCAGTGCCCCTTCAACTCCATCTCTGAAGCCAGGAATCCTATTCTGCGTGTCTCTTCTGTCCCAGTGCAGAGTGACACGGTTAAGGAAGGCTTTGTGAGGAGGGTGGAGCAGGTGCAAACTCCCCAGAGCAGGAGGAACACCAGGACCGCCTGCCCAAGGTGTAGACGCCAGCCTAGCTCATGCAACACAAGTCGGAGGGCAGTAGCCAGCTTTGGGGCTAGAGCTCATGGCTCTTCTTCCCCACTTTGCAGGCAATTGTTGAGTGGCAGTGCACACACATTCCCAGACCACAGCGGTGACAGCTCTGGAAAAGGGCAGGGCTCTGTCCCAACAGCAGGACCAAGCTCAGCAGAGTCCTTCTTCCCAGTGACTCCCCCCCCCGCCCCGCCCCCCCCGCCCCCCACACCCGTCATAGGGGATCAGCTCTTGAAGGAACAGAAAAACACAGGGCTTCGGTGTGGAGGGGCCACAGCCTTTCTCCTTCACTGGGCAATGGCCTCCTACCTTTCAGCTTTTCGGCCAGCAGAGCGGCCTCGTGCTCTGAGTAGTGCATGATGGCCGGCGGGGAGGGCGGCCGCAGCCGGTCCTCCTCCAGCTTGCGCCGGTGCCGCTCCTCGCGGGCGCGCATCCTCTGCTTGCATTCCCACTCGTAGAAGTCATCCCGGGCCTGGGCAAAGTCCACGTGAAGGCGGCCAGAATCTTTTTTGTCCGTGCTAGACCCTAATCGCATCCGGTAACCTGAAACCAATGGAAAGCCTGGTCACATAGCAAAGACGCAGCACCAGGGTTTGGTCCAGGCCCCTGATCCAGGTGCACTGAGTGCTGTCATTTCCTTGTCCTTACGGAGGACACCCTTCCCGTTGGAAGGGGGAGGCAGCTCTCCTTCCCCCCAGCGACCCATAAGCACTGCCAAGTCAAGCTCCTTATAGATTAGGGGACATGCACACTGCTCTGAGGTGTCTTAGAGGGTCTCCTATCATTTGTAAGCCAGTGATACCAAGAGGGTGATCTCAAGAACCTGGGCTAACTAACTCCTTCTTCCCTCTGGCTTCCAGGAAGCTCAAAAACAAATCTGACACATAGCTTTTTCCCTCCCTCCTACCTTTTTTATGGCCCTGATTTTATATTTTCAACTTACTGTAACTCTATTGCATAAACTCCCTTAAATTCTTTTTAGAAAGAGATGGAGTAGGAGTAAAGAGTGTCCATGATATTTAAAGAGATCTACAAAGTAAATTCCACAACACCTCACTCAGGCTATCACTTTATTCTCCTCGAAAATGTTGCTGCTCAGTTCTCTCTCAGCAGCTGCAAAAGCCACAATTACCAAGGCAATTTTGCAATGCTGTTTTATTTCCACTTATCCTCTGGGGCACACAGGAGAATATTTTACCTTCAATCAAGGGGCCTTGCCGCTGTCTTCCTGACAGCCCTGCAGCAGCTCATCTGGCATGCAGCACCGCACGAACTGCCCGCACAATCTTTGAAGGCCACAGGAGCCAACACGAGAGCCCAGGGCCAGGCCAAATAATGGGCCTGCACATCTTTGGGGGATTTACTGTGAGCTGCCCAACTTACAAAGATTGTGAGCAGAAATTTGATCTGAGAAATCAACAGAAACAGCACTGAAACCAGACAGCCAAACTTCAAATGAAGAAGACTTGGCTTTGAGGTTGCTCTTCAGTTTGGGGTACTCAGAATTAAAAAACATCAATTCAGGTCCCAGCAGGATGAGGGCTGTCAGGGCCTGCCAGAGGAGAGAACAAAAGCAGCACTTTTGCTGTGTAGGGGCTTTGCAAATAAGACACCACTGTGAAATGCTAGGCCACACTGGGCAGATATTCAAGATCTTGTGGCAGATTTCAATGGATTATCGCAGTATTTTGGGTTGAAACTCAGCTGAAAATCCCTGAAAAGGCTGACTTCTCCCCAGTAGGGCCCTTCACACATTTGAAAAGTTACAAATATGAAACAGATCTCACATCTGATTCCATTATGCCTTTCTTGTGCCTCGGTTTCAACTGTGTTATCTAAAAATGGAAAGACATAACAACAATACCTATCAAAAACGCAAACATCTGATCCCAGGTGAGCAGAATTAAATCTAAAGCACAGTGTATCTTGGTTGTGGGCCATGGAAATTTAACAAATCTGCAGGCCACAGTGATTATATATATATATGACAGCTGAGCAGGCAGGGCAGCTTGAGACTGGCTAGTGTCCCAACTGGCTAAGCAACTTTCCCTTGCTCATGGCCAGACCATTGCTTTTCAGACATTTCTGGTTCCAAAAAGCACCCCCTCTTTCACCAAAACATCACCATTAAGGCCTTAAAAGAGATCTGATGAGGCTGTCTCTAAAATTAGCTTGGCCTTCAGATGTGAACCCGGTCCTAAAATTAGACAAGCCTTCCATCTGGGCTCAGGCTTGCAGAAGCTCACACGCAGAAGGAGCAGCCCTCCCCCCTTCCTGTTCCTCACATTAATCAGCCTTTCAGATCTTCCTGTGACTGATGCTGCAGCCTCCACAGGGCAGCAGAGGCATAGCTGGGCGATGCCCACACACCCGGGCAGGGGGGCTGGAGGTAAGGCCTTTGCTGGGGGTTCCTCCTGTCTCAAAAGGGCAGACCAAGGAGCAAAGCAGTGCCCTGCTGAGAAGCAGGACTAGGGTCCAAGCTGGCAAAATCATAACATCAAGGCATATATAAAGAAGTACCTTCACGTGCCTACGTTGGGCGTGTTCATCTTAGGCAATGTATTATGGGGTTTCTGATTGGGTCTAAACATTGTGCTCTGTTGGTGTTAAAGCACTTTTCATCTACTCTAACCCTCTCATCTAATCAGGTGGGATAAAGTAATAGTTTTATTGGTAGTGCTGGTATTAGAAACAAATTAGTTTGTCTTTATCATCATCAGAATGTTTGTGTTAAAAATAACCATTTACGTACTGAATGGTTCCTATGTTGCAGATGCCTTGCTAAGCACTTAAAATCCATTATCTTGATTTATTCCCCATAACAACCCTATGAGGTAGTGTTGTCACTATCTCAATTTTGCAGATGAGGGAAAGGAGTCTCAGAGGGAGGTTATCTTGCCCAAGGCATGCAAAGCCCAGTGCCAGGCACTCAACCGAGTCCCCAATTGTCTAATGGATCGCTCTGAGGCTACAGCTCAGGAATACGTGAAAAGTAAAACATAGCTGTCTGTGTGTTGTAAAATATCTTTATCCTATGTTTCACCTTCCATCTCCATTTTGGAAGGCTGTCAGATTTTTTCCCCCTCTTTGTAAGGTTTTATGGGAATAAGGGGTTTAAAGTTCTCCATATCACTATCTTGCTCAGGAAAGTTTCTGCCTTATTGGATTAACCCCAAAGCTTCTGGGGTTTGCAAAAGAATTTCATGGCCGGTTGCAGAAATCAATCTGCAGTAATGTTCAGATGTGCTCTGTTTTATTTTTTTTTCTATCCTTTTTTCACCTTGCCCCATTGGTTTTGCCTCGGGAACAGGGAGGTAGTGCCCAGAGTGACTTGCTAAAATATGCAGATTGAGAGTGTGAGGAAATTGCAATGAGTTGAATCTAAAATACATCCTTCTAAAGCCACATATCAATACCAGCCCGCAATTCTTAGTTTGGGCAAAGGCCTTGCAGAGAGACTCCATACACTTGCTCTGACACCCACAGAGCCAAAGGCAGTATTAGGTCTAATTACAACACCTGTAAAAATCTCCTATGTAAATTGGTACCAAAGAAGGAGGGATCATGGGGTGGGCTTAACCAAGATAAATGTACAAACGATTGGGCAATGATACTGGGTCTTTCCCTGGCTCCCACAGACTGCTTTCTGCAAAGAACTGATCTTGATTTAGTCCCCTGGTGTCTAGAAAGTGAATCACTTCTGAAAAATGGAAATTATGCTAAGAGAATACTTTAATCTCCCAGAGAATTACATCCAATAATCATAATGGTCCTCAGTATTCATAATATTGCTTTTCATCTAATAAGCACTTGAGATCATTAATTAGAAGCTTGATGGAATTCCTAAAGACTGGATGTGGGAAACCATTCCTGCAGCGAGGTGCATTCACAGACTTAAGGTGGAGCTTCTGGCAGCCTAGGGAAAAGGCAGAATCCCTCCTTTTCTAGCCCCAAACTGTAAGGATTTTTATTGTGCATTAAGGCAAGAGGGAATAAACTCACATTAACATCATAAAACATAACAAAATGCCCAGAAAACCCCTTATGGAATGCAAAGTACCAGAAAGGTAAATGGCTTTATCAACCATGAATTCCTCTGCAAAGCGAATGTGGCAAAAATTCTTCTTGCTTTTCCGAATTGCTGTGATATCACCACACTGTTCAAAGACTTCTTGAATAATTTCCTCAGTGGCATTTTCTGGCAATCCTCCGACAAACACAGTCTTACAGCCAGGAGGTCGTTCTCTTGTGGAAGGAGGCGGAAGATCTAATAATTAAGCACAAGAAATAGAGGGTTTTGCCTTTGATTTCTTTGCGCTCTTTTTTCCGGTTCACCTGGCAAAAGTAAAACTCGCAGAGTAACTGTCTCCACTCTGGATAATGATAAATTTCTACACCAACTTACATTGATCATGGGCTGTCTTGTTTTTCAGTTCCTCTCCCCACCTCCTCCCAACTTTCTTTTCTCTTTTTGTTCATTTCTACACAGAGTAGCTAGGCTTGTCCATGAACAAAGATAAAGTAAATGTTAGCATAATTTCATTTCTCCTTCATAATATGGAAACCCAGAAAACGAGGAAAAATCCTTTGCAAGGTACAAAGCATGATGAAATGACAACATGATGAAAAGCCTCGGTTCGTTATCTGCTTTGTCTTGTTTCGGGATAAGGAAGCAGCAAGGCAGAACGCAGAGAACCGAACCTGAAAGCTCGCGCGGTACTTACTTGGCTGGGAAACCCCGGGCCTGAAAAGGACTTTTTTTTTTAGTATTATTCACATTGAAATGAGCAAACTATTAAATTTGGGGAAGGCTGTATAAAAAGATAAAATGTACAATGTCACAACATTTTACCTAGTTTATATGTAGATTACTAAAGCAATCTCCTGAAAAGTCCACTTAAAAAAGGCAACACTGATTAATATGAATAAAAAAAAAAATCCTAGCTATTTAAGCCCATAAACTTAGTATCTGAGGCTAAATTAAAAAAAAAAAATTCTGACCCATTTATTTCATCAAATGTATGTTTCCTTCAAGCAAATGCAATTTGGCCCAGGAAGTCTGAGATGCAGGCTCCCCCCAAAATTGCTAACCACCAAATTAATTCAATTTTCCATCTAGCAAAAAACATTTCAGAGTTTTTCCCTCGCAACTGTGAAGATGGATGGAAGTGCTCACATATTTCACACTATGTTCTGCAGCAAAAGTCAGACTTCATTGCATGCAAAAAGATTCTTAATGCTGGATATATAGTTCCAAATCACAGGTACTGCCTTTACGGTGTTGAGTCAGCTCATGGACAGACATATGGACATATCTCCCCCACATGCATTCTAATCTAGAGATAAGGAACTTCTGTGGAATGGATCCCCCCACTCTAGTATCTATGTGGAAGAATTCTGAGTCACATCTGAAAATGAATGCAATGCTATGATAAAAACAGAAGAAATTTAAATTGATAAGCAAACATTTCTCACAGACATCACTTACTTGGATTTTGAGGGAAAAGAGTGCAACTCTTGCAGTGGATTATTTCTTTGATGACAGTCACTTCTGTTGGCGGCGGGGGTGGTACCAGTCCCAGGCCTGGGATCATTGGGTTAATGGGGGTGATCCCAGTCATCATGTTGAGGCCTGGATCAAAGCCTGGTACACAGATGGAGTCTGGAAAGAACACAAGATAACATTTTGGCTGGAGGATCTGAAATCTTTTACATTTTTCTAAAAATATCATTTGACTTTATGGTTTTTATTTTTTAGGAATTTCTCCTAGCACTGTAGAAAGCTATTCCAGAATGGGTGAGGAGAAAATAAAAGATGAACTTAAAACTACATGAAAAAGAAATTATACTATTTAAAACACTAACATGGCAGAATGGGACACAGCATATTAAAGTGTAAAACCATGCACTATGAAGCTTTGCTAATATTGTGAATGCAATTTCTGTTTCTTAACACTGATGTATTATTTACACTGCTTTATGACCCAGGATATAGGAAGAAATATCATTTAATGTTGAAGTGGCCTGTGAATCTAATTGTCAACCTACTTTTATCAGAAGAGACTTCTTACCCAATTGACCTAGATTTAGAAAAGTTCAATTTATATGTGCACATTTTATAATGATGCATCCAGGTCCAACCTAACCCATTTCCCCCAAGAAATAAAAAACACACACAAAGAGATATTATAATTACTACGGATGGGTTAAATACATGCAGGCATAAAATTAACTATATACTTTTTTTTATTGTTATAGTATTACATGTCTCCTTTTCCCCACAATTAACCTCCCTGCCACTCCCACCTCCAAGGTCAAGCCCCACCGCCCCAGTGTCTGTGTCCATTGGTCATGCTAATATGCATGCATACAAGTCCTTTGGTTGCTCTCTAACCTCCTCCCCTCCCTGCCTTGAGCAGACCTTCCAACTATATACATTTTATTTTTTTATTTTTTTATTTTTTATTATTATTATTTTTTTAACTATATACATTTTAAACCATACTTTCTTCCGGTAATTCAATCAGCAAATAACTGACCATCCTTCTGAAATCTTTATTCCCTGTATAAAAAACCAAATTTATGCCCTTATAAAAATTTGAAGGAGGCAGCAAAAAAAAAAAAAAAAAAAAAGAGTTTTCCAATATAAGCACTGAATTGTTCTTTTAGTGTGATAAAGAAGCAAGTAATTTCAAAGGTGATATAAAGGGACTTTGTTGTTTTCTTTTTTAAATAAGTAAGACTTTTCTAAGAGCAGGGGCTGTTCAAATGTACTGAGTTTCTAGAGTAGCTGAGAGGGGATCCCTCTCCTGGGAGATCTGTTTGCAGAAAACAGACACTCCCACTGGTGGTGTGATAATGTTCCCAGAAAGACAAATAGTAGCACAGATGCCACCAGGCGTAGTAGTCATGGTGACCCTCCACCACAGTCCTTAGGGAGGACATTCCCTTCTCTTACTTTTCCTACTTTTTCTCCCTCCTTCTTCTACATCATTCTTCCTTCCTGCCCCCTCTCCTCTGTGGCTCTCAGGTATCGCCTGTGCCTGGGTCTTGCACAGCCTTGCTCTTTCCTCACCTGTGCTGAAAGGTTACATAAGCCCAGAGGCAGATGGTATGACAACTGCACCTGGGTTTACTAAGCCATCTCAGAACGTGTAGAAGGACCCATATATGTTCTTCCTTTCTGGGAAAAGATTTATGATAGCTTTTCTCCAGCCACCCTGGATATTTCCACTCCTCCTCTGGGCCCCACAGAATAAGCAGGGTGATGCTAATCTATAATCCCAGGAGGACTGCTGTCCCACTTATTAAATCCATTTAACTTGATGATAGTGTATCACCAGGGCTTCAGCAAAATGAGGTTGATGTTGTTGTGTTTTTATTTATTTATTTTTAAATTCTCACCTGAGGATATTTTTCCATAGATTTTTAGAGAGAGTGGAAGAAAGAGGGAAAGACAGAGAGAAATATCAATGTGAGAGAAACCCATCCATTGGTTGCCTCCTGCAAAAGCCCCCACCAGGGCGGGGAAGGAGCCTGCAACCAAGGTGCATGCCCTCGACTGGAATTGAACCCAGGACCCTTAGGTCCGCAGACCACTGAGCCAAACCAGCTAGGGTGAGGTTGTTATTTTATTTTAAATATTTATTTTTCTGTGTTTTTTTTTTAACCCTAAATATAAATGCAAAATAAGCATTGTCTTTGAAAGTAGCCACCTTGGCATTCTAGTCACTTCCTCTATAATTATGATTCTCATTTTCTTCATCTGTAGTGGGATTGTTGACTGGAGAATTTTCTGGAGCACTAGCATTCCAGACTCTAGGGCTCTGTGCTGATTTTGCTCAAAACCACAGTTTTACCAAAGACATACTATAAACATTTGGAAGTAACAGAGACAAGACTCACACTTGGGTTATTCATTTGAAATCCTCATAGTTTCATAGACCTTATTCCCACTTTACCGGTAAAGCAATTGAGGCTTAAAGCATTCAGTGACATTTCCAGCATCACAAAGCAAACAGGGCAGAGTAGGAACTAGAACCCGGGTCTCTGCTCCATGTTTAAACAGGTCTCTTTTTAACTACTTCAAAGTTTCCACCAAGAATGACCCAACTTGACCATTCACCTAATACATGTCACTACTAGAAATTCACTCTTTAAAAAAAATCAAGACGTAGCCTTCTGATCCCCAGGCCAATTCTAAAGGAAAAGTTCCAGAACACAATGGTTCTCAATGTCATCATCAGTGAAATAACATACTGGCTTTCACAGTGAATATATTAGAAATAAAAATGGGAATATCAGCATGTTTATGCCTTTACTTAAGCTCATTCCAAACATAAGCTTTGCCCGTCTCTTTCCTGGCCTGTCCCTCACTATTGTTTGCCAATCCAGGGTGATTTAAGGCTGAAACCGCTCAGGGCTGCAAACCCTGGAATGAGAGCCCGTGAATGATATTAACCAGATGTTTCCCACAAATGAGATGAGAAGCCCAGTGCCTGCAGGCTGTTTTGGTTGTAACAGACTTCTGTTCTCTTTATGAAGGCCACATAAATAAATAGTCAGAAAGGGGAATGAAAGACACTACTCCTGAGCATGCATTACTTGGCTTTTTCCGAGACACCCAGAGAAGAAACTCTGGGGTTTAATGGAATCTACATGGTGAGTGCGCTAACTTGAAAAGAGCTTAGAAAGGAATTAACACCTAAATTATGTTGGACCCCAAAGGATCTGAAATTCAGTATTTGAGGAAGTAGGGAAGGATTAAACTTTTTTTTTTTTAAGTACCGCTACTTTTTAACAATATATGAACAGATGAAAATTGCTTTCTCGAACAGCACAGGGATCTACTACGTACTAACTCGTTAAAGCCAATGCACTATTTCCGAAAGTCTGAGAAAGACACACACACAGGACGACACAGGTGAGGAGAGAATGTTCGCTCTGAGAGTCAGTTCCTTGCTAAGAAAAGGCGTCCTTGTGAACTTCAGAGATAATGAGCTATAATCCCACTCGGGGAAAAGAGGAAGAAGGCTTAAATTGCCGCAAGAAAGAATCCAATTAAGTATAGGGTAGAACTTTCTTTTAGAAACTGCACTTGAACAAGAGGGAGGGTTATTTATTTCCAGGACCGCGGCCCTGGCAGCTCCTCTCTGCATCGCTGACTATAGGCACAGAGGCAGCAAGGCCAAAGCTCAGCAATGTTTCTTCTTAGTTGTCTTTTCCCAACCGAACAAGACAAAAGCAGAAACAAATATCTCATTCACTGGTTCATATGTAGCCGGTGTTTAACAATTAGATGGACATTTTTCAGAGGGCCGTAGGGGTTTTGTATTCAGGACTTTGGAGGCATGGTGGTTTCATTCATTCATTCATTCATTCACTCACTCATTCACTCATTCATTCATTCATTCATTCAGTGTTTACTGGGCACATGCTATTGCCAGGATCTGGAGTTACAGTGGTGACTGTAATATGTTCCCCACTTGAGGAAACAACTGAGTTTGAGTAGAGCAAAGAGGATGGGCACCAAACTCAAGAGAGGAGCTAAAATATGATCTGAGGCTCAAAGGATTAAAAGAGCCATCCAGGAAGGGGCCTGCCCAGGAGGCCCGAGCCGTCTGGGAACTCCAAGTGGCTTCTAAGTGAGCACTCAGTAGAGTGGCTACAGTGTTCTGAGGAGCCATGGGAGTCAGATCAGATCAGAAGCCACCCTGCCATTCCAGCTAGTAGATCGAGCCTTATTCTTTCTGGGGTGGCAGCAGCTAAATGTCAGTCAGATGTGCGCTTGGCCTGGCCAGAGGCCCATACTGACTGGGCTGCCCTCCCTCCCTCCTTCTCTCTCTGTCTGCTGACCCTAAAAGGCTTGCCCCTTTTCTGCCTTAGCAAAAAGTCTCATTTGAGGTGAGAACTAGACCCGATTGGAAGAAAGGTAATAGAAGCGAGTCTCCAGTCAGGGCTGTGCATAACTAGGTTAGGTAGCTCCTGCGCTAGGCTGGGCTGCAGCTGAGGGGACACAGGCAAGTTGTCAGCGCCAGGATCAAGTCTGGCCCAGAAAGTAGGACATAGTGCTCTAAGAGAAAAATACAAGAGAGGCAGCAATCAAGCCAAATGGTAGCACTGCACGTCGAGTCCTGTGTAGGGACTGTTAGCAGCAAGACCAGTCTAGGCAGGCCAGTGTGCCAGGGGGTCACTGGGCACATGTCACTGGGCCTGAATCCCCCAGGTCTAGGGTTCTGACCAGGTCAGGGGGAACTGAGGTTTGGCAATAACATTACAGTGTCACAGGTCAAGAAATACCAGGTAATCATGCAGGTTAACTGAGTTGTGACTCAGTCTGGGGAAGCAAGACAGGGTCCTGACACCAGAACCGAGGCCTGGGATTTGGGATGGAGGCGGTTCCAGTTATCAGTCCTGGGACACAGGGCAGAGCCTGACCAGTGTCAAGCCCAGTTAGATGCTGGGTCCCAACAGGCAGGGCTCCAGGGCCCCCTTCCTCCTCCATGAGACCGAGATGAGACCTCAAGTGTATGGAGAGGCTGAGCACATGGGATCAGTGCCCAGGACTTGTGCCGGGCAGAGGGACAGACGGAGGGGCTCTGACGCGCCTGCAGTGGCTCCTCTCCCTTCTCCAGAAGAATTATGGACCCAAAATATGATCTATCTTCACTCAACATGAAACCACAAGATACACATTCTGTTTACTGGAACAGGATGGAGGAACCGTTTCTCACAACAGTGTCCCATTGCAATTTCCAAGCCCTGTTTGACGGTGTCAGTTAGGATCATCAACTATTACAGTAATGCTTTTTTTTCAGTTCCATGTCCTCCTTTTCTCAAATATTCTTAAAATTATTTCATGATCAACAAAGGAAAGCCATTTTTATAAAGGTGACCTTGAAGTAAAAGGCTCCAGTCACAGCTGGTTCCTTCACCTCTCTGGGCCCCGGGTCTCCATCAGGTGAATACGAACATAAACACCAGACAAACTTGCTCCGCAAAATGGGGACATCAGAGAGGACAGTCTGTGCAAAAGCAGTTCTCAAAGTGCTAAGGGGATGAGTCTGCAGTCCAGTGCACCTGTGATGAGGTCCTGGGTCAGCCGTGCCCTGGCTTTGTGACAAGTAATCTTTCTAAGTTTGATTTATAATATCTGTAAAATGGGGATAAGCATATATAAATGTTAATATTCTTGTGAGGATGAAAAGGGATTAAAAAACCAAAATGTTTAACCTAAATGTCCAGCACATGGTAAATACTCAGTAAATGGTAGCACTTTCTTACAACATTAATACATGTATATGTTATGGAAAATAATATAACATTGTCTACACATAGATGATCATGATGATGACGGCAAAGTGTTTCGTTTGACAAATATGTGAGTGCCTGCTAGGTGCTCTATGTTTTGCTAGGTACTTTGCCTGAAAAGGCATTATACAGTATGAGTCCTTCCTTCATGGAAGTGAGAGTCCAGTGGCAGAAACAACTAACCAGAAAATGACAATACAGTATGACAACTTTTGTGAGACATTTGAATAAGAGGTGCTATGGAAACACAGAGAAGGGGCCATGAAAACCAGTCTGGGTTGGGGGCTGTTACGGGTTGAATTTTGTTCTCCTGAAAATATATTTTGAAGAGCTAATCCCTCTGGTACCTGTGAATGTTACTTTATTTGGAAATAGGGTCTTAACAGATGGAATCAAGTTAAGATAAGGTCATACTCAATTAGGATGTCCCTATGTAATATGACTGGTGTCCTTATAAAAAGAGGAGAAGAGCCCTGGTTGGTGTCTTCAGTGGTTAGAGCGCCGGACTTGCACAGAAGGGTCACAGGTTCAATTGCAGGTCAAGGGCATGTACCTGGGTTGTAGGTTCACTCCCTGCCCCTGATTGGGGCCTGTGCAGTAGGCAACCAATCCATGTGTCTCTCTTACATGGATGTTTTTCTCTCTCTCTCCCCCTTGCTCCCTTCCCCCCTTCCACTCTCTCTGAAAAACAATGGAAAAAAATATTCTCAGGTGAGGATTAACAAAACAAAACAAAAAAAAAGAGAGAGAGAAGAGATATTGACAGACAGAAAGACTGCCATGTGACAATGGGACAGTGATTGGAGATAAGGAGCTACAAGCAAAGGAACACCAAGGACAGCAACAACAACAACAACAAACAGAAACTAAGTAAAAGGCATAAAACAGGCTCTTCCCTAGATCTTTCAGAACGAGGATGGCTCTGGCCAACACCTTGGTTTCTGGCTTCTGGCCTCCAGACTGTGAGAGAAGACGGCATCCAGTTTGTGGTACTTTGTGGTGGCAGTCCTAAGAAACTAAATGGGGCATAGTATCGTAGAAGGAATCCTTGAGGAGGTGACAGATGACTTTAGTCTTAAAAAGGATAAATTCTATGTATGCAAATAGAATGTAAAAATGGTATTCCCCAAATATACGCATCGGAATAAGCAATGCAAAGATATTCTAAAGCAGTGGTTCTCAACCTTCTGGCCCTTTAAATACAGTTCCTCATGTTGTGACCCAACCATAAAATTATTTTCGTTGCTACTTCATAACTATAATGTTGCTACTGTTATGAATCGTAATGTAAATGTCTGATATGCAGGATGGTCTTAGGTGACCACTGTGAAAGGGTTGTTGGACCACCAAAGGGGTCACGACCCACAGGTTGAGAACTGCTGTTCTAAAGGTTCTCTTTGGAAAAATATTAAAAACTAGTCCCCAGGAGGCAGAATTGCTCCTATGTTTTCCCCTTTGTGAAAAGACAAACTTTGAAGATTGTTACCTAGTTATTGAGGACAAATTAACCACTCAGCTGATAAATTAACATATTAGTGTACTGATAAGTAAATGCCAACAAGCAGAATCTTTAAGAAAGTAAAATTAGCCCTAACTGGTTTGGCTCAGTGGATAGAGCAGGGGTGGGCAAACTTTTTGACTCGAGGGCCACAATGGGTTCTTAAACTGGACCGGAGGGCTGGAACAAAAGCATGGATGGAGTGTTTGTGTGAACTAATATAAATTCAAAGTAAACATCATTACATAAAAGGGTACGGTCTTTTTTTTTTTTTTAGTTTTATTCATTTAAAATGGGCCGGATCCGGCCCGCGGGCCGTAGTTTGCCCACGGCTGGGATAGAGCATCGGCCTGTGGACTGAAAGGTCCCAGGTTCAATTCTGGTCAAGGGCATGTACCTTGGTTGCGGGCATAACCACGGTAGGGAGTGTGCAGGAGGCAGCTGGTTGATGTTTCTCTCTCATTGATGTTTCTAACTTTCTATCCCTCTCCCTTACTCTTTGTAAAAAATCAATAAAATATATTTTTTAAAAAAGAAAGTAAAATTAAAAACTCTTCAGTGATCTTTCCAAAGAGATCCAGAGGTGGGGAGATGTGTCTTCCATTGAAACCCAAAATGTATATCCAAACTGAGTTCCTGGAACCCTGCTGTGCACACACTACAAACAAAACCTCATTCTGTCAATAAACCCCTGTCTCCTTTGACCAGGGATGCAATGCTAGCAAACAGAGGAAATGCAACCTTCAATGGATACTTAAGTAATGTTGACTTGAGTGGGGAGTTATGTGTCCATATTTGAAAAGATGACACGACACACAATGAAGAGACTTTCATAACTTCTGACCAAAACTGGTGCAGAGAAGAGCTGACTGCTGAAAAAAGTCTGTCAGATCTTTCCAGCAACCTGCACACAGAACCAGATATGTTTTGAGTGGGCAGGAGGGGAAAGCCTATCAAAGATTCTATGAAATTCACTTACACTGGGCCAGGGACTTGAATTGACACCAGAGCAATTCTGTGCAGAGGCTTGAGCTGTCACACTCAGAGTAAGTCACTCTGTGTTTCCTGAAGCTACTGAAATACACTCTCCAGATGCAATGGGCCTCATAGCTCAGGAATAAAAATCATGCCAGCACATATCAGTGAGGCATGGAGGGGATCACTTTGACAGGAAGCAAAGGACATTTGGCGTTACCAAAGATCCTGCCATTTCAAAGCTGAGAGACTTGGACATTTCCTAGTCCTACCTCCCTTGATTGAGAAAATTGAGGCCCAGGGAGGTAAGTGACTTGCCCAAAGTCTAGTTAAGAGTGGAGCTGGAATTAGAATCAAGAGTCCTGCTGCTTCATCACTGTGCCTTTGAGTTCTCCAACATCACTCCATCCTGTCTTCCTCAAGACACATCTAGTGATGATACATTCACTGTCTCCCAAAGTGGCCCATTTTATTTCCTATTAATTTTTCTAATGAGATATTTATCCCTCATCTGTTGACTCAGAACCTGATATCATGTAGTGAAATCCATTGTCTGTATTCTGCACGCCTGGACTATACTCACAGGTAATTCTCTTTCCTACCATTATTGACCAGATCCATGAAGAAAGCTCACAAGAACAGCCGAGTCTTCTCTCAGCCAGCCTCACCACCCTGCTTCCTTTAATCCTTCCATGTAATGACTCTCCTTCTCTAAAACCCACTTTTGAAGACATCTAAGATTATCCCCAGAAATGGTACAGGTAGAAAGGTGTCCCACCACCTGCCTGGAGGGCCAATAGCATATCCTGGGCCCCACCACCCATGCATGAATTCATGCACCAGGCCTCTCGTAGATAGGCCTATGGGGTCCTATGGGGGAGGGGGGGCAGGGTGCTATTGGCCCTCCAGGCAGGTGGTGGGACACCCTTGCTGGCCCAGGATCTCTCTACCTTTCGGAAGCCTAAACTTTATATTTTTTATAGACTTGGAACTAAACACCATGGTCATGTTTGAAGGCTTACTTTGTGTCAGGCCTGTGTTGAAAACTTCACATCATGTCGTTAAGTGAATCTTTCCCACAGTCCCCATCACAGCTGACACAGGTCTAATGACCTCATTCAAGTAAACCACAAGTCTTGTCTAATGGCACAGTGCATTATGCAACCTTGAGGAAGACATTTTGAAACAAAATAAAAGAGTTTGCATTTTCCATTGACTTTCCCAAAATCTATCTTCATAGGTTTTCTTCCTGTTTCAAATTTTCCCTCCTGAACCCTCAATGTCTATATATTGGTAGGACAACCCTTTCTTAAAGTTCCTGTCCCTTCTAATCCACCAGCACATTTCTCTTCAAAGGTCAGATTCAGCCACAGAAACAGAGAAAATCCTCTTAGACAAATCCATTTAGACACCTTCCCTAACACTGACTTCTTCTAAACCCTTGTTGTTTATTTCCAGTTTTGAGGGTCATTGCCAAATCTCATTGCATGTGCGGTCACTCTTAATTCCTTGTGTTGGAGGCTCATGCTAACTTATTTTCCCTGCTCTGTGACCTGCTGGTACCTGCTCACTTGTTCTACATCTTGTCTGAATGTACTCCATAGCAAGTCATTTGCAATGCCAGGGCCATGCATCCTACCATTCTTTGTAGACATGCTTGAGCAGATTAAGTAATTTGAGGTGAGGGTCTGCCTATTTCCTTCAATGGTACTCTCCCTTCCTCTCAGTTCCTAGTTTAAAAACCATCATATGCCAAGACTTTTCAAACAGACCTACCTTTGAATGGTTTTCTACATCATCATTTTTGTCCCCATTGCTATTTAGGTTCTCATTTGGAGTATTGCAAAAGCCTCTTTCTGTGCCCAGAAGCTATAGCTTCTATATCTTCCTCCCTCTTCTTCTGCTCTTTCCTCCTCCCATCCCTCCCCCCACACCCTTTTCATATGCCTGGACCTGGGATCAGCCAGTGGTGCCACAGAAAACCCATGAGAATAGACTCTAATTGGGGCCTCTAAATTACTTATTTTGAACTTCTTTTCACATCCCTATCTCATTAGCTGATGATTAATTTTCTCTCTGTACTATGTTACGTGACTTTGTACAGCAGGACTGTTATATAATGATTTTTTAAAAAGCACTGAATAGGCGCTTGGTGTTCTCCACTTTGTCCTGACGGGCTCATGGCAGAGAAGCAAAAAGTAGAGGAAAAAGACTGTTGAATCTTAAGAAATATTTTTGAATATTCAGCCAAGCACATTGAAAGCACTCCTTAATTAGATAATTGTAATGAACTATTTGTCCACTTATCTGTCTATCTTTCTAAGGTGGTGGTGGGGGGGGGATACTCTAGGTATATGTTGAAAGACTAAATAATTTATGTAACATATTTCTTTCTGGCATTCAATGCCTCCTTGCTTTGTTGTACTGACCCCTTTCTTTGAAGTCAGGATAAGAGCTTAGAGTCATATTGACGCCAAGCCCACTACAGTCGGTGAGGATGACAGCTGAAGTGGCATTTCCCAGCACAGAAACATCTTCGTAGGGATCTTCCCTTTGAAACCTGCATCTTTTCAAGGCAACAAGGAAGGTATCACCTTTTGATTTCATTTATTGACCTTGGTTTCAGTTTACAAAGCATCTGGGAGATAGGTAACATCTCATAAATTTAAACAAGAACAAAGGAAAGCTTATTCAATAGTTAGGTTCAAAGAAAACATTCACATATTATTTTAAACAATTTATGTAGGTTTCAATTTAAACTTACTGTTTGAAGGCATTGAAGCAGTACAGAGTTGGTCTCTTTAAATAAGATCAGCACAGAGCTGTGGACTTGGGAAAGAAAATAAGCCTATTTTAAAAGTAAACACACCACGAGTGCTCCTAAAGGAAAATGCAGATCACATGCTGTTTTTAAATAACAGGGTAGTCTATATTAATTTAATTTTTCTACTAGACTGTGTGGGAAAGGACAACTGGCTGACTCATCATCACCTTATCTATCACGACCAACACAGTCCTTGGCACATAGTATCATCTAAAAGAAGACTTGTCAAATGAATGAACGAAATTACAAAGTTCACAGAATTTACAGAGTTCACACCAAAGGGACAAGATAATGAAATATTTGGTTTTTCAATCCACAATATCACCACGTAAATTCACGTAAGGTTCTAGAGCAAATGATGGCTGCATTCTTTATATTCACCTTATTAACTGAACAATGGGAGCCTTGAGGGTTTCTGCTGGGTGTGCCTCTTATTATCATTAGAAAATGTTGATGATTTTACTTACATGTTACAGATAATGAGACTGAGAGGCACAAGGATTGAGGTGGTGCTCAGGATCACAGAGTCCACCGATAGGACTGTTCTCTGAGCTCTGGTTAATACACCTCTGTAAGATGCACCCGGATGCTGGGAGCCGGTGCATGCTTGCTGTTTCAAGGGACCTGGCATATATGGCATACTGTTCTTAATATGTTTGCTCACCTTCTTGGCACTATGTATTTTAACCAAGGTCTCTGAGAAAGGTTGTTTCCCCAGGTAGGGATTTTCCCCTGAAGTTAGGGAGGGAATAAAACCTCTTAACTAAGTGCCAGGCGGGTAATTAATCACTTTAACTATGGACAATCATGCTTAAGCTACATAATCTTTACTCCCTGGAATGGAGATAAGAAACGCCCTAACCTTTGTAATAGAGATTGATAGGATTGAATCAACTGGTATAAATACAGATGCAACAAGACAGCAAGACACAGAACTTAGAACACAGAACTTAGAACACAGAACTGAGAAGACAGAACCAGGAAGCACAGAACCTACACAGAACGTTCTCTAGAGACAAAAGAACTTCGCTGGAGAGAACATGGCAAAAGATACTGGACAGAAACTGGCCTCAGAACCTAGAGACAGAACCTAGCGAGAGAACATGGCAAAAGATCCTGGACTGAACCTGACTACAGAAATTGGCAAGAGAACCTGACTAGAACCTGGTGTCAGAACCTGGCTGGAGAACCTAGCAAGAGAACATGGACACAGACCCTGGCAGGAGATCCTAAGCAGAACTTCGCTGGAGATCCAGACCAGAACTTGGCTGGAGATCCTGGCTAGAGATCCTGGCTAGGCTGCTGATCAACTGAACACTGTCTCCGTGCCCTTCCTTCTTCGCCGACTCCGTCCACACCTTTGGGGACCCCTGGACCTGCTGGGGTTGGACCCCGGCATATGGCGCCCGAACAGGGACCCCTAGGTAAGCACCCCGCACTCGGGACGGATAGGACTCCACCAGGGTACTGCAGACCCCCCTATAGAGGATAAGTAGGGTAAGAAGGTGGATAGTACAGAACTTAGATTGAGAAGATGTGCCATACTGAGTCCAAAGAAAGAAGACTCTGTATTGATCTTTAGATTGAGAAGATGTGCCATACTGAGTCCAAAGAAAGAAGACTCTGTATTGATCTTTAGATTAAGAAGATGTGCCATACTGAGTCTAAAAAAATAAGACTCTGTATTGATCTTTTGACACATATGCTTGCTAGCAGAGGAATTAAGGTTACTCCCAGTCAGACAGAACATTTTATACAAGAAGTATGTCCATGCTTTTCTGAGGAAGGAAAGGTAAATGTAAAGGCATGGGAGGAGGTAGGCCCAAGGAGCCTTATCCTTAACCCCACTGCAGCCTTTCCACCCCGGGAAAGTGCAGGATTGGCAAGCTCTCTCTGGGGTGATAGATCAGGACTCAGGTAATAGAGGAAAGCGCCAATCCTACTCTTAAAATGGATACAAGAGAGCATTTCAGGTTTTTCTTTTTTAATGCCTGCTTTTAAAAAAAATAAAAAAGGGGGAATTTGATGGGAGCCGGTGCATGCTTGCTGTTTCAAGGGACCTGGCATATATGGCATACTGTTCTTAATATGTTTGCTCACCTTCTTGGCACTATGTGTTTTAACCAAGGTCTCTGAGAAAGGTTGTTTCCCCAGGTAGGGATTTTCCCCTGAAGTTAGGGAGGGAATAAAACCTCTTAACTAAGTGCCAGGCGGGTAATTAATCACTTTAACTATGGACAATCATGCTTAAGCTACATAATCTTTACTCCCTGGAATGGAGATAAGAAACGCCCTAACCTTTGTAATAGAGATTGATAGGATTGAATCAACTGGTATAAATACAGATGTAATAAGAAAGCAAGACACAGAACTCAGAACACAGAACTTAGAATACAGAGCTTAGAACACAGAACTAAGAATACAGAACCAGAAGAAGACAGAACCATGAGGCACAGAACCTACACAGAACCTACAGACAGAAGAACTTCGCTGGAGAGAACATGGCAAAAGGTCCTGGACTGAACCTGACTACAGAAATTGGCAAGGGAACCTGACTAGAACCTCGTGACTGAACCTGGCTGGAGAACCTAGCGAGGGAACATGGCTACAGAACCTGGCTGGAGAACCTGGAGAACCTAGCAAGAGAACATGGACACAGAACCTGGCTGGAGATCCTAAGCAGAACCTCTCTGGAGATCCAGACCAGAACTTGGCTGGAGATCCTGGCTGGAGATCCTGGCTAGGCTGCTGATCAACTGAACACTGTCTCAGTGTCCTTCCTTCTTCGCCGACTCCGTCTACACCTTTGGGGACCCCTGGACCTGCTGGGGCTGGACCCCGGCACCCGGACTCACCCTCCTGCCAGCCCACAGCTGCAGAAACACAGACCTGATCTTAAAGGAATGAGATGGAGAGGCAGGAAATGGGAAAAATAAAGGAAATGTAGATTATGGGTAAGAATGAGGAAATAAGGGCAAGAAATAGAGTTGAAGAGGGAGAGAAAGGGGAGGGAATCTTTCCTCCCGGAAAGACAGATGAGGGATAGTCTGAATCCCAGGTTCAAAGACAGGTTCAGTCTCCTGCCCAACTGCCTAGCTTCTCTACATCTCAGTTCTTAATCTGCAAAAGGAGAATGAAAAATCATGCAGTGGTTCTCAACCTGTGGGTCGAGACCCCTTGGCGGTTGAACAACCCTTTCACAGGGGTCGCCTAAGACCATCCTGCATATCAGATATTTACATTACGATTCATAACAGTAGCAATATTACAGTTATGAAGTAGCAACGAAAATAATTTTATGGGTGGGTCACAACATGAGGAACTGTATTTAAAGGGCCAGAGGGTTGAGAACCGCTGCCTTATAGGGTGGTTGTGAAGATTAAATGAGTTGAGATATATAAAGAGCTTAAAAGAGTGGCTGGTACAGTGGAAGCACTAGATGCATATTAGCTATCCCTTTAATGGTGAATATTATATATATTTTGATGTGTACAACTATGGATGTGTGTTATACAGTATACATAATACAACATTGCCTTCCTTTAAGAAAAAGACATATGCCAATTCTCTGTTGCTCTCTAAGTTAATATTTTATTATTTACGAGAGGCCTGGTGCATGAATTCATGCATGGGTGGGGTCCTATGGGGGGGGCAGAATGCTATTGGCCCTCCAGGCAGGTAGTGGGACACCCTTGCTGGCCCAGGATCCATATCCATCCCACTGACATTCACGCCAGTTGTTGGGAACCACCTGGCGGCCACTTTTATATTGTTTTTTCCTTGCGAAGTGTCTAGGGAGGGGAAGCAGCCCTGGTGCCAGAGGCTGACTTCCAGGAGGCCAGTGGTGCTGTCGGGAGTGTGCCCGTGGCACTGGTCTGTTGGTGCCTGGCCTGTTCTCTGGAGATTGGACCTGCAGGACTACTGAGGGAGTGAGTGGCTGCCCTTGGCTGGTGGGCTGCAGGGACAGGTTGGTCAGCTGGGCATCGAGCCGGCGGTGGGAGCGCACTGACCACCAGGGGAAAGCTCCTGTGTTGAGCATCTGCCCCCTGGTGGTAAGTGCACATCAGAGAGATGGGTCATTCTGGTCATTGGTTGCTTAGGCTTTTATATATATAGATTCTAATTTCAAGAAGTGATTCTTTTTTTTAAAAAAAAATATTTTTATTGATTGTAGAGAGAAAGGAAGAAGGAGAGATAGAAACATCAATGATGAGAGAGAATCATTGATTGGCTGCCTCCTGCACACCCCTTACTGGGGATCAAGCCCGCAACCTGGACATGTGCCCTTGGCCAGAATCAAACCCAGGACCCTTCAGTCCCCAGGTCGATGCTTTATCCACTAAGCCAAACTGGCTAGGGCAAGAAGTGATTCTTTAGGTAGAAATCAGGAGGGTCTTCTAGGAAAACAACTGAGGAGGCAGTGCCATATGGTTTCCCCACAGGAGAAATTGCTCCCACTTTAATCTTAAGTAAAAAGCTTCTCCCTCTCCCCAAGGACCCAAGGCATTTCTCTGTGTCTAGAAATGGGAATTACAGAATTCAGAGCTGTTTTCTCTCTGCTTTTTGTTCCAGGTAGGTTAGGTGTTAAAACCACACATGCCAACTGTGTGTTCATTCATATACTCAGCATATCTGCTTTCCCCTGAAACTTAGTTTCCTCCTTTGTAACCCTACATTTTTAATTTAAATGAATATGTCTATGTTATTAAGCTTTTACACACCTATACACACACACACACACACACACACACACACACACACATATAACAAATGTGTTTTTAATACATTCATATGCTGCTTAATGGTAGGGATACTCTCTAAGAAATGCTTCTTTAGGTGATTTTGTCATTGTGCAAACATTTAGTGTGTACTGACCCAACCCTAGAGGGTATAGCCTAAGACACGCCTGAGCTAATGGTATAGACTATTGCTCCCAGGCTACAACTGGTGCACAAGACGAAAATGCTGTGTGAGTGCAAGACTAAATTAAAATAGAGCAGCGCCAGACTTTAAAAAACTTCATTATATCCGAGGCCCTGGCCAGATTTAATTATTTACATGTTGATGTGTATTTTAATTTAGAAAGCACCAAGGCCAAATCATGCTCTCTGGTAGTCTTTCCTCCTAGCAACATCCTGAGTGATTCCAGTAGCTAACTTTTCAGAGAAGTAAGCTAAGGAGAAATAATTTCACTAACAAATTGCCACTGAAACCTAACTCAGCTTTTTGGCTGAGTGCAGTATACTTGGAGGAAGATTTCTTTCTGTCTTTCTTTTATTTATTTACTAGAGGCCTGGTGCACAGATTCTTGCATGGGCGGGGTCCAGCTGGCCTGCCCTGATGGGGGCCCATCGGACTGGGCTGGTGGAGGGGAAGGGCCGCTCACAGTTGGATGGCCAGGGGGAAGGACCATGGGTGGTTGGCCGGCTGGCCCTGCCCCCGATTAGGGTGTTGGGGGCTGATTAGCGGCAGAGCTGGCCGGGGGTGGGGGGACAATTGGGGCCGGATAAGGCTGGTTGGCTACCACAGTGCAAGTCATAGCCATCAGTTGTTCTGGTCATTCCGCCATCCTGGTCACTGGGCTTTTACATATATAGTAGAGGCCCGGTGCACAAAAAATTGTGCACTCGGGGGTAGGGGGTCCCTCATCCCGGACTGTGCCCTTTTGCAGTCTGGGACCCCTCAGGGGTGACCACTTGCTGGCTTAGGCCTGCTCCCCGGGGGATTGGGCCTAAGAAGGCAATCAGACATCCCTCTGGCAGCCCGGCAGCCCTCGGGGGATGTCCACTTGCCAGCGGGGAGCAGACCTAAGCTGCAGTCAGACATCCTTAGCGCTACTGAGGAGGCAGGAGAGACTCCCACCACCACTGCTGTACTGGAAGCCATCAGCCTGGCTTGTGGCTAAGCAGGGCTCCCCCCAGTGAGAGCACACTGACCACCAGAGGGCAGCTCCTGCATTGAGCATCTGCCCCCTGGTGGTCAGTGTGTGTCATAGTGACCAGTCATTCCCAGTCTTTCTGCTGTTAGGGTCATTTTGCATATTACCTTTTACTATATAGGATTGAGGCCTGGTGCACAGAAGGGGGCCGGCTGGTTTTCTCTGCAGGGTGTCCAGGATTAAGGTGGGGGTCCCCACTCATGTGTTTAGCCAGCCTGGATGACGGGCTGTTTGCAGCTGGCCACACCCCCTTCATGGTGGGGGTCCCCACTGGGGTGCCTGGCCAGTCTGGGTGAGGGGCTGAGGGTTGTTTTCAGGCTGGTGGGTGACTGAAGCTCCCAGCCTCTTTTTTTTTTCTTTCTGGGATTTATTTACCTTCTATAGCTGTCACTGGAGCTGAGAGCCGGCTCCAGCTCTGAGGCCAGGGCTGGCTGAAAGCAGGTATCTGAGTTTGTTTACCTTCTATAATTGAAACTCTGTTACCATCACTGGCGCTCTAAGCTCTGAGCCTGCTGCTGGCTAAAAGCAGGTTTCTGGAGTTTGTTTAGCTTCTATGATTGCAACATTGTTGCATCCGGAGCTCAGAGCTGGACTGAGGCAGGTGGGGAACCTTGGCTTCCTCCATCACTGGAGCAAGCAAGCCTCCTGCTCGCTTCAGCTGCGTGGCTGCCGGCTGCCATCTTTGTTGGCAGTTAATTTGCATATCCTGCTGATTAGCCAATGGGAAGGGTAGCGAAGTTACAGTTAATTACCATGTTTCTCTATTATTAGATAGGATGTAGATTGTTGACAGTATTACAGTTGGCCTGATTCCCCACCCCCTTTACCCACCTCCTCCCAGTCCTCACCTCACCTGCCTCTGGCCATCACCACATTGTTGTCTATGTCCGTGGGCTATGTATATAAGTGCTTTGGCCAATCCCTTCACCTTCTTTCATCCAGTCCCTTCACTCCCTTCCCTCTGACCTCTATCAGTCTGTTCCATGTACCATGTACACATGGCTCTGGTTTTATTTTGTTTGTCAGTTTGTTTTCTTTATTAGGTTCCTCATATAAGTGAGATCATGTGATACTTATCTTTCTCTGACTGGCTTATTTCATTTAGCATAATAATCTCTAGGTCCATCCATGCTGTCACAAAAGATCAGAGTTCCTTATTTTAATTAATTTTTTTTTACAGCTGCATAGTATTCCACGGTGTAAATGTATCCCATTTAGTCACTCCTTTACTGATGGGCACCTGGGCTGTTTCCAGGTCTTGGCTGTTATAAATCACACAGCATTTCTTAACAACTTGTTTTGAATTATTTTCATTTTAAATAATTTCCTGTCCAGTTGTAAATTCAGAGAAAGTTTTCTTCATTCGGGGGTCTACATCTCATTCTCATTCCCAGAGGTTTTGAATTGTTACAAAACCTTTATATCACACTATATTTTCAAAATCTTTTTTCAACCATTTAATAAGTTGTTCTCATTGTATCACTCCAAGATTTTCCCCCCTTTCACAGATGAATGAGAAAGTTAAGGCTTTTAGTCTCAACTTGAGACATGTGCCCATGGCATCATTACAAATGGAAGAGAGGTGCCCTAGCTGGTTTGGCTCACTGGAGAGAGTGTCACAGACTGAAGGGTCCTGGGTTTAATTCCAGTCAAGGGAACATGCCTGGGTTGTGGGCTTGATCCCCAGTAGGGGGCAGGCAGAAGCCAGCTGATCAATGATTCTCTCTCATCATTGATGTTTCTATCTTTCCCTCCCTCTGATATCAATAATATATACACACACACACACACACACACACACACACAAACAAACAAACAAAAACACAAATAGAATAGAGGCAGGTTGTGGGTCATACTGCCCTGGCTGCAGTAAAAGTCTGGTTGCCTACCACTAGTACCCAGGGAGGCATGGGCAGAGGGGAAAAGCTGTGATGAACAATATTTGGGGTTCAGTCTCATGTCCATCCCAGGTTCCTCATCTCAGAGGTAAGGCTACCTGCACTGCCTAGTTCATTGTTATTAGGGATGCCAAATTATGTGCCTGGCATTTGTGTGTCAGAAGTTTACAAACAAAAAAATCACTATTCAAATGTAAATTACAGTTAGGATTTTCTATTTCAAAGACCTCTGCAGCTCCACAATGGTGCTAAGTGCTTATCTTCTGTGAAAAGAAAATTCAATATATTATTCTACATATTATTGTGCTTTAAAGTATATACACAAGCATGACAGGAGGGAGGGGAGAAAAGAGTGAGAGGGAAGGAGAATGGATGTGGGTGTGTGTTTTCTCACTCTTCTCACTATGACCCATACTGAAGGGTCTTGGTCTCAGCAGAACTATGCTATTCTACTAAATTCTATTGCTGAAAAAATTGGTGAGTGAGTGAATGGCACATTGCCCTAAGTCCTTCTGAGATACTTGCTCACTGAACATATTTAATCATCTACAAGGTTGCTAGGCAATGTGCTAGATGCTGGGGCAGAGGGATAAGTCAGGATCCCTGGCCTAAGGTGCTCAGTGCACTGGGACACAGACATGAGCACACAGCTGCATTAGAAAGTGGCAGTGGAATTAGGAAGGCAAACACAGTACCCGGGCCATCATCCTGAAAACAGCCCAAGCACACACTGAATTACAAGTGGTTTTCCGCTTTGAAAGTATCTATTTAGCTGAGCCATTATGTCTCCAAAGCCAAGCACAGAACACTTTGTAAATACATACCCAAGTCACAGCATGGCTGCCCTTCGGGGCTGGAGCCACACTTTCAACCACAGTTATTTTTACTGCATTTATCAAATGAATTTTTTTTAAATTCTTACCCGAGGATATGTTTTTATTGATATTTAGAGAGAGAGGAAGGAAGAGAGAGAGAAATATCCATTGGTTGCCTCCTCTATGTGCCCTGATAAGGGATCAAACCTGCAACCCTTTGACGCATGAGACGAGAAACCAACTGACCCACCTGGCAAGGGCTCACATGACCTTTTGAGGGCAGAGGACTGTTGGGTGTTTTATTTATCTTTATTTGTATATATTACTCTATGATGCTGCTCCTCCTCCTAATACCAGGACCATTCTGGATCAGCAGGCCTCCTTCAGGTGGAGTTTACATCAAAAGCACCCTCTGTGTGGAAGACTGAGATTACAAAGTATAGCCTTGTCAGCGAGGGGTACAGGGCTAGCTAATCTGTAAATACTTGTTACAAATGGATGGGGAATTCAAATGGGCCAGAAACATCAGAATAGGAACAGGAGCTTGGGCATTTATGTTTTTTGTTTGTTTGTTTGTTTGTTTGTTTGTTTGTTTTGGTTGCAACAAAAACAGGTGGTCACATTTTCCCAAATACATTTGTTAAGTTAGTCAAAAGAATTTGAAAACTTCCTCATACTTCATACAGAGGTATGAGTGAAGTGAATAATTTCAGCATAAAGTATTTGTTGAATACACAGAGCTAAGTTAAACTACAATAGAATATAATAAAAGATAAAATGTTTGAATGAAAACAAGTAGACAAGTGTTCAGGCTTCTTGCTTCCAGGGGGATCAAAACTTTCAGAGAAAAGTAAAGGGACAAATAGAGTATCTTAATTTGTTGGAAAGCATCCCCAAATAAAATGAAAGGGCTGACAACACATACAAGACTGACACATTCACAGTAGATAATAAAAAGAAAGTCAGATGTGTAGGGGGTAAATCATCATCTTTAAGGACGCTATCAGAGAAATCAAGTCCCACAGAGCATCCCTCACACTGTCCCCCTCTGCCACCATTTGTTGAGGAACTGTGCCAGGACAGCTCTGAATTGTTTCACCTTCAGCAACAGAGAGGTATGAGCAGGAGATGCAGGTCTGACAACTTCCTGACAAGCTCCTCTAACTGAATTGGGGTACCTCTCCCCGCTTACCCCTCCATACCTGATGGGGTTGGCCTGCCTTGCACTGGCCTCTCCAATGGCTGTAGGCACCAGCTCCTCTCGGACCGACTCCACACCATTCTGCCTGGATGGTTTCTTAGCTGTGGTGACCACGACCCAATCTTCTCCCAACCCACCACCTCTGTTCTGATCCTTTCAGATCCTTTTCCCCATAAACAGCTCCTAGAAACTGTCTCTTTTTCTCTTGGGTGAACTGCCTTCTGATTAAAAGTCTGCTGTTCGCAAAATACGGTGTCTGGCTGTGAGGAACCCAAATGGCTTGTGGAGACTTAAGGAATGGAGGAAACGTAAGTCAAACTGTCAGCCAGAAATGGAAGAGTCCAAACTCAAAACCAGGCTATTAGTCTTACTGCAAAGCTTACTTTGTCTCACTGGGTTTGTCAGTGACAAATCCCTGAATTGGGTAGGTTATAGGGTTTCACCAGTACACAGAACTGACCTTTAGCTGGAAAACACCAGTGTGGCCGTATGATTCTCTCAGGCCAGCCTCCAGTCTGTTTGGTTAGTGCCCAAGACCTATTCGTTGTTAAATATTTGATACCATTCTTGCTCTTATCAAAATAAAATATGTGGCAAACAACAAATGTTTGGCTTCTACTCCTGGCAAGGAGAGAGTAACAAAGGCCAGATATACTCTCCCACCTGAAACAACTAAAAACCCAGATAAAATATATGAAACATACTTTTCAGACATTGGATATCAGGCAGTGCAAGGCAAAGATCCCTGAGAGAGGGGAAATGAACAGGATGAGTCCTGTAATTTCCCAGTGCACTGCCATGAGAGAGTTTCCAGGCTACAACACAGGAAGGAGGAACCCTGAAGGGGCCCCGCAGTCTTCCTGAGTAAAGATATTGCTAGCAGTTTAAGGATGCCAAGACCACTAGAGTTTGCAAGGAAGAATATTGGACAAAAAAAAAACTGCGCGAGCGCACACACACACACACACACACACACAACATGCGCATACATAAACACACAGAGCTCAGAAACAGAGCATGTACACCTCAAGTCCTCAGCTGGGACCTGATCAGTGTATGTGTGTGTGAGCGAGGAAAATACTCAAGGCTGGAAAAAGCACCACCCTAAAGATTAGAAGGAATACTCCATAGAGATCACAAAGGCTGGGAAGAGTTTGTTACCTTATCAACTAGAGTAGAAAAGCTTGAAAATTCATGAGGTTGTGGCTAGAATATTCAGAATGAATGTTAAGAATTGTGCCCCAGTAGCAGGGCACAATTAACCCTAGACCAGTGGTTCTCAACCTTCCTAATGCCGAGACCCTTTAATACAGTTCCTCATGTTGTGGTGACCCCCAATTTCATTGTTACAAATTGAACATAATTAAAGCATAGTGATTAATCACAAAAACAATATGTAATTATATATGTGTTTTCCGATGGTCTTAGGCGACCCCTGTGAAAGGGTCGTTGGACCCCCAAAGGGGTCGCGACCCACAGGTTGAGAACCGCTGCCCTAGACTAAAGGCTACTCTGATCTCGAAAAGCAAATCTTAAACTCAAGCCTCAAAAGTTTTAAAGTGTTTCCAATTAAAGTCAATGTATCCTAGAATAAACCTCAGGATATTTATAGGAATACAAAAATATCCAGCACCTAAAAAGATGAGATTCACAGTATCTGGAAACCAATAAAAAACACCAGGTGTGAAAGGCTAATCCTTAAAAGTGTAATTATTTTGCATGGCAAAGAAGAATTAAGACTGTAAATGGCCTTGGGGTTGTTAATCAGTTGACCTTAAAATAGAAAGATTACCCTTAATTATTCCAAGGGGCTCAAAATAAGCACAAGATTCCTAAAAGGGGAAATAGGGAGGCAGAAGGGAATGTTAGAGTGATCTGATGTGAGAAGAATTCAAGCCACCTTTGCTGGTTTTGAAGATGGAAGGGGTCCAGGAGCCAATGAATGCAGCCAGCTAGAAAAGGAAAGGAAACATCCCGCCAGGCAGAAGTGCAGCCCTGATGACAACTTGATTTAAGCCCCGTGAGATTCTCTAATCTACAGACTATAAGATAACAAAGTTATGCTTTTTAAAAGATACTAAATGTGTATTAGCTAGTTACAGCAACAGTAAAAAAATAATATAGCAAGTATACACAGAAGCAGAAAAATGTGACCAATAATAAGGAGAAAAATAAAGCAATAGAAAAATACCATAAATGACAAATATAAGTGGCTTAATATACTTGAAATTAAATTCCTCAAAGAAAGGAGAGTGAGCCAGAAAAATATTTGAAGAAATAATGGCTGAAGATTTTCCAAATTTGATAAAAATGTATAAACTCAAGTCCCAATAAGTTAAAAAAAATAAGACACGAGAAAACTAAAGAGAAGTTTTATTATAGTCAAGTTACTTAAAATCAGCAATAAAGACAAATTCTTAAAAGGACCCAGAGAAAAAAGATATGTTATATACAGAGAAATAAAAATCACAATTAGATCAAATTTCTTATTGGAAATAATAAAAGACAAAAGAGATTAAAGTTTTAAAAAAGAAACTGGTGAAAAAATGTCAGTCGAGAATTCTATACCCAGTAAAAATATCATTTTTAAATATTCATTTAAAATGAATATTTCAGACATAATATATTGTAATAATCCATCACCACAGATTTACACTATGAAAAATAAGAAGGAAAGCCCTTTATGCAGAGAAATAGGATAGGAAATGCAAATCTTCATCTTCATCTACACAAAGGAATGATGAATATCAGAAATGATAAATATGTGCTTCACTGTGAAAGATATTATTAAACTTTTTAAAAGGATAATTGGCTGAAAAGTAAAAATACCAAGAATGTATTTTGGGTTTATAATATAAGGTGAAGTAAAATGTACGGCAGCAAATAGGACATAGGACAAGAGGGGGAGATAAAAGTGTCATGTAAGGTTCTTATATGTAAAGTGATGAGCCAACAAAAGAGATATAATTAGAATCATAAAAGATAGATACTCCATTCAAAATAAGGCAGAAATATAGAAAAGATGGAATAAAGAACAGAATAGACAAATAAAATCACTTAGTAAGATTTATTGCAACTCAATCATACTGATAATCATATCCAATGTAAGTGGCTTAAATATCCCAATTAAAAGGTAGAAATTATTAAATTGGATTAAAAATAAGTCTCAATATAGGCTTTGTAGCAGAAACCCACTTTAAATATGAAGCTACAAATAGGATACAAATAAAAGTATTGAAAAATGTACACCATGCTAACAAATCAAGACAGCTGGAGAGAGAGCTATATTAATATCAGACACAGTAAGTGTACCGGTTAATAATGCAAAATTTTTTCAATAGATGGAGTTACGCATATGTTGATATATATGCGATTTGATATGTATGCTATTTTGTTGTATTGACAGCAAGCTTCAAAATTTCATATGTCAAATTTTGTGAAGGTGTTAGCATCATAGATCAGTGATGGAGAACCTTTTGAGCTCAGCGTGTCAGCATTTTGAAAAACCCTAACTTAACTCTGGTTCCATGTCACATATAGAAATTTTTTGATATTTGCAACCATAGTAAAATAAAGACTTATATTTTTGATATTTATTTTATATATATATTTAAATGACATTTAACAAAGAAAAATCAACCAAAAAAATGAGTTGGCGTGTCACCTCTGACACGCGTGTCATAGGTTCGCCATCGCTGTCATAGATATTTTTACGCTTAAAAATGTCGAATTTCATGCCAAAAAAAAGAGAGCATTTGCGGGAAGTTTTAATTCATTGCTTTATTTTGAAGAAAAGTGCTGCTAAATGTTATCGTATACTTTGGGAAACTTATGGTGAACATGCTTCATCTCAAGATACTTGTGAATGCTGGTTTAAGTGCTTTAAAAGTGATGATTTCTATGTGAAAGACAAAGAACGTCCAGGTCAACCAAAAAAGTTTGAAGACCAACAATTACAAGCATTATTGTATGAAGAGGTGCGTCAAACTAAAAACCAACTTGGAGAAAGATTAAACGTTGCTCAGCAAACAATTTCTGATCATTTACAAGCAATGGGAAATATTTTAAAAGAAGGAAAATGGGTGCCACATCACTGAACAAAAGACAAATGGAAAACTGAAAAGTCATCAGTAAAATGTTGCTTCAATGGTACAAAAGGAATTGTGACTGGCGATGAAAAGTGGATTTATTTTGAGAATCTCAAATGCACAAAATCATGGGTTGATCCAGGTCAACCATCAGCATCTACTGCAAGGCCAAATTGCTTCGGGTAGACGACAATGCTCTGTGTTTGGTGGGATCAGGAAGATGTGGTGTATTATGAGCTTCTAAAGCCAGGTGAAACCATTAATACTGATTGCTACCGACAGCTAATAATCAATTTGAACCACGCTTTGATCGTCAAACAACCAGAATGTGCCAGAAGACACAGCAAAGTAATTTTGCTTCATGATAATACACCATTACACACTTCAAAACCAGTTAAAGACACGTTAAAAGATCTTGCCTGGGAAGTATTAACACACCCACTGTATTCACCAGACCTTGCTCCTTCAGATTACTAAAGGGTGTTCCAAAATTCACGCAAGAAGTAATTTTGATATAAAACACAGGTTTATAATTAAAAATTGTAATTTTTTATTGATTCATAAAGTATACAGTATAGGGTTATGTATGGAATAGCCTATTGGGTAAATGGCCTTCACGGCTTTGCTGGCACATATGCACTCTTTTGTTATTGCCTGAGCAGCTGCATTTTCGAAGAAGAATGGTCCGATGATGCCTCCAGCCCAAAATCCTCACCAAACAGTGACACGTTGTGGATGCATTTGTTTCTCAACAATCACTCATGGATTTTCTGAACCCCAAATGTGACAATTTTTTCAATTAACCAAGCCATCAAGATGAAAATGAGCCTCATTGAAATTCAGCCACATTTATGCAAAAACGGTCATGGAAAATTTCAACAAAAGAGTGCATATGTGCCAGCAAAGCTGTGGAGGCCATTTACCCGATATTCTATTCCGTACATAACCCTATACTATGTCCTTTATGAATCAATAAAAAATTTACAATTTTTAATTATAAACCTGCTTTTTCTATCAAAATTACTTCTTGCGTGAATTTTGGGACATTCTTTACTTGTACCGGTCAATGGCACATGCACTTTCTGAGCAGCACTTCAAAACGTATGAAGAAGTGGAAAACTGGGTCTCTGAATGGTTTGCCTCAAAACAAGAAAAGTTCTATTGGGCCGGTATCCACAAATTACCTGAAAGATGGGGAAATGTGTAGCTAGCGATGGACATTACTTTGAATAAAGCACTTTTGATGTTTCTCTTGGAATTATCATCTTTTCTTTGATTACAAAATCCACATTATTAACTGGTACATCTACCGGTTCAAAATAGATTTCAGAACAAAGTTACCAGGAATAAAGAGGGTCATTTCATAATGATAAAGGTGTCAAATCATCAAGAGAACATAACAATTCCAAACATTTATGCATTGTACAGTAAGATTTTAAAATATAGGAAGTACAAACTGATAGAATGAAAAGGTAAAGGAAATAGGTCCTCAGTAACAATCAGAGATATCAATAACCCTCTCAGTAATTGTTAGGACAAAGAGACAGAAAATTAGTAAAGACACAGAAAATTTTAATTACATGATCAACCAATTTGACCTAATTGAGATTTTAGAATACTTCACCCAACAGTAGTGGAAAATACATTTTCAAGTGTATATGGTATATTTCCCAAAATAGGCCATATTTTGGGCATAAAGCAAATCATAAAAGTATATTCTTGGACCACAATGAAATTAAATTAGAAATAAATGACAGAAAGATATCTGGAAAATCACAAAGTATTTGAAAACTAAATAACATTTTTGAATAAGCTGTAGCACAAGAAGAAATTAAAAGTTACTTTGAACCAAATAAAAACAAAAACAACATGCCAAAATTTACAGGATGTGACTAAAGAAATACATAGAGAAAAACTTGTGGCACTAAATGCCTTTATTAGAAAAGAGTCTCAAATCAATAACCTTGGCTTTCACCTTTCAAACTAGAAAAAGGAAATCAAATTAAGCCTAAAATAGGCAGAAAAAGAAATTAAGAAAGAGGAGCAGATATATAAAACAAAAACTTTAGAGAGATTCAATAAAACCAAATTCTAAGTTCTTTGTAAAGATAAATGAAATTGATAAACTTCTGCCAGGAAGAGAGAAGATATCAACTACTAACATTAGGCATGTTAGAGGCAAAATAACTACAGGTCCTGTGTAAATTGTAAGTATAAAGGAACATTATGAACAAACTTATATCAATAAATTAGATAACTTAGATGGACTAGATTTCTTAAAAGACACAAATTGCCAAATAGAACTTTAAAAATACATATAGTTCTATATCTATTAAAGAAATTGAATTTGTAGTTAAAATCATTCTATAAGGAAACTTCAGCACCAGATGACTTCACTAGGAAATTCTACCCTAGTAGAAATTAAATGTTAGAGAAAAAAATAATGTAATTCTCTACATCTACAATCTCCTCCAGAAAAGAAAGGAATACTTCTCAATTCATATTATGATGCCAGCATTACTCTGATAACAAAACCAGACAAATACATTAGAAGAAGAAAAACTTATAGATAGTATCTGTTATGAACTTTGATACAAAATTTTAACAAATTGAATCTAATGATCTACATAAAACATAATATATCATGACCAAGTAGGTTTTTACCGTAGGAACGCAAGGTGTGTTTAACATTGAAAAAAAAAATCAATTTGTGGCCTGGCCAGCATAGCTCAGTGATTGAGCATTGACCTATGAACCAGGAGGTCATGGTTCAATTCCTGGTCAGGGCCCATGCCCAGATTATGGGCTCAATCCCAGTGGGGGGCATGCAGGAGGCAGCTGATTAATGATTCTCTCTCATCAGTGATATCTCTATCTCTTGCACCCCCTCCATACTTTCTGAAATCAATTAAAAATATATTTTAAAAAAGAAAAAATCAGTCTGTGTAATCTACCAAAGTAGCAGACTAATAAAGAAAAATCCCATGATCATTTCCATCAACACAGAAAAATCATTTGAAAAACTTCAACATTTATTCTTTTAGCAAACTAAACTTTGAAGGAAACTTCATCAATTTAATAAAGATGATGTACTTAAACTTACAGCTATCCTTATATTTAATTGTATTTTCCTAATAATGTCTGGAATAAGGTGAGGATACCCACTCTCACAACTTCTATTCAGCCATCAATATATGTAACAACAAAGATGACTTTCAGAATAATTATGCTCAGCGAAAGAAGGCAGAAAGTGAGTACATTCTGTATAATGCCATTTATATGAGATTCTGGAAATGCAAAATAACTTATAAAGACAGATAAAAGATACAAGGTTGCCTGAGAATGGGGGGAGAAGGGTTAGTCTGAGTATATGGGAGAGAGAGATGATATAGGCACCAAGAAAATTTTTGGTGTGACAGATATGTTAATTATTTTGATTGTGATGATGATTTCCTAAGTGTATACTTATGTCAAACCTTATAAAATCATACAATATAAAAATGTACAGTTATTTTATATTAATTATACTTCATTAAAGCTATAATATAAAACTGATTATTTAGGTCATTTGTAAAAATGCAAGCATTGCCACAATGAAACTAGTTGAATCCAGTCCAAAGTCATAGGAATGCATTATTTGCTGTTCTCCCTGACATCAACATGAAAACATTAGGTGTGCAACAAGAGATACTTAATAGATTCCCTTTTAAACAAATATAGTCCACCATTATGCCAATTCTACAATTTCAGAAGTCAACAAGAACATTGGGGATTACACATAAATTGAGCAAAATTTGGCAGGAAATATGTTTCAGGACTGAAAATTTTTGAAATTGTAAATGATTTGGTAGGGTGGGATTAATTCTCACTCTCAACTCAATCCAAGAAAGATAAAGATAAAGGAAGGCTCCTACATAACATAAAAACTTGCAGGGCTTTAGATGTCACTTTATATCTGAATTTGCGCTACAGAAATTCTTCTCCCAACTTGTTAAATTTCAAAACTACTCCTTGGAGCTATGAACAGAATAAAAAAACACAGATGGCTCAACCTCACCGTAATAATGATTCAAGGCAAGTAAAGCCTAAGCTGTTTGTATTTCAGATTAAAATAGTATGGAGGAGAGAAATGTAATTATCCTGGGTACTACAATGAATATTAAGACAAAGCTGGTTTAAATATTGCTAATATTGCGATATTATTACTTTGGGTTTTCAATGCATGGGAAATCCTTACATCCTTCTATTACTTCCCTTAGAATTGGTCTTTTAAATAAATTCTACATGCTTAATAAGGTCTATTTATTTACTCAAAGGCAACAGACCCTATGGTACTATCAACAAAGGCTTCCTTCATAATCTAGTACAGTGGGGCCTTGACTTATGAGTTTAATTCGTTCCGAGACCGAGCTCGTTAAGGAGCTCGTTAACTCAAATTACTCTGTCAACTCAATGCAAAAAATCGCCAGAGAGACAGCTGGTATCTTAAAAAACTCGTTAGTTGGGACACTCATAAGTCAAGGCCCCACTGTATTTCTGATGTTGATAGGGCTGCAACTACAGAAAAGGGTTCTTGGCAAAACAAGAAATGACGCCATTACTGTCCACAGGAATTCTCCTGGCCCTGCGAAGAGTCTTTATTGAAAGAAATACAAAGCCAGTGCCCTAACTGGTTTGGCTCAGTGGATAGAGGGTCGGCCTGCAGACTGGAAGGTCCTAGGTTTGATTCCGGTCAAGGGAATGCATTTTGGTTGTGGGCACATCCCCAGTAGGAGGTGTGCAGGAGGCAGTTGATTGATGTTTCTAACTCTCTATCTCTCTCCCTTCCTCTCTGTAAAAAATCAATAAAATATATTTTTAAAAAAAGAAATACAAAGCCAGTTTGTTGTTGGCAGAATGTATGGGTTTTGTTTAGTCGGAGCTTTGTCCTTCTGGACACCACCTTGCAGGTAAATGACTCTCAGCTCTGAGCATCCTCCTTCTCCCCTTCTAGGAGGTGTTTCCACACTTTTCTGAGTTAAATGTCCCAGAATGAGAAGGCAGCGGTTCCAGGAGGCATCTGAGCAAAATGTGTGAGACTGATACACAGGGGTGCCCACTGCTGGTGTTCACTTCCTGGCCGTACCACTCACTAGCAGCGGGACTCAGAACAGACTCCTTGGCCTCTCGGCACACCGATGTGCTTATTTGTAAAAATAAGGTAATAATAGTATATGTTTCATTAGATGAACATTAGATGAGATAATAACAATGAGGTGCTTAGAAAAAGGTCTGGCACAGACATGATTAATGTAAACAATTATTATTAGTAACATAGCTTTGCTGACACAACAGCAGTTGTGGAGAAAGGATGACAGAAGCACCTCTAATCTGCCCCTTAATGGCAAGCACAGTAGGAATAAGAAACATAACTACTTCCTCTAATGATGCAGCAAACTCTTCTGGGAGAGAGAAACGTACAAAACCAGTCTATCAAATAATAATTATATGAATACCACCAATTACTGAGTACCTTCTGAATGCACTGCAGTGTATAAAAGATATCACATACACTACATTATTAATTTCTACAACAACCCATGAAGGAGAAGAGAGAACTCCTATTTTCCAGACCAGGAAACTGGAAATCTGGAGAAGTTAAATCATTTGCCTCAGTTTACGTGGCTGGTAAGAGCATTTCTGCACAAAACTGTCTGGCTAGTAGCCCATGGTTTTCATACTATGCCATGTGGCTTTTCAATCCACAAAGTGTTGGTGTGTGCTGAGCGAAGGTATTCAGGAGGAAAACAAATCTGTCAGGAGGCAGAGTTTCCAATAGTGCACAGTTTTTTGAAATCATAAAAGAAGGATAGCCTTAAGTACTGCAAGCCAACCTGGTTGCCCCCAACAACCCCCCTCTGCTGGCCTGGTCGCAGCCTGCTGCTCAGTCATTTGGTCGTCCCTCACTAACGCCCTGATGGCCTGGTCACCCCACTCAGCCTGTTTGGTCGTCCATTTGGTTGTTTCGAATATGACGGTCCCTGGCTCTTTATATATATAGACTAGAGGCCCGGTGCATGAAATATGTGCACTCTGGGGGATCCTTCAGCCCAGCCTGCACCCTCTCACAGTCCAGGAGCCCTCGAGGGATGTCAAACTGACGGCTTAGGCCCATTTCCCACAGGGAGCAGGCCTAAACCGGCAGTCGGACATCCTTAGAGCTGCTGCAGAGGTGGGAGAGGCTCCCGCCACCGCTGCTGGGCTCACCAGCCATGAGCCCGGCTTCTGGCTGAGCAGCACTCCCCCTATGGGAGCGCACTGGCCACCAAGGGACAGCTTCTGTATTGAGCGTCGGCCCCCTGGTGGTCAATGTGCACCATAGTGACCGGTCATTCCACTGTTCGGTCTATTTGCATATTAGCCTTTTATTATATAGGATAAGATGATGAATGTTAACTAAACTTATTTGGTGATCTTTTACAATAAGTGTAAGTCAAATCATTACATTGTACATCTTAAATATATACAGTGGTGTATGTCAATTATATTTTAATAAAACTGGAAAATTTTTTGAAAAGGTTCAAATAAAAGTAAGATACTTATTACCCATTCACTACCGAATATTTAAAATACAATAGTATCAGTTTTAGCAAGGATTTGAGGAATGGATCAACAATATGTGTAGCTATGATAATTATGCACTCCAAAATATTAATTAACACACAAAACTGTGTATTTTTAAAATTACACCATATTTTAAAAATTAAATACATTTGTTTATAAATTTGTAGAAAAAGTGACTATAAGGAAATACATTTATGAAACAGTGATTATTTCTAATCACAATTTTTTCTTCAAATTTTTATGTATTCAAAATTTTTATAATAAAATCTTGCTATTAAAACTTTTCTCTGCACATTCCAAGTTCATTTTATCCTTTTGCCTCTATCTTTGATGGGAAGAAGGTGTAACAGGGTTTCCATTACACAACCCTCCATGTCACTACCACGACATGTCAGGCTGATGATGTATAAAATGTCTTTGTAACAATGTTGTTGTTTTCCTAAGAGAATTATTTAAGAATGGATGAGTAGGTCTATTGAAAAATTTCACTTTACATAAAATAATTTTTAAAAGTTCTAGTTCAGCAAAGACAAACTTTTCTATGATAAAGGCATAAAGAGAACACAGATTGCATTATGATATTATCATTTTTCTCCAAACAAATGATGTGCTTAATAGCTACTTCCCACTTAGTAAATTTATAATTGGGGAAAATCTAATGAAATTAATGTTCATCAAAGAATAATATTTATATACTATTTTTTAACCACCCACCATTGACTTGGATATAAAATTTTTAGTTTTTGTTTGGACAATTAAGAAATTAGAAGAGATCTAAGATGGCAGCAAAGTAGGTGGAAGTTACACTCACCTCCTTCCAAAACTAAACTGGAATTACAACTAAAATATAGAAAAATCAACCTGAATAACCAAATGAAGACTGGCTTAATAGAAGTCTTAGAGCCATGATTGACAGAGGAAGCCACATCCAGACTGGTAGGGAGGGTGGCGATGTGCAGCCACGTGCTGTGGCCGAGAATCTGGAGGGATATCTCAGCTGCAATGGTCCCCCCCTGAGGAGTGAGGGGTCTCAACCTCACAGTGGGTTTCCCAGCCCAGAGCACCAGAGCTGGAAAGAGGTGCCCATATAACATCTGGCTGTGGAAATCCGTTGGGATTCTGGCAGCCAGAGAGAGACAGGAGTATGCTGGAAATCCAGACGTCCCTTAATGGCCCAATGTACAAAATCTTGTTTGTAGCTACTCATCCTGGGCCCCAGTGATGGGAGGGTGGAGGAGGTGAGGCTCGTATGAGGAGAGGGTAGGTTTTGCGGCTCTGGAGAGAAAGCTGAAGGGACAGCAGCCAGAGTCCCTGTGCTGAGTCCCTCTCCCACACTGCAGATGCTATTTCCTTGGGTGGAGTACTTCCCTCCATTAGGCATCAGGAATAGAGGAATGTAATAGCACAGCCTTCCTATCTCCCTGTCACCCACCCTGTGGGGCTCATGCTCAGCGGAGGAGTCAGCTGCCTGGGCCCCGGGTGCAGAGGTCCAGGCGGAGTCAGGGAGTGTCAGTGACTGAGTTGTGTGGCTCTGAGGTGAGAGCAATTCCCCACCTTCCCATGAGCCTGACCAGTGTTATCTCTTCATGGGAGATCCACTAGCTCTATGAGCTCAGGCTCTCTAGGATGTCCATGAAAATCCAGGATGGACTAAGTTGTGGCTTTAGGTCAGAGGCCATTTTTCACTCACACGCCCATCTGGTGCAAAGCTCTCACTTCACATGGCCAAATCCTGGTCTGTTTGGGCTTGATAAACTCTGCTGGCCTCACCTTGATGACTCCCTCAGACCCCGACCCACCACAAGAATCTGTGGATACCCAGCAGGTGGCAGCTAGCCTTGGTGTATCTGGGACTTTTGCTGAGTGGACTCAGACCCTGCACTGGCACCACATTAAAACTGGTACCAATCTGATGAACACCACTTGTCCCTACCTGGTGACTCACTCAGAAGCTACCTTATGCAACTCATGTATGGCCAGAGGCTCTTTCAGTGACTGAGCTTTTCAGGCAGCCAGCAGGTGGAGGCAGGCAGAGGTGCCTTGGGCATTTTGCTGATCTGCTCCCGGACTTGGTACTGGTGGAAGACAGCCTTGTTGAGCAGCATGTCCCTTTCCAAGCACACCCAGGGTAGTGTGTATCACTTTGTAGCTCTAAGCAGTTCACCCAAGGCTAGTCATAGGCAGCATCTGACATTGACTGGCATTAAAATCCCTCCCAAGAGACCCCAGAAGCAACACATGCAGTGACCAGCTTCAGACAACATCAGAGCAGGATCCAATAAGTGGATCATCACAAGTGGCACATCAAAAGGGAATCTTGGCAGGTACCAGGCCCTGCTGAGGCAAATCCCGCTTCTGCACCCACACAGCAGCTCATACACTGTGGTGGGGGTGGATCCTCACAGTCATACAGCCTGAGGGCAAACTCCACACATGGACAGGCCCACAACAATCAGGAATCAATTATAACAGGGGGACTCATATAACCCACCAAAGGAACATCCCTGGAGCACCCAGCTCAGGTGATCAAGGAGACTATACCACTGGGTACCATAGGACACCTACTACGTAACGCCACCCTACCAAGATTGGGGGTCATAGCAAATCTACATAATGCACAGAAACAAACACAGAGAGGCAGCCAAAATGGGGAGATGAAGAAACATGAATCAAATAAAAGAACAGGAGAAATCTCGAGAAAAAAATCTAAATGAAATGGAGGCAAACAATCTATCAGATATAAGTTCAAAACAATGGTTATAAGGATGTTCAAGGACCTTAGGGGAAGAATGGATGAATCCAATGAGAACTTGTCAAAGAGACAGTAAGCATGAAAAACAACAACAACATCTATAATAATCTATAATAATAAAAGCATAATATGCAAATAGACTGAATGGCTGAACAGCAGAACAACTATCCATATGACCTTCTGGATGAAGCCGAGGCTGCGAGGGCTGAGCCCATTGCATGACTTTTGTGCATCGGGCCTCTAGTAGAAACTATAAAAAAGAACCAGGCTGAAATGAAGAACACACTAAAAAGAAAAAAATAATAATACACTAGAAGGAATAAAACAGTAAGTTAGATGAAGCAGAGGATTAAATCAGTGATTATATCAGAAAAAATAAACTCTAAAACAAAAGCTATGAGACAAAGAAGGAAACTACATAATGATATAGGGACCAATCCAATAAGAGGATATGACCCTTGTAAACATTTATGCACACTACATAGGATCACCTAAATACATAAAAGCAAATCTTGACAAACATAAAGGGTCAGTAATACAGTCCTAGAAGGGGATATTAACATTCCATTGACATCAGTGGATATTTCTCCCATACAGAAAATCAACAATGAAAGAACACATTTTTCTCAAGTGCACATGGAACATTTTCTAGGACAGACCACATGTTAGGACACAAAATAGGTCTCAATACATTTAAGAAGACTGAAATAATAAAAAGCATTTTCTCTGACCATAATGGTATGAAACTAGAATTCAATCACACAAAAAGCTGAAAAACATATGAACACAAGGAAACTACATAACATGTTACTAAACAATAAATAGCTTAACAATACGATCAAAGAAAAATAACAGGAGATATCTTAAAATATATGAAAATGAGAACACAACAACCAAAATCTATGGGACACAGAAAAAGCAGTTCTAAAAAGGACGTTCTTAGCAATATAGGCGTACCTCAAGGAAAGAGACAAATCTCATATAAACAACCTAACCTTACATTTAAAGGAATTGGTTCTTTGAAAAGATAAACAAGATTGACAAACCTTTAACTAGACTCATCAAGAAAAAAAGGAGGAACCAAATAATGAAATCAGAAATGAAAGCGGAGAAGTAACAACTGACAACAAAAAAGTACAAAGGATTATAAGAAAATATTATGAACAACTATAGGCCAACAAATTGGACAATCTGGATGAACTGGATAAATTCCTAGAAATATAAAATCTTCCAAAACTAAATCAAGAAGACATAAAAAACCTGAGTGGACCAATATAACCAATGAAATTGGAAGTTAAAAAAAAAACTTCAAAAAAGCAAATGTCCTGGACTGAATGACTTCATAGGTGTATTTTATCAAACATTCAAAGAAGCGCTAACACCTTATACTTCTCAAATTATTGCAAAAAATTCATGAGGAAGGAAAACTCCCAAAGTCATTTTACAAAGCCAGCATTATCCTAATTCCAAAACCAGAAAAGACACTACTAACTAAAAAAAAAAAATCATAGGTCTATATCATTGATAAACATAGATGCAAAAATCATCAACACAATATTAGTAAACCGAATCCAGCAATACTACATTAAAAAGATCATACACCATTATCAAGTGAAATTTATTCCTGGGATGCAGGGTTGGTACAATATCTGTAAATCAATTAAGGTAATACACCACATAAACCAAATGATGGATAAAAATCATATTATTATACCAACAGATGCAGGAAAAGCTTTTGATAAAATCCAGCACCCATTTATGATAAAAACTTTCAGCAAGTGGGAATAGAGGGAAAATATCTCAACATAATAAAGTTGATATACGACAAACCCACAGCCAACGTCATACTCAATGGGTAGAAACTAAAAGTGTTTCCCTTAAGAATGGGGGGAAAAAGTGATGTCTACTTTCACTACTCTTATTCAACATTGTACTAGAAGTCCTAGAAACAGCAATCACATGAGAATAAGAAATAAAAGGCATCCAAATTGGAAAGGAAAAAGTAATACTATCATTATTTGCAGATGACATGATACTGTATATAAAGATCTCTAAAGATTCTATCAAAAAACTACTAGAACTGATAAATAAATTTAGTAAGGTAGCAGAAATCTGTTACATTTTTATACACCAATAATAAAGTATCAGAAAGGAAAATTAAGAAAACAAACCCATTACAATTTATAATAAAAAAAAGTCTATAAATAAATTTAACCAAGGTGGTAAGAGATCTGTACTCAGAAAATTATAAGACACTGAAGAAATAAATTGAAGAAGATACAAATAAATAGAAGCATATACTGTGCTTATGGATTAGAAGAATTAACATTGTTAAAATGTCTATGCTACCCAAAGCATAGATTCAATGCAATTCCTATCAAAATAACAATGACATTTCACAAACCTAGAACAAATAATCCAAAAATTTATATGGAACCACAAAAGACCTTGAATAGCCACAGCAATCATAAGAAAGAATAACAAAGTTTGACAAATCATGCTACCTAATATCAAACTATATTACAAGGCCATAGTCACCAAAACAGCATGGTTCTAGTATAAAAACAAATATATAGATAAATGGAGAACAGAAAAAAACTCATGCCTATATGGTCAATTAATATTTGACAAAAAAGCAAGAAAATACAATGGGGTAAAGACAGTCTATTCAATAAATGGTTGTGGGAGCAAGTTCCTCCTTGATCCTGCTCCACAACAACTGTGGGAGCTCAGCTCCTTTTCTGCTAGGGGCTGTACCCCCGTGGACACTGGGCATTAGATGGAGAAGACATAAGAAGTTGCAGGCATATAGGTATTACAGACCAAGTAGCCATTGCTAGCAAGGAGCTATCAGACAAAACAGTTCTTCAAAGTAGCCTTACAAAGTAGCTGCACAAAGCAGCCTAGCCCCATAAAGCTGCCTCTTAAACATAGGAGCCACCCACCTGCTGGTCAACAACACATTTTTTTAAAAATATATTTTATTGATTTTTTACAGAGAGGAAGGGAGAGAGATAGAGAGTTAGAAACATCGATGAGAGAGAAACATCGATCAGCTGCCTCCTGCACATCTCCTACTGGGGATATGCCCGCAACCCAGGTACATGCCCTTGACCGGAATCGAACCTGGGACCTTTCAGTCCGCAGGCCGACGCTCTATCCACTGAGCCAAACCGGTTTCGGCAACAACACATTTTTATACCAACTTAGACAAAAGAGGCTTCTTGCCAAATAATGACATCAGTATTTGGGTTATAGAAAGGTATACCTGTGCAGTGCATACAGGAAGACTGCTGTGTCCTTGCTTTTGCACCTGTGTACAGCAACTTGGCCTTGAGCATCTGGCATACTTTGATTAGGGTTCCCACAATGGTGGTGGGAAAAATGGACATGTATAAATCAAACTACCTTCTTACACCATAATATAAAAGCCCAGCAACCACAATGGCAGAACAACCAGAACGACCGGTGACTATGATGCTCACTGTGGCAGCCAACCAGCCTGATCTGGGCCCTGATTGCCCACCCTCCCCCAGGCCGGCCCTGCCCCTGATCTAACCCCAACACTCCGATCAGGGGAGGGTCAGGCTGGCCAATGGCCCACGGCCCCACCCTCTGGCCAGCCCCACTCCCGACAGGCCCCCAACACCCAGATTGGGGATGTGGCTGGCCAGCCAACCACCCGCAGCCCCTCCCCCTGGCTGGCTCTGCCCCCGATGGGCCCCCAACACCCTGATCGGGGGCGGAGCCAGCTGGCCAATCACCAACGTCCCCTCCCCCCTCACCAACCTGGCCCAATGGGCCCCAATCGAGGTAGGCCAGCCAGACCCCACCCATGCACAAATTCATGCACCGGGCCTCTAGTACAATAATAAACTAAAAATGGATTAAATACTTAAATGTAAGACTCAAAATCATAAATCTACTGGAAGTATACACAGGCAATAATATCTCAGGCATTTTTTGCAGCAATATTTTTTTGATATATCTCCTTGGGCAAGAGAAACAATAGAAAAAATAAACAAATGGGACTATATAAAACTAAAAAGTTTTTCCACAGCAAAAGAAACCATTAGCAGAATGAAAAGACAACCTCCAAAATGGGGGAACATATTCACCAATGAGACATCTGACAAGGAATTAATATCCAAAATTTATTAAAAAAAACTTATAAAACTCAAACCAAAACATCCAAACACAAAACAAACCCACAAACAAACCAGTTTACATATGGGCAAAGGACCTGAATAGACATTTCTCCAAATAGGAAATACACATGGTCAATACATATATGAAAAGAAGCTCAATGTCATCAGAGAAATGCAAATGAAAACCACATTGAGATATCTCCTCACACCTGTCTGAATGGCTATTATCAATAAATCAACAAACAACAAGTGTTTGACAAGGATGTGGAGAAAAGGGAACCATAGTGAACTGTTGGTGGGAATACAGACTGGTGCAACCACTACTAGTATAGAAAACAGTGGGGAGATTACTCAAAAAATAAAAAAGAAAAAAAGAAATTGCCTTATGACCCAGCAATTCAACTTGTAACGGAAGAAAACTGAAACACTAATTGGAAAGAATATATACACCCCATGCTCATTGCAGCATTATTTACAATAGCCAAGATTTTGAAGCAACACAACTGCCTATCATTAGATGAGTGGATTAAAAAGGCTGTGGAACATTTACATCATGGAATACTACTAGGCCATAAAAAGAAGGAAATCTTACCTTTTGTGACAGCATGGATCGGACTAGAGGATATTATGCTATATAGACAAGCTAGTCAGAGAAACATGGATGATTGCCAGAGGGAAGGGATTTAGGGCAGTGGATCACTTTGTAAATTATATGGATCCCTATTAGAGGGTCACTTTGTAAATTATGTGATTGTCTTAACCACAATGCTGTGCACATGAAATTAATACAAAATAATATTGAGTGTAAACTGTAACTAAAATGAAATTTACAAAAAGGAATTAGAAGTAAAATTACTGTTAGACATTAAAAGGTACAAAAAGAGAATGACATTCTCTTTTAGAATATTAACTTTGAAATTTTACTCATTTTAGTAAGTAGTAATTCTCCTTAGCTGTTCTTTTAAAATATAGAACTGATTTTAACATATTTTATTTTATTCTTTGGAGCAGCCTTTGATCACACCCTTTTAAATTTCTACCAGAAATTAGAGTTCAAATATCAAATTTTGACTTGATAACATTAACTATAGGAAAAGTTTGTGGAACACCTTGAGAAAAAAAAATGACATTAAAAAAATAAATCCCAATGCATTTAGAAATAGAAGAAAATCATATGAAAGTTTTAGACTCCTCTAAAGCCAATGCTGCATTGATATGCTTTCCCCCAGCAAATATGAATATATGCCCTCTATGTGCCGGGCAGTAAGAACTGGAGAGACAACTTTGAATAAGATAGGCTTGCTCCCTGTTCTCTTGAAACTTACTTACTAGTGGGGATTGATGGAGCATAAATAAACAGTAAAGCAAGAAGTTAATTTCAGATTGTGATTAGTGCCAATTGTAGGGACATAACCTGGGGTGGGAGAGGAGGGAGGAAGCCATTTAACTGGTTTAGGAAGGTCTCTCTGGAAACTAGACATTTAATTGAGCTCCTAATAACAAGGAGCCAGGCTCCGAGAAGTCAGCATATTGGAGAGAAGATTCTGGGTGGAGGTAATGGATGGAGCAAAGGCCTGAGGGCAAGAACAAAGCTTAGCTTGTCCCAAAACTAAAAGGAGGCCAGTGTGGGTGGAGCCTGGTTGGACAGCGGTAAAGCTAAGAGATGTGAGATCAGGGTTTTAAATAGTGCTCCCAAGAGCCTCCTCATTATTACATTTAACTGGATAATCACTATTTTTTATGCCTATTGACTTTCTGCTTGAATGACAATTCAAAAGTGTTCTAATGCTAAAAAGAAAGATTTGAAAACTCTGTAAATACTTTTAACTCTCCTACTTGGTAGAGGATATAGAGAGATACACACATATATGTATATGTAATATATGTACATGAGGCTATATAAACATACATGCATGTTTATAAACATATATACTATATATGCATACGCATAACATGTACATACTCACACACACACACACACACACACACACACACACATGAACACGCAGTGCTTTTGAGCATTTGAGAAGGATTCATACCAGAGGATCAGTGTCTTAGAAACCATGGCAGAGGAGGTAAAACTGAACACTCATGGTTTGGAAGCACTTTAAGCTGGGGAGGCAAAGTTAACCATAGGTGAGTGGAAGCGTTTCCCCAGCTGGAGAAGCTCAATACATCAATGAAACCAGAGGCTATTAATAAAAGACACATGAATGACATGCAGGCATATTCTAAAAACAGCAGAGTTGGAAAATGCTAACATTGGAGACAGAGTCAATAAAAACAGTGTAGACACCACTCTTTAAGTGCTTTGTGTCTCTTAAAAAAAATTATATATATATATATATATATATATATATATATATATATATATATATCCTATCTAATAATAGACAAACATGGTAATTAACCATACCTCTGACACGCTTCCCATTGGCTAATTAGGGCGATATGCGAATTAACTGCCAACCAAGATGGCGGCCGGCAGCCACACAGCTGAAGCGAACAGGAGGCTTGCTTGCTCCAGTGATGGAGAATGCCAAGGTTCCCCGCCTGCCGCTGCCGGCCTCTGAGCTGCACTCTAAGTAACAATGTTGCAATTATAGAAGCTAAACAAACCCCAGAAACCTGCTTTCAGCAAGCTGGGCCTCAGAGCTGGAGCTGCAACAGTGTTTCAATTATAGAAGCCAAACAAACCCAGATACCTGCTTTCAGCAGCCGAGGTCTCAAAGCTGGAGCTGAGCCTCAGAGCTAAAGCCAGCTCTCAGCTCCAGTGACAGCAATAGAAGGTAAATAAATCCCAGAATAAAAAGAGAAAAAAAGGAGAGGTTGGAAGGTTCAGTCACCCGCCAGCCTGAAAACGGACCTCAGCCCCTCACCCAGACTGGCCAGGCACCCCAGTGGGGAACCTCACCCTGAAGGGGGTGTGACCAGCTGCAAACAGCCATCATCCCTTCATCCAGCCTGGCCAGGCACCAAAGTGGGACCCCCACCCTGATCCGGGATGCCCTTCAGGGCAAACCAGCCGGCCCCCACCCATGCACCAGGCCTCTATCCTATATAGTAAAAGGGTAATATGCAAACTGACCCTCACAGCAGAAGGACTGGGAATGACTGGTCACTATGGCACACACTGACCACCAGGGGGCAGACGCTCAATGCAGGAGCTGCCGTCTGGTGGTCAGGGCACTCTCACATGGGAGGAGCTCCGCTCAGCCACAAGCCAGGCTGATGGCTGCCAGTACAGCGGTGGTGGTGGGAGCCTCTCCTGCCTCCTCAGCAGCATTAAGGATGTCTGACTGCAGTTTAGGCCTGCTCCCTGCTGGCAAGTGGACATCCCCTGAGGGCTGCCGAGCTGCCAGAGGGATGTCTGATTGCCATCTTAGGCCCAATCCCCCAGGCAGCAGGCCTAAGCCAGCAGGTGGTCATCCCCTGAGGGGTCCCAGACTGAGAGAGGGCACAAGCCGGGCTGAGAGATCCCCACTCAGCCCCCCCGCGAAGTGCACAAATTTTTGTGCACTGAGCCTCTAGTATATATATAAAATTGATTTTTTTACAGAGAGGAAGGGAGAGGGATAGAGAGTCAGAAACATCGATGAGAGAGAAACATTGATTACCTGCCTCCTGCATATCCCCCAGTGGGGATGAGCCCATAACCAAGGTACATGCCCTTGACCAGAATCAAACCTGGGACCCTTCAGTATGCAGACCGACACTCTATCTACTGAGCCAAGCTTGGTTAGGGCAGGATTGTGTCTCTTAAGAGAGCTGATGTAAATGGAGAAGAAATTTGACCCACTGTGTGAGAAGGCTTATGGTGTTTTGTTAGAGGAGAAATAGATCTTGCTCACTGGAAAAAGTCAGAAAAAAGAAACAAGCACAAACACAAGAAAAGACAAAGAACAAATAAGACTGATATGAAAATAACAATGTCTGAACACAAAGCATAATAATAAATTGCATTTGCCTGTTCAGAGTTGGAGATGTGATGTGAGGGAAGAGCAGGTTTTCGTGTGCTCCATTACCCTTTGGAGTAAAATCTGTTTGATAAGGGATTTAGTCCAGTACGACCGCCAGTATTAATTTTTCACTTAAGTGCAGTTAGTACCGGGCAAGAAAGCGTCTCTGCTCACAAACAGCAAAAACCTGCTAAAGAGTAAAGGCACGGGGTGAACATCACCTGGCGGGTGGAGTATATCCATCTTTCAAAATCCTACCAGCAGGGAAAATAATGGAAACAAATTGAGTATAGCCCAGGGTCAAACCATGTGGTAAGACGATAATTGCCTGGATGTGGGGAGCAAAGGGCATCAGTGCAGTTAGCCAGAGCTACCAGGGAAGGCTCTTCAGTAGAACTATGAAGTGGGACTTGAGGTGCCCTTACAGGAGCTGGAAGAATTTAGGCAAGTAGAGAGCTAGGGGAAGGTGTTCTGAATCATTAACAGCTCAGCAAGACCAGTTCAATCTGATCCAACTGTGAGTCTGGAAATATTGCCTAATTATTAACTAGCAGGTGAAAGAACAGAAAACAAACCTCTGGTGTCACTGCCAGGCTTCCATCTGGCTGCAGGACCACTAGGGGGCCCTTTAAATTATGGCTCGTGGGCAATAAAAAGAAGACATAGCTTTTGCTTACTAAATTAGCAAATTATTTGAAATTCCCCCCAGAGTTAGTAAGTATGCTAAGGAGAAGATATTCCGGCATCTCTGATGATAGTATAAATTGTAAAACTCTTTTGAAAATAATTTTGTGATGTCTCAGGAGTAACTGAAATGATCATATCATTTGCTGACTTGGAAACTGAACTTAAAGAAATATTTTAAATGGGGAAAAATGTCAAAGTTAAGAACTGCACAGTTGTTTATACTATTTGAAAATCAGGAACAGCTCAAAGACTAACAACAGAGTCACCAAAGTAAAGCAAATAGATGGGTTAGATCATTTTTCACTATGGAGACAGTAAAGGTTAAAATAATTTTAAATATCTACCATTGGTGTGAGTGTAAAATGGGTTCAATTTTGTACAGAACAATTTGGCAGTATCAAATTTTTAAATCTATACTCCTCTGTTTCAGTCTTAGAAACTTAGAGAAGGGAAGTGATTATATAGTTAAAACGCTTATAATGTGTAAAAGATCCCAAGGCATCTCTTAATTTCCTTTTTTAAACATTTGATCCTTGAAAAAAAAGATAGCACAATAGATAGTGTTGATAGGCCCATTTTCTAATGTAGAACCTGAAGGTCATAGAGATTAAAGGATTTACCCTGACTAGCCATAATTTTATATGCCTAGCAAGTTAAGTCAAATATTTTACTAGTGTTCCATGATGCAGATGGTGGGACTTTCACAAGGCTAATATAGTCATCCATTTATGTGAAAAAAAACAAAAACACCCCTCTTTGTTTAGATGCAGGACTCCATTCAAGGAGGCAAACCAATGGGGTCTGAGGAAATAATGGATGGCCTATTTTTTCTGTGGAACAACAGATAACACTACTCCCACTCCATGTGAAGGGAAGGGAGGGAGATAAATGATTTGTTGTTCCTCTGACTTAGCAAGTGTGAAAAAACAAACAAAAATAACTTGTATACATACATATAGGAGATGCAATGTGAATGCTTACAAGGAGGTGAGAATTGTGAGAGACCTAGTCTTCACAAGCATTGCATATACTTGGAGAAAAGGTCCAAACAGGGAGGTGAGGCATTATTATTTCACAGCAAGAGAATAATTCTCATCACTTCTAAAAGCCATGTAGACTCCAGTGGGTTTTAATATAATCAACTCATTAACCAAAGTAAATATTTAGAATGTGTTACAGCACAAAGATAAGAAATCAAGGCATATAAATGAGCTTTAGACATATAAAATTACTCTATAGGAGAGATTACTCAAAAGGGAGAAGTGGTGTTGCACCAGATGGCTGTGTCCAATAATAACTTCAGTGGACACATAATTGTTCTATTATCTATAAGGGAAATTGTCTGCAAAAATTCAGTCACTTTATATATATATATATATATATATATATATATATATAATATAAATTGTTATATAATATAAATATATATAACAATTTTGGCAAATATAAGACTATGTCAGTCAATAATGTATTTCATTTTGAGTTTTAAAATCCTCCTCATTTATGGAGGTGGCTCATTTATCTGATCGTTACCATTGTAATTAGCTAGTTATTAATAATAGAAAAGAGCAAAAGGGAGGCCAGACATTATAGGCATGTCATTTGGGTAGCTTCACCAGGAAGCTGCAGTTTTACACTCCCCAGGGAACCACCCGTCCCTTCCCTGCAGTTCACTGGGGGAAAGGACCAAACAAAGGGGAAGCTGGGTTCATGTGCAGTGGGTAGGGTTGACAGAGGGAAGTTGTTTGCTGCCAGCCAAACCTGAGAACAGAGATCATTGGCCAGAACGGGCAGGGTCACTGCAAGTCCGAGAAAATTTGGGAATACAGAATCCCCCTAGACCAGGGGTGGGGAATCTTTTTCCTGCCAAGGCTATTTGGATATTTATAACATCATTGACTTAACTCACTCAATAAAAATGTATGTTGCTATGAAAAAAACTCCTAGATTTATTGAATTTCAACTCCTGCCAGCAATTGCCTTGGCAGGACCAGACCAAATGATTTCACAGCCTTATACAGCCCTCGGGCCAGACATTCCCCACCCCTTCCCTAGACAATGGAGCTCTCGCTCTTGGTGCTCTTGGCTTTTTGGTTTCTTTGGTTTTACTCCTGTTTACTTTCATTCACCCATGTTCCTTCTATAGCCATGTGGCCCTGTGGACCCCACACACAATGGACTGATGGACTGCAGCAGGGAACACAAGTTGGGCTAGCCTGATGCTGGGTTAGACTGTGAAGACATGGAATAGGAACTCCAGGCAGTGGCTTTAATCCTAGCCGTATTAAAGTCACAGCTACTCTTCTTCCATGGTGGGACAGAGGGAAATAGGACCTTGGAAACTCAGGGGTAGAATTCCATAGAAATATGGGGAACTCTGAAAACTCATATTCCAGCAGCACCCCAAGAACCCGACTCTCATCAGCAATCGGTGGGGACAAGGAGCTCTCCCCACCAATAACAATCCCAGAAAAAGGGATTCAATTTCACTATATGTAACATGGACTGATAAGCTTTGTCCAAATCAGGAGCTTTGGGGTTTCTTACTTTCTACAATAGCCCCTCTATCCAATCAAATACTTCTTCCTACCAATGGATATTTCCAAAAGTTTATTGTCATACTTACTCTACTTTGTCTTAATGTTCTCTTGATTGCATATCATATTCAAGTTACCTCTAAATTTACCTGCCTCTTTTCTAGACAAACATCTTCAAAGACTTGACTATGAAAGATGTTTCTATTTTTCATTTGTCATTATTCTTTCTTTCCCTCCCTCCCTCCCTACTTTCCTTCCTCCCTCCTTCTTTCCTTCCTCTTTTTTTCAGAAAAGTGGTTTACCAGTGGTTCAAAATTTAAATGTAAAACAAAAATGAAAAATAGTGACCATTAACATCACAAAGGTACTGTTACTACTGATAAGCTATTTTCTTTGCCCTTTATGGCTTTCATAGGGCTCCCTATGCACCATCCCCCTTGGTCCTTATGATATCCTTCCATTTTTAACTCACTACCTGCTTCTACCCCTACAACTGCACCAAACGGCTCTTGTTAAAGTCACCAGTGCCTTCCCCCATTGCAGTCTTTTTACTTGACCTTTCATAAGAAATCATTCCTGCTGGCTACTACATGGATGATATATATGGCTTGGTTCCCAAAATGTCACACATTTTCGTTTTCTGTCTAATTTTTTTGGCTGTTTCTCCTCCTCAACATCCTTTACTGGCTATGTCCTTCTTTCTAAAAGTTAAATGCTAAAATTTTTCAAAGCCTACTCGCACACTCTCCTCTTTCTCTGTTCTCCTCATGCCAGTTCCCTCATGGCCATAGTGCCAATCCTGTTCTACCTGCTGTTGAACACAGATATCGCTATATGTATAAACGTGTGGCTCACACTTCAGTCACTCCGACACATATACCCACCTTTCTTCTTCATATCACCACTTATATGTCTTGTGAGAGTTCAAACCTGAGATGTACAAATCTGAATTTGTGACTGTCCCCTTTATTTGCTCCTCCTGTGTTTCTCATTTCATGCAATACGACCACCATTTACTCAGTTGCTTAAGATAAAACTTGGATTCATCTCTAATCCCTTTTCTCTCATCTAATCAGGAAGTCCTAAGTCCTCTACCTGAAAAATGTATCACAAATCATTGTACTCTCTCCAGCTTTACTACCATCCACTAGTCAAAGCCTCACCCCTTGCTTATCTGAACTTGCATGGCCTCTTTACTCATTCCCTCACTTTCATTCCCACTGACCCTTAAAATCCATTCTCTTTTAACATTCAGATTCCATCATGGAACACCTCTGTTGAGTGAATGAACAAAAACAAACAAATAAACAAACAAACAAACTTCAGTTAACCTTAAAATTAAGCCAAACTCTTTCCCAGGACAGCCAAGGCCTCTAACCACCTCTTCAAACTCTTCTAACAGTCTCCACCTCACCCACCAAACTGGCCCTCTAGTTGATCTTCAAGTAAGTCAAGCTCCTTCTGCCTTGAGTGTCCATTCATACATTCTTCCTCCCACTCTTTCCAGAGCTGGCTCCCTCCCATCCCCAGGATCTCAGCTTGAATTTTGTCTCCACAGAGAATCTTTTCCTGATTATGTGAAGAACTGTGGCAGATTTTCCCCTTTATGCTCTGTCATTGCAACATCCTATTATTTACTTCATAGTAATAATTATAATTTTTAATGATATACTTATTAATTTGCTCACTATTTGTCTTCACCATCAGAGTATGAGCTGAGAAAGAAATAATTTTAGTTCTTCACAATGAAAGCTAGTCAACAAATATGGAAGGAAGAAAGGAAGGGAGGTAGGATGAGAGGGAGGGATGTAGGAAAGGGAGAAAGGGAGGATAAAAGGAGGGAAAGATGGATATTGTCAAACTATGACAATAGAAATACTATGGCATCCCTAAAAGTGTGTATGGCAGAGGTATAATATTAATTCGAAAATCCATTTGTTTTTCTTCGAAATAAAATTTCACTTTCAACATTTTCTGTACATTTTGGCTTGCTTTATCTATATACATTAAAATATGTTTTTCCTTAAAAGCTATAATTTCTTTACAAATTTGTGTTTTCATTCCAAGTGTAAAATGAATGACTCTACTAAGAAGTATTTTAAAGAAATCCCTTTTCTGTGTTCTTTTTTCTGTCCTTAGACCAAAAAATACTAATGTGAGGTTGCTAGAATGGATAGCCATTATAAGTTGGTACCAAAGAGTTTGAAGCAAACTCAGGCACAGCTCTGCAGGTATTTCTGATATTTTGAATTAGTCATTATAAGTAATTCATATATAAAGGTGGATCACAAAGATTAAGAAAAATAATATGAGGCACTGTATGTTTTTGAATTGCTGATGGAAAAATAATTTTTAGCTAAAACACAGCAGTAGTTCCCTTGACATGCATTTGGCTGGAAGTACAAGTATCTGGGAACAAGTAACTTACATGTTCCTTGAGCTGCCAGCTGCGGACTTCAGTAGGAAAGGTAAGCAACTTCTGCCATGAGCATGGGAATAGTATTAAGACACATTTGCCACCAGGAGGATATCACCAAGTTTTAAATGAAATATTGTATCTGTAATTGCTTAGAAAAATTAAACACTAAGTACCTATGAGAAATTACTATCTAAAGTCCTCTCTAACTCCAAAGTCTTATTATTTCTACTGAGTTGGTAATATCAATGGATACCACATTACAATAAATTCTTAATCATCCATACTTCAGTTAATTTTTTTGCCCCAAGTCTTGTTTTCAGATTCTCATTAACAATTGGAACAAGCATGGCCTTATTTACTTTTCCTTGCTAAACACGGGGCCCAGCAGGAGGCCATTTAAAACAGACCACTGAGTTTATGCATCCAGGGAAGGAGCCAGGCACACAGACTGTCCAGGTGTGGCACAGAGGCTGTGGCTCTTACCCGCAGTTCAAACATGGGCTTGAGTACAGCAAGAGCTTTGCAAAGGAGGTAAGAGGAAATGTACATCTCTGGTTCCTTCTTACTCATATTTTTACAGAGCTCCTAATTTTCTTTAAGGAATTCTAAATTCAAAAACCAGATATAGCCACAATGAAGGCAATTACAAATAAAAACAAGCAAGGCTACGTATTTAGAATTTTAGGTGGTCTGTACCGTATTTTCCAATGGTGGGAAAAACTGGAATACAAAACGCTCTGCTCACACCCTTCTTAAGAGTGCATGAACTGAGACCTTCCAGTTTCTAGCATCTTCACTGATGCTCATTTTATATTTGCCTTTACTCAGCAGGAATAACCACTGCTGTGTGAAAGGCCTTGAAATGAGCAGTAATATGTCCTTCCTTCTCTTGTAACTTGATTCTTCAAAGACTAGAAAGACTTAAGTTCCTCACCACGATTCTCCCACGTCACTCACATGGCTACCTGTGTGATGAACTCTGCAGGTGCTCTCTGGATCTATTAGAGCAAATACACAAACAAACAAAAACACAACCACCCCCAAAAAGATGATCTTAATTATAGAGATACTCTTCCAGTGGTTCCTGCTGAAAGCTCCTCTCTTGCTTTATTTAAGGCATTAACTGGGTGCTGTCCACTCTAGCATTGTGCATAGTAATGTCTTATGATTTGATTTTTATGATTTTCCTAAATCACAGAATTTCAGTGCTTTAAGGGAACCTGACACCCTCATTTGGCAGGTGGGTATAGCAAAGCCCTTGAAATCCGTGTGACTAGGCCCTGGTCCCTTAGCCACCATGTGACAGAGCAGAGAAGGAATAACCATGTGTGTTGTCTCTGGCGCTCTGCTTCCTCCTTTGTTACTGATTGGCTTTTTCTGTACCTCCGTGCCCTTCTCAGTCTTCGCTGGTCAGTCAGGGCCTGCTGCACACACTGGGCTCTTCCCCCTGCTCCTATGGAAACTCTGGCCTGCCCCTCTCCTGGCCCAGTCCCAGCAAGATGACACAGAAATCCAGACAAGGATGAAATCATCGTCTTCCTCTATTATTTTTCTAAATTGCTTTTTTCCTACCCATGACTAGGCAGTATTTTCTCACAGCTGGGGATGAACAAACTCAAAAGATGTTCTCAAATACATGGTTTCCAAGAGAGAGGCCACTAAGTTTTGAAAATACAAAATGAACATTTTTGAGTGATTTCACAGCTCATGGAAATGTCTCTGGTTAGAACCTCATCAGCAATGATTCACTCTGTGAGAAGATCCCCTGTGGAGACTTTAGTCACCTCATGTTAGGGCGTCGAGGCCTGGTTTTCCTGCTGGGATGGAATACATGACTAGGAAGCATTAACTGGTGGAGGCCACAGAGTCCCATCCTGTGAAGTGAGGAATATTTCTTTAAAGATGCCCTTATGGTCTGAAAGATTTATGAATGTGAAGACTACAGTATTTTGCCTTCCCCTTAAGGATAAAGTGTCCCTTTGCCCCACAAGCATAAACTTTCAGAAGTAAAGCTTCAAGGTCAAAATGTTTCTTCTATGGCAGCAAGCAAATGTCCCTGATGAGGAGGAAAATATAGTTGATTACAGTTCAAGCTTGTGTGTCTTGATATCCAGGACATCCTTTTCCAAGATAAAACCTGATTAAATGGGATTTTACCGATTGCTTGAGCATAGTAGATACTTAACATATGCTTTTTACATTTGCATCTGCAGTTACCTTTTAGGTACTTTTTGCTTTAGGCTCTGCTGCTTTTACAAAACAGTTTCAGTTGTAAAACTGCATTGTAGGTAAGACTACAGAAATGTAGCATGGGGCAAGCTTCCCGACCCATCCCCAAGCCAAATGGGCTGTTTTTGTTGCTGTTGTCACTTCCCACCAGCTCAGCCTCTGAAGGAGGTAACTGACATCACTTAAATCAGCTTTAGGGAGCCGTAGTCTTAGGCTTTAGTTGTAGTCTCCAGGACCTCATGTTTTTGAAGGTCTGAAATCTACAGTCCAGGACTAGTTGACCAGTGACTTATGGAAAACACTGAGTAATGCTGTCGCAGAGCTACAGCTGACCCGCAGGCCCTGGGTGCAGTGGACGCCTCCCGTGGCTCCTGGAAGGGAATGCTTGGCACTGTTCCTAGAACAGGGAAAAAGTCCGGACAAAGGAATCATTTTTCACAGGAGCCAAGTCTTCCTTTTTTATTCCTTTAAAATAGGGAGTCATCCAAAGTCCCCCTACTCCCCTTCCCTATTCCTTCTTAAACTCTTCAGGGATAGCAAAGAAAACGAAAATGCTTGGGTTCCTCCTGTATGTCCCACACTTTATGTGACCAATTCTGAAAGCTGCAATCATTCTCTGATATTGATATTATCTCCCTCTTTACAGACAAACTTAGAGAAGTGAAATTTATATTCTACATTCCACGGAAGAAAAAATAACTATATTTCAGAAGACTATATTATATTATGTAAGCATTTGAAAAGGACTTTCATTATATAACCTCTCTAGCCAACAAGGATATATAGGCTGTGGTCACCCATGAAAAGTTACTTGCGGAGCCTTGATTTGGTTTAAGTGATGTCCATGACCTTGTGTGCTACATAGTACAGACTGAAGCAAATATTTTTTGGAAACAATTTTCTCCAAATTCTCTTATCTGTAGAAACACTGTAGACATGCACATCGTAAACGCAGCGCTAGAATGACACTCCAGGGGGATGTTTGTGTCCCCAGAACCTTGGCAATGCCCGACACATGGTAGGTGCTCCATGTCCCAGTCCCCTGTGGACATAGCTAGGCCCTCCACTCCATCATCTCTTTCTGGACTCCCATCAGCCCTCCAGATGGACTCCCAGACTCCTTTCTTGCCATTCTTCAGTCCAGCCCTATAAAACAACTCAAGTAATTAAAACACAATTAAGTCAGTTAGAGCTTACTTCTCCGCTTATAATCTTTCCAAACTTTGCAAACAATATCTGTCCTCTTTACTGTGGCAGGCATGATCTGGCCCCAGCCAATCTACTAGCCTCACCCCACCCAGGCCCTCTTGCCCTCATATACCATCTTTTACTTCCTTAAAGGAGTCACGCTTCTATCATGTCAGGCCTTTGTGCAGAGCATTTCTGCTTTTAGAATTACCTTCCCAAATTACCCTTTTCTTCCTACTCTTCCCTCCTGCTATCTGGATAATTGTCATTTATCTTTTGGGTCTTAGCCTAAATATTGCCTCTTCAGAGAAGCTTTTTTTTTTTAAAAAAAAATTTTATTTATTTAATTTTTATTTAATTTTTTTAGAGGAAGGGAGAGGGAGAGAGAGAGAGAGAGAAGCATCAATAATGAGAGAGAATCATTGATCAGCTGCCTCCTGCACGCCCCCTACTGGGGATTGAGCCCACAACCCGGGCATGTGCCCTGACTGGGAATCAAACCGTGACCTCCAGTTCATAGATCAATGCTCAACCACTGAGCCATGCCAGCAGGGCCAGAGGAGCCTTTTCTGAGCCCCCTCCAGCACCTCCCAGCTACGTTAGGCCTCCCCATCCCTCTTTTGTAATACCCCACAATTATAATTAAATAATCATCTGCACAGTTATTTGAATAACATCTGTTTCTTTAGAAATATGTATTCTCCACAGGAGTATCACCTGTCTGTTGTGTAAATTGCTATTTCTCTAGTGCCTTGTAAAATACACTGTATATTTTGAACCTCCAGTAACACTTTGGTGAATGAATAAATATACCAATGTACTTGTCCTAATGTCCTGGGGAGAAAAGGGTAAATAACTCTGGAAAGTGTAACGGAACTGTCAAGAATATAGGAAATCAGGTACATAAATTGTGAAACATAAGTCAACAGCCTATTTGTTTTCTGACACTTGATAATGAGAAATCTTTCAACAAATGGAAAATAAAAACAAAAGAGGACTCTGAGCATTATCTTATAGAGAGCTCAACAGCTATAAACCAGGCTATCTGCATCCCCTGAATCACTCCAGTGTCAGTGTATGTCACCATTAATATCTGAGGGGACTGAAGAAAGGAAGTTTGCTGGTTTGAGTATCATTTTCATTTTAAAAACAAGTATGTGGGATGGTTTATCAACAGACAGTCCATCTAAATATCTGTGAGCTGATGAAATGGTTTCAGTGTAGAATCCTAGATTATATTTGTTTTACCTAGGACTTTTTTTTCCCTCAGTTCAGACCTTGCAGCCAAGCAATGGACAGGAATCTAGTGGGATAAAAGAGAGGATGTAGAGAGAAAAAATATGTGGAGACACAACTGGAGGTTGGGCTGACACTTGAGTGAGCAGCTAGGGGTCTATTTCTAATTTCACAGCAAAAGTGTTGCCAGGGGAGAAAGGCACACAGTGTCAGTGACTACCCGCATGCTGAGGCTGTTAAAGTTGCATCTCCATCCACCCTTCTTTTGTGAGTCCTAGAACCTAAATGTGACTGCCTACCGCATGTTTTCTTTCAACTGGCTATTCAAATTCAACACATCCAAAAAGAAACCACCCTCCCCAACCCTTTTATTTCTCCTAGCCTTCCTCATCTCAGTAAAAGACCCCACCGCTTACACAATTTCCAAAGCTAGAAACCCAGGAGTCATTGTAGGTTCTCCACTCTCTTTACATTCTGTGTGGACTCATTCATTAATTCCTGCTGTTTCTATAATTCAGTGTCTCACAGGTCCCTTCACTTCTCTCCACCTCTATTGCCATGATCATTATTGCCATTACTGCCATTATTTTCTCTTATCTGAGTAACTGCTACAGCCCCCATCCCATCTCCTTGCGACCAACCTTTCCACACTCCCATTCGTTATCTGCAGGACTTACAAAAGTGCTTGGTAAAAATACAGCTCTAATCATACTACTCCCCTGCTTAACACTCTCCAGTGACATCCTACAGCACCTGTATCTGTTAATGGCAGAACCACTTATCATGTTGATTTGTATTTTGCTTATTTACCCTTCTCTATGTCTCCCAGTAGACTCTAAAACATGAAAGTAAGGTGTATGTCTCATATTCCTGTATTCAGCACAACATCTGCCTCAATAAATCCCAGTTAAAAGAGTGATGCTTTAGGAGATGACAGAATTTAACAAATGCCTCTTCAAATCTGGCATATTAAAGAGGATCAAGGTGTTCCTGGGAGGATTAAACAACCCAAGAAGGAAACTAGAAAAAATATTCCAGGAAGCAGAGAGGAATAAAAATGCATCAGTGAATGGGAGAGGGTAAAGGGGAGACTGTAACTCATGTTAACCTTCCCCTCCCTGCATGAGTTACAAAGCTAACCTCTCCTCCGAGTGGCAGGGCACAGAGGCAGTGATAGTAAACTCAGGGCTTCTGAAGAAGAAACAGCAAGGTATGAGCCAAAGGACAATTCAGAGTGTTCACATCTACAAGATATTCTTTTCTTGGCTCCATGCTGGTCCCTGATAAGGCATGTGGCACTGTTTTGTTTATAGCCTTTCATAGCTAACAGGGAGGTGTGATGCTTGTTCAGAACACGTATTTGAAATGTAACAAATGGCATGCTTAGAAACTTGGGGTAAAAGATATGTCAACTTAAAGCCAATAACAACTAAGGGGGAATTGCTGACATTAGGGAAAAAAATTTTCAAAAAGCTTAGAGACAAGCAAGGTATAATCTCATGGCCAGGGTATTATCCAGAAAGCATTACCATTCCCATGCATGCCTGGACAAGAAAGTTAAAACCTGGAGACTCAGCTGCTTTTCAACTCTTCCAGTTGATGATTATAACTTTGGGAAAGGAGCCAGGATATATAGGAAGGGAGCAGCTGGTTCCACAGATGGTTTCAAAACTCAGGATGCAATATTCTGGATGTCAGCTTATGACCCCAGAGGTGGGGGCTCCTGGAAAGTGAGAGTGCAGGTCATAGAAAACTGGGAGGGCTTCAGGCAACCCCTGACCACAACAGGGTTATTTTGAAATGTGAGATTACGGAGTGACACTCTTCAGTGAAAACACAAACAAACAAAATTGTAAACTAGATCACAGGGAAGATATCACTTATGGCAGAGGAAGATAGATGGTACTGGGAAAGCATCTCCACTGCTGGTGGGAAAATTTGGTAGATGGCTATATTCTAGTGTCTCCTGAGATGCTAACAGATTTTTTTTATTTATTTTATTTTTATTTTTATTTTTTAATTTTTATTTATTTATTTATTTATTTTATTTTTTTATTGCTTAAAGTATTACAAAGGGTATTACATATGTGTCCATTTTTTCCCCCGCCCTAGACAGTCCCCTAGCCTCCCCTAACCCCCAGTGTCTTATGTCCATTGGTTATGCTTATTTGCATGCATACAAGTCCTTTGGTTGATCTCTTATCCCCCTACCTCCTGCCGCCCAACCCTCCCCGGCCTTCCCGCTGCAGTTTGACAATCTGTTTGAGGCAGCTCTGCCTCTGTATCTATTATTGTTCAAAAGTTTATAATGGTCTCTATTATCCATGAATGAGTGAGATCATGTGGTATTTTTCCTTCATGAACAGATTTTTTTAAATGGCTGACTTAAGTTTGGGGAATCCTACATACTAGATATGACTTTGGAAACTACACTTTGCACATTAGCATAGTAAAGGCTCCGAGGAAACACACAAAGACAGCAAATTGCTTGCGTTTAAACAGAAAGTTTACCACAGCTGTTAGACCACGTAAATGCTTATATGACATCTGCCCTACCTAACAACAACTGTGGGACACAGATGTCCCCACAGAGAAGTTTAGAAAACCTGGATCTACACTCTGGACCCCGAGAAAGAAGATGCCTGCTAAGAAGAGCTCCTGGTGGCTAATTGGCTAAAATTTAAAAAACAGAATCCAGCAGCCATTTCTACACAGGGGCCTCTCATGAAAACCGCACTTCAGTGAGAAGCCTGCACTGTTTCTGCCAGCTGACCCAGCCTTTATAAAGGAGTTACGGAATCCTATTTCAATCAATAGGATTGAGGTGGTCTCCATCCAATCAGAGCTACACTGACCACTCAGAGCAGTTCTATTCTGACCTATCAGGAGAGTGCCTTTTGCATCAATCAAACTTCAAGGATTTGGAGTCCTAGTTTGCATGAGGACAAACCAATCAGCAACCTTTATCTTTATAAGTCAGCTCCCCTCTGGCTCTGGGAGTCTGCTTTTCCTTTCCACCCAAGACTGAAAACTGTGTTTCCCTGGCTGGAGCTGAAACACCAGAGATGTCTCACGCAGCAGAGCAGAGCAAACCGGCATAGGGCAGAGCAGACCTGTGCAGAACAGAGGGAGCAGAGCAGAGCTATCTAGCTGGAGAGGGGCCTGGTCCCAGGGCCTCCTAACAGCCAAGCTGTTTTCACAGCTGTGCTGAATCACAATTAAGCGGTTTGCACTGAGTAAAGTTTCCTTCTCCACTGAACCTCAAATTGGGGAAGCCTATTGATGTTGAATTGATGCCAACAGCCATGAATTGATAATGCCAATGCACAAAGTAATGAGAACAAATCAACAACAATAAAAATAATTCTACAAAACGAAAAGTATGGGGAATAAAATAAACACAAAACAATAACATAGGAGGTAAATATTATATTATAGAAAAACCAAGACTTTGGAGTATGGGATTTAATATAATGATATATTTTGGATAAAATAAACAAACTCAACGTAATGATCTCAAGTAGTACTGCATATTGAAGAAAGTAAAAGGGAGGTTCCTGAAAGTGGAAATGGGATTGTAGAGGGGAACATCTGGATGATGAAGTGGGAGGAAAATGGAAGAGGTGGAATTGTGGGATCTTACAATTACAGCTCAGAAAGGCATGTAAAAGTGATCTGATGTTCTGAAAAATCACTTTGCTAAAATCAGAGGATATGAAACTATACACCTTGCTTTGCTAATAATTTTATTAAACAGAAGAAGTAGTAAGGAATGGGTTTAGTGTCAGTTTAATTTTAACTAATAGGGGAAGAGTAGTTGGTCATTTAGAAATATCAGAAACTTTGAGAGAAAGCCAAGTGCTCATAAAATCCAGCCTCTCCATAATCCTGTCAGAGATATTTTAGAGGAGATTTCTTGGAAGGAAGGTTACACTAAATAATCTTAAAATCCCTTCTGAGACATTAAAGACGGCCTCTAACATTCTACAGCCACACTGAAGAATTCCAGAGGTGGTGGTATGAAAACTGAGAGAGAAGCAACACTCCGTGGCTCTCTGACTATGCTGGAAAAAAACTAACAGCTGTATTTTATGCAATTTACCATATTTAAATCTAACAATAGTCCCATGAAAGAGATACAATCATCATTGTACAGAAAAGATGAAATGCTTTTATAGGCTTGACGAAATTAAGGTCTCCAAAGAAATTTGGCTAGTCAGAGGGGAAAAAATGGAATCAGCTTACATGCAAAATTACAATAATTAAATAAAGTAGGAAATATTTATTCAATGGAGTTTTATAATTTTTAAATATAAAACTGTAAAATGGAAAAAAAATTAGAATAAGGTACTAAAATGCATATAGAAAATCTTATATCTAATGTGATTAAAATATTTGTACAGGAAAAAAAAAGCCTGTAAGAAAATACATGAACACTAATAAAATAAAACAGAGCCTGACCCTGAGATACTGCATACCCTGCTGCTGGCAGCCAGCCCTGAGAACAAAGCGAAGTTGGAAGATAAAGAAAGGATTCTTAGGAAGACCATGAAAGGCAGTTTGGCTAATAAGGAGATACAGAACATAATTCAGGACAGATATGGTAAATCTTCTATAATGAGTAGGGCTGTAATCCTTTACACGGTAAGTTGCTGAGAAAAGCATGAATTGGTCATGGTTAAAATGTCAGAAGACTCAAAATAATAAGAAAAAAATAATGAATTGTTGAGGTGTGGCTCACTCTGGAAGCCACCCAACATTTTCTGAGAGAAGTGGGAGGTGGAGACAAAAGTAAAGTAATTTCTGTTACATGAATATTTCAATTATGTGGATAGAAAATGAGGAAGAATGTGGGTAGAAAAATACAAATCTTTATTCTCAAGTTGTTAGAAGCAACTATCTATCTAGATTAGCTTTGGGAAAAAGGATTCTGAATAAACACACATTTAAGCATCAGAAATGTCATTCATGTGCATATACACACATCCCATAGCAGGCTAATCTTCAATTGTATGACTTTTATAACATTTTGGAGAATTTTATAAATATCTTAAGTATAATGCTTTATAACTCAATTTTTGACTTTCCTTTTGCTGTCTCTCACTTTCCCCATCTCCCATCCTCTCTTGTGTTCATTCTTGTTATACTTAAGAATTTTATATATTTTTATATATGTGTATATGTATACATATGTGTACACATAAGCATAAAATATGTATAATTTACTATAGCTAGTTTAGACTTTCACATCTATGGCCAATATTGACAAAAAAAAAAGAAAGAAAGAAACTAAATGCTTAGTCAATTCAGCACAAACTACACAGACCTGTAGGCATGGAACGTAGTATTATAATTGACTGTCACCTCTCTATTGCACATTCTGAAGGGCAAGGACCATGACTGTTTTGTTTACTGCTGGAGCCTCTGCACCAGGATAGTGTCTTAATAAATATGTGTTGAATGAATGAAGGAATGAAGGAAGGAGTGAATACATACAAATCCTATGTATCTTTCCAGACAACTCAACTCCCATCTTCCTGATAACATCTTCCTCAGAGCCTCAGTAATATATCTTTCTGGAAATTACTACATTCCTAGTATGAACCACTACTTAACAACTGATTCTACACATTATATTTATGCTGGGTTTTGTTGTTGTTGCTGTGTTTTTCAATTTAGGGAGACATGCTCCTCAAGGACACTTGTATAGGTATATCTTTTATTTCTCAAAGCTCTTGTGAGAGGGCACATAGAAAATCTCAATAAACATATATCAAAATAAGTGATGACTTCCTGCTTTGTGACATTTCTAAACGTTTTCCCTATTGAATGCATTCTATTTTGATTCCAAAGTGTGGTGGAAAGAAAAGGTGGAACTGAATGGATTTCTAGCTCTGCCACTTCAATGCTGGAAAAGTAACCTGAACTTTGCTCCTCTGCTTCCCTGTTTTTAAAATGAGAACATTAACAAGAGCAACGACAATAAGTATCCATCTGTGTCAAAGAGAAGACTGTGGATTCAAGTGCCATAAGGCATGTGAAAGAGTTTTGCAAATTGCAAAGCAAATCTTAGCCCTCTGTTTACCAATTTTAAAAAATATGGAGTTGATGTTGCAATGCTGTAGATGATAGATGCTGCGTACGGCCTTTTTTCTGAGAACGGCTATTAGGCAAAAGAGCAAGGTGATGAGGAAAAGAATCTCAAGCACAACCTGCCAAACATGCCCCAGACATAAATCACTGGCCATGCTCAACACTTGCGTGCGGAGAGATTACTGGGCACCTGTCACCTCCACCCTTTGGCACTGCTGCTTCAAACCCAGGAGAGAGCTTACCAGACACAAGCTGCTGTCCAGGCAACCCCACGGGAACCATGCCCAGATTATTCATGGCGGTGGCCCAGGCTGTGGGATCTGTCACGGACATGTTGAGCTGGGTTGTGTCTATCGCTATACTCCCCAAACCATCCGCGGCTGCAGGAAAAAAATAAACAATGACTGAGAGTCAATAGGCAAGGGTATTTGTTTTAAAGGAAACTACGTTTCTAGAGATGTGCGGCTTCATTTAGCATTTTCCCAGACCACAAAAAAACAAGCACATAATCTACAGCAATGTTTCCTTCAGACATAAGTATAAAGAGTTTGCGAATACATTCTGGGAGGAAACTTAATGACATGTAGTTTATATTATACACAGAATGCCATTAAGAAAGTACTTCTGGAAAAACAAAGAATCGCTTTCTTCTCCTAGTGAAACAACATCAGTTCAGTTCCAAGGTTTCCAGACAAAGCAGGAATACTCTCCTGGTAACACAAGTCAATTGGCTTGGTAGATGGAAAATACATAAATTCTGGAGCAGGCACACCTTCCAACTAATAGAATCTCTAGAATAGTTGTAACTCATGATAATGGTCCTGACTGAACTTACTGTTACCTTGTAACAGATTTCCTCCTTTATAAACTCTTTACAGCATTGCATTAAGAAAATGTGACTTCTCCAAAATATTTCTTATAAGCAAGCTTTCACTAAAGCAAAATAAACAAATAAATGGTACTACAAATAGCACAGAGCTAAAACAACAACAATATATACACACCACAAAATATGTCAAATTTGACTTAATGTTCTTTGATGTTCACTTGTTCCACAGCCTGATTTCTTTAAGGATCTCAGGTTCTGGGTTCCATGCATAGTTTCATGCCTGGGCAAACTTTTCCACTAAGAACTCAAAAATGCTTGTGTCCTGGGCTGGCCACCGACATTTACCTGCAGCCATCATCTGAGGAAGCCGTTGGGGACACTGGGTGATGCTTTCAAGGCCACCAGCATCTACTACTGAATTACGAGCATCCTGTGGGGCAGGAGCACTTTGAAGGCTGAGTGCAGGGTCCCCACGGAGATCATCAGATTCTGCAAAAAGGGAAAAGGAGTGAAAACCATAATAGTAAACTGAGGGAGCCTTCTAAAGAAAAACTGTCTATTCAAAAACAACCAACAAAGAACAACATCTAATCACAGGCACGGAAGTAGAGCTGTCTCCTGGCTTGGTTTCAGAGTCCTCTGAGAAGGTGGGTCAACTCTGAACCCAGCTAGGGCCAGTGCTGGCTGAATAAACAGCCCATCTGCAGTGAGCGCCTGGCCCCCTACTGAAGAGACTTCACAAATGGGGCTTATCAGTCCCTGCACAGCCTCTTCCACACACTACACATCAATGGAGAGGGCAGACTCAGGGCTAAGTATGATTTTTTTTAAGTTAAAAAATTAACTGATGTTATTTTGGAAGACAGTCATCTGTGAAATATATTCAGAGAGGAAGAAAAAGTATGGAAGAGGGAGAAAAAAAGCAAGAATCTATTCACCATGAGACTGGTAAAGGAGTGCACCCAAACTACAATAGTCAGGAAAGGCCAAAGGAAATAATGGTATGCTGCTCATGAAAGAAGATCTAGAGCGTGTTGAGGCAGCAAAGGAAAAACATTTGTCTTTTTAATTCCATGGAAAGATAAATTTAACTGGTCACAATTTATATATAATAAAATCTAATTTTAATATGTATAAAATCAGATTTTTCAAAGCACATTTCTAACAAAAACAAATAACAATAAAACATTAAATAAAGTTGCAAAGGGCCCATCTATATCACACTCTTTATAAAATTCTATGCCTTCTCTGCATTCTTAAAAATGCAAAAACATAACATTCATACATATTTTCAGTGCACTCGCACCAATCCAAAACTGGATGGTAAAACATGCTGCACTTAGATGAGTGATGTGAGAAGTTTGACTTTTAAGTAGATTTAATCTAACAATTGAATTTAAATAATTATTTTTATTTAGGTATAAATTTAGAAAATTTTTAAAACCATGTTTCTGTTAATGGATATTCTAGCATTATATGTTTGAGAAAGGCCTTTGATGTAAGAACAGGAAAAAGGCCCTTCTTTTTCCTTGCAGTGGCCTTCCACAATTTATGAGAAGCACTTGGTAATTAAACCCCAAGACTGTTAGCTCCTCTGATTCAAACAGCCCCTCTGTTCAAACTGCAAGACAGGATAAGTTACTCTCAAGGCTACATTCTTGCATACCTCTCCTCCCCACTGTTTTTACAACTCAGGGATAATTAGCACCAGGGAGTCTGTAGTTAGTAGAAAGTTCCCTTCCTCTTTTCCCTTCAAACAAGCCTCTTTTGAATTCTTCATAACTTTTGCTGTAAGCATGTTTTATAGGCTTGGCAAATATACTGATAAGCCACCTCCCTAGGACACCTCCTTAGGTCTCAGCCCCAAATCTTCCTCCCTTCCTTATCACGCAGCTGTTACCCTTTAAAGGAGGAAGCTGCCTTTTGATTCTTGCCCCTGTATTTATTAGCAATGCACAGACCTGATTCTTGCCCCTGTATTTATTAGCAATGCACAGACCGTTTCCCTTTGGGGAAAGTAAAATAAACTCCCTCTCTAGCATCTATCTCTTCTCTCAGTTGTGAATTCTTTCACAGTTCGCATCATCTGCCAAACCCTATATGGTCTGTTTGTCAGTGTATCTAGTGTGAAGTTTGGACCTTTTATGGCACCCTCTTTTATTTCTTTGATTCTTCCATGCAAGAAACAGTAACCCTTTGAATATGAAACTGTCTAAAAACAAATTGTTGACAATTGAGAATACTTTTTTTTATTTTATTGCTTAAAGTATTACAAAGGGTATTACATATGTGTCCATCCCCCCCCCCCCGCCCTAGACAGTCCCCTAGCCTCCCCTAACCCCCAGTGTCTTATGTCCATTGGTTATGCTTATATGCATGCATACAAGTCCTTTGGTTGATCACTTACCCCCCTACTTCCTGCCCCCCAACCCTCCCCGGCCTTCCCATTGCAGTTTGAAAATCTGTTTGAGGCAGCTCTGCCTATGTATCTATTATTGTTCAAAAGTTTATAATGGTCTCTATTATCCATGAATGAGTGAGATCATGTGGTATTTTTCTTTCATTGACTGGCTTATTTCACTTAGCATAATGCTCTCCAGTTCCATCCATGCTGTTGCAAATGGTAAGAGTTCCTTCCTTTTTAGAGCAGCATAGTATTCCATCATGTAGATGTATCACAGTTTTCTAATCCATTCATCTACTGATGGGCACTTAAGCTGTTTCCAGATCTTAGCTATGGTGAATTATGCTGCTATGAACATAGGGGTGCATATATCCTTTCTGATTGGTGTTTCTGGTTTCTTGGGATATATTCCTAGAAGTGGGATCACAGGGTCAAATGGGAGTTCCATTTTCATTTTTTTGAGGAAACGCCATACTGTCTTCCATAGTGGCTGCACCAGTCTGCATTCCCACCAGCAGTGCACAAGTGTTCCTTTTTCTCCACATCCTCTCCAGCACTTGTCGTTTGTTGATTTGTTGATGATAGCCAGTCTGACAGGTGTGAGATGGTACCTCATTGTTGTTTTGATTTGCATCTCTCGGATGATTAGTGACTTTGAGCATGTTTTCATATGTCTCTTGGCTTTCTGAATGTCCTCTTTTGAAAGGTGTCTATTTAGGTCCTTTGCCCATTTTTTCATTGGATTGTTTATCTTTCTTTGGTTAAGTTGTATGAGTTCCCTATAAATTTTGGAGATTAGGCCTTATCAGATATGACATTGGCAAATATATTTTCCCACACAGTGGGTTTTCTCGTTGTTTTGTTGATGGTTTCTTTTGCTGTGCAGAAGCTTTTTATTTTGATGTAGTCCCATTTGTTCATTTTCTCTTTAGTTTCAAGTGACCTAGGAGCTGTATCAGTGAAGAAATTGCTTCGGCATATGTCTGAGATTTTGTTACCTTTGGATTCTTCTAGAATTTTTATGGTTTCCTGTCGTACATTTAAGTCCTTTATCCATTTTGAGTTTATTTTTGTGTATGGTGTAAGTTGGTGGTCTAGTTTCATTTTCTTGCATATATCTGTCCAATTTTCCCAACACCATTTATTGAAGAGACTATCTTGGCTCCATTGTATGTTCTTGCCTCCTTTGTCAAATATTAATTGAGCATATTGGTTCGGGCCGATTTCTGGGCTCTCTATTCTATTCCATTGATCTATATGCCTATTCTTGTGCCAGTACCAGGCAGTTTTGAGAACAGTGGCTTTGTAATACATCTTGATATCTGGTATTGAGATCCCACCTACTTTGTTCTTTTTCAGGATTGCTGCAGCTATTCGAGGTCTTTTTTTATTCCAGATGAATTTTTGGAGAGTTCGTTCTAGATCTATGAAGTATGCCGTTGGTATTTTAATGGGAATTGCGTTGAATTTATAGATTGCTTTGGGTAGTATGGACATTTTAATGATGTTGATTCTACCAATCCATGAACACGGTATGTTCTTCCATCTGTTTATGTCTTCCTCTATATCTTTTTTCAACGTCCTGTAGTTTTCTGAGTAGAGGTCTTTTACCTCTTTAGTTAAGTTTATTCCTAGGTAGCTTAATTTTTTTGGTGCGATGGTAAACGGGATTGTTTGTATAATCTCTCTTTCTGAAAGTTCACTATTGGTGTATAGAAATGCCTCAGATTTCTTGGGGTTAATTTTGTATCTTGCTACATTGCCAAATTCATGTATTAAGTCTAGTAGCTTTTTGATGGAGTCTCTAGGGTTTTGTATGTATAATATCATGTCGTCTGCAAATAAGGACAGTTTTACTTCCTCTTTTCCAATTTGGATGCCTTTTATTTCTTCTTCTTGCCTAATTGCAATGGCTAACACTTCCAGTACTATGTTGAACAGGAGTGGTGAGAGAAGGCATCCCTGTCTTGTTCCTGTTCTTAGGGGAAATGGTGTTAGTTTTTGTCCATTGAGTATGATGCTGGCTGTGGGCCTGTCATCTATGGCTTTTATTATGTTGAGGTTTGATCCTTCTACTCCCGCCTTACTGAGAGTTTTTATCAAAAATGGGTGTTGAATTTTGTCAAATGCTTTTTCTGCATCAATTGATATGACCATGTGGTTTTTTTCTTTCAATTTGTTTATGTGATGTATCACGTTTATTGATTTGCAGATATTGTACCATCGTTGCATCCTTGGGATAAATCCTACTTGGTCATGGTGTATGATCTTTCTGATGTACTGCTGGATTGGATTTGCTAAGATTTTGTTGAGGATTTTGGCATCTATGTTCATGAGGGATATTGGCCTGTAATTCTCTTTCATTGTGTTGTCTTTACCTGGTTTTGGTATTAGGGTGATTCTGGCTTCATAGAATGAGCTTGGAAGTGTTCCTTCCTCTTGAATTTTTTGTAGTAGTCTGAGGAGGATAGGTTTTAGTTCTTCCTTGAATGTTTGGTAAAACTCCCCTGTGAAGCCGTCTGGTCCTGGGCTTTTGTTTGATGGAAGCTTTTTGATGACTGCTTCAATTTCCTCCATAGTTATTGGCCTATTGAGATTTTTAGATTCTTCCTAATTGAGTTTTGGAATGTTGTATTTTTCTAGGAATTTGTCCATTTCCTCCATGTTGTCTAGTTTGTTGGAGTAGAGCTGTCCATAGTATTTTTTAACAATCATTTGTATTTCTGTGGGGTCTGTTGTTATTTCGCCTCTATCGTTTCTGATTTTGTTTATTTGGGTCCTCTCTCTTTGCTTCTTGGTGAGTCTGGCTAGAGGTTTGTCAATCTTGTTTATCCTTTCAAAGAACCAGCTCTTGGTTTCATTGATTTTTTGTATTGTTTTTTTGGTCTCTATGTCATTTATTTCTGCTCTAATCTTTATTATCTCCTTCCTTCTGCTCACTCTGGGGTTTTCTTGTTGCTCTCTTTCTAATTCTTTGAGTTGTAGAGTTAGATGATTTACTACCATTTTTTCTTGATTTTTGAGATAGGCCTGTAGAGCTATAAACTTCCCTCTCAGGACTGCTTTCATTGTGTCCCATAGGTTTTCATTGTCATTAGTTTCCAGGATGTTTTGAATTTCTTCTTTGATCTCATTGGTAACCCAATCAATATTTAATAGCATGCTATTCAGCTTCCAGGTGTTTGAGTATTTTGGGTTGTTTTTATTGTAGTTTATTTCTAATATTATGCCATCGTGGTCTGCGAAGATGCTTTTTATGATTTCAATCTTCTTGAATTTGGGGAGACTTTGCTTGTGACCCAATATATGGTCTATTTTTGAATATGTCTTATGAGCATTTGAGTAGAATGTATATTCCCTGGCTTTGGGGTGAAGTGTTCTGAAGATGTCTATTAAGTCCATCTGATCTAGTGAGTCATTTAGGATTGCTGTACCTTTGCTGATTGTTTGTCTAGAGGGCTTATCCAGTGCTGTCAGTGGTGTATTAAAGTCCCCTACTATGATTGTATTGTTGTTGATCTCTCCTTTGATATCTTCCAGGAGTTTTTTTATGAATTTGGGTGCTCCTGCATTGGGTGCATATATGTTTACCAGGGTTATATTTTCTTGTTGTATTGATCCCTTTAGTATTATGAAGTGGCCTTCCTTATCTCTTGTTATGGCCTTCACTTTGAGGTCTATTTTGTCCGATATAAGTATTGCTACCCCAGCTTTCTTTTCCTTTCCATTTGCCTGAAAGATATTTTTCCATCCTTTCACTTTCAGTCTGTGTGAGTCCCTTCTAATGAGGTGGGTTTCTTGTAGACAGCAGATGTATGGGTCATGTTTTTTTATCCATTCAGTCACTCGATGTCTTTTGTTTGGAGCATTTAGTCCGTTTACGTTTAAAGTTATTATTGAAAGGTACTTGTTTGTAGCCATTTCTTTTTTTGTGTGGCTGTTTTCTTTCTGAGCTTTTTATTTCTTCTTTTTATACCAGTCCCTTTAGCATTCCTTGCATTGCTGGCTTGGTGGTGATAAACTCCCTTAGCCTTTTTTTTGTCTGTGAAGCTTCTTATTTCCCCTTCAAGTTTGAATGATAGCCTTACTGGATAGAGTATTCTTGGATTAAGTCCTTTGCTTTGCATCACTTTGTAAATTTCCGTCCATTCTTTCTGGCCTGATGTGTTTCTGTTGAGAAATCATTTGATAATCTAATGGGAGATCCCTTGTATGTAACTTTCCGTCTCTCTCTTGCAGCCTGTAAGATTCTCTCTTTGTCCTGAACATTTGCCATGGTAATTATGATGTGTCTTGGTGTGGGTCTTTTCGGGTTCACCTTGTTTGGGACTCTCTGGGCTTGTGTGACTTTTTTCTTCCCCACCTCAGGGAAGTTTTCTGATATTATTTCTTCGAATAGGTTTTCTAATCCTTGTTCATCTTTCTGTTGTTCTGGTACCCCTATTATTCGTATGTTGTTTTGTTTCATGTTGTCCCAAAGCTCCCTTAGGCTCTCCTCCTGTCTTTTAATTTTTTTCTCCAATTGCAGTACATTTTGGGTGTGTTTTGCTTCCTTGTCTTCTAGTTCACTAATTTGGTCCTCTGCTTCTCCTAGTCTACTGTTGATACTTTCAATGGAGTTTTTCATTGCAGCTATATCACTCTTCATTTCTTCTTGGGTCTTACTTAAGTTGTTGATTTTTTCATCTGTTTCTTCTAGCTTCTTCCATATGTTATTGATTTTTTCATCTGTTTCTTCTTGCTTCTTGCAGAGGTAGTCGATTTTTTCCTCCATCCGGTTTATGCACTCTAGGACCCTTATTCTGAATTCTTTTTCTGTCATGTTGCATGCCTCTGTATTATTTAGCTGCTTTTCTGGAGAGTCCTCCTTCTCTTTCCTTTGGGGGTTTCTTTGTCTACCCATGTTTGATCTCACTGACATATCTAGACGTTGAGTCATTCAGTGGCTGCTCCCTGGGTGGCAGTGACTCCTTGGTCTGTGGTTGCTCTCCGGGCGGTTGCGGTAGCAGCTGCTCTTCAGTTGGCAGAAGCTCCTCTGGTGGGTGCTGTTCACAGCTGTGGTGGCTCTTCTGGCTGGTGGGGGGAGGTTTCACATACAGCTGCTGTTCCTCAGCAGAGGGTGTGGTGCTCAGGAGGTTGCTGTTGCTTGGATCTGCTGCGTTGATTTAAAGGCACAAAATACAACACAACAAGGCACCACACACCAGGTACTAAACACAAATATATTCACGATATTAATAACCCCAAATAAAGGTGGCCGCCCTAATTAAGAGAATTAGGGGATAAGGATGAAGGAAGATAAAAGAGAAAAAAGAAAAGAAAAGTAGGGGCCAAAAAAAAGGAGTGCAAAAATGAAATTGGGAAAAAGGAGGGGGGGAAATAAAAGCGAGAAAAGAAAAGAAAAAAAAGAGTGAAAAGAGAGAATGAAGTGGAAGAGGGGAAGAGACTTTTTATATGAGGAGAATACTCCTATAGAACCGCCACTAATCCCAACAAATTCCAGCAACAGCTCCCTGGAGATGGATGCAAACTAGAAACAACCAATAATATAATGATGAAAATAGAATGGAGAACACTAATCCCAAAATAAAATAAAGAGAAAATAAAATGGCACTTTAAAAAATGGTAAAATGGTAGCAGTAATAATACTGGTTAAAAATAAGAAGGTAGTAGTTAAAAGGGTAAAATCAGGTGATGGAAAAAAAAAGAAGAAAGAAAGAAAAAAAAAAGAAAAACGAAAAAGAAAGAAGAAAAAAAAGGAAAAAGATTGGTTTCTTAGTTAAAAGGTGAAAAAAGAAAAAAAAAATTGCAGTAGTGAAGGTCCTTTGGTTCTTCTATTCTTCAGTCTGGCTCGCCTTTAGTCCTGCCAGGTATTCAGGAGAGTGTTGAGTTTCCCTGCGATACACTGTTCCTCTGTGTTGTAAACCACAGTCCTTATTTTAAAGCAGGCCGTATTTGTTTCCCAGACTGCCTTATTTTGTGTTTAGCAAAGAGTCAGTTTGTGGCTCAGCCTCTGGGTGGCAGTGTTCTGGGGTTGGCCTCTGAGGCTATATGGCATCTCTATCGCACTTAAAAGTGATTTGGAGAGGTCAACTATCCAGAGCTGGTTCCTTAATAGCTACCCGCTCTGTGTTGTTGCTGGGATTGGAGAATACATTTAATTTAAATGGAAGCTTAAGTTTCAATATCTCAAGGATATGTGGACAATAAGCAAATTGTTTCCATTCTCTCCACAAATCTCTAGCCCTCAACTAGAGGAGCCTAAGAGATAGTGGAAAATTTTTTCCATCAGACAAGAGATCCGCACCATATAAAATAAATTCAGTGACATAAATATGTAGCTAACTAAAATGTCTGCCCTTTAGCTATCCACATACCAGCAATATTTCTGTGATGAAACCAAACCTCAAAGCAATTTTTTTTCTGTTTACCTCCAACCATTTCAGAACACCAAAGCAGAGTCTGGCTAGAATGTGTCCATTCTTCTCCTCCAATGGGCGTGTAGTGGAGTCCTTTCAGGTGATCAGAAAGTCACTATTTATCTTACTTATCTCCCCAAATGAAGTTCAGTTGACTGGCTTCCTTGTAGCTCAGGTTATCCCCAATGGGCAATATTCACAATTTTTTTTTCCTGTATAGTGAATCTCAGTTCCGGACCACTCTATCAGAGAACATCTCTTTACTTGTAGGCTTTATGACTGTGCCTGACCAGCCTTACCTTGCGTTGCCTTTCTGATCCAATGTTTTAGAGATGGTATTCGCTTTCCTTGGCTCTGTAAATGTCTGCCCCAGTAGTAGTTTTCACCTTAGTGATTATGGCTTCTACCCATCTTCACATTGTTCATGCCCATCTTAACAAACTGCTACTGTTTCATAAAAAAAGCATTGGCAAGATGTGGTTTGTAAACCTGGATTTATTCCCACCCAATGAGAAGCTTTGAATTTCAATTTATTGCACCTCTTCAATCTACCAATCCAATGGTTTGAATGACACACAACTTCATGTGGCTACAATGTACTTAGAATGGTGACTCTAAAGTAAGTTCTATCACATCTTAGGCATTCCCAATAGTATCAGGGATGCCATGTAATTCTTTTAAAAAATAAAATTGAGGTGATTACTCAGCTTGCAAGAAAGGTGATATTTTCAATTAATTACTATCTAGTATGAGAGCTATTTTTGTTCTCTGCTAACATCTATTGTTCCTATTGAATACCTGCCTCCTCAAATGATTCAAGATCATAACGCCTAATTTATCATTCAAATCAATTTCTCTGCCTTAGTTTTCATATTTATAACCATAGAAAAATTAATATTTTTAGAGAATCTTTATGAGTTTATTTGAGCCAAACTGATGACATATGCTGGGGAACAAAATCTCAAATGCTCCAGAAAATAACAGTTTTGTAGCTTCTTTTATGCACTTGAAATTAAGGAAGATTGGAAAAATGAAGGCAGGGTTTGGGATTATAGGATAGTTAACAAGGGCATGTGCTCTCTTAAGAGTTAATAGCCCCATTTGACGTGTATTACTTCTAGTATTTCAAAAGTGTTACCCTAGATCAGTGGTCGGCAAACTCATTAGTTAGCAGAGCCAAATACCAACAGTACAACGACTGAAATTTCTTTTGAGAGCCAAATTTTTTAAACTAAGCTTTGTTATTAATTTAATTAGGGTACTCCTAAGGCTTAGGAAGAGCCACACTCAAGGGGCCAAAGAGCCGCATGTGGCTAGTGAGCCGCAGTTTGCCGACCATGGCCCTAGATGCACAAGAACAATGGACAGGTTGGCCTGGGATGTGACTACCCACCATAACCTGCCTAGTTAGGAATTAATGCTCAGATCACCCTGTGAGGTTACTTTCCATAGAACCCCCTTTTTTCACCCATAGTTCTCCCTTTTGGTTATACATCAGTCCAAAGGGTGCACTGATGACCAATTTTTTGGTCAGACATTGTGGTCTCACTGCACTAAGAAGCCACATTCATAAGAAGTCTCAGTATTGACATTTTGTTTACCATTGGGAATGGGGTAATATTATAACTATGGGATCTGAGTTGAGGGCAAATTTTCCCCAAAAGGGAAAGGCAGGTCTTATGGCCTTCATTACAAAAACCACTCTGAACCATTTCTATCCTATCAACTACATGATCCAAGTCCTGCTGTATTTGCCATCTACTGTAACAGAAAGATTAATATCCTTAATGATATTTATTTATACACAGAGATGTGGGTAGTTAAAAATTATAGCAAATAAAGCACTTGGAATATAGCAGTGATAATTATTTTATTTGGAAGTGTAGTGTTCCCATTAAGGTACCCTGGGATCTTTGTGTTCTGCTGGATAATTATGTAATTAATTCTAAAACAGTGAATAACACTTGATATTTCTAAAAGTAAGCATTGCCCTAGTTTTCTGTGCCACACCTAAATTGTAGAAGCATATGTCTTCATTTTCCACAATTCCTTTATAAAATAATATAATGTAATTTAAAAGATGTATGAATTTTTCTACCTAAGGTTTTTTTTTTTGGTTTTTTTTGTGTGTTTTTTTTTTTTGCCCATGCAACTACAAAAGCTTTCATGAAACTCATAACCAATTGTGCAACTGGCTTTTAGTGAAGTAAGATTTTCACAATCAGATGTACAAAGGCCAAAGTTTTGTCTAGGAATCACCTAAAATTTAACTTGTTTTTTGTTAAGGTATATTCAAGTACAAAGCTTCATGCTCAATTTTATAACTGTTCAATGAGATATATTTATGCTCAGAATTTCATGGAGCTATATCAATAAGGCAAATAGTTTTTGAAACTCACTAAACCTATAAAAATACTATTTAGCCTTAAAAATGGCACAGGCTTCTCCCATTCTTTATAACACAACTCTTTTCAACTTTGTTCAACATTTATATGTCCCAAGGAAACACACACACACACACACACACACACACACACACACACACTCATAAAACGCATCCGTAATTGTCCACAAAACATAGATTCCTAATGAAAGGGGGTGGAGAGGAGTTCAGATTTATTAATGTCTTGTTAAAGTCAATTCCAAAGAAACTTTTTTCATTTGGCATATGAAACATTCTTATTTTATAAAAATTATTCATTAGCATTATCATATATGTATTGTAAAAAGAAAAATATATATTCCTGAAAGTTCTACTTTCTTCTTCTATCACTAAGAAAATATCTCACTTTGCTCATATAATCAGTAGGCTACTCTATTGAACTTATGAAAATGTTACATAGTTTAAAGAATATAGAATATTGTTAAATAGATGTTACTTATGTATTCACTTCATAATTTTTAAGCAGTTGTCTATGATTAATAATGGGAACTTTTTTTTCTTCCCGTAATGGCAAATTAAGTTATTCATACCAACTCTCCCATTGAGGAACAACTAGAAAAGCTTAATGTCTTTCAGCAGTTTTATATAATTCTCACTGTTATCTTTCCAAACTCTAAAAGATCCCAAGGACAAGCTGTACTAGTTATTACCTTAGGGGATTACTAAGCAGGCTTCTAAGGAGAACATGTTCTGTTAACTGCTGGATCTTTTGTTTTACAAACCTAGGAGGTGAGTGAATCTACAAGTTTTGAGGCAGAGTGGAATTGCTCTGCAAAATGTGGTAAAAGAGGGAACTAAGGATAAATACTTTGATGGGAAAGAAAGAAGGGATCTTTGGTGGCCATCCAGGGAAAAGGGGACTCCAGAGAACGGAAATGACTGAGGCAGATTTTCAGGTGGTTCCCTAGAAAGTACGCTATATAAATCTTTCCCCTGCCCCTTCCACAAAATGTCATGAAGTCTACATTGGTAGGGGTGTTTTTGGGGAGAAAGCTTGAAGAGGATTATGAAAAGGCAGCTGAAAATGAAGATTACGTAAGGTACTACACCATAAAGCATGATAAAGTTTTCAAGTCTGTTAAATATAGTCATGCACCTTATTGACAACATTTTGCAAGGATGCCATGAAATTCTTTACAAAAAAATAATGGTCGATGATGGAGCACATGTATGACAGTGGTATACCTTATAAGACCAGGTGTGTAGTAGACTATACCATCTAGGTTTGTGTATGTGCATTCTATGATATTCGTAACAATGACAAAATCACCTAATGGCTCATTTCTCATGACATAGCCTCAACGTTAAGCAGTGTATAACTGTATACTGGAAGTTGGTTATTAGTGATGAAAAAAATCTCCTTATTAATGGTAAAGAAAAGAATTAAGATTTTGAAGAAGAGATTTAGAATAGATTAGATTTTATGAGATATTACATTTTATAGGGAATTTCTAATGAGAGAATTATAAAGTAAGAACATTAGATCTAATAAAGCTAAAAAAAAATCCTTCTCAGTGTTAGAGAGAAAAGTCAGCTTTAGGAAATGGTATGAGCAGAGGATGGAACCAGGCAGAGATCAATTCAGTCAGGGCTGAACCAGACAGTGCTTTATGTCAAAGTCTGAAATCAAAAGGTCTTCTTTAACACCTGACCTGTTACCTTTATACTTATAAAATCCCCAAATTCTTCAAAAATGTCATGAATTGACACACATCACAGCACAGTGCACCTGAGGAGAGAAGCCATTCCTGTTCTATGTAGTTTTTAGTTTATTATTCAAGACAGGAAGACAAAGGAACTATGTACTCCCTCCTCTGTGCTCTCATAGCACTCTGTGCCTTTCTCTACACCAGCATTTGTAACTTCATGTTCTAATTTCATGTTTATGTCCCTAATAAACAACAAGATTAGAATGATTAAGGAAACAAGTCACCTTTGCATACCCAGCTGCTAGCACAGAATCTGGAATGTGCTTTCTCTTTTCCTATAAGTTTATAAAAAATATTAAAATTATATAGAAATTACATGTATATGCATACATATATATGTTTTCAAATGAATTTAAGCATAGAAGGAAGAAGGAAAAGTAAAAAATGAAAATAAAAGGGAAAGAGGAATTATTGAAGGAACAAAGGGTCCAATCCCAAAGGTTGGAAGTTTGAAAGCTAAAAAACTCAAAAGGGGGAAATGCTGTCGGAGACTAGAACATAGATGAATTTAAAATTTAAAAAAAAAAACACAAAACTTAGATTTAAACAAAAAGTTAGATCTTTCCAGATAAACTTTTGGTGAGTTTAACAGGGTCATTCTCTGAGATCTAAGAGCCCACACCTCCCTGGCAGCCAATGTAGGGTCATATGCAGGTTACAGTGATGTTCTCCTTTTGTGAGATTTCTTACAGCTGCTCATTGAATGAGCCGAAATCTATAAATAAGGGCACCTCCAGACCCATTAGGCAGTGCATTAGTGTAACAATGGGATAATGTGTACAGTGCTTAAGAAGTGAAATCATTGGAAGAAAGGAAAAGTTTCAATTGGCATGCATCACAGAGGATCAAAAGCAGATCTGGTCATTTCTCAAACACAAAATGCCATTAAGAGTCTATGATTACATCCTCCACTTTTCCACCTTATCTAGCAGCCAATTTTATTCTACAAATCACTGTTCTATCTTAGGAAGAAAATGGATACTGAATGAATGGTAAGGTTTTACCCATGTCTTCAAAGAACTCAATGTGGAGAGAGAATGAAAGAGAACAGAAGTTCTCCCTCTGAAATTACGCAATCCAACAAAATAACCAACTTTGCCAAAGAGACAACTCAACCAGGATAGTAAATAAAGCCAATTATCTTTTGATACAAATAAAAATACAATTTGGATTACTTACATAAGTATAGAGCAATGACAGAGGTAAAATTGTTTTGTTTTCAGGAAACCTGTGCTTTTAAAAAATTACTCTTTATATGTTTAAATTGAACATAATAATAAAAGAGAAAGTTTGAGATCTTAGAAATAAAGTACTTCCCTTTCCATTAAAAACAGAAAAGAAAACAAGGCTGGATGTTATTATGGTATATGTAATTTCAGAGTCTTTTAATAGATAACATTTAAAATATAGGGCCTTCCACATTTAGACTCTTTCAGATTTTCTGAGGACAATATTACACTTGAAGATTATTTATGAAGTATGTAATGAGTCAGCTCATTCCTCTCATTAATGGAAATCTATCAAGCACATATACAATATGTGATCCTATGCTGTTTTCCACCTTCCAAAATACACCTATTACAGGAAAAGGTTATCATTGCTGACTCTGCTGTGAATTATTAAAGAAAGCAATCTAATCTGTAAACATAAGCCTGCATTCTTTAAAGCTAGAAAAGTCTCACTTTAAGCAAAGGTTTTCTAAATCCCTGAGGATTCAGGACAAACACTCAGGTTCATAAAACATCAATGTTCGAGCCTTAGAGTTCATCAATTCCAACTTCTCAAAGATACAGAAATCACAAACTATGTCTGACAGGCAACTATTTCAAAATAGCCTTACAGTTCAGAAATTCTTCCTTCAGCTGAGACCTTCTCTAGAAAGTAAGAGATTTGAGCTCTGCCCTTGAATCCTACTTCTGCAGTGATGTGTGACCTTGGTAACATAATTCGTCTACCCCCTGAATAGGGATATTAAGGTCTAATTGCAAACTAACTAAGTCACAGACAAGTAAATAAGGACATATAAGAGGGTTCTTGCTTCTACTCAATCAAGAGTTGTTTTTTTTTTTCCTGTTTGCATTCTCTGTTCTCTTCAAATCCCCATTCAAAAACGTTCTACAGAATAGACAAAGTAAACAGAATGCTGCAGCTACATAAAAGCTTCACTTGAAATGGCAAAGCCATGAACTCCGGGGAAAGAGCAGCCCCGAGACCAGAGCAAGGAGTCCTTTTGAGAAAGGGGACAACACTTTTGAAACACACTGCGGGTGATGTCAGGCTTCAAGAGAGGTGAATTCAGCCCTGACCAGTTTGGCTCAGTGGATAGAGCGTTGGCCTGTGACTGAAGGGTCCGAGGTTCGATTCCAGTCAAGGTCATGTCCCTTGGTTGCGGGCACATCCCCAGTCGGGGGTGTGCAGGAGGCAGCTGATCAATGTTTCTCTCTCATCGATGTTTCTAGCTCTCTGTCCCTCTCCCTTCCTCTCTGTAAAAAAATCAATAAAATATATTTAAAAAAAGAGAGGTGAATTCTATAAACCACAAACACCACAACAAATCAAATAACAAATTTGTATGCATGCATAGTGTAGAAAGACATATCGGCACACACTGGTCTTTTCAGCCACACTTACATACAGAAAGCAATTTCTATAAATTTTGTTTTCTTATATAAGGGAAAGCAGACAATATAAAATTCTCTTATTTGTGCTGTTTTGTACATTTTTTTTTTGTTCTACTCATTTTACACCTTGACCCAACCATGGAAAACATATTAAGCTACAAGGTGGAACATTTTAATTGTAGTGGGTGAATAACTGACCCTTAAATGGCTGCAAACTCTGGTAAATGAATCATCTACTTCCCACAAAACCCTGATTAGAGCTCTTTCATCTATGGAAATTTACCTGCAATAAAACCCAGATCAGCCCACATCCAGCCTGAGCCAGTTGCTCATCCTGTTTAACATTTCTCCTAGTAGGGTCACGAAGAACATGTTAGTTACTCTTTAAACTAATGTGCTCTTAATGAAGCCATTTTGACATGATGAATAAAGCATTAGCTCTGTGGTCATGGTCGCCCAAGGATTTACAGACTTAGCAGGCCACCCCACCTCCTATGAGTTGCCCCGGGCTAGAGACCTTGTTTTCTCTTTCCCTAAATGACCACCTACATGCTCCGTAACCAGTGGGCTCCCTGGGACGGTTGGTTTTGCTCTGAGGAACTCACAGGTGTGGTTATGTTATGAAAGTGAGTTCCTCAGGGGAGGGGTATTGCGGCACAGTGCCTGAGGGAAATGCATGTGCAGTACAATATCCAATTGGAAAGTTCTAGCCTGGCAAGAAGCATTCTGTGGAAACAGGTCAAACCTCTGGTGCCACTGGCTGTTTTCAGCAAGATTCAACTGGAAGTGCTCAGACAAGCAGATGGCTTGTGGGGCCCAAAATTTCTTGAGACTTGGGGTGAAGGTGGTTCTAGTGCCCAGGACATTCATGATTCAGAAGCTAATAGGAAGAGTGTCCTGGTTCTTTCTTGGTGAAAGTGTTTATGCTCTATGTTTTGGAGGTCAGGCCTTACCATCAGAAGTAAGGCTTGTCTACATACAGTGGTCCCAGCAAGGCTTACAACACAGAACACCTCCATGGAGGTTCCTGCTCCCCAAAGAGGAAGGTGTAAAATAAATGCTGATGGGAAGGTTCCAGCACTGGAAAAGGTTGAAGATCGCTGTAAACACTGCTGCTACAGCTATAACTCCTTCTGCACTCCTTTTCTATCTTGGTTATAGACTTCCATATAAAAGTGAAAATGTGCTGTTCTCTACCCCACCTTCTCCCATGTTAACTCATTCTTCCCATCAGTAGGAGACAATATTTGCCTCTTAAAAAATGTCATAGAAATCCTTTCCTAGAAGAAATAGAATCTGTTTCTACTCCAGTCTTCCAGATCAAGGATTCATTGGCCCCTGGGAAAGTAGCCCGTTTTTCTAACCATGGTTGTGTCAACAACTAGACCCATATGACAGGAGGTCTATAAAAATGTTGGAGAGCTGAAAATGTTGTGGCAATGAAACATGAGTTATCAAAAACAAATGATTATTTAATAAAATTCTTATAAGTTTTGTATCATGACAGCTTTTCTAATTATCAAATTTAATACTCATGTTGACATTATTATAGTTGAATATCATTTGTAAGTAGGGCTTTCTCACTTTGTAAATAATTCCTGAGTCTGAACAATTTTGGAGAAATCAGAGCTTGTTTTAAATAAAAGGAGTAACTTGTAGGCAAATAATTTCAAAAGCAAAATTATGAAAATCTTGTCCAAATGTCCTTTAAACAAAATTAAACAAATGTCAATGTAAGTGTGTTCCACACGTTTGATATGTGTGGTGAAGTCTGCAAAAGTAAAGCTGCTGCTGCCTGAGCCCACGGAGGCTACACGGCTGGTCTGAGGCACCGTCTGTGTCCTTCCTGCCGGCTACACGTGAGATAAACAAATCTATCATTCCCCCCAAATTCGCCAAACTTGGATCAAGTGCTATCCTAGTTATTTATTCATAGATTACTTACAAATTATCAGGGGAAGGTGGAGAAGCAAGCAAAAAAATGGCCCTAAAGAACACAGACGTGAAAGAAAAACATCTGGCCAATGGTACCAAATGTAATTTCATGTTAGCTTAGTGTAATCATATTTATTTATGGTCTTATTATTTATAAAAAATTAGGCTGAATGTGCTTTGCGGGAATGACGGTATGTTGCTATTGCTACTGTGGTTTATTATTTTCACAGCTAGATGGCTTAAATTCAACCTAAACAAATATTGTAAAAGAATTCCCACTAGCATTGTCACATTTCTTCCTTTCGAGTCAATGAAAAAGACCTGTTTTCAAGTCCTGTGATGTTCTCACTCTTGTGCAATTCTAAATTTTATGGTTGATTATGAGATACTGTTTATTATAAAATGATGGCTAAGAAAACCACTGTCAACTAGTGGTGGTTAAACAGTGCGGTGTACCAAGTGATGGCATTTGAGAAGTGCAGTGGCTGTCAACTCCAGGCCTTGCACATTGAGCCATTAGGATAATTACTCTATTGCTTGCACAATGAAGTAGACATGTATTCATGTACTGATCCAACATATCAACCTGACACACACTCTACAACACCGACAGTTTTATTAATAAGCTAAAAAAGGTTGACATAACAATATTTACATAATCAACCTTAAACTCAACGTGGCATTATTCCAGATTCTCACAGTGCAATCTCTGCACACCAAACTCTTACCTGAATAGCAGACATCATCTTCATTCAGACATATTCCCCAAACTCTTGCTACCAATCCTAGCGACCAGCTAATTTAACTGCCCTTTTGTCTAGCAGTGAAATTTGCATGAAAATACAGTGACACAGTTCTTTTCAATCTGAGAACAAACATTAATATACATTAGGTAGATGGGAACTAATATTCTTTATAAGGACATTTTAATTTTAAAAGGTATCATTACTAACACTAATACTTGTAATGAGTTAAAAAGCTAAAGTCATAAATTACAGGAGAATATCATCCCCTTATCCCTTCCCCAAGAGGCACCCACTGGGAAAATAGCTTACTACATAACAGTCCCACATAATTGATCTTATGAAAACTCACAACAACCTATGAGATAGATGTTATTAGCAACTTTTTACAAAAGAAGAAAAACGAAGATTCAGAAAGTTAAGACTTTGGGTCATTTACCCAACGTCACAAAGCTAATGAATAGTAGGGCCCAGGGTTCTGTTTGTCTTGGCCTGGACCTCTATTGTTCTAGATTTGGGGAACTGTTTTCTCCAACAAAAAGGCAGACAAGGAAGTCCTTCTTGGTTTGACTGGCTCTAAAGGGAGAGGAGTCTGGGGTAAAAGGATTAATTTCTTGCCCTGGGGATGCATTCACATAACAGATATGTATTTAATGCTTACTCAATGCAGATCACTGTGCTTGAGATCTGCTATATAATGGTGATTAAGACATAGACCCTGGCCCTGGCTGGTGTGGCTCAGTTGGTTGAGCGTCATTCTGTGCATCAGAAGTTCCCAGGTTTGATTTCCCATTAGGGCACACACCTAGGTTGATCAATGTTTTTCTTTCTCCCTTCCTTCACTCTTCAAGGTGTTTGCAAATTAAAAAGTGTTAGCAGACTTGAGCCTGCTACAGTGTGCATAATAGAGACTCACAGGAGCCTGCCTAGTATAAGAAAACAACAACTAGATTCTGAATATAACTACTTATTAATGTATTGCTGGGCTTGCAGGAAGGAAGGAAAGTTACTAAGATGACTCCATCCCCCTTCCATTCCCCACAAGAAAGAAAGACAAGTAGAGGAGGAGCTGCTGTGAGCAGTAAGGAAACATGAAGCCAGAGTTGCTTGGAGGGAAAATGCCAGCATCAGCACTGCGCCAGGAGACAGCCTGCGGTGGCAAGGTAGAGCAGGCTGAGGATCCCATGTGCTCAGGACCTGGAAGCTTTGTTGTCTTTGCATGGCCCTTACCCCAGGCCCAGTCAGCCATCCTAACCCCTCTACTTCAGTCATAAAAGTAGGCAAGGAAAAGAATCTGAGCAAATCAGCACAACTCACTGCCAAAAAACATCTCAAGATCCATGCTTTATTGAGTAGCACATTTTTCTTAAAGTCAGAATATTGACTGCACATTAGAGAAAAGGAGAGGGGGAACAAATGCATAAGACGTCCACCTAGGGTTGATCTGTATGTAGCCTGGGAGTTTCAATGGGCTAGGCTTTATCAGAAAATCTTACAGACGCCTTAGCCCAAACTGGGCTTAATTTTGTCTGAATACATCTATTGTGGGTAAATCTGTGGTTTGAGCTGAGAGGTTGGTATAAGCATCACTGCCATCAAGGACTGCCTGGAACTCTTCTCCCTGTGCAGACAGCTCCTTCACCAACACCAACACTTCTCTCCTTAACAAAATATAGTAGTGATAGATAGGAGGGCAAGGTGGGAAGGCTGGTCAGGGCAAATGAGTGGGACGCCTGGGAGGTAAAGTCGGATTACTAACTCCTTTACCCACCCCCTTTGTGCCAGAACCCCTTCCCATCCTCATCCCACCACTTCTCCCCAACACAGTGTCTCTAACACAGCTGTCTAATTACATTGTCAGCTAGCTACAAGGCAGGCCTGGAGTTCGGTTCTCCTTTCTGCCAGCCAACAGGAGCTAGAGAGTAGGAAGTGGAGGTACTATGGATCTCAGCAGAGCCACAAGCTAAGTAAACCAGAAATCCCAACTTCTAATTCCTGTTTCAAGGGAACACCAACCTACTGGAGGTTCTGGAAGCACAAGAGTCTATGTTATTGTAGGATGTACATCTGAATCAAAGTCTCACTGTGTTCTTATCAGATTCATTACCATTTGACACTTAGCTTTTTCATTCCCAGGAAAGACATTCTTACGCCCTGAGAGCTGATGTGGGGACATCCCTTTTTCTGCCTCTCCTATTAAAAGGTGCACAGCAGTGTGGCAGCACAATTTGCATATCATAGGAGAGCTCCTGTCACAAGTTCCCTGTGGGCCAGTTTCCTGAGCTTTTCCACTTCATGCCTTCAACCCTCCTCTCACAAGTTATTTGAGGGGCTAAACGCATAACGCCCTTTGAAGAGCTGAAGGAAATGACACGTAACTGGCAACACTGTCAGACATTTTGATAGTTAAATCCAGCCCTTTAGCTAGGTTCTCATACAGGAATTCTTTCCATTACAAAATAGCAGCAAGAACTCCACGCAGGACAATTTTGTAAGCATACCCCCCCCCCCCCAAAAAAAAGTACATATTCTGATCTCTCTGGTTTTTTTCTATCAGCATTTTGGTTTAATTCATTGTTGGTACAAATGACACTAGACTAATAAATTAGGTAGTCTGAGCCTTTGTGTGGCAGGGTTTCACTGTAGCATCTCTGTAAACTCCTGTGGTCCAGTAGATCAAACAGAGGGGAAAGCTAGTAATCTTGCTGTCTTAATCCAGCAAACAAAATTCAGAACAACAGCCAACAATGGCAGGACGTTTTGGATATGTTTTGTGCCCTTAGATCACACACATGGGAACCAAGGAGATGAGCAGACCATTTTAGGAAGGGCAGCAAATTAAAGAGAGACTGTGAATTAATACTGAAAATGTGATGCAGAATAAAATAGAGGTTATAGTCTTATACTTCCGATCAGATCTGTATTGAGCACAGATTGTTTCTGAATTTGCAAGTGCCTTGTTGCGTTAAATTGCAAAATTTAGTTTATATGAGGATAAAGGTGACATCTGAAATATATTAAATGTAATCCAATAGTTATAAATTTATACATGAAATCCAGAAACGTATATTTCCTCCCTGCCATGTGATCGCAGTTTTGGTGTATGTGCAAGCAGCGGGGCTCAACATGGAGGTAACCAAAGCAGGTGGTGCAAAGCATTGCTAATCTTGTCCACTGCAGCAAACAACATGCACAGTATTAGTAAGTGGTAGGTGACTTCCTCTCTCATGTGGATGGAGAGGTGTTAGAACTAAAACAGAGAAGTAGCTAAGTGAGCCAACTACTCTTCAGTTTCCTCCCTTTACCTGAAACAAAAACAATGGACCAGCTATTAGTTAATAGCACATTTACAGTTTGCTGAGAGGAAGAAGATAGTAGCAGTAACAAGATACTGCGGTTAACAGAAGATGGTCCATTTACCTACATACCTGAAACTAAATTGGTAAACTGCAGCATATTGGGTCAGATGATCTTTCTATTTATAATTTTTTTCCTTTTTTTGTTCTTCAAAGAACACCTTTGTAGATATGGGTTTTTTAAAATTCTGATCAGAATTGGCAGTAGGAAAAGAGCTGGGGAAATAATGGAGATTCCAATACTTATGTGATACACTCACAAACCCTATGAATTTTTAATGAAGGAACAATGTCCACAATTAGATTTGAAATGAGCTTTTCTTTATGGGTGCTCTTATGGTAAGAGAGGTGTGCATGAATTTTACTTTATATTCAGTAAATGACACAAGTGTAAAAAACACCATGATGTAATAGAAAATAAAAGCAAATCACTGATTGTTCACAGATTTTCCTTCTCCTAGATTTACAGAAGTATGGCAGTTTTTAAATTTACATTTCATTTTATTAAAATGTCACATATATGCCAAGGAACTCAGTGCATTTTCAAACAGTCATGACCTGAAGCTGTCCTTTTGTATCATATAGAAAATATTTTTTTTGTTTAATTTGTTTAAAACTGAAAAAAAAAAATGTTAAAATTTAGAACTTTGGGGGGAAAGATATTAAGCTTCCCCATTTGTAAACTGAGCCATCACAATGAATATAAAAATATTTAATAGTATAGAAGATAAGAAAATAGAGTGGGGTGATGACGATTTAATTTGCATTTTGAGGCTAAAGCTGATCTCTTGTCTTCAGATGGCTTAAGTTTCTAGCACCACAGAACCATGCACAAACAGCTTCCCATCGCTCTTGGACGGCCTCCAAACTCCTTCAGAATCTGCCTTCTGGTCACCTTGGCAACCTCAGTTCCTACGGCTTTCTGTCCCCTAGAGCTCCCGGTACACAGGGCTTATTACTCTTCCTTGAGCCTGACAAGCATTGTCCTCCCTCAGTGACTTTGCACTGTGGTTCCTCTAGATACATGTACAACCACCCTGCTCGCTCCCCTCAGTCCCTTCTCTGCTGAAATATCACCCCGTGCAGGCAGGCCTTTCCTGACCTTCCTAAAATAGCATCGTCACTTACCTTCTGTCCTTCTACCAGCTCTATTTCTCTATAGGATTTCTCAGTCTCAGAGGTCATATTACATAATTATTTCTTTGGTAAGTTGGTCTGCCATAAGGGCAGGCTGACTTTTAAAATTTTTAAATAGTTTTTCTGCAACATCACCATCAGCCAAAACAGTGTCTGGCACACAGATACCCATGCTCCCTCCCCTTCAACAAATTCACTGAGCAAATATTATGAGTGTGTATGTTGCATGTGTGTACACATTTACACGTACACACACACAAACATATATATATAAATACTGTATTAATTTTGTTTTCTATTTTCTGTATCTCCGGATGCTTTGCCATCTGGGGACTTGCTGACACTAGAGAGCTAGCCCATTCCTAGAGACAGCAAACAATGCGCCTGGAAGCGCACCCTTCCAATGCAAACCAACGTTCCGGAGCGCATCCCCTCCATCAGCTCCTTTGTGGGGCTCACACCGGCCACTATCCCCAGGGCCAGGTCCTAGACATATAGAGTCAGCCCTGTACCTCAGAACCCTGGAGTTATTCAGACTAGCCAATCCTAAACCGCATGCCCTGCTTCGCCTCTGCTCTCCCTGGGAAGCCACAGTAAGACCTCTGGCCAACCTTTTCCCATCACTCCCTTGACATCCTGACTGACCCTTGACCCTGGTGCCTCTGATGTGGCCTTCTGTGGTGTGGCAGGTCCTTTCCTCTTAGGAACTGTAACAAACTATCTTTTCTTTTTTTTGTTTTTGTTAAGCCTTACCAGAGGATATTTTTTCCATCACTTTTCAGAGAGAGCAGAAGGAAGGGGTGGGGGCAAGGAGAAGGAGAGAGAGAGAAACATCGATGTGAGAGACACATTGTCTGGTTGCCTCCTGCACACACCCCAAACTGAGGCAGGGAGCAGACCCTTGACGGGGAATCCAACCTGTGACCCCTTGATGCATGGGCCAATACTCTAAACACTGAACACACTGCCAAGGGCACAAAATATCTTTTCAACAGCAATCTTGTACTGGTCTTTTGGCTTCACCATACCAGAATAATAATGAAGTCTGTATTTTAAAATGCACATATACAAATTTGTTGAATGACTCAATTAAATGTGAAATTCACTATATCTTCAGGAAAGGGATATGTAATCGTCACCAAGACTTATGGTTTTCCTGGACTCACAAGAAAGAAAAAGACAGTGACAATTTCAGGATTTATATGTAAGTTAGCCCTCATCTTGGCTCTGAGACTGATTGTTTTTGTGGTTATTATTGTTGACTTCTATTTTGAACCTCAAGCTTTTTTGGGGGGAGAGGGTCAGGGGTTAGACACTATTAACTCAAGGGAGCAGCAACCCTGACTTGTTCTTTTTGCCAGACACAAATAATTAACAGTAGATATAAAACACCAATAAATTGTCAATAAAACATATACAAGTTTATGCTCTTTCAATATAAGGAAATAATAAGGCCTACCCATAATTTTCTAAATTATAGCGAGCTCTAAAAATAATGAGGACACAGTCCCACCACTTGAAGTACTCAGGGAGGTTTTATTTTTGTGTTTTGTTTTTTTAAACACATCAGAGCACAGTTGTTCTCTTTTCATTCCAAGAAAATATAGTTCATGTTGTTCCGTGGCCCGTGGGCAGATGCCTCGATGTTCCCTGCTGGAACGCACCTCAGGCAGGGCTGAGCCTGGGCCTGACAGCTGTGGAAACTGATCCTGGGAAACTGACCTTTGATGCCCCCTCATAGAAGCTCAGAGGAATGTGCTGGGTGGTTACCCATTCTTTGCACCTGGGAAGGTGGAAAGCCTGAGGCTGGGGTTTTCAGCACAGTCAGGAAGGGCCAGAGGGATATGAAGACATCCACAGGCATGGCAGAGAGAGCGCCCGCATGGGCTGGAGAGAGGTTCACCCCTGCCTGTCGCTGTCTTTGGCAGGGGAGCCCTCTCTGGGCTTCGACAGGCAGGGAGCCTGGCTCTCTAAGGGGGAACGTGCCACGAAGCCTCCCACTCCATGCAGCTGTCTTCCTGCAGGCACACCATTGCTCCCGTGCTTACATTACACAGCTCTGTCCAACCACGGTCACCCTGCTGATAGCCACGTACTCCCGATGGAGAAGCCTGACCCTGCTTAAGGTATTAGTAATATTAAGAGAATATCACCTCGCTTTTCAAATACATTCAAGGATTAAGAATTTGCATTAGAGGAGACAGGAGCGTTCTCTCTGGCCCGTCAGCCTTCCTTTCTCACCAGGGATGCACACTGCCTCCTACATGCCCTCACCCACGGCTGCTCCCTGCGAACATGGATCCCCCTTCTCTTCTCTATGCATCCTTCCCTTCGGGCTCACATCAAGGCCCACCTTGTCTGTGAAACCTTACAAACCAACTTGTTATGACTGCTTGCTCCTTCTATCTCCAGAATTCCTCAAGGGTGGTATGTCCTAGAATTTAATGTGTGATGTGGAATCATTAATTTAATTTTTAATAGTTATGTTTACTTTGAGCCATGAAATGAATGTTTTCGTGGATTACAAAAATTGTCAAATATTGGCAGTTTCACATATTTCAAATTAACATGTTCCAGAAAGAAGGGTAAGATTTTGCTGATATTATTGCTTAGAAAGAGGCTAAAATAGATACTTTCCTGAGTTTTATATAAAGAAATAAGTAAATAAATATTCTAATGGTACAGATACAGCAAACATAACTAAGCTGGTATCCACCATCAAACTTCAGAACAACGGCATGTTGGCAAGCAGTGTTCTTTATGCCCTTTTCCATTTAACACGACCCACTTTCTTGTGGTTATTTTCTATGTGCGTTTTCTCTCCGACTAGTTTCCCAGATCAACCTCGTAGCAGTCACAGCAGACACACCTGAGAGAGGGACTTGTGTGGTCACTTATGATGATATCTCTTTAGGAAACACGATTTGTTCTCCTTGTTATTTATTCTCACATTGAAAACTGACGGGCCATGCTGTTCTGGCCAGGAAGCTTTAGACCAGAAGCACTTTAAAACTCAGGCCTCTGAGTAACTCAGCACGTTAGAAACTGCCCCAAAGTATTAAGATGCCGTGTGGTCTGTTGGAGAAAACAGGAGTTGACCATCTGGACTCGCTATATTTAGCAGCATAATATGCAGTCTCCTCCACGTCCCAGTTCTAACAGACAATGTCACAAACAGGTGGAAGAAAAAAGACTGTGGGAGCCAGATCCTCCTAAAATATCCTCTCGGCACCTGTCCTCCCTGCACAGCTACTGACCACTGTGGCCAGCACCAGGTCCAGCTAAAGACTGTCTATAAACTATGCAGCCCTAAAATGGGGGGGGGGGGAAGAATGACTCATATTTCAAGACATTAACTAATGGGACTCATACATTTCTCTTTTAAAAATGTATAAAGTTTTAAATGCAGTTGGTATTCTGAAAGCTATTGTAACTTATGCTGTTTTCCAAAAAATACAGCAAAGAAAAACAAGTATTCCTACGAACCAGTCTTTATTGCCATTTACAGAATGATACGTCTCCACAGTAGGAGCCAACACTAGATGTTAAAACCAATGATGTTTTTAAGATATTGTAGAAATGTGTAATGAGGAGAAGGGAAAGCATGGTTTTTGTCTGGGTGTCAGGGAAGCACCACAGCAAAGACAAATACGGACTGAGTGTTGAAAGATAAAAAAGACCTCAATAGGAAGAGGAAGAGGGGAAACGAGCAGGCATCTGAAGAAGGGACGGCAAACCCCAAGGTGTGAAATAAAGTGTGCGGAGGCCACTGGGAGGGCACAGCTGGCTCCTCACTCTCTCACATTTAAGGGAGCTTATTCAGATCCCACTGCTCTTCATATCTATATAATGACAATGGTAGCTTTATTCTCTAAAAGGCTGCTTTGAGGGGAATGTCAAGGGATTTAAATTCATACTTCCTACGTAAAACGTTTTTCTACATAAAGATGCTAGCTTATCAACTAGAAACCAAAGTGAGCTTTTTTATAAAAGATAGACTGAAAAGATTAGAGAAGTCTTGACAATATAAACATGTATTTACTCACCAACTCATAAAATACTAAAACTAGGATTTTACTGCTCAAAGCATGAAGGAGATCATTTTAGTAGAAAGAAAATAAAGTACGTTTTACAGCATAGAGAGTAATCTCAGAATTCATTAGCCAAGAGAACAAAAAATACACAAGGTATCATATATTTTAAGACAGTTTTAAATAAAGTCAGGGGGAACAGATTTAAAGTGGTTTACTTAAAAAATAGGTTAGGAATGACAGGAATCTGTTTGCAATATTTAAGGACTGGGAAGAACTACATAATAACTGTAATATTGACCAAGTGTAAAAAAACGTCAATAACAACATGAAGATGACAGGACTCTTAGAAGAAAGTTGCTATATCAGCCTGGCATTCATAATAGTGAGGACAGAGAACATTAATTCTAACCAGATTCATGCCATTGATTTATGAAAAACACTTTAAAAAGTCAGCAAACTTTTATGGGCATAATCTAGTGAATGAAGAGGGGATGTCACTATAGAAATCACCATGTTTTTACAAGAACTTCTCTTACAAATTCTGATTCCCAAAGGAAAAAAAAATAAATTGAAACAATTACAGAAAAGTAAAAACAGTCACAAAAGGGCAGGGGGACAGGAAGAAGTCTTAGAACAACACTGAGAGGCCTGGATCCAGAAGGACCGGGACTGATCATTTTGAAAAAAATATCTGAGCCACTACTTGGAATATATTTTAAAATGTCTGAAGAGAAGGAATAAGGAAAAATACAAATATCTTTTGGGAAGGCCACTAACAATAAATAACAAAGATGACAGAATTGCTCAACTCCCATTTTGTGAGTCTCTTTCTGCAAGCAAAATAATCCATAAACAATGCAATCATGAAGCATTAGCCCGAGATGGTGGTGGGAGTGGAGAGAGGGAATACAGTAGAGCTAGCAGCAGATATTCTCAGAACAAGCAGCAAGCTTACACTTCCAAGGTGATATGCTACTTTGTCAAATGCTACCCACTCTCTTACAAATCTGAGTTTGCAGCACATTTATCAGGATTAGGTTATGAGACCTTGAGAACTGGCAACTTTGGAAACTGCCCATAATGACTATTGGAATTCCAAAGTCGGGTGTCAGTTTTGGAATGACAACTTACTAGCTTGTGACTTGGGGGAAAAAAAAAAGATGAAAGTAATCTTCACATATTAGAAAGAAAGCTAATATAGGTGATGGTCCGGATGTTATAAGTAATACGCCAAAGAAGAATTAGAACCAGTGAGTAGGGGATGGCGAATTGGTTTCAGGTTCCTTCATTCTTTTCCCACTCACTTCAGTGGATATCTAGTTAACTCCTTCTGTGGGCAGCACCATTTTAAGTTCTCGGCAAAAACAAAACAAAACAAAGCTCTTTCCTCAAAAGGGAAGGCCAGACAGATAGGTCGGTATAGAGGCAGGTATGTAGATAAATGGGTACATTAATTAAAACACAGGTTAATATAAAGAACACAATGGAAGAACCAGTCAACTCTGCCAGTGAAGTAATTTTAGATTTTCCTGAAAGATGGATGGTGAAAATCAGGGGCATAGGGGTTATAAATATTAAAAAGAAATAAAAAGGTATTTTAGGCATCAACAACACTATGAGCATGGACACTTAGGTGGAAAGTGTATGGCATGATGTAGAAAAGTGAGTAGTTTTGCTTGGCTAGAGAGTTTAAGGGGCAAATGGTGAAATGAAGAAGAATGACACTGACATTGACCAGGGCCATGCTGAAAAGTTTAATTCCCATAGGCAACGGGGACCTAACAGAGTACTGTAAATCTGGAGTAACAGGATCACATTTGTAATTTAGAATGATAACCTTACAGAAATGGAGTGTAAACTCACAGGCAGAGAAGCTCAAGGAGACATAACCTATTCCAGATAATTAGCAGAGACCAGGCAAATTGAGGTAACAGTAGTGGAGGTGGAGAGAGCAAATAAATTTGGGAGATATTTCTGGAAATCAAAACATAGGATTTGAGCAATTGGAACTTGGCAATGATGGTCTAAGAAGGTATACTCAAAAACTATTCACAGCTTTCTCACTTGGGGACTTGGTAGATAAAAATAGGAGATTTCCAAGGCACAAGAACTGTTTTAAAATGATTTCTTTAGTTCATTTTGGAATGAGAAAATGTGAGCTTTCTACAGAGCAATCATATGCTTCTATCACTGAACTTGTATAATACGTGAAAGCATGTCTGTCCCCTAGCAGATATCCACTGTCTCAGTAGCCATAGAACTAGCCTCTGTGCCTGGTCCACAGCCTCTTAATGTTTCAAGGAAATTGGAGTCAGTTGAGAAGGTTCTTACAAATACATATGCTGGTCTCCAGCCCCAGCAGATTCTGATTCAGTGGATCTGATGGGAGGTCCAGGTATTATTTAAAAAGCTCAAGGAGATTCTGATGTGCATCAAAATTTGACAGCCACTGTCATATATATTCAATAAATAATTGATTAATTAATTAGAAAAAGAAATTAAAGGAGAGAAGGCTTCTGGAGTTCTTGAAGTAGCTGGTTGACCTATACTTAACAGTTTAGTGGTTTTTAATGTTAAATTATCTAATCTAATAATAGACAAACATGGTAATTGACCAAATCTTCGCTACGCTTCCCGTTGGCTAATCAGGGCGATATGAAAATTAACTGCCAACTAAGATGGTGGTTAACCTCCAACAAAGATGGCAGCTAATTTGCATACTGCAGGCAGGGTACGACAGTGCAAGCCGCCATCCAGGCCCCCATGTGTGACCTGGGGGTGGGGGCTCAGGCAAAGCGATCGCTGATCGCCTTGCCGGAGCCCTCGCCCACCCACCGGAGACACGTCCCAATGCCACCCCGGGGCGGGCGGGGGCTGAGGTGAAGGCAAGCGGTGCAGATCGCCTCGCCCGAGCCCTCGCCCACCCACCAGAGACACGGGCCCACTGAGAGAGAGAGAGAGAGAGAGAGAGAGAGAGAGAGAGAGAGAGAGAGAGGTGGAATTTGGCACCCCGCATCCCTCCCTGATTGACCACTGCGATTCCAAGCCAGAGAGGGCTGCCTTCAGGCTACAGCTCCAGGTCCCTCACCCCCACCCCAGGCCCAAGAGCATAGTGCTGGGCAGGGCATCCAGGGGTTCAGGAATACAGCACAAGGGGCCAGCACAACGTGGTGGGGGGCGGGGGTGGGCTGTGTTTACACTGCCAAGTTCCCCACTTCTGCCCTGGCCCACGCATGCCTCCTCCTTCCCCTCAGAGGCCCAGCTCCTGCCTACGTGTTTGCTGGGCAGGCCCAACTGCACTGGGGAGTGAGCCATGGTGATCAGGATGACCACTTCCTGGGATAGGATGGCCAGACCATGGCAATTCATGAGGGCGATGAGGCCCGTGGGGCATGCGCAGTCCTCGGGAGGTGGGGGTGGCCAGCCAAGCCGAGTCTGGCTTCAGTGGGTCCAGTGGGAGCCCGTTGAGGCCACCCCAACCCCCACAGGTCCTGGGCGGATGGTTGCTCAGTGGAGAGCAGTGTCTCCATGCATGGTGCCCAGGGGTGGCTGTGAGCTGCTGCAACCCCGCCCCACGCTTCAGGGAGGGGGAGAAGGCTCACAGCCACCAGCACCTTAGGCTGCACCACCTGAGCCTCAGCCTGCCAGGTTGGCAGGGTCCAGAGCAGGTGAGCTGCTCCCTTCCCCCAGTGGTAGTACAGGGAGGAGAGTGCTGGGTGCAGGGAGGGGACCTCAGCTGGGATCCTCCTGGTGTGGGGAAGGGGCCCAGCTTGGGCCCAGTGGGGAGCTTAGGAAGTCTGGCTAAGCAGGCGCTGGTTCATACCAACTCTTACTCTGCCATCTTCCTTCAGCTCTTCAAGCTAGCCCCCCTGCCCCACCTGTCCGGGGGAATGGGCTCTGGGTGACCTCCCTGAGCTCAGACTATGGACCCAGAGACCTCAAGGAAGAGTGCAGGGGCTGGTGTAGAAGTACCAGGGCAGAGTTGCTTTGGTGTCTCGGTGAAGTTTGCACCTGACCCAAGGAGGAAACCCGAGAGGGGAAAGGCGGGGAGCCATGAATTGCCAGCACTTTAGCCACTTGAAAACAGCTCCACTTGGAATGTGAGGCGGTTGTATGTTCAGCTGAGAAGTGAGGGGGCTGAACTCCACCATCGCTGGGCTCCTGTCAGTCCGAGGCCCAAGCGTCCACCACGACAAGGAAAGAACAGAGTGAGGGGCCCATAGGAAGGGAGGACAATTGAAGAAAACTGTGTCAAGACTTTCACCGGCCCTCTCCTTCTTTCTGCTGCCTACAAGAACCCCAGGCCCAGCCACAGTTCTGTCTCCACCTTTTAGTCCCCTATTCTCCAACCACAGAGGAAAGAAATAAGGAAGGAGTCTGTGCTGCCTTCAGAAAGTATCTATATACCTGATCGGCCAGTTGCCTTCCACAGAGGGAGGCCAGACTGCGGCTTAGGCCCGCTCCCTACAGGGACATCAGTAGGACATCCTGTGAGGGCTCCCAGACTGTTAGAGGGGGCAGGCTGGGCTGAGGGATGCCCCCTGAATGCACAAATTTTTGTGCACCAGGCCTCTAGTGTGTGTGTATGTGTATGTGTGTATATATATATATATATATATATATATATATATATATCCTATCTAATAAAAGAGAAACATGGTAATTGGTGTACGACCACTACCCTTCCCATTGGCTAATCAGGGCAATATGCAAATTAACTGGCAGCCAAGATGGCGGCCGGCAGCCAGGCAGCTTGAAACTAACATGAGGCTTGCTTGCTTCAGTGACGGAGGACTCCAACGTTCCCCGCCGGCCGCTGCAGGCCTCTGAGCCGGCAGTTTGAAACATAGTTACAAAAATAGAAGCTAAACAAAACCCCAGAAACCAGCTTTCAGATAGCCGGAATCTCAGACATGGAGTTGATACAGAGTTTCGATTGTAGAACATAAACAAACCAGATACCTGCTTTTAGGAGTGGAGGCCTAAGAGCTGGAGCCTCACAGCTAAAGCTGGCTCAGAAAAAAAAAAGAAAAAAGAAAAAAAGGAGCGGTTGGGAGCTTCAGTCCCAGCCTGAAAACAGCCCTCAGCCCCTCACCCAGACTGGCCAGGCACCCCAGTGGGGAACCCCATCCTGAAGTGTGTGTGACCAGCTGCAAACAGCCATCATCCCCTCACCCAGGCTGGCCAGGCACCCCAGTGGGGACCCCCACCCTGATCCGGGACACCCTTCAGGGCAAACCAGCCAGCCCCCACCCATGCACCAGGCCTCTATTCTATATAGTAAAAGGGTGATATGCCTCCCGGCACCGGGATCAGCATGACAGGGGGCAGCGCCCAAACCCCCTGATCGCCCTGTGGCTCTGTGTGTGACAGGGGGCAGGGCCACAACCTCCCTATCGGCCCTGCTCTGTTCCTGACAGGGGAAGGTGCCCCAACCCCCTGATCGGCCCTGCTCTGTGCCTGATAGGGGGTGCTCCCCAACCTCCTGATCGCCCTGCAGCTCTATGTGTGACAGGGTGCGGCGCCCCAACCCCCCCACCCCACAGGCCCTGCTTTGTGTGTGATGGGCTAGAGCCATAACCTCCCCATCAGCCCTGCCCTGAGTGTGACAGTGGTGGCACCCCAACCCCCTGATCGGCCCTGCTCTGTACGTGACAGGGGGGAGCTCCCCAACCCCCTGATTGGCCCTGCTCTGTGCGTGACAGGGGGTGGCGCCGCAACCTCCCCATCGACCCTGCCTTGAGTGTGACAGGGGGCGGTGCCCCAACCCCCCAATTGGCCCTACCCTGAGCGTGACTGAGGGTGGCATCGCAACCTCCCGATCCGCCCTGCTCTGTGCATGACAGGGGGTGGCGCCCCAACTCCCCAATCGGCCCTGCTGTGAGCCCGACCAGGGGCTGCACCTAGGGATTGGGCCTGCCCTCTGCCACCCAGGAGCAGGCCTAAGGCAGCAAGGTCGTTATCTCCCGAGGGGTCCCAGACTGCAAGAGGGCACAGGCCGGGCTGAGGGACCCCCCTCCCCCCCGAGTGCACAAATTTTTGTGCACCTGGCCTCTAGTATATATATATTTAACTTTATTTTTAAATTACAGATTGCATTCAATATTATTTTGTATTAGTTGCAGGTGTACAGCATAGTGGTTAGACAATCATGTACTTTATAAAGTGTTCCCTCAGATATTTCCAGTACCTTCCTGCATCATACAGTTATTGTTGACTATATTCCCTATGCTGTACTTTACATCCCCTATTCTGTAACTACCAATTTGTACTTCTTATTCCCTTCATTTTTCTTACCCAGTCCCCCATCTCCTTCCCCTCTGCAACCATCAGTCTGTTCTCTGTGTCTATAAGTCTGTTTCAATTTTGTTTGTTTGTTTATTTAGTTCTTTAGATTTCACACATAAATGAAATCATATGGTTTTTGTCTTTCCCTGACTTATTTCACTTAGCATGCTGCCGCAAATGGTAAGAATTCACTTTTTTTAATGGCCGAGTACTATTCTGGTCTATGTATGTACCATGGCTTTTTTACACACTTGTCTATTGATAGGCACTTGGGTTGCTTCCATATCTTGGCTATCCGATATAATAAAAGCATAATATGCAAATTGTTCCCTCAACTGGGACTTGGACTGGGAATTTGACCAGGAGTTCAACCAGGGGACAGGGCTGGCCGGCCAACCTCCTGCTTCCCCCTTCCCGGGCCAGCCTGGCCCCGATCGGCCCCAATCAGGGCGGGCCAGCCGGACCCACCTGTGCACGAATTCATGCACTGGGCCTCTAGTTGTAAATAACTCTGCAATGAACATAAGGGTACATATCTTTTTTTGAATTCATGTATCTGAAGAAACTCACCAGTATAGTATTGATTGGGAAGTTTGCAAGATGACCTTTCAGATCTCCCAATCTTAAGGGTTCATGAATATGATGTTATGGTATCCCTGGCTTTGACTCTTACAGACAGAGCACTGGCTGGGTAATCATTGGTTTGATCAGAGGAATCTTTCCTTACATCTCTTACATTATAATGGCCATCCTCTTTTATAGTAACCTGTTCTTTAACTACATAATATTTGTGTATCTGTCAATACATATTTTTCTCCATCTATAATTTTTCCGAATGTCTGTCTCTCATACTAGACCAAAGTTCCATGCATTGTTTCTTTTACTCACTATTGTGTATCTAGCACAAGTGTGGGAACTTTTTTTCTGCCAAGGGCCATTTGGATAATTTATAATATCATTCCTGGGCCATACAAAATTATCAACTTAAAAATTAGCCTGTTATATTTGGTCAAACATTCAATTAACTTACCCCTAATGCCTTGGCAGGGCCAGACCAAATGATTTCGAAGGCCTTATGTGACCGGTGGGCCAGGCCAGACATTCCCCACCCCTGACTCTAGCACCTAACTAGAAAAACACAGATTTCCAGTGAATAAATGATCGAGGAGTCAGATTTTTCTTGTGAAAGTTTTTAGACCACATTGCATCACTTTTAGTGGGCCAAAGATCTGTCCGTGAGTGAATTATAGACCCTGAAAATGGTTTCAGATAACTTAAAAAAATACAACTAGAGACAAAGCATTTTTAGATTTTTTTGATGCTATATAAGACAGCTTCTTATATAAAACAAAAAATGGAGGATAGATATCTAATAGAGTAAAACAGGCACAGGTGTTTAACCTGAGAAATAAAATTTAAACCCTAGGGTTTTTCCTTATGTAGATCTAAGAAACCTTAGCTTCAAAGTCTGATGAACCTAGGACTTTGGTATTATTTATAGGTTATTATTAGGCCTAACAATTAGGCACAAAACAAATAAATGAACTAATAGGAAAACCAAAGCTCATATTAGTAGAATAATTAAAGTGAAAACAAGTGGGTAACTTAAAGAGCCTAATTGTGACCAATGTGCTCCTATATGTTTGAACAGTTAAATATTTTCTGCAGTACTGATTACAATATTTCACTAACTCATGACAGTTTTTGACATTTTACTTCCCTGAGACTGAATGTGAGGTTTTTTTTTTTACATAATAATGATCAAAATCAGAATTCCAGTTTACTTAAAATTTGCCATGCACCTCCCAAATACTACCACTTTCACATATATCATCTCATCTAATTCTCACAACAAATTTATAGACCAGGAACTAAAACTCAGAGTAACTTAGATGTATGTCTAAAACTAGAATGCTGTAAAAAGTGTTCATTATAATTGTAAAAATCCTTGAAGTATCATTTAAATTCAGATGAAAATGTATATTATATTTATAAAAGCATATTTTTACTAATACTAAACATAGACTGTAATCATTAGAATGGCTAGAATATTATGTTCTAAGTAATGATATAATTTGGACAACTAAAGAGAAAATATTGTTTCAACTATATTATCAAAAAGATGTTAAAACTAGTAATAACATATATTAACATTATATGCACCCTTTGATAGAATACACTGAGAAGGGTATATCACCTCTGTGGTATTCTTGCCAAAATTATATAACCTCAACTTAATCATGAGAGAACATCAATCAAAAACAACTCAAAAACATCCTACAAATGACTAGCCAGAACTCTTGAAAATTGTCACAGCCATGAAAGACAAAGAAATAATTCGTTTCGGATACTTCTGATGTATTCAGATCATCATTCTGAAGATCAGTAGTCAATACACAGTACTGGATGTGTTCATGTAGGTTTAAGAAATTGGGATAATTCCATAGCATATCCAAAATATTAGCTACATCCTATGATACAAACTTCTTTTTACATTATTTGCAAGTGTACCAGGACAATTACAAATCAAGAAAAAGATTCCCTATGAACCAGAGATTTCTGTGAACTGGTTGCAAATTACACTGAGCTAAATTTACAAATCATCTCTTACAAAGGCTGTATGTTTCTCTACATAAGTATCTCAGCTCAGATTATTAGAGTTATGATGGTTACTTCCTTTGGACATACAGAAAAGCAGACAAAGAAAAGCAAAACAAAAATGGTGTGTGTGTGTGTGTGTGTGTGTGTGTGTGTGTGTGTGTGTGTGTGTGTGTGTTGTGAGGGGTGGGGGGCAGGGGCGGGAGGCGAGAATTGAAACAAGAATGAAGGAAACACATTCATTAACCTGGGAATGCTACTAGATGCTTCAGGCTAGAAGTGAGCAGCTTGCTTCTAAACAGATTTTAATTTTTAATCCAGTGGAATAGGTCAGATGCAACTCTCCCATCTGGAGGCCCCGTCCCAGAACCTACCTGCCCTAAGGCAGTACTGCGGGTCTGCTGGTAATGGTCACCTTTGGGTAAAAGCAATCTCCAGGCAGCCACTTGGCTCTGCGTATTCTGATCCCAAGGACCAGTAATAAAACTTGGATGAACTCTCCCAACGGGGAGGGGGGCTTCTCCTTAGATATATTTTAGGAGTGAGAAAAGACATAGCCAATAAAAACATTTTTAAAATAGCCGTGGGGGGGATATCTATGTTTGAAATAAAATTCTAATAAATAAAGATCAGCTTTACCTCTTAATTAAAATTGGGTTGAGGCATACATGCTGGTCCAAAGGCGATGCTCACGAGACAAAAGCTCAGACGTGAGAGAGAGCTCCTGGGAAATTAAGTCGCCTGTTTGGAGGGAGTATTGAACAGAGCAGGCCTCAGAGCTTCCACGCAAGGAACTAAAACAAGCAAGGATGAACCGAGTCTGACTGATTTCCAAGCATTTCCCAGACCTCAGATTATCGGGGTATTAGTGCAGGCAGGTCTCAGCTGTCCATGAAAATGAGAACACATTTTAAAAGCTGTGTTTGAATGTTAAAGGTACTCAACATTTCTAGTATTGTTTACTGAAAAAGGTCAACACTCTAGTGTTTGATTTATGCACACAGAACCTCAGTCTAAAAGCACTAGGTTTCCCACATGGCATTTGCTGAGAGTGTGTTAAATGCATAGTTTCAGAGCCAGGAATATTTATTTCAGTGAATGCATTATTAAGGACCTCTGCTGTGCCCACCACTGGGAGACAGGAGATGAAGCAGCAGTGACCTGCAGTCTGAAGGCCAAGGACGCTGCCTAACTGAGTCACTCACTATAAACTCTAACAGCAATAACCCCAAACCCACACTCCTCCACACCTCTCTTCAATTCCCTTTTGACCAGTATAGAAATAAGGAAAATGAAAATGTTCAAATAAAACTCATATAGAACTTTAGTTCCAAGATGGTGGTTTGAGCCTGGTGTCTTTTTCTATATCCAGATCTATAAGCATTCACATCAGCTCTTAGTTCTTGCAAATCAAGAGTTTAACATACTGACTCGTTCCAATAGATTTGAGTTAAAACTATTAAATGCCCATGCAAGTAAATTTTTATTAGTTGAACCAGAAATAATGCATACCAATTTTAAGATAGTGAGAGGAGTTATTCACCTTAGTAAGCCAAGAATATATGTTGTGTCAATTAAAAACCTTCTTAGGAGTAAGTCCAGTGTTTTAATAGACTATGGAAAAGCATAAAATGAATGTCAGGTAAATTTTGACTGGAACACAGGAGAGCCTCCCTTTATCATCCTAGAAAACATACTTCTCTAGTACAGGCAAATCCCCTGATAAATTCAGACATTATCCTTTTCATATAAATACTTTTCACTTGGAAAAGTGTTTTCTTTAAATTGAATCCTTAGTACATTTTAATACATAATTCGATTTATACACACTAGACTTACATACAACTTTTCTAGAACACATTGTTTGCATAAAGCCAAGTGAGCCTGTGATAAAAATTTCTGTCCTATTTAGACCTGGGGAACAGTACTCTCATATACATAGTAACATATACCTAGTTTTATATAACAATTTCTCCTTAAAAATAAGAACTTAAAAATCGTAAGTCTCAGGAAATTTCAGAAGACTGTGGTGTTTAAATTACCCTTTTACTTGATACATTTTCCAAAACCTCAGAACCCTTATATTAAAGAGGTGGTGCTGACATGATCTGATTCAACCCCATGAATAGGTACAGAGCCTCCCGTGCACTTCCGCCCCTGTGCTCTGTGCAGGTGATGCAAGATGAACCAGGCACCGTCTGGTCTGCCTGCCTCGGAGGCCACCCTGGGCTGGCAGGACACACACACACAACGGGTTGCAATGCCCTGGGATTACACTCTCTGGTCTGAATAAAACGCTCTGGCAGCACAAAATGAAGAGTGAAGATCATGGAAGGGACATGGGAGCAGAGAGGGTAGTGCCCAGCAGGGGAGATGACATTTGAGCTGGATCATGAAGGATGAATGGGATTAGAGCAGGCAGAGGAGAGGATTCCAAGTGTGTGTATAGGGATGGAAGGGGGGGGGGGGATCAGCCCATGCATGCCAAGTTCTTAAAATTTGACTTTTAAAAGTGTTTTACTAAAAAAAAAAAATAAGTTTTCAATGTCTGACATAAAATAAAAATCACAGGCTAGATGGTTTCTCACTGGCCTGCGCTTCCTCCCAAGCACCCTACGTGCACTAAGAAGAAGGAGAGGACTTCACGCACCTGAGCCCGGTAGGCCTGGGAGTGAGGAGTGCTACCGCCACTGAAAGGAGAAAAAGCGACTGCAACAATCACCTGTTTTCAGTGAGACTGAAACACAAGTTAAATTAATCTTCATGAGAAAGAGGGTCTGCTATGAAAAAAAAAGTCTGCAAATCAACTGCAGGGTTTATAAGAATTTTGCTGTGTGCTGGAGAACAAGGAAAAACTGCTCATTTTCTTTTATTAATTTAATCGAACTGGTACCCTGGGTGGAGATAAAGGCTGGCTCCTCTGCTGGCACAGAAGAAAAAGGAAGGAGGGAAAGCGAGCTCCCCTGGGTAGACCTGGAGAGAGAAGTTCTGGGAAGTCCTGTCTTCAGTTGGGTTCTAAGTAAGGGCTCTAAGCCCCAAGGATTCTAATGCTCCAAGGACTCTAATGCTCCAGTGAAGATGACGGTATGTATACGGCTGAGACTAAGGCAAGGCCCAGACTGAGGGTGCTCACAGCGCTTAGACGCTGACTAGAGTAGAATCCTCAGGGAGCCCTGGCCGGTGGCTCAGTTGGTTATAGCATCATCTCACATACCAAGAGGTTTGATTCCTAATCAGGGCACATACCTAAGTTTTGAGTTGATCTTCAGTCAGGGTGGCAACCAATCAATATTTCTCTCTCTCTCCCCCTTCCTCTCTCTCTCTAAAACAAACAAACGAACAAACAAAACGAACAAAAAAACTAAGGGAAATTTGTTAGCTAGAATCCAAATATAATAAATCATATTTTGTTTTTTCATATTTTATATAATGAAGTTCATTCATATTGCTGTTTTTCAAAGATGTGTGCATGTATGTGTAAGTTCACCTGTGTGTGCAAGAGAGAGAGGTTAAAAAAATAAACAAACCAAGTATGTATGTAAATTATGTTCACTGTTTACTTTTCTTTGAGCCACCTACATGTAGAGTCAAGCTGTAGGAAGAGTTATTTAGGAGGGCATGTCTTAGAGAGTTAACTCTTTTATACCCCCCCCCCATGTAAAAGAAGGCAGCTTCTGAGAGCTTAGCACTTGGGTTCTTGGATCCCCGTGTTACCCTCACCGCCGCGCCCTGGGGGAAGCACGGTGTGCAGGCTGCCGTGGCTTCCTGAGATTTGGGCTCCAGCCTCCAGTTCTGGGTCTGCCTCTGACTCAGTGTGTGAACATGGGCTGGTTTTTTCAGCTAAAAACAAAAGTCAGGGTTTGGATTAGACACTTTTCACGGCTGTTTCCTTCTCCAATGTCCTCTGATTCAGTAGTATAATATCATGTTCTAAAGAAATGTTTCCACCCTTCTGGCTTTTATATATTCACATTTTAGAGCCACTGTAATAATAACAATGCCCCATCTAGTGCCAACACAGGGAACTTGGTACAGGAGTGCGGAGGGGGGAAGGGCTCTCTAGCTTCGGGGCTCAGCACGGCAGTCGGCACACGTGGTGCCCGGTGAGCTTGTTATGCCCCAGTGACCCAACCTGGTGATGCAGGGCATCTTTTAAGAGACTGTGTTTTACAACTTCTATGTGTGATGTACAACACTAGCACAATAGGACTTTTATTAAGGTTGCACGAAATAATCATTCCTATTATTTTTACTGGCAGCTGCCACCACAAAACATAAAAGAGCCTCCAGGGGTGGAGATCGGCAGGCAGTACCTTCCTGATGGAAGATGAGAAGGGACACGGGCTGAACCTCAACCAGATTCTGGCATCTCACCGAGGTTTTTCAGACACGGACCTGGGAGTTCAGCAAGGTTTTAATCGCTTCACCATTCCCTGTTTATTTCTTTCTTTCCAAATGCTCTCACAAGGAAAACACTGCTGACTGGCTAACACCTCACCACACACTCTTAGAATGTCCCGGGTTCCACACCACGCTGTCCCTCTTCTCACTTAATGGCATTCACAGGAAAGCAACCAAGGCAGGGAACAAACACAATTACTGTGTTCGTATGTATCATATAAACAAAGGATGCGTGTAGTTCCCCTGTGCTTATTTTTCTCCATTCAGTGCCACGGTAATTTACTTTAAACTTTTTGTATTGCCATGTAGAAATCACTTAATTTTGGAACCTCCCTCCCTTCCATCTTCCCTCCCTCCCAGAAGCCAGGTGCATTCAGTGGAATATTTGTGGAGTGTCTACCGCATGCCAAACATCGTCTTAATGATGTCTGGGCTGAGAGAACATAATGAGCCCAAACTCAGAAATTCTCCATCATGCTGCCAGTCCTGCTCACAGCCCTGTGACCTAGATTAGTGGAAGCACACTTGACTTCTGGTGGCCACATTCTCAGTGGCAAAGAGTTTTCTCCTTATTACCCCTGATCTTGATTCTTTTAATGGTTGAACCCACCCCAGCAGCTGCTTGTCTCTCAGAATGCTCCCATGCCCACTGGGCTAACGGCTGGCTCTGGCTGCTCACCTGCTTGTTAACCTGCTTTGATCTCTTCTAACCTGCTCCCTCTCTGTGACCTTCGTCACCAATCTGCCTTCTGTCCTTACCTTCTAGGGCCTAACAGGGGTGGGCAAACTTTTTGACTCGAGGGCCACAATGGGTTCTTAAACTGGACTCAGAAGAAGGAGCTGTGGCCGTGTTTCCCGACGTTGCCATGTTAACACTGCTGCTGGTGAAGGAGCGGAGGGGAGAGCAAGAGAACCCTCCGCTCTTTCGGCTCCGAGGGCCGGATAGAACAGCCGAACGGGCCGGATCTGGCCCGTGGGCCGTAGTTTGCCCACGGCTGTTCTAGGGCCTAGATTCTAGGCAATCACTTGGAATTCTACCATCTAGCCCAGTGATGGCGAACCTATGGCACGCGTGTCAGAGGTGACACGCGAACTCATTTTTTTGGTTGATTTTTCTTTGTTAAATGGCATTTAAATATATAAAATAAATATCAAAAATATGAGTCTGTTTTACTATGGTTGCAAATATCAAAAAATTTCTATATGTGACACGGCACCAGAGTTAAGTTAGGGTTTTTCAAAATGCTGACACACTGAGTCAAAAGGTTCGCCATCACTGAATTCTAGCCCAATGCCACTTCTCCCCAACCCTCAACCTGGACTTGCCAGTTTAATCTGCTTCTACTGTGATCCACATTCCAAAATCAGCTTGATCCCAGGTGTCCCAAATTGTCCTTAGTTCCCTCATTACACAGCCTGATATTCCTGCACCATGATCTTCATGTCCATCCTGAGGACAATGCACCCTTTGACTGATGGTCAAAGGTTCAGAGTGATGGTCTCTGCTCAGTTCCACCGATCTCAACCCAGGTCTGGCAGCTGTGGTACTCCTGAGTACAGCTGTTACCTGGTAACCAGCAACTGAGGTAGCTCAAACTTCCCTAGAGGGCCACCAGAAGCTAGTGGTCTCTTAAAAAATACTAAAGAAAGGAAACATATAGAATAGGACCCAGTACATGATAGGGCCTCAATTGTTTTTGGCAAATTATGTAAGGGTATCTTTTAAATAACAAATTGCTGATGTCCAGAGTTACGATTGAATATTGTAAGCTTCAGGATAGGAAATCATTTTGGTTTATGTCTCTATCCCCAGGACCTTGCACAGCGCCTGGCATAAAGTAGGGTTGATAAACATTTGTTGAATGAAAATGACTTTGTTGAGAAAAGTATGTCAAAGGCACTTTTGGAGGGTATCTAATTTCCCAGGAGTTTAGATGAGACACCTCAAGATGTGCAGACAAAACTATCAGATCTTTTGGACCCCTACATCTACATGCTGCGGCAGTAGCGTGTGGGAGTCCATCCCATGGGCATGGACAACACAGGAGAGGAGTGAGAACTCGGCAGGACGGCCTATGGCCTAGTGTCCACTCCCTTCCTGCTGGGATCCTCTGCACCTTCAGGTTTAGCCTAGGTTGTGGAAGGTCCTTCTGATCAGCTACTTACTCATAAACAAAAACAAGAATCTGGGTTTGGCCAATCATCTCCCATGTTTGAAACACATACAAGCATGAAACAGCCTGCTATAGGCCCTCTAATGGAGCCCAAAACAGCTGCCAGAACAGCTGGATGACAATGGGCTAAGAATGTAATGCTCTTAGTGAATGGTCTGAGGTCAGTGGAGCATTTAAATTTTTTTTTAATTCAAACAATCCAGAAATGTAGAGAACACTATACTTAGGTCAATCAAGGGAGCATGATTTTCAAATTATATTAGCACTCATTTCACATTAAATATAAAGCATTTGTTTTTTAAATGCTCATAGCAATCCATGAGCAACATACTTGATAGATAGATAGATAGATAGATAGATAGATAGATAGATAGATACAGAAATGTTTAGTCCTAGCTGTGGTTCCTGATAGTCATCTTGAGATAAATTTCCACAACGGATGTTGCAATTAAGACAGTAATATTTATTGAAAGGTAAACCATAAATATATAGCCCCTTGAAACATTATCGAACAGAAGTAATTTATACTACAGCTGGTGCACTGCATTTTAGCCATGCTTTGATTTTATCAGCATTTGTCAATTAATCAACTTGAACCTTGTAAAACATGTTCTCATATTAGTAGAAACAAGCAATTGCTTGCCGACTTTGAAGGAAAGGTCGTTTAATAATTTGCTAATTGTGCAAAGATAGATTTAAATTTAAAAAAAAGGTAAACATTCATTACCACAGAGTATAAACTGCACTTTGTTTCAGATTAACCTTGCTAACTTAAATATGGTCAATGGTTTCACTTTTTTTTTTTTTTTTTTTTTTTTTACTGAATAGCAGACAAATTTGACAGAAAGAAATTAATCAAGCTTCAAGTTTTTAAAATTTATTTTAAGAAACTTTTTTGTTGTCATCTTTGCCATTTCAATATGTTGCTAGCCTGGAAGCTATGATTATAAACAAATCAACCATATTTTCTTGGCAGAAAGGTGAAGAGAAAAAAGACAAAGCACAAGAAACAGGAAATGGAGAAGCACAAAAGAGCCATGCAGTGCCAATGTTCCTTCCCTTTTCCTTTCCCTTCCCTTCCCTTCCCTTCCCTTCCCTTCCCTTCCCTTCCCTTCCCTTCCCTTCCCTTCCCTTCTCTTCCCTTTTCTGTTCTTTTGCCTCAACTCATCCTTCCAATAGATGAGATGTCAGCTCCCTGCTTCTGACTGCTGGTTCATTTTAGGTTCAGTATGTGGGGAAGGAGCTGAGTCAAGCTTCTCCAGCAACCCATGCATCAGCACACTCGCCAACTCTCTGGCAACCAAGAAAGCACTTTAACTCACTGCCACAGCATCACACCACCAACCACTGTGCGGTCATAAAGGACTCCACGAAGTTTAAAACGTACCTCGGAGAGCAATGTCTACACTGGGGTCTGCAGGGCTGAATCGAGAAATCCGTACCATCTTAGAAGCGTAAGTGAAACTTGAAATGAGCTGGCCTGCCTTGAGGCATTTGTAAGAATATGAATTTTGCAGGGAGTTTACAGAGACAATGCTTATTGAGGGGAGATGGGTCTTGCCAGACCCAGTCTTGGCAAACTGCTTTGCTGCACAGCTCCTTTTATAAGAGTCCTAAGGCCCAGGTTGCTCTCTGCCTGCTCAAACTGGCTTATCAATCCATTCCATTCCTTTCCATTCTGGTCTCTCTTCTAAATAAGTCATTATTACAGGCACATTTCCCTAAGCAGATGCAAACACTCTTTCCCTGTGCCACACTCCCTTGGGCAAATGAGGTTTCTTGGAAAAAGGTCAAGGAGCAAACAAAATACCTACTGAAAAACAAGCCTGTGGTTTCAGGGGACACTGTTACAGGCCACAAGTCAGATTGTAGACACTGCCTGGGCAGTACAGTGGCTCTAGTAGGGCCAGTTATGGGGAGCAAAACCTGACATCTGCAGCCAAAGTTTCTTTTTGTGCTCATAACAAATAGGTTTTTTTTACTTATATTTTCCAGTTTTAATGAAGTATAATTGACAAATAAAACTGTATCAATTTAACGTGTGCACATGATGATGTAATATACATATACTGTATATTGTGAAATGATTACTGCAATAAAGTGAGTTAACACTATATATCACCTCATGTAGTTACGTGTGTGTGTGTGTGTGTGTGTGTGTGGTGAGAAGGGTTTATTTCTTATGGAAACAATTCTGATAGTCAATGAAAAATTTCCTTGTCTAATATTTCTAATTAAAAGCTGCTAATCAAATTCCAATTACTTAATAAGATGGTAGCAAATCTTTTATAAGGGAAATGTTACTATAAAATTACTATCTTCTGTTCTCATCATCTTATCTAACAAATATGGAATATTTCTGAAAAAGATAATCCTTATTGTATTTTTTTCACTTTGAGTCATAGGGAGAAAAGTCCCCTTTATCTTCTTTTAACATTTGCTTTTATTAACCTCAGCTTCAGTTAGCTCACTGCCACATACCAAGAATCTTTTCAAAACAAAGGAGATAAGAGGCAATGCCCATGTGGGAGGGAGGCGGCATGGCGACAGGAGATGTGTCCACCTAAAGCACAGCTACCATATTAAGAAGCCACAGGGAAAATGAATGGATGTGGATGGCAGGTTTTCATTTGTTCCCTTAACACCTCAGAATACTGTAAGTAAGTTTGTGTGTTTCCATTCAAACGGTTCCATTATCTTGAAAGTCTTAATCATTTCTAATCGCAGTTTCTGAAGTGTTCAAAGCTGTGCTTAAGGAGCATTATTGGTATTCAAAGTAGTCACACTACATTAAGCAGATTTACAGCCTTGTTCATGGTTATCCGTGATCATCTGTATTTAAAAGTAAGTTTAGGCTGATGAGGTGGCTTAAGCATCCTCCCATGTTTCAGCCTGTTAGTCATGCCACACCAGAACATCTGGCTCGGCTGGGCACCCTCACACTTCTTCAAATGAAAATGAAGGTGGCAAGTCAAAGGGGGAGGGGGAGCAGGTGGCAGTGAACGAGGAAAAAATTTAAAAGGGCAGCCTTGTTTTAAAATGTACCTGGAATTTGGTTTTATTCAAATTATGGCATGTTTGCCACTGAAAAGATAGTTTGCTACTGACAGTTCCCAAGAGAAGGGGCCATGCAATACCACACCGGGCCACACTGGGCCACAGGGGCAGGCGCCAGAGCAGGTCAGGAGCAGAGGGAGTGAGGAGAAAACATGGCCAACAGCCTTTACTGTGGCTTCCACGGGAAAGGCAAAGCAGGCAAGGTCTGAAGGTATAGGATTGGACAGTTTCAATAATGTCAGTGTGATTCAGTTGGTTGAGTGCTGTCCCATTCACCCAGAGGTCTCCGGTTCAATTCCCTGTCAGGGCACATGCCCTGAGATGTGTGCTCGCTCAATCCCCAGCAGGGGGCGTGGAGGAAGCAGCTGATCCATGGTTCTCTCTCATGGATGTTTCTCTCTCCCTTCCTCTCTCTCTCTAAATCAATAAAAACATTTTAAAAAATAATTTCAGTGGGTTGGGGTACAGGAGTGGTTCCTAGTTGTCCAAATACTAGCCCTCTGGTGATTTAGGGAGGGGGATCATGTTCTGGACCGCAGGAGCCTGATAAGGTGAGGCTGGTGGGGACATAGACTCAGGATTGCTTGGTTTGTTTATCAAAGTGTTTGTAGTCCCAGGCAAAGTGTTTGCTATCTCTAGAAATTAGGGCACCCCGGGAAGGATCGTGCCTTCACCTGGGTCTCCAAGGCCCTAAGATATCAAGTATCATAAAATACAGAAAATAAATACATGAATAACCTAAACCTGTCTGGAACACTGCTACAAGAAGCTTAAAAACAGCTGCTCAGACCTTACTGTGCGTAAGAATCACCTGGGTATTCTGTTAAAGTACAGATTCTGATTCATTAGATCAGGCGAGGCTTGAGACTGCATTTCTAATAAACTCCTTAGTGATATTGGGACCACACCTGGAGTAGTTATAGCCAAGAGTACATCACTAAGAGTCTTCTATCTGAGGCACCTCTGCAGGGAAAGGGAGCCCCGCCTTGAATCAGATACTGCTAGGCACTGAATACACAGGCTCCATTCTGTTTTGCTTGGACAATACCCTTTGTTCATAGGAAAAATTATCCCAATTTTATAGGCAAGGAAACAGATTCAGGGTGGTCAAGTAACCTGCCCGGCTCATCTACCTGAAAGTTAGAAGATATAAATATAAATGTATCTGATGTAAACAACCCCTCCCCAAGCATAACTACAGCTGGCACCACTGTGACAGAGAAGTGTCTGTTGGTAAAGGTTTCCTAAAATATAAAGTCCATGGGCTTAAAATGTGGTCCACTTACAACTTGACTTCTACAAAGAAGAGAGATTGTGAATGGTGTTCATTATCTCAGATCCAGAAATAACTGGCACTGACTAAATAACCTCTATTTCATTATAGTCATTTGAGGAACACTTTAAATGGGATTAAGCTAGTTTTTTTATTTTAAAAAGCGATACACATACATGGCGAGATACATACTCTCAAAGTTAGTCTTCCACCCACATACTCCTAGTTCAACTGCTCAGAGATAACTACTGCTGGGCTTGGTAGACTTCCAGAACTGTGCTGTGCAAATAATAAACTTTTTTACCGTATTCATGCATCCAGTCATTCTAAGGCACTAGGAGGAAAAACAGTAAATAAGCACACAAAATACCTCGTGCAGCTTGCATACTAGTAGAGGAGGTAGATCATAAACAAATGAATAAAATATATATTATGTCAAGTAGGGATAAATGCTAATGGAGAAAAAGCCAGGAACAAGAGTGGGCAGTATTTGCTATTATAAGTACAGTGGTTAAGAAAAGCCTTATTGAAAAGATGGTACTTGAGTAATGAATGACATAAAGGGGGTAATCCTATTCCACACTAACTTTTTCCTGTTGCAATGTATGTTAAAGCCCTCCCTGGATCAGATCTCATAGATTCTACCTTATTCTGTTTAATGGCTCTGCGGCACTCTGCTGTTTGTACACACCATAATACTGACGTTCATTTGGTTATCTGTATGAATGGCAAGTATTTGGTAATACTGGTATAACTGGTGAGGTGATAATTTGGATGGCTATAAAGATATGTGGGGAGTGTGATATAAAGTGTGATGAAATAGAACAGGGCTGAGCTTAGGAAGCTGTGGGTGCCCGCCCGAGCTGCACCTCAGTACCTAGGTGACCATGTTATGCCATTGAGTGTTTATTGATTCCTTTTTATATTAGTGGTCTGGCCTCATGAGAGGTTTCCCTTTTTCCTGCTACACCTTGAGCTGTGTTACTGCCCCTCAGGTACAAGGGCATGTCCAGGAGCTTCTCTACCTGGAGGCCAGGTGATGTCCTGCTTGCAACACTTTCCTCAGTGCCAGGCTACTTGTAACCCCTGCAGAGACAAATAAAAACGTCAACCTCCAGGTGACAAGTGTTTCACATTCCTCACAGAGGCAACATGAGAACAACTTTAGGGAGCAGTTTACCCTCTGGGCTCTGAGCATGATCTTCCCCCTTAGGAGAAAGCACATAAACTGTCTTAAAATTAAAACACAAAAACCTTACCCCCAGTCCTATTTACTTACATGGATACAGATGTTTAGTATTGGGCCATATGACTGAACAGATTTCACATTTAATGAAAGATTAATTTATTCATTCAATTAGTATCTGAGTCAATACCTGGAATATGCCAGCACTCTCCCAGGCTCTATTGGAGGAGCAAATATCACTGCAATATGTCACCTTCTGGCTCTTAACAAAGACAGGACAAGTTCAAAATCTACTGTGATGCAAGGCTGCTTATGGTAAGTGGTGCCAAGGGCAATACAATAGTAATTAAAAGAAAGGGGAAATGCTATGATCCATGAGCTGAGATATGAATAGGTAAGGGATGGTGGCGGAACAAGAGGAGTTTGTGAAGGGATGAGTGTGTGTGTGTGTGTGTGTGTGTGTGTGTGAGAGAGAGAGAGAGAGAGAGAGAGAGAGAGAGAGAGAGAGAGAATATGAACAGAAGGGGACAATAACTGTACTACTCCGGTGAGGGAAAACACAGGAGTTGGAAAGGGAACATGAAGTGGCCCAGCAGAGCTTAGACACAGCATGTGGGGAGCGGTTGTAGAGACAGGAGATGTTGGCTGGAGTGAGCCTGGCAGAGGGTCCTGAGGCCCCTACTTTGTTATGAGATAAGGGATACATAGCTGAGTTCTGAAAGATATCAAGAAAAACACCATCACCGTCTTCCTCTGTTTTTGGTCCTGTTTTTTTTGTTGTTGTTGTTGTTTTTTTAGGAGTATTTGTGTACTCTGCTTTTATAACCTCTAAGTTCACTAATTTTTAAAACCAACTTTATACTTATCCAAGTAATATATGCCTATAGGATAAAAAGGCAACTACCATTGTAAGGCCTATAACCCAAAACAGGAAACCCCTCGATTCCTCAAAGGAAACCATTTTGATGTTTGTGCCTATGATGAAAGGTATTTATTTGCCAGACCGAGTAACCACAGATATGGGTATCACTTTTGCCCCAACAATTGTTCTCAGTTTGGTTGTGTAGGGGCTTGCTTAGGACAGGAAGATTAACCAGTATCTCTAACCTAACCCCCCTCCCCCCAACACACGCCCCTAAGGAGGTTGAATCCTGTTATGGGAGAGGGACCTGGAGAGTATTATGCTAAGCCAAATAAGCCAGTCAGAGAAAGACAAGTATCACATGATCTCACTCATATGTGGAATCTAATGAATAAAATAAGCTGTTCAACAAAATAGAAGCATGGAACAGACTGTCGAATCTGAATCTCAGAGGGAAGGCAGGAGAAGGTGAGTGTGTGGGAAGAGATCAACCAAAGAACTTTTATGCACATATGAGCGTGAAAGCACGCGCTCGCGCGCGCACACACACACACACACACACACACACACACACACACACTAGGATGGTGGAAGTGGAAGGGAGAGGTGGGAGAAGAGGGCCATAGGGGTCAATGGGAGAAAAAAGGGGGCATATATAATACTTTCAACAATGAAGACTTTTTTAAAAAAAGCTTTGCCTGCTAAATAAACTTCCTCAAGCAACAAAAAATACCCCAACCATTTAAAACTTTTAAAAATATATAGATTTTTATTGATTTCAGAGAGGAAGGGAGAGTGAGAGATAGATAGAGCATCATAGAGAGAATCATTGATTGGCTGCTTCTTGCACACCCCCTACTGAAGATCGAGCCTGTAACCCAGGCATGTCTCCTTGACCAGAATCAAACCTGGGACCCATCCGTCCACAGGCTAATGCTCTATTCACTGAGCCAAAATGGTTGGGCCATTTTAAACTTTTAATTATGACATTTGATTCCATACATCTAAGTAATGTGTTCATAGTGATGTTTCTTAAACTGTCATTTTCAGAGATTATTTAATGTCTTACTACTATGCAAAATGAGAAAGATGTAGCACTCTTATCCCATCAAGCTTTCTTTCCCCATCTTTCCAGGAGGTTAAGTAGCAATTTGAGGTTAAACTGATATTCTGTGTTTATTAATATGACCATGTAATATTGTTACTGTTGAGCAATGCAGTTTAAGAATACATTTCCTATTTTGTTCAATATTTTGTTTTTCCTGATGTTGTCTTTTATTTTTCCCTCTTTTTGTGTGTTTATTACTCACTGTTCCTGAACTATTTAAAGGAACTACAAAAGCCCTATTAAAACCAGGTCTTTCCCTCTTCCTCCCTCTTTGAAATCAATAAAAATATATTTTAAAAAAGAAAACAATCCAATTTATAATTGAAGCAAAAAAATATGTAAGAATATATTTAATCAAGGAGGTAAAAGACCTGTAGACTGGAAGAATTATAAGACACCAAAGAAAGAAACTGAAGAAGATACAATTTAGTGGAAGTATACACTGTGCTTATTAGATAAGGGCAATTAGCAGAGTTAATATTTCCATATTATCCAAAGCAATCTATAGATTCAATGCAATCCCTATCAAAATACCAATGGCGTATTTCGCAGAATTAGAACAAATAATACTAAAATTTATATGTAACCATGAAAGATCCCAAATAGCCACAGAAATATTGAGAAAGGACAAAGATGGAGATATCATGCTACCTGATATCAAACTATACTATAAGGCTATAGTAATCAAAAAAGCATGGTACTGACATTAAAATAGACACATAGATCAATGGAACAGAAGAGAAAACCACAAAACAAACCCACACCCACACGGTCAATTAATTTATGACAAAGGAGGCAATAATATCAGCCTTTTCAATAAACAGTTGGAAAAATTGGACAAATACACATGCAAAAAAATGAAACAAGACCACAATCTTATAGCATGTATAAGAATAAACTCAAAATGGATTAAATACTTAAATATGACTCAAAACCATAAAACATTTAGAAGGAAGCATAGGCAGTAAAATCTCAGATATTGCTCTTAGTACTGTTTTTATCTGACATATCTCCTCAGGCAAGAAAAACAAAAGGAAAAACCAACAAATGGGACTACATCAAACTAAAAAGATTTTTCATGACAAAGGAAACCATCATCTACTGAATGTGAGAATATATTCACCAATGGTATATCTGATAAAGGGGTTACTCCATACAAGGTCTGTAGACGCACACAGCAAACCTTCCTCATGCACAATGTGAGTCTATAGCCGCAAACCTCGCATATCCACTCTGGTCGCCCAATTTTAAAATCAGACTTGTTAGTGACATCACTGGGTTTGTTAAGAAAATTATGGTAACTTAAATCTGTGAATATTCCAGCGCTTATGGAAGAAATTCCAATATCAATATATAAGGCTGCCACTCAGACTCACAAGAGAAACACCTCAACACTTGAGATTTTTTTTTTATTCATTGTGACACTTGAGTTTTGTTTGTATTATCATGAATTTCATGCATAAAATGGTAAACATGGTGTGCATTCTTCATTGTTTTCTTTTGAGCATCAAAAAAATTTAGTGCTTTTGAGACTTTTTGTGTCGACGATTTATTTTTATTTCATGCTTGCTTTTGTTGATATTTCCATAGAATTGAAAATTATCATTATTTTATTATTGAATTTATTGTTGTAATATATTGTGCAAATAAAATTCAATTCCCATAAATGGCATCAGATGAAGAAATAATCGAACCAAGCACCTTGCAAGAAGAAGAAGATGACATCCTTTATTGGTTTCCGTTTTGGACGCATGACAGTTAACTGGTTAATATTCAAAATTTATAAAGAGCTCATACAATTCACCACCACCAAAAAAAAAAATTAATTTTAAAAAATTAGCGGAGGAATTGAATAGACATTTCTCCTAAGAGGCCATACAGATGGCCAACAGACATATGAAAAGATGTTTAACATCACTAATCATCAGGGAAATGAAAATTAAAACCATAATGAGATGTCACCTCCCACCTTTCATAATAGCTATCATCAACAAACAAGTGTTGGCAAGGATGTCCAGAAAAGGGAACCCTCTTGCACTCTTGGTGGGATTGCTAATTGGTACAGCCTCTATGTGAAACAGTATGAAAGTTTCTCCAAAAAATTAAGAATAGACCTACCTAACAACTCAACAATTCAACTTCCGGGTATATATCCAAGGAAATCCAAAACACTAATTTAAAAAGATATACGCACCCCTATGTTCATTACAGCATTATTTACAACTAGAGGCCAGTACACAAAATTTGTGCACAGGGGGCGGGGTCCCTCAGCCCAGCCTTCACCTTCTCGCAATCCGGGACCTCTTAGGGGATGTCTGACTGCCAGTTTAGGCCTGATCCTGGAGGCATCCCTGCAGGATCAGGCCTAAACTGCCTCTCACAATCCAGCCACTGGCTCCTAACTGCTGGCCTGCCTGCCTGCCTGATTGCACCTAACCCCTCTGCCTGACTGCCTCATCAACCCTAATCACTCACCTGTCTGCCTGATCACCCCTAACTGCTCACCTGCCTGCCTGATCACCCCTAACCACTTGCCTGCCTGCTTGATTGCCCCTAACCGCCTTTGCCTCCCTGCCTGATCATCACTAACCCCTCTGCCTGCCTGATCTCCCCTAACCACTTGCCTGCCTGCCTGATCATCCCTAACTGCCTTTACCTCGGCCCCCCTGGCAACGGCTTCGTCCGGAAGGATGTCTGGAATGACATCCGGAAGGTTGTTTGGCTGTCCGGTCTAATTAGCATAATATGCTTTTATTATTATAGATAGTCAGGATATGTAAGCAACCCAAGTGCCCATCAATAGATGAAGAAAACATGTTACATATAACAATGGAATATTACCCAGCCATAAAAAAAAAATGAAATCTTACCATTTCTCATAACATAGATAGACCTAGAGAGTATTATGCTAAGTGAAATAAGTCAGCAGAGATGTGTGGAATCTAAAAGAACAAAATAAATGAACAAAACAGAAACAGACTCATAGATACAGAAAATAAACTTGAGGGTTGCCAGATGGGAGGGGATTAGGGGCTGGGTGAAAAAAGTGAAAGGATTAAGAACTACAAATCTGTAGTCAAAAAATAGTCATGGGGATGTCAAATACAGCATAGGAATATAGTCAATAATCTCTATATATAAAAGCCAAATGACTGGAAAAACAGAACGACTGGAACAACCAGAATGACTGGTCGCTATGATGTGCACTGCGGCCCCAACCATCCATGGACCCTCCCTCCATCTGGCTCCCCCTCCATCGGCCCCTCCCACCCTGATCAGGGGTGGAGTGGCTGGCCAACTGCCTGCAGCCCCTCTCCCCAGCCAGACCTGCCCCCAATTGGCCCCCCACCCTAATCAGGGGCAGGGCCGGCCAGCCAACCACCCTCTACCCCTCACCCCGCTGGCCCCCTCCCTACTCGGCCACCCCACCCCAATCAGGGGTGGGGCTGGTCGGCCAACCTCCCATGTCCCCCCACCCCCATTGGCTGGCCCGATGGCTCCCATCCGGGCAGGCTGGCCAGACCCCACCCATGTACAAATTTGTGCACCAGACCTCTAATATTGTAATAATTATGTATGGTGCCAGGTTGGTACTAGACTTATTAGGGAATCACTTTGCAAATTATATGAGTGTCTGACCCCTTTGCTGTACACCTGAAACTAACAAAATAATATTGATGCCAACTGTTAAAATAAATAAGTAAATATTTTAAAAAGATACAGGTTTTAAAAAGCTTTTCTTTTATTTCATGAGTTATCTGAGCTCCCTCCCCCCTTTCTATCAATCTCTCTTTCATCTCTACAGGGTCTCCCCTCAAAATGTATACATACTTTAATAGCTGATAGCTCAATTTTGAAAATGAAATTTTTTAAATAAACACTGCCTTTATAATTATTCAAAGTGTGTGTATACATTTTTGGAGAGACCCTATATATTTTATTCTTTATTTTATATTGAGGGCTATACTCAAATATCTGGTGACCCTCTCAGTATTCATTTATATTTAGGATTCATATGTATTTTATTATATATTATACTTCTTTATATATATGAATATCTTAAATGTATGGATATATAAATATATATATATATATATATAAAGAAAATATAAAATTCATTTATATTTAGGAATAGTCAGTCCCAATAAGACTAACTAGAAACCCTGAGTAGGGGTAGAGTGTCCTTAATACCTATGATATTACTAGGTGAGGCATGTAGCCATTTCCATGGGGATTCTAAATGCCAGTCAGGTAATTTCTTTGGGCTACTTAATTTATTTAGTTGAAAATCTGGTGATATAAGAGGAATGATGGTGTGAGAGAACCCCTTGGCCTCTCCCCTTGAAACTTCAACAAGTTAACCAACTATAATTCAATATAGAATTCCCTACTCAATAGAGAGGCATACCTAAGAGACCCATGCATTGGTACATCTAATGGTTGGCAACCAGGAATAAACAGGGAGACAAGAGGGAGGATAGCACAAAAGACTTGAAAATACAGACCTGTAGCCTGAGCTTGAGGCTAAGCCTGGAGAGGGGAGGAAGCCAATGGTAGCATGTGCTTCCTTTGGCCTAGAAGGACAGAGAGCTGCAGGGCAAGAATAAAGCAGAGCAAACAGAGACTGAGCCAGTAGGCACCTGGGTTCTACTGTGCAGCTCTTTTTGGGCCAGGCAGTGGTGTTTCAGAAAGAGAAATGTTACCACAGTGCCCTGCTGCCACCGCTTAAGCTACCAAAACTCACCTCCCGTTGCCCTTGGAGTCAGGTCAAGGAGCCTATTATCTGTAAACCAAGAGCTATTACAGTAGAATTGCTGTTTCCCTCTGTGACTGATCTCCAGATGGGAGGCTTGAGGTAGTGAACCTAGGAGGTCAGGGGTCACCATTATGGTGAAGGCAAAACAAATCCCACCTCCAAGCAGCAAGGCTGTACTGTCTTAAGGAAGCCATGGAGGTCAAGATTGGGAGATCACAGGGGTAAAAAGTCTTCAATTCAGTGCCATCTACTGGAAAATATTAGGAAGACTTCTTCAGAAGAAGCTGCTATTGGCCAGGTATATAGACATATATAAATGGCTAGGCAAAGGAGAACAGAAAACACCATGAATATCCACGGAAACAAGGATACTCAGAAAGAAAATGAAAAATCCCCAGAAAGCAAGCTGGAATACATGAAAATCCTATATAATTACTCTAACACACAAGATGGCCACCCCCATGTGGTCAAAGATGGCTGCCCTCATGTGGACACAAGATGGCCACCACAAGATGGCCGGCAGGGGAGGGAAGTTGTGGGCGATCTGGCCAGCAGGGGAAGAGAGTTTGGGAGGGACAAGACCTGCAAGGGAGGGCAGTTGGGGCAATCAGACCTGCAGGGGAGGGCAGTTAGGGGTGACTGGGCTGGCAGAGGAGAGCAGTTGGGGGAACCAGGCCTGCAGGGGAGGACAGTTCAGGGGGACCAGACCTGAAGAGGAGGGAAGTTAGGGGTGAACAGGCCAGTAGGGGATAGCAGTTAGAGGATGGCAGTTAGGGGCAACCAGGCCAGCAGGGGAGGGCAGTTAGGGGTGACTGAGCTGGCAGAGGAGGGAGAGGACAGTTAGGGGTGACCAGGCTGGCAGGGGAGGGCAGTTAGAGGCAATCAGGCCAGCAGGGGAGCTGTTAGGCGTCAATCAGGCTGGCAGGGGAGTGGTTAGGGGGTGATCACGCTGGCAGGCAGAAGCGGTTAGAGGCAATCAGCCAGGCAGGCAGGTGAACGGTTGGGAACCAGCAGTCCTGGATTGTGTGAGGGCAGTTGGACATCTTTTGAGGGGTCCCAGATTGGAGTGGGTGCAGGCTGGACTGCGGGACACACACCCCTGTGCACGAATTTCATGCACCGGGCCTCTAGTATGTTATATAATAGACAGAGATTTCAAGATTTCAGTTTTGAATATACTCAAAGAAATAGGAGAAAATACAGACAGGCAATTCAATGCACTCAGAAAACAAATCAATGAACAAAATGAGTACTTTATCAAAGAGATTGAACATTTAAAAAAGAACCTAACAGAAATCCTGGAAATGAAGCATGCAATTAAGGAGATTAAGAGTGAACTATTAAGCATAGAAAACAGAGCCAACCAGATGAAGAAAAGAATTAGTGATATCAAAGATAGGAATCTAGAAATGATGCAGTGGATAGAAGAGAGAGAAAAAGGAAAGAGCTCTATGAAAACTGTCTGACTCCATCAGAAAAGATAATATTAGAATAACAAGCATTCTGAAGGAGGAAGAGAGGAAGCAGGGAATGGAGAATCAATTCAAACTAATAGTGGATGAGAACTTCCCAAATCTATTGAAAGAACTAGATCCTCAACTAAAAGAAGCAAACAAAACACTTAGGTACTTCAACCCAAAGATGCCCTCTCCAAGGCACTTGGTATTAAAACTGTCAAAATTTAACGACAGAGAAAAAATTCTCAAAGCAGTCAGAGAAAAGAAGGAAGTGACCTACAAAGGAAAAGACATCAGAATTTCATCCCACTTCTAAGCAGAAACTCTATAAGCCAGATGAAAGTGGAATCAAATATTCAAACATCTGAAAGAGAGAAATTATGAATAATATATCCAGCATAATTATCATTTAAACTAAAGGCCCAGTGCATGAACTCCTGTGGCCCCACCCACCTGCCCACCGCCTCACTGCACTTGCAGCCCCGCCCACCCATGTGCCTCGCCACAGCCACCTGCCCGTTGCCCCTGCCTTGTTGCAAACGCAAACACACCTGCCTGCTGGCCACCAGCCTTGCTGCAATCAGAGCCTGTGGGCTGTGAGGGAGGGACTGAAAGGTGCTCCATGCACCTCCTGGTGACCAGTCATTTGGTTGTTACGGCATTAAGACCACTGGCCTTTTATAATATACACTAGGGGCCCGGTGCACGAAATTCATGCACTGTGTGTGTGTGTGTGGGGGGGGGGGGTGTCCCTCAGCCCAGCCTGCCCCCTCTCACATACTGGGAGCCCTCAGGCGTTGACCCCCATCACCCTCCAATCGCAGGATCGGCCCCTTGCCCAGGCCTGACGCCTCTGACAGAGGAGTTGACCCTCATCACCCTCCGATCACCAATCACCGGATCGGCCCCTTGACCAGGCCTGAGGCCTCCGGCAGAGGTGTCAGGCCTGGGCAGGGGACCCCCAGTTCCCCGCGGTTGCAGTCTCCGCCCCTGCCCAGGGCTAACGCCTCTGGCCGAGGTGTCCAACCCGGGCAGCGGGGACCTGCAGTGGCAGCGGGGGGCGCCGCGATCGCACGGGCTCTGCCCCTGCCCCTGCAGGACGCCTCTGGCTGAGGCATCCGGCCCGGGCAGCGGGGGCCCACAGCTGCAGTGGCCCTGCAATCGTGGGCTTTGCTTTAGGCCCAGGCAAGGGACCCCTAGCTCCTGGGACTGCCAGCTTCGACCGTGCCCAGCTCCCATCACTGGCTCCACCCCTACTTCCTGCTATCACTGGCCAGGGCGGAAAAGGCACCTGATTCTCCGATCATGCCAGGGCCGCCTTTGCCCTGTCCTTCAGCTCTTAGCTCCCCCCTGGGTTTCCGATCACTGTCAGTGGCAGGGGGCTTCTTCCTGCTTTCCCTTTCACCTCCCTGCATTGTGCCTACATATGCAAATTAACCGCCATCTTGTTGGCAGTTAACTGCCAATCTTAGTTGGCAGTTAATTTGCATATAGCCCTGATTAGCCAATGAAAAGGGTAGCGCCGTACGCCAATTACCATTTTTCTCTTTTATTAGTGTAGATATGAAGGAGAAGTAAAGACATTCCCAGACATACAGAAGCTGAGGGATTTTATCACCAGAAAACCTCCATTTCAGGAAATACAAAAAAGAGTTATTCTACAGGAAAAAAGAACATAAGGTCACAACACTAAGATATTATCACCAAAAAACTTACAGCATAAAAAGGGATAATTTGTGAAAACAAAAACATAAAAGGGAAGGGGTAAAGGTTTGAACTGCCAAAGGAGGATGAGTCAGATCAGATGCACTCAAAAGAAAAATACTGAATATATGCAATATGAGAAGATATTGAAACCTTAAATATAAAAGTACATCGTTTTTAATAAATAGTGTTTGCTTCCATTTTTTGGCATCATATCACCAATAAACTGGTCAACTAGTCATCAGCTACTGAATAGACATGAGGAAAGTTCTTACAATTAGTGAAAGCAATGCGAAAATGGGGGAAAGAAAGCCTGGAAAAAGATTAAGGAAAGTATTTGACTCAATATCAATTTTTTAACCTTTTCGAAACTGAGTTTACTACAAAATTAGAAAGTTGGATGAAGTCCCTCCAGAAGTTCTCTAAAGAGTTCTGTGACTAGATAATTTTGGAACATGCATGTTTCGTCTCATGTCCTCCTCCTTCCCCCACTGCATGCACCAGTTTAATTTTGTTTTACCTAGCATATTATTAACTTATTTGCCTACAAATCCTCCCTACTATTTTTTTCCCTTTGCTACTACTCATTAACATATTTTAGAAATGAAGCTTAAGTTGACATGCAATTTCCCATTCTACAATATGTTTCACTGAGTTTCAAAACTTCAGCTAAATGTTTTGATTACAGAAAAAAAAAAGGGAAAACATAATACATATATCAGAAGTTTTATTCACTATGCTTTCTCTTATAATATCATAGAACTTTTAGAGTGGGAGAAAAATCTACCACAATTTCAATGAAACTAGACATTTTTAAGTATAGTTTATCATCTCATCTGTGTGGTACCAACAATATCTTGGGCAGCTGATCACCAAAGCATTGGCTGAATTGCTGCTAATTCAGTGGGTTTTATTTGGTTATGAAGATAGATGATTGAGACACATCTGACAATTTTGGCAATCAATGAATGAAATAAATCAACCATGTAGTGACTGGACTGGCTTCTCAGTGATCAATGTGACTTAAACAGAAAGTAACTGTGGGAAAAATTAATCCTTAAGCTGCAGGATTATGCCATGATATCAAAATAAAACTCAAATGGGCATTCATGATAAATACTTTTTAATGCTATAATTATAAATTAAACTATTAAACTGTTTCTGTTATTAGCCCATGTACACAGACAATAATGTCTTGAAGGCCTTGGGGTGGGGTGAGGCTCTGGGTGGAGTGGAGCCAAAGGGGAGGGGAAGGGGGTAAATATGCAATAGTGTCAACAATAAAAAATATAAATAAAATTAAAAAGTGACCCTTTTCTTAAACACTGAAAAAAAATGTTATTAAAACACTTTCACTTTTTCTGTCTACTATTATCTGAAAGGAAGAGATTATGCTAAATGCTTTTGGGAATAAAAGTTTGTATAATAGGAAAGAGGCCAAAGAACCTATCAGAAAAAACCTGGGAGCCAGATGCTTTACATAAGTAACTTTTCTCATAGACTTGAATATGTCTTGGTTTTCCTACTTATAAAAATAACTATCTGCAAGGAGCTTATAGTTTCATTGATTTTATTCACAAGTTTGAGATTTTCATGTAATGCCTTCTTAAACTAAAAAAAAAAAATCATTCTTAATTTACATAGTGGAGATAAAAATGAATAAATGTTTTGATGTTCTTTAATTAAGTACATGTAATAAATTCCCACCTTCATCTTAATAGCAGGAATTCTATCAAGAACCTGTTGTAATGTTTTTCCTTTTCTCTTGATATGTTTGTTTGCCCTCAAGGCTGCTAAGGTTTGAAAGTGTTCTAATTATTTCTATTTTTCCAGTAAATATTGTACCCCTTCCCCAATACTTTTCCTTCTTCTCAAAAGAAATCTTATCAAAACATAATTCTGTAGCATCCAAAGAATGAGTGTGTTGGTTGTAGGTTGACCAACTGTCCTGGTGTGCCCAGCACTGAGGGGTTTCCCCACTGGGTAGGACTGCTCACAGTCCCTGACAAACCGAGACCGTGGGTCACGCTGATTGGTAGCTTGAGAGAAGAACTGGATGTAGCAATAGATGCCTGCATCACAAGTTGCAATTTCAAGCCTCCAATTAGGAGGCTTCTTTCATTGCTAAACAGCTGTGGGAAGCAATCAAACACCCGATGGATGAATGAATTTAATGACCTTTAAGTTTCCCTTACACCAGTGGTTCTTAATTCTGGCTTTCTACTAGAATTATGTGGTTAGCTTTTTTAAAAATGATACAAGTCTCTTGATATACTGGATCTGAAGGTGATTCCCAGTCATCAGATATGTGTTTGAAATTCCCCAGCTGATTCTAATGTAAGCCAGAGCTAAGGAACACTTTACATTCATTCTGATATTCAAACTAGTATAGGTCTAGCAAGAGCCATTCAAAACAGGAGGAAATCTAATTTATGATCTCTCAATTTTAAAATATTACATATGAGTTTCCACTTCACATTTAAAACAAATGAGAACCCACAAACTGACTTGAAATGTATTCACCAAGAGTTCATGATATATGAGTTTCTTCCCTCTCATATTTTCATTCTGATTATCAATCACTATCATCTATTGACATAATTTTTGCAGAAGAAACTGTATTAGGCAGTGTGGGGACACAAAGATAGAAAAGTCAAGAACTCTGCCTTTAATGTAGTTCACTGTAGAATACATGAAAGATGCCTAAATGAACAAGCAAATGACCTTGTAAGGGAAAATGGCTGTGGCCTGAGATGGTTGAGAATTTGCACAAAGCCGGCAGGATTTTACGAAGGTTTTAAGGACTCGGTAAAATTTCTATGAGAGGCCATAAAAGGGAGAAAAGCAGTATTGAAGCAATCAGATCGCCAAACTTAAATATATATGCAAATAATAAAGTTCACACTGAGCAATTCAACTATATCTAGGGATGCACAGAGCCCTACATGAGGCCAACTGCTGAGCAAGGGGACGTAATTAGCGTGATTACTTTTTGGTGATAACTATTCATAATATTAAAAAGAAGACAAGCAGATGAAGCAGTTGGTTCAACATAGGTATGAAGACAAGCTTGGCCTCTAACTTGGAGAACAAGCCACTGAAGAGAACTGTACATGTCCCTTCCCTCTCTGAAGCTGGGCCGACTGAAGAGACCTAATAATCTGGGAATCGAGACAAGTGCTGCAGACATCATTGCCAAACCCTTGAAGTTCCTACTCTAGTTGATAATATGATTATTTAATATTAAAGGAATACATTTAGAACGTAAACCATACAAAGGTTGTATGCTATCATTTGTCATGTTATGTGATTATCAGTCAATTTATGAATTACTTTTATAATGCAATGGGCTTTTCTCTGCATTTCAGAATCAAAGCACCACTGTTCCACTTGTCTTTGCCTCCTAAAATAGTTAACTTTCATAGTTATTCCAATATCTGGTCTTCATGCAAGATGCTAACTAAATGCCAATGAGTGATCTGGATGTGCTTCATCTTAGGAAGTCAGTTGGCAAAATTAACATTTAAAAGGAGGCACCACTGGTTATTTCACACACTATTAACTTATATTACAATTCAAATAAGCTTACAGCTGGCAAAAAAAAATCTCTTCTGTAAAGTGATCGCAAACATAATAGGCTTAATCAGAGATAAATTAAATTAGGCAGCCATGCATACTATGGCATATTAATTCTGAGTAGTTATTAAGTACATTTTCTGTTATCAGTGGTGTGAACAACATTATATGCAAACACATTCTTCAAGAGGGTAGCAAGTAAAGTTTATGTTTGAGATGCTGTGTGGCTGACATGTTCCCTGCCTTCTTAAAATGTTAAATAATCTTTTCTGCTAATAATAGCACGAGGTTAAGTCCCCATAAATGAACTGACTTCCCTCCCAGGCAATTAAGCAAAAGAACAGCAGACAAAACTGCCATCATGGTTTTAGATTTTTCCAAAGGGAACTTTTTTACCTTTCTATGACAATTTTTAAAAGAAGGCATTAGTGTATAGTCATAGCAAAATTGTCAAAAATATAAGCTAGTAAATGGTACATCTCATTCTGCATTTTGGGTAACCTGTGTTGCCTGAGAATATTCAAAGGGGATTATTAAGGTTGAATGCTATTTTGTTATAAAGATCCAACCTTTTTCTCTTTCCTTAAATGGTAGTAATTTAAGCCATCAACTAGCACTAAATTCAATAAGTTAGCAAATGGTGCTTCTGTGAAAGAAAATAAAAAAGATACATCTGAGCCTTTATACATATAAATATATATACAAACACACAGAAAAGTATGTATGTGTGAGTGTATAGACACATATTACCTTTCTAGGTGTACGTTTGCCATATAATCTTGTTCTTTTATTAATCAATCAGGCCCAGAAGAAAGTCAAGTTTTGAGGTATGATACACACACCCAAGTCTAAGAAACATGTTTTACATTCTTTGTGCTTTGCACATTTAAAACCCAATGTAAGGTGACAAGAACATTAAGCTGCCCAGTGAGCAAAATGTGAAACTAATCACCATCTGTTCTTAGCTGTGGGTACAATAATTGGCAAATTAAAGTGCCTGAGAATAGCTGGGCCACCTGCATCACCTTGGAATGGCTAATGAAGACAAATGTATGCAGCTAGCTTTACTGACAACTCCTTCAAAAGCAGGAAGACTGAAAAGGCAATGTCACAGTACATATTTCATTTACTGTAAAGTGCACACCATGTAGAATTTTTGTTAATTAAAGGAATAAAACCCAATCACCTTCAATATTTTGGTTGAATTAAGACTATCACTTACTCCTGAAAATCTAAGGCTTTTCTTTTTAAGCTGGCAAACTGGGATCAACTTGCTTATTCAGATGTTAAAATTGTAGTTTTATAACAACTATATTCAAATAAATATAAATATTACAAAAAGGAAATACCTTGACCTGGCCCGTGTGGCTCAGTGGCAGAGAGTCAGCCCATGCACTAAAGCAAGCATGTCAAACTCGTGACCAGCAGGCTGCATGCCTCGTTTATTTGGCCATGAGTTTGACATGCTTGCAAAGGGTCATGGGTTTAATTCCCAGTCAAGGGCCTATACCTGAGTTGCAGGTTCCATCCCTGGCCCTGGTTGGGGTGCCTGCAGGAGGCAAACAATTGATACGTCTCTCTCTCACTGAAGTTTCTTCTCTCTCTCTCTCTCCCTCTCTCTCTCCCTCCCTCCCTCCAGTCCCTCATTTCTTCCCTTCCACCTTCTCTAAAAATCAATGGAAAAAAATATCCTTGGGTGAGGATTAACACAAAAGAATTTTTTTAAAAAAGGAAATACCTTAGTTTCAATAAACTTGCTACTATTCATCCATCTATTCATGTATTCAACATTTACTGAATACCTACTATGTGCTAGGCACTGTGCATGATACTGGCATAGAGAGATGAGTGTAATCTGCTTTAGAAGCGTGTCCACTGTTGGAGGAAAGGTTCATGCATACGGCGATGCATACAGACAACTAGGAGGGACTACAGGCTATTGAGGAATACTGTCAGAACCCCTCTCTTCCTCTTAGAGACTTCAAAGAGGACTCTTGAGCTGAATTCTAGGAGCATGTAGAGAGGGCATAAGATGAAGAGTTTTTGAAGCTGAACAAGCTTGAGAAAAGTTTTCCAAACAAAAAGAATAGCACATGTACAATCAAGAAGAAGGTCACTGTCTGCTTGAAGAAAAGACACTGCCTTCAAATAGATGAAGGAAATAAGTACAGGAGGCAAGAGGTCAACAGATGATTAAGATGAAAGCGAGGCAAGGGTGAAAATATAAAGGTCCCCAGAAGACATGTCAAGGAGTTTAGATTAAATTCTACAGGATAGCAGTTTGCAAAACACGTACCAGGGAAACGGGGGTTCTAGGGAGGAAGGGAGGCTGACTGGGAGGTGGTGAAAGGAGCGGGGGAGAGGCCAGGCAGTCAGGACTCCGGGCCCTGCAGCTCTACTTCAATCACAGTAGCTTTGCTCATACCTGTTTCATATTGGGCCTTCTTACGTTTTTGATAACTTTTTTCTTTGGAAAACTTTAGACTTACAAAAAGTTACCAAGATAATACACAGAGTTCCCATAAACTCCTGACCCAGCTCCCCTGTTTAACATCTTACATGGCCATGGCACACTTGTCACAACCAAGAAACCAACACTGAAACATCGCTGTTAACTAAAGTCAAACTTCACCCATATTTCACCCGTTTTTCCACTGGTGTGCTTTCTCTGTGCCAGAATCCAATCCAAGACACCACAGGGCATTTAGTCATCATGTCTCTTTGATGTGTGACAGTTTCTCAGCTTTTCCTGATTAGTCATGACCTCAGCAGTCTTGAGGAATATTAGCCAGGTATTTTGTAGAATGCCCCTCATTTGGGGTGTGTCTGCTGTTTTCCTCTTGACTAGATGAGGGTGATAGGTTTTGGGAGGAATACCACAGAGGAGGTACATTTTTCACCACAGCACATCAGGAAACACACATATCACTTGTGATATGAACCTTGCCCATTTGGCTAATGTAACATTTACCAGGTTTCTCTACAGTTAAGTTACTTTTTTTTCTTCTTTACATGCTCTCTTATTTGGAAATCGGTCACTGAGTCCAGCCCACATGGCAGTATGAGCGTAAGCTTCACTGCCTGGAGGGAGCTAAGGCTACCTACATTATTAGGAATTCTTCTGTAAGAAAGATTTTTCCTTCTACTCCATTTATTTATTTGTTCAGCTATTTATATTAGAATGAACTCATGCGTATTTATTTTATACTTTGGGTTATAATCCAATATCATGTTCTCTAGTTTGTGCTCAGACTCTTCCAGCTTTCACCACTGGGAGCTATTTAGGTTGGCTCTCAAATCCCCTAACTTGCCCTGTCCTTGTGTGTATGTGTGTGTGTGTGTTTTACCATTTTATTGCTTTAGAGTATCCAAGTTGCTCCAGGCTTATACTGTATTTTTACTGTCCCAGCCCTAGAACTAGCCATTTCTCCAAGGACCCCTAGTTCCTCTTATTTAGAAACCAAGATCTGGGCACTAATGTGCAAGGTACCACAGGGGTATCACTGCCCCCAAACTCTCTCAGCGAAAGAGCTAGGGAATATAGAGGTATATGCACATAGCTATAGTTGTTTCTATATCTATATCTATATCTATATCTATATCTATATCTATATCTATATCTATATCTATATCTATGCTAAACATGACTTCCTGCTGACATGTCCAAGTCTAGTCCAGTATCAGCCTTACCTCCTTCCTTACCTAAAAATGCCCTGACAGGGAGAAACCTGTCTCCCACCATACATTACTTATTTGTTCAATTCCAATATGTGAACTTTCTTTGAAAATAGATTTCTATTACTTTGATATAATAGAAAAAAGGCTTGAAAATAAATGCTGTAAGAAAAGGCCATTAAATTATTTAATATAGAAAAAATGACATAATTATATTAATATTTTTAGAAACATTATTCTGAGACAGAGTAAGGGATGGATAGAAGGTAGCTAAGGCTTGAGGTAAGGATAATGTTAGCAATAATGCTAGGATATTCCACATAGAATATTAAGAATCTAAGTAAAATAGTAGTTATGGGAATACAGAAGAAAAAATCAATATCAAAGATATTTTAAAGTACTAATACATAGAACTTAAGTGACTGTATGTGGAAAGTGAGATGGAGATGATGCCTGTTCTGGGCATTTCATATAAGTGGAATTATACAATGTGTGGTCTATTGTGTCTGGTTTCTTTCACTTAGCAAAAGGTTTTCAAGGTTCATCCATACTGTAGCATGTATTAGTATTGCACTCCCTTTTTGGCTAAATAATATTGCATTGCATACGTACACCATGTTTTGTTTATCCATTCATCAGTTGGTGGATATTTGGGTTGCTCATACATTTGGATATTAGACTAGTATCGCTATGAACATTATTATACAAGTTTTTGTGTGAGCATATATTTTTCAGTTCTCTTGGGTCTGTACTTAGGCATGGAATAGCAGTATAAAATGATAACCCTATTATTAGCTTTTAGAGGAAATGTCAAAGCATTTTCCATAGTGGCTGCAACAATTTTACATACCCATCAAAATATGAGGGTTTTAAATTCTTCACTCCTCACCAACACTTATTATTGCCTGTCTTTTTTTATTTTTCCTATAGAGAATTGTTTATTTTTTTTAATATTTATTGTTGAAAGTATTACATATGTCCCCTTTTTCCCTCTACTGATCTCTTCTAGTCCCCCCACTCCCATCCCAGTCCTCCACCACCCTATTGTCTGTGTCCATGGTTATGTATATATGCATATAAAGTCTTTGGTTGATCTCTTCTCACCCACTCACCCTCCCCTGCCTTCCCTCTGAGATTCCACAGTCTGTTACATGCTTCTATGACTCTAAATCTATTTTGTTCATCAGTTTATTTTGTTCATTATGCTTATCTTTTTATTATAGTAATCCAAGTGGGTATGAATTGATTTCTTGCGATTTTCATTTTCCTAATGATGTTGAGAATGTAAAATATTAAAAATTCATAAAATTCTTAGTGATAAATAAAACATGTATAGAAATTCATTACTAAAAACTACAAAATTTGCTGAGAGATATTAAAGAACTATATAAATATAGAAAGAGTATATGTTTATGGATTAGAAGGGTCAATATGAATAATATGTCAATTCTTCCCAAATTGAGTCCTAGATTAAGCATATTCCCAATCATATCCCCATCAAGCTGAGTATTTGTAGACACTGGAAAGCTAATTCTAAAATCTGTATAAAAATTTAAGAGAATTAGGATAGCTAAACTAATCTTGTAAAAGAAGAACAAGAATGGAGTGCTTGTACCATCTGACTTAAAGACTTACTGTAAGGTTACAGTAATCAATACAGTGTGGTATTAGCATAAAGAGCAACAAAATCAATGGAACAGAATAGAGAGCTCAGAAATAGATGACCACTTATATACAGTCATTGGATATTTGAGAATAGCACTAAGGTATTTCAATAGAGACAGGCAAGTATTTTCAACAAGCAGTGCTAGAAGAATTAAACCTCAATAATAAAAATACAAACAACCTAACATAAAGATGGCCAAATGATTTAGTGGGTGCTTTACAAATGAAGATACATGAATAACCAGTAAACACATGAAGAAGATTTCAACATATTAATCATCAGGGAAAATGTGTATTAGATCACAATGAAATATCACTGCTAACCAGGAGATGGCCAAAGTTAGAAAACCTGACAATACCAAATGTTGAGAATATTTAACAATGAAAACCAGCATATTTTTTTTAATGGGGATACAGAATGGTGCAACTACTTTAGATCAGTGATATTCAGCTTCTTCATCTCATGGCACATATAAAATAAAATAATTACTAAAATTCTGTGGCATACCAAAAATATACTATACTTTTTGCCAATCTGACAAAAAGAAAATACGAATAGTTTTGATTTATTGAGACTGAACGGCTATTGTTGTGTTGGTTGTTTTCATTTTTTAAATTTGACAATTTAATGAAAAGGAGGTCAGTACCCTGACTAAATACTCAGGTATTGCATGTTTTAAACATTTTTGTAGCTCACTGGTTAAAAATCGCTGCTTTAGACAAAGATCTGGCAATTTCCTCTAAAACTAAATATACAACTACCTATTATTAAAACTACTAGTGGCCTGTTGCATGAAGAAATTCATGCAATAGGCCTTCCTTTCCCCTGGTTGCTAGCACTGGTTTTACTCCACACCCGGCACCCAGGCCTTCGCTCTGGCTGGGCTCCAGCCAGAGCCAGCCCCTGAGCTGTGAGGCTTTCACTGCTCCACTGGCCCCAGGGCTGTGAGGCTTTCACTGCTCTGCGGCCCCCAGGCCGTCAGGCTTCGCTCCACCACTTGGAGCCTACGTATGCAAATTAACTGCCATATTTGTTAGGTTAATTTGCATAATCTCCTGATTGGCTGGTTAGCATAGCGAAGGTATGGTCAATTTACATGTTTATCTATTATTAGGTAAGATACTCTTACATTTTGATCTAATAGAAATGAAAGCCTATGTTCACAAAAAGACTTGTTCAAGAATGTTCATAGCACCTTCATTCATATATTCATAATCTGGACAGAGCACAGGTGTCCATCAATAGAAAATGAATAAACAAACTGTGACACATTCATACACTAGAATACCACTTAGCAAGAAATAGAAAAGAGCTGCTGATAACCTCAAGAACAGATTAATCTCAATAACATTACAATGTGAAAGAAACTGACACAAAAGATTATATAATGCACGATTCTATAATATGAAGTTCTAGAATTCAAGTTGATTTATTCTGGGGGATATTTGCTTGGAAGGGGTGTAAGGGATCTTTCTGGAATGATACAGATTTGGCTGGCATAGGTGTACACATTTACTGAAACTCATGAAAATGTACACTTAAAATGTGTGTTTCATGTAAATACACAGATAAATTTTACTTTAAAATTTTTATTAAAAATCATAAACTTTGAATTCTTATAATATACATGTGCCAAAGTACTTAGGGGAAATTGTAGTGATGTTTATACAATTCACTTTGGAATGTATCCAGAAATAAAATGGGTTCATGGATGGAGAGAAGAATGGAATGATGCATAGTGGTGGGTATATTAGTGTTCACTATAAATTGCTTTCAACTTTGCTGTACAATGAAACATTTTCAAAATAAAATATTGCAATAGAAAAAAAATTTAAAAATGATTCATAATCCTATCTAATAAAAGAGAAACATGGTAATTAGCATACGACTGCTACCCTTCCCATTGGCTAATCAGCGAGATATGCAAATTAACTGCCAGCCAAGATGGTGGCCGGCAGCCAAGCAGCTTGAAACTAACATGAGGCTTGCTTGCTTCAGTGACGGAGGAAACCAACGTTCCCCGCCTGCCGCTGCAGGCCTCTGAGCTGCAACTCTAAGCAACTATGTAACAAATATAGAAGCTAAACAAAACCCCAGAAACCTGCTTTAGTCGCTGGGCTTCAGCCAGCAGGATCGCAACATTGTAAGCAAAGGCCAGAAACCTACTTTCAGTAGTGGAGGCCTAAGAGCTAGAGCCAAGCCTTAAAGCTAAAGCTGGCCCAGAATAAAAAAAAGAAAAAGAAAAAAAGGAGCAGTTGGGAGCTTCAGTCACCCCCAGCCTGAAAACAGCCCTCAGCCCCTCACCCAGACTGGCCAGGCACCCCAGTGGGGAACCCCACCCTGAAGGGTGTGTGACCAGCTGCAAACAGCCCTCAGCCCCTCACCCAGACTGGCCAGGCACCCCAGTGGGGACCCCCACCCTGAAAGGTGTGTGACCAGCTGCAAACAGCCATCATCCCCTCACCCAGGCTGGCCAGGCACACCAGTGGGGACCCCCAGCCTGATCCAGGACACCCTTCAGGGCAAACCAGCCGGCACCCACCCGTGCACCAGGCCTCTACCCTATATAGTAAAAGGGTAATATGCCTCCCAGCACCGGGATCAGCGTGACAGGGGACAGCACCCAAACCCCCTGATCGCCCTGTAGCTCTGTGTGTGACAGGGTGCGGCGCCCCAACCCCCCCACCCCCACGGGACCTGCCGTGTGTGACGGGGTAGAGCCATAACCTCCCCATCTGCCCTGCCCTGAGTGTGAGAGTGGCAGCGCCCCAACCCCCTGATCGGCCCTGCTCTGTGGGTGATAGAGGGTGGCGCCCCAACCCCCTGATGGGCCCTGCTCTGTGCGTGACAGGGGGCAGTGCCCCAACCCCCTGATTGGCCCTGCTCTGTGCATGACAGGGGGTGGCACTGCAACCTCCCCATCGACTCTGCCTTGAGTGTGACAGGGGGTGGTGCCCCAACCCCCCAATCAGCCCTACCCTGAACGTGACTAAGGGTGGCATCACAACCTCCCAATCCGCCCTGCTCTGTGCATGACAGGGGGAGGTGCCCCAACTCCCCAATCGGCCCTGCTCTGAGCCCGACCAGGGGCTGCACCTAGGGATTGGGCCTGCCCTCTGCCACCCGAGAGCAGGCCTAAGCCAGCAGGTTGTTATCTCCTGAGGGGTCCCAGACTGCGAGAGGGCACAGGCTGGGCTGAGGGACCCCCCTCCTCCCCGATCACACAAATTTTTGTGCACCGGGCCTCTAGCCTATATATATAAAAGCCAAGAGACCAGAACAATGGAATGACCAGAATGACCAGAACGACCAGTCACTATGACATGCACTACGGCGGCCAACTGGCCTGATTGGGGCCCCGATCGGCATCTCCCAAGCTCCCATGGCCCCTCCCCCTGGCCAGCCCGGCCCCTGATTGGCCACCCCCACCCCAATTGGGGGTCGGCCCAGTCAGCCAACTGCCCGCAGCCCCCATCAGGGTGGGCCAGCCAGACCACACCCACTCAAAAATTCATGCACTGGTTCTCTAGTAAATAAATAAATAAGTGAAAAGACAAAAAGAAGAAAGCAATCCTGGCTTCAGCCAATGCTTTATCAGCCATTGTCAACTTGAAAAAGTTTTTAAATAAATAGTCTATATTTATTTAGTGTAAATAAAACAAGAGGTATATAGAAATTCTGCCGGGAGCCAATCCATCCTTGCAAGGGACCTGGCATATATGGCATACTGTTCTTAATATGTTTGCTCACCTTCTTGGCACTATGTGTTTTAACCAAGGTCACCTCTCTGAGAAAGGTTGTTTCCCCAGGTAGGGATTTTCCCCTGAAGTGAGGGAGGGAATAAAACCCCTTAACTAAGTGCCAGGCAGGTAATTAATCACTTTAACTATGAACAATCATGCTTAAGCTACATAATCTTTACTCCCTGGAATGGAGATAAGAAACGCCCTGCCAAAGCCGGTTTGGCTCAGGCCTGCGGACTGAAAGGTCCCAGGTTTGATTCCGGTCAAGGGCATGTACCTGGGTTGTAGGCACTTCCCCAGTGGGGGATGTGCAGGAGGCAGCTGATCCATGTTTCTCTCTCATCGATGTTTCTAACTCTCTTTCTCTCTCCCTTCCTCTCTGTAAAAAATCAATAAAATATATTAAAAAAAAAAAAAGAAAGAAACGCCCTAACCTTTGGAATAGAGATTGATAGGATTGGAATCAACTGGTATAAATACAGATGTAACAAGACAACAGGACACAGAACCTAGACAGAACCTAGACACAGAACCCACACAGAACCTAGACACAGAACCTACACAGAACCTAGAAACAGAACCTAGAGACAGAACCTAGCGAGAGAACCTGGCTGAAGAACCTAGAGACAGAACTTGGCTACAGAACCTGGATAGAACATGGCAAGAGAACCTGACTATAACCTGGTGACTGAACCTGGCTGGAGAACCTGGACAGAACCTGGCTGGAGAACCTAGCGAGGGAACATGGCTACAGAACCTGGCTGGAGAACCTGGAGAACCTGGCTGGAGAACCTAGCAACAGAACATGGACACAGAACCTGGCTGGAGATCCTAACCAGAATTTCGCTGGATATCCTGAACAGAACTTGGCTGGAGATCCAGACCAGAACTTGGCTGGAGATCCTGGCTAGGCTGCTGATCAACTGAACACTGTCTCTGTGTCATTCCTTCTTCGCCGACTCCGTCCACACCTTTGGGGACCCCTGGACCTGCTGGGGTGGGACCCCAGCAAAATTCTATACTAAAAACTACAAAATTTGCTGAGAGATATTAAAGAAGAGCTATATAAATATAGGAAGAGTATATGTTTATGGATTAGAAGGGTCCATATGAATAATATGTCAATTCTTCCCAAATTGAGCCCTAGATTGAGCATATTCCCAATCATATCCCCATCAATAATTTTCTTATTTATAAAATGTAAATGATAAATAATATCTACTATTCAGGATTGTTAAGGAACTACACTTGCTAATACATGTAAAGAACAGTTCATGGGATAAATAAGCACTTACTAAATGTTTTAGGTACTATTTTTAGTGAGCATGGAGGGCCTGTGGCCATAAACCTACAAAATTAAAATGTCTCTGAAACTAAAGAGGAAGTCAATGTTTGCACTTTGTTAAAGCATTTATTATGCTTGTTGCATAGATAAAATGAGATCCCCTGTGATTTTTTTCCCCTGTGTAAATGTCATTTATTGGGATTCCTAAGTAAATAATCTAGTAGAAAGGAAATATATTTTTTAAAACCCATAAAACATATTTTTAGAAATGGTATTTCCTTGACTTTCATTCCAGGAAAATGCTAACACATGGCATGGAGCATGCTAGGCTCAGAAAAGAAAGCATGCCAGATGCCACAGCAATAAATAGAGTACGGCTTTGGAGAGGAAATGTAAGAGGAGACTAGAGCATTAAGTCTCCACCACCCTTCCCATCTGATAGTTAGCCCACTGAAGTTATGGGCTTTTGGGAAATTCACCTTTGTAGGTCACTTTTATTAATTTTCTTATTTATTTGTTTAGCAAAAAGTTAAATGACAGACTACTTTGGTAAAGTTCTATGCATGCCCTCTAGATCCTAAGCAAAATGAAGCTGGGTAAGGTAATTTTAGAAAAAAAAAATTCTAAGTGCAGTGTAAGAAGAGGTAAATATTGCCACCTCCTTTTTCAATATTTGTTTTAAAAACACAATTTTCAATCAATAGATAAAGCAATAGCATATTTTTATAAATCACGGGAATTCTTAGAGGAAAAAAGGTTATATAATTTATGTAAATTATGTATTACTTTGCTGAGAAGTACGTAAGTAAAAAAATATTTTTATAAGTTATATTTTCTAAAGCACTTATAAGTATCATTTTTATAAATAGATATTTTAAACACAGTGGGATTTCTTAATCTGAGGTCCTTTAGTTTCAATTTAGTAATGTTTCTGATAAGAAAAAATGAGCTCTAGAATGTTAACAACTGTACCATCCTATTATGATGCTGTCCTTTGTGTTGTCAGATACAAATACTTGTGATAATTTTAGGAAAAATGTGATTAGTGGATTTTTACCCAGGATTTTAAAACAAAAACAAAAAGTTCTTTAAAATAAAAGGAAAAGTAAATTCTATTCCTTTAACTCATCTTTATTTTGGGATTATGCATTCTCTACTAAAATTTAGAATGGGATTTCTAACCATGATGGCATTGTTCAGTTAATAGCAGTTCTCTCTGTGTGTGAAAAATTTCAAATGAATAGAAATGTTCTCAGACATTTTCTATGGAAAATGTTCCCCCTTAGTATTTATTCAAATGTTGTCCATATTTTCAGGAAATAATATAGAAAAATATCTTTTTATACCAAGATGGTTCTTTTTGCCAATTTAAGAAGGAACTCCTACCCTAGCCAGTGTGGCTCAATTGGTTGGACATTGTCCCATGCACAAAAAAGTTGCCCATTCAATTCTCATTCAGGGCACATGCCTGGGTTGTAGGCTCCATGCCAAGTAGGGAATGGGCAGTAGGCAGCCAATCAATGTTTCGCTCCCACATCAATGTTTTTTTCTCTCTCTCCCCCTCTCCCTTCTTCTCTCTAAAAATCAATATTTTTTTAAAGGAACTCCTTCCTGTACTTCCAGCACACACATACATAGACAAACCCTGTGCTATCAATGCAAACTAAAAATCAAATTAAAGAAACATTGGCAGCAAGCCAAATTCTGGGATAACAGGAAAGAGAAAGCTGGTCAGCAATCACCTCTCTTAGCTCTTATCTTTTCCTCCCACTTACTTCAACAGGCTAGGGGGACTCGGATGTCTATAGTCTATGATCTCTTTCTTGAGTGAAAACACAAGCTATGAGTCAGGTGTCCTGCACTTTAATACTATATTACTCTTCCTCTTGAATGGAACCTTGCTGTTGAGAGGAAATAAAATGTTATATATAAATGAAAATAGTCATTTGGAAGTCATCTTTCTGGGTTTCACCACCAATACACTCGTAATTTTAAAGCACCCTTTGAATTTAAATAGTAATCAATTTGTCAAAGAACTATATTAGGAGAGCTACATTCAAAGAAAGGTTACACTGACTTTAGGTGAATCCTCTGTTTTCTAAATAAATGCAAATTGTTTAGGAGGGCAAAAAGCCAAACTTTTTAATTCCTCCCAGTGTGAATCATCATAGAGTAAAATTATTAGGGGGAAACTAGGGATTCATGAAGCAGTATAGAGGTTTTTGTTGCTGTTTGGTTGAGGTTTTTATTAGCCACAAGTTTATACTACTGTATTTACTTGAGAGTGTTTAACTGTCCTTGAAATCAATCATTACATAATTCCAACAAGTGCACTCTTTAGTTTACCCAAATTAGAGAGCCTTCCCTTTATCAATTTTGTGTCGTTCACAAGCATCCTTGAGATTATTTGTCCTTAATTATTTACGTTTATGTCTCAAGTATTTAGAGCACATTGAAACAATTTTTCTAAGTTCCCTAATACATTAGCTTTGTTTTCTGCCTAAACTGTTAACCTCAGTTTTGTCTTTAACAGTTTCTGATAATGCATTGCTTATCTTTCAATTTGGCATAGTTGTGTCTGTAGTAAAGAATCCAAATTCAGGTTTTAATTTACTCAAAATGAATTTGCTGACTCTCTAATTTGAATTGAAACCACACTTATTTTCTCACTCTTCTCCATTCCATTTTGAATTTTAACAGATATTTTCTCAAATCATACTTGAGAATTTTATAATCCAACATCATAACTAGTCTTATTTCTGCCAAACCATCATTGGCCTAATTATCTTCTTTTTCTTCCCTTTCTTTTAAAAATCTATGAACCCACACAGGGATTTAAACAGAAAATGTGGAAGGATGACAGTAAGCCTATTATGGGACACATTTCCCCATTTCCCATTGCAGCTTGATCTCCTTGGCTGGTGTCAGAACCCAGCTGCTCCACTCCAGCTCCTGAGAACATGAGCCTGCAAAGGAAGGGAGAGAAAGGCAACAAAGGCTGCTGATCATCTGAGCTGAGTCCCAGTGCCGCAACTTGGAGGCAGATGGGTGGATAAAGCCGCCATTTGACTTTATAAAGAAAAATCTACCAGAAAAAGTGTGCAATTTGTTGAAATTTCATCATACTTATTAACCAATAAGCCAAATGAGAAGCCATGGCTACCTGTGGATCTATTATTGCATAGACACTGATAAAAATCATACACTTCTGCTAGAAAATAGTACTAATAATATCATACTAGAACAAATTCTACTGAAGAACACATGACTAAGATTGAAAAGCATTTCTTCACTGATTCCACACATACCTACAGGCTAAATAGTATGCTGATGCCCCGCAGCAGCTGTAGGTACTATTTGCAAGAATTTCTGACAGAAACCCTATTTTCTGAGGTCTTACACTCAGTCACAAAGTCTGCTAAAAACTAAACTTGGCACAAATCTTAGCTGAGTAGAACTCCATCAAATACAACAAAGATGAAGATTAAAGGGGGGAAAAACCTATAAAGTTGACTTTCAGAAATGAGCAGAACATAGCTTGCAAGGGATTCCAAAGAAAATTCTCAATACTTGTTAATCTTTTCATATAGAAAATTATATTTGGCAAGTGGTAGGATCATTTACATTCTAATAATTCCCAGTATCTTGAAGGGAATAAATAATTTAAAAGAGTGAGAATTAAACTCAGGAAAGGTTCCATCAGTTCTAGAAATAATTGCCTTTTCTCTTGAATTTTTCAAAGTTGCATTTTTTTTTTTGTGGTGTCAAGTGGCTCAGTCCATAATCATATACAAAAATATAATTGACCATAAAAAGCTTTCATCTCTTAGAGTAATGAAACAGAACAGAATTTGAGAAGAGTCTAAACTCTAAAATATATAGCTCTTATAATTTTAAGGGAGTGTACACTTATTTTTTAGAGCCCTAAATCATCTGGGAACTTTAATCAGAGATTTTGATTTTAATAACTCTTGGGAGTTGATGCTCTCAGTTAACTCTTATCTTTCACTTGTTTTTAGACCTCAGTTTTCAATTACAGGAGGTCTAAATGTTGAAGTTAATTGTTCTACCAGATGACAGATGATTGCTAGGAATGCTAAAATACCTCCAAGTCAAATGACCATGTAACCTCTATAAATATTTACTGTAACCTCAACAAATTTTTAATACTTTGTTTATGCATTCAATTGTTCAACAAAGATTTATTTAGTGCATGCTAGGGAAAACACAAAACACTCCTAAAATCTACTAAAAAAGTACAAATATAGATTTACTTGAGGATTTTTTGACAGGTTCCATTTTTAGAAAGTACCAGGTACTAAACAACCATTTAACTCGAGACAGATCTTGAAATCATTAAAACTGTACCCGAGTCATGGATACCAATTGAACCTCAGAGGCTAAGGATTAGAATATATCCCTTCTTCCTTCGTTCATTCTCTCTTCTTGTTTTTGCTCTATTTCTTTTGTCTTTCCTCCCTGTTTAGATATAATGCCAGTTGATTGAGATGGATTTGGTAAAGCCACATTAGAAACTGCTCAGAGGAAAAATCAGTAGAAAGGGCAGAGGCACATCTAACAGTAACAAAATAGAAAACTGTGTTGAGAAGAAGGAAATAAAGGTTTTGTAGTTTAATTTAGAGAACAAATATTTTCCAAGTGCTTATTTTATGGCAGGTAGGATGCAGTAGTACCACATGGTAAACGTGTGTCTACTGTGAACCATAAAATGGGTGCAGGAAGATGGTCCAGAAAAAAAAAAAGACTGCTAAATGCTCTGTTATGAGAAGGTAAACACACTTTATTTGTGGAAGACTATACAACAATTAACTACTAAGAATGAGGTCGATGTCCTCATAGTAACAAATAATTCTGAAAAAAAAATGTTCAGGAAAAGCAAGTTGTAAAGGTATAAATTGAGTATAATCACATCTGAGTAAAGTTAAAAATAATATTCTCTTTATAAATAGATAGAAATATATATTAGCTAGGGATATATTTGATATATAAAGCAATATACCCATAACTAATATTTACATATTATATTACCCATGGGAATGGATGAATTGGAAGAATAGTGAGTTTTTTTTTAACTTAAAAAAATAAAGATCCAAAGCAAATATAGTGTTATCAACAAATATGGGGGTGGGTACATAGGTTTATTATTGTCTTTAAGTTTAAACTACTTCATAATAAAAATTAACCTGAAACTAATATAATATTGTATGTCAACTGTAATTGAAATTATTTTAATTTAAAAAATTAATATGTATTTTACATTTATGGTTTAAAAGAAAAATGCTGTAGAAATTTGGGTGATTAGAAGGAGCTATTACAGTAAGTCCAATTTTCTTACTTTTGAGCCCAGTATATACAAGGCTGATTATTTTTGATCTTCAACAAGAGGAGCAATAGAGACTTAATGTGGAAGAAAATACTTTTCCTGATATGATAAGTCAGTGGCAATTTTGCAAATGGATGATTATTTCCAGATAGAAGTGAATTATCTGAACATAATTATACTGAATCTTTTCAAAAAGTGTTTTAACTCACATACCATCCATGCGGGTTACTCTTTTTCTTCATTACAGGGTGTGGCTGTGAGATTTAAGAGACACGTCTAATGAATGCTACATTTTGATTGCTGTTAAAAATGTATGATTAGAGTCAGGACTTTGAAATAATGATTTGTACATTTAAAGTACTGATTAGCTGTGCAAGACTACAATTGACTTTAAAAAAAAAAAAAACCCTCACTAAGACTTCCTTTTCCTTCAAAATTGCCACTAAACATTTTCTAAAGTAATTCCAAGGAGCTCATTGGATGCTTGGCAACTCAAACAGGAAGGGGAACCCACAAACATTTTATTAACTTTGAATTACATGTAATTCTTAAAATTAATAGCAAGGAACCAGAAGTTTTTGTTTTTGTCATAGTGGTAAATAAGTCTGATACATTTCACTGGTGAGGCAAGAGTCACTTGAGATATATTGTTAAATATGAGGGGTGGGAATACATCATATAAACAAGTGATATTACACAGCACACATTTTTCTAAGAAAGTAGTCTCCATGCATGAGAATAAGATATATACCCACAATAAGAGGGCATATTGACCTATAATTTTCAATATTACATCCTTGTATTTTTTTAATTATATGCTATTTTTTAACTAGCAGAGGAATACAGTCTCATAAAGCTAATATTTATTCTTCCATATTTATGGAGCTCGTTATGCATTGCAGGAACTGGGGAAGTGTGAGAAGTCAAGTATAACTTGGTGTCCTGTGCATAAAAGAAGGCAGGACAGGAGAATCATCATGTTTAAAACATCCGGCTCAGGAACTGGGTCATGAAGCTTCAAATAATTAAATCACAGGGGATAAGGAAAGCCCTTGATGTTACTATTTCTCTCTCCATAAATGTAGCATTTTTATAGATGGTAACTCTTATCACGTAGGATTCTTCACTTTACTAGAAAGCACAGAAAAGAGTCCTTTAATCCAGCTCTGCTCTTACTGCGTGTCTTGGGAAAGCTGAGGCAGATAGTAAGTGTAATCCAATACAACAACGGAGACACCTCTGCTTAGAATTGTATCTTTACGTCATGAATTCTTCTCATTCTGTTATTAAGTGATGTCTGTACTAGGGAATTCAATGAATTTTTATGCTAAACTCAAAGAAAATAGCAGTGAATGAGAATTTGTTTTTCCATAACCGATTGGATTGTACTTGTATTGTGGTAAATGTCTCAAGAGATCAGAGCCTTAAAAGAAAGCTTCTGTGGGAGAACTTCCTGGAAGCTCTTTTTTCCCCCTAAATCTTTCCTTTTAATTTATAACTTTACTTGACATTTTGGAAGGATCCAGAGAAATAAGTCACCGACTCATGTCCTAATCTCTGCATGCATAACAGACAAAGTGGGGGCCTCCAACAAGAAGTGAGGGCTAAGACAGAAACGCTGATGGAGGATAGAAGGTGGGTAGGCAAGGAAGAGAATTTCAGCTACAGTCAGGGCCCTGTGAGCCCCCCACAAACTGATCCTCAATTTCAGTGACATGGAGTAGAGAGTGGAAACTGGGCAGAGTGGTGAAAAGACAGTGAAAAAGTACTTCCTTTTTTACTTACCTTTTCCAGTTTTCTCTCAGATTTCAGATTGTCTAGCCCTCTCTACCTCAGTGACTGCACTGGGACCTTTACAGCATCAGTCCCACGATTTCCTTTGGTCCAGGCCCCATCCTCTCCCTGAATCCCCAGAGTTGTCCTCTCTCTGCTATTTTCCTGCACTGAGTTCTGATATTATCTTTCCCATATTCATGTTCACATACCAAACAACAGTGATCTCCTTTAAGCACCAAACCAGAAATCATGGTCCTCCAAAAGAGCATTCATATACATACATGTTAGTGTGCTTCTAGACAGCTAAAAGACATGTAAGCCCAGAGTAGAGGTATGATAGAGTGGGGAGGAAATGGTGCCAGAGCTCAAAGCTGGAGTCTAGGCTCAGCTCCAACCTTCATTCAACTCTGCTACTTTCAGTATTTTTAACTCTAAGTGAGGCGTTTACAGTCTGGGTGTCCTGGTCCCCAGTGCAGGGAAATGCACATCTGAATTGGTTATCATGGTGACCAGGAAGTAGGGAGCTAACTTTGGTTCCTGGGAACCAGGGCTATTAACCATTCTAAAATCCATGGTATGATCCTGCATCATAACTACTAATAGTGTCCCCTTTGAGAAACACCAGTAGATGATTTTTAATGCTCCTTCAATGAGTCTGAGCTCTTAAACTTAAGTGGAATATAGAGAATTTAAGAGACTTGGGAAAGAACAGTGAGAATACATTTTTGGATTGCACAGTTTTATAGAAAGGAAAAAAGGGTGACCAGAGTTTATGATGATACAGGGGGACTCTGACCAATAAATTCTCTTTCCATGGAAGAAGAAATAAATTGCTATCCTAGGAGGTTAGGAATTACGTAGGCTTTCTTGACAACAAGGTCTAAGAAAGAAGAATCTGTATCAGGTTTCAAAAGAAAAGTGAGTACCTAAATATGAAGGTTTCAAAACAAATAGATTCTCACTGGATTCAGAAAGTTCAAGTGAGATCTTGTTTGCAGACTAGGGAGGAATATGTAGGTAGCTTCTCAAGTCCTGTCCAGCACTTCTGTTTCTATGGATACACTTACTAGGTTTCTACACATTACAACATTCTACCAAAGTGACAGAATGGAGAGTTGAAGATGGAGGCACAAGTTCCTCTCCACTTTCTCCCTAATACACAGCGTATGCCTCACACTTCAAAGCAAGTCAATCATGAGGCCCAACACAAAGGGCGCAGTGGGAAAACTGGAATCTAGCCCAACGCCGCAGTAAAATCTCCTTTGATTTCTCAATAGAAATAAAAGAGAGGGAAACACACACACACACACACACACACACACACACACACACACACACACACACCAGTACCACAGTAAAGGGCTTTTAGGGGAGAAAATATTTGTCACCATGGACAGAATAAAAGTTCTACCAAATGAAATAAATGTTTGTGGGAAAAGATGTGTCATTCCAGGGAAAGGGCTGTGTTCCTTTTCCCTTGCTCTTCATTTAGTTTTTGTCCATTCAATGTACCAAGCAGTAGCCTCTCCATCTATAAAAGATGCATGGATTGGATATATCCTTTGGGTAGGTCTTTTGTCAGAAAGCTCTTTCAAAATAAAAGTGTTTTACTTGTACTATCTCAACAGCAAAACATGTACTTCCAAAATTGGTTTGCTAGCAAGCTTTTTCCTTGAGTAAGCAACACTATTTTTAGTAATTTTCCAAGCTGTTAATATACACCCATTAATAGAAACAACCACCCTCTTCTACCACTATGAATCAGAGGGTGAGCAGCCCTTGGTAGAACTAAATGAAAGCATTCTGGCCACTGAGACTTTTTATACTTTGAAAGAAGTCATAATGATAATACTATTTGTTATTGACAGATGAAGTTTTGATTTTCAATGTTTCAATATAATTCATCCACAAGGCCTTAACTAATTGAAAGTACTTAACAAAATCTGATATATATGGGCATGCAATATAAATTTATTGAATCGGTTCAGTTAGAATCTATGAATGCAGAAATAAAATTTGTTTTAAGCCAATGTGGAGAATGCTCTATTTTTAATAGCTTATAACAGCAGAGTACAGAGTAATAAGTATGAGAAGTAGCATATCAAATTTCTTTTCATTGATATCCATCTCCCAATGACATCAAAGGATTACAATCTGTCCATAATCTACTTCCAGAGTTCTTGTTGCAATAGAGAAGGACTATTACCCATTTTTAAATATCACTCAGAATTAATATCTCCAGTGAGAGAAATGGAAAAATTAACACAAACCTTAAGACCTCCAGCAGATAGAAGACAATGTTCTTTAGAGACTTGATTGAAGCAATGTATTCACAGCAGTCTTTTCAATGGAAGGCATTCACAAAGGACGTCCCATGGAAGACAGTGTGGCTTTGACATGCAAGGTGTTTCTGGAAGGAAAGAAAAGCACACCATTAGATTATGTCCACAGCACGAACACTGCCCGTCTCAGCCTTTGTGGTCAGAAAGCACTGTTAGCATGTATTGCTATTATTAATATAATAGTAGTAAATTCTGTTAATATTGTTCCTCCCAAGTCTCCTTATGTATAAATGTCAGAGTGGGAAATGGTAACCTTTCAGCACTGCTTTTAGAAATTTCTAAAGGTCAGATGTATTTTAGTAATTAAGGGAAATATGCTTCTCCCTTTATCTAAACAGGCTGAGGATTGAAGAACTGTGGATGGTGTATGAGTCCAAAGGCAGCAACACTACAATTTACTGAGTGCCTACCTGCTGCAAGGCACTGTGCAAGAGGTTTCGTATACATGGACATTTTAACCTGAAGAACAGCCCTACAATGGAGAGTACTGGCTCCATTTTACAGATGAGAAGACTAAAGCACAGTCAGGCTTAGAACTTGGGTCTCTCAAAGCCCAAAGGCCTCAGGTATGGCTCTTACCCTCATTTCACTTGTGGCCTATGAGGTTTAGAAAAATTTTTCACTAACAAAATGTATGAGAACAGATAATGTTGCAATATACTTAATTAATTCAAATATTAATAATTTAATTAAGAAATTACTTACTTTTATTTTTTTTACCAAATATTGTCTTTTTTTTATCCTCACCCAAGAATATGTTTTCATTGATTTTTTTTAGAGAGAGAGAAACATCAGTTGCCTCCCATACTCTCCGCTACCTGGGATCCAACCCAAAACCTAAGTATGTGCCCTGACCAGAAACAGAACCCACAACCTTCTGGCATGTGGGACGATGCTCAATCAACTGAACTCAAATATTGTCTTATTCAGAAAGGTCCACAGAATACAGACACTGAGCTTTAAGCAGTGCACTTCTCCCATTTTTCTTTCTTATGCAAAGAGACAGAACTCATTGGAAACCCAGCAGCTCCCTTGTGTTATGGGGCAGGTTTGTGTGTTGTGTCCCATCAAAGAGAGGGACACAGACATCCGGTCTTCCTACAGTCCCTTCACATGACTCACAGATCCTTCACTGTCTCAGTGAAAGCGAATGCCTTCTTTCCCAAGGGTTTTCCTGATGCAATTAGCATGGAACCCTACCTTCTGTGGATATCCCTGAGTGCTATTACTGCATCTCCTCATGGCTGTCTCCGTCATAATGGCTGAGAGTGACTGAGCAAGGCTCAGCAGGGCTCCATCTAGATTTCTACTCCCTTTTTAGTCAAATATCTGCATGTTTCAGGTGGTTCCAGTGCCCACACAGATAGCCCACAGCTTACCCTCCACCAGCTGCCCCAGCATCCACTCCTACTGTGTGTTTCAGGGTCACTGCCCACCAATTAATCACTTCAAAACTTCTCTTGAAGTTCCAGCCTTTAATGCCACAGACTTCTGTCTGCGTCTTGGAACTTTTAGCGCATACCCACACTGCATTGGGAAGAATAGAGAATGATGGAATAGAAAGGTCACACTTAGCTTTTTAAATTTTTTCTTTTCTTTTCGGCACCAAAAGCTTAAGTCATGAATAAGAAACAAGGAAAAAAGACTGATAGTATTTTCAGAGCTTTGCAGGCATGTAGTCTGGGATTACACTGGGAATAAAAGAAAAAAGAACAGAGCCAGAGCAGTTTATCTTTGCATAAAAGAAGGGGGGAAAGCGTGACAAAGAATGGGAGGTATTTGGACTGCAGAATCCAACACAAATGACAGGAACACAAAATAAATGGAAGCTTGTCTTAAAATGTCACATACTCGCGTTCTGTTTACTTTACACAACTTAAAAACAAAGTGTCATATTATATGCCTAAACTCGTAGACCCTTTTTCCCATAAAAGCCCAATGGCAATTTTCTAGTACAGTGGAGCCTTGACTTATGAGTGTCCCAACTAACGAGTTTTTCGAGATAGGAGCCGTCTCTCTCTCGGCTGATTTTTTGCTTTGAGTTGTGAGCTAAAATTCGGGTTACGAGCCAGCTTCAGATACCCCACCGCTAGTTGGCGCAGCAAACGTCACAGTGAATGCCACAACATCAGCCCAACATCACGTGTCTCACTCATTCACTTTATGATTTGACATACGAGTAATTTGAGTTATGAGCTCCGTCACAGAACGAATTAAACTCGTAAGTCAAGGCCCCACTGTATTCATTCAGCCACTGTTTATTGCATACTTATGAGTTAATCAATAAGTAAGAAAACTCTAGGAACACTAAAATAAGCAAGATAATCTTTCCCTGAAGCATGTTACTACCTTGCAGAGAGACACAACTAGGATGTCAAAAATTATAAGAAGGTGGTACTTGAAAGAATGGGGTCTGGACCAGACCACCTGGAGGTGTTCCTGCTTTATCACTTACTAACTGTATGACCTGGGCAAGGTACTTACACCCTTTAACCTCAGCTTCTTCATCTGCAAAATGCAGAATGACATGCTTCTGGCACAGGTGGTTGTGAACATTAAGTAAAAATCAACACAGAGTGCTTGGCCCAGCCAGTGGCACTTGGCAAGAACTCATCAAATGTGAGTAAGATGGAGAATTAGTGCACAGCAGAACAGGATGACACTGGTGAGGCAGAAAATGCTCAGACTCCGGTGGGGAAGGTAACATGCATAGCCATCCATAACTAAACAGGAACAAATGATTAGGCTTTTACAGATTCTCTGATGATTATTGAAAAGCTAGACAATGTGCTCCTTTAGAAAACAATAGATCTATGGAATTAGACATTATTTTCTAGGATTTTGTGTGAAAGTAGATAACTACTATAACAATATAGCCGGAGAATGATAAAAACAAAATCTTTCTATTGCTATTAAAAAAAGACACAATATCCCGCTGGATCCTGTTCTATTCAATTGTAATCCAAAAATGACACCGTGGCTTTTAATGGAACCTGGCAAGATCTATACATACCATTTTAAAATTCAGCCTCAAATTTAAATTACTGGGCTTGTGATATCATACAGTAGTGTTTTTTTTTTTCATTATTTATACTTTTAGTAAGTCTTAAAATCAGGGAGTGAGAGTCCCCCAAGGTTGTCATTCTTTTTTTCAAAAATGTTTGACTCGCCCTAACTGGTTTGGCTCAGTGGATAGAGCATTGGCCTGCGGACTGAAAGGTCCTAGGTTCGATTCCAGTCAAGGGCATGTACCTTGGTTGCGGGCACATCCTCAGTAGGAGGTGTGCAGGAGGCAGCTGATTGATGTTTCTCTTTCATCGATGTTTCTAACTCTCTATCCCTCTCCCTTTCTCTCCTTAAAAAATCAATAAAATATATTTAAAAAAAAATGTTTGACTCAATAAAAAATATAGAGAAAAATGTGATTCTTATAAGAACTTGTATGTCCATTAAATTTTAGAACCAATTTGTTAATTTCTCAAAAAAAAAAAACCAACAACCAACAACAACACACATCCCACCTTTTGGGAACCATATTCAATCTATATATTACTTTGGGAATAAAACAACATCTTCATAACACTGAGTCTTCCATTCTAGAATATGGTATCGATCTTCATTGATATAGGTCTTCTTCAATTTTTATCACAAATCTATATATATAAAACCCTAATATGCAAATAGACCAAACGGCAGAACAACCAAATAACCAGTTGCTATGACAACCAGAGGGTGCACGCGGAATGTGTCAAGGGTTGGCAGCAGGCAGCAGAGCACAGAACATGGCGGGTGTTGGCCACGACAGGATGGTGGAGCAGGTGAGTGGGGGTGCCAGACCAAGGCAGGGTGCCAGTCGCTGTCATCAGGGCAAGCCTCTGGTGGTTACTAAAAATTGTTTGCTCCTGCAACCGCGGTCCTGCCCGGTGTACCTGCTGCCAGTGCCCAGCGCCGGTCCTGATTGCTCGGCATTGTCAGTGGGTGCGAGCAGCAGCTGCCGACCTGATCGCCCTTCAGGGCTTCTCCACCTCCTCCTCCTCCTCCTGAGGTGCCATCGGGGCAGCAGCCACTGCTTGCACCTGCTGAGGGAGCTGGCCCTGCTTGCATCGCTGCTGGTGCCGGCCCCAATCACTCTGCACCTTAAGCAGGTGTGAGAGGGGCCAGTGCCTTCAGCGCATGGGAGCGGCAGAAGCAGGAGCAGGGCTGCCAGCAGAGAGGGGACCGGGGGCCATAATGGGAGGGGTCGGGCAGGGGCACAGAGGATGGGCTGAGACCTGCCCCTGTGCCCACCACAGCCTCGTGGCCTACAGTTCCTTTCAAGGGGCACGAATTCGTGCACTGGGCCCCTAGTATTTTATAATTTTCAGTGTACAGTTCTTGTACTAAATATATAATCTTCATCTAAATATATAATCTTATGGTTTGATAGTATTATAAAAGGTACTGTTTTTTCATTTCATTTTCAAATTATTTCTTGGTTTATAGAAAGAAAATTGATACTTTTATATTGACCTGTATCCTGAAGCCTTGATAATTTCAATAAATTTTTGCTGTTCAAATGAAACTTTTTAGGTTCCTTAGGATTTTCACAATCATGCTATTTACAAATAGAGATCATTTAATTACTTTGTCCTATCCAATATGTTACCTTTTAAAATTTATTTTTAGTGAATCCTATTGCATTGGCCAGTACAATGTTAAACAGAATTAGTGAGGGTGGATACCCATGTCTTCTTCCTGATTTAAGAGAAAAGTATTCATTGCCTTATATTGTTAGTGTAGGTTTTTCATAGATGCTCTTTATCAGATTAAGAAAAATGCCTTCTATTTCTAGTTTTGCTGGGAGTTTTTATCACCATTAGGTGCTGAATTTTGTAAAAGTTTTTTTCTGAGTCTACTGTGATAATCACATGATTTTTCCTCTCCTTTATTCCATTTATGTGGAAATATTATTTGAATGTTAGCATATACTTGCATACCTGGAATAGATTCAATTTCATTAGGATGTATTATTACTTCTATATATCACTGTATTCTATTAATAATTATGGGTTTAATATTTATAATATTTTTGCATCTATGGTCATGGAGGATATCAATGTGTAATTTTTTTATAGTGGCCTTATCATGAGTTAGTACTAAAATTATACAGATTTCTGCCTTCGCCGGGTAGCTCAGTTGGTCAGAGCATTTTCCCAATATGCCAAGATTGTGGGTTCAATCTCTGGTCAGGGCACATACACAAAGCAACCAATGAATGCATAAACAAGTGGAACAACTAATCTCTCTCTCTCTCTCTCTCTCTCTCTCTCTCTCTCTCTCTCTCTCTCTCTCTTCCTCTCTGTGTTTCTCTCTCTCTCTTTCAATGTGTATTCTCCACATTGGCTTTCTTCATGTAAGTATCAGGTAACTCTCATTTCAAGACTGTCTTTCTGAAAATATGTTTTCCTAAGGTTTAATGCTATCTCCTATCTGGAATAACTCTTTAATTTAATTGATGGATCCTTCTTTAAGGATCCATCTCCCCTTCCTCTCACACTTTCTAAAATCAATAAATAACAAATTAAAAAATAAATAAAGTTATGCAGATTTCAGACAATGACTTGGGAAGTGTTGTCTCTAACTCTATTTTCTGTATTTTCTCAAGATTAATATTATTTCTTCCTGAAAAGTTTGAACGGATTTACTAGTACTAATACCATCTGTATCTGGAATTTTCTATTTGGGACAGCTTTCAATTACAAATTCAACTAATTTAACAAATACAGAGTTATTCCTATTTTCTACTTCTTCTTGTATCAGTTTTAATAGATCTTATCTTACTAAACAAGGGATTGCTCCAATTCATCTAAAATGATTTTCTTTGTCTCTTACTGTTTCTCACACCCTATAGTAACAATTCCTGCACTTAATGTCTTTTCCATTCTACTTTACTTGAGTAAACTTTATCCATCTCTCTGAGTCTTCTTCCTTGACATATTCCTCTAAATGATACTTTTTTCTTCTTTTCTTAGCTTTTCTAGCCCTTACTAATTTAATCTTATACTCTTTGTATTTTTCATTATCTTTTATTAGTTTCCTTTTTTCTCTGAAAATAGATTATGGGATCCTTGAAGGCAGAAATTATATCTTAACCTTCACTGTTTCATAGTATCTAACATAGTCTTTAACATTAAATAAATATTTATAAGATTATTGATTTGTCCACTCTTTGGGTTAATTGAACCATCCATTGTGGATGAATTTGGAGCATCTTACAGTGCCAGAAAGCATGGAAGTGTTAAAAATAATAATAAAGCCCAGCCAGTATTGCTCAGTGGTTGAGAGTGGATCTATGAACCAGGAGGTCACAGTTCGATTTCCAGTTATGGCACATGCCTGGGTTACAGGCTCGATGCATGCAGGAGACAGTTGATCAATTATTTTCTTTTATCAGTGATGTTTCTCTCTCTCTCTCTCTCTCTCTCTCTCTCTCTCCCTCTCTCTCTCTCTCTCTCTCTCTCTTTCTCTCTCTCTCTCTCCCTCTCTGAAATCAATAAAAATATTTTTTAAAATAATACTCATAAAAATAAGGAACTAAACTGTCAAAAGGCACAGGAGTCAACCTAAAATAGCTCCCAATGGCCACAACTTAAACCACTTGAGTAACAAAACAAATAATCTTACTATTAAGATTTCTCAGTAGCATGATTATTGCACCCACTTTCAATTTTAATTTGTGACATGGCATTCCCAAAGGAGTAATACTATTAAGAAATTCGATGGAAAAATGTTCCTTTTGGGCATCATCTGTTGAATCGATGGAATCATCACTCAATGCGTGAGTCAACATTTATTTTTAAATTGCCAGTGTGCATCATATGTACTGGCTGGTTGGTCAATCAGACGTACATGACACGGCCACTTTCTTTCAGCCTCAGAATGTCAACAAAAACTACCAAATTCACGATTGACAATGACAGATGGAAATACTAGTACACATGTGCGATTGGCGCCAGCGAGAGCTTTATATGTATCATGCATTCGCAAGTCAACATTTAATTTTAAATTGTCAGTGTGCGTCATATGTACTAGCTGGCTGGTCAGTTGGATGGTCAGATGAATGGATGGTTGGTCACTTAGCCTTTTATATATATAGATACCTTTTATACAAGGAAAAGGTACTTTTCTCTAGAATCCAAAAGCCTCATCCATTTATAACAAAAAAAGAGAGAGAAAAAGAAGTTCTAGTCTATAAAACATTTGACTTATACTCTTCAAAACTGAAAGGTTATGAAAGACAAGGAAAAACCAAGAGTGGAGGAAAGTAAGGGGACTTGACCCCTGTGGTATCCTAGATTGGATCCTGGAACAGAAAAACAAACAAACAAACACAAAACAGAATTGAAAAACTGGTGTAGTGTGGTTAAAGGTATAGCTAATTGTACTGTACCAATGTTAATTTCTTTGTTTTAATAAATGTACTATAGTTAGGGAACCACAGCTACCATTGAGGGAAGCAGGGTGAAGGATATACAGGTACTTTCTGTATTGTCTTGGTAAATCTAAAATTATTTCAAAGTCAGAAGTTTTTTAGATGAAAAAAATATCTATTATTTCATTCCACACATTTATGTTCGGATTTACTGGTAGTCTGTGCTCCTTGTGTTTATATTAATAATTGAACTTATGTTCTCTTTTATGATAGAGTAATTTGGATTTATAATTAAACATAAACTAATTTTATAAAATGAGCTAAACAAGAGTAATTTATCAGTAACATTATAATTTACTAGTAATATTACTAATAGCCATATTACTAATAGCCATGTTAGTAATAGCCATAACAACTGCTTCCAAGAAGACACAGGGTACCATAAGGGAAGTAAATAATAAAGGTCAATATCCATTACCACTCTTACTTTAAAAATAATGGAGATAATACTGATCTCTAAGAAAATAAATGATGAAATGAAACATAGCTATCCTTTAGTGAGGTAGTACCAAATTACTTCACACTGTAACTTCTTAAGCAACTGTAAAAAGACATGAGATCTATACTGGTTTCCACCTCAAGATGGTAAACAGATCTCATCAGTTTATTCCATGCATTCTTAGGTTCCCATTAACATTAAAGTCAAGAATACAAATTTTCATAAATCTATAAAAAACAAAGAAAATGGGAACTGATGAAACATTCCAGCAAAATTTTAGATAATAGAATTGAACAAAGACTGACAACTTGGATACATGTGAGAAGGGAGGATGATCAAAAGAATGCAGAATCGTAGAGACCCTGCTGGGAAACACAGTAGAAAGTAAGATCCTGGGCCATCATTTTTATGATCCTGAGTTCCCAGTCAAATTTTCATTCTTAAATATATTTGGATAATGACTATTGAAAAACATTCGAAGAAAGTTGGAAAGATTAAAGAAAATATCTACTATAAGCAAGCAAACAAATAAATAAAAATGACCTTGAGGAAACCTGAGTAATTTGGGGAACAGACAGGAATTTAAAAAAACTTTAATAAACAAGAACAGAATTCTATAAAAAGAAGGAACAGAAAATAGGAAAGAGTACTAGAAGATTAAAAGTATAATAGTAAAAAAAATGTTATTAAATCAATATAAGGTAAGAAAATAGTTTTGAATGAGTCTCCCAACAAGTTAAATAAAACATTGAAAGAAAAATGGAAAACACAAGAGAAAAGATGTACAGAATCCAACCTGGAGGACCAACAACTAAAATTTCTAAAGAGAATTCCAAACACGAAAAACAGAGGAGAAAGATTAATCAGAGAAATAATTTAAAAGAAATTCCCACCACTAAAGGTCACAAGTTTTCAGAATGAAAGGGCCCATTAACAGGCCCATCAAAAGGGCCTATCAAGCAAAGAACTATACTTAGATATATTTTACTCAGAAATCCTAAAAATAAGTTTCTAAAAATCGAGGGGAGAGGAAGCAACTTTCAAAGGAACAAGAATCAGATTTCTTATCAGCAATACTAGATGTTAAAAATAGGGCAATGTCTCCAAAATTCCTAAAGAAAATTATTTTAAGCTATACTTCTTGACTTAGCAAAAACATTAATCAAGTCATTTTTAGATATGTAGACATTCAGAATATTTACCGCCTGCATGCCCTTTATTTGCAGATTTCTGAGGATATGCTTTGGCAGCACGTGGAAATAAAGTGAGAAAGAGGAAGACATGGATCCAGGGGAGATCAGTGCCTAGCCAGCAGTTACTCCAGCCCGGGACAGAGGAAGGTGCCCAGGAAAAGAAGGAATTTCAAAGATTTCATTCTACCTACTGAGAAGCTGAAGGTATATAATGGTGCCATAAAGGTAGATGATGCAAAGAAAAATAAAAGCAATTAGGAACACTAAGAAACACAAAACACTATAGGAAATAAGTCAGTGTAATCATAGTACATTACTTTGGTCAGCAGTGAATAATCCTATATAATAAAAGGCTAATATGCAAATCAACCGAACGGCAGAATGACCAGTCGCTATGACACTCACTGACCACCAGGGGGCAGATGTTCAATGCTCCACGGCAACACTAAGGATTTCCGACTGATGGCTTAGGCCCACTCCCCATGGGTTTCTGGAGTGCATGATTTACATGCACTGGGTCTCTAGTAATTACATATTCATAATGCATTTTATTAATTTTTACCTTTAGAATCAGCCTAAGATAAAATACTAAGTTTGTTTTATGGTTAAAAAACAAATTTAAAGGATATCAGGCATAATAATACAAAATTAAAAGCACAAATGAGAGTACTAGAAGGCATTGAAGAAAGCAAAAGTTATGGAAAGGGTAACATTCTCATCTTACAAAGTAAGAAATCATTAGATACTATCTACGGTTAATAAGATTGATAAGGAATAAGTGTGTTATTTAAAGCCCCATAGGTAACCAGAGAGAACTAAAAAGTGAGTGTGTATTGGGAGTGGGGAAGTAGTAGTACAAATAAGCTAGAATCTTATCTATTATAATAAATCAACAGATAATATCTAAATTTCACAAATCAAGAAATGTTAATTATACACACAAACACACATACATGTACTTGACTCAGCCAGTCTCACAAATATATTTAGAGCAATAAAGGCACTAACAAAAGTATAAACACAGAGACATCAAAATAATTATATTTTGCTTTTCTCTGCAATAAATTTGGGGGTGAGATCCGGGACTACAGTTTTTCATTATAAGCCTACTGTAATTTTTCAATTTATAAAGGTATATATATAGCTACATTATTTTATTGATAAAATAAATGTGAAATATTTATTAACATTTTAAAAATATCTATTTGGAAATCATCCAACTAGACTATGTGCTTCATAGTATAGCCCTCCGTATTTAAATAAGGTCTTGTTGGTATTTCAGAAATTAAAATACTATACTTCAAAGTCTTAAACAGAAATGTCTTCTCCAAATTCTATCCCATGGCAGACAATATCACAAAAACATTTTAAAATACATGATAAAATAGCCTACTTCAGGGTTATTATTTGCTAAAGAATTTTTTTAATATGGTTAAAATATTTGTGGAAACTACATGAGGTAAATAAATGCCAGTCCTTCATACACTCCAGGATGGGACCTAAGACACAGCAGAGGAAAGGGCCAAATCGGTCTCTTGTGCTCACTCGCACAGCAATGGAAGCTGCTTCAATTAGAGCCATTCTGAAATATCCTGAGCCTGTCACTTATGTCCTTTGGAATTGCCAATAAGCAAGATGACAAACGGCCCATCAGAATCAGGGTCTATGAGCTATATCCCCAATTTTCATTTCTAGGACACAATACCTCCACCATCAAACATGATATGGCTCAGATGACTTTAGACATACTGGGACCCAACAGAACTTATGTCACTTGAAATTTGGATGTACTTGGCATGGCATGAAGTTGAATTTTCTGAATATAATAATGATTCTGTGATACAAATTTGGAAAAAAATAAAAATGATGTGGAAAATCTTTAAAAAGAAACAAATTTCAATATAAGAAAGATTGTAGAGCCTGTGGATGATACTCTCATTCATCTTCAAATTCCCTTTGCTTTGCGTTTAAACATCTCAAAGAAAGAGTTTTCTAATGTCATTCAATATAGGCCAACATCTGAAATTCACCGACAGACTTTAAGTACTTCCCATCTTGTAGCAGCTTTAAAAATAAATGCTGGCTTGCTTTTCATAGGGAGAAAAAAAAGCAGAACCCCAACCCCCCTTTTCCTGAATGAGAATTTTCCAGCTGCTGCAAAGTTTCAAGACACACATTCTCAGGCTTGGGTAGTCCTACATATAAATACTCACTTTTAACAAAAATTAGGGCTTAGAAAGGTTCACAAGTAGTAACAGACTTTAGATCTCTGTTGGAAATCATGGAGTTTATCTGTACATATATAGAGATAGATACTAGAGGCCCGGTGCATGAAATTCATGCACTGGGGGGGGGTATCCCTCAGCCCAGCCTGCACCCTCTCCAATCTGGGACCCCTCGGGGAATGTCCGACTGCCGGTGGGATTGGGCCTAAACCGGCAGTTGGACATCCCTCTCACAATCCAGGACTGCTGGCTCCCAACCGCTAGCCTGCCTGCCTGCCTGATTGCCCCTAACTGCTTCTGCCTGCCAGCCTGATCACCCCCTAACCACTCCCCTGCCAGGCTGATCAACGCCTAACTGCTCCCCTGCTGGCCTGATTGCCCCCAACTGCCCTCGCCCGCAGGCCTGGTACCCACCAACTGCCCTCCCCTGCTGGCCTGGTTCCCCCCAAATGCCCTCCCTTGCCAGCCATCTTGTGGTGGCCATTTTGTGACAACATGGGGCAGCCATCATGTGACCACAGGGGGGTGGCCATCTTGTGCGAGGGTGTGAGAGTTAATTTTCATATTACCTCTTTATTATATAGGATAATTAGAAGAAGGAAGTTACCAAAATGTTTTTGCAATAGAATAACAAGCAATAGAATAAGTTCCATGACAGCAAGGATGTTCTCATTTACTTCTATATCCCATTATCTAGAAGATAATCCTACATGTAATAAGTATTCTATAAATGACTGTAAATAATTTTATTGTAAGAGCAAAGGAGCAAGTGCAGGTGAGAGTGCTTTATAAATTCTAAAACATTCTAAGAGTTTAGTTTTCACTGTTGTTATTTCACATAATTCAATCCCCTGTCCGGGCCCTAGCAAGGCCATTCCCTGCATGTTGAAGGCTAACGCTGCCCTGGGTAATTAGTTTCACCTACAGGCGAGGCAGAATAGTGCAGTTGTTCAGAGGATAAACTCTGGAACCAGACTGTCTGAGTTCAAATTCTGCCTCTAAGTCTGACTTACTGGCTGTATGACTTTGAGCAAGTTATTTACCCTTTTATGCTTAGCCTGTCCATCTATAAATTGGGAGAGAGTAATGCCTAACTTATGGGAATGTGAGAACCAAATGGGTTTCTGTGTATAACTCACTGAAAATGGGCTGGCACACTGAAAGCACTAAGTGCTGTTGCTAGTGCTGATACTACTGTTTTACTACAAGATGTAGAAAAGGAAATTCAATGTTATTTTTTAACTAATGTCATATAACTTTTAACAATATGTTTTATGTTCCCGAATTCTTTAAGTTTCAACTTTATGCACCATTTGTCTACATACTTATCTGCTTAAAGAGTCCAGTGGAGTCACAACCCAGTAACTTATATGTTTTGAATATATTCTGGATGTTGGCTGAGGCATTTAATCACAGAGGCAGCTTCAGGGTCTTTATCCTCTGCATGCTTTTGAAAGCACATTGCTAAATGTTCGCTCTCTCATGAAGGCCTTTTAATGTGACTTGGACATGACAAGCTTCTTTAAAAGTAAAACAGTTTTAACTGTTAGTGGGGTTGGCTTTAGCAACATTCTTAATGTTGATAAGTTAACATATTTTCAGATAATTTCATTCAGAAGAGTTTAATTATGATTTTATGAAAAAACATATTGTTTGTTCAGTTATATTTATATGAAATCTCTGCTCCTTTAGTATTGAAATTCAGATGTCAGTTTATTTCCATGTGAACACAGCAGATTGATGTGAAGTTTTCTGGATACTTTAAAAGGAAAAATCCAAAATAAAACAACACACCACTTCTGAATCATATTCTGAGTTAGGAGTAAGAAGTTTCAGGTAGAATTTACTAAATTAGATCAAGGAGATCTTCTGGCAGGGAGGGGGTTGCCAAAGACATTCTGAAATTCCCAAAATAAAGCATAAAGCAATGTGCCATTTCACTTGCTCTTTTATAGTGCTTTGGGAAATGTTAGGCTGCTGATCTGCATCCTTATAGGAGAAAAACTATCACCAGCAGCTGCTTCAAAGTGTAATACTCTTGCAGGATCATACTAAGAGATGTGAGAGGTCACCAGAAATTTTCTTTCCATAGTGATGCCAGCTTAAAAGTGCGTGTGTATTCATATTTATGTATGTTATAATATATATACAGTATACATACAGAAGGTGGTTTGTTGACTTATACTTTTACAAGAGCAGGTTGAGTTTTTCTATTAGCAGTAGGTCTAAAAATGGCTGTTCAGATTTAAACTGTTACAAACAGTTCCACAAAAATCTTCCCAGAATATCAGAGCTATTTCTAACTTGCTTTCCTTCTGACTATACCGTACACTTCTAATTACACAAAACTGTTTGAGGCTCTCATACCATTTTGCATATTTTCATCCAAAAATTCAAACCTATTCCATCCTGAGAACAAAAGCTGGCAAGAAGCACTCAAGTGATGAGTGAACAAAATGCAATAAAAAAGCAACATACTGACATAGAAATGTCATGTGAGCTGCTGAATGGCACGCAGCTCCAAAGTTTACCAAAATATTTTAAAACACTTTGCCAATGAGCATATAATTGACTGAAGGACTTGCCAGCACTATTCTAGAGATGTCTAACATACTACATAATAAAGAAAATAAGTTACAATAAAAAATTAAATGTTAGAAATACATTTTTAGAGCTCTTTAAAAACCAGTGCAGTTTGCCCCCCAATTTAAGCCAAGGAAATAACTTGATATTATCATCTTTCATATGTTGATATTCATATTTTACTTGCTGCCTATCACTTGCATTTTTGCAAGTCAAATAAATCAGTCAATCAACCTGTATTTATTTTAAGAACTAAAGGAGTATAAATTTCCTGGTTAAATTATTAATAGTAAGATCCTGATTCATGGAGCCAGAATCTGCCATTCTTTATAAGTATTATATTCTTCCATACATCCACCCACCCATCCATGGATCCATCTAGTTAGTCATCCAACCATCTATCCATTTTTTTCTGACAAGTATTATTAATCAAGTACCTAAGATGTGTCAAGCATTGTGCTGATTGCTAGAGATACAGTAATGCATAAAATGAAGTTTGTGCCATCATGGTATTTATAGGATATCTGGGAAGACTCACAGTAAAGGGGGAAATAATCACAATTTGTGCTCAGCGCTAGGATAAAGAAAGAACAGCATGGGGAGTAGAGAGATCATAAAGGATTCCTGAAAGAAATAGCATTTACCCTGAGGCCTTATGAATATGTAGTAATAAAAAAGAGAAGAAGAAACAGTACTGGGTCAGAAAACACACACACACACACAAAAACCCATGAAGGGAGTGAGACCAGAGGGAACAGCACAATGAAATACTAGGAGAGGTTGTGAAATATTAAAAACTCAGAGAAGGAAGGGCTAGTGTGTAGATAACAAGGAGAGAAGTGGCAAGAAATAAGACTAGAGAGATGGGCACAAGTTGGGACTATTCTTATTTTTCTAAGATTCATTCTTAGCCCTTGATGACTCCTCTCTGATAATTTATCATTTTAATAAATATTGAACAGGGTAACTCTAATAATATACCCTGCATTAGTAAAAAAAACAATGTAAGTATTATTCCATTATTTTTAACACAAATCTCACCTTGCAACACAATGAACTGTCTATTACTAAACACAAGCCACTATCCACTTATTCCCCCAGGAAATTTTAGAGATCTTTTTAAATGATAGGTCAAGCATTGTGTCCACATCTCCATCTCTGATTTACACTTCCTTTATGAGACTTATTATGATGGTGAAAAATAACACAAATGTAATGAATACATTTAAAATCAGTAAACAAAAATAGAGAAAAATCACAAGTGCTCCTTTACCTTCAAGTAAAAGTTCTCCATTAGCTGTTGAGAACATAGTTTGAAAAAAAAACAATAGTTTTCAAATAAAAATATGGATCTTAACACTACAATTATTTCAATAATTTATTGTATAAACAAATATCTCCATAGAAAACATCAAAATCTCCAACTATGAAATGCATAGGCCATGCTTGTTTACATTCAGACACATGTATACACTCACTTGCAGTGCATATATTTCTCTCTGAGCAGGCAGTGAGAGGAGCAGCACTAATTAGCTTTTATCCTTGTGGGTTAAACAGAGCAATACTGCCTACTTTGTATTCAACTCCAGAGACAAAGAGGCAATTTTGGATTTCAGCCGTTTTTCCTGCTGGATTCTATTTAAATTAAAGTAGAATAAAATATACTTCAAACCAGTTTTATATATCCTAAATCTCTAATTGAGAATTAAAAAAAAATTTTTTAGTCCTAAATATTTTGTTCCATCATGTGAGTCCCTAGGGGTAGTTGCTAAATTCCTAAAGCAAAAGCAACTATATTTTAGGAAAATGTTTATATCTAACACCAAAGACATTTTTAATCTTATTAAATTATAAAATGTCTCTCAATCCTTACTTTTTTTCCTAAATCCTCTCTTTTCACTTTGGCATGTGAACTTGTAGCTTCAGCTAAACATGACTTGAGAGGGAATGTGATACTTTGCCAGCCAATCCTCCTCTGTGCTCTCCCCTCCCAAGTTCTGGGTTCAGGTCCCACTCAATCCTGTTCTAATGAACACTTCCACAACTCAGTTGTTCTAAAACGATATGCAGAAATCTACTGGCCGGCCCATTTTGGCTTAATATGTACAACTTTCTTACAAGCAGAGCTGTACATAATGGGATTGTTTATCTTATGAAGCAATGACTCCCTTTACCTATGCCTGCTGAGTGCTGGAATACCAACTGGAGAGTCAATCAAGATGTCATAGGTGGATTCTATGAAGAAAAGTGGCGCAGCTTCAATAACCCTCCCTCTCCCTCCACAATCCTAAACTCACCTTGTTACCAAGACTGAGGCTTCCTGTCTGCCCAACTATGGGTTCAGGCACCCTCATTTTTAATAATAATACCACTTAAAAATGGCCAGTTCCCTGGTGCCTTTTAGATACACATTACATTGCATTTTTTTACAGTGCAATGATATTCCCAAGTAACGGGATGTGCATAGCTTTAACTGACTTGTCTGAGGTCACACAACCAGGAAGTGGCAGAGTTGGGACAGAACACAGGTCTGCTGAGTCCCTGTGGCTCACAGGCTCCAAAAACTCAGGAAATGCCTCAAAAAGATCCTGGGATCATCTGCTTTAAAAAAATCACTATGGGTGATTTTTAAACTGCACATTCCTGTATCCCAGCCAAGAGCTAGAAACTAGATTCCTGAAGGGTGGGGACAACAATCTGCATTTTAATATGCTCCCTGGACAATTGCTATTCACAGCAGTTAGAGAATTACTACTCCAAGTCTTTTCTTCTATCTCTAAACTTTGGAGAGTTAGTCAGCTTTCATTGGGAACATCTCTGGGATTTTTTAAAATTCATTGTTTGAGTGTCTTTTATGAGCAGTCACTGCCCTGACCCTCCTGGCCTCACATTTTTTTATTTAACAAATACTTACATAGTATTTACTACATGGAAGGCTCTTTTACGTGATTAAATTCTCACCACGACCTTATGGGGTAGATAATATTTTTACAATACCCATGTTATAGATGAGGAAACATGCATAGAGAGGCTAAAGGGACTAGCTTCAAATGATGGCAAGATGTGATTCTTGGCTGTCTGGCTTAAGTTCACGTGCCAACCACAGCGCTATGCTAGACCTGCAGCTCCAAACAAAGATTTGCAGCCACCATGAGAAGGGCTGGATGTCCTCCTATCCCATTCCGCTGGACCTTCACCAGTTCTGTTTCCTCTGCTAACACTTCCTGAGTGCCCCTTCCCCTTATTTACATGGTTAATTCTTCCTCCTCTGACAACACCTGGACACTATTGCTGGATGACCAAGATGACTTAGATTCTCCTTTTCTGCACTCCCAGGGCGCGGTGCACATTGGCCTCAGGGCACTAATTACATTGAACTGTACCCATAGATCTTGCTCCCAGCTTCCACTGGAGTCTGTAAACACCCTGAGGGCAGAAATGAAGCATTACTTATTTTCTGCCCAGTTGTCTGGTGGTCAGCAGGGGCTCCTTAGGTGCTTGAGGCACAAATGAACGGTTGTACCGTATACAAGGTAAGAAATGGTTATTTGCTTTATAATAGAATTTACCACTGGTTTCCAAACCCCCACTTTCATTTACATATCATTAATTTCTGGACAGAAAGCCTGGAGGGCAGAAAGTTAAAGCTACTGCCAATTGGAGATCAATTCAAATTTCAGATAAAATATCTCTGAAATTATCATTTAAATCAGTGGGAAATTCTCTACTGATCTATGAAAATGTGAATTAGACACAAGGTTTTCTGGGATTCTCTTGCTGCATAGAGGGAGGTGTAAACATTAGCACGCTGGCTTCAGGGCTAGAAATGCGTAAGCAGATGGGGGCTGTGAAGCTTGGCTTGTGAATTCAGTCCTTTCTTCTCCAGCTGGCAGAAGCAAAGAATTTTTGAGAGCTCTGTTCTCCTGGCTGCTGAGGGATCAAGTTCCCCTGCTCTGTGATGACCAATGAAGCCATCTGGGGAAAACAAAATTCTTTCATACAAGAACACAGGGAGCAGGGGGGAAGCTGTAACACTTTCGTTCTTTGACACCTACTTCTAAAAAAGGCTAGTTGGTGTTTTATCCAACTTATCTCCCAGTGACCTAGTAAATCAAACAAGATAGTTGCAAAATGTTCTATATTCTCAGGGTGAGAATTTCTTGCATGTGCAGAAAGCCACCCCAGTTATAATGAAATTCCTTAAACAAGCAAAGCAGCCCCAAACACAGAATATTAGCTTCCCCATCTTGTACAGCTTACTAAATTCTTACTATTTTACACATGCTAAACAGACTAGCCAACATTTTTTTCCTTTTAAAGAAATTTAGTATTTTCCCTCACATCAAAGAAAGTATATCAAAGAAATACAAAACAGAACTCGTGATTAGTACAAACAGACCATATTAATTTTCCCTTCTAAACAATACTCTTAAGACAAAAGCAGGCTAAAGCCATTATGCTGATTCCATGATGGAGTGCTCAGATTACCACACAAATAAACAATGTGCTTCAGATAAAAGTGCACTGTACCTCGCAATTACATTTTATGATGGAAAATATGCCTATGAAGCTTTTGGCCTGCCAATTTTAAGGAAAATGCCCTCAAGTTTTAAGTCCCTACATGATTCATGTGAAAATGCAGGTCTGTGAAACCCATATTTTATGAAAAAAACCCAGTCAACATCTTTGACCAAAAGTTCTGGAGTGAGTGCTCTCTGCCATGGCTGTAAGTTTGATCAACTCTTCTGGGCCAAATATCTCTGCTCTGCCCCACAGTTAGAAACACACTATTATTTTTCTTCAGAATGGATCTCATGGGATGATCAGGGAGCTCTGGGACATGACCAAAGAGAGCATCTCCAAAACAGAGCCAATCTAAAGAATGCACTCCTCACCAGGAAGAGCTATCAGTCATATCAACAAGGTTCCTCGCCTTTAATGTCTCCCCTCCATACCTTCACTCAGTTCACTCTCAGAAAGTGTGTTGTGGAACCGATCTGAGCCAATTTGATCATTCACTGATATTAGGCTCTGTCAGATGGATGACACCTGTAGGTCTCCTCGCCCATAACCTTGCTACGAAACTCTGCCACATATGGAAACATCTATTAGCAAGTAGGTATAAAGTAGCTATATAGTTATTTCCATGAGAAGTCTCTCTCTGTGTTCTTTTTGGTGTTCCAACAGCATTTTGGATCAAAAGTTTAGTACTGGTAGATATCAGAACATTCTTGAAGCATAGTAACCTCCATCTTGTGTAAAAACTACTGTTTGAAATTTTAACCCTGATATTTTGGCTTCTATAAACACATGCTTGCTAAATAATAGGGAAAATAAGACTACTCCCATTCCAGAGAGGCCATAAACTATGTCCCAGACAGAGTTGTTGGTGCTGGCGCCAGGCCAGGCCTTCAGATATGGTCTCATGGCCCCTTCCCAGCACGCGGGGCTTCTTTCTCAGAAGGTCCGGAAGTCTCATTCCAAATTTGGAAGACCAAGGACTGAAAAAAGTATAAATAGAGAGAGCTTTCTCCATGTTTTTGCTTAGACTTGGGATACAATATTCCTCTAAGCCTGCCAGTATAATAAAGGACTCCAAAATTTGGCTTATTAAGGCGTCTCACATCAGCTCACTGATTTACAATGTAACATTCTCTTGCAGCACTCAGCTAACTCTTTAAGTTATTTAGAACAATCTTGCATATAAGATGGTGGAGAACTATACATCTATGGTCATATTCAAAAGGTGACTAGATTTCCAATATTTGCTTTACTAGATTCTTACATGCACTTGGTATAGAATCTACAAATCTTAAACCCCACTCATTTTACCACTGGGGGCAGGGGTTCTAAATTCTCCTTGTTGATCAAATACAAAGATGGTTGAAGCATTTGTGTTAAGCATCTCATGAATCTTTCAAATACTAGCCATGTGTTGAAACCTAATGCCCAATGTGATATTAGAAGGTGAGGCCTTTGGGAGGTGATTAGGTCATGGAGTAAAGCCCTCATCAAAGGGATTAGTGTCCTTATAAAAGAGGCCTGAGAAAGATCCATTGCACCTTCTGCCACTTGTGAGGTTACAGTGAAAAGACACCAGGAAATGGGCCCTCACTAGACGGACTCTGACGGTGCCTTGATCTTAAACTTCCCAGCCTCCAGAAATATGGGTGATAAAATTAAGTAGTTCATAAGCCACCCAGTTTAAGGCAGTTCTGTTACAGCAGCCCAAATGGCTAAGATAATTGTTAACACATATTGACTTATCTCCTACTTCGTGGAAGGAACTAGATTAGCTGGGTGGGGTCCGAAAATGATATGACATCATCTTTCTTCTCACAGAGCTTTTTATCCAGATGGATATGTACCCAAGAACAAAACCACCAGCAAATGAGCTACACAGGATGCAAGACTAGGCAGGCTTTGCTGTGGTGGCCACTGGCCAGGCAGGGTAGAGGGTGTTTGCGGAGAAGGTGGCACTAAGATAGAAGGTGTGATGTAAGCACTTAGGGGTCAAGGAAGTGACAAGCAGGTCTAGGCCCTAGGATGTTTTGCAACAACCTTAGCAGCAAAGACACCAGGGTCAGGACCGATGGGAAGGCAGGGAAGAGGCAGGCTCTGTGTCAGGAACCTGCATGTGCCAGGAATCACAGCAGCAGGTGCACCCTGGGCAATAACTGTCACCTGCACTGACCATTCCTCCTTAATGTCAATCCTTTCATAAATTCTCTCTTTCTCTTTAGACGTTAGGATAAAGAAACAATGTACTAAGCTAAGCTAACTAAGCTGCTGGAAACTTTTCAGGGTGGCATATTTTTACTAGGTAGAAAAAGTGATCTGGCAAAAGCAGGGTTGCTAAAACCACCCCAAATTAACCCCAAATGGCCAGCCACTTTAGTGACACTTCAGCAAATGAGTAATTAACATGGACCACATTGAAAGGTGAAGGGCACAACTGCATGACATAGCAGAACTTCCTTCTTCTGGGCAATCTCCAGCCACATTTAACTGCATAAACCCAAGAACCCTGTACTTGAGAGATTTAGCTTTAAAGATCTGGCATAAGAATTCTAGACTACTGTCTTTCTTTTCGTAGACACATTATAAGATATCAACACAGCACCTGGAATTTTCATCAGAATGAAACTGAATTTTCATCAGAATGTTTTTCCATTGCAGAAATATACATGTTTTTATTATCTGCAGAGGATTTAGCATCATCTCTGTAAGTTCAACAGGAGGTATGTACTTAAAAAATTTTTATTACTTCAGAGATTTGAAATATAAAGACTGCACCTACTAATTATACCACAGTCATTTCCTTCCCTCATGTACTGTCAGGCTAGGTGAGAGAAAGGGAGGGAACGCCAACATTATTTAACTTCTATAGTCCTGTGAGGTAGGTGAGATTATTTTAATTTTAATAGATGGTGAAAGTGAGGCTAAAGAGTAATTTGTCCAAGCTATAAAGCTCATAAATGGCAGAGTTGGGGCTCATACCCTGAGTCAAAAAAACTCTTTTGTCCTTGTACACAAGAGAACAGGAGTCAAACACCTCGCAATGTTCTGTGGAGGACAGAGGAGAGTAGGCAAGAAAAGGGGGCAGTGTGTAAAGAGGCTGCTAATCCTTAGGCCCTAGCACTGAGCAGAGTGAACTGTGATGAAAATACTCATGACAACTGGTAAGGCCAGGAGAGGCCTAATCAGGCTCAACTGAATGGAAGGGGAGAGATATTTATATAGATACTTGGAGTCCAATGAATAAAAAAAAAGAAGTGCTTAGCCATATGGCTATACTTATAGCTATCAGATGCTATGCTTTTAAAAATAAAATGTTATGCCAAATATCTCACTGTAAATAAACATAACTGTCTCTCTAGATGATCTGGCTGTCTGCAATTACCTTGGGCTGGCAAATGTGCAGAGAGGGGGGTCTCCATCAGAAGACCCCCATTGTTCACTCTGTCACTCCATCACTGACCCCCAACTATCGTACACTGATTAGCACGGGAGATAAGATTCCTGTCCTTAAGGAACCACTGCACTGTGGGGGAAGACTGACAAACAACAAAGATTCCGATACAGTTAAATGGAAAATGTGCAGGATCAATAGTAATTACCGGGAGAACCAAGATGGCGGCATAGGTTAACGCCGGAGTTTGCTGCTTTGAACAACTACTTCAAAAGTGAAACCAAAAAACGGAAAGGACATCACCCAGAACCACAGGAACGCTGGCTGAGTGGAAGTCCTACAACTAGGAGGAAAGAGAAACGCATACGGACACTCAGAGGAGGCACAGTGCTGAAGTCAAATTCTGAGGTGCGGAGTGCGCGGAGGGGGCTGGCGGTGGAGGGCGCGGTTGGCGTTTTCAATCGGGAGGGAGTCGCAGACTCTGAGCTCCAGATCCGGGCGAGTCTTTAGGGACCCAGACTCAACGGGAGAAGCGGGACTGTCTGGCTTCGGTCAGAGCGAGTGCAGCTTTCTCTCTGAGCTTTGCAGCGGGTGCTGGGACTCAGAGAGGCAGAGCCCCTGGGGACAGGACTGAGAGCCGCCATAACTGCTCTCTCCGGCCCACCCTGTTGATCCTGTGCGACCGGCCCCGCCCAAGCCCTGCACACAGGCATTTGCCGGATAGCCTCAGGCAAAGGCTAGATTAGCACCTCCCTAGAGGACAGAAGTTCTCTCACTGCTGACACAGCTGATTCTCATAGCCACTTGGCCTGGAGGTCAAACCCTCCCTGGAATTAGCTACAACAATCAAGATTTAACTATAAAACTTCGAACAAAGACCACTAGGGGGTGCACCAAGGAAGCATAACAAAATGCGGAGACAAAGAAACAGGACAAAATTGTCAATGGAAGATATAGAGTTCAGAACCACACTTTTAAGGTCTCTCAAGAACTGTTTAGAAGCCGCCGATAAACTTAATGAGATCTACAAGAAAACTAATGAGACCCTCGATCTTATATTGGGGAACCAACTAGAAATTAAGCATACACGGACTGAAATAACGAATATTATACAGACTCCCGACAGCAGACCAGAGGAGCGCAAGAATCAAGTCAATGATTTGAAATGCGAGGAAGCAAAAAACACCCAACCGGAAAAGCAAAATGAAAAAAGAATCCAAAAATGCGAGGATAGTGTAAGGAGCCTCTGGGACAGCTTCAAGCGTACCAACATCAGAATTATAGGGGTGCCAGAAGATGAGAGAGAGCAAGATATTGAAAACCTATTTGAAGAAATAATGACAGAAAACTTCCCCCACCTGGTGAAAGAAATGAACTTACAGGTCCAAGAAGCGCGGAGAACCCCAAACAAAAGGAATCCAAAGAGGACCACACCAAGACACATCATAATTAAAATGCCAAGAGCAAAAGATAAAGAGAGAATCTTAAAAACAGCAAGAGAAAGAAACTCAGTTACCTACAAGGGAATACCCATACGACTGTCAGCTGATTTCTCAACAGAAACTTTGCAGGCCAGAAGGGAGTGGCAAGAAATATTCAAAGTGATGAATACCAAGAACCTACAACCAAGATTACTGAATCCAGCAAAGCTATCATTCAGAATTGAAGGTCAGATAAAGAGCTTCACAGATAAGGAAAAGCTAAAGGAGTTCATCACCACCAAGCCAGGATTATATGAAATGCTGAAAGGTATCCTTTAAGAAGAGGAAGAGGAAGAAAAAGGTAAAGATACAAATTATGAACAACAAATATGCATCTATCAACAAGTGAATCTAAGAATCAAGTGAATAAATAATCTGATGAACAGAATGAACTGTTGATTATAATAGAATCAGGGACATAGAAAGGGAATAGACTGACTATTCCTGGGGGGGGGAAAGGGGTGTGGGAGATGCGGGAAGAGACTGGACAAAAATCGTGCACCTATGGATGAGGACAGTGGGTGGGGAGTGAGGGCGGAGGGTGGGGCGGGAACTGGGAGGAGGGGAGTTATGGGGGGGAAAAAAAAAGAGGAACAAATGTAATAATCTGAACAATAAAGATTTAAATAAAAAAAAATAAATAAAAATAAAAAATAAAATAAAATAAAAGCTAAGCCTTGGGGACCAGAAATGCCAAGCCACTGCCTCCCCATAGAACAGGGGGTTAAGGGAACTGACTTCCCATTTCTCCCAAAGCCAATAAGACAAAGAGGAAAAAAGAGGGACCGAGGACAAGTGGCCACGCATGGTGACAATCCTAAGCAGGACAGGCAGGTGGTCTTGCCTGCAAGACATGGCTGGGGGTGCGGGGGGGACAGGCTGACCCCCCACCCCCCCCAATCTGCCAGGCTGCTCCTGCTCAGCTAGTCGATCCGGACTAACCCAAGGAGCTCTCTGCACTCTCCCAATGGGAAGGACGATGGTCTCCCTGCTCCCTCCAAAGAGGTTTCCAGGAAGGCACGGAGCATGCTCACTGGCCCAGGAGCCTAGAAATGCAAACAGGAGACAGCAGGGTTTCTCAGAGCGCGTTTGGCAGCAGTGTGCTCAGTGAAAACCGAAGTTTCTAGAGTGAGTACGTTTGGCAGCAGTGTGCTCAGTGAAAACCGAAGTTTCTAGAGTGAGTACGGGACATGCTCATTCTGGGCCCTTCTCCGAGGTTCACGAGGCACATCCCCAATCAAGGCTCTGATAAGTCCTGCGGCAAAGCGATGTTTCACTTCAACTCAGCTCAGCTTGACCACAGTTCCTCTTCTGCCAGTAAACCGACTCTGGCCCTTGCACTCCTCTGCACACACATCGGAAAACCGCCCCCTGGCTCCTGCCGCCGCTGACGGTTGATTCCAGACTGTTCGCCGGACACTGGCCTGCAGGCTGGCGCTGGGCCGCCCTGCTGAGAGGGGCGACATTGGGGTGACCAGAGCAGCAGAGCTCGAGGTGCTCTCTTGTCGCGTCTCCCACGATGTGTCCTCTGCCACTCACACAAGTATCAGAGGCTGGGCTTGAGGGAGGGACAGCGGAGCGATCTTTTTTGAAACATAAATTTGACCACCTACCTTCCTTGCTTAAACCCTTTCGTGACCATCAAACCTCAGAGGGAAGGTAGGGGAGGGTGGGGGTAAGCAGGAGAGATCAGCCAAAGGACTTGTATGCAAGCATATAGGCCTAACCAATGGACACGGACACCAGGGGGTGAGGGCATGAGTGGGAGTGGGGGCAATGGGGCGATAAGGGCACACATGTAATACCTTAATCAATAAAGAAAAAAAAAATAGTAATTACCTTAGGAGTCCAGAGAAGGGGGGAACACAGCCTCGCAGGACATCAAGGACCACCCCAGCCACCCAGCCACCCCACCACCACCACCCTCAGTCCAGATAAAAGCAGAAAGGAACAACTGAGTGGGGCCACATTTTACCCTTGTCATCTCCCACATCTAAACCACAAGATCCCTTCCAACATGGCTAAAAGGGAGGGAGAGGGAGCAAGAAGGGGAGGGGCAGGCGGAGGGAGCAGACTCCTATGTAGTGACTTCCAGTAGTTTGCCAGAAACTCTGTATGATGCAAACTTTGTATGTTTACTTTGCCAGAAACAGTTCTCTTTAACATAGCGATGCAAAACAGATCACTATTTTCTAAATGGAAGAAGAACATGCTCTGGCCCAGCACTCTCACGTGGAACTGTGTGAAAAAGTCAACATAATTTGACTTCCATCCAGACCCTTTGCATGAGGTACACTGACCTCTTGTGTCTGGAAACAGGCTTTTTTCTATAATAAGAGAACAATTAAATTCTGTCTTTTATAGGTACATTATGAAAGACACAAATTGATGAACTCCAATGTTTTACTGACACGAGCAACTGAATAACAAAACACCAAGCATCACTTTTAGAACAAGGAGCTATGCATGCTTAGCAGACATTTTTGGATGCACCTGATGTGCTGATGCATTCTGTGCAGGACACCACAGTCCTTGTGGAGAGGAGCAGTCGGGATTGCCCCCAGGACTGATGCCAGAGGCTCAGCCCATTTGCTCAATAACAACTGGTTCTGGGCCAGTACTCCTGCTCCCATAGGAGGGGCTGTGCCCAATTCTCTTTCCTATCAGACCAGTGACTAACCCCACAAGGAAGGCTATGAAGTCCCCCCATACACTATATAGCAGTGATGGTGAACCTTTTGAGCTCAGTGTGTCAGCATTTTGAAAAACCCTAACTTAACTCTGGTGCCGTGTCACATATAGAAATTTTTTGATATTTGCAACCATAGTAAAACAAAGATTTATATTTCTGATATTTATTTTATATATTTAAATGCCATTTAACAAAAAAAATCAACCAAAAAAAAATGAGTTTGCGTGTCACCTCTGACATGCGTGTCATAGGTTCGCCATCACTGCTATATAGCTTACACACAAGTTAAGTCCTTTGGTACCAAAGTAGTTCTTTGTGACTGGCCCTACAAAGGTCACTGTCATGGAGGAAGGACAACAGAGAGCCTGAAGGCCAAAACAGCTTCTGCAGGTTATGGAGAGGAGTTAAGCACAGCAAGGGCCTCCCTGACCTACACCAAAAGGCATGGTGCCCTAAAAGGCCACTGCTTGAAGCAGACATGACTAGAAGGTTGCGTGTAAAGACTGAAAACATAAATTTTCCAATACTGCATTTTAATCATGTCTTTGTAAAACTCCTCTACTTGAAGAGGAGCTCCCCAAGGCCCAGGACTGTGTCCTCAAGGCCTAGCTCAGTATTTAGCAGATAAAGCAGGCTCCTTTTATGTTTGCTGGATACACAAAAAACGTAAGTGCTGCAAGGCAAGAGAGTTGCCCCAAATGGAAATTTGAGTTTTAAAGCTGATGTGGCATTTGAGTGTTTATGTGACACTATGGAAACTGAGTTGCACAGAGGCATGAGTAGAATCAAACTCTAAGTATCTGACAGTTTATTTGTGGACCAAAGCAGTGGAGCAGAATTGTGGATATCAAGGTGGGCCCACCTTCTGAAAAGCCAGAGACTGATGCTCACTGGTACAGACTTCTCAGTCACATCCAGTTCTTGAAGCCTGAGGAAAAGCTCTATTTAAAAATAGGGTAATTGAAAAAACAAATCAAAACAAAACAAAAAACCACGTGAGTCTTGCACTAATGAAATTCAGATAATTCAATGTTTTTACTACTAAACCACAGAAATCTAGATTTTACTAGGGAACAGCAATTGCTTTGAATTAAATACCACTCTGGGTAAGCCAGTATTGGCTTAATGAGTTTTTGTATACTGGGCTTAATAAAAAATTGTATTAGTCATTTCATACAAATATGGTAGAGTTGACGAATTACTCATAATGAGGTAAAACAACCCTTAATCTGTTTTAATATTTCCCCTATTTAAAAATATAGAAATTTATCTTTAAGCACACAAAATCCTAGATAATGATACAGGCCCAGAGAAATGCAGTGATTTTCTGAAGTCACATAGCTAATTAAAGATGAGATAAGATTAGAATCTAGGTCTTAGAACCTGTCCTACTGCCTTTCACCACTTCAATGTTTTCAAACAGTGCTCTGCAGAGCCCACCAGGCACCCACAAGAGGGCCTTGGAGGGCAGCGTTCCACTGTTTGTCTCATACTTTCTTTCCAGGTAGACCCATTTGACATGAGTGCATTGGTATCCATATTTGTGGATCTTGTGGCATTAAAAAACGACTACATACAATTATCATCCTATATAATAAAAGCCCATGGCCCCTCACCCCTGCTGGCTGCCCCCCAGTGAGTGGTTTGGGTGATCAGGCAGGCAAGCGAGCAGTTAGGAGTCAGCAGTCCTGGATTGTGAGAGGGATGTCCGACTGCTGGTTTAGGTCCGATCCGATCCCTGCGGGATCAGGCCTAAACTTGAAGTTGAACATCCCCCAAGGGGTCCCGGATTTTGAAAGGGTGCAGGCCAGGCTAAGCCCCCCCCCCCCCACACACACACACAAATTTCATGCACTGGTCCTCTAGTTATGCTATAAAAGAAGGGATATTTTAAAATGAAAACATTTAGAGGGACAGAATCTCAGAATAAGTGGAGGTTCTTGATAAAATACAATACTGTCCTACATTTTCCTCATTTCACTATGAATCACAAAAAAATACAAACCCAGAAAGTCACTGTTTTCTGGACCTGAACTTGGGAACCAATGGTTTTGTGGAAAGAACAAAATTTGGGTCTCAACCACATCACAGTAGAAGGATATCCTTAGGTAAGTCATTTTGATTTCTGTCTGTTTTCTATCCATGAAGTTCAAAAATAATTCCTGACCTACCTACCCACTAAAAGGTTGTTCCTTCACACACACACACACACACACACACACACACACACCAAATCTAGTTTGGTTATTCTCAAAATGTGGCTTCAAGATGACCTGCATCAGAATCATCTGACATGCCTATTTAAAAACCCAAGTTCCTTGGCCTCATCTTGGATGAGGCTCTCAGGAAATGAGGTTAGAAGGCAGGAACCTGGGATCTTATTTTTTAAATGATGGTTTACAATGTCTGCTCCAATTGCTGGTGGTAAGGTTACAAGGAAAAAATCCTTTGAAGCCCTAGCTGGTTTTGCTCAGTGGATAGGGCATAGGACTGAGGATTGAAGGGTCCCAGGTTCGATTCCAGTCAAGGGCACATGCCCAGGTTGCAGGCTCAATCCACAGTTAGGGGCGTGCAGGAGGCAGCCAATCAGTGATTTTCTCTCATCATTGATGTTTCTATCTCTCTATCCCTCTCCCTTCCTATCTGAAATCAATAAAAAAAAATATATTTAAAAAATCCTTTGAAAATCTGCAATAATTATAAAAGTAGAAAAGAGGAGAACAGGGAAAGGAGGACAAGAGTGAGAAGGACTAGAATAAAGAGGACATCACTTACCTCACAGTCCGTTTTCTCATTTGACAAACAAGGTTGGTGGCCAAAATCTGTGACTTTTTAACCCCACTCTTAGCAGTTAAACTATTTTCAAGCAAAATCTTTGAGGGAAAATCTTTCCACAAATGCAGAGCTGCTCTGGTAAAAGTGACTGGGAGCTGTGTCCCTCTGCCTGCTCCTCCAGGGAGCCTCTGAGGTTCCCTCTCCCAGAAGACAACAGAGCTACATTCCTCTTCTCTGAGGTATCATTCTGACTTCAGAGAAGATAAGTATCTAACCACCGAACACCAATTAATGCCATTGGTTCTACTGTAATTTGCAAAGGAAATGTAGCCACTCAATCCCCAGATCCTCCTTATTTTTATTTTTTTTTTCATTTTGCCCTTTTTATTTACAAGTTGAAATATCTCGAATGGTTAGAAAATACAAACATTGGTATATAGCTTAAATACAAGTGTCACTAGATATTAAAGAACTTGGTTAATAATTTTTCCAAATGCTTAAGAAATATTTCCCAGGAGGCAGGTTAAACGTTAGGTGCTCGAGGCGCAAAGAACAGAGCCTCAGCTTGTTCAGATGGTCGCACAGTCCAAACGTGCTTTCCACTCAGTGACGCGCAAGGCAGCAGGACAAGCAGTGCCACCAGCCTTTGTACCCCAGCTCCGCAGCTGCCCTGGGGCTTCTTCTGTCATGGGAAAGAGTCACATTCTGGGACAAATAAACCACTTTAAAGATGAAACTAGAATGGCTCAGTTCCAGGGCATTCTGGTGTAACCTGGGAAGTTAAGGCTCCCCCAAATTGTCATCAAGGGCTAATGGGTAAAAGAGTCAAGTCAGCCAGATTCATGCAGGACACATTTTGTTGTTCCATACTTTATTCTCTTCTTTAACTCATGTGAACTGTTTATATTTCACCTATGTGTAAAAGGTGCCAGCCAAATCAATTGTGTCTAACTCCAACTTGACCCAGTGTGCCCAATATTAGGGATCTTTTAGCCCGATCATACTTCTGGGTAAAATGTCTATATGTTAACTTACGTCAAAGTTTACATTTTCATTATAATAAATTAGTTTTAATGTTACACTTCACAGCTCAGAAAACTGAATCTAAGTATCTTGACCTAGCATACTAATTTGAACTAATACCATCTTCCCTATCCATTTTGACCAATCCCCAGAATCAGCGGAGACTTATTTTATCTACATGTAAAAATCTTCACCCGAGGACATATGCATTAATGTTGAGTGAGAGAGAGAGAGAGAGGGAGAGACATTGATGTAAGAGAGAAACATCAGTGGGTTGCCTCCCATACATGCCCCAACCAACGGACCAACAGGGGATTGAACCCACAACTTATGTATGTGCCCTGACCAGAAGTGAACCCATGGCCTATGGACAACACTCCAACCTATTGAGCCACATTGGCCAATGCCAGATTCTCCCTGATGAGGGATTCACATTCAGGTGAAGTGGAATAGCCCACCATAAATAAAATCAATGAGGAGATACTACCCTTCACTTTTATTTTTAATAGCAACAAAAAAACTTATTTAGACTCACTGGTATAAAGAAATATTATAGTCACTAATATGTGACTATCAATATGGCACATCATGTTTACATTGTAATCATGGTGTATGTACAACTTTATCTCTACATGGTGCCATTTTTCGTTTGTTTTCTCTTTTCTTGTTTTTCAGTTATAGTTGAGCCAACATTAAATTAGTTCCAGGTATACTGCATAGTTGTGAGACATTTTATAACTTAGGAAGAGATTCTCCTGATAAGTCTGGAGCTTACCATATATAATTATTACAATACTATTGATTATATTTCCTATGATCACTACTGATTATATTACCTACTCCTCCATCTTGACCAGATGTCCTCAGCCATTTCTTTAATCCATTTCCGTTCTTCACTTAAGGCAGAGCTTCTAACCAAGTACTTCGTTCCCTTTTTCTCTTCACAATACCTATGCAATTTGTCTTTTCCATTCCATCCTCTATGGCCACAGCCACACTATAGTTTTCTAGAAACTATCTGAGCCACTCAACTGCCTTCCTCACATTGTCCCAGACTTTAGATCAGCGGTTCTCAACCTGTGGGTCGCGACCCCTTTGGGGGTCGAACGGTCCTTTCACAGGGGTCGCCTAAGACCATCAGAAAACACATATATAATTACATATTGGTTTTGTGATTAATCACTATGCTTTAATTATGTTCAATTTGTAACAATGAAATTGGGGGTCACCACAACATGAGGAACTGTATTAAAGGGTGGTGACATTAGGAAGGTTGAGAATCACTGCTTTAGATCCTTTTAGTTAACTGCAAGCTTTTCTAACTCATTGTTTTGATTGATAAGGGCATCTGAAAATCCAACTGTGATTGGATTTAAGTTCTCACAGTATATTCTTCACAGGGACACATTCACTGCCACATTCCCTAGCTCCCCTCATTGACAAGCATATTTGCCTAGTGTTCATTTTGAATCATTAGGCACCGACCTCTTTCCCCACCCTGGACATGTGTTCCTCTCAGGGTCTCCGTCTAGATGAACAGCAGATTCCACTATTCACCTACGTGCTGAGGTAAAATATTTGGATTCACTCTTGATACATTTGCTTACCTCACATCCCATCTAGCCCAAGTTCTGTCCTAGACGTGAAATACAGCCACTGTCCGCCTTGCGCAGCTCACTCTGCTCTAGCTATATGGACTCCTTGCTTTTCCAGTTTCCAGGCCTTTGTACATGCTGGTTCCTGTACCTGGAATACTCTTCATCCAGATATCAGAACAGATAGATCCCTCTTTTCATTCAGGTTTCAAAGAGGTCTTACTCCATTTAAAATAGTGTTCCTGTTTATTTCTCTATCATTACCCTGCTTTATTATTTTTATGTGTTTATTATCTGGTTCCACTCTCATAAGTTATTCAGCAACATGAGTTCTAAACAGTAACTTTGTGTTTGACCCAGTATCCCAGGTGTCAAGAATAATACAAGACACTTATAAGGTATTTTATAAATATTAGGCAGGAAGAAAGGAAGGGAGAGAAGGAGGTAGGGGAGCAAAGAGGAAGGCAGGAACAAAAATTTGACTTTGTTCTTAAAGCCCTTATTTCATCAACTATCCTTTTATATGCAATGTCAAAAATGTATATTTATAAATTTTATTATGGTAAAACATGTATAACAAAATTTACCATATTTATTATTTTCAACTGTATAATTCAGTGGCATGAAGTACATTCACATTGTTGTGTAACCATCACCAATCTCCAGAATTCTTCTCATTTTGCAAAACAAAAACTTTGTATCCATTAAACAACAACTCCCCATTTTCCCTACCTCCGTCCCCTGGAAACCACAATTTTACTATTTCTATGAGTTTCACTATTCTATGTATCTCATATAAGTGGAATTATACAATTGTGTTTTGTGGCTGACTTATTTTACTTAGCATAACGTTCTCAAGGTTCATACATGTTGTAGCATGTCAGAATTTCCTTCCTTTTAAAGGCTAACTAATATTGCATTGTGTGCATATATCACGTTTACCCATTAATATATTGATGGACAATTAGGTTGCTATCAACTTTTGGCTATTGTAAATAATACTGCTATGAACATGAGTATAGTATACAACTGTCTTTTTGAGGCCTGCTTTTAATTCCTTTGGATATATATCCAGAAGTAAGATTGCTGGATCATAAGGCAATTCTGTTTTTACTTTTTATGAGGAACTGCCAAACTATTTTTCCATAGACTAATCATTTTATATTCCGACCAGCAGTCCATACATGTCCCAAGTTCTCTTCATCCTCACCAAAACATTACTATTATTTTTATACTAGCCATCCCAAGGGGTATGAGGAGATATCTCACTGTGGCTTTGATTTGCATTTCCCTAATGATTAATACTGTTGAGCAACTTTTCATATTATCTGTTGACCATTTGTATGTTTACTTTGAAGGAATGTCTATTCAAGTCCTTTGCCCATTTTTTAAATTGAGCTGTTTGGTTTGTTGTTACTGTTTTTGAGTTAGAGGAGTTCTCTATATATACTGGATATTAATCCCTTGTCAGACATATGGGATTAATATGGGATGTTTCTCCCATTCAATGTGTTCCTAAAAAATTATATTTTAATTGCTTCCTGTAATTTATTTTGGATGATGTACTTCCAGAGAACAGAGAGTGTGCCTGCTGGTTTGATCCATGCAATCTTAGCAAACAATGCTCCATGCAGGCTTGATGCCTAAAGTTTGCTGAAGATGATTATGAACCAATGTAGGATACTATATGGTATCACTTTTTCTAATGGAAGTACAACTGTTAATTAAAAGCACATAATGCTGCTGATTATGAATAAAATGCCCCAGCTCACTAGAGCACAATTCCTATAACATTAGTAGAGAATTAACTAGCTTTATTAAATATTTGGAGGACTAGTTACTTTTTCATCCTCTTTTAATTAAAACCTCTACATCTTGCACTTGAAAGCATTTGTTTCTTAACCATTCTTTTCATTATTTATTCTAGCCTTGAAAATCCAGGATGAAAAATTTTAAAAGTAAAAAAGTTTCTAAATAAGCTTTTCATACTCTGCAAAAATAGAAGCACATCGTTTTCTAAAATACTGGAGGAAAAGGGGTTTTGGAAAAGTGGGGTCCCAAAAGTAAAACAAAAGAAGGCCAATTAGAAGAAAAGCAGTGGTGAGCAGAAAAATTTGGATTTAAAGTTCTTTTTTTGTCTATAATAAATTTATATCAATATATAATTTTTCTCTACCTCCGACTCACACTGACTGAAAGATACCATAGTTCAGAGGTACCAGTACAAAGTCCTAAAGTGGGAAATCATCCAGTTATAGCACAGCTTGCTTCACTTTCTTCTTAATTTGGAATGGTTGCTTGCTCTGAAGTACCTGGTACAGCAAGACATGGCCTCTCTCAAACTTGGTTATCTTCTTCCCCCAAAGATTCATACATGAGTGCCTCACAGAGTGCCTGATATGTAGCACTGACACTCAATAAAAGTTTGTTACATAAATTATTAATTTAGATCACATTAGCTAGGATTTGCTGGGATTATGTGCCAGGCCTTGTGCTATATGCTTCATTCATGATGACACAACTCTAGAGGCAACTGTCATCACTTCATGAACACTATTTTTGACTACTCTCAATTTCATATTCTTTCCCATAAGCCCCCAGTTATGAACTTTCTCTCCTCTAAAATTTCTACTGTATGCTACTTAAGGAAAAGACAACTTACTTGGCATTTCTTATATGTATCTTCGGACCTCACATTTATAAATCCCTTTAAAAAAGTAGAGTTTACTGCATAGCTAATTTCAGCCCAACTAAGAACTCAAGAACTAATAATTTTTTTGTTTCATCCTGTCACTAAATTTAGCTTGATGCATCTAGCAAGAAAAGAACAGTATTATAATATGATAAAAAAAAATCTGAGTGATAGAGAGCAATAAGAGAGCCAACTAACTTCCTACACCAGAATTATTATTTGTTTGATTAATATATAAAGACACCTAGTGCCCTGGCCAGAGTGGCTCATTTGGTTGTTTGGGTGTCGTCTCATGCACCAAAGGTTGCTAGTTCAATTCTGGATCAGGGCACATGCCTGGGTTTTGGGTATGAGCCCAGGTAGGGGGTGTGAAGGAGGCAGCCAATCAATGTTCCACTATCACAAGAATGCTTTTTCTCTATCCCTTCCTCCCTCTCTCTCTCTTTCTCTAAAACTAAATGAATAAATAAAAATATATAAACATATATCTATAATAATAAAAGCATAATATGCTAATTAGACTGTACGTCCTTCCAGATGACCTTCCTGACAAAGCCCGGGATGCAAGGGAAGCCCGAGTCCCTGGTGCTGGAGGAAAGCCCAGGTCCCGGGTGCCAGAGGGAAGCCAGTGCTGGCAGCCAGGGGAAGGAAGGCCTACTCTTGCACAAATTTCGTGCATCGGGCCCCTAGTGTATATATAAAGACACTTGAGTTTATCTTTTCTGTTTATGCTGTTTGAGTCTCATTAAGTCTATGTTTCTACTTTGTTCTAAATATTGTTTTCCATATTTCAAACATCTAATTAAGTAAAAACAATGCAAAGAGAAATTATATACTATTTAGAAAACAATATAATCAAATGTTCACTCTGTCGTCATAATATTCAAAAAGGGGTGAAAATTTTTAAGCTTGATTTCAGCTCAAAACTAAATGTTCTGCAACTCTAATTCCAACAAACTGGTGAACCTAGAAGAAATGGACATATTCCTAGAAAAATACGACCTTCCAAAACTCAATCAGGAAGAATAAAATAAACTGAATAGTCCAATAACTACCGATGAAATTGAAGCAGTAATTAAAAAACTTCCAACAAACAAAAGCCCTGGGCCAGACGGCTTCACAGAGGAGTTTTACCAAACATTCAAAGAACTATCGTCCTCAGGCTATTCCAAAAAATTTCAAGAGGAAAGAACACTTCCAAGCTCTTTCTATGAATCCAGCATCATCCTAATCCCTAAAACCAGATAAAGACATGAAAAAGAAAGAGAATTACAGGACAATATCTCTTATGAACATAGATGCTAAAATACTCAAAAAAATTCTAGCAAATCGGATCCAGTATTACATTAGAAAGATCATACACCATGACCAAATGAGATTTATTCTGGGAATGCATGGATGGTACAGTATCCACAAACCAATAAACATGAAACATCACATAAACAAATTGAGAGATAAAAATCACATAATCATATCAATTGATGCAGAAAAAGCATTTGACAAAATCCAACACCCTTTCTTGATAAAAACTCTCAGCAAAGTGGGAATAGAGGGATCATACCTCAACATAATAAAAGCCTTATATGACAAACCTACAGTCAACATCATACTCAATGGCCAAATACTAAAACCATTTCCCCTAAGAACAGGAACAAGACAGGGATGCCCGCTTTCACCACTCCTGTTCAATGTAGAACTGGAAGTGCTAGCCATAACAATCAGACAAGAAGAAGAAATAAAAGGCATCCAAATTGGAAAAAGAAGAAGTAAAATTGTCATTATTCACAGATGACATGATATTGTACATAGAAAACCCTAAAGATTCCATCAAAAAACGACTAGATTTAATAAATGAATTCAGCAATGTAGCAGGATACAAAATTAACACCCAGAAATCTGTGGGGTTTGTTGTACACCAATAATGTACTCACAGAAAGAGAGACAAACAAAAAAAATCCCATTTACCATTGCACCAAACAATTAAGATACCTAGGAACAAACTTAACTAAGGAGATAAAAGATCAGTACTTGGAAAATTATAGGACATTGAAAAAAAAGAGATAGAGGAAGACACAAACAAATGGAGGAATATACTGTGTTCATGGATTGGTAGAATCAACATCATTAAAATGTCCATACTACCCAAAGTAATCTATAGATTTGATACAATCCCCATTAAAATACCAACAACATATTTCACAGACAAAAAATTCATATGGAATAAAAAAAGACCCTGAATAGCTACAGCAATCTTGAGAAAGAAAAACAAAGTTGAGGGGATCACAATACCAGATGTCAAGCTACATTACAAAGCCACTGTTCTCAAAACTGTCTGGTACTGGCACAAGAACAGACATATAGACCAATGGAACAAAACAGAGAACCCTGAAATCGACCCAAACCATTATACTCAATTAATATTTGACAAAGCAGGCAAGATCATACAATGGAGTCAAGACAGTCTCTTCAATAAACGGTGCTGGGGAAATTGGACAGATACATGCAAAAAAAAAAAAATGAAACTAGATCACCAACTTACACCATACATAAAAATAAACTCAAAAGGGATAAAGGACTTAAATGTAAGACGGGAAACCATAAAAAACTTAGAAGACTCTACAGGCAGCAAAATATCAGATATGTCGTAGCAATACCTTTACTGATACAGTTTCTAGGGCAATGGAAACTAAGGAGAAAAAAAACAAATGGGATTACATAAAAATAAAAAGTTTCTGCACAGCAAAAGAAAACATCAACAAAACAACAAGAAAGCCCTCTGCATGGGAGAACATATTTGCCAATGCTTTATCTGATAAGGGCCTAATTGCCAAAATTTATAGGGAACTCATACAACTTAACAAAACAACCCAATCAAAAAATGGGCAAGGACTTAAATAGACAGTTTTCAAACGTGGACATACAGAAGGCTGAGAGACATATGAAAACATGCTCAAAGTCACTAATCATCCGAGAGATGCAAGTCAAAGCAACAATGATATACCATCTCACACCTGTCAGAATGGCTATCATAAAAAAATCAACAAAGGACAAGTGCTTGTGAGAATGTGGAGAAAAAGGAACCATTGTGCACTGCTGGTGGGAATGCAGACTGGAGCATCCATTGTGGAAAACAGTATGGAGTTTCCTCAAAAAATTAAAAATAGAACTCCTATTTGACCCAGTAATTCCACTTCTAGTAATATATCCCAAGAAATCAGAAAGGATATATGGACTCCTATGTTCATAGCAGCACAATTTACAATAGCTAAGATTTGGAAACAGACTAAGTGACCATCAGCAGATGAGTGCATTAAAAAAAACATTGGTACATCTACACAATGGAATACTATGCTGCTATAAAAAAGAATTCTTACCATTCACAATAGCATGAATGGACATGGAGAACATTCAAAATAAGCAAAATAAGCCAGTTGGAGGAAAATAAACATCACGTGATCTCACTCATTTGTGGAATATAATGAACAACATAAACTGATGAACAAAAATAGATCCAGAGACAAAGAAGCATGGAACAGACCTAACTTCAGAGGGAAGGTGGGGGTGGGGGGTGGGAGGTGGTAAGATATCAACCAGAGGACGTGTATGGATGCATATAAGCATAACCAATGGATACAGACACTAGGGGGGTGAGGGCATGTGCTGGGGGGTAGGGGTGAGGAGGAGAGGTCAATGGAGCAGGGGGGCGGGGGGAAGGAGACATATGTAACACTATATGTAATACTTTAAACCAGGGGACCTCAAACTATGGCCCACAGGCCACATGCAAATACAAATATTGTATTTGTTCCCGTTTTGTTTTTTTTACTTCAAAATAAGATATGTGCAGTGTGCATAGGAATTTGTTCATAGTTTTTTTTTAAAACTATAGTCCGGTCCTCCAACAGTCTGAGGGACAGTGAACTGGCCTCCTGTTTAAAAAGTTTGAAGACCCCTGCTTTAAACAATAAAGAATTAAAAAAACTGAATGTTCTGGATTCATTTGAATTTGGAGAAGATTCAAGTCAACCTTTTCTCTGTTGATTACATCAGTTTGTTTCCTATAAAATTTGATCAAGCTTAGTATCCTTTTTATTATTGCAGCCTCTAACAGACTTCAGGACCCATTCTCTTTCTGAATTCTTGGGCACTTAACGTAATTACTTAAGTCATGTAAATGGTACAGAAGACTACCGAGATGATGTTCTTTGCTCAATCTTCCATTCCTACCCTTTGCACAATGTATCCCCAAGCACACACCCTTTCTATACATATGTCTGCTGTCTTACTATGCACATCTAGAATTATTAGATCAAATGGAATGTGCATTTAAAATAGTAATATATGCTGCCAAACTATCTTATAAATGACTGCATTAAATCATTATAATTTCACCCTGAGGTACATTTATGATTGTACACATTCCTTATATTCACCAACAATAAATATTATCATTGTGTTGAATAAAAATCTTTATTGTTATTTTAACATAATCATTATATAATTCTATAATCGTTATGAGTTTTAATATTTTATTGTCCATTTTTTCACTCACTCACTTTGCTTTTCATTTTGTTGTGGTAGATCTGTAAGTTATTCTTTCAGAGAAGGTTTGCATCTCTAAAAATATCTTTATTTTACCTTCATGTTTGAGATTTCTAGTTTCAAAGTAATTTTCCATGACAACTTTAAGCTTTATGCTTCACTGTGTTGCAGAATCCAGGGTGGCCAAAAGAAGTCTGCTAACATAATTAATGCTCTTTTTTTCTTAGGTAGCGATTTTACTTTGCATCTTTGGAAAACATCTTTATCCAAGAGTTCTGAAATTTCCTCAAGAGGCACCTAGGTATAGTTTGTCTTCTTTCATTGCGGTGGCAGTGGCCAAGCCGTTAAATCTCAAGACACAAGTCTATCTTCACTTTAGAGAAATTGGCTTCTGTTTTTTCTCTGATAATTTCTTTTTTTGATTCTTTCTTTTCTATTTTCTCTGTTACCAGCTAGAGTTCTTAGTCAATAATTGTTTGACCTCTTGATTGATTTTCCATGCCCCACTTTCCCTCATATTTTCATTCTTCTGTCCCATTGCTTTGTATTTTGAGAGGAGTGCCTTATCTTCCCAAGTCACCATTTTTGGCATTCAGCATTTTCTTTCTATTATTCAGGCATTCTATTTTTTTTTTACTTTAGTAAATTACATGTTTACCAGTAGGTATTTCTTGTTCTCTGACTCTACTATTTTCAGGTTCTTACTCTTGTCTAAGCAGTACCATGTTCTCTTACACTTGAAATAGACTTTAATGAAGCTAAAGTATGCAAAACTTGACTCCCAGACTCTGTGTACTCTAATATGGCATTTTAGTTTACATTGCTTCATGCAGAAATTTGGATGCATTGCTTAACATTATTGTGTGCTTACCTAAAAAATTATACTACTACTACTAGTACTAACAGTAGTTAACATACATTGAAAGTTTCCATGTATTAGCTCATTAATCCTCACAGAAATCCTGTTTTTCCCATTTTACAGATAAAGAAATTCACAGAAAGTTGCTAACTAACTTGCCCAAATGACACCACTTGAAGTGGAAAAGCCAGGTTTAACCTTGGGCAAAGTATTTCCAGCGCCCATTCAACTTACAAAGACAATAGTTTAACCAATGTTTGCATAACTATTAAAGCAGCAAACAAACTATTAATGCAGCTGTCACACTGAGCTGTCCAACCAGGATTAGTCTAGTTTATACACCAAGAATGCCTCTGACTCAGAGTCTGTCTGAATCAATTATTACAGCCAGATGACTCTCCTGTGTATACATTATGTTTTAATATTCATTTAATATTTCATGTGACTTGTGAGCAAAGGCTATCTTAAAGCAGAAAGGAAGTTAAACAAAGATTCCCATAGTCACAGTATTTCAAATACCTATCATCTTCCATAAATCATCTGATTCAATGGAGGTAACAAACTTGACACAGATACTGTTAAGAACTGAAGTATATAATCAGAATAGACAAAATGTTTGAGGGATTTACTTTGTGATAGAAAAAGCAAAATTTATCAGAAAGAACCAAAGCTGTACAAAGGGAAGGTGCTAGAATTCATTTATTTCTTACTTATCACCTTTGATAGAAAGCCACCTGGCAGTGAACCCACAGAGTCTGCCTGTGTTAAAATGCCCCCATCTAGAGCTTATCATACACATGACAGGAGGAAATGAAATTATATGACTTAGAAATGGGTTGTAGCCGAATGCCAACCAGCAGAAATTCTCCTATGTAGACAGAACTTATAAATACTCATCTTTTCACATTAGCCCTAAGTCAGAACAAACCAGGTTGTGGTTAAAAGTTAAAAGAGTGTAGTTATAGTGAAAATAACATTAAACAAAACTGCCTAAAATACCTCTGGCTATTTTTAGATTTTTAAGAACAAACAGGAATTTGCTAAATCATTAAAATCAAATTAGTATAATTATGATCTAAAATCATTCATTATTAATATAATAACTACATTTCTTTAAACACAGTTAATGAAAAATCACTGCTACTTTTAGGAAGAAATTGCATTACCTAATGTCATTAGGTAACATTTAGATTAGCTAGTTCATCTCTATATGAGCCAAAATTTGTTCCAGTAATAAAAAGGCTAATATTTTCTATATACTGTAATTAAAATGAAGCTTCTTTGATATGTACAATAATAAGTGGAAAAATAAATTCTGCTACTCCATGAAAAACACTATTCAAATACAAATAAATATATAAATACAAATGAATAAAAACTAAAATGAACAAGAAGTAAAAACAAATAAATTCTAGAGATATGTTGTACAACATTGTGCCTAGAGTCAACGTTACTCTATTGTATACTTAAAAGAGTTAAGGTTGGCCCGGCTGACGTGGCTCAGTGGTTGAGTGTAGACTTATGAACCAGGAAGTCATGGCTCAATTCTTGGTCAAGGTACATGACTGGGTTGCAGACTCGATCCCCACTGCAGGGTGTGCAGGAGGCTGCCGATCAATGAGTCTCTCTCATCACTGATATCTCTCTCTCTCTCTTCCCCTCCCCCTTCCTCTCTGAAATCAATAAAACTATATTTTTTTAAAATCATCATACTTTATTTTCCTTATTGTACCAAGTGACTTCTACTTATCCTTCTTACAACACCTGGTACAGCTCTGTTCCTCACTCTGTGCAAGAACCTTATAATTTGCACATATATGTTATAATTTGTGAGTGTGTGAATAACTGCAGTGTCACATTCACTAGAATAATAACCTGTAGCATAAATAAATAGGACTGTATGAAAGGCATACGCCTTGTGAGAAGATCCTTTAGGCCAGTGGTTCTCAACTTACCTAATGCCGCGACCCTTTAATACAGTTCCTCACGTTGTGGTGACCCCCAATTTCATTGTTACAAATTGAACATAATTAAAGCATAGTGATTAATCACAAAAACTATGTAATTATATATGTGTTTTCTGATGGTCTTAGGCGACCCCTGTGAAAGGGTTGTTCAACCCCAAAAGGGGTCACGACCCACAGGTTGAGAACTGCTGCTTCGGGCTCTGCAGTTCAAAAATGAAGTTCTGTCTTATAGCATTTTATCATTCGGAAAAAATTACTGAAAAGGTAAAAGCTCCATTTAGATGCTGTATATTTTTCACTGATTTGGATTAACCCCAACTGATTATTTTTAAGTGAATGTAGAAATACTGTAGAAAAATAAATCATCTTTTAATTGTTATAACACTGTATCATTTACTTACACCAGAAATGATTGGTGAATCTGGTCTGGTGGTATGTCCTAAACAAGCCAATTGGTACATAGATTAACCTCTGCAATTACTCTCGCCAATTGATTTTCAAAATATTTTAATAAAATTTGTTTGCACTCATGTTTCTTCATGAAGTAGGTAACTAGCCTTGCATTTCAGGAATTTGGTCTTCAAGCATAGAAAAGTTTACAGAATTTTATTTGGAGAAATTTATTGCGGATTTACTTTCATGTAATGAAAAAATCCCGCAGGAGGCAGCCGATCAATGATTCTCTCTCATCATTGTTTCTATCTCTCTCTCCCTCTTCCTTCCTCTCTGAAATCAATAAAGAAATATATTTTAAAAAAAAATCCCCTATTTTGCTGAAAGCCTTCAACCCATAAGAGGTTAGAAGATAATTAGTTTTTGAAATATTAGAAAGCAGAGAGTTTTACTTAAAAAAAAAACAACAAAAAACAAAAAACCTCCATAGTTTCTCAATCCCATAAAACCTTTCTTCCAGAAAAATACACATTCCAAACCAGAATGATAAAGGATACAGAGAAGTATATGCATGACAGCCTTTCTCCTTCAAAATATATCACCACTTTCCATAACATCACTTTTTCTGGCCAGTAGCAATCTTATATGATCCGGAAGGAGCATTTTTAATATCTAATTGTGAAGAGCGCTCAGCCATTTCCTCTTTTGTGGGGGCAGACGTAGAAGAATCCTTATTTGTGTCCTGTGTCTGAGCTGAAGCCCTGTGTCCCCTCGGAGTCAGGTTTTATCTGGTATTTCTGGAGAACTGAGAGGAGGATTCTCTTTGGACAAATCTACTAGAGAAACCAAGGGGCCTCCTAGTACAGAAATGCAGAGGAAAAGGAGTGACACGGGAACAATTTTCTTTTAGGTCAACAGACAATAATATAAGGGGGAAAAAAGTGATCCTTTGAACAATATGTTCGTTCTTTGAATATGGAGAGACTGTCCCAGCTGGCATGCAAGAGTCCCAAGTACAGAAATTACAATAAATGCAGAGCCAGAAAATAGGAGTGGTTTATCTGAAATCTCAGTGGGCCATGAGAAATGCAAGACATTAGGTGCATTTGTCCAGTAGCATGTGTCAATGTATGGGAGATGACACTCAGTCCTGGGCTGCAGCTCAGTGCCCTCAGTGTGAGGCCCTGCCACCCTTGGATGAGCATCAGCAGGAACCACAGAAACTCTCAGTTACCAATGACACCAGGACCACAACCGCTGAAAACCTTCCCTGGTTTCCAGTAAGCTGGCTGGCGATTAGTGATAACCCGGACATGCACTCACAGAATATATGTCAGACGCTCACTGGAGGCTCCAGCGCTGTTTGTAGGAATCTGAGAAAGCTAGCAGGAGCCAAAGAAATGTTGTCTTGTACTGTTATTGTGATTTGTTTTTATTCCCAGAATGAAGCGATTGGGGAAATACAGCAAACATGCAGAAGTAATAATCATGACTGCGATAATAGCTACTTTGTTTTCTACATAGTTCTGAGAATCGTTACTGTGAAGTAGGACAACTGTACCAAAATATTTCACTGGAAACTAATAAGCTCTCAAGTTAAATTATAAAAGACCCTATGATGTAAAGCATAATATCAAAAAATATTGAACCAGGTGGAGGAAACTGCTAAAAATCAATTTTTCTTCTATCTTCTCATGATGATAAACCACAGACATAAAAAGTACCCTGATTTATTACTGACTGGAACCAAGGAGTAGAAGAACTGTCTCATTTACCTGGAGTCTAGCAGCTATTTGGGGCACCCCTAACACCTGAGCAGTTTCTTGCCCAGAAACAGTCTGTCTGGCCACAGTTAACACCCAGGAGGCAGACTTCTCACCCCTCCCTGGAAGCAGAAGTCATGCTATGGGAAACTTCGCCTCTGTCCTCCAATCAGACAACAGCCCTGTCTCTTGATGAATTTGCATTTCCTGGGCTCTGGATCCAGCCCCCTGGCTTCACAACAGCTACCCATCCTCTCAGCACTAGCTGATTTCTTTCAGTTGGTCTAGGGCAGTGGTCGGCAAACTCATTAGTCAACAGAGCCAAGTATCATCAGTACAACGATTGAAATTTCTTTTGAGAGCCAAATTTTTTAAACTTAAACTATATAGGTAGGTACACTGTTATTAACTTAATTAGGATACTCCTAAGACTTAGAAAGAGCCACACTCAAGGGGCCAAAGAGCCGCATGTGGTCCACGAACCGCAGTTTGTCGACCATGGGTCTAGGGCAGCGGACGCTAACCTTTCGGACCTCACAGACCGCCAGTGGTCCGTGGACCACCAGTTGGCAACCGCTGGTCTAGGGCTTAACTTTGACCTTCTTTCTAGGCCTGGACCTCTCTGCCAATTCTGCATTCCTGCAGAAGCTGGCATTCTCTCAGGCAATATCTAACTTCAAATCATCTACATCTATATATATAAAAACCTAAGCAACCGGACAACCGGTGGGTAGCTATGACCCTTTCAACACAGGAGCTGCCCCCTGGTGGTCAGTGCACTCCCACAGCAGGAGGGCTGCTCAGCTGACCAACAGGTGCCAGGCGCCAGGCTCACGGCTGGCAAGCACGGCTGCAACAGCATGAGTCTCACCTGCCTCCACAGCAGCGTTACCGAGGCACTGCGGCAGAGGCAGGCACCACAGCAGAGGCAGGCACCGTGGGGCTAGGATGAACAGGAGCTGTGCAGCCCCTGGCCTGGGCTCCAGGTCCTCCCAGGCCTCCTGCTGCTTCACGCACTACTACATCCCCCGAGGGGTCCAGAATTGCGAGAGGGCACAGGCCAGGCTGAGGGACCCCACCCATGCATGAATCCGTGCACCAGGCTTCTAGTAATGATATATTTAATCTAATTTTTATAGGAATTATATATGACATCAACAAAATTTTTCCTTAATTTTCCTTTTATTTCATCTTTTTTTTTTTTCAAAACCACCGAGAAGATAAGTATCAAAGGTTGAATGTCATAGCACAGGTCTGAATGAGGCCAGAAGGACCCTTGACAGGACACAGGCTTTAGTTTTAGATTTGGGGTGAATATATATAAAATACACTGTAGATACCCTTTTCAGATTAAGAAAACTTCCTCTTTCCTGGTATACTAAGAATTATTATCATTAACCAATATTGAATTTGACTAAATACTTTATTGGCATATAATGAGGTAATCATATGATTTTTTTTCCTTTATAAAATTAGCATGGAAAATTACATTAAGCCAATCTTGTATCCCTGGTTTAAACACAATTTGTTCATGTATTAACTTTTTTATACGTTAATTAACTTAACTTGCTAATATTTTCTTCATAAAATTTGTACTTATTAAAGTTTTTTTCTAATATCCTTTTATTATATTTTTTAATGTCTGCAATAAACTATAATGATATCCCTTTTATTAATTCCTAATGCCTGGCTATTTTAATCACCTTTTCCTTCTTTGAGCTTGCCAATTTTAATAAACTTTTTAAAGAATAAACTTTGGCTTTGCTGACAATCTCTGATATATGTTAAGTGTTTTAAAATTATCATTATTTGTTATCTTTATTTTTTTTCTTCCTTATATTTTCTTTCTGGTTATTTTTCTTTCATTATTCTAAGCTTTTGAAATGGGTGTTCAGTTCATTAATTTTTAGTTTTTATTTTAACATATGCATTTAAGGCTATAAATTTCCTTCAAAGATGCATTTTATACATGCTTATATGTCAAAATTTAATTATCATTCATGTCAAAATATTTCTGATTGTCATTGAGATTTTTTCTTTGATCCATTATTTATTTAGCAATATAATTCTTAATTTTACATATAGGAATATTTAATACTTTACTATTGTTTTCAAGATTATTGTTACTGATGTAGCTTAAATGAATAGTGATAAATTTTTAATCCTTTGTAAAATTTTAATCCTTTCAAATATTTTGAGACTTGATTTTTGACTCAGTATCTTGTCAAGTTTTTTATGTGTTCCATGTCTACTAGACAAAGTGGTTTTGTGCACTTGTGTGTTCAATGTTCTTTATATGTCCATTAGTAAAGTTTGTTATCATATTGTTCTAACTTTCTAAATGCTTACTAACTTTTTGTCTGTTCTCTCAATTACTGAAAGAGATATATCACAATCTGTTACTATTTATAAATTTTTCTCTCCTCTTAGTTCTGTCAGTTTTGTCTTAATAAGATTATATTAAGTAGCTAAAATTTGAGAATTATAACTTCCAGGTGAATTAAAACTTTTATTAAAAGATCTTTATGTTTTGGTAATGTTTTTGCTTTGAAGTTTTTTTTATTATTATTAATATAGCTACACTGCCTTTTGGGGAGAGTGTAGAAGGGGGACATTGGCATTTGCATTTTATGTTTTTTCCATTTCTCTATTTTCAAACTTTTTACATCCTTATATTTTAAATATATCTCTTAAAAGTAGCATTAAGTTGTGCCTTATCCAATCTGACAATCTTAGTACTTTAATTGAAGCAGTCTATGTATATTGAACACAATTGCTAATATATTTAGACTTGAGTCTATCATCTTGTGATCTACTTAGCTTTTCTGAACATAATATCAACTTCCAAAAAATCTGTCATCAGAAGGTACTTAGGAAGACTCTGAGGAGGACAGGGGCTCAGTGAGTTCCTGAGGAATGGGAAGGAGGCCAGTGTGGCACGATGTGGTGACATTAGCGAGATGGGCACAAGCTAGATCCTGCAGAGCTTGATGGGGTTGTTTACTATGTTATAAATGCACTTCCCAGTTCACAGGGCAATGTCTGGTCTGATTTATGTTATGAACAGTTCAATTGGATAGCTATAGTGAAACCTGATTAGAGAAGGCGAAAATGGAAGCGGGTGGATGACAAGGTAGCCATTTCAGTCTCCTAAAGACATCCCCCACAAGAAAGAGGTGGTGCTTTGACTTGAGGAACAGAAGGAGGTGAATTCGAGGTATGTTTGAGGATAGGATTAATAGGACATAAGAATGGGTCATCATGTGTGGAGTGTGGGGAAGGGAGGTCTCTAGGATGATGTCCTGATTCTGGCTCAAGAACCATGCTGGTGCAAAGTGTTTGTAGTGACTTTCTGTCTGCAGAGAAGTCTCATGCTTATAGACCATTTACAAAATCGACTGCTTATTATCTTATTTCTATGATCTTATTATCTTATTCCCATTACTTAATATTTTTTTTAAATTATAAGCTTATTAAAACCTCTCATAGTTCCACAATCAAACTCCAATTGCTCTTTAATATTTTTCCTCTGCAGTTTTTGTGCTCAAAATGATATCAAGCAAAACTGAACAGTGCATCACATAGCAAACTGTATTATTACTCTTACAAAAGGCACTATGAAATTCGGCCAGACACTCTCAGTGGTTCAGACCAGTTGAACATTTACTCTAAAAAAAATAAAACACAAAAGTTTTTGTTCTGTTGTATTCTTCATGAGAAAACAAAAATGAAATAGATAATTCTGGTGAAAGGCAATTTATTTTTCCCTAATACAAAACTCCAGTGCCACTATTTTCAAAAGAAGATTTCTATAATAAAAACCATCTTGTTTGTCACTGAAATGATAACCCTCAAATCATTTATTGGGCCTGCATTTCATTTAGGTTTTCAGGTTTTGGCCTTTCTCTAAAATAAAATGATAAAGTTCCCAATGAAATTATAAAACTTTGTTAATTAACAAGTTTTTCTTCTTTTTTCAGTTATAAAGTTATGTCAAAAAGCATCCAAAGAAAGAATATATTTTCTGACCATTAGAGAAGCTTCATTTACTGGGTGGGGGAAATCCCCACAGCCATCAATCTGCAGAGCATCACTGACAAAAGAGACACTTTGCTCATGTGCTGCCAGAGGTCCCTGGTATTTAAAGCACAGATAGGTGTGGAGGATTAGCGGGGCGGGGGGGCGGGGGGGGGGGGGAGCGGGGGCTGTGTGTGTGCACATGTGTTGTACATGAGGATGTGGAACTAGGAAGGGTGTTAGTGGTTCTATTTTTGCTAGTGATGTTTCACCTGGGGTTGAGGGATAAAGAGAGGAGAGGGACTATTTTGAGGAATTAGAGCCTTGCTTTTCAAACACATGCTGTGAGCCATTAGTGAGTGGGTCAGGAGCAGAACCTATGGTGTTAACTAGAATAGGAGATGTCACAGTATTTCATATGTAGCAGAGGTAATATGTCATGGAACTCTTGTTCCACATATATCAGTGCATTTTGTGAGAATATATAAAGGTGTGTGCTTTGATTTGCCATATAAAATGTTCTTGACTATGGTATATAGTAAAAAATGAGTCAATGAGCTATAGTAAAGTTTCCCTTCCCTTTTCTTCCAACGGGAAAGGATGGCTACATTAAAGGCCTGTTGTTCATTTATCACTTGGGCTTTATGCCTTCAAAACAAAACACTGGGTTTTTACTTTATTCCTGTTTGCAATAATGGACCAGAGAAGGAAACCTTCCTTCCAACTTTTCAGAAATCATCTCTTGTTTGTCTCAGCAGATGCCCTATGCTGGTTCTCTGTTAAATCCTTGTCAATCCCTTTGCCGTACTAGGTCATTGACTTTTAATGAATGTAAATATAATATATCTCCCTTGTTCATCTCTTTTGTAATGATCTTTAAAACCTGGCATCTGAAGTGGCTTTATTTAAAAACACGTTCCTATCTAAATTACTGTCCAACTGAAAAAAGTACAAAATGAATCCGAATCACCTCCTTGCTGTTTAAACTTGGAAAGGCATTCATTCATTCATCCTCTCTGAGCCTCAGTTTCCTTAGCTGTAAATTATAATTAATACTGTCTCTTTAGCCAGCTTTTTGCAAGGAGTGGAGATGATTTGTGCAAAGTGCCCAAAAAGTGAAGTGTTCAATTACTGACTGTTTGAATTATAATAAAATAAGAACCCAAGCACACTTGGTTCTTATAGGCGTATGTTTTCTATTTTCATAAGGAACATGTTCCACATCCTTTCATCCCCTGACACATAATAGGTGCTTGATAAAAGTTGACAGCTTTGAATTAAGGAGAGATGCTGTGTGTTTCTTAATATGAGAGTGTACTTATTGCCAAAATAATTACAAAAGCTGGTCTTTTTGCCCATATCAGCTCATTGATTTTTTGGACTGGGAGTGTAATCTCAATAGAGAACACCACCTCCCAAATGGTCCAACCACAAAGGGACCGAAAGACCAATTAAGCTTCCATCAGGTGAGCTTCATCCTCCCTGACAGGATTGCACCACCGCATCTCTTGGCTCTGGGAAGCAGTAATGGAAAGCGCCTGCGGTCAAGACAAAAAGAAAACCATCTGAGGAGAGAGTGATATTTTTGCTTATCTTTAAAAGGAAAGAAAGAATCCTACATAATAAAAAGCTAATATGCTAATTAGATCGGATGGCGGAATGACCTTCCGGAACCACCTTCCGGAACAATCTTCCAGAACAACCAGTGGGAGGCAGGGTGGGGCCTCAGGGCCCTGAGGCAGCCTGCTCTGTGAGGGCCGAGGCAGCTGGGGCTGCAAAGGCCTACCCTGGCATGAATTTCATGTATCAGGCCTCTAGTGAGTTAATAAGAGAACAGTCATTTTTCTCTGAAATAAGCCTAAGAGAAACCAGGTTGACCAGAAACCAGCCCTTCTTTTCAAAACTTCCTTTCATCTGCCCCCATCTATACAGAAACACCACATACCCCTAGCCCTGCCCCCTCTGTTCTGTGCTCTAAATCAGTAGCCCCAGAGGTCTCAGGGCTTCTGTGAGAGCCTGTCCAGCTGACCTCACCAGGCCCCACTATCCTGTGACCATGGATCTGTGTCTGAGGGAGGAGAAGAGCAAGATGCTCGAGGGCAGTGTTTTGAAATTTCAAAGGAATTCCAGATATCATTCAAACCAAATGACCGTGCCTCCAAATAAAACAGGCCATGTGTGTCTCAGTAAACTGACCATCATCTCTACAGGACCTATAGGTGTATGAAGTACTAAGTTTTGTCATCCAACCATCTTCAAAGTAACAAGAAAAATACAATTCTTTTACATCCAGCCTTTCCAGCTTACTCTAGGGTAGCATTTGCTGTCTATTCTGCCATTAAATTGGCTCACAAAAATAATCTTTTTGCCAGGTTTCTCTCTCTTTCCTCTATCACACACCAGGGCAGGAGGAAATGTCAGGCCGAGAGGGGAGAAATGGGATCCTGTGACAGCCTTCGTCAGAGGCCTGGGCTGTGGCCCCAGTCACCGGGAGGCAGGCCAGGAAGAAGGAGTGTTCCCATAGCTCACTTCTCCTGCTTCTCTGCTAGGATTACACATTTCATAAAGCAAACTCAAAGGTCACACGTGGGGAAATGGCAAGAAACTTTCAGAAACTTGATGACTTCTGAAAACTGAAGTCCCTGCTGTGTAACACTGTGCACGCCCCCAGGATGGTGAAGAAAGGGCGGCTGCTGTTGGGACAGAAAGCTGTTTCAGAGGAAGGTGTGTCCTCCAAGCAAGAAATACATGTCAGTTGTTGGCATCCACTGTCCTCTCTCCTCTTTCAGCCAATAAAGCCAGCCAATTTGTCTGAACCACAGGGACCACGGGCAGGTGTGGGGTGGGAGGGATGGAGGGGTGCTACTTCAATTGGTTGAAGCTTTCCACATAATGGCAAGGGGCAAGAGAACTGTTCGTGTACATTTGATAATTATATAACAATGGATCAGCATTCAAATAGGCCTAGAAAATTCAAGTGGTCATTGTTAATTGAGCCCCTATATTGTGCCAAATGATACTTAGGTGCTGGGAGTTTGGTGGCAAATAAGGTCCTGTCCTCATGGAATATAAATTGTAGGAGAAAGAGACAGAAAATAGGCAAGCTAAAAAAAAAAAAAAATTCAAATAGTGATGCGCACTAGGAAGAAAGTAAAACATGGTTATTGGAAGAGTGACTGGGTATGGAGTAGAGGCAATTTTAGGCAGGTTTAGAGAAGGCATTGAATGCCATTCAAACTGGAAGTCAAAGGGTCAGAAGGAGCTGACAAGCTCTGGTTCTGGTCAATAGCACTCAGGCAGCAGGTGCAAATGCCCGGTGGTGACTGCTGAGGATGAGCTGGGCCCATGTACTGCAGCCTGGTAAACAATAGGCCATGGCATGAGAAGAGGTCACGGTGCAGTAGGGCCAGATCCTACAGGGGCTTGTGGATGGTGAGTGGGAGTTCCTCTGTCACTCTAATAACAAAGGGAAAGCATTGGAAGGGACCTAAATGAAAATAAATATTCTTTGACCCCTCACTGTATGTCTCCAACTCACCACCTTCTAAGGATCCATGCTTTCCAGGCTTCTTCAGAATCAGCAGCACAGAGATGCATTCTCCATATTCCCAAATTCTGCTTTTTCGTTATTTGTGATTCAATCAGGACTAAACTTTGATGATAAACTGCTCCTATTAAATTAGCCTATCATTAAAAAAAGAATCTGTCACCTACAGCCACACTTCACTTACCATTCTAGTACTTTAAAATGGCTTGGACAGCAAGTAACAGGTGCCAGAAAATAGTCAAACCTGTACAAGTGAATCTAAATTACCCTTCGCACAACAATCCTGAGATTGGTTTGCCAAGTCCTATTGTCAAATGGGATTCCCTGGGAGTAAGTGCCTTCTGCAAAGTATCTCAGACACAGATAATGCGGGCTGGACTAAACTGCTCTCCTTCCCCTATGAGCTGTCAACATCTCCCTTTGGACCAATCAAGGATTATTGTTTCAATACTCATGCAAGCTCATTGTTTGTAAGCTGGCGCAGCCAACCATGAAATCATACAGGAAGCAGGCCTGGCCCATCTTCTTGCCTCTGAACTATATCATAGTTAACGTCTCCAAGAACCCCACCCTCTGTCCACAGACCAGTTGGCAATGAAGCCTCTTTAGTGAAGTCTGAATTTTGTCTCTATGAGGAAAGATGTTCCTAACACAATCAACTACTTTTGTCAAGTTAATGTTCTTAAGTTTGTATCTGCTTTGATTTCCCTAAATGAAAACAAACCAGAGACAAAAGCACAGAAATGAAGCGGTTTTGAACAGCCAAGAAGCCCACAGAAAAACATTAACTTAATTTGTGCTGCCAGATAAATGACAAGATATATGTATCAGGAAAGTAAACTTTCAAAAAATTCATCAGTTGTGCGTGAAGATAAAATTTCCCTTTGACTGAAAAAGGTAACTGATAATGACATCAAAGAGAAAGATCTGCTAAATAATCACCAGATTAGTGGCAATTCTGGCTTGTTTTAGATTATGGGTCCAAAGGGAATGCTTTCATTTGACACGGTGAGCAAACAACTCAGGAAATTTTACTATTTGAAAGAACTAGTTGGAGTTAACAATAGTGATCAGATACTGTAAATTCATGTTCTGCCTAAATACATGGGCATCTCTTCAGAAGGCTCACAAAACCTACAGTGAGACTAAATAAGCGATAACCTCCTCAGAGGCACTTCTGAAAAGTGGCCTCTCTGGTGCTGAGGCATCACGCTGAAGCCAGAGGGAGGGGTCTGAGACCCATGCGCTGTCAGGCAGGGCAGGGACAGACCCTACGCTGGTGCGCAGCCTGACTGCCCACAGTCAGCGGCACCTCGCCTGGAAGCCTCGTCCTTCCCACCAAGAGGGTGACTGGAGCATAAACACGATAAACAGTTTACATAACACCAATGACGTTCTAAACCTAAAATTTGGCTAAAGACTTCTTTTGAGTGTAATGGATATACAATTCTGTTCTGAAATAAGAGAAAAGTTTTAACACTGAGATTAAATGTCTGATTATTAGAATATATCAGAGGAAACACTCCTCTCTGGGAACTGCCACTGTTTCTTTTTAACCCAAAACTAATAAAACTGCTTGAAAGCAATACAAGTCTTAAAAACAAAACACTGCATTAAAACTACTCTGGTTTCAAATGACAGAAACAGAATTCAAAGAAGCTAAAGTAAGAAGGGGGCTTATTGGCACACGTAACTGAAAAGTACAGGGGATGATGGGTTCAGCTATGTCTAACACTATGTACTAAAGAGTCTTATCAGAAACCTTCTCCACCTCTTAAGTCCACTACCCTCTGCACTGGCTTCATTTTTAAGCATGTTACCTTCACCAGAGACAAAATGACTACCAGAAGCTCCAGATACATGTTGTATCATAAGGCAACTTAAGTTTAAAATAAACCAAAAATAAACAGCTTTTTCCGTGAGTTCAGCAAATATTTTAGGATGGGGTCTTACTAACCTGGTTTGCTCCCATACCATCTCTGGAGTCTGCAAGGTGAGGAATGGTCTGAATGGCTAACTGACAGGGCCTGGGGCCTACGCTCCACTCTGCAGCCAGAAGATGATGGTAACACCACGTAACTTCTACAGGTTAAGAAGAAACCTGGCTCCCAAAGGACAACTTGAGGTGCTGCTACCAAAAAGGAGTGCACGCTGCCTGCAAGGCCAACGCTCACCATGTAATGTCCATGCTGTTCCCTCCATTTAACTGTTTCCTCCCTTTTCATCATAAGCCTATGAGTTCAAGTTCTGGTAAAAATGGTAAAATAGGTGAACGCTGTGCACACCTTCTCCCATGACCACTTCAAAATGAAAATTAAATTACAGAAGAATCAACCTGGAGAACCAGCTGAAGACTAGCTGAGCAGAAGTCCTGTAATTAAGGACATGAAGAAGCCACATCAAGAATGGTAGAAGGGGCAGAGACACAAAACTGGTGGGCTCCACACTCACATGTGGGGTTGAGAGTCGGGAGGGATATCTCAGCTGCAGAGGTCCCCTTTGGGAATGAGGGGTCTGAGCCTCACACAGGCTCCCCAGCCCAAGACTCCAGTGCCAGGAAAAGGAGCCCTCACAACAGGTGAGATGGAAGGCTGCTGGGAAAGCAGGCATCCTCTTAAAGACCCTGCAGGCACACTACTGGCTGAGAGGCACATACCCTGGGGTCTGGTGGAAGGACAGTGGCTTTGGAGGTACCAGAGACATACAGGGAGAAATTGAGTTGTGTGGCTTCAAGGTGAGGGCCGGAAGGACAGCCTCATTGTTCCTGTGGTAACCCTCCCCCCACATGGACAAATCCGAATCTGTATTAGCCTGCTGTACCCAACTTACTGAACCCTGATGACTCCCCAGTTCTTTGCCCCACCCAACTCATGCACTCCCAGGGGCTACTGAGGGGGGCAGGCAAATGGCCTTGGCCTGAGCTGCAGCTTTTCTTAAAAAGTCTCAAAGGTCCACAGGCCCCAGGCAAGTGGCTTCTGCCTCAGTGAGCCCTATGTCTTTCACTGAATGGACCCAGGTTCCGCATCGGAGCCAAATCTGAATGCTCATTAACATGGTGAACACCACTGGCCCCAACCTGATGATCCCTGAGATGCAGCCTCACCATGCTCACATTCTGCCCCAGGGTCTGTTAGTGGCTGATTACAGGGATGCCCTCTGCATTTGCTGATTTACCCAGGCCTGGTACTGGTGGCAGCCCCCTTAGTTTGCAGCAGGCCTCATCTGTAAGCCTCCTGGTACTGCACAAGCAGCTACCGACCATGGATCACTTTATAGCTCGTACCAGTCAGCCCTCAGCCAGTGGCTGAACTTGGCCTGCACAGGAGCCCCTCCCAAGAGGTCTCAGAACTAACGTACCTGGGAGCCACCTCCAGATCACAACAGAACACTACCCGGTTAGCTCCACAGGTGGCAAACCCAAAGCGCAGTCTCAGCAGGTACCAGATCCCGCTCCTTGAGGTCGGCCTCCACACAGCAGCTGGTACACTGTTGCCATGGCCAACACACAGCCAGTCAGCCTGAGGGTCAATCCCACCCACAGTAGGGAAGTTCTGAAAAAGTTTTAAAAATGGAACTGCCTTCTGACCCAAGAATTCCACTTCTGGGAATATATCCTAACAAACTCAAAATACTAATTTGAAAGAATATGTGACCCCTATGTTCATTGAAGCATTATTTATAATAGCCAAGATATGGAAGCAGCCCAAATGTCCATCAGTAAACAAGTTGATAAAAAAAAAATGGTGGTACATCTATATAATGGAATATTAGTTGGCCATAAAAAAGAATGAAATGTTACCATTTTCTACAGCATGGATGGAACTAGAGGGTGTTATGTTAAGTGAAATAGATCAGACATAGAAAGACAAGTATGATATGATTTCACTTATATGTGGAATCTAAAAAACAAAATAAAAGAACAAGCAAAACAGAAACTGACTCAAAGATACAGAGAACAGACTGATAGTTGTCGGAGGGGAGGGGGTTGGGAGGCCAGGAGAAAAAGGTGAAGGGATTAAGAAGTACAAATTGGTAGTTATAAAATAGTCACAGGGATATAAGGTACAGCATACGGAATATAGTCAATAATATTGAAATAACTATGTATGTTGCCAGGTAGGTACTAGACTTATTGGGGGTATCATTTCATAAATATTATAAATGTCTAACCACTATGCTGTATACCTGAGACTAATATAATATTGAATGTCAACTGTAATTGAAAGATAAAAAAAGGGAAAAGAAATAATATGGCATATTTCTGCTCCAGGAAGCTACTGACCTTTTAAAGCTACAAAGCATTTTTATATAACAAAACATTTTTTCATCTTAAAAGGTATATTATAATTTAGTCAAATTTGATATTCATAATATGCAATAGTTGAAGATTGTAGTAGAAAATAGGACCAGCAAAGCAAAAGAAAACCATCTTAATATCATTTAAATTGCACATAATATCACGGTGGAACAATTGCCCACAAAACTGTTCTAGCCTCTGGGGCTTCCTTACAATTCTCTCTCCACGGCTATACTTGGCCAGGGCAGGAGAGGATGGACCCAAAACAACTGCGCTTGAATACCAGCTCACACAAGACAAGACTGTTTTGACTTAACGTGTACACAGTAAGCTTAGTGTGTTTAAATTCTCTTCACAAACACTTAAATCCTCCCCTGCCTCTTGCTTCTTCAGTTTAGGAAACATTAATTGTCTAAGTAGCTGGGGTTTTCTTAGCTTCTCTCTATTTTGAGTCCTGCTGGTCTGCCCTGTCTCTACCTGATGCATAAATGCCTGAGCCATCTCCAGTCTCTGCCAGAAAGAAGGGGGTGAGGGAGAAGGGCTTTAGTCCTGCCACCCAGAGAGGAGAGGTTTTTGATCTCTTAGCAAACCTCTTTGCAGGTTGTGGATTAGGAAGGAAAATGCATTAAAAGACAATGCTGAAGTATTTATTGACAGCCTCAGCCTCACAGTGGGAGATGCTCTCTGATGTCAGCCAAGGGCCATGCAGGAAGCTGCATAGCAATTGGCTTTTAAATTCCTAGGAGCCACAGACAAAAGATGACCTTTGCTGTAGGAGGTAAAGAGCACAGCATCATATATTTATGAACGTGGAAGCATTTAGCCAATATACCCTTTCACTGTTCTTAGTCCAGAGCCCTCCTCTTTCCCTTTTCATTCCATATGTTATTTCCTCCCTTTTTCTTTCTCATGGACACCGAATTTTAGGGTCAGAAGAGACCTTGAAGGTTAAACAATTCAGCTCCTCTGGCTATCCTTCCTCCTCCCTTTGTTTCTCCTGCATGTCCAAGCCCCAGCTTGCTTGCTCTCACCCCTGTAACTGTTCTTCCTCCTCCAATTTGCTCTGAAATTACTGCTATCTACAGGAGGTAGGATCATGGTCATGCCTCTGTATAAAGAGTGGAACCAGGACAAGCCTAACATAAACGTTTGGCTAGTGTCAACCCTCTCAAAAGGATCTACCAACCTCCTAGTCCTTTATCCATCTTAATACAGAAGGTAAGACCAGGCATGCAGTTAGCTACTGAAGTAATGAATGAATTATTGCTTATCCAATAAATAGCATACTTGAAGACTATCATTCTCCTTTAAAATGGAAACACAACCATAAGAGCCTTAAGGAAGAGGCTTCTTCTGTCACCTTACTATGGATTAGTTTAATCATATAACTTTTTCCTAACTTACCAGCCATAATAAAAGAAAAACAAAGCAAGAGTTTGTAACAACACTGAAGAGGAATAGGTAATTTTAGGGCCTGAGATATTTGTATATGGGCAAAAGGAGGAGTGGGGTTGGGGGCTGAAAGGTCCTGAAACTACATGGGAACTTTGGGCAGTCAGAGGCAACCTAAAGATGCCATAGCAACTAAAGACAGATGAGAAAGTGGGGGAAATATAAAAAAATGAAAGATGGCAGCCAAGATGAACATAAACATATATATGTATAGTATATATATTCTATATACTGAACTGGGGAAACTTGCATTGAGTAGTCAGCCCATGAAGAAGCATGGTATAAGTTTACAGTGACTGTAAGACAACCAACATTCCAGTTATTTTAATTTTCCAAAACAAACAAGATAAACAATGCTACCCCATGAGACAGACTGGGCTTGACATGTGGCTGCCCTGATGATAGATTTGAAGAGAAAGTTCATACTTTACTGGCTCACTTAAATATATCTGCCTCCTTCCTATTTGGCGTCATTTGTACAATTCACTTTTGCTTTGGTTTTCTGGTTTTACAAATTGTTAGTTCCTACAGATAATGACAAGTAGAGGGATTAAAGGAAGTGCAGGATAATGAACAAACAAAAAGCATGGCATAAATCAGGCACACAGTCATGTTTACTTATTTCCATTCTAGGCCTATAATACTGTGAAAAAGCACAAAGTGTATTTCCAAGTGCAGTAAAGCCACTTGGGGGAAAATATAAATAATTACCAGTGGTTCTTGGATAATGGGGCTTTCTTTGTTATTTCTAAAGCAATTTCATAATCTCCTTTGGAGATTTCAAAGAGATTTTTCCATCCCTTTTCATAATGTATATGGGATGGCAAAGGCAGGTGCACACGAGGACCCAGCCACACATCTAATAAGAAGGTACAGCACAGACCAAAATAGCTGGTTATAGAATCATCCTGATATGCCTAGGTTGAAGGTTTGATCCCGGATCATGGCACATACAGAAAGCAACCAGCCCTGGCCAGTGTGGCTAAGTTGGTTGGGCATCATCCTGTGCACTGAATGATTCCTGGTTTGATCCCTGGCCAGGGCACATGCCTGGGTTGTGGGCTTGATCTCAGGTAGGGGGCGTGCAGGAGGCAGCTGACTGATGTTTCACCCTCACATTGATACTTTTCTCTCTCTTGTTCTCTCTTCCTCTCCTTTCCTCTCTCTCTGAAAATCAATAAAACAAATCTTTTAAAAAGGAAGCAATCCATGAATGCATAAAAAGTAGAATAGCAAATTAAATGTTTCTCTCCCTCTCTCAAAATCAATTAAAAAAATTTTTAAAGCCCTAACCGGTTTTGCTCAGTGGATAGAGCATCGGCCTGCGGACTCAAGGGTCCCAGGTTTGATTCTGGCCAAGGGCATGTACCTTGGTTGCAGGTAGGAGGTGTGTAGGAGGGAGCTGATCGATGTTTCTCTCTCATCAATGTTTCTAACTCTCTATCCCTCTCTCTTCTTCTCTGTAAAAAATCAATAAAATATTAAAATTTTTTTTTTTTTTAAAATAGTCACTCCAAAAATTCTTAGAACTAATAAAAGAATTGAATAAAGTTATAGGATACAAAATCAACATACAAAAATCAGTTGCATTTCTATACATTAAAAACAAATGAAATAAAGAAAACAATCCTATTAAGTATAGCATCAAAAATAATAATATACTTAGGAATAAATTTAACCAAGGAAGTAAAAAATCTATACATTGAAAAGTACAAGACACTGATGAAAGAAATTGAAAATGATTCAAATAAATGAAAAGAAATCTCACGTACATAAATGGAAGACTTAATATTGTAATGATGCTAGTACTATCAAAATTGATATACAGATTTCATGCAATCCCTATCAAAATCACAACAGTACTTTTTGCAGAAATGAAAAAAATCATCTTAAAATTCCTAAGGAATCTCAGGGATTATAAATAGTTCAAGCAATTTGGAAAAAGAACAAAATTAGAGGTCTCATACTTTCTGACTTCAAAAACTTACTATAAAGCTACAGTAATCAAGATATTATGGTACTGACATGAAGGCAGACACATAGGACAATAGAACAGAATAGAAAGCCAGAAATAAACCATACATATATGGTCAAATGATTGTTGACAAGAGTACCTAGACTATATAATGGGAAAAAGACAGTCTCTTCAATAAATGGTGCTGGGAAAATTGGATATTCACATGGAAAAGAATGAAACCGGACACCTATTTTACACCACTCACAAAAATTAACTCAAAATATATTAAACATTGAAATGTAAAATCCAAAACTTTAAAACTACTAGATGAAAACAGGAGGAAAAAACTTCTTGACCTTGGTCTTTGCAATGATTTTTTTGGATATAATACAGAAAGCACAAACATCAAAAGCAAAAATCAACATAAAACTAAAAAGCTTCTGCACAGCAAAAGACACAATCGGCAAAATGAAAAAGCCCTCTATGGAATGGGAGCAAATATTTGCAAATCATCTGTCTGATAATGGGTTAATATCCATAGTACTATGAAACTCACATAACTCAATAGCAAAGAAAACCCCACAAATACATTGATCTAAAAATGGGCAGAGGACTTGAATAGATGTTTTTCCAAAAAAGACATACAAATAACCAAGATACATGAAAAGGTGCTCACCATCACTAACCATTAGGGAAATGCAAATCAAAACTCTAATGAGATATATCCTGACACCTGTTAGAATTACTATTATTTTTTTTAAAAAAAGATAAAAGATGAGTGTTGGTTGGTGAGAATGAGGAGAAAAGGAAACCCTGGTGAGCTGTTGTTGAGAATGTAAATTGGTACAGCCACTAAGGAACAAAGTATGTAGGTTCCTGAATAAACTAAGAATAAAACTACCACATGATCCAGCAATTCCACTTCTGGTTATATAATGGAAAGAAATGGAATAACTATTTTGAAGAGATATCTGCACCCCTATGTTCACTGCAGAATTTTGCACAATAGCCAAGACATGGAAGCAACAAAAGTGTCCACTAACAAACAAATGGATAAAGAAAATGTGATGTATATATAGTATAGAAGCATTATTCAGCCATAAAAAAGAAGAAAATTCTGCCTTCTGCAACATGGATACTCTTAGATGGCATTATGCTAAGTGAAATAAGTCAGAGAGAGAAAGACAAATACTGTATGCTCTCACTCATGTCTGGAATCTAAATATGCTAAACTCACATAAATAGAGAGTAGAATGGTGGTTACTATAGGCTGGAGTGTGGGAGAAATGGGGAGAGGTTGGTCAAAGGGTACAAACTTCCAGCTATAAAATGAATAAGTTCTGGGGATCAATTGTACAGATTATTACAGTTAATAACACTTGAAAGTTGTTAAGAGAAGAGATCTTAAATGTTATTACCACACACACACACAAAAACAATAGGTAATCATGTGAGGGGATGGAGGTTACTAGCTTTATGGTGGTAATCATCATATATAATAAAGAGGCAATATGCAAATTGACCATCACACCATCGCACAAGATGGCCACCCTCATGTGGTCACAAGATGGCTGGTCCATGTGGTCACAAGATAGCCACTTCCATGTCATCACAAGATGGCCACCACAAGATGGCTGGCAGGGGAAGGCAGTTGTAGGCAATCAGGCCAGCAGGGGAGGGCAGTTGGGGGTAACCAGGCCGGCAGGGGACAGTTAGGAGCAACCAGGACTGCAGGGGAGGGAGGGCAGTTGGGGGGAACCAGGCCTGCAGGGGAGGGCAGTTGGGGGCAACCAGGCTGGCAGGGGAGAACAGTTGGAGGCAAGCAGGCCGGCGGGGAGGGCAGTTGGGGGTGATCAGGCCAACAGGGGAGGGCAGTTGGGGGCAATTGGGCCAGCACGGGAGCAGTTAGGCATCGATCAGGCTGGCAGGGGAGTGGTTAGGGGGTGATCAGACTGGCAGGCAGAAGTGGTTAGGGGCAATCAGGCAAGCGAGCGGTTGGGAGCCAGCAGTCCTGGATTTTTTAGGCCCGATCCCTGTGGGATTGGGCTTAAACCAGCAGTCGGACATCCCCCGAGGGGTCCCAGATTGAAGAGGGTGCAGGCTGGGCTGAGGGACACGCCCCCCAGTGCATGAATTTTGTGCACTGAGCCTCTAGTTTGATAATATATATGTGTATCAAATCACCATGTTGTATACCTTTCATATTAATAAAATCTCAAAGCTGGGGGTGGGGGGAAGAGTTATATCTCTATACAATTTACAAAGTAAATTGGACATTAATTATCTCCTTTGATTTTTACAACTTTTTATGCATCTTAGCTCCAAACTGCTTAAATTGGTGCCTGAAAGACTTATGTGACCACTATAAAAACACATGGTGACTGGTTACAAACTCAGGAACCAAACCTGATTTTCTGACTCCTCACCCATTACACTTTTAGTTACATTAGCAATGTTTTTCCTATTTTCAAAATTGGGTTAATTATACCTTAGACACTAATTAAGACTTGAAAATACAAAGTAGTTTTATAGATAACAAAATTTAATCATGTTTTTCTACCCAAGAACTCAAGTGTGAAATGATATATTCCTGTCCATAGGTATCTTGAGATAACTAAACTCTAAAAAATGACTCTAAAAGAAACTCAGAACCCACTAATATCACTAAGATTTCATAAGTAAAAAGAAGTTAGGGTCAAGGAGAAAAGCTATAGAGGAAAAGTGCTAATGTTACAACATCACCTTAGCTGTGTCCTAGTAATCACCAGAAGACACCTGCCATTGGAGCATGTGTCTTCAGCCACAGGTGTTCTCAACCCTTGCTTCTTTGCCATGTACCTAGCTTCACTAATTTCACCGTACTGTACAATACTTCTTTGAATTATATAAAAAGTACTCTATTTAGACACATTGACTTCACTAATCCTATATAATAATAGACAAACATGGTAATTAACTGTAGCTCTGACACGCTTCCCGTTGGCTAATCAGCAAGATATGCAAATTAAGTGCCAACCAAGATGACGGCTGGCAGCCAGGCAGCTGAAGCAACAGGAGGCTTGCTTGCTCCAGTGACGGAGGAAGCTAAGGTATCCCAACTGCCGCTGCCAGCCTCTGAGCTGCAGTCTAAGAAACAATGTTGCAAATATAGAAGTTAAACAAAACCGAGAAACCTGCTTTTGGCCAGCTGGGCTTCAGCTAGCAGGATCGCAACAGTGTTTCAATTATAGAATCCAAACAAACCCAGATCCCTGCTTTCAGCAGCCGAGGTCTCAGAGCTGCAGCCGGGCCTCAGAGCCAAAGCCTGCTCTTAGCTCCAGTGACAGCCATAGAAGGTAAATAAATCCCAGAATAAAAAGAAAAAAAGGAGAAGTTGGGAGCTTCAGTCGCCCGCCAGCCTGAAAACATCCCTCAGCCCCTCACCCAGACTGGCCAGGCACCCCAGTGGGGACCCCCATCCTGAAGGGCATGTGACCAGTTGAAAACAGCCATCATCCCCTCATCCAGGCTGGCCAGGCACCCCAGTGGGGACCCCCACCCTGAAGGGGTGGGACCAACTGCAAACAGCCATCATCCCCTCACCCAGACTGGCCAGGCACCCCAGTGGGGACCCCCACCCTGAAGCAACAAGATGGTGGCTAATTTGCATACTGAAGGCAGGCAGCAGTGGGCAAGGCTGTCTGAGGTCCCGGACCAGATCTGTGACCCTGCCGGGCGGGGTGCAGTGCTTGAGGCTGTCCGCAGTCCTGGGACATGGATCCATGACCCTTCCCGGCTGGGCGGCAGCTCACACAGGGGCGGATTGGCCGGGGTTGGGCAGGGCAGGACACCTGGCTTCCACCCAGCCCCAGTCACTCTGGGCAGGTGAGCAGTGCAGAGAGCCTCTGGACAGGGGAGGCAGGCTGGCGGAGGGTGGCCTGTACTCCCCACATGGCGGTGGTGACAGCTGTGAGTGCGCCAAGCAGAGCCTGCAGGCTGAGCTGAAGTAGTGCCTGCAGGCTATCAGCGCCCAGGAGTGGCTGTGCAAGATCCGCCTCCTGGCCCAGAAGGTGCAGGATTGCAGGGACAGCCACCGTGGTGGGCCAGACTGACATCCTCCTGGCCGCACCACGGGAGTTTGCGGATCTGCAAAGCCAGAGGCCTCTGGTGTGCACATCCCCCCTTGGCGTGCGAACATCCCCCAGCACACTGTCACCCTCCCACGCCTGCAACAGTTGCAAACCAAGGTGTGCACAAGTTCCCCCACCTCTCCACCACACTTCCATCAACCCAGCATGCCTAACACCCCCACAGGATGTGCACACATCCCCTCTGATGAGCTCAGGTCCTTTGGAGAGTGTCTGGGTGTTCTGGTTGCTGAGGGTGGGTGCCTGTGAGATGACAGTGAGAGGGCGGAGTGGTGATGCCCTGTTCCCACAGAGGCCAGTGCAGCTACGAGATCACCTCTGGGGGTTAATGCAGGTGCTGAGGCGGGAGCAGATGCAGACAGACACACCTGGTGGGCGCGGGCAGCTCTCGCTGAGGTGCCTTCAGTCAGCGGTCAAGATCAAGAACCCAGAGGAGGAGAGGAATTCTGTCCTCTCAGTGAAACAGTGGGATAGTCCGGGCGACTGTAGAGGAGGAATGGGAGGAATGTGCACTTTGGGTGCCAGCACCCATGAGCGAAGGCCTCCCTGACTGAGCCTCGCTTGCTTGGCTCACTCCTGCCAGGCAGCGGGGGACAGGATGTGCTTTTCTGAATTAATGAGAGAAAACATTGATTCTCCTGCTGCCCATGAAGGTGGAAAGTGAAGTGGGGAGACATGTGGGGAGTGAGCGAGGTTTCCTGTCTGGGGGTTCTAAATATGCTGTTGGTTTCTTTCACCGCTGACTAGAGATATACAGGGTGTCCCCCCAAAATGTATACACACTTTGAATACCTACTAATTCCAATGGTTTTAAGCATAAGAAAGAAACAACAATGGAGCTGTTATCTGTTAAAAGTGTGGGCACAATCAGGTAGTTGGACATTCCCTGAGGGGTCTCAGATTGGAGAAGGTGAAGGCCAGACTGAGGGGCCCTTTTTCCCACCCCTACCTCAGTGCACGAATTTCGTGCACCGGGCTACTAGTTAGTCTATAAATACTTGACTTCTACCTACTGCTTTGGTAGATGAGATAATTGTGGAGGAAAGGCCAAAGCATTGATGGTCAATCAGATGATGAGAAAGGGGATGTGGTCTTTCAGCTGAGTCAAGTGTAAAATGCTACATGTCAAGGCAGAAGTTATTAGCAGGATCAATATTCATCCTAGACCTTAATAAGTTATTATATCAAAGCCCCGACACAGGATGGAGAAAACCTGTCTATCTACATGGAACAGTCCACATTGGAAAATAAAATTCTATTTAAATTATAAAGACTTAATTGGTACACAAGGGCAATGACAGTTACAAAGCCAGTCTCCAAATTCTGAATGTGTTAAGAGTTTTTGAATCATTAGTGCAGGAAGAAAAGGAGAAAGGCAAAGAACACGGCTACTGTCTGGGCTCCGTGTTTGTAATTTGCAGCTGATGAATATGTATGAACCTGCTCCACGGCAGCTTCGATGACATACTGCTTTACAGAGACAGCACACAGCAGAGAGATCAAAGGAGAGGGAGGCTCAGCAGTTACATCCTACCCACTCCCACATTTAATGGTTTTCAATCTTGTCAAATCTCCCTTACTTAAAATTCTCATACTTTGATGCAAGAGGGATAGTCAAAGCATAGCAAAAACTGTCCCATAGACAGTTCCAACTGTAAGTTAACAGTATTTTTTTCTAAACCCTTAACCTCTCCCATTCTCTTTGTTGCTTTCAGGAAAACAAGCAAGCAATTTAAAAAAAAAAAAAAGTTGCCAGTCTTAGTTGTTCAATCATTTTAAATATAGAAGAAATTATTTTTTTCTTTTCTAGTACATAGCAAAAGACAAAAAAAACACACATTTTTTTCAGTGATCGATGTAGAAAACACTAGGCTTTTCATTAAGGACACTATATTTCTTTTAATTATAGAGATGATAGTGAATATAGATACATTTTTGACTCTACTACAAATTATACTTTTTACTTATGATATTATTTTCTCACAGCTCAAATTATTTGACGGGTGTTCCCTCAACTCTCACAGCAAGTTAAAGCTGAGAACTAAAAGGTCATATCAAAAAACTGTTTCAAAAGGTCATAGCTAACATATCAGCAACAAAAGAAGGCAAGGCTCCCTAATGTCTTAAAATGTTTATCTAGGATTGATGAATTCTTTCTTTCATTCAACAAACATTTATCGGACAATTCAATATTAGAGATAAGTTTGATGATAATTATATCAAAGAAAGTTTCCATAACATTCTATCCTCAAAGAGCTTGACAATCTAAGGTATATAAGGCAAAAAAAACACTTAAGAAGTTAAATGGCATTACAACATTTAAATTATAATACAAAATAAAAGTTGATTGTCACAAGCATTGCGTATAATTATGTGCCATAGAAAGGCTCTAGTAAGATTTAAAAGAGAAATTTCTATGGACCAATGTTTTTAAGGAAAGGGTCAACAACCTGAGCTAAACAGGATTTGAGTAGATGAAAAGGAAATGACAAATATGTCAATCAGTAGGAAAAGCAAGGACAAATAGGTAAAAGCTCACAGTCCAATGTGAAGCAGGAGAAGATTCACTGTTGCAGATCAGAGGTGCCTAAGGTAGAAAAGTCCATCCCAACAGGCAGGAAGGATGGCGGCAGGACTGAGTGAGCCTCAAGGTGAGAAGGAGAGCAAGGAGAGTTCTCATACCATCTCCAAAGGAGGGCTATCCTCAATATGAGAGAGAGAAGTTTCAGTTATGGCTAGGAGGTGGTAGGAGTGGGGATTTCTGTAAAGAAGTCTGAGGCAACCAGGAAGCCTGCTTACCATAGAAAATGGGTTTCAGAGGACCTAGGAGCAGGCTGCAATTTCAGGCAGGGTGTTGGGAGGAAGGTTCTGGTAGAAGAAACTCCGTGACAGGAACAGAAAGAGTGTATGAGAGAGGACCTCCCCACTGGGAGGGCTTTCGTGTGAGAGGGGCAAAGATGGCAGAGATGAGAAGCACTGTGGCTTTGACTGGTTCTGAGTGGAATCTGGTGTCGTGCCATATCAGGAGCTTTACTCAATGCTAAAATAGAACCCTACTCCACCTTCCTACGCCCCATCACTGACAAATTCACTTTGTGGTTGAAAGTAGGGAGAAAAAAAAAAGGAATGGGGAGAAATATAAGATATAAGGCATTTTACTGTTTAGGAGGTCATAGCTGATGTGGCCAATGCTACTAGAACTAATATTCTCTGATACTCTTACGTATCTCCCGCCTTATGAAGTTTCAGCAAATCTTGGCCCAGGATCTTACTGTGGGAAATCACAACAAAGAATTGGAGGGGATCCTGTCCATGAGATTACACCAGGAGCCAGTGCCACTTGGAGGCTGCTTCTGTGGTACCTTCTGAAGACCGGGAAACCAGCACGGTGTGAGCTGTAAGTAGGCAGCATCAGCTGTTCCGTACCTCCGGGGAGAAGAGGAGACTCTGCTACGCTTCTCATTGGTAGCTGCCCTTTTCGCTCTCCATAAGCAACTTTCTGACTATTTCAGTTTTTCAGCCAAAGCCCATCAGCTGTTGTGCTGATGATGGGGCTTGACTGGTTAAACAAACTTTGCAGTCTCCAGTGTGAACTATTCCTCTGGGTGTCCTTGTTCAAGCAGCAGTTAATTTGAAAACAATTAGCCAATTGCTCACTTCCTGAGGCATAGCAAGGCTAGATGGCCTATCAGCTACGGGCCCCACTCTGAAGGAGCCAGCAAGTTTCCAGGATGGGTCTGGGTGCACGTCAGCATCAGGGAAAGTTCAGTGCTCCTTTCACTGGGCATAGTGCGCGAGTCACCCATTTGCCTTGCTCTGGCAGGCTTTCATTTGTTTACTCTTGCCTCTGTAACAAGGAGACACTTCCACCTTCCATCACTGAATAGATTAGAAAACATTATTTTTCTTTTTTCCCCACTCTTCCAGGTAAAGGGAAAAAATGGATCATTATGACAAATTATAAGTGAGAAATCAACAAAAGATGCAAAGAATAAAGAGAGGTGGATTTTTATTTTAAAACTAGAGGCCTGAGGTTCTCCAAGGAAGATGGCGGCTGGCAGGACGGAGGTGAGGGATAGGAAGTGAGTGAGTGAGGAGATGAATGGAGAGTGTGTGGATGTGTGTGGTGTGTGAGTGAGTGAGGGACAGTTAAATCCGGCAGGAGCAGCAGAGGCTGGCAGACCAGGCTCTCTGGGACACAGAGAGACTACCACTGCTGCGGCACTCCCCGGACTGCGGGACTCGGGCACAGAGCCCACGCCATCTTAAAGGGGAGACTGGCTTCTTCTGGGAACTCAGCAGCACCACCACTCAGACAGGCTGTGACCGGCAGCCACTCCAGCAAAATTCCTGCAGCCACACCTGCAGACTCTGGGACTCTGCACCAAAAGAGCAACGGGCCCAGGCAGAAATAAGTTCAGTCTCCCCCTCCCCATTGTCTGACATTGTCTCCAGCTCCCAGGTTTCCAAGGCACACCACTCCATAGACTCCTCTTAGGAGTCACTGGGAGACTAAGCTGGGTGTGATTTTGTACAGACACAGGCTCACTGCCACCCAGTAGGAATTCTGAATTCTCTCTGCCTGAATAACTGCCCCCACACACCCAGCTGCGCAACTTTAGCACCAGGGCCCCTCAGTGCCAGGGCCCCACAGAGTGCATCAGAGCTCAACGCCAGGGAACTGCCCCTGCGAACTGCACCACCACAGTTGCTCACTCCCCCTCAGCCCATCTATCCACAGGGCACTTTGGGGAAGCCTCGGTGAGCCTCTGCTGGGTCCCATCTTGGACTAATAGGGACACACTCCCCTGGGCAGTAGAAATTCAGAATTCACCCATCCTGGATACCTGCCCAAAGAGTGGCAGGGCCCTTCAGAGTGCTTCAGTGCACCTGCACTAGCAAACTCACTGCGGGTGCTCCTGTGTGCCTCTACGGGGAAAGCGAGCCTATCCACCACAAGTGCACCAGTAAAATCTGAGTTTCCCCACCCCACAGCTACAGAACTCTGGACACTACAGTCGCATGCTTTTCCAGCGTGCAGGTCTCCCAAGATCACCGCTCCACAGGCAGCCCTGGGGCCCGTTGTGAGCCCTGCTGGCCTTGCACTTAAACAAACGGGTGCACTGCTGGGCTGTAGAAATGCTGAATTCCCTCTTCTGGGATACCTGCCCACAGACACTGCAATCCAGTGGCTTCAGTGCCAGGGCCCTTCAGAGTGTGTCAGTACACCCTGCTGGCAAACACACCACAGGTGCCTCTGTGAGCTGCTGCTGGAATCACGTGTATCCAACCACGGAGGCAGCAGCAAAAGCTGAGTCTACCCACCTCACAAAGACAGAACTCTGGACACCACAGTCACGCTTTGCCAGAATGCAGGCTTTCTGAGCTCCACCACTCCAACAGACGGTTTCTGGGTGCCACTGTGACTCCCTGCGGGGCACGCGTGATTTCAATCAAGGGCATAAGACAGCAAAAATTGGAACACCCCCTCCACAGCTGCTGACTTACAGACAACTCAGTTGCACCTTTCCAGCTCACAGGCCTACATCAAGAGAACCCAAATAGCCCAAGTAGAGAGCTACACTAGACTACCAAACCCAGGAGACCTGAGAGGTCACACCAATAGCACCACACCCTAAAGAAACTGGGTAGCAAAGCAATCAGAACTACAATTAAAACATTACAGTAAAACATGGGAAGACAAAAAAAGCAATCCACAAAGGAAAGAAAAAGAGGAGTCACCAGAAAGGGAGTTAAATGAAATTGAGGCTACTAACTTATCAGAGAAAGAATTCAGAGTAATGGTTATAAGGATGCTCAAATGGCTGGATGACAAATGCACACAACTCAATGAGAATTATAAGGAACTGAATGATAATGTCACCAACATGAAGAGGAACCAAAAGGAAATGAAGAAAGACATAGCTGCAATAAAGAACACAATGGAAGGCTTAAACAGCAGACAGGAAGAGGCTGAGGACCGCATCAGTGAATTAGAAGACAAGGTAGGAAAAAACACACAAACACAGGAGCAACTGGAAAAAAAACTTAAAAAGCAAGAGGAGAGCCTAAGGGAGCTTTGGGACAATGCAAAACGAAACAACATTCGCTTAATAGAGATACCAGAAGGAGAGGAGGAGAATCAAGGAATAGAAAACCTGTTTGAAGAAATAATGACAGAAAACTTCCCTGATGCAGGCAAGAAAAAAACTACACAAGTCCAAGAAGCACATAGAGTGCCAAACAAGATGAACCCCAAAGACCAACACCAAGACACATAATTAAATTGGCAAACACCAATGACAAAGTAAGAATCTTAAAGGCTGCCAGAGAGAGAAAGAAAGTTACTTACAAGGGATTTCCTATTAGAATATAAGCTGACTTCTCAACAGAAACACACCAGGCAAGAAGGGAATGGAATGAAATATACAAAGTGATGCAAAGCAAGGGAATGAATCCAAGAATACTATACCCAGCAAGGCTATCATTCAAAATTGAAGGTGGAATCAGGAGCTTCACAGACAAAAAGGGGCTAAGAGAGTTTATTACCACCAAACCAGCAATGCAAGAAATGCTAAAGGGACTGCTGTAATAAGAAGAAACAGAAAGACAAGAAGAAACACAATCATTAAGAATAAAAATGACCACAAACAAGTACTTTTCAATGATAACATTAAATGTAAATGGATTAAATGCTCCAATCAAAAGACACAGGGTAGCTGAATGGATAAGAAAACATGACCCATATATTTGCTGTCTGCAAGAGACCCACCTCAGAACAAAGGATTCACACAGACTGAGAGTGAAGGGATGGAAAAAATTTTTTTCAGGCAAATAGAAATGAGAAAAAAGCTGGGGTTGCGACACTTATATCTGACAAAATAGACCTCAAAGTAAAGGCCATAACAAGAGATAAGGAAGGCCACTACATAATACTAAAGGGAGCAATTCAACAAGAAGATATAACTCTAGTAAACATATATGCACGCAATACAGGAGCACCCAAAAACATAAAACAGCTTCTGGAAGATATCAAGGGAGAGATAAATAGCAATACAGCCATAGTAGGGGGCTTTAATACCCCACTGACACAACTGGATAAATCCTCTAAACAAAAAATCAGCAAAGAAACAGCAATCCTAAATGACTCACTAGATCAGATGGACTTAATTGACATCTTCAGAATATTTCACCCCAAAGCTACAGAATATACATTCTTCTCCAGTGCACATGGGACATTTTCAAAGATAGATCATATATTAGGACACAGGCAAAGTCTCTTCAAATTCAAGAGAATAGAAATTGTAACAAGCATCTTCTCAGATCACAATGACATAAAATTAGAAATCAACTGCAATAAAAACATTGAAAAAAAATCAAACACTTGGAGGCTAAATAGCATGCTGTTAAGCAATGATTGAGTTACCAGAGAGATCAAAGAAGAAATAAAAAGCATCCTGGAAAAAATGACAATGAAAACATAACAATCCAAAATCTATGGGACACAATGAAAGAAGTCCTGAGAGGGAAGTTCATAGCTCTACAGGCCTACCTCAAAAAACAAGAAAAACTGGCAATAAATTATCTAACCCTACAACTCAAAGAGTTAGAAACAGAGCAACAAGAAAAGCCCACAGTATCCAGAAGGAAGGAAATAATAAAAATCAGACCAGAAATAAACAACATAGAGACCAAAAAAACAATACATTAGATCAATGAAACCACGAGCTGGTACTTTGAAAGGATTAACAAGATTGATGAACCTCTAGCCAGGCTCACCAAGAAACAAAGAGAGAGGATCCAAATAAACTAAATCATAAATGAAAGAGGTGAAGTAACAACTGACCCTACTGATATACAAAGGATTGTCAAAAAATACTACGAACAACTCTACTCCAACAAACTGGACAACCTCGATGAAATGGACACATTCCTAGAAAAATACAAGCTTCCAAAACTCAACCAGGAAGAATCAAAAAACCTGAGTAGGCCAATAGCTACTGATGAAATTGAAACAGTAATCAAAAAGCTTCCAGCAAACAAAAACCCTGGACCAGATGGCTTCACAGGGGACTTTTACCGAACATTCAAAGAAGAACTAAAGCCAATCCTTCTCAGACTATTCCAAAAAATTCAAGAGGAAGGCACACTTCCAAGATCTTTCTATGAAGCCAGCATTACCCTAATCCCAAAACCAGATAAAGACACCACAAAGAAAGAGAATTACAGGCCAATATCCCTGATGAACATAGGATAAAATCCTCAACAAAATTCTAGCAAACCAGATCCAGCATTACATTAGAAAGATCATATAACATGACCAGGTGGGATTTATTCCAGGAATGCAAGGATGGTACAATATCTGCAAATCAATAAACGTGACACAGCACATAAACAAGTTGAGAGACAAAAATCACATAATCATATTGATTGATGCAGAAAAGGCATTTGACAAAGTCCAACACTCTTTTCTGATAAAAACACTCAGCAAAGTGGGAATAGAGAGATCATACCTCAACATAATAAAAGCCTTATATGACAAACCTATAGCCAACATCATACTCAATGGAAAAAAACTAAAACCATTTCCCTTAAGAACAGGAACAAGACAGGGATGCCCACTTTCACCACTCTTGTTCAACATAATACTGGAAGTGCTAGCCAAAGTGATAAGACAAGAAGAAGAAATAAAAGGCATCAAGATTAGAAAAGAAGAAGTAAAATTGTCATTATTCCCAGATGACATGATACTGTACTTAGAAAACCCTAAAGACTCCATCAAAAAACTATTAGACGTAATAAATGAATTTGGCAATGTAGCAGGATACAAAATTAACGCCAAGAAATTTATGGCATTTTTATACGCCAACAGTGAACTTACAGAAAGAGAAATTAAAAAAACAACCCCATTTACCATTGCACCAAAAAAATTAAGATATCTAAGAATAAACTTAACCAAGGAGATAAAAGACCTCTACCCAGAAAACTATAGGACATTGAAAAAAAGAGATAGAGGAAGACATAAAAAGATGGAAGAACATACTGTGTTCATGGATTGGTAGAATCAACATCATCAAAATGTCCATACTACCCAAAGCAATCTATAGATTCAGTGCACTCCCCATTAAAATACATATTTCGCAGATCTAGAAAGAACGCTCCAAAAACTCATCAGGAATTAAAAAAACACCCCGAATAGCTGCTGCGATCCTGAGAAAGAAGAACAAAGTAGGTGGGATCTCAATACCAGATATCAAGCTGTATTACAAAGCCACTGTTCTCAAAACTTCCTGGTACTAGCACAAGAACAGACATATAGATCAATGGAATAGAATAGAGAACCCAGAAATTGGCCCAAACCACTATGCTCAACTAATATTTGACAAAGGAGGCAAGAAGATACAATGGAGTCAAGACAGTCTCTTCAATAAATGGTGCTGGGAAATGTGGTCAGACACATGCAAAAAAATGAAACTAGACCACCAACTTATACCATGCACAAAAATAAACTTAAAATGGATAAAGGACTTAAATGTAAGATGGGAAACCATAAAAATACTAGAAGAATCCAAAGGCAACAAAATCTCAGACATATGCCGAAGCAATTTCTTCACCGATACAGCTCCTAGGGCAATGGACACTAACGGGAAAATAAACAAATGGGACTATATCAAAATAAAAAGCTTCTGCAAAGCAAAAGAAACCATCAACAAAACAACAAGAAAACCCACTGCATGGGAGAACATATTTGCCGATGATATCTCCAATAAAGGTTTAATCTCCAACACTTATAGGGAACTCATACAACTTAACAAAAGGAAGATAAACAACCCAATCAAAAAATGGGCAACGGACCTAAATAGACACTTTTTGAAAGAGGACATACATAAGGTTGAGAGACATATGAGAACATGCTCAAAGTCACTAATCATCCCAGAGATGCAAATCAAAATGACAATGAGGTACCATCTCACACCTGTCAGAATGGCTATCATCAACAAATTAACAAATGACAAATGCTGGTGAGGATGTGAAGAAAGATGAAACCTCGTTCACTGCTGGTAGGAATGCAAACTGGTGCAGCCACTGTGGAGAACAGTATGAAGTTTCCTCAAAAAACTAAAAATGGAACTTCCATTTGACCCAGTGATCCCACTTCTAGGAATATATCCCAAGAAAACAGAAACACCAATCAGAAAAGATATATGCATCTCTATCTTCATAGCAGCTCAATTTACAATAGCTAAGATTTGGAATCAGCCTAAGTGCCCATCAGCAGATGAATGGATTAAAAAACTTTGGCACATCTGCACAATGGAATACTATGCTGCTATAAAAAGGAAGGAACTCCTACCATTTGCAACAGCATGGATGGAGCTGGAGAGCATTATGCTAAGTGAAATAAGTCAGTCAGAGAAAGATAAATATCACATGCTCTCACTCATTTGTGGATTATAATGAACAATGTAAACCGATGAACAATAACAGACGTAGAGACAGAGAAGCATTGATCAGATGTTCAAAACTCGTAGGGAAAGCAGGGGAGGGTGGGGGCTAGGGAGAAAGATCAATCGAAGGACTTGTATGCATGCATATAAGCATAAGTGATGGGTGTGGACAACAGGGGGTGAGGGTGAGGGCAGGATTGGGGGGATGAGGAGACATTGGGGGGATAAGGACACATTTGTAATATCTTATTCAATGAAGGAAATAAATAAATAAATAAATAAATAAATAAATAAATAAACTAGAGGCCTGGTGCACGGATTCATGCATGGGTGGGGTTCGGCCAGCCTGCCCTGATGGGGGCCCATTGGGCTGGGCTGGTGGTGGGGAGCGGCCATGGGTTGTTGGCCAGCCAGCCCTGGCCCTGATCATGGTCAGGGCTGATAGGAGCCCGGATCAGGCTGGCGGACTGCCGCAGTGCACATCACAGCCATTGGTCATTCTGGTTGTTCTGCCACTCTGGTTGCTGAGCTTTTATAAATATAGAAAGCTATAGGATTTGTTTTTTAAATATTTTTTATGTAGCATATTTCCTTTCACCAGCTGGCCAATACAGTCTTTGGATCTGAGATATCTTTCTGATAAAAGAGCATTTCTTTTCTGCCATTTAATCAATTATCTACTTCTAGCCTTCAACCACATTTTGTCCCATTAAAGAGGACAGAAGGAATATGAGGAAATGCTTCTCTTGTTTTCAGCCTTCCTACCCCTTGCCCTTCTTTTCTACAAACCATTTATTTGGCTTCCACAACAAAAAGGTGCTACAGACAGAGTAAAAATATGTTACTAGGGACTTTCTCAGTTCATTGCACTCCTCACTCAACTAAATCTGGCAGACTTGCACACATCTGGCCTATTGGCAAGATTCAATAGAGTTTAGCTGTGTCTGCTCAAGGCAGCACTGGGATAGTGGAGAAAGTTAGACCAGCCCTCCGGCTTGCTGACTCCTCAAATGTGCAAGGGTCACAGGCCACAGAAACTGCCCCTGCAAACACAAGCCACCTTACTGGGTGTTTTTATAGCTTTTTCTCATTTTCAGTGCTCCAGTATTTTTTCTTTAATTAAGACCTTTATATGTGTGTGCTTTGGCTGTATGTAAACTGCACTATCATCCAGTATTATGCTCACAGCCTTATTTTCTGCACAACATGGGAGAGAATACAAGATTCAAGGGGACTTAAGATTAAATCTATGGACCACAAACTTACTGCAAATTCTTCAGATTTAGACCTTACTGTCTCTAGCAGTTCAGACAACTTCTGAAAAGGAGTACTTATGTACATATGCTTCCTTTGTTGTTTTTGATGGGTATAAGTATCCAAAGCTATGAGAACAAGGATCATAATTACAGACAATATGTGTAATTTCCTACTTCAAGTCAGTATCCAAAGGTAATACAGTGGGAAAGGAACTTTCCAGAACAGTGACGGGAGTGAGAGTCATGTAAAAGGTTAGCAAAACATATGGTGTTTATAATTTACTAGTGGCCCCGAGCATGAAATCTGTGCATATTAAAAGGGAATTAATTAGAGGAAATATTTTAATATTGCTATTTGCCCTTTCTCTATAATAGAAGTGTCACAGATGAAAGAAAATTAGTAAAATGTATATGAAAATCTCCGTCCTGTCCGAGTCTGGGGTGTGCCGCGGGACCCAGAGTCAAGTCTCCACCCACCCACATGTGCCTTGAAATTGTGTGAGACCCAGACCCAGCTGGCCCCACCCCCTCAAGCCCCACAGGGCAGGGGACGCAGCCTCAGGTCCCCTGCCCCGGCGTGAGGGCAAGAGTGCACAAGGGCGTGAGGGCATGATGACCATTTGCATATTAGCTCTTTATTATATAGAATAACAAGGAAAACCTTAATTCCTAATAGGAATTACAACATGCCAGAAGCATGGACCACGAGGGAAAATACCTAATTCTTTGAGTTAAGTAACTTTTAAAAAATTCTGAAGCATACTGTCCTTTAGTAAAGTGCTTTAAGTAGTTTCTTATTAGGGTTTTTCTTTAAAACTAACATATGATTAAAGTAGAAGTTTCAACTGGTTTAAAAAACTAAGTAAGAAATGTAGGCTTCCCTCCCACCAAGGTCTTATTTGCTAGAGATAATAACCATAAACAGTTCCATGTATATCCTGTGCATTTATAAGCATGTATATCTTCCTACTATCACACGTGCACATTGGCTGTTATATGCTCAAACTATGTGGAAATGTTTGCTATTTTATTCAAATGTGCTCACCTACATATAACATTTCCTGCAGCATTGGTACATATCATTGGCAAAGATTCACTTACTCTTTTTAAAAAGCTACATTGCATGCTCTCAAACAAGTTTTTATAATACCTACTTCCTTATTGATGTACTTTCAGGTTATTTGCAAGTTTTTACTATTATAAAAGAAGATGCAATATACTTTCCTATAGTGATAGCTGTAAATATTCTAGATAAAACTAAAACTCCTCCAAAAAATATTTTGCCAATCTCCATTCCCTCCAACAATGTGAAAACCTCTCACCATCACTGGATGGTAGCAACGGTTTTCAATTGACAATTTAAAAATACTCTCTTTTTTTTTTTGTTAAATTTTGTTTTATTGCTTAAAGTATTACAAAGAGTATTATATATGTCTCCTTTTTTCCCCCTTCTTGACATTCCCCTGGCTTCCCCATCCCCCAGTGTCTTATGTCCATTGGTTATGCTTATATGCATGCATACAAGTCTTTCAGTTGATCTCTTACCCCCCACTTCTGCCCCCCAACCCTCCCCAACCTTCCCGCTGTAGTTTGATAATCTGTTCCATGCTGCTCTGTCTCTGTATCTATTTTTGTTCATCAGTTTATAATGTTCTTTAATATCCATAAATGAGTGAGACCATGTGGTATTTTTCTTTCACTGACTGGCTTATTTCACTTAGCATAATGCTCTCCAGTTCCATCCATGCTGTTGCAAATGGTAAGAATTCCTTCTTTTTTACAGCAGCATAGTATTACATTGTGTAGATATACCACAGTTTTCTAATCCAGTCATCTGCTGATGGGCACTTAGGCTGTTTCCAGATCTTCACTATGATAAATTGTGCTGCTATGAACATAGGGATGCATATATCCTTTCTGATTGGTGTTTCTGGTTTCTTGGGATATATTCCTAGAAGTGGGATCACAGGGTCAAATGGGAGTTCCATTTTTAACTTTTTTAGGAAACTCTATACTGTCTTCCATAGTGGCTGTACCAGTCTGCATTCCCACCAGCAGTGCACGAGTGTTCCTTTTTCTCCACATCCTCGCCAGCATTTGTCCTTTGTTGATTTGTTGATGATAACCATTCTGACAGGTGTGAGATGGTACCTCATTGTTGTTTTGATTTCCATCTCTCGGATGATTAGTGACTTTGAGCATGTTTTCATATGTCTCTGGACTTTCTGAATGTCCTCTTCAGAAAAGTATCTATTTAGGTCCTTTGCCCATTTTTTGATTGGATTGTTTATCTTCCTTTTGTTAAGTTGTATGAGTTCCCTATAAATGTTGGAGATTAAACCCTTATCAGTGATAACATTCGCAAATATGTTCCTCCATGCAGTGAGCTTTCTTGTTGTTTTGTTGATGGTTTCTTTTGCTGTGCAGAAGCTTTCTATTTTGATGTAGTCCCATTTGTTTACTTTCTCTTTAGTTTCCAATGCCCTAGGAGCAATATCAGAGAAGAAATTGCTTCGGCATATGTATGAGATTTGTTACCTTTGGATTCCTCTAGTATTTTTATGGTTTCCCGTCTTACATTTAAGTCCTTTATCCATTTTGAGTTTATTTTTGTGTATGGTGTAAGTTGGTGCTCTAGTTTCATTTTTTTTGCATGTATCTGTCCAATTTTCCCAACACCATTTATTCAAGAGACTGTCTTGACTCCACTGTATGTTCTTGCCTCCTTTGTCAAATATTAATTGAGCCTATTGGTTCGGGTCAATTTCTGGGTTTTCTATTCAATTCCATTGATCTATATCTCTGTTCTTCTGCCAGTACCAGGGAGTTTTGAGAACAGTGGCTTTGTAATACAGCTTGATATCTGGTATTGAGATCCTACTTACTTTGTTCTTCTTTCTCAAGATCGCCGCAACTATTCGGGGTCTTTTTTTATTCCAGATGAATTTTTGGAGCGTTCATTCTAGGTCTGTGAAATATGCCATTGGTATTTGAATGGGAAGTGCATTGAATCTTTAGATTGCTTTGGGTAGTATGGACATTTTGATGATGTTGATTCTACCAATCCATGAACACAGTATGTTCTTCCATCTGTTTATGTCTTCCTCTATCTCTTTTTTCAACGTCCTGTAGTTTTCTGAGTAGAGGTATTTTGCCTCTTTAGTTAAGTTTATTCCTAGGTATCTTAATTTTTTTGGTGTGATGGTAAATGGGATTGCTTTTTTAGTCTCTCTTTCTGTAAGTTCACTATTGGTATACAGAAATGCCACAGATTTCTTGGTATTAATTTTGTATCCTGCTACATTGCCAAATTCATTTATCAAGTCTAATAGTTTTTTGATGGAATCTTTAAGGTTTTTTATGTACAATATCATGTCATATGCTAGTAAGGACAGTTTTACTTCTTCTTTCCCAATTTGGATGCCTTTTATTTCTTCTTCTTGTCTAATAGCAATGGCTAATATTTCCAGTACTATATCGAACAGTAGAGGTGAGAGGGGCCATCCCTGTCTTGTTCCTGTTCTTAAGGGAAATGGTTTTAGTTTTTGCCCATTGAGTATGATGTTGGCTGTGGATTTGTCATATATGGCTTTTATTATGTTGAGGTATGATCCTTCTATTCCCACTTTGTTGAGAGTTTTTATCAAAAATGGGTGTTGGATTTTGTCAAATGCTTTTTCTGCATCAATTGATATTGACTATGTGGTTTTTTTTCTCTCAATTTGTTTATGTGATGTATCACGTTTATTGATTTGCGGATATTGTACCATCCTTGCATCCCTGGGATAAATCCTACTTGGTCATGGTGTATGATCTTTCTGATGTACTGCTGGATCCGATTTGCTAAGATGTTGTTGAGGATTTTGGCATCTATGTTCATGATGGATATTGGCCTGTAATTCTCTTTCATTGTGTTGTCTTTATCTGGTTTTGGTATGAGGGTGATGCGGGCTTCATAAAATGAGCTTGGAAGTATTCCTTCCTCTTGAATTTTTTTGAAAAGTCTGAGGAGGATAGGTTCTAGTTCTTCCTTGAATGTTTGGTAAAACTTCCCTCTGAAGCTGTCTGGTTCTGGGCTTTTGCTTGCTGGAAGCTTTTTGATGACTGCTTCAATTTCTTCCATAGTTATTGGCCTAATGAGATTTGTAGATTCTTCCTGATTGAGTTTTGGAAGGTTGTATTTTTCTAGGAATATGTCCCTTTCCTCCAGGTTGTCTAGTTTGTTGGAGTAGAGTTGTTCATAGTATTTTCTAACAATCCTTTGTATTTCTGTGGGGTCTGTTGTTATTTCTCCTCTATCATTTATGATTTTGTTTATTTGGGTCCTCTCACTTTGCTTCTTGGTGAGCCTGGCTAGAGGTTCATCAATCTTGTTTATCCTTTCAAAGTACCAACTCTTGGTTTCATTGATTTTCTGTATTGTTTTTTTTTTTGTCTCTATGTCATTTATTTCTGCTCTGATCTTTATTATCTCCTTCCTTCTGCTCACTCTGGGCTTTTCTTGTTGTTCTCTTTCTAATTCTTTGGGTTGTAGAGTTAAATGATTTACTACCATTTTTTCTTGCTTTTTGAGGTAGGCCTGTAGAGCTATAAACTTCCCTCTCAGGACTGCTTTCATTGTGTCCCATAGGTTTTGGATTGTTGTGTTTTCATTGTCATTAGTTTTCAGGATGTTTTTAATTTCTTCTTTGATATCATTGGTAACCAAATCAATATTCAATAACATGCTATTCAGTTTCCAAGTGTTTGAGTGTTTTGGATTGCTTTTATTATAGTTTATTTCTAATATTATGCCATTGTGGTCTGAGAAGATGCCTGGTATGATTTCAAGCTTCTTGAATTTGGGGAGACTTTGCTTGTGACCCAATATGTGGTCTATTTTTGAAAATGTCCCATGTGCACTTGAGAAGATTGTATATTCTGCGGCTTTGGGGTGAAATGTTCTGAAGATGTCAATTAAGTCCATCTGATCTAGTGAGTCATTTAGGATTGCTGTTTCTTTGCTGATTGTTTGTCTAGAGGATTTATCCAGTGATGTCAGTGGTGTATTAAAGTCCCCTACTATGATTGTATTGTTGTTGATCTCTCCTTTGATATCTTCCAGGAGTTTTTTTTTATGTATTTGGGGGCTCCTACATTGGGTGCATATATGTTTATCAGTGTTATATCCTCTTGTTGTATCGATCCCTTTAATACTATGAAGTGACCTTCCTTATCTCTTGTTATGGCCTTCACTTTGAGGTCTATTTTGTCTGATATAAGTATTGCTACCCCAGCTTTTTTTTTCATTTCCATTTGCCTGAAAGATATTTTTCCATCCCTTCACTTTCAGTCTGTGTGAGTCCCTTCTTCTGAGGTGGGTCTCTTTTAGTCAGCAAATGTATGGGTCATGTTTTTTTATCCATTCAGCCATTTGATGTCTTTTGATTGGAGCATTTAGTCCATTTGCGTTTAAAGTTATTATTGAAAAGTACTTGTTTGTAGCCATTTTTATTTTTTTTGCCTGTGTTCCTTCTCAGCTTTTTATTTCTTCTTTTTACACCAGTTCCTTTAGCATTTCTTGCATTGCTGGCTTGGTGGTGATAAACTCCCTTAGCCTTTTTTTGTCTATGAAGCTTCTAATTTCCCCTTCAATTTTCAATGATAGCCTTGCTGGATAGTAAAAATACTATCTTATTTTAACTTTTTCCTTTCATTAATGAGGACATGTTTCTTGGTTATTGTATTTTTCTTTGAACTGACAATTCATATTCTTCACTCATTTTCTTCTAATGGGTTGTTACTTTTTATTGGTTGATACATATGAGCCCTTATTTAGCAAGGAAATTAGCCCATCATCTGTTGTTGCATTGCAAATACTTTTCTGAAATTTTTGTTCATCTATTAACTTTGGGTTTTTTTTTATTTGTTTGTTTTTTGGTGGGGGACAGTCTTCTAGAAGAGAACACATTTTAAACAATACATCAGAAACTATAACACGTAGATTGCATGGTGCCAACCATGATCCTATTGGGGTGCTATGCTTATCTTAAGTAAAAAGGTCATAAGGACTAATTGGCTGATAACCCCCCAAGTTTTCACAGTCACAAAGGCCCTCTATGAAGTGCTCACTCATCCCTGGCCACTTCCTGTTTTATTCTAAGTCGGGATCCTGACCCAAATATACCTGCTCCTTGTACCTAGAAGTCATGCAAAGGATAGTAAACAAAATTTATTTACTCTTTTATTTCCCCTTCCATTCCTACCAGCAATTCTGGGAGGAGTGGGGAGAGAGCAAAGTGTGTAACCAAAAGACAGGTCTAGAAATTATGATTTTACTGATGAAATAATTCAGCCGATTCCTTTGTTTTCTTTTGCATCTTCAGAGCGATTGCCTGAGATCTTATATTTTGGTGATTTGCATCATATCCCTTATTATTATCACCTACAATATTGAGAGTGTACTCTGTGTAGGGCATTGACTGAACTTGCTACTGGTATGCTGAGAATGACAGGCCCTGAGCCCAGTCAACAATGCCCTCACCTGTACTTGTTCAAATGCAAAGGCAAAGTGTGGCATGGGAGCCAGCTGCAAGGTGCAAATCCTACGCCCCCCCCCCCCACCCCCCCGCAATGTGGTCACTGTATTACCCAGAGCCAGTTGACTTTAGGGGCAATGAGTGTGTGTACAACAAAAGGCTGTCTTTGGATAGAAGGAGGAAAAATGCATATTGCCTTCCCTCCAACAGTGGACAGGGTTCCCTTTTCTCCACAACCTCACCAGCATTTGTTGTTTGTCGATTTATTGATGATAGCTATTCTCACAGGTGTGAGGTGATATCTCATTGTGGTTCTCATTTGCATTTCTCTGATGATTAGTGATGTTAGTGATGTTAAGCATACTTCATATGTCTATTTACTATTTGAATGTCCATTTTGGAGAAGTGTCTATTCAGGTCCTCTGCCCATTATTGAACTGGATTGTTTATCTTCCTGGTGCTGCAGCCACTGTGGAAAACAGTATGGAGTTTCCTCAAAACATTAAAAATTGAACTTCCATTTGACCCAGGGATCCCACTTCTGGGAATCTATCCTAAGAATCTCGAAACACTATTTCAAAAGAATATATGCAGTCCTATGTTCATTGCAGTGTTATTTACAATACCCAAGATTTGGAAGCAGCCCAAGTGCCCATCAATAGATGTTTAGATAAAAAAGTTGTGGTGCATTTACACAATGGAATACTATGTGGCTGTAAAAAAGAAGGAAATCTTACCCTTTGTGATAGCATGGATAGACCTGGAGATTATGCTAAGTGAAATAAGCCCGTTAGAGAAAGACAAGTATCACATGATCTTACTTATATGTGGAATCTACTGAACAAAAATACTGATGAAAAAGTTAGAAACAGAGGCATGGATACATGGAACAGACTGACAGCTGTCAGAGCAGAGGGATTAGCCAAAAAACACACATCTCTCTATCTCTATCTCCATCTCTATCTCTGTCTCTGTCTCTATCTCTATATCTGTATCAGTATCTATATATCTATATATCTATATATCTACATACCTATGTACCTATATATCTATACTAGAGGCCTGGTACACGAAATTCATGCCCAGGTACAGTCCCTAGGCCTGGCCTGTGATCAGGGCCATCTTCCCGTAGCTGGCCCCTCCCCCCCCCCCCCGCCCCAGCCACCACCCACCCCCAGTTCCCCGTTCGCCATCAGGTGATCGGTGCCTGACAAAAGGGTATTGGGGTTGGTTGGAGGTGTGCAAAATAGGAGTAAAATAGGAACAAAAAGAGACTTTTCTTGGGGTGATGGGTGGCCAATGCAGTGTGTAGATGATATTTTGATAAGTTTTACATTTGAAACCTGTATGATTTTGTGAACCAATGTCATCTGAATAAATCCAATAAAAAATGTATACTGCCAAGGAGTTAACCTCTCAAACATCTCAGCCCTGTTTATTTAAATAAGAAAATGTTTACTTATTCTTTGCTCTCAATTAATAAACTGAATCAGATGTTATCACAGAAGTAGAGCTAATCCCTAACTTAAGTAAGTTGTGTTCCAAAAGTTTATCTCTAGGGCAAATATTTGTAAAGAGAAACACCTGTGCTGCTGTGCAGGATGGAGACTTTTCAAGCTGGTTTCCACAGCCCCTATAAATCCTGCTAAGGCAGAGTCATAATATTATAGCCTGCCTTCCTTCCTTCCTTCCTTCCTTCCTTCCTTCCTTCCTTCCTTCTTCCTTCCTTCCTTCCTTCCTTCCTTCCTTCCTTCCTTCCTTCCTTCCTTCCTTCTTCCCTCTCTCACTCCCTCCTTCCTTCCCTCCCTCCCTCCCTCCCTCCCTCCCTTCCTTCCTTCCTTTGTAGTTTGACAAATGCCTACCACCAACCAGTGCATCGCTCTCCTAAGAGAGGGTAGACAGTTTTGAACAAAGAGAAACAAGGTTTCTCAGGAGGCTTATATTTCTCTGTGGGGAAGGGGAGTAACAAGGAACACAGAACATAAAAATAAACAAACAAATGAAAGATGTTATTCAGGCAGTAAAAAGTGCTATGAAGAAAGTAAAAGTGAGTGTCATCATGTGGTAGAAGGCCACTCTGCAGAGGTGACATCTGGCTGATACCTGAATGATGAGCCAGAAGACAACTGGCAGGCAGTTCCCAGCAGAGAGAACAGTGAGAGCAAGGATGCTAAGGCTGGAAAACGCTGGTGTGTTCACAGAGGAGAAAAGGTGGCCAGGGAGGCTCTAGCGGAGTGAGAGGGAAAGTGCCAGGGGCAATGCTTCCTAAACAAAAAGAACTCTGAATCCCAGCTTTGGACGTCAAACGCACATCTCCCTCTTCCTTCTGTGGGCTGCAGCTTTTGTTGGCAGAGCCTGCCAGAGGTTTAGCTGCTCAAGCTGTTGACACAAAATGCACGAGGTTGGGGACCTCAGAAGCTCTCACCCATGGATCCAGGATGGGACCTTAGTATCCAAAGAGCCCGATGGGAGAAAAGTGAAAGGCTTGGGTGAGTGAAGGGTAACTAGGGGGGCGCGGCTCTGGCACCTACAAAGACACACTCGAAAGAGTGAAAGTGGGAAATTTCAGTGCATCTTCAGCATAATTTTAGTGCAATTTGCTTAGTTAGTTAAGGAAAAGATTCCTGCCTTTTGTTTCCTTATTTTGTCTGTGATCTTCCAAATTAGCACTTTGGACAAAAGCAACTGGAAATAGCAGGAAATCCAAGAGTGAGTGATATGTAAATCAAGAGCAGGGAATAAAGACAATTGTTGGTGCATCACTACCCATTTAAAATTTATGTAAAAACAAACAACAACAGTAACAACAAAGCATGCCATCCTAATGAATGTCCCTTGGGGTCGCTCTGACAAACAAAACCAAACCATTGATGGATAGGAAATAAATCTCAGCTATTATGACAATTTTTAAAAATATTTTTCTATTTCACTTGTCGGCTCATTTTTAAATGCTTAATCTTTATAATCACCATGAATATTATAATATCTAAATAACTTGTGACTGATGGTAATTAAGAATGGGAAATTCAGAAAATACTGTTTTTATAAGCCACGTTTCAATCAAATGTTTCTGCTACTAAAATGCTGCCCTTTTATACAAATGTTGAATTTAAGTAACTTGTTTTGGAGATATTCAGGTTTACATTTTTGCCATCTGTTATTTATTAGCATGGATTAAGAGCTAGTCTATGAACTCTAAGAACTAGTATTATCTGGGCTGGTATCATTTGAGAGGAGAATAATTATAAGACATTATTTCTATTCTCAGAAGAGTAGGTAAAGATCTTTGAAAAGTTTAATAACTTACTGCACTAATTGTATTGTATTTTATTTTTTTATTGATTTCAGAGAGGAATGGAGAGGGAGAGAGAGACAGAAACATCAATACTGAGAGAAAATCATTGATTGACTGCTTCCTGCACCATCCCCACTGGGGATCAAGCCCGAAACCCAAGCACCCAGGCATGTGTCCTGACCGGGAATTGAACCATGACCTCCTGGTTCATAGGTCAAGACTCAACCACTGAGACACACTGACTGGGCTATCCTTATATTTTAAATAAAATGCGGTTAAATGTTCATGTGTGTGAAAATGCTTTGCAAAGCACATGAAGTACTGTACAATTTAAGGCCATGACATTATTAATATTGGAGCTGTTTTATTTTGCCAATTATTATGACTAAAATCCTGTCTATTGTTTTTTCAGTGACCAGGCTCAGGTCATCTAAAATGAGAATAAGTGGAGCAATCTCTCTCTCAGAAGCAGAGACAGCCAATGGAAAATGTTATTCTATTCAAGAAATAAATTTGTTTATGCATAATCTGAACAAAATACCTCCATGTCAATTCCTGATTGGTCTCTCCAAGAACTTTCTTAAACTCACCAGGACAGATAGAGGAAAAAAACACACTAAAACTTGATAGCATAATTAGTGGTTTTGAAGCTTGGAGTAAAAGCCATGTAATAAACAAGTCCTTAACAAGAAGGTCACTATCAGAGCATATTCCTTACATTTATACTTTAAAGAGTTAAAGAAGTAGCACATCTTTTTAAATTGATTTCAGAGAGAGGAAGGGAGAGAGACAGAAACATCAATGGGTTGCCATAACTTGACGGGAATCAAACCCACCACCTTTCGGTACACAGGACGACAGTCCTACCAACTGAACCACACTGGCCAAGGCAAAAACAGTAACACATTTTATACAATATCACCATCAAGTGTTTTTCTCCACCTCAGCACTCATTTTTATTGTTTTAAAAATTATGTGACCTTCAAATAATCCATCACTTTTATCTAACCTTTCTATAATAGTTTTTAAAATGTTTATTATGCTTTAAAATGGAGAAAATTATATCCAAAAGCCAAACTGCTTGCCAAGAGGTACTTAAAAAAAAAAAGACTATAATTACCTGAATGATAAACATAACCCCTGAAGTTAAGTTTACCCCTGTCTAGATGTGGTCCAATATTAACTAATCTTTACATATTTATGAAAAGTAGGAAAGTGAGAATGATGAGTGCCCCTCATTGATATGAGAAAAACTGAAGCACAGAGAGACGAGTACCTGGTGGTAGAGTAATCACTGTGTAATCTACACATCTACTCTGCTCCCTTCCCACAATCCTGCTCTGCAGGAAAGGAAAGCAGAATTTATAGGGTAGATTTGTAAATCATGATAGCATGTGTCAGGGTATGATTATGTAACTTCAAACATCTTTGAGTTTAACAAGCAAAAAACCCAGAGCTTGATATTTACTGAATTGCATACATGCCTTTTCCTGGTTTCTTGTTTACAATAAATTTTGTGGCAGGATTTTTCAACTTGTGAATTCTAGCCAGTCTGCTCTCTAATGAGACTCCAGCCTGTTTGGGTTTAAAGCTTTCTGACATTTAAAAATGTTTACTCTGGGCCTCTAAAAACCACAGGAAATATTCCCCTGCTATAAAAATGCTGATTTCTTCTAGTTTCAAAACATAATATAAAAAATCCCTAGGTGATGAATATTTCCTGTGATAGAATACAGGCATACCTCAGATATACGAGGTTCCATCCCAGACCACCACAATAAACCTACCATCTTGATAAAGCAAGTCAGACGAATGTGTTGGTTTCCTAGTGCACATAAAAGTTATGTTTACACTATAGTCTATTAGTGTGTGATAGCATCATGTCTAAAATAACACTATACATAGTCTAATTAAAAGTACTTTATTGCTAAAATATGCTAACCACCATGGGAGCCTTCAGCAAGTCTTCATCTTCTTGCTGGTGGAGGGTCCTTCCTGGATGCTGATGGCTGCTGCCTGATCAGGATGGTGGTTGCCGAAGGGAGGGGTGGCTGTGGCAATTTCTTAAGATGGAGTCTGCCACATCGACTGCTTATTCCTTTCACAAATGATTTCTCAGAGATCACTGATCAGAGATCACCTAACAAATATAATGATAATGAAAAAGTTGGAAGTAATGTGAGAATTACCAAAGTGCGGCACAGGGACACAAAGTGAGCAAGCACTGTTGGAAAAGTGACGCCAATAGACTTCCTTGATGCAGGGTTGCCACAAACCTTCAATTTGTAAAAAATAATAATAATAATAATAATAATAATAATAATAATAATTTAAAAAATCTGTGAAGCATGATAAAGTGAAGTGCAAGAAAAAGAGATATGCCTGTATCACTCTTTTTTCAATTCTTTGGCAGCCAGCGCTATTATTTATAAACTTGATTTAAACTAGATACTATATAACTACATCCACATTATTTTGGTTAAATAATGATAAATGCTTTATTCAAAAGTCTAATCCAGAAATCATTTCCCCCTTCCCTGATATGCATGAAACCTTCTATAACAGCTGGCATGGAGTGCACTGTGCATGGAGAATGACATGGGTTAAGAACACCCAACGTCCAAGTTAAAATTTCAGCTTTTGACAATGAATGAAGTTACCCTCAGCAAACATGTCAGGGTGCCTTTCAAAGAAACTCAGAGACTCCTCTGGCCATTTCTATGGCTAAGAAAGAGGAAAATCACACTTTAAGCAAACCAACGTCGGCATGATAACCTCTGCCCAGAAACACTTTGTTAGATCTGCCCAGCTCACCAGAGGGTGAAGTCAGATCACAAGATGGAAGAAGAGAGAGCAGCACAACTAAGGAAGAAGCAAGCCCCTGAGGTGCTGGCCACCGACATGGTCAGCAGCTCTGGCTGCAGCTCTGGTCTGTCACCGAGGGCAGACCCTGAAGCTCCAGAGCTGTGGGTTCTGGATCTGCCAAAATCCAAGCTCCCTTAGTATAATTATTATTTTCATCACCAAAATCATGAAGTTTCAAAAACTCATTCTATTCATGAGACTAGACAGAGAAAGGCAAACACACTTCATTTCAAAAGCCAGTTTTGACCTATTAGCAGTGGCTGCTAGGGGTCTGAGCTGAGAAATCTGAGCCTGGGTATGGCGGGAAAGCACAACCTAATGATTTCACGTTGCCAGTATGGAGGCAGGTCTGTCAGATCCCCAGGGCTGACCGCATAGACAGGTAATCAATAAATATTTATTGAAACACTGATTTTATGCAATGTGGCTGAGGTTTCTCTGTAAGAATAGCTTTACAAATTAGGTAGCAGACAGTAAATAGCTGTATGCCCTTAGATATAAAGGTTTTCCTTCACTTATGTATCCACTCACTTCACCTTTCACCTGGAATACTTCAATGGTTCCTTAAGGCCTCTTCCTGCCTACATCCTCATCCCTTTCCAAGCTGCACTGATATGAAAATGAACTTTTCATAACAGTGTTGAATCACGTGTGCCCGTCTCATCCCTCCTTCTTTATTTGCATTGGGCTCTCTTATGAAGCATGCCACGTACGCATACAAAAACCGGCCATGAGATATAGATTGGATCAATGGATGGATGGATGGACGAATAATAGATGAGATAGATAGATAAGATAGATAGATAGATAGAACCTCAGATAATTCATCCAGGACATTTTGTTAATCAATTTAGCAATATTCTCTGTTTTCTGTTCCCGAGTCTTCTTGGCTTTTGCCCACACACCTTCTTGAAAGCTTTACTTTCCTTCTAACCCACAGGCTTGGGTAAAAGAAATTTCCAGTGAGATTTTCAGCAGAGAAAGAATATCCTGGCATTACTACATGAAGAGTCATATTGAAACAATGCCTCTTCCTTTGTTAAAATCTTTTACTTGGAGTATAAAGCAGTGCATAAACAGTCTTTCTCCTCTGGCCGCTGCTGCTCTCACTCAGCTTCATTTATAATCAATCTTCATTGACCAAGAGTGAGCCCCCTATAACTTCCTGGTGTTTCTAATTCCATGTCTTTGTCTGCCTGGCAAACCCCAACTTGGTTTTGAAAACCCAGTTCATAACTTACACCAGTTAACTGGTAAAAGTTAACCATTCCCTTCTCTGGATTATCTCTGCTGCTCCCATAAATACTTCCATAGTTGTGCCAACCACATGCTTTTTAAATTAATTTCAATTAATATCTGAGAACTGATTGAGAGCAGGAACTTTTTCTTAATTTGTCTCTGTTTTCTTAGCACCCACTGAATAGAACTGAGGATGCCTTCAAGATTTTTAGTTTAGGAGGCAAAGGGAATAATGATAACATTAACCAAGAGAAGGAGTAAGAACTAGAAGCAGATTGTTTTAGATGTAATTTGTTTCATTTGGAGATGTTCAAATTTCCAAGTCACAGTAAGTTGTGCCCCAGAAGAAACCAGAAAGTTGGGAAATCTGGGCCCAGAGCTGAAGGTAGTCATTTGGGATTCATTAGCAAGTAGGTAGTGGAAGCCATGGAGGGATAAAGAGGACCCAATAAAATACAAGAAAAGGAGGTCAGGAAAGAACCAAGAAGAAAGGCTTTGGGAAACAATAAGATAGCAAAGAACTTAGAGGACTTAAGAGGCCAAAGGCATTGAAAATTTAAAATAAGAAAGTATATTAACCCTGTTAGTGTCTCATAATGGTCAAGTGGTATGAAAACAAAACAGAAACGATACGTTTTACAACTTTGGGGGACAGGGTGTGGGAAAAAGTGAGATATCATTGAGAGCAATTCAGTGGAAGAAAGGGGCCAGGAAAAAACAAACTGGTGATGAATGTTTATCCCCCCATTCTTCATGTTTCCTTAGAGGAGAGCGGACATCCACTTTACAAGACGATACAGTCACTGCCTTCCTTCCTATTCACTTCTCCTTAGGAAGAAGTAATTTATTTGATTTTTGTGCTTGGGCAAACGAATTGAGCTTATCCAGCTCATCACCTTCCTCCCTTAAATTCATAGGAGCCGTGGGACCTCCTTTGTGTTATGCTTTCAACAGCCTGCCGCAGCTAGGGAGGGCTGGGTCTATCTAACTCTGCCTGTAATTGAGGGGTCAGTTTATATCAACCGGGCTGTATTAAGAAGCCCAGTTGTAAGCCATATTCTCCAATTCAGCCATATTGATGATAATAAAGCTTACAGTGCATGTTCCATTTGACTCCTGTTTGCTTCTCAACTAGACTGGAACTCAAGGAAAGAATCTACACTTAAGATTAAAACCACCTTTCAAAGAGATTGTTTAAAAAAAGAGAGAAATATAAGACCTCCAACCCCTCATTTGAGATTAGAAGGAGTGGAAGTAGTAATCTCTAAAGTCCCTTTCATCAATCTTCAAACATTTGTTTGTTATTTTGTACAGTCATACATCAGAGATATTATGGGTTCAGTAACAGATCACCACAATAAAGCAACAATTTCAATAAAGTGAGTCACACAAATTATTTGGATTCCCAGTGCATGTAAAAGTTATGTTTACACTATACTATCATCGATTAAGTGTGCAATGGCACTATGTCTTAAAAACAATGTACATACCTTAATTAAAATACATTTTATTGCTAAAAATGCTAATCATCATCTGAGCCTTCAGCAAATCATAATCTCTTTGCTAGCAGAGGGCCCTGTCTTGATGTTGATGGCTGCTGACTGGTGAGGGTGGTGGCTCCTGAAGGCTGGGGTGCCTGCAGCAATTTCTTAAAATAAGGCAACAATCAAGTTTGCCACATGGATTGAACCTTCCTTTCATGAACAATTTCTATATAGCATGTGATAGCATTTTACCACAGAAGAATTTCTTTTTAAATTGGAGTAAATTCTTGCTGCTGCTTTATCAACTAAGTTTAGGTAATATTCTAAATCCTCTGTTGTCATTTCAATAATCATCACAGCATTTTCATCAGAAGTAGATTCCATCTCAAGAAACAATTCTCTTGGCTCATCCATTAGAAGCAACTCCTCATCCATTAAAGCTTTATCATGAGATGGCAGCAATTCAATCACATCTTCTAATTAGAGGCTCCATGTCTAATTCTATTGCTATTTCCACCACATCTGTAGTTACTTCCTGCACTGAAGTCTTGAACTCCTCAAAGTCATCCATGATGGTTGGAATCAACTACTTCCAAACTCCTGTTCAAGTAAATATTTTGACCTCTTGTCATGAACCATGAATGTTCTTAATGGCATGGAGCATGGTGAATCCTTTCCAGAAGGTTTTTAATTGACTTTTCCCAGAACCACCAGAGGAATCACTCTCTATGGCAGCGATAGCCTTATAAAATGTATTTCTTAAATAATAACACTTGAAGTTCAAAATTAGTCCTTTATCCATGGGCTAAAGAATGAATGTTGTGTTAGCAGGCATGAAAACAACATTAATCTCATTGCACATTTCCATCAGAGCTCTTGAGTGACCAGGTGCATTGTCAATAAGCAATAATATATTTGTAATCCTTGCCCAAGGATATTTTTATTGATTTTAGAGCAGAAGTGGAGAGAGAGAGAGAGAGAGAGAGAGAGAGAGAGAGAGAGAGAGAGAGAGAGAAGTGCTAGAGCAGGAGTGGGGAACATCTGGCCCATGGGCCATATAAGACCCATAAAACCATTTGGTCTGTCCCTGCCAAGGCATTAGGAGTGAGTTAATAAAATGTTCAACCAAATATAGCAGGCTAACTTTTAAGTTGATAATTTTGTATGGCCTGAGAATGATGCTATAAATATCCAAATGACCCTTGGCAGAATAAAAGGTTCCCCACCCCTGTGCTAGAAAAACACCATTTGGTTACCTCCTGTACTCACCCCAATTGGGAATTGAACCTGCAACCCAGGTATGTGCCCTGACTGGAATCAAACCAAAAACATTTTGGTGTACAGGACGATGCTCAACCAGCTGAACCATAAGCTGGGTAAGCAAATAATATTTTGAAAGGAATTGCTTTTTCTAAGCAGTAGGTCTCAAAGGTGAGCTAAAAATATTCAGTAAACCACATTGTAAACAGATGTATTCTCATCTTGGCTTTGCTATTCCATTTATAGAGCACAGGCAGAGTATGTTTAGCATACCTCTTAAGGAACATAACATTTTTCAGAATGTAAATGAGCACTGGTTTCAACTTAAAGTCACCAGCTGCATTAGCGCCTAACAAGAGAGTCAGCCTGTCCATTGAAGCTTTAAACCAGGTATTAATCTCCTTTCTAGTTAAGAAAGTCCTAGATGGCATCTTCTTCCAATAGACGGCTGTTTTATCCATATTGAAATTCTGTGGTTTAGTTCAGCTGCCTTCATTAATTATCTTGGCTAGATCTTCTGGATAACTTGCTGCAGCTTCTATTATCAGTTCCTGCTAACGTCTTCTTTCCTTAAACCTCATGAACCAACCTCTATCAGTTTCAAATTTTTCTTTCACAGCTTTTTCACCTCTCTCACCCTCCACAGAATTGGAGAGAGTTAGGGCCTTGCTCTGGATTAGGCAATGGCTTAAGGAAATGTTGTAGCTGGTATGATCTTCTACCTGAACCACTAAAACATTTCTTCATATCAGCAATAAAGCTGTTTCACTTATCATTTGTGTGTTCACTGAAACAGCACTTTTAATTTCCTTTAGGAACTTTCCTTTGCATTCACAACTTGGGTTATCTCAGCTTTCTATATGCCTTCCTCACTAAGCTTAATCATTTCTAGCTTTTGATTTAAAGTAAAAGACATGCAACACTTCCTTTTACTTGAACACTTAGAGATCACTGTAGGGTTATTAATTAGCCTAATTTCAAAATTGTCATGTCTCAGAAAATATGGAGGCCCAAGGAGAGGGAGAGAGACAGAGGAATGGCAGGTCTGTGGAGCACTCAAAAAACACACAACATTTATAAATGAAGTTCGCCATATTATACGGGTGGATTTTGTGGTGCCCCAAAACAATTACAATCACCATAACAAATATACTAATAATGAAAAAGTTTGAAATATTGTGAGAATTACCAAAATGTGACACAGACACATAAAATAAACAAATGTTGTTGGAAAAATGGTGCCAACAGCCCTGCTCAATGAGGGATGCCATAAACCTTCAATTTGTAAAAAGCACAACATCTGCAAAGCACCATAAGTGAAGGGCAATAAAATGAAACATGCCTGTATGTATGCATACAGTAGGAGTAACCAGGAGTTAGACACATCTCAGAAGCAAAAGGGGGTGAGAATTTTAAGTAGATACAGATGGTCAACAGTATAATACAGTAGAAATACTCTTAGAATAAAGACAGATTAAGAGATCATATGATATCTTATTAATAGCATTCTCTGAAAAAGGAAGGGATCAATAAAATGAAGATTGCCATAAATAAACAAAAATGCTTATCTGCACCTACAGACACATGGACAAAGACATACACAAAAGAAAAACCAAATAGATACTCAACCTGAAAAAAAAAAATTCTTCCCAATTCCATTAGTTGGAATTCTAGATTTTATATAAGCCTCTTACCTCACTAGATTATAAAACTTAGTGCCTTAGCATCTAAATTTTCCCTGAGGAAAAAATAGTAGCCACAAAATGCTTAAAAGCAAATGCTAAGGCCTGTTTGGCTCAAAGAACAGAAAAGAGCCTGTTAGCCAAGCTGAAGACAGTAGAATGTTATTTTGCTCTCTTCTCCCTCTGAGACCTTTCACTTCCAACAATCCACATACAAGGTGCTTGGTGAGGAGGGTTTCCAGGCTCTGAGATCAATGAAAACAATGATGATCCATGGGGGTCATCGAAATCGTGGCTTAAGGACTAATGGATTTCATCTGATTCATCAGTCAGCACCTCCGGAACCAGAGTGGAGAAAGCAATTGTTTTGCTGCTGCTGTAAACAGAAATCTCATTCCGACTTGCCCTGAATTCTTGTACAGAAAATCTCGGCTCACCTGCCTTTTGAGACACAGGTCTCCATCGGGCACTCTCCAGAGGCAGAGAAAGTAAGATGTGTTCTGTGCAGTGAAATCAGTTGCTATGCATTCCATTGTGGCAACCACAAGTCACAGGGGCAAAGCGATCCACCACAGCTTTCACTACAATCCCCCTGGAATCTAGCCTGCCTGTTACAGGGATCATCATCTGGTTATCCCCGAGGCCAGTTCTTACAGTTTTCACATAAAAATCACCTCCTGGGCCCTAACTGGCTTGGCTCAATGGATAGAGCATAGGCCAGCAGACTGAAGGGTACCAGGTTCCATTCTGTACCTTGGTTGCCAGCACATCCCCAGTAGGGGGTGTGCAGGAGGCAGCTGATCAATGTTTCTCTGTCATCGATGTTTCTAACTCTCTATCCCTCTCCATTCCTCTCTGTAAAAAGATCAATAAAATAAAATTAAAAATTACCTCTTGGGTAAGATGTGAAATTTAAAATCATCCTTTTATAGATATCACTGAGTCACTCCATTACCTTTGGGACTGATATAAATTATGCATTTTTTATTCTCTTTACATTGTAGAGGCACATAGGGACAGAGAAGGGTCTCATTGGTACAAAATATAAGGCATTCCAGGAAGAAACAGATACATGTGTGATATTACATGCTATGAGCACCAAAGGTTCTCTGCTTGGTCAAGGAAATTGTATAAAGCATGGAAAACTAACAGCGGGTAAGAGCGCTAATTACTGCTGGTGACAAGGAGCCACTGAATCTTACTGCTTCATGTCCTTATGCTGCTCACTTTTCTTATCTCACTGACTGTTCCTTTCATACACCCCTGTGAATTAGCATCCTTCTAAGAAGGCACTAAAAATGTCCATATGCACCCTTATGCCTCTCTCTTATCCCAATGCCACTTGTTAATATTGAGAAAGTTATTTGTTTGTACCATGGAAATGGTGTTGTATGAATCCTCTGGAGCTAGTTTGATTTTTACCTCTCGAAGCTGCCAAGGCTTGCTATCACACGTGTATTGATATTTCAGAGAGGGTGTGACATTTTCATAATTAGCACGAACAAATACAATGGCCGTCACCGCAGGAATACAGGCATTTGTGTGTTCCCATGCTCTGCTGCTACGATGACCTATTTCACACCAGCATCTGCTCAGTCAGGACTGATGAACTAGTCCAGATGTAAGCTGGCAACACACCACTGCAACTATGTTACCCAGACATCCACGGATGGCGACAGATGTTTCATTCCATAGTCCCCTTCAGTATGAACCTGACTACATTTTTTTTAATAAAGGAACATTCCTTAAAGATTCAAACCCAAAGTATACGGTTTTCCTCAGATGCTTGGTAACTTTGGGACAAATAAAAGACTAATATCCAAAAAAAAATCAGTTTTGCTACAGAGGTTAATTCAACTGCTTGGTCTTTACAGCTGCTGGCTAGAGTGTAAGGAGTTATCTGACTTATGGGAAAAGTGAGACAACTTCAGTATCCTGCCTTAAAGGCTTTCCTGAAGCAAAATACACTGTGAAATATTAATTTTTCAAGTTAAAAATGAAATCACGTTCCCCCAAACAGAAAAGAAAATCACCGCTCTGATGCTAAAACACATACCATTGTCACCAAAACATGTGCCAATTTTGTACAAAATGCCTCTAAGCCCTTGACCTAATGAGGTTAGTGACAGGGATATGAATGACTAGAACAGAAAATGAAACTCAGAAAGAATTTTGTTCATGAACTGCCATATTTCCCCTGTCATTTAAACAATTTCTCCCCACAAGATGACAACATGGACCACAAATCTCCAAGGCTAATGCTGCCCATGACAGACTAAGTGCTTTTTAAAATGTAATCTTATATGTGTCAATCTGATAGGGAAAAACAAGAGCCCATGCAAAGGGCTTTTCAGATATGTAGGGGTCTTAAAAGGTTATAAAGATGCCAATCAGGAAAGCGAACCACAAAACAGCCTTTCCCTCCCAAACAGAAAAAGTACAATGTCGTCAGCGGTCTGCACAGGAAGGAACCTCTCAGCCTGAGCAGTCAGAAGCATGCACCCACCACATTACTGTGACTTCTGATGTACAAGCAACTTCCACTACGTTAATAGTTTGGGTTAAAACCAGTCCTTTGAAGACATTAATGGAAATGATTTAATGTGTGCATCAGGCATACTGTTTCCAAAGTTTTCAGTCTTTGAACTAACAGGAAGCTTAGCTCCATCATAAGCCAAAACCATGAGAGACGGAAGAACAATCAGAATTCTAAAATTTCTAAAACTGCTGACTAAAATGTTCACTTTTGTTTTCAACTTTCATCCCAGTTAGGGCATCCATGTTACTTATCTATCTATCTATCTATCTATCTATCTATCTATCTATCTATCTATCTATCTATCTATTGTAGGCAGGTAGTATTCTTTTATTTTAATTTTTTTCTTCATTTTTTCCATTACCATTTATCCCCCCATACCCTTCCACCTCTACCCACTCCTCTCCTCAGCTCAATCACCACACTATTATCCTGTGTCTATGAGTTCTCTCTCTCTCTCTCTCTCTCTCTCTCTCTCTCTCTCTCTCTCTCTCTCTCCCTTCCTCTCTCTCTCTCTCTCTCTCTCTCTCTCTCTCTCTCTCTCTCCCTCCCTCTCTCTCTCTCTCTCTCTTCAATCCCTCCACCCTCCCCCAACACCTACACACACACACACACACACACACACACACACACACACACACACACACAAACACACACACCAGGCACCAGCGCTGTATGCCTGCTTTCTATCTGTGGGCATCTGTGTTATTTAAACACCTGTCATGCTTGAATTCTCAGTAAAGACAAAGCACTGATTTTCTACAAACACAGCTCATCACAATAGGGAATTTTCTCCCTCCAGAATCACTGCATGGACATTGACTGGGGTTCACTCCAGAGACACAGTGGGTGGAAAATCCAGGTTATTGAATATTCCTCCAGAGTGACTGGCATCCAGGTTGAGAGATACCAATTGCATTATGCCTGAACTTACCAATGCTCTAGGAATTATATGTCATATTTAAACATGACAGAAAGGGAAATGGACTGGTCCAAGCTGTTATGTTCTCTTTCCTTCCCTTGTAGAAGTTTCTGAGAAGTGGGGCCTGAACACAAAGCCCAGACTAAGAAAATAAATGGGGCCACGAGATACAGAAGGCAACCAGGATTAAGAGGACTCAGGAGAAGCTCTTTTTAGCCAGCTGAGTGGCAGGCAGAGGGCACCCCTTGCCCCTTGCAGTAGCGAGAGGAAAACAGCATTCCTGGAGAGGGGGGTACAAGAAAGACTCAGATGTTTTGTGGGAGTTCATGGCTTTAAAAGGCTGGACTCTAGTTCACCTAAAACTGAATTTAAAATGTATTTTAAGCACCTGTAATTTTAAAAAAAACATTTTATATTTTGAAACTAGGACTGTCACCAGAAAAATAAGACAAAGATTTCTCAGTAATTTAGCAAACTGCTAGCAATGGTCCTCCTCACCCAATAAAAGGCCTGTCTAGCCATTTGGAATGTTATGCCAGGTCCCACTTCTGTAAAAGCACCAACACAGGTGGAGGGGCAGTCTACTGCAGTTATAGAAGGTGGCGATGTATATCTTGATTGCATCTAGGGGCTAACTGCCTGGGCTGAGAAAAATTTAAGAAAGGGCATCCTAGAAATATATTGTAAGATGTAGTTCCTAAAGGCTAAAAAGAAAAAAATATATAATCATTTGCATTCCATTGAAATATGTTGACCTTGTGGTCTAATGGGAAACTTGTGAGAAAAGATAATGGAACAAAATATACCTTTTTCAATTAAAAAGACCACTCAGAGAAATGTTAAGGAGAAAGAAAATGGGATCTTAAAAGCAATCAGGGTAATTGTATAGGAAATACATATCTAATCCCATCATTTTTTAATGCAGATTGGCCCCAAATCCTTCATTTAAACTTTGGTGAGAGGACGACAGAAGCTATTTAAGGATTTTGAACTGGGAGGGAGACCATATAACCTCTCCTCTGCTCTCCTGAGCCAATGCCTTTTGTCCTTCAGGTTTTTGCTTTTTCCAGGAAACATTCCCACAACTCACTATGGGGCTAAGCTCTTTACAGTATGACTGTGCAGGGCCCTGGAATTTTTATTAATAAATATCACTCGTACTTGTAATTATTTTTCAGTTTCTATCCCCCTAGATATGTGCTGTTCAACATGGTAGACGCTAGTTGAGAACTTGAAACATGGCTAGTTCAAATTGAGATGTGGTTTTTTTGTGAAGCCCAGATTGGATAGGGATGACTTAGTATAGATTTCTCCAGAAGGAAAATAGCCCTGAGGACACCTTGATTTTAGCCAAGTCAGAACTACACGCATCTCCTGAACTTCAAAGCTAGGAGAACAAATTTCAGTTGTATTAAAGCCACTAAGTTTGTGCTAATTGTTACAGCAGTAATAAAAAACATGAGGCTACTGGAAAGTTTACATGTATGAGTCACATACTTCTATTGGACAGCACTGGGTTCAATTATAAACTCCATGAGGACAGGGACATACCTGTTTTATTCCTGCTCCATGCCCTTCTCCAGCACAGTGACTTGCTCATCCTGGTCAGCCCAAAATAGTGGGAATGAATGAAGCAATTTAAATAAAGAAATTTCCTCTCTTTTCAGAAATTTGTAATCCATTCATTATTCTAATAAACATTCATAAAGCACTTACTCTGAGCCAGGTACTGTGCAAAGCCCTGAGGATACAAAAACAAGAAGTGGTTGCCAGAGGCTGGGGGGAGGGTAGGCTAGGGAGAAACTGCTTGGCAAGTATAGGGTTTCACTTTAGGGATGATGAAATGTGTTGGAACTAGATAGCAGTGGTGGCTGGACAACATTGTGAACGTATTATATGCCATTGAACTGTTCAATTTAAAATGGTTAATTTTTGTTATGCAAATTTCACCTAAAAATAATTATAAAATAAACAAGAAAAATGGCATGATTCCTCATCCCTGACCTCAAGGATCTCAGTGTAGCCCAGTATACATCTGCCATAAAGCACTAGAGGCCTTATGCCAGCTCACCCTATCCAGGACATAGCTGATTAGGAAGGAGGATAAGGGCAAGGTGGAGGATGTGCAGAGTTTTTTAAAAGATATGGGTGTCAGGGAAAGTTTGAGAAGTGAAATGGTGGCTATTTTAGCTAAATCTTCAAAGATAAGTAGGAGAATTTTTAAAAATCATGCAAACTATGTAAGGAAGAGTATTCCAAATTGAAAGCTTAAACATTTATAGTATTCCTAGGTGACTTTTCAAACTCTTGGCATTCTCTATCAATCAACAACCCAGCTTCCATGTCCCTATCCTAATTGACAGTCCTTACAGAATAAAATTTTAATCCTTAAAGTTACAGCTACTGTAATTATCAGAGCAATGAGCTGTTTAAGGTGGAAACAATAGAGAAAGGAAAATAGGAACCAAACACTTGATTGATTCTATGAGAAATCCAATCAAATGTGCATGTAATATATAATTAGAAAGAAGAAGGAGGGGAAAAAAATCAACACACCAGTTTTGCTTAGGGTTTATCTGACTACAAATGATAGCCATTTGAAACCATCTGGCTTCTGATACAAAGAAGATGTACAGACATAAGCACAATTTGGAAAGAACTTTAAGGGGTCATCAAAATCACAGGACAGGGCCCTTGCTGGTTTGGCTCAGTAGATAGAGCATTGGTCTGTGGACTGAAGGGTCCCAGGTTCGATTCCAGTTTCGGGCTCAATCCTCAGTAGGGGGCATGCAGGAGGCAGCTGATCAATGATTCTCTTTCATTGTTGATGTTTCTATCTCTCTTCCTCTCCCTTCCTCTCTGAAATCAATAAAATATATATATATTTTTTTTAAAAAATCTAAGGACAGGCATCAAAGTAGATAAGACCAGTTGGCTTTTCTTCTGGTTGGGAAAGATTTAAGTGCAACCTAGAAATATCAATAAAATGATTTCAACTAAAAGCTAACTCAAATTCAATAGTATCTTACCTAATAATAGACACACATGTAAATTGACCATACCTTTGCTATGTTAACCAGCCAATCAGGAGAGTATGCAAATTAACCCAACAAAGATGGCGGTTAATTTGCATACATAGGCTCCAAGCGTCAGAGCAAAGGCCTGGGTCCCGGGTACCAGAGGCAAACTGGTGCCAGCAGCCAAGGGAAGGGAAGGCCTATTGCACGAATATTTTCGTGCAACAGGTCTCTAGTTCTCAATAAAGAAGAAAAGGTAACTTAGAAAAATGTACTATATTTATGCTCTAGGAGGATTTTATTTTATTTCTAAAACTTTTGACACAGTTGAAAACTTTAATTTTAAATCTATATATATAAAAGCTTAAGCGACCTTTACAATGGAATGACTGGAACAACCAGAACAACCGGTCACTGTGATGTGCACTGAACACCAGGGGGCAGATGCTCAACACAGGAGCTGCCCCCAGCCCACAGGCCCCAATTGCCAATGGGGCCTGCCAGCCAACCTCCTGGTCCCTCGTCCAGGCTGGTAGGCCCCGATCGCCCTATCAGGGTCAGGCCCCTAGGCTGGGACAGGGAACTGGGGATGGGTGGCAGTGGATGTGGCCCCTTTCCCGGGGGGGCGGGGGGGAGAGAGGAGGTGAGGACCAGCTCCTTCTTTGGGGCCAGCAGCTAACCTCCCCAGTCCCTCCCGCTGTCCCCCCCGCTGGCCAGCAGGCCCCAATCAGTCCACTACCCACCCACTACGGTGGCAGCTGACCCCTCTCCCCCACCGGCAGGTCCTGATCACCTTATTGGGGCCAGGCCCCAGGCTGGGATGGGAAACTGGGCATGGGTAGCAGCGGATGCAGGCAGCGAGGGAAGGAGGAGTCAGGGAGGCAGGGAGGTGGGGAGATGGGGAACCTGATTGGCCCTGATCGCTGGCCAGGCCTATGGACCCCACCCATGCACAAATTTTGTGCACCGGGCCTCTAGTCCTTAATAATAATGAATAAAATACCTAATATTTGTTCTTAGTTCAAATGCTACCTCCTCAAAAGGTCTTCCTATCTAAGTAGAATCACTCAGCAATTATAATAAAATCATCTTGCTGTATTTCCTTCTGATCATTATCTGATACTTTCTTTTTCACTATTTACAGATGCCTCCCTGCTCTAGAATGTAAGCTGGTATGTCTTCCTTACTGCTTTATCTTCAGCATCTATAGACTGCTATAGTATGTACTTTTGTTGAATGAATGACTGAATCAATTAATGAACAAATTTAAATATAATCAATTATCTGACTTAATTCCATATCCCATCTCCTCCATGCAATGATTTATAAAACTTTATAACTGGAAGATATATTAATTTTGTATCTAGTCTGGAACTCATACTAGACTTATTGAGTATTGCAGGGTTAATTAAGAGCATGGGACCAGAAATCCTATGGCCTACATAAAAATTCTAGCTTCTTCATTTTTTTTCTTCTAGTTTTTCAGCCTTGGATAAGCTACTTAAGCCCTTCTATGACTGTGTCCTCATCCATAAGATCAAGTTATTAATATTAGCTACGCTATAGGGTTTTTTAAAGACTAAAAGTGTATATAATAGTTTCTGGAACCTATTAAGCACTCACTTAATATAAACTCCATAATGGGTTGAAGTCACAGAGAAAAGAATGGTGGCTTAATAAAATGTTAGGATTTTCTAACCTCAGATATTACTAGGAGTAAGTTATCTATACCTAGAGGTGTTCAAACAGAAATGTAATTATCAACTTGATGAAGATACTGAAGAGAGATTCATGCATCACAAAGCCATTGTATTAGATAAATTTTAATATCCCCCTTCTTATTCTTCCAAACCCAGGATTCTCTGGTGATGACTAACACTGTGAACTGAAGCTAAGAAGTATATAGCGCAATTTCCAAACGCAAAAACAAAGAACATTTCAGCCTCCAGTATCCAGCAAATGCATTTAGACTATTTTCACAAGAGAGTCAATGGCATATGGGGAACTTCCTGCTGACCTCTGACCATTGGTGTCTCTGTTCCTGGTCTCTCATAAAACTACAAGGAATTGGGGGTGAATGAACATGGGAACTGGACCACAGGTGTTCTTGGAGATAGAAAGAGTTAGGCTTCTTAAAAGGCTCATGAGAAAGAAAACTAAGAGTAAGCTTGAAGAGAAGTTATAAAGACCTTGAGATCTGCAAATGAGACAAAAAATAAAAGACACAAAAATAGTTTTTAATGGGAAAAGAAGTATTTAAATGTATTCAAATTCCAAAAGCCCATATCTCACTGCAGATAGAGGAATAGGAAGCTGGAAACAAGCCAGCCTCTCCCAAAAAAGCCCTAGAGTAGGGGATAAGCTTCAAGGGGTTAATTGAGGTGACCATCAATTCAACTAGCACAGAGGGCAGGGGTGGGCAGTGAAGGCTATGCATGCAGTGGGGAACACCCAGATGCCAGTAGCTGGTAGTTGGGTCTTTTAAAGGAGGGAAAACCTGAAAAATCTAAATCCAGGTTCAGAGTGAAAAAAAATCAATCAGTGGGCTGCTTCTAAATCTGTGGCATCAGGACATAACCTGGGATACACTTGTCCTTGAGATACATAAAATCCTAACTCTCCTGCTACACCAGAAAAGACCAATTAGAGGGCATTCTGCATTATTTTTATGTTAAGTGGAATTTTAACATATTCTAATTTTTTTACAAATTAGCAATCTGGGTGCACTTGATTAGCTGACCTTTAGCTTTTTTGTTTTTCTAAACAATAACATACTCTTTTAGCACCAACAAGTAATGTTATGAGCATTTGCAGACAGGGTATAACTCAATTCTCACCAGTGGTAGATTTGGAGTAGCTTCTCTATGAGGTATTTTCAAGTGCTGACCAGAATAGCAGCTGCAGTAAGAACAGTTCCTGTATGCTCAGGTGAATACCTAAAAAAAATACACTTATTCTCCTTTCTAGAGCAAAGTCATTTCCAACCACCCTACAAAAGACTTTGATATCAATGTGTGTATCCTCAGCTAAGCTGTTTCCTATACACACATTATGGGGGAGAGGGGAGGGGAAAGGGTTCTTTCAAATTCTGATAAGCTAGCCAAAAGTTGCTTTGAAAGTGTTATACTCCTTCCATACTGTTTGCACACAAGTTTTAGTAAGCTCATATTGAACTTCAAAGAACTTCAGAGTTTATTTTTATAGGTAAGGTTCCACCCTCTTTCAGTGAAACTCTGGTGTCTTTTGTGCTATATGGACATAAATTTGCTGAAGTCTTTAGGAATTTATTTTAGAATCTTGGGAAGTTTTAAATTGCATGTATATATGTTACTTAGTATGCAATATTTATATTCACAAAATGCTCAGTTTAATATAGCTTGCCCTTTAGGAGATTAATTGCAGCACCTGGTAATAAAAGTTATGACTGTTGAAATATGATATAAAGATTTATTTTAAGTCTATTGGAAGAGTTAGTTTATTTGGTAGACCTTGCAGTCTCTTGTACACAAACACAGAGCAAAATATTGGAAGGGGGTGTGTCTGAGCTAAGCAATTTTAGATTCCTAATGGCTCCTTTTGGCATCACTATTTCATTGCTTTCATCCAATTCCCACACAGGGAGAAAAACTCTTTCATACACAATCAAAAACAAATTATTTAAAAATCTTAAATTTTCCCACAAGACATATAGAACTGTCATATAAAGAAGGAAAAAAGTTTAAGATAGGAGTCCCAAGATGACTATGAAGTAGGTGGAAGCTACATTCACCTTCTCCCAGAACCAAACTGCATTTACAACTAAATTATAAATCAATCAACCTGAATAACAAATTGAAGACTGGCTGAACAGAAGTATTATAACCAAGGATCTATAGAAGAAGCTACACTGAGATTGGTAGGAAGAACAGACATGTGAAAAGGGCTGGCCCTGCACCCACCTGTGGCAGTTGAGAATCTGAAGGGATATCTTGGCTGCAAAAGTCCCCCCTGAGGAGCAATGGATCTCAACCCCATGCCAGTATCCCCAAACCCAAGCACCAGGACCAGGAAGAGAGCCTGCATAGCATCTATAGGTGAAAATCAGCAGGAATTCTGTCTGCAAGGGAGAGATAGGAAGTTTTCTAGAAACCCAGGTGCTCTATTAAAGGGCAAGCACACAAGATGTTGTTCTTGGATATTCACCCAGTAGAGGGAAGGTGACTTAGGGCACACTGGAGTCATACAGAGAAAATCTGGGTGGGGTGGCCCCAAGGAGAGATCTGGAGGGTCAGGTACTGAGATCCCTGTGCTGAAGCTCTAACCCAGGGGTGGGCAAACTATTTGACTCGAGGGCCACAATGGGTTCTTAAACTGGACCGGAGGGCCGGAACAAAAGCATGGATGGAGTGTTTGTGTGAACTAATATAAATTCAAAGTAAACATCATTACATAAAAGGGTACGGTCTTTTTTTTCAATAGTTTTATTCATTTCAAACGGGCCGGATGCGGCCCGCAGGCCGTAGTTTGCCCACGGCTGCTCTAACCCATACTCCCCACAGATGCCATCTTCCCAGGGTCAAATACTCCTATTCTTATAGTTCCAGTCTGCGGAGTGCACTAGAACAGTCTTCCAACTACTGGCAGCCCCACCCTGCTGAGCTCAAGTTCTGCAAAAAAGGTCTGCTGGATGTACCCAACCAGGACCTTTGCTGTGCTTATTTTCTTGAGAAGCCCTTGGCAGGGAGACACTGATTTGTGTAGCCACACAGCATGGCCCATTCTTCCACCCTCTATGGTGCTAGAGGCCCGCCCTTAACAGGAGACCCACTTTTCCTGTCCTGACTTCTGGTTGCCCAGCTCTCCTGAGCTCAAGTTCTGCAGAGGGGTGGGCTGGCTATGTACAGCCAGGATCTTTAGTGCACATTTTCTTGGGAAACTAGGGTCAGACATTTGGAGAGGCACTGAATTGTGTGGCTCTCAAGCAGGGGGTATTTCCCCCTGCTGTACAATGCCAGCTCCTGTCTCCCCAATGGGAGACCCACACATCCTGTCCTTCTGACTCAGTGGCCCCACCCTGCTAAGCTTACGTCCTGCAGAGGGATCAAATACTTGCACCTCACCTGAACCTGCAATGTACACTTTCACCAGGAGCTAGGGTCTGAGACTCGGGCAGAGACTGAGTGGTATGGCTCTGGTGTACAGGCCAATTTCCCACCATAGAGTGCCTGATGATGCTGTCCCCAAAGAGGAGATTCATTAGTGTCGTACTCCAACCCTGTTTGCCTCATCCTATCAAGTTAGCACCTTGTGGAAGAGATGGCAAGGTGCAGACAGCCAGGGCTCGTGCTACAGACTTTCTCTGGAGAGCTCTCAAGGAAGACCAGGCAGCTTCAGGGGGTTGCAGAGCAGCTGACAGGGGGAGGCAGATCTTGGAGTGCCTTAGGCCTTTTATTGAACTGCCTCCAGCTACATAATTGGAGGAAGCTGACCTTTGTACATAGCCTGGCCCTCCCATTATACCCAGGCCCAGGAGAGGTACCCACAAACAGTGAATATCTTGATAGTTCCAGATAGGTAGCTCAAGGCTAATGGCAGCATCTAATATTGACCTCATTGGGACCCCTCCCAAGTAGATCAAGAACCAATATTACAAGTGGTGGGCTTCAGACCACACCAGAGCACAACCTAACTAGCCAAACAAGCAGCACACCCAACAGGAGATCCCAGCAGGCATCAGACCTTACTCAGGACAATTCCTTTTTAGGGGGCAGCCCCTGCACAGGCTCATACTCTGTGGTCAGGGTCAATCTTCATGGCCAACCTGAGGCTTAACCCCACTCACAAATAAGCCAATAGCATTCAAGATTCCACCACAATGGTAGTGCTCACGTAACCCATTCCTAGAGCACCTAGCTCAGGTGATTGTGCCACTGAGTCCCACAAGACATCTAGAACAAAGCCCCCAAACAAGTTTGAAAATTATAGCAGATCTACCTAATATACAGAGACAAACACACATAAAAAGCAGTCAAAGTGGAGAGACAAAGAAACAGGCCTCAAATAAAAGAAAGGAAAAAAGAAATACCCAAAGAATTAATTGAAATGGAAGCAACTGAGTTACCAAAGGCAGAGTTCAAAACTATGGTAAGAAGGATGCTCAATAAACTTAGAGGAAGAATGGATAATCTCAGTGAGAACTTAAACAAAAAGGTAGTATGAATTAAAAAGGGTATAACAACCATAAAGGACATACAGATGGCCAATAGACAGATGAAAAAATGCTCAGTCACTAATCATCAGAAAAATGCAAATCAAAACCACCATGAGAGATCACCTCACACCTGTCAGAATGGCTATATCAATAAATCAATAAACAAATGGTGGTGAGGATGTGGAGAAAAGGGAATCCTAAAGCACTGTGGGTGGGGATGCAGATTGGTACAATCACTAGGACAGCAATGTGGAAATTCCTCAAAAAATTAACAATGGAATTGCCTTTGATCCAGTGATTCCACATATGAGACTATACTGAAGAAACCCAAAACACTAATTTGAAAGAATATATGTATCCCATGTTCACTGTAGTGTTATTTACCATAGGCACGGTTTGGAAGCAGACCAAAATCCCATTAGTAGATGCAGATAAAAAAATGCAGCGGTACATTTACAAAATGGAGTAATACTCAGCTGTAAAAAGGGAGGAAATATTACCCTTTGGAACACCATGGATGGATCTAGAGATGATTATAAGAAGTGAAATAAGCCAGTCAGAAAAAGACAAATACCATTTTATTTCACTTATATGTGGAATCTAATGAACAAAATAAACAAACAAACAAAACAGACTCATAGATACAGAGAACAGACTGACAGGTATCAGAGGGAAGGGAAGTTGGGGGTCTGGGTGAAAGGGTGAAGGGATTAAACAGTACAAATTTATATTTGCAGAATAGCCACAGTGATGTAGATTATAGCATAAGGAATACAGTCAATAATGCTGAGATAAATATGTATGTGGCCAGGTACTTGAAGCAACAGGGGAACCAATCTGAAGGTACATGATTTTCTAAACACTTTGTTGTACCTCTGAAACTAATATAGAATAATACTGAATATGAACCCTAATTAAAAAATAAATTTAAAAAACTTAAAAAACATACTTCCAATCATAAGTGGCACTAAATTACAAATGGTACTCTCTCTAGTACCCTAGTAGGTGTTTTTGGTTGTGAAAATATACTGAGGACTCTACTGGCCTTTAATATGTAGAAGTCAGGGTGTGCTAAACATCCTTCAATGCATATGACCACCACTCTTCATGAAAAATGGTCCTACCTAAAATGCCAGTAGGGGACACAAGGAGAAAACATGGAAACTGATTAAGAACAGAAAATTATCTCTTTCAATTTGAGATAAACCAAGTGGACAAAAAAATACATTATAATACAGAATATTTGACTACCATAATTAAATGGCAGATCTACTCAGTATGTATCATATCTGCACCCTGGAAACAGAAAAAATATCTGTCCAGTATCCATCAAACAGGCACAAAATCTGACACTGTATTATTCCACAAGTAAAACATCAACACATTCCCCTAAATAGAAAAGTATAGCAACATTCTCTTATCACAATGTAATAAAACTATCAATTATTAACAGAACTAAAAAATTATATACCCTTTCTTCTGAAAATATTAAAGCTCTCATCATTTTGGGGGTCAAGAAAAGGAGAAAAACTAGAAAACAACAATATTTGAAAAAACACACCACAGAATAGCTAAAGCAGTACTCAAAGGAAAAGTCAGAGTTAAACAGTTTATTAATAAACAAGAAAGAATAAAAAATAAATTAAACATCTAAATTTGGAAGTTAAAAAAATAAATTATAGATAGCCACAAAAAAGATTAATACACATAAGTATAAATTAGAAGAAAGTATAGTAGATAAATAAATCGAAATGATAGTACTTAAACTCTTACCTAACTAAGTCAGAGGGGATGAGGAAGGAGGTTGATACAATTATACAAAGTAAGAAATAATATGAGGCAAATAATACAAACATACAGGACATTTTTAATCATAAATTTCTTTGCTCAATCATGTGCAAACAAATTTCAAAACTTGGATAAAAGAGGTAATTTTATAAAACATATTACTGGTATGCCAAAGTGTCTCCAGAAGACAGAAAAAGTCTAATCAGATCAATTGCTGATTATTAAGCTGTTAAATAAGTACCACCAAAACTGGACACACACACACACACACACACACACACACACACACACACACACACACACGTGTGCGCTCCAGATGGTTTTGCAGTACAAACTGCCAAACTTTTAAAATAATAGATAACTCTAATATACCTTTGAAACTATTTCACAGCACAAGGGAAAAAAGAGAAGGGTTGTTTCCAAGTTCTTTTTACAAAATAATAGTAATACAGATATCAAAACCTGACAGACTGCACCAAAACATAAAAAATCAAAAATTATAGAGCAAACTCAGGAATGTCAATGCAAAAAGCCTAAACTAACTATTGACAAATGCAATGCAGTTTTACATAATTCTATGCATAGCCAACAGAAGTTATTTCAGGAATATAAAGAATAAGAAAAAGATTTAAAAATAACCTTAAGAAGAAATCTGTCAATACCAAATTCCTCACTATAATATTCAGTGCCTTTTATAATATGATAGTTTTCCTTTCCACATTCATCCTACCACTCCAGTGTTAGTCAGTTAGTCTTCTGTGTACTTGCACAATTTTGCAAACTGCAGACTTATGAATAGTGGTTTTCCTTAAAATGTTACTACATGTGCAGAGAATGAAGAGTTAGAATCTGAATTCAGCAGGGCTGTGGCCACGCCAGCCCCACTATCATCCCTCAGCCGGAATCATGGCAGCATGAAATGCACTCCAGCTCCAGACTAAGAAACTCTAATTGCTTTCAGCCAGCGAGTAAGCTGACAGTAACAGACACTGCAGAAGCCAAAAAAACAGCTAAAACTGTCAATTTAAGGCATGGAGGTGGAATGAGTAAAGACGGCAGGATGGAATTGTTGGTTTCATTAGATAGTTGTTTTGGAAGCAAGTACTACACAAACACATACACACAGAGACTATACATACTTATCCTCTTCATATTTTCATTTTCTTAAAGCCCAATGCTAACCTGTATTGTAAAATTTCACTGAAAATGTATAAGCTCGTGAGAAGTAACAATGCAGTCCTTCAAATGTGTGTGCAATTTGCTAAGCGCAGCAGGGCCAACAGTCCTATCAGAACTGCACAAAGGTTTGCTCTGAACAAAATAGTAAACAGAGCAGACTAGCGGGTTGAAAGTGAGAAACTGACATTAGGTTAGGATGGTACAAAAGTCCATACTCTAACCATTGTTGATATACTTTTTGAGAACTGGACTTTCAAAATAAACCTGTTATTCTGGGTACAACTTCAAAAGCAATGAAATGATAAATTTCTGGTTCATTCTGAAAATAAGTGTTACAGTTTATTTTAAAATAATGTAAAATAAAGAAGTGGACATACCCAGTACTGTCCTAGTATGGAAATCTAATAGCTCCTTTTTTTCCTGTTCCTCATCTCAACCCATCCCTCCTTTCTTAGATTTGACACATTGCCTCAGTTTTCTCCTCCTTTTCGGATGTTCCCTCATCTTCACAGACCCCCTTTTCTCCATCCGCCCTTACGTTTCAATATTCCTCGGGCCTCCATATGCAGCCCTCATTTCATCTCATGTCATTTCAGATCTCACTATTATTCATGGTTCAACACTAAACCAAAATCAAAGTCTTACATCACCAAAATGTCTATTTCCAGATAAGAATCACATACCCACTGGTCCCAATTTATCAACCTGGTGTGTATACAGTGAGCTCACTTTGCTCCATCCCAACTGAGAGAGGCTGAAGGATGGTTCCCCCAAAGATGTCTACATCCTAACTCCCAGACCCTTTTATTATGTTGCCTCACCTGGCAAAAGGGATTATACAGGTGTGATTTGATTAAGGGTTTGGGGATTACCCAGGTGGGCTCAATGTAGTCAAAAAGGTGCTTATGGGAAGGTGTCTGAGGAGACAGTATAAGAGTGACTCAGTGTGGGAGACTTGACTGACCGTTGCTGGTTTTAAAGAAGGAAGGGGGCCACGAACAAAGAATGTAAACAGACTCTAGAAACTGGAGGAGACCGGAAGGGTTTACCCGTAGAGTATCTGAAAGGAGTATAGCCAAGTTGGTGCCTTGGTTTCAGCCCAATAAAACCCATTGCAGACTTATGACCTTTGGAATTATGAAATAAGTTTGTATTGTTTTAAGCAACTAAACTTGTGGTAATTTGTTACCGAGGCAATAGGATACTTAATACCACCAATTCTCTTCCTAGCCTAGGTGCCACTTTGAAGCATCCTTAGGTTCACTGATCACTCTTGATATCACTCTGCAACATGACTTGCCAAGACCTACTGCCTCCTAAATTCTTTATGTTCCCTCCCACTCCATCTGTTCCTCTCTCCACGGGCACTCCCTGAGACAGATCTGCGTCCTGCCAGTCCTTACTAGTTTCCCTGCATCTACTCAGGCCACTCTCTCCCTATCATAACCTGGGCGAGTTCAGTTTGCAAACTGTCCTCAGAAGATTTTTTTCAAGATAAAAATCTGATTAAAAGTCTCAAGCAAAATAGCACACTACTGACAACAGAATGACAATTAAGTTTCTTTACTTGACAAAGAGGTTTTCCTATTTCAACACCCACTTAATCATCCAATTTTAATTTCTGCCTTTTGTCCAAATTTGGTGTTCTATCCTATCCACCATTCCATCCACACCTGGTATTTCATATTTACTCTGTCTGTCTGTCCTCCCATTACTTGTCAACCTGGCAAACTCCTACATATTTTTCCTTACTAAGCCAACTGTATTGGCAGGCTCTTGACCATGAGCTCCTCCATGTCTTTCTCCACAGTACTTAGCCCAGCCTTATTAGGAACAAATAGGAAAGACAAGCCTTCCCTTCTTATGACCTCTGGCTTATGCCTGCTCTATCTTTCTCCTAGTTTGGGCTCATGTTTGACCTTGAGAATTAACCCTGTAATACACCATGCCTTCATACTCCTGTATTTTCTATGAGCAGGTGCTAGATTTGAGAAGTGGTACAAGAACAACCAGCTCTGGCATCATGGCTAAGAACTTCATCTTAAAAGATAGATTTAGGAGAAGTACCTGTCAGTCCCAAGTTTGCTATCAATAAAAACCCACTCAACACTATTCTTGTTTCACCCCTTTGCTTTCCTTTCTTGGTTATGGAGAATTCCACTTTCTTTCTGTTCTCAGCATAGATAAATTTTTGTATTTTAAAATCCTTTTCATTCCTGTTATCTGGCCCATCTCCAACTTCCTAATATTGTATTTAAAATATGGAGATGAAAATTAGACTGTAACATGGCTTTATCAATGTTGAGCACAGTGCATGGATGATTTTATGGTCTTGAGTGGTACATTCTGGTTAAGGCAACCCCAGGTCATGCTTGCCTTTCTGATAACAGCCCTATATTGCTGACTCATATCCCAGGGTGACAGGGTGAGAATGGGTTTTTACCTACAGAGTTCATATATGTCAATTCCATTCTTTTTGAGGACTAGGATAATCTATCAACATTTTTTCCAGACTAATAAAAACCTCACACTTTTGCAAAGAACTGTCTGGTGCAGAATTACAGTTCATCTTGACTAGATGTTCTACTCTATAATTGAAACCATTTGAGTCAAATCAAAACCTCAGAAAGTTCTCTACTAGTTTTCTTCATCTTTAAACATGTTATATATTAAATGTAGGTAACAATTTGATTCAAAGTAAAAATAAATACACTTAATTATTTAACTATCATTGATACAACTTCATTATAGAAGGTATAAACACCAGAGATAATGATTTAGACAGACCATGTGGAAACAGTTTAGGGTTACCCTCTGATTCCACTAACCAATGTGTATATTTTCCTTTTAAGCCTACAGTGAGAGAGACACAGTTAAGAGCAGAGGATGCTTTTTCAGTTAATCTTCCCTTCTGATAAAGCAGTGGAATTGAGGCCCAAATTATGTTTTGAAGTGAAATGGGACAAGATAAACAAAAAGTTCATCTTTAATTGGCTCCTGGCAAAAAGAAAATCTCAATCCAGATTATGTTTCTATTATTTTATTAAATTAGTTAATTTTTCTCATATTAACCTGATAAAACTGAAGCATATATATTTAAAATTTTTACATACTTTACTGATTTAATATTATCTCATTAAAACAAGATATAAAATGAGTGCATTTAGAGTGGAAAAACCTGGATCATAGTCTCAGCTCATTCGCTACTAAATCAAAAACTCATTACCCCTCCAGATCTTCATTTCTTTTATTCAGTAGTGCTGATCCATAATCATACCAATGCTTAATGTCTTCTTTCTTCTGCTGTCAGCATGGCTGAGCAATCCACACTACACTTAATAGGATAACAAAGAAGAATAAGATCCAAATGCAAACCGGTGATGTAGACAATACAGTCAGTGGAACAGAGCCTAGCACTCAGCGTAGAAAAAATGGGGTTAGCATGAGTCTGAAAGTCTTCGTTGAGCGGCATTTCCCACACCTCCTAGAGGTGTGCCTTCTGACCTGTAGTTTAGTTCATCAGTGCAGGAGACTGCGCCAGTTTCAAAATTCGGTCCCACCGTGGGAATTCTACTCAGAATTTCGATAAATAAAGAACAAAACCAGTGGTACTTTGTTGGTGCAGATGTGTGGATGCAGGATCTTGCTCACTCTAACTCTCCATTTCCATCCTACACCCAGAGCAAAATTTTAAAACCAATGAATGAGAATTAAAAAAAAAAACACAACACAATGAATGAGATTGAAATATGGCTGTTTCTAGTACTAAAGTCTCCCTGTCTCCTAACTATAATGCAATTTTCTTGCCCTTAAAGGCATATCTAAGAGGTTCCATCCACACATTCGGCCAAAGGATTATGCGATAATCATGGGTTCAGCTAATAAAAGTTTAAGGTAACTCTTCCCAAGGAGCCTCTGAAGTCAAAAGACCAGGTTTGGCTTTGAAGCCCTCCCCATAACCCACATATCTGCCAGGTGACACCTCTCAGCTCCCCTGCCACCACACAGTTCCACGATGGAGGTGACTGGAGGAGTGGCCTGCAGACCACTTCAAAAGGCTTCCCGGAGCCTCTTCCAGACAGCTAATCAGTCCTAATTATCCCAATGCTCTGTATATGTTTTTCATGGTGTATGGCCAGCAAGTTTTTAAGCATTCATCTCACTGGGAAAAACCATTTCAACATCTTTTTGACTGGATATGAAATGTGAAAGGAATCCAAGAAAGTGTGCCAGTACAACTTCTTGTAATTAGATAACCATTTAAATCTGAGTGACTTCTGGATTTACTAGTAAGACTTGTCACATATGTCAGATGATCCATGTTCCTAAAACATTCAGCCCTTAGAAACACAACTCTGATATAGGCAATATTTTAGAATCTTTAGGAACAATGTGTGATTAAGTAACTTAGGGGACATTCACGTGGTTTTCGCTATAGATGATTTAAAATACTATCACCATTTGCTCTGGCCAGTAGCTCAGTTGGTTAGAGCGTCATCACCATGTGACAAGGCTGTGCATTCAATCCCAGGTCGGGCACATACAGGAATTAACCAATGAATACATAAATAAGTGGTACAACAAATCAATCTTTCTCCCCCCCCTTCCTACTTCTCTTCCTCCCTCCTTCCATCTCTAAAATCAATAAATAAAAAAATTAAATACTATCACTGTTTTAATAAAAATACATGCATAGGATGGAAAACAAAATTCTAGTAAATAAACATTAAGAATCAGGCCATTTGATTTACTCCTGTAAAAACACAATATCAATATCTATTAGTATGTGATTTAAATTAATTATCCACAATTAGTTTGGTTGAATTTTTGTTTTTACATTAGTATGCAAAACTTATCAGTATAGTTTTTTCTATGCTAAAAATGCAATCTTAAAATATATTATGGCAGGAAGGAAGGAAGGATGGAAAGGAAGGAAGGAAGGAGGGGAGGAGAGCAGAAGGAAGGGTAGGGGATGGGAAGAAAGGGAAGGGGAAGGAGGGGTGAATTAGACTTTTGCTAAAGACAGCCTGCAGGATTCAACTAAGCCAACTCAAGGTGCATTGATATTTGTCAGATTGCTAACCTTCCCTGCTGAGGAAAGGTTCTGAAAACATTAATATTCATCACAAACTCTCCTAAAGTCAAATTTGGAGCTGATAGAGTCAATAATTCTTCAGCAGTCTGAAAATAAGTTTCAAGTATGAGCTGCTAATAATTATTCTTTTGCCAGGAACCCATACAAAAACAATTTCAGAAATTTTTAAGTTCTACTACATATCATATATAACTGAATTTCTCAAAGATGTCAGTACCTATTATAATAGTCGTTCAGTAATAATTTTGGCAAGTGCTTCATATATTAACAGAATAAATATCAACTACTTTCAAGAACTGCTAGTGTAATTGGATTAACATTTTTGATATAAATTATTTTAGAGGAGAACAACAGTCTAGCATCTAACAAAGATTACTTCCTGTAGTATTTACCTTCCTTGGATTTTTTTTTTTTTTACTGTTTTGCTGGCAATAAGGGTTTCTATTATTTTACCAAAATGTATCTCCAGGTATATTTCCAGAGAGAAGGACCAGAATGAAGAAACAACTCTATAGCTTTACCTACTGATGAGATTAGAAAAAAATAATTTGGAGGTGGGGTGAGTAGAGAGAGAGTGAGTCTGAGAGGCCGCTGTGGGAAGGCCCTTCCAAGTCCCTGCAGAAGCTGGTAATGCCCCAACTTTGCAGCTTCCTCTCAACTCCCAGGTGAAGGGAATTAAGGAGAAGCTACAAGAGTGTCCTTGACTCAGCAGGAATCAGAGAGGGTGGGAGGCAGCCTCACCCTTGAGGACCCATTTGGATTTGTGATTCTATTATTGCCACTACCCCACCCTCACCCTGACACATACAGGCACCCCCTTTGAACAATTCATTAGCTGTCCTTCAGGGGAAGGTTTGGACTATTTAACATAGGAGGGTGCTCAGTAAGTATTGGTTTCCTAAACTTCTCCTCTTTCCATTATCAAATATAGGACTTGTTTTGCACAGAAAAAGTTGTGTGACGGAGCTGAGATGCACAGTGAAACTGGAGGTTCAGCCAGTTGAATCCTTTTGGGGTTTTGGACTGGTAGTCAATCCTCCTATCCTGTAGGTCTAGTGATATCTACAAGGTCAGCCAGTAGATGTTCCTCCATAAAAGTCATTCCCTCCTACTGAGCCTCATGCCCACCAAGCCCCATCTGTGGTTGGCTGGTTAAAGACATGTGAAACAGCATAAAAATAAAGCAGAAGAAATTCTCCCAAAATGCACAGATAATCTGTTCCTTCAGATGTATCTCCTCCCTTTGCAACCTGGAATGTAGTATCTAGGAACACGGTACAAACTTTGCATACAGGATTTTAATTGTCAACAACTGTGAATGGCAGTGATGAAACAGAAACTGGCTTGGGTTTACAAACAGAGGTCAAGGACTTCTTTTCACATGCACTGTTAGCTAGACTGTGTGTGCCTGGTATAACAGTGAATGCACGCACACACACACACAAACACACACACACACACGCAAAATGCATATATCCAAGCACTCCTCAAAACAGCATTTAAATAGGAATTGTTATCTATATAACAAAAGCCTATTACATAGGCTGTGATGCGCACTGACCACCAAAGGGCAGACGCTCAATGCAGGAGGTGCCCCCTGGTGATCAGTGCGCTCCCGCCAGAAGCCAGGCTCACAGCTGGCGAGCACAGTGCTAAGGAGCAGTGAGCAGGTGAGTGGTAAGGATAGAGGGGTCCTGAGCAGGTGGGTGGTAAGGATAGAGGGGTCCTGGACTGCAAGAGGGCGCAGGACGGGCTGAGGGTTCACTCCCCCCGCATGAATTTCGTGCACCGGGCCTCTAGTATTTGTATAAAACAATGTGTTTGAAAAGTATAGGCAATGTAGCAACAATTCCTAAATTATCCTTTTGTTTATTTAGGAGGTGGTTAGGATATGCCAGGCACTGTACTGCCTTCCATTTATTATTTCACTGAATTTCACAACAACCCCAGGAAGTAGATATTATTATCTCCATTTTATAAATGAAGAAACAAAGGTTGAGAGAGTTTACATAACTTCCCATGGTCCCATTGCTAACTATTAATAGAGAAGAGACAATATTCAAACCCAGGCCTAACTCTGAGTCTTACACTTGAGCCTACAATACTATTTATTGGGAGATAGTATATGGAGGCCATGAAGGTGCCCTGTTCCAGTCTCCCTTCAAGAGAACCTGCTGCAGGGAGCAGAGCTGATGAACAGCTGCTGCATCTTTGCATGCATTGTGCCTTTCCTCTGAGACCATGATTCCCTGGGGTTTCTCTCAGCCCATGTCTGAGCATGGTGGATACCAGAATTGATCCATTTGCCCAAGAACTGGGATTCCTTCAAAGTTGTGCTGTCCAATTCAATAGCCACTAGCCACATTTAACTGCTGAGCACCGGACATGTGGGTAGTGTCACTAAGAAACTGAATGTTTAATTTCATTTCATGTTAATTATTTTACATCTAAATAGTCCCAAATGGCTATTGGCTACCATATGGGATAACATAGACATAGAACATTTCTACCACTGCAGGAAGTCCTATTAAACTACACTTCCCTGAAAGGGCAATTTTTGCTTAAACATATCATCGGGCTAACCTCTGCACAGATCCAAAAGGGAGGTAAAAATGACTTACCTTAGAGGCACTTGCCTCTGAGACCGTTGTCTCGGAAGAACCTGCAGACACTGGGAATGTTATCGGGGTGAAGGGCTCAGGTACTTTATCAGAAAGGTGGGTGGGGAATAGGAAGGCGGTGGGCATGGAGCTCAGATTGTTACCACTAGTTAACAAGTTATTAATATTAATAATAGAAAGAAAGCAAAAGGGAGGCCAGACATGAGAAGCATGGCCATCTGGGCAGCTTCACCAGGTAGCTGCAACTTCACACTCCCCAGGGAACCACAGGACCATTCCCTGCAGATCACTGGGGGAGGGGGTCCACCAAAGTGGAGATGGACACATGCACAGTAAAATTGGAGTGACACAGGGAAGATGCTTGTCTTTCAGTCAAACCTGGAAACAGAGATAATTGGCCAGAGGGGTGGAGTCACTGTAAGTGCACAAAATCTTAAAAGGCTAAAATCTGCAGATAAAGGAATTCTCTCTTTTTCCTTTGGCTTTGCTCCTACCTCCTTGCGCTCGACTATGTTCCCACCATAGCCATGCGGCCCTAGAAGCCTTATGACCCATGGCCATGCGGCTCCCCATGCAATGAACTGCAGCTGGGAACACAAGCTAAGCTAGCCTGATGCTGGACTGGACTGTGCAAATATGGAGCAGAAGCTCTGAATGCTGGCTTTAATCATAGCTCTGCTGATGACAAAATGAACTTTTTCCTTGACAGGACAGAGAGAGATGGGACCCTGGGAACTCAGGGGTTTAATTCCATGAAAATAAGTGTCACTCGTTCTCCCATGTGAGTATCAGAAAATTCCTTTTCTCGTGACAGCGCAAGAAGCCCATTTCCACTGGCAACTGGTGGGGATAAGTAGGACACCCCACAAATAATAAGGTAACTCAGAGACACCCCTTCTCTCTGAGACTAGACCACACCTAGAGAAAGAAATGGAGAGTAGCATACCTAGATCAGAATGGGGCTTAATGGATTTTGTGTGGCTTATTGAGTGAGAAGGGAAAGTAGAACCCAAATGAGGTAAAGGCCTAGGAAGAACAGAGTTTTATGGAGCAATGCCAGGTAGAGGGAATTACTTCTTTTTTCTTCATCAGTTTCTCTTATGCTCTTTTTTCTCTTTGATTATTTGACTCTAATCTTATTTTTAAAAACATACCCCATTCTTCCTGATCTTTTCCACCCTCTAGTCACCATAAAATATTTAACTCAATAAATATTTTATTCCTTTTATGCATTAGACTTTTATGTTCATTGTTCTTCATACAGATTATTGAACATTAAATATTTTCTTTCACAAAATGAGTTAACTCCTCTTTTAACATGTATTATGGCCCTCAGTTAACGCTTTTTCATAGCATCATGGAGTCAGTGGCAAAGAGAGGTTATACTTTTTACCTTCATCAGAGGTATTTTCACAGGAAAATATTGGTTAACATTAACTTTCTTGTATGGAATAAAAATAAAACACTTGTGAAAGTCAAATGCACTTATAAAATATGTATATACAATTTTACTTACCAAAGAGCTATAATTAAGGCAAAGGTCTTTTCTTAAAACAATCAACTTTAGGAGCTACTTGCAAATTAAGTGTCTGTTCTTTACCAGTCATTAGCCTGAATTGGTACTCAAGCTATAATATGAGAAAATAAAAGATTCCTATAGACTGTTTTAAATTCTGTAGTCTCAATTACCAGGCATGCTCTTATTAACTGGTTCTATGAATTCATCTTCAGAATGTGTGGAATTAATACATTTATCTGGAGAAGCAAGTGAGTATTCAGATACAGCTTAAAAACAAAAAATTCAGAAACACAGATGTTCTACCAGATTCTCACTTGCTCACTCCAAGCTAAATTCAACCTCTGAGCTTTAAAAAGATTTTCTAAACTGTTAAAGACAAAAAAAAATGACATTATACATTCACATCTGCCTCCGTCACCATTTAGGGCATGTTATTATAGACATTAAACATCTGGGTGGGGGGAGGATGTATTTGGCAGCTTCTGTCTACCATGACAACTCAAGCATACTGTCTCAAAAAAGTTCAGTCTCTGCTCGGCTCACCTACTACTTTATTATTATTATTATTATTGTTTAAAGCATGACATATGTCTCCTTTTTCCCTGATTGACCCCTCCCTGGCCACTCCCACCGCCCAGGACCAGCCCCCACTGCCCCAGTGTCTGTGTCCATTGGTTATGCTAATATGCATGCATACCAGTCCTTTGGTTGATCTCTTACCCCTGCCCTTCACCCACCCTTGCCTTCCCTCTGAGGTGGAATGGTCTGTTTGGTGTTTCTTTGTCTCTGGATCTATTTTTGTTCATCAGTTTATGTTGTTCATTATATCCCACATATGAGTGAGATCATGTGATAATTATCTTTTTCCAACTGACTTATTTCGCTTAGTATAATGCTCTCCAGGTCCATCCATGCTATTGCTAAAGGTAAAAGTTCCTTCTCTTTTTACAGCAGCGTAGTATTCCATTGTGTAGATGTTCCACTGTTTTTTAATCCACTCATCTGCTGATGGGCACTTATGCTGTTTCCAAATATTAGCTATTGTAAATTGTGCTGTTATGAAGATAGGGTGCATATATTTTTTCTGATTGGTGTTTCTGATTTCTTGGGATATATTCCTAGAAGTGGGAATACTGGGTCAAATGGAAGTTCCATTTTTAACTTTTTGAGGAAACTCCATACTGTTCTCCACAGTGGCTGCACCAGTCTGCATTCCCACCAGCAGTGCTGAAGGGTTCCTTTTTCTCCACATCCTCACCAGCACTTGTCATTTGTTGATTTGTTGATGGTAGCCATTCTGACAGGTGTGAGATGGTACCTCATTGTTGTTTTGATTTGCGTCACTCAGATGATTAGTGACTTTGAGCATGTTTTCATATGTCTCTTGGCTTTCTGTATGTCCTCTTTCAAAAGGGGTCTATTTAGATCCTTTGCCCATTTTTTGATTGGATTGTTTATCTTCCTTTTGTTAAGTTGTATGAGTTCCCTGCAAATGTTGGAGATTAAACCCTTATTGGAGATAGCATTGGCAAATATGTTCTCCCATGCAGTGGGCTTTCTTGTTGTTTTGTTGATGGTTTCTTTTGCTGTGCAGAAGCTTTTTATTTTGATGTATTCCCATTTGTTTATTTTCTCCTTAGTTTCCATTGCCCTAGGAACTGTATTGGTGAAGATATTGCTTCGGCATATGTCTGAGATTTCGCTGCCTGTGGATTCCTCTAAGATTTTTATGGTTTCCTGTCTTGCGTTTAAGTCCTTTATCCATTTTGAGTTTATTTTTGTGTATGGTGTATGTTGGTGGTCTAGTTTCATTTTTTTGCATGTATCTGTCCAATTTTCCCAGCACCATTTATTGAAGAGACTGTCTTGACTCCATTGTATGCTTTAGCCAACTTTGTCAAATATTAATTGAGCATAGTGGTTTGGTTTGATTTCTGGGTTCTCTATTCTATTCCATCAGTCTATATGTCTGTTCTTGTGCCAGTACCAGGCAGTTTTGAGAATAGTGACTTTGTAATATAGCTTGATATCTGGTATTGTGATCCCTCCAACTTGGTTCTTCTTTCTCAGGATTACTGTGGCTGTTCAGGGTCTTTTTTTATTCCATACTAGAGGCCCAGTGCACAAAATTTGTGCACGGGTATGGTCCATAGGCCTGGCCTGCAATCAGGGCCATCTTTCCCAGCTGCCCATAGCTGGCCCCGCCCCTTACTCCCCACTGCCACGCACCCCCATTCCCGTTTGCCATTGGGTGATTGATGTCTGATAGCTAGAGGAAGAGACTGAGAGATCAGCTGTTCCCGCCCGCTCACTGGCCCCGCTCCCACAGCAAGTGGCCATCAGGCAGTCAGAGCCTGCCAGCCGGGGAAAGAGACCAAGAAGGAGTCAGTGCACCTCATAGTGACTGGTCCAGGGTCCTTCTGGTCATTCTGCTGTTAGAGTCAATTTGCATATTATCCTATTATTATATAGGATGAATTTTTGGAGAGTTTGTTCTAGGTCTTTAAAATATGCCCTTGGTATTTTAATGGGAATTGCACTGAATCTATAAATTGCTTTGGGTAGTATGGACATTTTTATGATGTTGATTCTACCAATCCATGAGCACGGTATATTGTTCCATTTGTTTATGTCTTCCTCTATTTCTTTTCAACATCCTGCAGTTTTCCAGGTACAGGTCTTTTACCTCCTTGGTTAAGTTTATTCCTAGGTATCTCAATTATTTTGTTGCAATGACAAAAGGGGTTTGTTTTTTAGTTTTTCTTTCTGTGAGTTCATTATTGGTATATAAAAAAGCCATAGATGTCTGGGTGTTAATTTTGTATCCTGCTATATTGCCGAATTCATTTATTAAGTTTAGTCATTTTTCATGGAGTTTTTAGGGTTTGCTATGCATAATATCATGTCATCTGCAAATAATGACAGTTTTACTTCTTCTTTTCCAATTTGGATGCCTTTTATTTCTTCTTCTTCTTGTCTGATCATTATGGCTAGCACTTCCAGTACTATGTCAAACAGGACTGGTAAAAGTGGGGATCCCTGTCTTGTTCCTGCTCTTAGGGGAAATGGTTTTAGTATTTAGCCATTGAGTATGATGTAGGCTGTAGGTTTGTCATATTAGGCTTTTATTATGTTGAGTTATGATCACTCTATTCCCACTTTGCTGAGAATTTTTATCAACAAAGCATGTTGGATTTTGTCAAATGCTTTTTCTGCATTGGTTGATATGATTATGTGATTTTTGTCTCTCAAATTATTTACGTGATGTATCACGTTTATTGATTTGTGGATAATGTACCACCATTGCATCCCCAGAATAAATCTCACTTTATTCTGTCATGGTGTATGATCATTCTAATTTAATGCTGGATATGATTTGCTAGAATTTTGTTGTGGATTTTAGCATTTACATTCATCAGGAATATTGGCCTATAGTTCTCTTTCTTTGTAGTGTCTTTATCTGGTTTTTGAATTAGGGTAATGCTGGCTTCAGACACAGAAAGAGCTGTATCTTCCTCTTGAATTTTTTGGAATAGTCTGAGGAGATAGGTTTTAGTTCTTCTTTAAATGTTTGGTAGAACTCCCCTGTGAAGTTGTCTGGACCAGGGCTTTTGTTGGCTGGAAGATATTTTATTACTGCTTCAATTTCATTGGTAGTTATTGGCCTTTTCATGATTTTTTATTCTTCCTGATTGAGATTTAGAAGCTTGTATTTTTCTAAGAATATGTCCATTTCCTCTAGGTTGTCCAGTTTGTTGGAGTAGAGTTGTTCATAGTATTTTTTTATACAATCCTTTGTATTTCTGTGGGGCCTATTGTTACTTCACCTCTTTCATTTCTGATTTTGATTTTTGGGTCCTCTCTCTTTGCTTCTTGGTGAGCCTGGCTGGAGGTTCATCAATCTTGTTTATCCTTTCAAAGAACCAGCTCTTGGTTTTATTGATCTTTTGTATTTTTTTTTGTCTCTATGTCAGCGGTTCTCAACCTGTGGGTCGCGACCCCTTTGGCAGTCGAATGACCCTTTCACAGGGGTTGCCTAATACCATTCTGCATATCAGATATTTACATTATGATTAATAACAGTAGCAACATTACAGTTATGAAGTAGCAACGAAAATAATTTTATGGTTGGGTCACAACATGAGGAACTGTATTTAAAGGGCCAGAAGATTGAGAACCACTGCTCTATTTCCACTCTGATCTTTATTATTTATTTATTTATTATTTATTATCATTTATTATTATTTATTTCCACTCTGATCTTGATTATTTCCTTCCTTCTGCTTACTCTGGGCTTTTCTTGTTGCTCTCTTTCTAATTCTTTAAGTTGTAGGGTTAGCTATTGATTACCATCGTTTCTTGTTTTTTGAGGTAGGCTGGTAGAGCTATAAACTTCCCTCTCAGGACTGCTTTCACTGTGTCCCATAGATTTTTGATTGCTGTGTTTTCATTGTCATTTGTTACCAGGATGCTTTTTTTATTTCTTCTTTGATCTCTTTGTTAACCCAATCATTGTTTAACAGCATGCTATTTAGGGTTTGATTTTTTTCATTGTTTTTATTGTAGTTGATTTCTAATTTTATGCCATTGTGATCTGAGAAGATGCTTGATATGATTTCTACCTTCTTGAATTTGAAAAGACTTTGCTTGTGTCCTAATATGTGGTCTATCTTTGAAAATGCCCCATGTCCATTTCATAATGTATATTCTGTAGCTAGCTCATCTACTTCTAACACTTCTACAGTCCTTTAATTTTTATTTCAAAAGTTGAGTAGAACCATTTTAAAACACAATCATCATAGTAAGTAATATTTATGTGTAGAAAGTAAGTTCCTTAGGGATGTTTCTCTTGCTTCTGTCCTACATTAGTACTATGGATACTACAAATATTTTCAATTTACAGTGATACAGTTCAAGTAGTTTGGATTTTATGGATTTAAGACATGGAAGGTTTAAACTTTTGAGTTACTGAAGAGATGGTGATTAATGAAAGAGTCTTAATGAGAACTGTTAAAATTAGCCACCATTATTTTTCCTATGAAGAAGCCTCCTTTCTGAATGTTCACAAGGTGGTCTCTCCCAGTTCATCATTCTAAATGACATAAAATATGAATAATAATAATTATTATAGCTTCAATATATTAATGTTTTATGTTTATTGCACTTTGGACACATTATTTTTCATTTAGTCTTAATGAAAGTTGGTGTTATTATTTAGATCTCACAGTTGTGGAAACTAAACTATGGAGAAAGGTCCAACAACATTTACTCAACAAATATTTACTAGGTTCCTACTATGTGCTGGCCACCAGGAACATAATGATATCAAGCATTAAAGCACAGTCCTACCTTCATGGACCTTATTGTCCAAAGGCAAGACTACAGGTCAGCCCAAAGGGAAACAAACAGCTAGTGAGAGACAGATTAGCCACAGAATCTAAGTCTGACCTCAAAACAAAAACAAAATCTCAGGTCTAACTGACTTCTAAACTAAAAGCCCTAGGTGTCATCTTTGACACATCTCTTCCTGTCACACACTATACATCCAATCTGTCAGCAAATCATGTTGCTTCTAGTACAAAATAAACCCAGAATATGACCACATCTGACCACCGTGATCCAAATGATAACCATGTCTCACTTGGATTTATATCGGCTCCTAATTAATCTCTGAGTTTCTAGCCCTTTCTCCATTTAGTCTATTCTCATTACAGAAGCCACGTAGGTATTGTTAAGTCAGACCATATCACTCTTCTTTTTAAGACCCTTCAATGTCTCCCATCTCACTCAGAGAAAAAGGCAAGTCCTTCCGTGGCCTGAAGGGTTCCATACAACACAGCCCTTACCACTTCTCCTACAGCTCACTGTCTAGCTCACTCTTCTCTGGCCATGTTGGCTTTCTTGTTTTCCTTCAAATGTACCTTCTGCCTTCTCACTTCACCATCTTGTACTTGCTGTTCCCTTCACCTGGAACTTCCTTCCTAGGTATCTGCATGCTTGCTCCCTCACTCCTGAGTTTTTACCCAAATGTTACCATCCCAGCAAGGCTTTCTCTGATCACCATATTTATGATTGCAACCCTCCTCTAACATTCCCTTCCCTGCTTTATTATCTTCTATAGCACACAGCACTATCTGGCATATTATGCATTCTACCTATTTATTTTGCTTATTGGCTGCCTCTCCTGGCTCTCCTCTACTCCAGATAGTTGATGATACACCTCTTTCCCTAACTCCCATTCAGTGCCATTGCATTGGTAGCCTGAAATCGGGTCAACAAATGCTAAATGGTAGGCCTTTTTCCACTGAGAGCCAAATTACTAGCATAATCTCCTCCTAAAAATATATCACCCCCTCCCCACCAAGAAAATATGCTCCATGAAGGTAAAGTCTTTGACTAGTTTGCTCAATGCCTTTTCTGCAAGACCTATAATGCTTGAAACATGTAGAAATTAAATATAGAATGGGGCAAAAGTAGGCTTACAGTTGTTTGTCTGAAAAGTAATACAATGATTAATAATAAAAGAATAAACTGTATTTTGTGTACTCACAACTATAAATCTACTTTTGCCCCACCTGTATTTATTGAATGAATTAATATTTTACTGTATCTCCTATACTCAGATTGAAAAAGTAGCAAAACTCCAACCCTCTATTTTCAGAGCTTCCATAAATAAATTCTGGGGTTTAAAAAGCCTGGCGTTTCCTGAGACTACTGCATCTGTTCATATAGGGACTCTTCTCCACTAGCGGGATCATGAGCAGAAGATGCAGAGATTTCCAGTGAACCCTGGTCTCAGGAAATACCTACAGTTGAACACAAGGCAACTGGTAAATTGCAGAAAGCCTGGCACAGCTGGGGTTTATTGTTATTGTAACCTGTTAAAGCAAATATTAAACTATAGGTGATATGGTGTGCTATGTATAAAAACGTAGAGAAAGTTTGAAGCTCCTTTAAAATACACTATTTGGGATTCAAGGAGCAGTTTAACAGAAGCTCTAAAGGAAACACCAAGCTGACAAGGATCTGTAAAGGTTAAATGCTATTCTCTGTGGTAGGTAAAATGTTTCTATCAGAGCGAGAACATTGCTGACCACTTAAAAGTGCTAATAGGATCTTCACTAGATTGAAGAGAAAATACTAGAGTTTTAGTGAGCTTGCTAAGAACTGTGGAGGCAGTCATAATTCTGCTGAGAATGTGAAAGAGACTCTGACAAAGACATGAGAGTACTAGAGTCAAAGTGTTGGATTAACTGGGCCGAGAGTACATAGTTTGTATTTTTTGTGCAAGAAGGTTCATTCTTCATAAACAGCACTTTCTAATTTCCTTGCATTGGAGTTACTAATATACCTTAAATAACTCATTTGTAACGGCACACCTTATTAGTAAAATATTACTTATAATTTTCCTTATTTTAAACCATCATTCGTGGTACTTAGATAACACACCCTTGGCAGCAAAGCTATCAAAAGTTGGTCTGGCCACAGAGAAAACCCTGGGCTAATGTGTGTATAGTACTTTCAACCCCCAACCCCACCCCCCACCCCCCCCCCCCGCCCGCCACCACCACCACCACATCAGACAAATCATTTCATATGATCTGAACTATATTTCTGTAAGGCAACTATTATCCTATCTAATAATAGACAAACATGGTAATTGACCATACCTTCGCTATGCTTCCCATTGGCTAATGAGGGCGATATGCAAATTAACTGCCACAAAGATGGCAGTTAACTGCCAACAAGATGGCGGTTAATTTGCATAGGTAGGCACAATGCTGGGAGGAGAAAGGGGAAGGATGGAAGAAGCCGCCTGCCGCTGACTGTGATCAGAAACCCAGGCGGCAGGCAAGAGCCTCTGATCGGAGAACCAGGGCTGCCTTTGCCCGCCCTCCGGCCTGTGATGGGAGAAGCCGGGCAGGGCAGGGAAGAGGCAGCCACCAGCAGCCACCTCTTCCCTGCCCCACCTGGCCTGGCTGGTGATAGGTGATGGGAGAAGTTGGGCGGGGCAGGGAAGAGGTGGCCACCAGCAGCTGCCTATTCCCTGCCCCCCACTCCCCCCTGGCTGGTGTTCAGAGAAGTACCTGTATTTTTTTTTTTCAAAGTACCTGTATTTTTAATAATTTCTTGACATGGTAAAAGAATTTTACATTATGATCCAAGGGTGGTGGGGTGAGGAGAAGGAGCAGCAGAACAATCCAACAAACAAAAAGGGAAACAGAAATGCATGGTGGAAGGGATTTGAAGGGTGGGTAGGGGCATTGCCCAACTAAAATGCAATTGGTTTGTTACTGAGTACTATTCATGGGAAGACAGCATCCTGACTCCTTCTCTATACAGCATATTGGGAGTAAAAATGATGCATCCAGGTGGAAATATGATTAGGGGTTGGAAGATAGACAGGGAAAGAAGAAGTCAGAAATAGACACTGAGAGAGTCACTGGCTGGCCGGATGCAAATACTGACTCTCCAGTAGTGATAGAATAAAAAAGTGGGGGATATCTCTGGAAGATTCAAGAGATAGGGGGCAACTCTTCTATGGTTTTGACTTGCCCAGCAGATTTCCACATACACACATGTACATGCCCATGTTTGCATGCACACACATATACACATACCTGACTGCCCTCCCTGGAAGCACAGAAGAAGAAGCTGCCAGAAGAAGAAGCCGCCCACCTTTGGTCCAGGTGCCAGCACCTGCAGCTGGCTGCAGCCCAGAAGACGGACAAGCCACCCACCCGAGGTCCCAGGCTGCAGACACCCGGAAAAGCTGCCAGCCCTGTGGTCCAGGGCGCCAGTGCCTGTGGCCAGGGAAATAGGTTCCCTCTTCTCCTACTGCAGTCATTACTTCAATATTCCCCTTCTGAATTTCTCTCCTGTGCTGCAACCCAACTCCACTTTTCATCAGAAGGATACAGAACAGAGAGAGCAGTGTTAAAAGCTTACATTTTTAAACCGGTAAGGTTGGTACTTAAACATATAAATGGAAAACTAGAGTCCTTAAGGTAACAAAGGCTACAAAGGACAGGGACAGCACATGACCTATTATATCCAGCAATCCATATGGGGACTGAAAACTTTGCAATGATGACAATTAGTGAAGATATGAATCAACTAAAATAGTTGACAGGGACAATTCTTCCATCTTTGAAAATATCTACATCAAATCTGTTTAAATAGATTTTCATCTGCATAATATAACACATTCTGACAAGACCACCACCACCACCAATGTGGTCAGTGTTGTGCCGATAAATGTTTAATAACTGAGAGACCCCCCCCCCCCCCCCCGCCGAGTGCACAAATTTTTGTGCACCAGGCTACTAGTAATACTTATAATTATGAACACCGAAGCTCAAGGAGGTTATAACTCACCAGTTAGGACAAATATGATCACTGGAATCACAGACCACAGACTCAGAACGTATTTTTCTTTTTATCACATGATGCTAATTCTCTTGGTCTCTTCAGGGATGTGTTAGGCCTGGGTAGTTACAGGATGCCCTGGCCAAGCCTCAGGTAAAGATATCTTAGGGAATGTCTGCAGTCCTCACCCCTGAGTTTAACCTGGCAAGTCCCACATTGGGGTTAGGGTATCCCATGAGGCTAAGGCGAGGAGCACCCAAGTCACCGAGCTTAGAATCATCTCAGAAAAGCAGGAGGCGGGGAGCCTCTGTCTGGCACAGGTGACGCACAATGGTAGAGAATAATCCCTCCATGTGACTGCACCTTTACAATTCCTTCCTCCATTAAATGTCCCTAAAAAGCATATTAGAAACTTATCCCCTTTGTTACGAAAGATGCTTTAGTAAATGAACCCTTAATTAAATGCATAAAAAACATTGTCTGATTGTGAGGGTTGAAAATGGGAAGGAATATGGGTAGGGAAATAGATGTTTTCTGGGTGAGTCTCCTGATAACAGGAATACTGGATTCTAAACAACATGATTTTCACCCCACACTTAAATGATTTCTGTTCTGTTCACTGTCACAAATATTTTACCTACTATATAGCAAACATTGTGCTAGACATCAAAAGATATAAAGATGAGTAAGAGATGATTTCTTCCCTCAAGGAATCATCAATCTAATGGAGAGATGGAAATCTTTCTCAAATATATGTTTTACCTGAGTCTACCTTCTCAGAAAGAATACACTGAATATTATACAACTTTTCCTTGGTGATTTCAGGGTCATCGTATGAACGTGAGCTGCTGTCCTGGCCACCACAACAGGCATAGCTTTGGTAAGAAATGAGTGTGACATAGGCGTCAAGAGCTACTGATTACAGGAGTCAACCAAGAACTTTCCTTCTGCCTTCTTGAATTGGATAGATGGACAGAGAGATGGACGGGCAGGCAGAGGGACAGAGAGACAGATATAAGCACCCCTGTTGTCAGTTTGTTTTCTGATGTGCTCCTGTTCTTCCCATGCCACACATGACCCAGAGATCTTCTGTAGGACAAATGTGCTTCTGAATGAGCACAAACCTGCCTTTAGTAACCACTGCGCACCGTGGAAGCCTCCCCCTGCTGGGCAGCCTTCTGAGTCTCCAGAGCTGCCTCCTCTCTGACATCAGTGACCCACCGCCCTTTCATCACCTGAGGTTCCACACAGATCATACCACCCCTTCTAATCTCCGCCAATTACTCTGCTGCTCATCACGCTCTTCCTTCCTCTCATATTACAAGTGCGTGAAATTGAAATGCCTGGCCTAGTGCTGTCACAGAGCAGCTCGCTCCTCACCCGACAGGCAATCTCTGATCCGGCACTTTGCCCAGCTCCGCGGACTCACACTGCTCCTCTTTGTGGAAAGCAAACCAAACAAATCACAAACCAGCACTTTTTGTGCGTGCACATCTGTGGGTCAAGTTTTCTTTTTCTCTCACCGTGCATAAGACACTTATGTTTGTAATAACTCACTTGTGACAGAATAGTTTGGGAGCTTAAAAGTTCCTTATTATTTTCATAAATTTTCTCAACCCAGTGGTTCTAATTTCATAAAATAGCCACTTTCACTTTATTTATTTTTTTATAAATTATTTATATTTTGGTTACAGTGTACAGTTCAGGGTGTGAGTTGTCTTATCACGGATATGCAAATCAAGCTTTCTAGAAGCCATCTCGAGGCATTCTGATGCTGCTTCCTCTCACCTAAGATGACAGGAGCTGAAAGTCTGTGGTTTATATCTAAAAGGCAAAACAATTTTAAAGTATGACACATACAGTATCTGATTATTTCTCCCCATATAACTTCACAATGTAATTTTAAAAGTTCTTCTCTTATTTATAACATAAATCATGTCATGAGATCCTTTTACTTTAATCTCCTTATAGGCTCTCATTAAAGCTAGCATACATAATGTAATTACATTATAAGAATTAGTGATAACTAATAGTGATAGCTATTACATTTTATGGCATAAAAATTAATGTAAGATGGGTCAGCACACATGTTAAAAATGACCACTGCAAGAAAAACACTACTCCAATATACTCTCAGGCATTTCATTTCTGTAAGAACTATTTCCATCTCCTGCTCATCCAGGCAAGAGCCAGATAAATCAGTGTCTTGTTCTAAACATATCTTTACTCAGAAAATAACTTCCCATGATTCCCCCAGTTTTAAAATTTTGCACCCTTTCTTTCATAAGCATATGAAAATTCCAGCATTTTACTCTGACCCATTTCAAATTTATGTGGCAGCATTCCAAATGCTGGGAATTGCATAGCACCCATTCTTAGCACGTGATATCAACCATCTGCCCTGGCCATCAGGACAGAGTTCAGATATTTCTCCAATGGGACATTATAAAGTCAAAGTGCTCTTGGCATTTCCATAATGTTTGTGCAAAATTTTGCAGGTGATAAATGGATTCTAGCTTTCACTCACTCTCTCTCTCTCTCTCACACACACACACACTCTTTCTCTCTCTCTCTCTCTCACACACACACACACACACACACACACACACACACACACACGTTCTGCCAAATTGAGATTGAATCATATGGGTGTCCCAGAACAGCTGAAGGTTTGGTACCCAATCAAACTGCTATTTTTGAAGTATTTACTCAACATTTATTAAATAGAGTTGGGTAAAATTTGTTTTCTATTAAGAAAATTGTGTATTTCTTTATGGTTAGTTAACAGAGTTAGTTCACTTACTGAATAAACACACCATTTGCACTTGCTTCAACCTCTTCCATTTCACAGATTTTTGGCCTGTCATTACTGGACAGTATTCGTTACTCAGGTTCATGAGGACAGAGGTAACTCACACAGATATGACAAAGTCACAAAATAAATTTCAAAGTTCTTTTGTTTGTTAGTTTGTTTGTTTACTTTTATGTTAACAAAACATTTCCCACTTTTCCATGCTCCTTTATTCAGTTCAGTTTTCTCAAACTAGGCAAATTTTTATAAAGCACACTAATAACTTGTGAATTTAAAATCACTCATTTCCAATAAAGAGACCTATTTAAAATACTACTAGGTATAAATTACCAAATTCAGATGATTCTAAATTCAGATGGTGGTAAGGCTTGCAGTAACATGGTGCAAAATATTCAGGAGATAGTTCAGTAATGCCAACAATTTTTTGTTATTTTTGTGAAAATATTTAGTAGAGAGAGTTCAACAATGGCAACAATTCTTATTATTACCTGGTTTTCACCCCATGATGGTGCTGGAATAAATTTTTTCTTGCCAATTGCCTAAATGTTACATGTTGACTCCTGAGTTACCATGTGCCATGTTTCCCATTTATACCAATAACATTCCACCAGCATGCAGTGGTGCCCTGGCAAGCTGCCATTCCCTAATCTAGCTCTGCTCACCCAGACATGCACATGCACCCATGGACCCATCTGACAGGCACCATGAATTACAATACTTACACAAATAATCCTGTTGTCTAAATGTTTAAATGTTAAATGCTAAATATACACTGAAGGATTTGAATCAAGGAATTTGCAAACATGACTCAGTCACACATCTGATTGTCAGAATCCATTAGTCACTTTGAACTTATTTATTGTGAGACAAATCAAGTCACAATCCATGTGGTCTCATAAGTCTACTTAGATGATGAAGACCTATGATACCCTCTGAAGTATCGCTGACTCTCCAACATTACTAAGAATACAGTAGTACCTCATTTATTGAAATGTAGGGGGTACATTTCAATACCTTAGTGGATGCCTGAAATGCAAACCCTATGTAAACTATATATTGTTCTATACATACAGACACTTTATAGCTTCTTTTTGGCATAGCTGAATTGCTAGTACCATTAATCTTGCGATTTGGGGCCATTATTAAGTATATGAAGGGTTACTTGAATGCAAGCATTGTGATACTGTGAAAGTAGGTCTGATAACCTAGACAGCTAGTTAAGTGACTAAGGGCAGGTAGCATATGCAGCCTGGATACTCTGGACATAGGGGTGATTCATGTCCCAGGTGGGATGGAGCTGGACAACACAAGATTTCATAACACTATTCAGAACAGCATGCAATTTAAAACAAATTTTTCATTGAAATTATTGGGGTGACACGAGTTCACAAAATCAGACAGGTTTCAAGTGTACAACTCAACAAAATGTCATCTCCACACTGCACTGGGCACCAATCATCCCAAGCAAAAATCTCTTTCCGTCCCTTTTTTCCCTCAATTTTGCCCACCTCCACCTACCCCCACCCCAAACCTACTCCCACTTTCCCTCTGGCTATCACCACACTGTTATCTGTTTCTATTTGTGTGTGTGGGTGTGTGTGTGTGTGTGTGTGTGTTTTTTTTTTTTTTCTTAATGCCTTCACCTTCTTTTATCCAGGCTCCCCTCTGACTGCTGTCAGTCTCTTCCATATATCATGCTTCTGTTTCTATTTGGTTCCTCAGTTCTTTTTGTTCATTAGATTCCACATATAAGTGAGATCAGATGGTATTTGTCTTTCTCTGACTGGATTATTTCAATTTAGCATAATAATCTCCAGGTCCATCCATGCTGCTGCAAAAGGTAGAAGTTCCTTCTTTTTTGTTTTTTGTTTTTGTTTTTTACAACTGAGTAGTAATCCACTGTGCAAATGTACCACAGCTGTTTTACCCACTCATGTACTGAGGGGCACTTGGGCTGCTTCCAAATCTTAGCTACTGTAAATAATGCTGCAATGAACATAGGGGTGCTTACATTCTTTTGAATCAGTGTTCTGAGTTTCTTTGGATAAATTCCCAGAAGTGAAATCGCTGGGTCATAGGATAGTTCCACTTTTATTTTTAATTTTTAAAAAATCTTTATTGTTGAAAATATTACATATGTCCCCTTTTTACTCCCACCTTTATAGCCCACCTCTGGCCCCACCCCAGGCTTTCAACACCTTATAGTCTATGTCCATGGGTTATGCACGTATGCATACAAGTTCTTTGGTTGATCTCTTCCCAGTCACCCACCCTCCTCCATCTTTCCTCTGAGGTTCAACATGTAGTTCCACTTTAAATTTTTTGAGGAAACTCCATATTGTTTTCCACAGTGGCTGTACTAGTCTACATTCCCACCAACAGTGCACAAGGGTCCTCTTTTCTCCATATCCTCTCCAGCACTTTTGTTTGCTGATTCATTGATGATAACCACTCTGACAGGTGTGCAGTGATATCTCATTGTGGTTTTAATTTGCATTTTTCTGATGATTAGTGACAGTGACATTGAACATTTTTCATATATCTGTTGGCCATCTTGGAGAAGTATCTATTCAGATCCTTTGCACAATTTTTAATCGAGTTGTTTGGCTTCTTGGTGTTGAGTAGTATAAATTCTTTACATATTTTAGAAATGAACCCTTTATCAGATGTATCATTGGCAAATATATTCTCCAATTCAGTGGTTTTGCTTTTCATTTTGTTGAGGTTAAAACATAAATTATTGATATCTGGAATTTTCCATTTAGTAGTTTTGCACTGCAACTGTTCACAGATCACTGAAACGGCAGAAAGCAAAACTGCAGATGAGGGGAGACGACTGTATAAGTTTCTCACATTTAAAATACCCTAAATCAGTGATTTTAGCTACTGGGATAAAACATGTTGCAGCATGTAATTTAGATTATTTCAACAAAGCCAGTTCAATACTAAATCATCATTTCTAATGCATTCTAGCAATGCTTCTTTTGTAAAGCCACTTCGCACAGTAGTGCTAGCAACCACAGAATGTGACTTAACAATAATTACTTGTACAGTTTTCAAAACAAGTGAGCCTCTCAGTGACTGGGAGCTTTGCCCGGAGGCCTGAGCTTGCCCCTGGCATGGTAACTTGCTCTTCTTCTTGAGTTCCAGCAATGTCACATTGCTTTCCAGCCTGCTAATGCCTTGGCCTCATAAACAAATTCACTAAATGCTCTCCAAGATTCTGACATGACATTCAGAATATACACTTTCCTTTTTGCAAATTCTGCAGGTATTTTTTTCAGTAACTAATAGCCAATCAATCACTGCCAATACTCATCTTCATATATGAATGTTAATACTGCATTATTAAAGAATTCTTGGGCCTTGGCTAGGTGGCTCCATTGGTAGGAGCATCATCCCATAAACCAAGAGGTTGTGGGTTCAGTTCCTGGTCAGGGCACATACCTAGACTGTGGGTTTGATCCCTGGTCAGGAGAAAATGAGAGGCAATTGATCAATGTTTCTCACATTGATGTTTCTCTCTCTCTCTTCCCCACCTTCCTCTCTCTATCAAACCAATAAAAACATATCCTCGGGTAAGGATTTAAAAAAAAAAAAATTCTTGGTAATTTGTTTTATGGGGAGAGTTGAGGAGAGTTGCTGTAGGAGGGCAGCCAAAGGAAAAACATTTCAACGACTTTGGAAGCTGGCCTCTGTGAAGCAGTCCATGTGTTATAGCTAGGAAAGGCAAAGAAAGCGGATCTCACAGTGAGCGGGCAGTTAACAGTAGCAGAAAATGTAAAATGAAAACACAGATGTGCCCTGCGTGGATTACACTCATGCTTGTAAGTCACTAGTTTGAAAGCGCCATATTTAAGAACAGAGTTCTTCCGGATGGCTGAGAAAGATCTGGAATGGAACTGGATTATCACTGGCAAACAGTTCTAACTCATAGAAATAACATCTTTGTTGGTGTCCCACCTGTCATCAGCTCATCAGCTATAAAGGACAAATTTTCATTTCCTTTTTTTTAAAACTTAAAGCTTAGACATAGTATTATGGGTATTTTCCAAAAGACTAAAAAGGTAGTAGACAATATGACTTTTTAAACATTTTTACCCAACAATTCCCCTGTAAAGTAGATTTAAAAATAAATGCTTTCAGAGGAACTTATCAAAAAAATAATCTGGCCAATTCATAATCATAAATTGTCCTCAACATTTTTCTCTTCAAAACTTTCATGATATATTTCCCCAGTTAGATCAGTAGCATTTTGTTCTGTGCCTTCCACTATAAGCCAGTATTTTGCCCCATGAATATGTTACAATAAATTTCATTTCCCATCATCTATCACTCTTTTTCTTACCTTATCAACAAAGGTTACTCAATTTGTAGTTGCAAAGAATAGTAAGCCTTACGTTTTATAATAAATATTTAGAGTGATAAAACTATTCTTAAAAATATGTCTAAGTGATAATAAATATATGTACTAGTTAATAACAATCAAATATTATTTTAACAAATTTTATTGTTAGCAAAACCATATATAAAAATTTATCATGTTAACTACAGTCAAAAATTGGTTCTCAAAGTTATTCATATTCATTCCAGTCAAAAATAGCTTCTCAGAAGTCCATAATATTTATATAGTTAAATATGGCTCAGCCTGCTAATGGGTACACAGTTACTTTTTTGAATGATGAAAATGTTCTAAAATTAGATTGTGATAATGGTTACATAACTCTGTACATATGTTAAAAACCATTGAATTATATACTTAAAATGGGTGAATTTTATAGTATGCAAATTACATTTCATTAAGCTATTTTAAAAATTAATAAATCAATGAAACTAAGAGTTGATTTTTTGAAAAGATAAAACTGACAAACCTTTAGATAGACTAAGATAAAAAAGAGAAAAGTCAAGTAAACAATATTAGAAATGAAAGAGAAGATATTTCAACCGATACCACAGAAATGAAAAGGATTATGAGAGATTTTTATGAATAATCATATGCCAACAATTTGAATAATCTAGAAGAAATAAATTCCTAGAAACATACAAACAATAACAGTGATTCATGAAGAAATAGTAAATCTGAACAGAACTATAATGAATAAGGAGATTGAGTCAGTAACCAAAAAATCCCAACAAAGAAAAGCCGAGGATCAGATAGCTTCAATAGTGTATCCTAGCAAACATTTAAATAAGAATTATGCAAATCCTTCTTAAAATCTTCCAGAAAATTGATGAGGACGGAACATTTCCAAACTCATTTGATTAGGCAACATTGCCCTGATAACAAAGCCAGGCAAAAATACTAGAAGAAAAGAAAACTATCAGCCAATATCTCTGATAAATAAAGGTGTAAAAACCCTCAACAAAATACTAAAAAACTGGAATCAACAGCACATGAAAAGGATCATATCCCAAAGACAAAATGGGATGTATACCTGGGGTGCAAGAATAATTCAACATTTGAAAATCCATCAATGTGATACACATATTAATATAAAATGAGGAATAAAAATCACATGAAAATCCCAATACAAAAAAAGCATTTGACAAAATTTAACAGCCTTTCATGATTAAAACAAACAAGTCACTAAACAAATTAGAAATAGAAGAAAAATAATAACATTATAAGGGTCATATATGAAAAGCCCAACCCCAAGGTCATACGCAATTGTGAAAAACTAAAAACTTTTCCTCTAAGATCAGGAACAAGATTAGAATACCACTTCTAGTCAACATAGTACTGAAAGTACTAGCCTGAGCAGTTGGGGAGAAATAAAAGGCATCTAAACCAGTAAAGAAAAGGTAAAGCATCTTTGTTTACATATAACATGATATATGTAGAAAACCTCAAAGAGTCTACATATTTACAAAATTATTAGAAATTATAAATGAATTCAGCAAAGTTCTGAGATACCAAATCAACATACAAAATCAATTGTATTCTGTATACTAACAACACACAACCCCCCAAAAAATTAAAATAGCATGAAAAAGAATAAAATACTTAGAAATAAATTTAATCAAAGAAGTGAAAGACACATTAAAAAGTATAAAACATTGATGAAAGAAATTAAAAAAGACACAAATTAGTGGCAAGACATCATGGCTAAAAAGACTTAGTATTGTTAAAATGTCCAAACTGCTCAAAGCAATTTACAGATTCAATGCAATCCCTATCAAAATCCCAATGACATTTTTACAGAAATAGAGAAAATATTTTTAAAATTTTATATAACCACAAAGGTGTAAAAAAATCTCAAAGGGGCAGGGAACAAAGTTGAAGTCCTCATATTTCCTGACTTCAAAACATATTATAAAACTACAGTAATCAAAATATTATGAAACTGGTATAAAGACAGACATATAGACCAATGGAATAGAATAGAGAGGCCAGAAATAAACCCAGGCATACATAGTCAAATGATGTTTTACTAGGATGCCAAGACTATGCAATGGGGAAAGACTATTCTTTCTCTCCAACAAATGGTTCTAGGAAAACTGGAGGTCCACATGCAAAAGAATGAAAGTTGTCACTGTCTTATACCATTTACAAAAAAAAATAACTCAAAATGGTTACAGAATTAACCACAACGACTAAAACTATAAAACTCATCAAAGAAAACACAGGAGGCCAAAACCGGTTTGGCTCAGTGGATAGAGCTTCGGCCTGCGGACTAAAAGGTCCCAGGTTCGATTCTGGTCAAGGGCATGTACCTGGGTTGTGGGCACATCCCCAGTGGGAGGTGTGCAGGAGGCAGCTGATCAATGTTTCTCTCTCATCGATGTTTCTAACTCTCTTTCTCTCTCCTTTCCTCTCTGTAAAAAATCAATAAAATATATTTTTAAAAAAAGTGAAGTGATGGACATATGCTTCTTTAAAAAAAAAAGAAAGAAAGAAAACACAGGAGAAAACTTCACAACATTGGTCTGGACAATGGGTTGTTTATTTGTTCATTTGTTTGTTGTTGTTGTTGTTGTTTTTAAATATATTTTATTGATTTTTTACAGAGAGGAAGGGAGAGGGATAGAGAGTTAGAAACATCAATGAGAGAGAAACACTGATCAGCTGCCTCCTGCACACCCCCTACTGGGGATGTGCCCGCAACCAAGGTACATGCCCTTGACCAGAATTGAACTTGGGACCCTTCAGTCCACAGGCTGCTGCTCTATCCACAGAGCCAAACCGGTTAGGGCAATTTATTTTTGATATAACAAACGCATAGGCAACAAAAGCAAAAATGGACAAGTAGAACTACATCAAACTAAGAGGCTTCTGCATAGCAAATGCCACAATCAACAGAGTGACAAGTCAACTTACAAAATGGGACAAAAATATCTGCAAACCTAATACAGAGTTAATATATGCCTAATAAGGAGTTAATATATACCTTATAAGGAGTTAATATATGCCTAATAAGGAGTTGATATATACCTTATAAGGAGTTAATATATGCCTAATAAAGAGTTAATACCCAAAATCTATAAGAAATTCCTACAATTCAATAGCAAAACAAAATAAAACAACAACACAAAAACAGATAAAAAACAACACAGATAACCCAACAAATAGGCAAAGGACTTAAATAGACATTTCTCGAAAGACACACAAATGGCCAACAGTATAAGAAAAGATACTCAAAATCACTAATCCTCAAAACATGTAAATCAAAACCACAATGAAGTATATAACCTCATATCTGATAGGATGGCCATTATTTTAAAAGTGAGGGGAGAAAAAACAAAACAGAAACCAAGTGCCAGTGAAGGGCTGGAGAAATCAGAACGGCTGTGCACTGTTGGCGGGAATGTAAGATGGTGCCGCTGCTGATGAAAACAGTAAGGATGCTCCTCAAAGATAGAACTGCCATATGGTCAAGCAGGTCTACGTCTGGACATATAGCCAAAGGAATTAAAATTGGGATCTCAAAGGGATAGCTGCACTCCCATGTTCATTGCAGCATTAGTCACAAAAGTCAAAACGTAGAAACAATCTAAAAGTTCACCGGTGGATGAAAAAGAGAATGTAGCAAACAAACGCACTCACACACAGTAGAATATTATTTAGCCACAAATTGGAAATCCTGCCATCTGCCACAGCATGGATGACCTTGAGGACATAATGCTAAGTGAAATAAACCAGTCAGAGAAGGGCAAATATCGCATCATTCCACTTACATGAGGTATCTAACGCAGTCAAACGCTACGAAACAGAAAATAGAACAGTGTTGATCAGGGGCTGGAGGGAAGGAAAAATAGGAGTTTCAATGGATTTAGAGTTTCAGTTTTGTAAGATGAATATACATTCTAGAGATCTGCTGTACAACGTGTGTTTATAGTTAACAATGTCCTGAATACCTTAAACATTTGTTAAGAAGGTAAATATTATGTTATGTGTGTGTGTGTGTGTGTGTGTGTGTGTTTTACCACAATTTAAAAAGCATGGGTTATCTCTCCTAGAGATGCATAATATCAAAAGTAGGAGACCAGAGCATCTAGTGCTTTCTCGTTTACCCTGGTAGCACAGAGTCCTATCTCTGTTATTGCTGGAATAGTGTTGCAAAAGCAGCCTCTTCAGAGCCCTCCAACCTGTGCTGCTCCACCAGGACTCTGAAGTTAGCTTCACGGCACGCGAGCACAACACCAGGACTCTGCAGTTAGCTTCACGGCACGCGAGCACAATGTCACAGACTCCTTACCTTGGCACTAGGAACCCGAGACACACTGGCCGCAGTCAGCTCCAAACGATAATCCCAGAAGAAGTCACAGGTGGGACAGGCTGCCTGCTGGAAGGGTTGTCACCGCACTCAGCATGCCCCAAACCCTGAAATGGAAACACCCACCTCTGTGTGATCGGAGTTTAACAAGTCAGAGCCTCTTTCTAAACTTCTAAATCCCCCAAAGAACTTCACACGTACTGCCTCACCTGTGCTTCTGATGACAGGCCAAATACGAAAACAGCCCGCCTGTCAATGTGCTCATAAACAGCTCCCCAGAGCAGTGGGTGAGGAGGTGCCTTTCTCAGCACTGGCTCACTGGTGCCCGCTCTCTCGCCCTTATTCTCTAGCACACATCTGCTGTCCTTGGCTGTGATACTTGCTTCAAGTAATCTAGATCCTACACTTACATTCCTGGTTGCATAACCACCAGCTGCCCCTAAGGGCCACCAGACCAAACAAACAGTCCCCTCCATGTGGAGGGCATGAGGCAACCCACCTCCCCTCCCGCCCCCCCCTGCCCCACTTCTGATGAGGGAGATGCTGGGGACAGGTTAGAATGCTGGGGAGCCTTGCTATCCACAAAGTGGTCTGCAGACTGGCTACAGAGGAATCCCATGGCATCTTGCCAAACATGCAAAATCCTAGACTCCACTCCATAACCAACAAATAAGAACCTGCAGTTTAACAAGATCCCGAGATGATTTGGATGTACATTGAAGTTTGAGAAGCCCTAGTACAAAATCTAAATATATTTTAAAGCTAGATTTTAGAATTGGGAGAGGGGTAAGTTCTTGAGCACATAGTTATTTACAGGAGTAAATACATAATATTAATCAAATATGTATTTGTTAAATAAATGGCTTACTTTCTTTAAAATAAGAGCAATAAATAAATCCAATTATTATATGTATAGGGCCTTAAAACATCAATAAGCTTAAGAGCCTTCTACAGTAAGGCTTAAACACATATTCTTTCTTTGTATTTTAATGACTTTGTTTCCATACAGTATCTTTAAATTGTATAAGTAGATGTGTTATCATAACTTAATAATATTAGGCAATAACTCTCCCCCCAAAAAAGAGGGAATAGGGCATCAGTAAATGAAGCTCACATCTTTACAAATGACTTTTGCATGAATTGAAGGAAACTGAAGTGCCAGAGCCCCCATTCCTACAAGTTTCTAGCAAGTATCAGTAACTAGAACTATACTCAAACTGGGTTCTCTTTTTCTTAAAACCCATATAACTTTAAAACTTCATAAAACCTGAGACCATCCCTGACCTAGTAAATTATGAAAACTGTTTTAAGTTTGGAGTATCCAAGACTTTTTAGTTTCTTTCAACACACTAGGAAATACTTAGAATTACAACACTACCATTTAATCTATAAACAACCATAACTTAAATGAAAGATGACATAAATCTCATTTGTAAGAAACAAAAACTCTTAGCAATAAATTTCATATTTTTCAATATTATAATTTAATATCATTAAACTTAACAAACATATGGTTTATGCAAATTTCTCTCTCTCTCTCCTTTCTTTTTTCCTTCCATTTTAACTTCAAAACCTGATTAATACAGGGGTCGGGGGAAATGACTGGAGGAAATATACAAAAATACTTTTCAGGTGTTTCTGTTTACTTTTGTTTTGCTATTTTCTTCAGGAGTTCAAAAGTGATATATCTACCTGTATTTTTCTTTTTCTTTTTCTTTTTCTTTCTTTCTTTCTTTTTTTTCAGCTATACGAAGGGGGGAAAAGAAGAGAGTAAAAAATATCACACAAAAACCTAGATAAATTCTGCTGACATTTTAGTGGCTAGTGTTTCGGGTGTTTTTAAAAATATGACTTTGAGTGTGTATATGTGTGCATGTATGTAAGTAAGTATGAGAGAAACAGACCTGAAAATTATTTTTTTGTCACCAAACTACTCATATAACTTTCTACACATATAAAAGTAGCCTTGCCTCAGTATATCTGGCTACAACATAGTCCACATGTACCATTATTAGTTAAACAAACTCCGAATGCTGGGCATTTAGTTTGTATATGATTTTTCATTTTTACAAATAAAGCTACTAATATATTGTTTCCATAAGATATCTTTGGAAGCTCCCCCTTCTAATTTTCTCATTCTCTTCTTAGGATAATTTTTTTTAAGTATAAAAGGATATCAATTTTTATTTTATTTTTTTTCAATCTTTAATTTCTTTATTGATTAAGGTATTACATATGTGTCCTCTTTAATGGAAATTGTTGAATAAAATTTAGCAACACAATTAATGGCGTGTCTTTTGAAAACTGTTATTATATAGAGTGTGACCAAAATAAAATTTCATTTAAAAAAATGTTTGCCAAATATGACAGCCAAAAAATCTTACTTGTATGTTTGTTTCTAAAACCACTCCATAAAATATGCACACAGAGTAGTATATGGCTTTATGCATTATCACAAAACAAACACCCACCTGTATCATCTGTACTATATCCCAAGATTCAGAACATTAGCAGCAGCATGGAAGGCCCCTCATGTCCCTGCCAGTCATTACTTCATCCTTCCTCTTGAAAACTAATCAGTATACTGACATTTAATGCCGCAGATTGTTTTGAAAATAGCTGTTTTGGCTCAACACCAAACCCTTGAGATTATCAATGCTGCTCCTTCTATTGGTGGTTTTAGTCATGTTTGTTGCTGTGTAGGAATCAATTTTATATGACTATCTTGCAATTTATTTTGCCACTCACTTGTTCATAGGCATTGTATCACTTAATATAGTTTATATATTTCATTACTGCTATTTTGGTCATACAAAAGGGTAAACCTTTATATGACTAAATCCATTATTCTTTTCCTTTATGATTATATTAGAGGCCCAGTGCATGGATTCAAGAACTGGTGGGGTCCATCGACCTGGCTTGCAGGGATATGGCTGAAACCTGCTCTATGACATCCCTTAAGGGGTCCCGGATTGCAAGAGGGTGGTTCTCAGGTGACACACCCTGGAATTGGGCTCCCTCCTCTCTGGTTCTGGGTGCGTCACGCGAGAAGCACAGCTGCCAAGTCACCACAGCTTGGCAGCTCCTGCGTTGAGTGTCTGCCCCTGGTGGTCAGTGCATGTCATAGCTACCAGTTGGAGCATCTGCCCCCTGGTGGTCATTGCACATCATAGCTACCAGTCAGACCATCAGATAGTCAGACAGTCGCTTAGGCTTTTATATATATAACTAGAGGCCTGGTGCACAAATTTTTGTGCACTCGGGGGGAAAAGGGGGGGTCTCTCAGCCCGGCCTGTGCCCTCTCGCAGTCTGGGACGCCTCGGGAGATAATGACCTGCTGGCTTAGGCTTGCTCCCGGTGGCAGAGGGGAGGCCCAATCCCTAGTTGCAGCCCCTGGTCGGGCTCAGAGCAGGGTCGATTGGGGAGTTGGGGCGCCGCCCCCTGTCATGCACAGAGCAGGGCGGATCAGGAGGTTGCGATGCCACCCTCAGTCACGCTTAGGGTAGGGCCGATTGGGGGGTTGGGGCACCGCCCCCTGTCACACTCAAGGCAGGGTCGATGGGGAGGTTGTGGCGCCACCCCCTGTCATGCACAGAGCAGGGCTGATCAGGGGGTTGGGGTGCTGCCCCCTGTCATGCACAGAGCAAGGCCCATCAGGGGTGTTGGGGCTCCGTACCCTGTCACGCACAGAGCAGGGCCAATCAGGGGGTTGGCTGGGGAGCTCCCCCCTGTCACGCACAGAGCAGGGTCAATCACGGGGTTGGGGAGCTCCCCCCGTCACACACAGAGCAGGGCCAACCAGGGGGTTGGGGAGCTCCCCCCTGTCACTCACAGAGTAGGGCCAATAGGGGAGTTGGGGCACACTCAGGGCAGGGCCGATGGGGAGGTTATGGCTCTACCCCATCACACACAAAGCAGGGCCTGTGGGGGGGGGGGCGGTTTGGGGTGCTGCCCTCTATCACCCACAGAGCAGGGCTGATCACAGGGTTGGGGCGCCGCCACTCTCACACTCAGGGCAGGGCCGATGTGGAGGTTATGGCTCTACCCCATCACACACAGAGCAGGGCCCATGGGTGGGAGGTTGGGGCGCCGCACCCTGTCACACACAGAGCCGCAGGGCCATCAAGGGGTTTGGGTGCTGCCCCCTGTCACGCTGATCTCGGTGCCGGGAGGCATATTACCCTTTTATTATATAGGACAGAGGCCTGGTGCATGGGTGGGGCTGGCTGGTTTGCCCTGAAGGGTGTCCTGGATCAGGGTGGGGGTCACCATTGGGGTGCCTAGCCAGCCTGGATGAGGGGATGATGGCTGTTTGCAACTGGTCACACATCCTTCAGGGTGGGGGTCCCCACTGGGGTGCCTGGCCAGCCTGGGTGAGGGGCTGAGGGCTGTTTTCAGGCTGGGACTGAAGCTCCCAACTGCTCCTTTTTTTCTTTTTTCTTTTTTATTCTGGGCCAGTTTTAGCTCTGAGGCTCCAGCTCTTAGGCCTCCTCCTGAAAGCAGGTATCTGGTTTGTTTCGGTTCTATAATCGAAACTCTGTATCAACTCCAGCTCTGAGATCCCAGGCTCGCTGAAAGCAGGTTTCTGGGGTTTTTTTTTTAGCTTCTATATTTGTAACTATGTTCCTTAAACTGCAGGCTCAGAGGCCGGCAAGGCAGGCGGGGAACGTTGGTTTCCTCCATCACTGAAGCAAGCGAGCCTTATGTTAGTTTCAAGCTGCCTGGCTGCCGGCCACCATCTTGGCTGGCAGTTAATTTGCATATCTTGCTGATTAGCCAATGGGAAGGGTAGCGGTCGTACGCCAATTACCATGTTTCTCTTTTATTAGATAGGACTAGAGGCCCAGTGCACAAAAATTGTGCACTTGGGGGCATCCCTCAGCCCAGCCTGTGCCCTCTCACAGTCTAGGACCCCTCAGGGGATGTCCACCTGCTGGCTTAGGCCCGCTCCCTGGGGGATTGGGCCTAAACTGGAAGTAAGACATCCCTCTGGAAGCCCGGGAGCCCTTGGGGGATGTCCACTTGCCAGCGGGGAGCAGGCCTAAGCTGCAGTCGGACATCCTTAGCGCTGCTGAGGAGGCAGGAGGGGCTCCCACCACCACCACTGTACCGACAGCTGTCAGCCTGGCTTGTGGCTAAGCAGAGCTCCCCCTGTGGGAGCGCACTGACCACCAGGGGGCAGCTCCTGCATTGAGCATCTGCCCCCTGGTGGTCAGTGTGTGTCATAGTGACCAGTCATTCCCAGTCATTCTGCTGTTAGGGTCAATTTGCATATTACCTTTTTATTATATAGGAGTGCCTGGCCAGCCTGGGTGAGGGGCTGAGGGCTGTTTGCAGGCTGGCCACAGCCCCTTCATTTTGGGGGGGCACCACTGGGGTGCCTTGCCATCCTTGGTGAGTGGCTGAGGGCTGTTTGCAGGCTGGCTAATCCCCCAGCGGGGACCTCACCCCATGAGGGTGTGGCCAGCCTGGGTGAGGGGCTGATGGCTGTTTGCAGGCTGGCCATGGCCCCCAGCCACCCAAGCTCCCAGTGGAGGCCAACTGGAAGCAGGTATCTGGGATTTATTTAGCTTCTATAATTGAAACTTTGTTGCCATGAGTGGAGGCCACAGCCAGCTCAGGGCAGGCAGGAAGCTTGACTTCCTCTATCGCCCGGGCAACCAAGCCTCCTGCTTGCTTCAGCTTCATGGCTGCCGGCTGCCATCTTGGTTGGGTTAATTAGAATATAGTCCTTACTTTGCCTCTGACGCTACCTCAGCAGGAATATCGACATAGCCTCTGGAGAGTAAACATCTAGACACCCCACTCAGCTTTTCCTGGCAGGATGGGGTGAGGCCAGATTTTTCCTGGTGTCTGGTGGAATGGAGAGGTGATCCTCTAAAACTGTTCTATCTTGCTATGTTCTTTTCTGATGGAAAGAGTCTACTTTATTGTGGCTTTTTTGTCTGTAGCACTGGAATTGCCAGGTTTCTGGCTTCCTCTGCATCAAGTTTTGGATATTGAGGAAAGAAGGAAATATAGGGAACACACCACTGGGTCATTCTACTGTTCCTGATGTCCCTTAATCAGTCTGCCTCCTTCTCTTCTTCACATTTCAGAATCATCTATTTGTTCTATGTATGCTGTCCCAGGGTTTTTATGTGTACTTAGTGAAAGGAATAGGAAAAAGGTATCCACTACAATTACCCAGTGAAAGTCTGCATTTTTTTATTTAGATTATTATTAGCTATTACTTAATTGCCTTCCACAGATACTATACCAATTTACACTTCCAGAGAGTTGCTCTCACTTTTTATGCTATTGGTTTTCATTACAGAAATTGGCATCTATTTTTGCCCTCACAGCTAATTTTCCCAGGTTATAGGGATTCCATGACATTTTAGAGTCAACTGAAGATTTCTTATAGGAAATTCTTTCTTATCGAGTAGAAAAGAACTAATGGCTGCCATTCAGAAGGAAGCGTTCAGTACATGCACTCCTTCCACTTGCCTGCCTTCCACCCAGTCCCTGCTTATCTAACTTGAATGCTATTAGTGGAGCTTTTCTAAGCCTCCTCCACTTACGGTAGAGAAATAAGTGCTACACTGAGACCTGAGAAGGGAAATTTTATTCCAATTCCTGACTTTCTCTTTTAATTAATTTTAAATAAGACTATATTTGACAAAACTTTCTTGATATTGGCTGTATTCTCCCGTCTCATTATCCATCCCCCTCCCCCCACCAACACCAGTACCACCACTACACATGCTTGTTACTACTATCTGTTTTAGCCAGCATTTGGAGAATATGTGTATGAGAACTTCCATCTTTCAGAGAAGCCTTGACTGCACACATTTTTAAAAATATATATATTTCTTTTCTTGATTTCAGAGAAAAATGGAGTGGGAGAGAGAGATAGAAACATCAGTGATGAGAGAGAATCATTGATTGGCTGTCTCCTGTATGCCCCCCACTGGGGATCAAGTCGCAACCCGGGCATGTGCCCTTGGCCAGAATTGAACCTGGGACCCTGCAGTCCACAGGCCGACACTCTATCCACTGAGCCAAACCAGCTAGGGAGACTGCACACCTTTTATCAGTTGTTTCTTTTCAGAGACAGACACTCACAACATATGTGAGAAAATCAAGAATGAGCACCAGAAGTTTTCTTAGATGAGAATCCATGTTCACTTAGCCTCAGCCTTGATAACACCATGTTTATCTCCCAGACACTTTTGCCTTATTGTCCTTAAATTCTACTTTGAACACTAGTATGGAACAGAATATTCTAAGAAGAACAAGACTGAAATGCAATGCAGAAGCCGTGTCATTTAAAACAGGAATGCAATTAAAACAGCCTCCCTCGGTAAGCTTACTGTCATTAACATACAGTCACCAAAACAGGTGTTGTTTGCTTTTTAAATTGAAGCTCCTGCTTCTCTCTACAGAGAATCACATATACATGAACTAAAATAATTAACTCCTTGTAGACCTCACTGTAAGGTATGAGGATGTGTGTATATGTATACACACTTCTTATAAAATATTTGCTCACAGAATATTTTTGGGGGAAGAAGAAATGCATAAAAATATAAACCCACATAATACAATCTATCTAGAAACTACTGTTAAATTTTCTTTAAAACAGTCCACTCTAGTTTATTCCTATGCAATTATAATTTTTTTCTTTTTCTAAAATGAGCTCATACTATAAATGCCATTTTGGACCCTGCTTTATTCACCTAATAATGTTTTCCCATTTGGTTAAATGGTCTTTAAAAACACAAGTCTTAAATGTCTATAATAATATTCTACCTTAAGAAGGTGCCACAATTTATTTAAACATTCTTTTAATTGAAGGTAAGTGTCTACATTTTTGCCATCCTATATAATAAAAGGGTAATATGCAAATTGACCGAATGGTGGAACACCAGTCAGCGGGGGGCGGGGCTAGTGAGCAGACTGCGCCAGGCCAGCCAAGGCAGGTGCCAGCAGGCAGAGGGAGGGGATGGCGATCGGGGGGCGGGGCAAATAGCAATATTAAAATATTTCTTCTAATTAATTCACTTTCAATGTGCACAGATTTGGGTACTGGGCCACTAGTTTTTAATCATGCAGTAATGTATACCTTTTTACATAAATCATTTCTTTATTTTTCTTAAGGTATACTGTTAGAATTTGGATTAGTGAATTGCAGCTACTGACAGCACATGGCTCTTTCTAGAGCAGGAAGTACTTCTGTGGGTCAGACCCAAGTTCACTTTTGGCCACAGCACTGAAAAGAGATTGCAAATTCTGCATCCTTCTGAGAACACTGTCAGGGTTCTCTTCAGAGCACTTATTTCGTGTGCATTAGTGTGCCAGGCAAACCAGGGGCTCCTCCAGTGTGCACAAAGACTTATTTGCCTCCTCTTCTTAGAAGAACTGCTGGGAACCAGGGAAACTGAGTCATGTGTATGTTTTCTCGGGTCTGTACCCTGCCTCTTTTCATCACTGGAGTATTAGGACCAGATGAGAGTATGAGTCAGGAGAATGGTGTGAAACATTTTATACAGGAAGCCCTACTTACTAATATATTTCAGGACCAGTAAAAAAGTTTCCATGCTATAAAGAAACAGTATCTTTAAAACAAAATCAGGGACACAATACCTATATGTAACTTTTTATTGTTTTTTTTTCTTTTTTATGTGGCTGCAAGATTTTACATGCTGTGTGATAGTACTGTGCCTCTGCTGTTGTTTTGCTGTCAATAAGGCACTTTTGAATCTCTTTTCCTTAATAGATCTTGTATGTTACTTAATTGTAAAAATTTGGCTTGTCAAATACTACTTTTCAATATTATATTCTTTAAAACAAGAATGTACTCCATTATTGTGAAGACAAACAATAGTATTTTTACACAAAAGAAGTACTCAACTTCTTTTGTCAACTTACTTTGAAACATCCATTTTCAAATACATTGGTGAATATGTTCTCCCATTCAGTGGGTTGTCTTTTCATTTGTTGATGGTTTCCTTTGTTGTGCAAGAACTTTTTAGTTTGATGTAGTCCCATTTATTTATTTATTTATTTTTCTTTTGTTTCCCTTGTCTGAGGTGATATATCAGAAAAAAATATTGCTAAGAAAAATGGCCAAGATTTTATTGCCTATGTTTTTTCTAGGATTTTTATGACTTCTAGTATAACATTTAAGTCTTTAATACGTTTTTAGTTTATTCTTGTGTATGGTGTAAGAAGGTAGTCTAGTTTCCTCTTTTCCCCCCATCTATCCGTCCAATTTTCCCAACACCATTTATTGATTGGACTATCTTTACCCTATTGCATGTGTTTTTGCTTCCTTTGTTAAATATTACTTGACTATAAAGACCAAAAATAACAAAAAATCCAATTAAGAAATAGGCAAAGGACCTGAATAGACACTTCTCTAGAGAGGACAGACAGATGGCAAATCGACATGTGAAAGGATGCTCAATGTCTAATCATCAGAGAAATACCAATTAAAACCACAATGAGTTGTCCCCTCACACCTGTCAGAATGGCTATCATCAATAAATCAAGAAAAAAGTGTTGACGAGGATGTGGAGAAAAGGGAACTTTCGTGTACTGCTCATGGGAATGCAGGTTGGTTCAGTCACTGTGGAAAACAATATGGAATTTCCTCAAAAAATTAAAAATGGAACTGTCTTATGAGCAATTCCAGTCCTGAGAATATAATCAAAGAACCCTGAAACACTAATTTGAAAAAATATATGCATCCTTATGTTCATTGCAGGGTTATTTACGATAGCCAAGATATGGAAGCAGCCCAAATGCCCATCAGTAGATGAGTGGATAAAAAAAGCTGTGATACATTTACGCAATGGAATACCACTCAGCTGTAAAAAAAAAAAAAAGAAGCAAATCTTGCCCTTTGTGATAGCATAGATAGACCTGGAGAATATTATGCTGAGTGAAATAAGCCAGTCAGAGAAAGACAAATACTATATGATCTCACTTATATGTGGAATCCAATGAACAAAATAAACTAACAAAGTGGAGACAGACTTACAGATACAGAGAACAGACTGACAAGGGGAAGGGAGTGGAGGCTGGGGGGGAAGGGTAAAAGGACTAAGGAAAGAAAAAAGAAAGACTCACGGACACAGACAACAGTACAATAATTGCCAAAGGGAAGGGGGTGGGGGGTTAGAAGAAGATAAAGGTGGTATAGATGGTGGTGGAAGGAAACTTGACTTGGGGTGGTAAACACACAATACAATATACAGATGATGTATTGTAGAATTGTATACCTGAAACCAGTACATTATTATTAACCAATGCCACCCCAATAAATTCAATACAATAAGAAATGCTCAAATTTAGTACATTAAAATATATATTTTTTTTATTTTAGTGTTTGTTTAGTACACCTTCCCAAGACCAGAACCATCTATAATATTAAAAGCATAATATGCTAATTTGACCAGATGTCCTTCTGGACGTCCTTCCAGACAACCTTCTGGACAACCTTCCGGACGAAGCTGGGGCTGCGAGGGAAGCCCCGGTCCTGGGTGCCAGGGGGAAGCCAGTGCTGGCAGCCGGCGGAAGGAAGGCCTACTCTTAGATGAATTTTGTGCATCGGGCCTCTAGTATATATATACTATATATAAAACATATAGATGCTGTACATTTTTCTTCTAGTTTTATTATAATTTTGCTACTTCATTATTATCAATTTAGTTTTATTATGATTTTAAACAATTAATAATATATCATTTTTGAGAAATTATTTGATTCATTGACTTTTTTTTCTCACCCCAGGATATGCTTTTATTGATTTAGAAATCAAGGAAGGGAGAGAAGAAACATCTACTGGTTGCCTCCTTTACACTCCCCAACTGAGGGTCGAACCTGAAACCTAGGTATGTGGCCTGACCAGGAATCGAACCCACAACCTTTATGGTGTACAGAACAAAGCTCCAAACAGCTGAGCCATGCTGCAAGGGCAGGATACTTCATTCATTGAATTTTATGTAATTCTATCATATTCTAGACAATTTCATACACTAGGTCTTTTATAGCCCTTGTTATTGTACCGCCGTGTTGTTGATTCATAACTGTTTACTGGGGGTGTATCAGATATTTAATATCTTATAAGAAAATTATTATGTCTTTCAGTAACTTTTTACTTTTTCTTTTCCTCAAAATTGTAACTAGTTCATCCATTTATTCTTCTAAATAAATTTTAGAATCAATAATTCAAGTTTCAAAATAAAGATCATCTTATATTTTAAAGATAGTATTTAAATTTTATGATTACTAAAGATGTTTACAACAGTTAAATACATAAAAAGGCAATTCAATTTCACTACTAATCATAGCATTGCAGGTTATCTAACAAGTAATAAAAAAGCGTTAAGTTTGATAATCTCCATTGGTGGTCTTAATATGGGGGATATGGGCATTTTCATTGCCCACTGATGAGCAAAGAAATTGGTAGCTATTTTAGAGGAAATTGTCAGTATCTATCAAAATGCAAAACGTGTGTACCATTTAATCCAACAATTCCCTTTTAGGAATCTGTCTCATAGACACTCTTACACTTGTTCACAAAAACAAGGCAGTTCATTATATCATTGTTTATAGTAATCCCTATTGGAATCCACAAATAGTCCACCTGTAATGGAATGATAAGTAAACTATGAAGCAACCATACAATGGGTTATTACACCACTTTTAAAAAGAATAAAGTAAATAAATATATATATATATGTATATATATATGTATAATATGAAGCAAAATCTCTAAAATATTAAATAAAAATACAAATTTCAGAATAATATGACTAACATAATGCAATATATATTTTAAAATATGTGTGTGTGTGTGTGTGTGTGTGTGTGTGTGTAGGTAGGTAGGTAGGTAGAGAGGTAGGCAGGTAGTGTGTATACTAGTATGTATAAAAATTATTTAGAAGAACAAACACTAAAAGGGTAATTGCATTTACTTCTGGGGAGGTAAGTGAGATTAGAAAGTATAAAGACAGCTTATAATTTTTTATCTAAGTATTTTTATATTATTTTATTGATCCATATCGACCACAAGCTTCTGTTCATGCACAACTTGAATGTTTTAAATTAAAAAAAATATTTAAACAGCACCTACTCACCACTAACATTACGTTTTCCTGGACTGCCGTTTGGGGCATCTTTGTGTCTGTTCACTGTAGAATTGGGGGTAAATGACCACACATAGACTTGGCCAACAGACAATATCTATGACTCCTAGCTGGCAATGCCCTGTGGGTGGTACTTTCTGAATCCTTTTCTTAGTACTAACTCTGTGGTCCAAGCTGGCCTAGACACTTCTAGTGTTTAGTTAGCATGCATCCTTGACTACATTAAGTGACTGGGTAAGATGTTTTTCCGTCATTGCATATGGCTCAATCCCAAAACTCCATCAAACGAAGAGTACAAGAAGTGCCACTATGCATGCGCCCAATGCTGGGTAGACAAGCTCCGCTGACCTCTACTCACATAGTCAAGTAGTATGTTTTGACTTTGAGGGAAGGGAACACTTACCACCAGGGATGGATTTTATTCTTCACCTCCAGCACCACCCACTGTATAAGGAGAATAAATTTCTAGGAGTTGCAGTCTATGAATATTTATAAAAAGTTGGTAGAAAAGAGAAGATCAGCTACAGGATTTTGAACATATCAAAAAGCACATGGCCCACAGAAGGCACATGCTCAGGCCTTCTTATTGGTGCATAAATCCAATGTTAGCCGATGATTTTTATTCGCAATTCAGCTCCATCAGCCTTATAATCAGTAGAAACTCCTGCAGGAATCCTGCAAAAGGCTCTCAGTCTTATTTCTCACCAGGGTTATATTTGTTTGTTTGCCTTTTCCTGTGTCACCACTGGTATTTAAGTGGAAGATTGAGAGAGGCTATATCCAGGACTATCAGCCACCATAATCATACTCGTTTGTAAATTTAAAAAAAGTCCTGAACATAATATAGCAATGCTAATGGACCAAAGAGGCCGTAAGCAGGAAAGGCACATGTGGGCAAACACAACCCTTACAACACTTTTCTACACCACGGTGGGCTTGCCTGCCACTTACTAATCAAGCATGGTGGCTCTCCAGGGTGCGAGTTCTCCCAAAGCCCAAATAACCAATTATTGTCTATGTGTGCGGAGAACAGGGAAACGTTTCTGTGGCAAGAGCCAAGGGAGAGAAGGGAATGAAGAAAAGCACTAAGGAAATCAAGAGGCTGAAATGTGAGTGGGAATAAAGGCAGACAGTGGGGGATGAATAGGGGATTAATACCTGTGACGTGATGAAAGAGGACAGAATCCAAGCAGGGGTGCAAGAGAAAAACTAAATTATCAGCGGGAAATAGAAAAGACATTCAACTTAATTTCTTTTGGACTTAAAACTGGGATTTATTGCCACCAGAAAATAGTAGGTAAGCATGAAAGCTGAGGCAATTTATCACAGTTATCATTTCCACTGATAAGCATTTCTTTGTTTGAACAAATGACTATTATTTTTCGAAAAATCACAATTGAATTAACAACTCTGCTTCTGGTAATATTGCCTGTAAAGAAACTTAGGAAAAAAACATAATATGGAAAGTATGAATATGTGATGTTTTTTGGACTTTTGACAGAGATAAATGTGCTAGAAGGATATCTTCCACTATTTACTTTAAATGTAGAAATATATGTTCAGTTCACATACTTCCTGTAATTTCCACATTTGAGAAGTGAGATACAGTACTTAAAATTACCCAATATCGGTAAAACATGATATATATCAGGATATTGTTGGGTCTTGTCAGCTATTCATAATAAAATAAAACAGCAAAGGAGGGGCCAGAATTTGTATCAGACTCGGAGCGAGGTGAGTGTGTGTGTGTGTGTGTGTGTGTGTGTGTGTGTGTGTGTGTTGCACTGGGTAAAGGCATAATGCTCACGATGACCTCAATTCAAGGTAAAAGAAACAGAGAGAGTTCCAGGACCCAGGACAACATGCAGGAATGGGCCATCAGTCCTTGGAAGCTCTCCTGCCATGGTCAGCAGGCATTTATCTGTCAATATGGAAGCCACAGGGGCCAATCCCTAGGGTGCGGGGGGGAGGTTCTGGGGTAGCACAGTTAAGGTGCAGGGGCAAGTTCTGCCAGCGGAATTAGATAGGGCCTCATTCCTAGACTGGAGACCAAGTGATTGAATAAGAACAGAGTTCTAACATAAACTACCTTCAAACTGCCTAAGATTTGGGAGGTTGGGCACATACATTTTGCTTTACTAAAAGACATCAGGAAGGGCTAATATCAAATGGGCAATGCTGACAATGGGTCATGAGCACTGGGTAGGATGTCCAGGGTCATACAAGTAGCAGTGACACACAGCTAACACTACTAGTATAAAAGGGTATCTCTCCTATTATCACATCCAAATTCAAAAGACAGAATCTTCTCAAAGGTGAACTTTGGCTTTTATAATCTGTGCTTAGTAATTCTTTCATATAATTATGGGAAGATAACTCCAGAAAAGTAGGCATATCATCTAGAATGTACCCAGGCTCCAATGTAACTAGCTACTTAACTTTGATCATCTTCACTTAACCTTCCAGGGCCTCAGTTTTCTCATGCCAATCCACTCTTATGGCCACCTCTAGAAACTCTTCAAGCCCACACCTTTTTTTTTTGCTTTGAGGCTCTTATTACAAATATTCTCTTAGTAAAAATTATCCTATATTGTGACATTGCTACTTATCCAATAAATCTAAAGGGGACAGTCACACTCAACAATGGATGTTCAGAGCACTGCAGCTTCCTTCACCAAGTCCTTTGTAAAGCAGATGTAGTAACAAGCAAAGCAAACCTCGGTGGCAGAGATCCAAGGAGACAAGCAGTAAGGAGCAGAACTAAGGGAAGAAGGGAGATCAGTCCCTGAAGAAATACTAGGATGCAGTAATCAATTACTAGGAAAGAAACCAAAGCTTAGAAAATACACCCATCAAGGCAAATAAACCAAACAAGCAAGTGGGTATTCTCTGTTATGTGGAGCACTAGGGAAAACAGAACCATGAATGAAAAGCTTGGGCCCTAAGTCATGCCAGAGCTCAATTTGAGACCTTGACCAACTTACAGCTTTTCCAGGCTTGGGTTTCTATATGTAAGATAAGGAGTCGGGATCGTTGAGATGACAGTGAGGAATACATGGATGTCAGGTACTATGAGACAAATGGAGCAGAGCCACAGACGGCCTGGGTCTCATTTCATGGAGAACAGCATAACTTTCTAATGCTGCCCCCCGGGAGCACCGCTGACTAAAGGCATGACTCAGCTTGCAGCCCCTCCTCTTCCATAGAATTTCAACCCTGGCAGAGCACGCATGCCTTAAATTCACTTAAAAGCCACTTCTGAAGAATCTGAAATATTGCACACGAATATGTGTTTTTAGTCATCTACAATATCTTGTTTAGTGACTGTTGAGAAATGAACAAAGCAAGGTTAAAAAATTTAAAGAGAACAGACAATCTACCACAGATGATACAGAAAGTTAAGGAGGACATTTGGAAATACTGGTCCCTAAAGGAGGAAATAAAAAAAAAAATCAGTGGCATATCCGCAAGCCTCTGTGCCCTAAAGCTCCCTGCCCGGAGACCTCTGGCAGAAGCCAGTCCTCCCAAAGCCCTTCCTGTTCTCAGACACTGATACAGCAGGAGGCAAATTCTCAGCATGTTCAGGAGGCTTCCCTGACCTCAGTAGGCAATCACCACATTCAAATCAAGTCCTTTAGGAACAACACTAACCGATGCTCACTGGTGTCTCACAAATGCTTTACCTACAGAAATTTTCAAAAAACTCTTTCATCTCTTGTTTCTCCCCACTTTCCTAAAAGCCTCCCCAACATTTGCAGTATAATGAGTTCCTAAGGGTTCCTCAGCAAGTGAGCCTGAAAACAGCAGGCACACTTCACCTGAGTTCTGTTAGGATTTCACAAGGTTGAGAACCCGGGTTTTTTTGAAATCCATCTCCACAAAACCATCCTCATGCGGCAAAGAGAAGAATACCAATCGTAACTCTCTGCTGAGAGTCATTAGAGGCAGCCAAAGAAAAAGCAGGGAAAAGGGGCAAAGAGCAACTCTTGAACTTACAGAAGCATAGGCCACTGTGTTCAACGCGTAAAATCAGAGCCTGCTTTATGCAACAAGGATATATATATAGACTAGGAGAATTTTATCACTGCTGTTTCATTCTACAAAACAGGATGGCCACGAAATAATGGTACATGTTGTAAATGTAGGTTGGTTACTTCAGGGAGGGGGGATAGGAATTAATTTCAAACCTATCTCAGTTTCAAGTTATTTCCCAAGAGATTTCACACCGGGCCACAGCACTGGAAGCCATAATTTCCATATTTATTGGAAACAGCATCTCAGCCAAAGTGGTGCATTGCGTCCTCTAGAGAGACCTCACCCAGGGAAATAGAATTAACTCACACCATCGTCATGAGTATCTAGGGTCTTTTTCAGAAAACTGCAATACTTGACCCCCTAATTCAGAGAAAGTTTCTTTAAATGTGCTGTACTTTAGCAAAGACTATAATTTAAGGAACTGATTTCTAACCTAATAAACTTCTTTGCCAACTAAACCAAAAAATTTAAATCTGTGTAGCACATACCAGTAATAAATGATAATAGAAACAAATGGCTATTTTTTAAAATCTATATATCTTCTAGTAGCATTGTTTAGCTAGGTCTTTGATAATTTATGGTTATATATTTTACTAGAGGCCTGAAAATTCATGCAAGAATAGGCCTTCCTTCCCCCAGCTGCAGGTACCAGCTTCCCTCCAGCACCCGGGACCCCGGATGGCTTCCCTTGGGCTGCCACAGGCACCCAGGACCTGGACTGGCTTCCCTCTGGCCCTGGTTTCATCAGGAAGGATGTCCGGAATGACATCCGGAAGATGTTCAGTCTAATGAGCATATTAACCTTTTATTATTATAGCTTGTCCGAGAATATTTCACAATCTATAAATACTAGTATATATATGAGAGATATGTGCTTATGTGTGTGTTTGCATGAGCATATGTTTATATGTATTTATGCATGTGTGGATATGTGTGTACAGGCTCATGTAAATTTAGTCTCTGATGAAACAACAATAAAAAATGTGTAATATATGTGAATATTGAATTTTAAAACCATTGCTGATGGTTGGCAGTATGTAATTAATTCACTAAGGCTTCCTTCTAATTCACTTAGAATGCAACTCTACAAATTTGGACTTTTAGTTTTAGTTTCCTTTGTTATAAGAGTATTAATACCTCTCTAGGGATTATAAACAGTACAGACTTGGCATGGACATTAGCACAATTACAAAAAAATGTGACATAGACAAACTCTTGCACACAAGATATTTAGAAATTTAGTAAGATTAGTTAATGAGAATAAACTGGCTATTGTATCAAATTGTTAACAAGCCAATATTTTCCTAAGATTTGCCAGCACCTAATTTGATTCATGCTTATAAACTGAATTGAACTGAAAATAAACAATATTGATTGGGACAGTCTGAGTTAGGAGCAAGTATTTAACCTTTTGGGTTGACTACAGAAACCTCCCATAATACATCCTAATTAGTGGAGAAGGAGTCAGCCCAATACAGTTTTTCTTTTTGTTTTCAAAAATGCCCTTCACATATATAAGTGATTATTTACAGATTTTTCAATGCTATTTTAAATAAATAAAAATATTTGTTATTCTTGATATCAATAATGATAAAAGCGTAATATGCTAATTAGACCGGATAGCCGAACGACCTTCCGGACGAAGCCAGGGCTGCGAGGGCCGAGCCTCTTGCACAAATTTCGTGCATTGGGCCTCTAGTTATTATATAAAAACACATTTTTCCAGTCTCAAAAAATTAATCTTAAAATAGTTCCCCAAAATTATTACATTCAAAACTAATTTATACTTCTAAAAAGAGGCCCTGTTTTTATCTCTGAGTATTTGTTATTCCCTATTTAAAATGTCATAGTTAGCCCTGGACAGTTGTCTCAGTGGCTAGAGCATTGGCCCTGGGACCAGAGGTGTCTCAGGTTCCATTCCTGGTTTCCTGGGTTGCAGGTTTCCCAGCCCCGATAAGGGCACGTGCAGAAGGCAGCCAATCAATGTATCTCTCTCACATCAATGTTGCTCTTTCTCACACTCCCCTTCTTCCCTCCCTTTCACTCTCTCTGGAAATCAATGGAAAAAATATCCTTGGGTGAGGATTTTTTAAAAAATCATATTTATAAGGAAAAAATTAAATTTTCAGGTTCATCATAATCATATCTAATTCCAGAGCTCCTCAATTCCAGGATACATGCTTTTTTCACATTTTAATATTTTTGAAAATGAGATATATCTTAAAATAAATATCTACATTAAGTGTAGGTATGCTCTTTTTTTAAATTCTAAAACGCTATTGCTGCATCTAGCAATCTGTAGCATATTAGACATGAGAAAATATACAATTTTCACACAGTTTTTCTGTTTGCCAGGTTCTGCTAGATCAGCAGTTCTCAACCTGTGGGTCGCGAACCCTTTGGGGGTCAAACGACCCTTTCACGGGGGTCGCCTAAGACCATGGGAAAACACATATTGTTTTTGTGATTAATCACTATGCTTTAATTATGTTCAATTTGTAACAATGAAATTGGGGGTCACCACAACATGAGGAACTGTATTAAAGGGTCGCGGCATTAGGAAGGTTGAGAACCACTGTGCTAGATGCTTCATATAATAGTACTTCTCACACACAGAATTCTCTAGTAGTTTGATGTCTTTGTGGGCTACTACCCACAGCCAACACCCTTTTTGTTTAAAAGAGAAGAAAAGAGGTGGCACCACCAGCCACTAAAAATAATAGAAAAGTGGATACTTGCTCCTCCAGTTCCTTCTTCAGCAAGCATGGGCATATGATTCAGTCTGGCCAATGGGAAGAAAGCAGGGAAGTAGCAGTTCTAAGAAGGCTTGCATTTAACTGATTAAAAGGACACTGGCTGGCATGACCCCGTTCCTCCCTTCTTCCTGCCTTCCCCTTTAAGGCTCAGAGAGGTTAAAATAAACAATTCCTCCAAACAGCGCAGTCAGCAAGTGGCAGAGCCAGAGTCAAATCACCCTCCCACCCCCAGCAATTGCCCAGTTCCCTAGGGGCCAATTTCTTCAGTTCTAAAATGTTACCTCAGTGATAAGTACCAAACAACACACATTTCATCAATGCAATCCTTTATATACTAGCAAAATATAAAAACAGCACAGCACTCTCCAGTAGGAAAAGGCCTGTCCCATGCCCCACCCATGCAAAGAAAATCTTCCCAGAATGACCTTTCTCTCTTGTTGGAGTAACCACAGTTACGGCAGCTAACACTCTGAAGTCAATGAGCATGGCTTGTGCTCTGTGACTGATGAAAGATCTTTTATTATCTAAGGTACATCTTTTATGTGCCTCCCAATCACTTGTTTTATTTAGAAAACACACACACTGTACAGTAAAATCAAGAAAAAGGAAAACAGAAAAATGTTCACTCCTTTTACCCCCAGAACACTGATCTTGCCTTAGCCAGAGAAAGTACATAAATTAATGGATCTGTTCATATATTGCATTTTTATTACTGCAAATAATTTCTCCCATGCCTCCATTAAAATTTTAAAGAAATATTTAAAGAACATAGATGTGGTGCAATTAGGAACCCTCACATACCTTGGACCAGATCTCAGCAAAATCAGAACTCAAATCTCAGGTCTCTCTGTCTCCACAGCTGCCTTTAGAACTTCAGAAATCCTTAGTTCAGAAAGGTGAATGGAGTAACCACACAGCTGGTAAGAAAAAGAACTAAATCCAGCCCCAAGAGCTTGGTCCAAATGTGCTGATCGCCTGCTCTGAGTATGCACATCCCAGAAGTGATGTACAGAAGATAGACACTCCTGCCCTCAAGGCCCCACAGGGGTGACCAATTGCAAGATTTAATTCAACTTAGCTGAAATCAAAGACACTATCAGTAATAGAAAAAAATTAAAAAGAAATCTCATGTGCCTCTTAAGATATCTCAAATTTAAAAAAAAAAAAGCTTATAATTTGACAAAATCTTTAAATACAAATGATCACAATAAAAATAACCAAAATGATAATGGCTACAGTGGTAACACTTATTGTGCACTTACTATGTACTATTTTAAATGCTTTCCAAATTTTAATACACAAGAGGAGCATTACAGTCTATTCTTATCCTAATTTTACAGGTGAGTAAAAAGGAAAGCTTAAGGAATTACATAATAACTTGCCCAAATTTACACGTTAATAATCACTTTTATTTCAAAAGATCCTGCCGCTGTCCTATAAATAGTTCATTAAAAAGGGATAATAACTCCCATGGGGGGTGGGGAGGAGGGGAGAGAGAGAGAGAGAGGGAGAGAGAGAGAGTTTTATGTGTCTCTACAAGTTTGTTTGCTTTAAATATCATAAAATTTAATCAACATCAGGAAAGAAAGTTAGGAGCTGGAAGCAGAGAGAAATGCTATTTGCCATTTCTTGTAAATAAGTAAATCAATAAGGTGAAGAACAGGAATATTTTAAACAAAAGTTTCTAAGACTTTATGCTTTAAGTAATCTTTATTTGAAGAAATTACTGGAGTAAAAATGCAGTATTATTCAAAGAGCAATTAAATTTAGCCTATAGTGTCACTGAGTCTAAGGTCATTTCAACAAAAAGGATTTTCAAAGTAATAGAAGCAGAACTTAAGGTACAAAGACCCAAGAGGTTCCATACAATAGAATCAAAGACCTACTTGGCCCAGTTTTCAAGAAGAAGAAAGCATAGACCTGATTCCCCGAGATTCCGCTGGGATTGGATGCCTTTACTTAATTAACTACTCATCCATGACACTATCTAAAAAATGCTGACCCTGCAGCTTTGTGCAGATAACTTGCTGTAGCCTCAACAACTCTATTTATTGGAATATCCATTTCCTTGTCTAATAGAGCCCAGAGTTTATATTCTATTTCCTCCTGTATGCTACAGCAGTGTTTCTGGGATATTTGTGTCCAATCATATGTAGTCTAAAGCAAAGAAAAATACAAGCAGAAAAGAAAAAGGAAGAAAGATTCATTTCACTGTCTTTTAAAATAAAAAATGTACAGTTATGTAGAAAAAATCACCTATAAAAATTAACTCAAATCCTTCTTTATTTATTCATAATGAAAAATTGTTGCCATAGGAACTGATTTAAATATATACATGGTCTTGTCTCAGCAAGTCTCCCCATCCTATTACCAGGTTCTTGTAAGCAAGGGTTAGATTCAGAAACCTAGTCTCTTACATGGGCTGCCAAGGCCTGAGGTGGGTGCATAGTGCTGGTTGGGAATGAGCTGAGAGGATATGCTAAGGATGATGGTCAGTTTAGTCTGAGGACCCAGTCCAGTGCCCTGCCCATGGTCGGTGCTGCATGAATGAGTGGGAGTTACCAGAAATAATGTCAACATTTTCCAATTACTGCCATGAACACTAATTTAGAATAGCTTTGACATAATTTGCAAATTGTTCATTTATTTTCCCCCTTTAGAATGCTACTATTTTTAAAGTTTTGCATATGATAATACTTAGCCAGAAGTAAATATTTAACCCTATCTATACTAATAAAGCCCTTGACATTTTATATACAATCTGAATACATATTGCCTAAAAATAAAATTTATATATACACACACACACATAGCCACATTTGGTGTAAAAGCTGGTCTCCTCAGATAGTGCTGTTTTCTACATGGTAGCAGGGAATAGAGATTTACACATCAGAAGGAGGCAGGCACCTTAACATTTATCTTCCATCATCCCATCTGCTGAAATACATCAACTTTTCTTTCCCTTTCTCCTTACCTCTGCTGTCATGGCTGTCTTCATAGAATATAGTAGCCACTTATGTTTAATAGCATAGAACTCCATAATCTTCTGTTCATTGTGCTTTCTCATTCCATTCCTATTGCAAAGCTTTAAAGTTGTTTGTCAAATCCAAAATTTCTTTCCTACTTTTCATTGGGGAGATTGATTAAATTGCCAAAAATAGACTCCCAAACTGCCATAGCTCTTCTAGTCATCTTAATTAATTGTAATTACTTTTTAAATGTTCAGTTACTGATTTTCTGTAAAACTGAGGGCATCACACAGGTGAGCTGTCATTATTTCTTCATTCCAGCACTGGTCATAGATAGAAAGGTAACCGTCCAGTATTCCCTGTCGTCTTTCATATTTTCAACCCTGATTAGTATGAGTGTGGCTGGGAAATAATTGAGTTAATTTTATTTTGAAACCTGCAAGGCATCTTACTCTGGGACTTTAAGCCAGCCCTTGCTTCTCCCTAGATAGCTCTGTGTATGCCTGCAATAATAAATTGGAGCAGATTTTTTACTTTTCCATTAGCATCTAGCAATTTATGAACTTTTGATATCCATGGAATGATTTTTAAAGAATGATTTTAATTCCCCAATGCACCTAGATAACTAGAGAAATAACAGACAATAAATGAGTACTTTAGAAAGGAATTTAACTAAGAAATTAAAGCTTCACCCAAGCTGAAAGTAATCAAGAAAACTCTATAATGGTCCTGAGCTGACTTCAATATCAGCTTGGAATAACTTGTTTCATCTAGGTCACACAACTATCCTATGATGCAACAGGCATTATGGCAATTTGTAGATGAGGATACTGAAGCTGCAGTTCAATCCAGATCCAGCTACATCTAAAGCCTTGTCCATAGCACTGCACCAACTCCCATGAAGCACTGGGGCCTCGAGCTCTCTGACATTTACAATACCAGGTGGGTCCTTATTTCCAGTTTAAACCTAAAAAAAAATCTCATTCGAAGTTCTTATCAATTATCCAAGTCATTTGGGTTCAATTTGTTACTGACTGCATATAGATAGGCAATGATAGATCTGCAATATTTAACCATAAACATAAATACTTAACATATTTAGGAAATTAACTTAAAAGTCAAATATAAAGAAACTTTTACATCACATAGTAATTTGGCCATAAGATTTTTCCTGGAAGCTTATTGTGTATAAGTTTCCATCAGTATCACCCATTATCAAAAGCATAAAATTCTTACTTTTGTTAATCCTGTACCTAAAGCTGATCAAAGAGACAACCAACCAATGCCTTCTGAACACTTTATGTAAGTAATTTTTAATTAAAATATCAGTGATACATCCAAAGACCCGGCATCCACGGCATCCAGAGATTGGCTACTAACCCGGAAACAACAGTTCCCAAGAAGCACGACTACATGAACTTAGAGGAACCCTGCTTCTCCCCATGAAAAGCAGAGAGAGAACTACATAACCAAACACCTGGAGAAGAGAGATCATGGTGAAACAAAGAACCAGGCCGCGTATGAAAGAAAAACAGGCATCACCAGAAAAGGAAGTAAACAAAATGGAGGTAATGGAGGCAAGCAACCTGTCAGAGAAAGAATTCAGAGAAATGGCCATAAGGTGGATGAAAAGAATGGAAGACAAATTCAACAATATGTGTAAGAACCAAGAGGAAATGAAGAAAAACCAAGAAGAAATGAAAAATGACATCACTGCTATAAAGAACTCAATAGAAAGCATCAACAGTAGACTAGAAGAAGCAGAGGACCGCATCAGTGAGCTAGAAGACAAGGTAGGAAAAAATACACAAGCAGAGCAGCTTCTAGAAAAAAAAAAAATTAAAAAGCAGGAGGAGAGCCTAAGAGAACTCTGGGACAATACGAAATGAAACAACATCTGAATAATAGGGGTGCCAGAGGGAGAGGAAACTGAGCAAGGAATAGAAAACCTGTTTGAAAAAATAATGACAGAAAACTTCCCTGATATAGGGAAGAAAAAACTCACACAAATCCAAGAAGCTCACAGAGTTCCAAACAAAATGAACCCCAAAAGACTGATGCCAAGGCACATTATAATTAAATTGGCAAACACCAATGACAAAGCAAGAATCTTAAAAGTAGCCAGAGAGAGACAGAAGGTCACCTACAAAGGAGCCCCCATCAGACTAGCGACTGATTTCTCAACACAAACACATCAGGCAAGAAGGGAATGGAATGAAATATACAAAGTCATGCAAAGGAAGGGTCTGAATCCAAGAATACTGTACCCAGCAAGGCTATCAATCAAAATTGAGGGTCAAATCAGGAGCTTCACATGCAAAAATGGATTACGGGAGTTTATTACCACCAAACCAGCAATGCAAGAAATGCTAAAGGGTCTGCTGTAAAAAGAAAAAAATAGGAAACGAAGAAGGAACATAGGGGTAAAGAATAAAAATGGTGACAAACAAGTATCTATCAATAATAACTTTAAATGTAAATGGATTAAATGCCCCAATCAAAAGACAGAGGGTAACTGAGTGGATAAGAAAGCATGACCCATATATCTGCTGTCTACAGGAAACCCACCTCAGAAAAAAAGACGCACACAGACTGATGCTGAAGGGATGGACAAAGGTTTTTCAGGTGTATGGAAGCAGAAAAAAGCCAGGGTAGCAATACTTATAACTGACAAATTAGATCTCAAAGTGAAGGACTTAAAAAGAGATAAGGAAGGTCACTTCATAATACTAAAGGGAGCAATCCAACAAGAAGAAATAACTCTGGTAAACATATACGCACCCAATATAGGAGCACCCAAATACATAAGAAATCTTCTGGAGGAGATCAAGGGAGAGATTGACAGCAACACAATCATACTAGGGGACTTTAACACCCCATTATCACCATTGGACAAATCCTCTAAACAAAAAATCAGCAGAGAAATATCAATCCTAAATGACACACTAGATCAAATGGAATTAATTGACATCTTCAGAACATTTCACCCCAAAGCCACAGAATATACATTCTTCTCAAGTGCACATGGGTCATTTTCAAAGATAGACCATATATTGGGTCACAGGCAGAGTCTCTTCAAATTCAAGAATATTGAAATCAAATCAAGCATCTTCTCAGACCACAATGGCATAAAACTGGAAATCAACTACAATAAAAACCATCCAAAAAAATCAAACACATGGAGACTAAATAGCATGCTATTAAACAATGACTGGGTTACCAGAGAGATCAAAGAAGAAATAAAAAACATCATGGCAACAAATGACAATGAAAACACAACAATCTAAAACCTATGGGACACAGCAAAAGCAGTCTTGAGAGGGCGGTTCATAGCTCTAAAAGCCTACTGGAAGAAACAAGAAACAATGAGAATAAATTACCTAACCCTACAACTCAAAGAGCTAGAAAGAGAGCAACAAGAAAAGCCCAGTGTAAGCAGAAGGAAGGAAATAATAAAGATGAAAGCGGAGATAAATGACATAGAGACCAAAAAAACAATACAAAAGATCAACAAAACCAAGAGCTGGATCTTTAAAAGGATAAACAAGATTGATGAACCTCTAGCCAGGCTCACCTAGAAACAAAGAAACAAAATCAGAAATGAAAGAGGAGAAATAACAACAGACCCCACATAAATACAAAGGATTGTTAGAAATTACTTTGAATAACTCTACTCCAAAAAACTAGACAACCTGGAGGAAATGGACATATTCCTAGAAAAATACAACCTTCCAAAACTTATTCAGGAAGAAGCTAAAAATCTCAATAGGCCAATAACTATGGAGGAAATTGAAGCAGTAATCAAAAAGCTTCCATCAAACAAAAGCCCAGGGCCAGACGGCTTCACAGGGGAGTTTTACCAAATATTCAAGGAATAACTAAAACCTATCCTCCTCAGACTACTACAAAAAATTCAAGAGGAAGGAACATTTTCCAAGCTCATTCTATGAAGCCAGCATCACCCTAATACCAAAACCAGAAAAAGACAATACAATGAAAGAGAATTACAGGCCAATATCCCTCATGAACATAGATGCCTAAATCCTCAACAAAATCCTACCAAATCGGATCCAGCAGTACATCAGAAAGATCATACACCATGACCAAGTAGGATTTATTCCAGGGATGCAAGGATGGTACAATATCCACAAATCAATAAACGTAATACATCACATAAGCAAACTGAGAGAAAAAAACACATAATCATATCAATTGATGCAGAAAAAGCTTTTGACAAAATTCAACACCCTTTTTTTTTTAAATATATTTTATTGATTTTTTTTACAGAGAGGAAGGGAGAGAGATAGAGAGTTAGAAACATCGATGAGAGAGAAACATCGATCAGCTGCCTCCTGCACATTTCCCACTGGGGAAGTGCCCGCAACCCAGGTACATGCCCTTGACCGGAATCGAACCTGGGACCCTTCAGTCCGCAGGCCGACGCTCTATCCACTGAGCCAAACCGGTTTCGGCTCAACACCCTTTCTTGATAAAAACTCTCAGCAAGGTAGGAATAGAAGGGTCATACCTCAACATAATAAAAGCCATATATGACAAACCCACAGCCAACATCATAATCAATGGGTAAAAACTAAAACCATTCCCCCTAAAAATAGGAACAAGACAGGGATGCCCCCTCTCACCACTCCTGTTCAACATAGTACTGGAAGTACTAGCCGTTGCGATCAGAAAGAAGAAGAAAAAAAAGGCATCCAAATTGGAAAAGAAGTAAAACTGTCCTTATTTTCAGATGACATGATACTGTACATAGAGAACCCTAAAGACTCCATCAAAAAATTATTAGTCTTAGTAAATGAATTCGGCAATGTAGCAGGATATAAAATTAATGCCAAGAAATCCATGGCATTTCTTTACACCAATAGTGAACTTACAGAAAGTGAGACTAAAAAAGCAATCCCATTTACCATCACACCAAAAAAATTAAGATACCTAGGAATAAACTTAACTAAGGGGATAAAAGACTTATATGCGAAAAACTACAGGACACTGAAAAAAGAGATAGAGGAAGACATAAAAAGATGGAAGAACATACTGTGTTTATGGATTGGTAGAATCAACATCATCAAAATGTCCATACTACCCAAAGCAATTTATAGATTCAATGCAATCCCCATTAAATTACCAACGGCATATTTCACAGATCTAGAACGAACGCTCCAAAAATTCATCTGGAATAAAAAAAGACCTCAAATAGCTGCAGCAATCCTGAGAAAGAACAAAGTTGGTGGGATCTCAATACCAGATATCAAACTGTATTACAAAGCCACTGTTCTTAAAACAGCTTGGTACTGGCACAAGAACAGACATATAGATCAATGGAATAGAATAGAGAACCCAGAAATTGACCCAAACCACTATGCCCAATTAATATTTGACAAAGGAGGCAAGAGCATACAATGGAGTCAAGACAGTCTCTTCAAAAAATGGTGTTGGGAAAATTGAACAAATACATGCAAAAAGATGAAACTAGACCACCAACTTACACCATACACAAAAATAAACTCAAAATGGATAAAAGACTTAAATGTGAGACGGAAGATGGCGGCGGTATAGGCAGACGCGTCCCAGGTCGTGTCCCTGAGCAAATGGAGTGAGCAGCTGAAACTAGTAACATCCACCCCGAATTGGCGAAATTGCTCAGCTGGTGAGACGGTTTGCAGCCGGGAAGAGCAGAACTCCCCTGGAAAGGTAAAAAAACCAGGGATTTGGGCAGGAAAGGTTCCCAGACCTCTGAGCCCAGAGAGTCAGAGGGAGACCGCGTGGCAGACAGCCGCGTCCCTTGGGACAGGCACAGCCCCTGACAGGGGAAAGGAGAACCGCGGGATTCCTGGCGCCGCCGGGAGAATTGCGAGCTGGGTTCTGTGATCACGGAGGACTGAGCCTAAAGGGGGCAGCCTGAAGAGCTGACCAGACCATGCAGTCCGGGTAAGAGAAGAAGCTTACAGAAACCAAGCCTTCCCCATTTCCGCGGCCGGCGTTTGTTTGTTTTCACTGAATCCTGTTCATGGGACATTTCGGATACAGAAACTCACCTGTGCTGAAGAGAGGAAGAGGGTGTGGAGGAGTGGAATCTGGGGAGAGTCTGAGGAGAGAAGGGGGGCCGGGAGAGGTGGCAACGAATTGAGTGCTGAGACACCCCTGAGCCCAGGTCTAGGGCAGCCATTCTCTCCGGAGAGTGAGACTCCTCCCCCCAGCCCCCAGGCAAGGAGCACAGCCACACCCAGATTCCACCCTGTAGGAGATCAAGGATTAAAATAACCTGATCAGTCCCTGGGAGTTAACAGGGTCTGGCCTATAGAGGGATTTTCAATCCCAGCAACAACACAGCACTGGTAACTATTACGCAGCCAGCTCTGGGCAGTGAACTCCCACTGGACAGAGAGGCCCCATAGCCTCAGAGGCCAACCCCAGAGCACTGCCACCCAGAGGCTGACCCACAAACTGACTCTTTGCTAAACACAAAATAAGGCAGTCTGGGAAACAAATGCGGCTTGCTTTAAAATAAGGACTGTGGTATACAACACAGAGGAACAGTGTATCACAGGGAAACTCAACACCCTCCTGAATACCTGGCAGGTCTAAGGCGAGCCACACTGAAGAATAGAAGAACCGAAGGACCTTCACTACTGCAATATTTTTTTTTTCTTTTTTCACCTTTTAACTAAGAAACCAATTTTTTTTTTTCTTTTCTTCTTTTTTATTTTCTCTTCTTTTTTCCATCACCTGATTTTACCCTTTTAATTACTACCTTCTTATTTTTAACCAGTATTATTACTGCTACCATTTTACCATTTTTTTTTTAAAGTGCCATTTTATTTTCTCTTTATTTTATTTTGGGATTAGTGTTCTCCATTCTATTTTCATCGTTATATTATTGGTTGTTTCTAGTTTGCATTCATCTCCAGGGAGCTGTTGCTGGAATTTGTTAGGATTAATGGCTGTTCTATAGGAGTATTCTCCTCATATAAAAAAGTCTCTTCCCCTCTTCCACTTCATTCTCTCTTTTCGCTCTTTTTTTTTCTTTTCTTTTCGTATCTCGCTTTTATTTCCCCCCCTCCTTTTTCCCAATTTCATTTTTGCACTCCTTTTTTTGGTCCCTACTTTTCTTTTCTTTTTTCTCTTTTATCTTTTTCTCTTCCTTCTTCCTTATCCCCTAATTCTCTTAATTCAGGTGGTCACCTTTATTTGGGGTTATTAATATCGTGAATATATTTGTGTATAGTGCCTGGTACGTGGTGCCTTGTTGTGTTGTATTTTGTGCCTTTAAATCAACGCAGCAGATCCAAGCAACAGCAACCTCCTGAGCACCACACCCTCTGCTGAGGAACAGCAACTGTACGTGAAACCTCGCCCCACCAGCCAGAAGAGCCACCACAGCTGTGAACAGCACCCACCAGAGGAGCTGCTGCCAACTGAAGAGCAACTGCTACCGCAACCGCCCGAAGAGCAACCACAGACCAAGGAGTCACTGCCACCAAGGGAGCAGCCACTGAACGACTCAACGTCTAGATATGTCAGTGAGATCAAACATGGGTAGACAAAGAAACCCCCAAAGGAAAGAGAAGGAGGACTCTCCAGAAAAGCAGCTAAGTAATACAGAGGCATGCAACATAACAGATAAAGAATTCAGAATAAGGGTCCTAGAGTGCATAAACCGGATGGAGGAAAAAATCGACAACCTCTGCAAGAAGCAAGAAGAAACAGATGAAAAAAATCGATAACATATGGAAGAAGCTAGAAGAAACAGATGAAAAAATCAACAACTTAAGTAAGACCCAAGAAGAAATGAAGAGTGATATAGCTGCAATGAAAAACTCCATTGAAAGTATCAACAGTAGACTGGGTGAAGCGGAGGACCGAATTAGTGAATTAGAAGACAAGGAAGCAAAACACACCCAAATTGTACTGCAACTGGAGAAAAAAATGAAAAGACAGGAGGAGAGCCTAAGGGAGCTTTGGGACAACATGAAACGAAACAACATACGAATAATAGGGGTACCAGATCAACAGAAGGATGAACAAGGATTAGAAAACCTATTAGAAGAAATAATATCAGAAAACTTCCCTGAGGTGGGGAAGAAAAAAGTCACAGAAGCCCAGAGAGTCCCAAACAAGGTGAACCCGAAAAGACCCACACCAAGACACATCATAATTACCATGGCAAATGTTCATGACAAAGAGAGAATCTTACAGGCTGCAAGAGAGAGACGGAAAGTTACATACAAGGGATCTCCCATTAGATTGTCAAATGATTTCTCAACAGAAACACATCAGGCCAGAAAAGAATGGACGGAAATTTACAAAGTGATGCAAAGCAAAGGACTGAATCCAAGAATACTCTATCCAGCAAGGCTATCATTCAAACTTGAAGGGGAAATAAGAAGCTTCACAGACAAAAAAAGGCTAAGGGAGTTTATCACCACCAAGCCAGCAATGCAAGGAATGCTAAAGGGACTGGTATAAAAATAAGAAATAAAAAGCTCAGAAAGAAAACAGCCACACAAAAACAGAAATGCCTACAAACAAATACCTTTCAATAATAACTTTAAACGTAAACAGACTAAATGCTCCAAACAAAAGACATCAAGTGGCTGAATGGATAAAAAAACATGACCCATAAATCTGCTGTCTACAAGAAACCCATCTCATTAGAAGGGACTCACAAAGACTGAAAGTGAAAGGATGGAAAAATATCTTTCAGGCAAATGGAAAGGAAAAGAAAGCTGGGGTAGCAATACTTATATCGGACAAAATAGACCTCAAAGTGAAGGCCATAACAAGAGATAAGGAAGGCCACTTCATAATACTAAAGGGATCAATACAACAAGAAGATATAACCCTGGTAAACATATATGCACCCAATGCAGGAGCACCCAAATTCATAAAAAAACTCCTGGAAGATATCAAAGGAGAAATCGACAACAATACAATCATAGTAGGGGACTTTAATACACCACTAACAGCACTGGATAAGTCCTATAGACAAACAATCAGCAAAGATACTGCAATCCTAAATGACTCACTAGATCAGATGGACTTAATAGACATCTTCAGAACACTTCACCCCAAAGCCAGGGAATATACGTTCTTCTCAAGTGCTCATGGGACATATTCAAAAATAGACCATATATTGGGTCACAAGCAAAGTATCCCCAAATTCAAGAAAATTGAAATCATAAAAAGCGTCTTCGCAGACCACGATGGCATAATATTAGAAATAAACTAAAATAAAAACAACCCAAAATACTCAAACACCTGGAAGCTGAATAGCATGCTATTAAATATTGATTGGGTTACCAATGAAATCAAAGAAGAAATTCGAAACATCCTGGAAACTAATGACAATGAAAACACAACAATCCAAAACCTATGGGACACAATGAAAGCAGTCCTGAGAGGGAAGTTTATAGCTCTACAGGCCTATCTCAACAAACAAGAAAAAATGGTAGTAAATCATCTAACTCTACAACTCAAAGAATTAGAAAGAGAGCAACAAGAAAACCCGAGAGTGAGCAGAAGGAAGGAGATAATAAAGATTAGAGCAGAAATAAATGACATAGAGACAAAAAAAACAATACAGAAAATCAATGAAACCAAGAGCTGGTTCTTTGAAAGGATAAACAAGATTGACAAACCTCTAGCCAGACTCACCAAGAAGCAAAGAGAGAGGACCCAAATAAACAAAATCAGAAACGATAGAGGCGAAATAACAACAGACCCCACAGAAATCCAAATGATTGTTAAAAAATACTATGGACAGCTCTACTCCAACAAACTAGACAACCTGGAGGAAATGGACAAATTCCTAGAAAAATACAACATTCCAAAACTCAATCAGGAAGAATCTAAAAATCTCAACAGGCCAATAACTATGGAAGAAATTGAAGCAGTCATCAAAAAGCTTCCAGCAAACAAAAGCCCAGGACCAGACGGCTTCACAGGGGAGTTTTACCAAACATTCAAGGAAGAACTAAAACCTATCCTCCTCAGACTACTACAAAAAATTCAAGAGGAAGGAACACTTCCAAGCTCATTCTATGAAGCCAGCATCACCCTAATACCAAAACCAGGTAAAGACAACACAATGAAAGAGAATTACAGGCCAATATCCCTCATGAACATAGATGCCAAAATCCTCAACAAAATCTTAGCAAATCGGATCCAGCAGTACATCAGAAAGATCATACACCATGACCAAGTAGGATTTATTCCAGGGATGCAAGGATGGTACAATATCCGCAAATCAATAAACGTGATACATCACATAAACAAATTGAAAGAAAAAAACCACATGGTCATATCAATTGATGCAGAAAAAGCATTTGACAAAATTCAACACCCATTTTTGATAAAAGCTCTCAGCAAGGTGGGAGTAGAAGGATCATACCTCAACATAATCAAAGCCATATATGACAGGCCCACAGCCAACATCATACTCAATGGACAAAAACTAACACCATTTCCCCTAAGAACAGGAACAAGACAGGGATGCCCCCTCTCACCACTCCTGTTCAACATAGTACTGGAAGTGTTAGCCATTGCAATTCGGCAAGAAGAAGAAATAAAAGGCATCCAAATTGGAAAAGAGGAAGTAAAACTGTCCTTATTTGCAGACGACATGATATTATACATACAAAACCCTAGAGACTCCATCAAAAAGCTACTGGACTTAATACATGAATTTGGCAATGTAGCAGGATACAAAATTAACCCCAAGAAATCCGAGGCATTTCTATACACCAATAGTGAACTTTCAGAAAGAGAGATTATAAAAACAATCCCATTTACCATCGCACCAAAAAAATTAAGCTACCTAGGAATAAACTTAACTAAAGAGGTAAAAGACCTCTACTCAGAAAACTACAGGACATTGAAAAAAGATATAGAGGAAGACATAAACAGATGGAAGAACATACCGTGTTCATGGATTGGTAGAATCAACATCATTAAAATGTCCATACTACCCAAAGCAATCTATAAATTCAACGCACTTCCCATTAAAATACCAACGGCATACTTCAGAGATCTAGAACGAACTCTCCAAAAATTCATCTGGAATAAAAAAAGACCCCGAATAGCTGCAGCAATCCTGAAAAAGACCAAAGTAGGTGGGATCTCAATACCAGATATCAAGTTGTATTACAAAGCCACTGTTCTCAAAACTGCCTGGTACTGGCACAAGAATAGGCATATAGATCAATGGAATAGAATAGAGAGCCCAGAAATCGGCCCGAACCAATATGCTCAATTAATATTTGACAAAGGAGGCAAGAACATACAATGGAGCCAAGATAGTCTCTTCAATAAATGGTGTTGGGAAAATTGGACAGATATATGCAATAAAATGAAACTAGACCACCAACTTACACCATACACAAAAATAAACTCAAAATGGATAAAGGACTTAAATGTACGACAGGAAACCATAAAAATTCTAGAAGAATCCAAAGGCAACAAAATCTCAGACATATGCCGAAGCAATTTCTTCACTGATACAGCTCCTAGGGCACTTGAAACTAAAGAGAAAATGAACAAATGGGACTACATCAAAATAAAAAGCTTCTGCACAGCAAAAGAAACCATCAACAAAACAACGAGAAAACCCACTGTGTGGGAAAACATATTTGCCAATGTCATATCTGATAAGGGCCTAATCTCCAAAATTTATAGGGAACTCATACAACTTAACAAAAGGAAGATAAACAATCCAATCAAAAAATGGGCAAAGGATCTAAATAGACACCTTTCAAAAGAGGACATTCAGAAAGCCAAGAGACATATGAAAACATGCTCAAAGTCACTAATCATCCGAGAGATGCAAATCAAAACAACAATGAGGTACCATCTCACACCTGTCAGACTGGCTATCATCAACAAATCAACAAACGATAAGTGCTGGAGAGGATGTGGAGAAAAAGGAACACTTGTGCACTGCTGGTGGGAATGCAGACTGGTGCAGCCACTATGGAAGACAGTATGGAGTTTCCTTAAAAAACTGAAAATGGAACTCCCATTTGACCCTGTGATCCCACTTCTAGGAATATATCCCAAGAAACCAGAAACACCAATCAGAAAGGATATATGCACCCCCATGTTCATAGCAGCACAATTCACCATAGCTAAGATCTGGAAACAGCCTAAGTGCCCATCAGTAGATGAATGGATTAGAAAACTGTGGTACATCTACACGATGGAATACTATGCTGCTCTAAAAAGGAAGGAACTCTTACCATTTGCAACATCATGGATGGAACTGGAGAACATTATGCTAAGTGAAATAAGCCAGTCAATGAAGGAAAAATACCACATGATCTCACTCATTCATGGATAATAGAGACCATTATAAACTTTTGAACAATAATAGATACAGAGGCAGAGCTGCCTCAAACAGATTGTCAAACTGCAGCAGGAAGGCCGGGGAGGGTTGGGGGGCAGGAGGTAGGGGGGTAAGTGATCAACTAAAGGTCTTGTATGCATGCATATAAGCATAACCAGTGGACATAAGACATTGGGGGATAGGGGAGGCTAGGGGACTGTCTAGGGCGGGGGGATAAAATGGACACATATGTAATACCCTTTGTAATACTTTAAGCAAAAAAAAAAAAAAAAGAAAGACTTAAACGTAAGAGGGAAAACCATAAAAATACTAGAGGAATCCACAGGCAGCGAACATATGCCAAAGGAATTTCTTCTCTGATAATGCTCCTAGGGCAATGGAAACTAAAGAGAAAATAAACAAATGGGAATACATCAAAATAAAAAGCTTTTGCACAGCAAAGGAAACCATCAACAAAACAACAAGAAAGCCCACTGCATGGGAGAACATATTTGCCAATGCTATCTCCAATAAGGGTTTAATCTCCAACATTTGCAGGGAACTCATACAACTTAACAAAAGGAAGGTAAACAATCCAATCAAACAATGGGCAAAGGATCTAAATAGACCCCTTTTGAAAGAGGACACACAGAAAGCCAAGAGACATATGAAAACATGCTCAAAGTCACTAATCATCTGAGAGAAGCAAATCAAAACGACAATGAGGTATCATCTCACACCTGTCAGAATGGCTATCATCAACAAATCAACAAACAACAAGTGTTAGAGAGGATGTGGAGAAAAAGGAACCCTTCTGCACTGCTGGTGGGAATGCAGACTGGTGCAGCCACTGTGGAGAACAGTATGGAGTTTCCTCAAAAAACTAAAAATGGAACTCCCATTTGACCCAGTGATCCCACTTCTAGGAATATATCCCAAGAAACCAGAAACACCAATCAGAAAGGATATATGCACCCCTATGTTCATAGCAGCACAATTCACCATAGCTAAGATTTAGAAACAGCCTAAGTGCCCATCAGCAGATGAGTGGATTAGAAAACTGTGGTACATATACACAATGGAATACTATGCTGCAGTAAAAAAGAAGGAACTCTTGCCTTTTGCAACAGCATGGATGGAACTGGAGAGCATTATGCTAAGTGAAATAAGCCAGTTAGAGAAAGATAAATACCACATGATCTCACTCATTTGTGGATTATAGAGAACAACATAGACTGATAAACAGGGACAGATCCAAAGACAGAGAAACAGCGATCAGACTATCACTCCCCAGAGGGAAAGTAGGGAAGGGAGGAGGTAAGGGGAAGAGATCAACCAAAGGACTCGTATGCATGCATATAAGCCAAACCAATGGACATGGACAACAGGGGGATGAGAGCATGAGTGGGGGGCGGGGGGGGGAGTAATGGGGAGGATAAGGACACATTTGTAATACCTTAACTAATAAAGAATTTAAAATAAAAATAAAAATAAAATAAAATATCAGTTAGTTGCCAATTCATTAGATATTCTGAATTCATAGTAATTGAGTATTTAAGCAATAAGTCTGGCTGAATCTCCATCCTAAAAATATTGAGCAGAACTCACTAAGTGAAGAGAATTAGAAATGGATATTTTTCTCAAACAAAATTCAGATTTTATCAACTCACTGATACAATTATGTATATGTAAGACAAACACCTTTTATGGGTCAAAAAGAATGTAGCTAATTATGCATTCATTTCTAATAGCTAGCTTTACTACATGCCTTGTGACAGCTTTTGTCCCAGACAGTATTTTCAAGGATGCCTATAAAGCAAACAGCCTGGAAAGATAGAGTCTCTGTGCTTTCTGACCAGGATAATGAAGGGTAGGGAAGCTTGTCAGCAGCCCTTTATAAGCCTGGTGACTTCCTAGACCAGTGATGGCGAACCTATGACACACGTGTCAGAAGTGACACGCGAACTCATTTTTTTGGTTGATTTTTCTTTGTTAAATGGAATTTAAATATATAAAAGAAATATCAAAAATATAAGTCTTTGTTTTACTATGGTTGAAAATATCAAAAAATTTCTATATGTGACACGGCACCAGAGTTAAGTTAGGGTTTTTCAAAATGCTGACACTCTGAGCTCAAAAGGTTCGCCATCACTGTCCTAGACTCTTTGTTCCTCAGCTGTGACACAGACCTGCTGTGTGTGAAACACTCACCTGGACCTGCTCTCCATTGCCCTGTGGGGGTGGGGAGCAAGGGACACCCTCGATATAAGCATGAAGCTCATGCTGCCTGCTGTGTCATGAGGAAAAAGTCCTTTGTGTCCGACCCAGGAGTTTCGGGTCTTCGGCCAATATGTATGAGACCATGGTTGGCTGACTTATTAGCTTACAGGCAGGGTAAAATCTCAAAGCCTTCACTGCTCTTGAAATTATGTATGATTGATTATTTGCATAAGGATTTGCAGAGGCTCACTAACTCCAAAAGGAGTGTCTGTGCCTCTCTATAAAGCCTGGAGCTCCCAGCTGCCACTTGTGCTTACACAATTACCAGGCAAAACCACTGAAGAACACCACATTCCTACAAGGCATTCTTGGGATTGCCTGGCTACCCTACAGCTACTAAAATGAAGGGGTGGACAGCAATAACCAACATTTATACCGAAATTCCCAATCATCATTTGATCCTCCCCTGGAGGTACAGAGGAACAGGATTTCTATTCTCTCTTCACAAAGGTTTAGTGGCTCAAAGTGGCTTGACCCAAACTCTGCACTGGTAACCAAGGAAGCATAAACTCAGGTCTTTGAACCCTTGTCTCTGCGTGTTCGCTCTTTCTACTTCATGAAAACCAGAAGCCCAACAGATGGTTCAGCAAGTTGTTTGGTACAGAATGTCTCCCTCACCAACCCCTCCCAGGAAATGCCTGTGGGCTGTGTGATTCTGCTTCCTCCTGAGCACAGACATATCTTCACATCTCCTCCCTCTTCCCCCCACCCCCTACCCACCAACCGCCCCCCTCCTTGCCCCCGGAAGGCTCCTTGGCACCCAACCTGGTCCACTCACTGGCTCCCTCAGCTACTCTATAATTGGCCCCAGGAGAAGTGGGAAGAAGGGAGGTATAGTGCATAGGAAGCAGGGTCTCTAGAGCCAGATGGGCTGTGGTTTTGAATCCTAGCTCAATCACTTATTAGTTATGTGATATTAGACAACTTATTTAACCTCTCTGTGCCTTAGTTTCACCATCTGTAAAATGGGAATAAATAATAGTACCTCCATTACAAGATAGTTGTAAAGATTACATGAATTAAACAATTTCTCCAAAGAAGCCTGTATTCAATAAATGTTATCTGTCACCACTATCACCACTACTGTAGTTGCTCCAAGTCCCCTTTGGACACAATGATCCATTTTGGTTAGTAGCCCAATTTCTGATTGTCAGGCCTGGTTCCAAATACAGGTAAACTTTTCCAGGGTCCCCGAACATAATCCTACAAAACAACAATCTAGTCTGGCCTACTCTGCCACCAGATACAATATGTCAAGGAGAATATGACGCTCTCTACAAATATTTCTTGTTGAATGAATAGATGAATTGGGAACTCGGTCTTTCATGATACATATTCTGGAAGAGAAATGATGCTCTAAGTTGGACCATCCCTCACTCCTTTTGTGAGTAAGTCCATCTGTTTGGCAGAATAATGACATCTCCACACCACCCTCCACCCCCAAGTTGTTGACATTCTATTCCCTGGAACCTGTACGTTACTTTACATGGCAAAAAGAACTTTACAGACATGATTAATGTTAAGGACAATGAGATGGGAGATCTCCCTAAATTACGCAAGTAATTTAAGATCAACCTAAACACGATTCCTTAAAAGCCAAGAACTTGGCTATAGAGAATCAAAGAGATGGCAGCACACCCAATCCCCATTGCTGGCATTGAAGATGAAGGGATTATGTGTGTGGCCTCTAGAAGCTGAAAAAGACAAGAAAATGGGTTTCCTCTGGAGCCTCCAGATAGGAATGCAGCCAGCTGACACCCTGCTTTTATCAGACTGAGACCTACCTGTATAGGAATTCTAACCTCCAGAACTTTAAAATAATATGTCTGTATTGTTTAAGTTGCTAAATTTGTAGTAACTTATTACTATAACAACTGAAAACTAATATAGTCCCTTTGGTTTCTCCTACTAGGAAAAGACCACAACCCAATACCTGGGCATGATCCTGTGAGACTGAGTAACAGAAAAGCACATATTAACTCACTAATTCATTCATTCATTGATTCACTCAGTGAATTTATTGAGCACCTGCAAATAGGCCAGATACTGTTCTATGTGCTACAAAAAACAACAGTAAACCAGAGGGTTATGGTTGGCTCCTGTTTCCATGGAGTTTACATTCCAGAGGAAAGAGAGAGACAAAACCAATAATTTTTTTTAAATCACTTGAAAGAGTAATGTGCTATGAGGAAAATAAAACAGGATGATGGGGTAGAGAATGCACAGGGCAGAGCTGGAGGAAGGAAACCCTGGACTGGGTTGGGAGAAAGCTGAGAATGACTTTGGAACTAAAATCATGAAAGTACAAAGAGTTAGGAAGGCAAAGATCACAGTGAGCTCCTGAGCCACTAGCCTATGGCTGACCTGGCTCTCTTAAGGGTACTGCAGGAGATGAAATATCTACTTTGAGAAAGTGACACTTGTTGCTCCAAGGAAACATACACCCTGGGAATTGCTATACTCATTTCCTGTCCTCACCCTTCGCAAGCATTACTTTTAAGGCTTTATTTTTAACATATTTATGAGCACTATAAAGGCAGCATTATACCATGGTCCCTCTATGTCATTCTCAGTGAGCGCACTCTGTGTTCTCCTTATCTGAATGTGGATGTGGTTAGGGTCCTCCCAGACATGGCCAGACCGCTGCTATTATGACGGGTTTCCCTATGGCTGGCTGCTGCATGTAACAGCAATATTGATTCCAGGACCAAAGCCGTTGCTCACGGTCACATCGAGCCTCTATAGACCACACTGGTGCCCCTGCACACTTAATTATGACCTCCCCCCCCCCAAAAAAAAAAATCAAAGTATGTTCATGGTGAGAAAATGTATCAAATTCTCCTGTCCTATCATGTAGGAAGGATGGCTTTGACATCCGAGGCATACATACACAGAACAGGCCACCTGCTTGACCAACCACAGTGTGCTACTCTGACATCTGTGGAAGATAGTGAAAACATCTCTAATTTTGATTAAGGTTGTCATAATTATTTCTCAAATTATTCCTTTCAGAAGTTCATTTTAAAGATAGAACCAGATTGTCCAAGTAATCTGTGCTAGCCCAGAGGCCCCATACACACACACACACACACACACACACACACACACACACCCTGGAGTACTGTGCAGGACCTTGCACTCTCTGGGAAGGGTTTCTCCTGCATTCACCTTCCCAAGTGAGAAGGTGATTAAGTTGAGACACACAAAACAGTTCCAGTTCTAAGCATCTCAATTGTTTTATAAGTCAATAGAATGAACTTACAAATAGACTTACTATTGAGAAAGCTTTTGTGCTGGGGGAGTGGGGTGCTGAGTTAATACTTGGTGGCAAAAATTCATTGGGTTTTAGAGCCAGAATACCTGAGTTTGATTTCTAGCTCCACCAGATTACCCTATCTAATAAAAAAGAAACATGGTAATTAGCGTACATCCGCTACCCTTCCCATTGGCTAATCAGCGAGATATACAAATTAACTGCCAGCCAAGATGGCGGCCAGCAGCCAGGCAGCTTGAAACTAACATGAGGCTTGCTTGCTTCAGTGACGGAGGAAACCAACGTTCCCCGCCTGCCTTGCTGGCCTCTGAACTTGCAGTTTGAAACATTGTTACAAATATAGAAGCTAAACAAAAACCCAGAAACCTGCTTTCAGCCCACAAGGATCTCAGAGCTGGAGTTGATACAGTGTTTCGATAATAGACCCCAAACAAACCAGATACCTGCTTTCAGCAGCAGAGGCCTCAGAGCTGGAGCCAGAGCTAAAGCTGGACCAGAATAAAAAAGAAAAAGAAAAACAGGAGCAGTTGGGAGCTTCAGTCACCCACCATCCTGAAAAGAGCCCTCAGACCCTCACCCAGACTGGCCAGGCACCCCAGTGGGGACCCCCACCCTGAAGGGTGTGTGACCAGCTGCAAACAGCCATCATCCCCTCACCCAGGCTGGCCAGGCACCCAGTGGGGTCCCCCACCCTGATCCAGGACACCCTTCAGGGAAAACCAGCCAGCCCCCACCCATGCACCAGGCCTCTATCCTATATAGTAAAAGGATAATATGCCTCCAAGCACCGGGATCAGTGTGACAGGGGGCCGCGCCCAAACCCCCTGATTGCCCTGCGGTTCTGTGTGTGACAGGGGGCGGGGCCACAATCTCCCTATCCACCCTGCTCTGTTCATGACAGGGGAAGGTGCCCCAACCGTCTTATCAGCCCTACTCTGTGCCTGATAGGGGGAACCTCCCCAAACCCCTTATCTCCCTGTGGCTCTGTGTGTGACAGGGTGCGGCGCCACAACCCTCTCCCCCCACAGGCCCTGCTCTGTGTGTGACGGGGTAGAGCCATAACCTCCCCATCGGCCCTGCCCTGAGTGTGACAGTGGCGGCGCCACAACCCCCTGATAGGCCCTGCTCTGTGCATGACAGGGGGAGCTCCCCAACCCCTGATGGGCCCTGCTTTGTGCATGACAGGGGGTGGCGCCGCAACCTCCCCATCAACCCTGCCTTCAGTGTGACAGGGGGCGGTGCCCCAATCTCCCAATTGGCCCTACCCTGAGCGTGACTGAGGGTGGCATTGCAACCTCCCAATCCGCCCTGCTCTGTGCATGACAGGGGCCCCAACTCCCCAATTGGCCCTGCTCTGAGCCCGACTAGGGGCTGCACCTAGGGATTGGGCCTGCCCTCTGCCACCCGGGTGCAGGCCTAAGCCAGCATGTCGTTATCTCCGGAGGGGTCCCAGACTGTGAGAGGGCACAGGCCTGGCTGAGGGACCCCCCTCCCCCCGAGTGCACAAATTTTTGTGCACCGGGCCTCTAGTCCTATCTAATAAAAGAGAAACATGGGAATTAGCGTACGACTGCTACCCTTCCTATTGGCTAATCAGGGCGATATGCAAATTAACTGCCAGCCAAGATGGCGGCCAGCAGCCAGGCAGCTGGAAGCGAACATGAGGCTTGCTTGCTTCAGTGACGGAGGACTCCAACGTTCCACACCTGCCTTGCCAGCCTCTGAGCTTGCAGTTTGAAACATTGTTACAAATATAGAAGCTAAACAAAACCCCAGAAACCAGCTTTCAGCCAGCCGGGATTTCAGAGCTGGAGTTGATACAGTGTTTCGATTATAGAACACAAATAAACCAGATACCTGCTTTCAGCAGCAGAGGCCTCAGAGCTGGAGCCAGAGCTAAAGCTGACCCAGAATGAAAAAAAGAAAAAAGAAAAAAAGGAGCAGTTGGGAGCTTCAGTCACCCGCCAACCTGAAAACAGCCCTCAGCCCCTCACCCAGACTGGCCAGGCACCCCAGTGGGGACCCCCACCCTGAAGGGTGTGTGACCAGCTGCAAACAGCCATCATCCCCTCACCCAGGCTGGCCAGGCACCCCAGTGGGGACCCCCACCCTGATCCAGGACACCCTTCAGGGCAAACCAGCCAGCCCCCACCCATGCACCAGGCCTCTATCCTATATAGTAAAAGGGTAATATGCCTCCCAGCACTGGGATCAGTGGAGTCGAGAGGCCTCCCGGCACCGGGATCAGCATGACAGGGGGCAGCGCCCAAACCCCCTGATCGGCCCTGCTCTGTGTGTGACAGGGGGAGCTCCTCAACCCCCTGATCGGCCCTGCTCTGTGGGTGACAGGGGGGAGCTCCCCAACCCCCTGATGGGCCCTGCTCTGTGCGTGACAGGGGGCAGCGCCCCAACCCCCTGATCGACCCTGCTCTGTGTGTGACAGGGTACGGAGCCCCAACCCCCCTGATGGGCCCTGCTCTGTGCGTGACAGGGGGCAGTGCCCCAACCCCCTGATTGGCCCTACTCTGTGCATGACAGGGGGTGGCACTGCAACCTCCCCATCGACTCTGCCTTGAGTGTGACAGGGGGCGGTGCCCCAACCCCCCAATCAGCCCTACCCTGAACGTGACTAAGGGTGGCATCACAACCTCCCAATCCGCCCTGCTCTGTGCATGACAGGGGGAGGTGCCCCAACTCCCCAATCAGCCCTGCTCTGAGCCCGACCAGGGGCTGCACCTAGGGATTGGGCCTGCCCTCTGCCACCTAGGAGCAGGCCTAAGCCAGCAGGTCATTATCTCCTGAGGGGTCCCAGACTGCGAGAGGGCACAGGCCGGGTTGAGGGACCCTCCCTCCCCCCCCGAGTGCACATATTTTTGTGCGCTGGGCCTCTAGTAATATATGACCTTGAATAGAACATATCTCTGATGAGGCATCAATCCTTTTATTCTCTATACATTGAGGTCAAAAGCAACAAGCTTTCTGTCTGTTTCATAGGGTTCTCACAATTACAAACTGAGACACACGTTGTGAACAAAAACCCCCCGGGCACCTCACTCCTCTGCTACAAATACGCTGTGTTTATGGCGATAGCCCAAGCCCCAGTTCTCTGCATTTCACCCAGTGACTCCCTCCAGGCTGGCCTGATGGTTGGGGAAATGGGTATCCCCCACAGGAATAGACCCAGGGCCTGGTGCTTGACGGCCCTCTTTTCCTCTCTATTGCTCTTCCTCTTCCCCACTGACCTTTATCACTGCTACCCACAAGTCACAATCAACCCTCTGACAACATTATCTGGACAAATAACTTCCTCTAGAACACCAACCTCAAGGCCCAGGCTTCAGGAAAACCATGTACACTCTTGGGCCTTCCTCCTTGCACAAAGGGCCACCAGGAAACAATTGTTAGGCATCTCCAACCAGTTCTTTGCAGGGGTCAGCAAACTCTATCTGTTAAGTGCAAGATAATAATAAACATTTTAGGCTTAATAGGCCTAAATACTATGTCTCTGTGGCACATTTTTCTTTGATTGCTTTTTATCATGTTTTAAAAATGTGTAGACAATTCTTAGCCTTTGTTTCTTACAAAAACAGGCCACAGGCTGGATCTGTCCCAAAGGCTACAGTTTGCTGGCCCCTGCTTTATGCCAAGACCCTAGTTTATGCCACAACATACTTGTTTTGCGTGTGTGAGGAGGAGTCTGTTTTGGGTGAGAGGGGTTGAGGGGAAGCTAGTTAGGTCAGGGGAGGTACCTGGAACCACTGCTCCCTCAGGCACCCAGACCAGGCCCTGTCCCTCCGTCTCGTCTCCTCTCTGGCAGATTTCTTCACTCATGGCTTTCTTTCGGGGACCCCGTCACTTCCCTCCATCCAGACTCTTTGGAAAAATCCTAAGTTCTGTCTTCCTCATACATCTCCAGACCACCCCAGCTTCTGTGGGAGAGATCAGTACACGTCTAAACTCCAAACATGAGCCAGGCTCAAGTTCTGGCCCCTGGGCCCCTGAGCTCTATGTAAATCAAGCATGAAGCATCTACATTCCTAAACATTCTATGACAGTTAGAAGCCATGCTGCCCACAATCCAGCCTGGAAAAAATGCATCTCTGATCCACCCAGAGTATTTTATAATTTATTAGCTGCTATATTTATCATCAAAAAAATAGGAGGAGGGGGAAGGGTATGGAGGGAGAGGAGAGAGGATGAAGAGGGGAGAGGAAGAAAGGGGAAGAGAAGCTACGGCAAAATATTTTGCCTACATGTTATTATTATTGCAAAACTATTTTCACCAGATACTTATATCAGATTCATCAAACACTGTCACATAATTCAAAAGCAAAAGCAAGATTCCCCACCATTCATGGTTTCTAAAGGAGAGAGTAGATTTGTTCTTTCTTTTGATATTTTCCCTTTTTAATAGAACACTTCACTTTGTTTCTTCTTGAATTTTCCATATGTACCATGAGTCAAGGCCTTTACAAGCTTACAGGGTACCCAGCTACAAATTAGTAAATGACGTCCCCTCAGCCAGCAAATGAGTTAGAAAATGGTGCCCCTTCAGCTCTGTGTCTCAGCAGTGTGACCACAGAAGGTGCCTTTGCTGGGAGAGGAGAGCCTTGGGAGGTCGGTCACCTCGTGGCCTGGCAGATGCAGCTGTGCCTGCGGACATGTGTAGCTGAGCAGAGCGAAAATGGATTCTCAGCCCCACTCATGCTCTTCGCCAGGCTTCACAACACACAGACACCCTGCCTGGGTTTGGATGGATGTCTACTCTCAGCAGAGAATGTTGAACCCCCAAAGGTCTAAGTACTGCAAGATGACTTTCTTCAGTTGTGGGAAGGAAGGTTTGGAAAGCCTTGTTTGGGATTGATAGAAGAGGAAAGAAGCTGAAAAGCCAGGAGGAGGGTGACAAGGTTCCAGCTGTCCAAAGGGGAAAGAACAGAAGCTGGGGTGGTCTGGAGATGTGCGAGGAAGACAAAATTTAAAGCTGCACAGGAACTGCCAGGCAGATGGGAGGGATTGAGGAGAAAAGGTCATGTGGAGTTAGGATGACTTGAGTTCCCATATTGCAGTTGCCAAGACAACAGGCCTAAATGACAGCCAGAGAGGCTACAGAGTCTCTCTCTGGGATGCTCCTGCTGTCTGTTATGCAGGGCAGAGCTGACCTTCCCCCTAAAAGCACAATATGCTATTCTGATATGTGAGGTGTGTTTACCAGCTAACATGACTCGCACCTAATTGTACCAGGTTGCATTCATGCTTCAGACACACCAATTGTTCAAATTTGTTAATAAAGACAATATCTGCAACACCTAATCCAAATTCATTCAGAGGACAGAGAAGTAAAAATGTTCTAGTCTTTAGCATTGGGCATAACTTCCTTAAACACGGAGAGCCCTTCAGCAGAGATCTACCCTTCCAGTAGAGAATGCACTACATATTTTTCTCTGGAAACAAAGATATTACATATAAACTTGATAATGTATATTCTTTCAAAGTATTAAATTTTAAAGCAGCCAAAATTACTAGTAACCAGGGAAAGTACCAGCTTATAAATTATGTTCTCAACAGATAGTATACATTGTGAATTTGCATGCATATCAAATGCAAATAACCAGAATAGCATAGCATTAAGGCTTCAATTTTATATGTGCAAAAGACAGTAAATTCTAACATTAAAATTCTTCCCAGAAAATATTAACTCCCCACATCCCATGTGATTGTCACACAGTCAGCGAATCAGGCTCGCTGCACAGCTTGAGAGGCCAACAACCTGCACCCCGTCACCCCCCCCCCCAACCCCTGTATGCTACCCACTCCCCAGGAAGAGCAGACAAAACCATTTGGTATCATGTGACACAGAATTATGGTGCTGATGTCACCTGGATTTTCAAACACTTTTTGTAATTTAATGTTTTGACAGAAAAAAACAGTACCACTAAAACTGCCACCATTGAATCACTTACAGAATCTCTCTCCATTGTAAAGATTTCAACTTTGAAGAAACGGGACAGATAACCTGACTCAGCTCTTTCACTACAGTGAAAAAATGAGATGTGTGATGATAAAACTTTGTCTGTCAACACGGTGGGCTATGGTGCCCAGCTAGGTGGTCCAATACTAGTCTCTTTATTGCTATAGAGGTATTTTGTAGATGTGATTTAACATCACCAATCTTTAGGTAAAGAAGATTACCCTGCATAATCTGAGTGGGCTTCATCCAGTCAGATGAAGGCCATACAGTAAGAAAAACACCTGAGTTTGCAGGAGAAGGAATTTTGCCTCAAGACTGTAAGATGGAAATCCAGCCTAAATTCATAGCCTGCTTGTCTGCCTTATGCGTTTCCAACTTGCCACCTCCCACAATTGTATGAACCAATTCCTTAAAATAAATGTCTCAATAGATATATACTATACACAGATATATACACACATATGTGCATATCTATTGACTATTTCTCTGGAAAACCCTGACTAATACAAGATTCCAAAGGATTTCCGGTTTAGAACTAACTAACCAAGTACACAATATTATAGTTGATCCTGGTGTGTGGTGAGTGCTGCTTGATTTTTATTCATGTAAAAATTGATGTATTTTTTGTTTAAAAAATTTTATTGAGATATAATTGACACATAACATTATATTAGTTTCAGGTGTACAACTTAATTATTCAATGTATATATATATTGTGAAATGATCATCATAAAAATTCTGGTTATTATCCATCACTACACATAGTTACAAAATTATTTTTCTTATTAGAAAACTTTTAAGTCTACTCCCTTAGCACTTTTCAAATATATAATACTAGAGGCTCGATGCACGAATTTGTGCATGGGTGGGGTCCCTCGGCTTGGCTGGCAATTGGGGCTGATCAGGGCCATCTCGCCCTGTCCCAATCGGGGCCGATGGGGGCCAGGCAGCCAGGGAAAGGGACTGCGGGAGGTTGGCCAGCCATGGGAGGATGGCTGTGGGAGTGCACTGACCACCAAGGGGCAGCTCCTGCATTGAGCATCTGTCCCCTGGTGGTCAGTGCATGTCATAGTGACAGGTTGTTCCGGTTGTTCCACTGTTAGGGTCAATTTGCATATTATCTTTTTATGATATAGGATAGATTCATTTCAGAGAGGGAAGGAGAGGGAGAGAAAAATAGAAACATCAATGATGAGAGAGAATCATTGATCAACTGCCTCCTGCATGCCTCCCATACAGGGGATCAAGCCCACAACCCAGGTATATTCCTGAGTGAGACTTGAACCATGACCTCCTGGTTCATAGGTCAATGCTCCACCACTGAGCCAAGCCAGCTGGGTGAAGTTTGTATCTTTTGACCAACTCCATCCATTTCCATTTTTTTGTTGTTTGTTTAAATAGCTCTACTACTGTGGAGTACAAGATTTTCTTTCTTTTTTTTTCCCCAATATTTTTGTGTGAGTTTTTTGTTATTTGCTTTTTTCTTTTAGAGAGAGATGGAGAGGGAGAGAGATAAACATCTATGTGAGAGTGGAACATCTATCGGCTGCCTGCTGCACACCCTCTCCTGAGGATCTAACCCAAAACTCCCTCATGTGATCTTACAGGAATCAAACCAGCAACATTTTGGTGCATGGGACTACGCCCAACCCCAACTGAACCACACAGGCTAGGAAAATAAAAGATTTTCTTAAAATTTTCCTTTCTGGTGCCACTTAAAGAATTTTCGTGGTCTACTCTAAGAAAAATAAGGGTGAATTACATTTGTAAAAGACGAAAGACTCATGAAAATCTTTCCAGTGGTTGAATATCTACTCAGCCATGCCAGTTTGGGGTCTGACTTTGCTGTATCTAGACTGTGAATTCTCTGTCTTGGGGGATGAATCTGTCCTTTCATTAATGGCCTAAAAGTACAAATTATACTGTCAGGCCTAATGAAGCAAATATCCAATTAAAGTGTAGATCAAACACTTGCACGGGTTTAATGCCACTCTGATGGCTCCTTCTCTGGTTCTTTTCTCCCTTGGCCTTCTCACAAAGCAGCTCACAGTATCTCCGTCCAAACCTCTTCCCTTCTCTGTGACATGAAATGCTTAGCCACACACACCGAGATCCAATGACTGTGTATACACAGACGATCCCCTGGCCCATACCTCCTTCTCTGACCACTAACTCTGATCACATGCCTTTATATTACTGTCCTAGGGAATCCTGGGAGCCAGTGGAATGGAGGGAAGGGATGTAGCACATGCAACTGAGAAATGACCAACTTGGATTTCTGTCTTTCTCCAACTTTTCCATTTCCACTATTCCACCACTTGCAAGCTGGGGAGAGAACTGACCTATTCCAGAAGGCATTTAGTCATTTGCTGTATAATATCCTGGATACCCTGCTCTTTTGTGGGGTAGGGGCTACTAGGAATGGGGGGAGTTCTCCAAGGCAGCAATCTAGCTTTGACTAAAAGATATCTGTAACTTCTTTGTATTTTCTCTCTTTTCTATCAATCCTGTTGCCAAGTCCAATCCCTTCTCCCTCTTCCTTCCTCCTCTTCAGTCCTTGCCATGTGCCAGCCTTCCTCCTCCTCAGAGTTACTTTATAAGTCACAGCAAGAATCATCTCCTCCAAATGTCATTTTGATCACGTCACTTGTTGTCAAATGCTCCAAATGTTTCTTCTTAAATTTCTACCCCGGATCTAAAAGTCCACCAGCTGACTCCCTTCTGTGTTTCCCTGACTTTCTCCCTCCTGGCGTGTGCCTGCCCCCTTGCTCACCCATCTGCTGAGCCCGCACTGCTCTCCAGACTATAACAAACTCTTTTTCCCATTATTCCCCCTAACAGGTGCCTGCTCTCCTTCAAATCTCCACTCAGAACAGATATCCCTTAACACAGAAAATGACCCTGTTCATTTTTCACTGGAAAACGTAAACAACTGATGGGTTTCCTTGATCCAAATAACGAATTCACCACGATTTTTCACCGTTCCTAATTCAGATCATAAAGCAGGGTTCATCTACAGCTCACACCCAGGAAATCCTGGGGCAAAAAGTAGGTAATTACCTGAGTAAACACTACCTTAATTTCACTTGAAAGCACCCTATTTTTACCATTCTTCGTAAAGTCTCATATGAGGAACCTCCCCCCAATTTAACCTTTCTTCTTACAAATCCTTGTAAGCCTATCACACAAGTGTAATGCATGCATTTCACATTGTGATTTATGCATGTTACATATAGTTATGGACATATTTTTGGAAAGTTGTTTTTTAAATATTAAATAATCATTAAATGGATAAAGTAATACTTTGTTCCTTACGAAATAGTAAGAAGTCATTCTAGCACTTTTTGCAAGTATTTGCCATTATAATCAGGATTGTGGGCAAAAAGAATGCCAATGTTTTCAAGCATCACTGGAAAAAATATAACTTTTTAAAAATTAAGACTCTAAAGTTCACCTGCATTAATCAATTGCTAACGCAAACTGGGACTATTTTCTAGGATTTGGGTGGCTTAACATCAACACATGTCACAAGCTTCATTCAAATTATTCAGTGCATACCATGCATTACTCTGAACCTCGCAGAAGATAAAACAAGAACAGGCAATGAGAGTGAAAAACAAAAGGGAAAATTAACCACAGAGACGAGACCTCAGGCTAACAGTATACAACCCTTGAGGGGGTTTTAAGGACATATTAGAGGCCTGAAAAATGAGAACAAATCAACAGGGCCATTAACTGAGCGGTGAATTAAAGCACCATTATTTCCCATTTCAGCCTGAATATGGAGGGCACCAAAGGACCACTCTCTGTCCCCTTGGCAGAGGAGAGCTTTCTCTATGAATATTCCCAAGTGCCTCTCTTCCTTTCCAGTTGACTTAGTGAAAGAGCGACTGCCCATTTCCTAACTCTCCTCCCAAAACATTATTACTAACTTCTCCAGGAGCATGTCAAAGGGACAGCAGGAAAACAATCAGTTACAGATTCAAAACAGAAGCTATAGTCCCCGTTAATTTCAACTTCTTTTACTTACTTTTAAAAAATGAAGTTTGCTATCTTTATATGAATTGCCCTTTTCTTTATCTTAATTCTTAGGATAAAATAGTACAATACAACATGTAGGTAATTCATAAATAGCCTCCATGTAGACTATATTTTACAGTTGTGTACATGTTATTATCTCATCTCATGAAAACAGAGCTGAAAGCAGCTCTCTCCAAAGCCTGGAATAAGCCGGTCAGAGAAAGACAAGTATCACATGATCTCACTCATATGTGGAATCTAATGAACAAAATAAACTGATGAACAAAATAGATCCAGAGACATAGAAGCATGGAACAGACTGTGGAATCTCAGAGGGAAGACGGGGATGGGTGGGTGGGTGGGTGGGTGGGTGGGAAGAGATCGACCAAAGAACGTGTATGCATAACCCATGGACACAGACAATAGGGTGGTGAAGGCCTGGGGTCGGGGTGGGGGTTGCGGTGGGGAGGTGGTGCGGGGTGGAGGAGGTCAATGGGGAAAAAGGGGGACATTTGTAATACTCCCATCAATAAAGATATTTTTTAATGTAAAAATTAGAAAAAAAGAAAATAATAAAAATGTAAGAGAATACTACTACTAATAATAATTTTAAAAGGTCTGGAAAAATCTAGTATGATCACACAGGAGACTTTTTTTAAAAAGTTTGTATTAATACCAATTTATTCGTTGCAATTGTTAAATGATGGTAGGCCCAGAGGTTAACTGCTTTCACCTCTTTACATAATTATTTTGGACTCTTGTTCTACATCTGGAAATCACTGCTTCCCAACTGGTATCTACTGGCACATTCTGTGCTCTGAACTGGCTCCAGGTTTGCTAGGAGATATTGACACCCTCAGCCCCAGGGAACCCAGGCTGGGGCAGCTGGCACTTCTGGACAGGTCCTCTCACCTAGAAGCCTTATTTTTTTTTATCGTCTCTACAGAAAAAATAATACAGTCTCCATTCTCCTGTGGGAGGGAAGAGAGGCAGTTACCTGTGTGCATGCAGTTGGAAAGCAGATCTGAACTTTCAACCACTACTCCTAATTTTAATCCAAGGGGTTCTTGTTGCTGAAAATTCCTGAGCCTTGCCGAGCTCATCAGTGCAAACTGGGCTGTTTCTTCCCTGCTCCGCCAAATTAAAGTTCCACTTTCCCAGGCCAGCTCTAAGCTACCAGCTATATCCCAGACTTCAAAGTGTTATAGGTTGTTGCCTCATTTCTTTGTTCTTCTAGGTGTGTACCTTTTAAAAAAATCCCTTAAACGTGATTTTAATGGATTTTTGGAAATGGCCAGAAACTAAAACATGCATTCACCTTTAACCTGAAACCAACAGTCACACTTCATTCTTTTAAACTGACATTGAAATAAGAAGTACTCATTTTTTTTTCAACAGTAAAACAAGGCCCAATATTCAGGAGAAACAAGATCTGAGGAAAATAGCAATTGGAGGATTTAAGTGAAACTGAATTTAATAATTGCATGTCCCTATAATCTAGTGTATCTCATTGTCCTAACAATGCACAGGACATTATGGGAAGTAAAACTATGTCCTGATTTCAGAACAGCCTCTAAGAATTCTCAAATTGATAATTATCCTAAAAAAGGAGTATTCAGAGGGAAAAAACCATAGGCAAAGCAGTAAATGGTAAGAGGCACATTCATGGGAGAAAAAATGGCTAAAACTCAGTTTTCAAAAATAAATGGTACAGACATTTCTTCTTCAGAGTTTGCATAATGTGTATTAGATATAAAATGATCAATTGATTGAGGAATAAAATTTATTTTCTGCAGACTAAGGGTGCTGGCATATGATTAATAAAAAAAAGCCCTTCTGCTTACAATACAGCTGCTTTAAGTCTGTATTCTCTCTCTCTTTTTTCCCCCCATAGTGGGTCATTAAGATTTTGAAATAGTTTTTTTAAAAAATACCAGTTTAGTTCACTACAAACTTGTGAAAAGAGATATAGTAAGATGTTGCATTTTTCAGTGATGCTCAGGTTTTTATGTTATATCCCTATAGAGACTGAAAACGCCATCACTATTGAAATAACTGCAGGTAAAACAACGTTGTTATTGTGCACCTGCAACTCTATAGTCCCTAACACCATTTAACCACTAAAATGATTATCTTCATAACATGGTTTTTTATAATGCACAGTTTTAAGAAATCTACTATTACCTTAGGCAAAACTGACTCTAAATTGGATAGATATAATTATGAAAGGTAGAATTCCAAGGAGAATATTGTGCCTGTTCAAAAAATGGGATGGCACAATGCAGAGACAAACCTGTCGGCCCCAGCATGTCCGGGTAGGAGGCTGGTGGGAGTTCAGTGTGGATGGGCAGTGGGAGGCGTCTGAATGCAGAAGCTCTTCAAAGCCATCTAGTGGGGAATGAATTCAAAAGAACAATGAGCCTATAACTTTGTAGACAAAGAGGAGACGCTGACGTTTTCTGAATAGGGAATAATTTCATCAAAATGATGCTTCAAAAATGTAATCTGCCAGAATAGGGCAGCAAGTTTAGTGCCCCCAAAAAAACAGTTCAGACCCTAAATAATGCAAAGATCCAAGGTCATACAAAGCTGGCCTGGATTGCCCAGCAGTAGAAATGTGAGGGAAGTCACTTCAGAGATCAGTGAAATTGCATAATCTACATTTATGATACTGTTAGATAGGCAAGTAAAAGGAAGGACATGAATTAGCACCGACAAAGGACTTACACTGAAGGTGTTCTTAAACTAAATCCATGCTATCCTTCAGTTTTTTAATGCAAAAAATATCTACTGAATATCTACCATGTGCACGGCATACAGTCTTTTTTTCATCATTCATCTCATTATCTTATAAGCTAAATATAAAAAAAAATCCAGTGAATTGATTTCACAGACTGATTGATGTTCTTCTGTAAGAACAACAGATTGATTTTTTTATAGACAGCAATACTAATTCTTCCATTACGTCCTTCTCTTTCTGTGTGCATAGTCCAATCGACTTCAGGGCCAACTCAATACAAAGAGCAGAAGAAAAGCATTAAGAGAACAAGGTCCATTAGGCCCAATATTGCCTCAATTACTTTAATTCCATTATTCCTGTTCATATTACTTCTTTAATCAATATCCCCTTTCAGTTTACCCTTTTCAAAATCACAACTAATAGGATTATGGTCTTTTGAGCTCAGTGGCAATAGACTTTCATAAATATATTTCTGAATCTGTGGTTATCTCCAGATCTGCAACTGAGAAGTCTTAAATTGAATCAAGTTTTCCAGAGGCCATCTCAAGTAAAGAAGCAGAGCACTGTAATGCAATGTAGGTGTTTCTACCTGTTATGTCATTTGTCACTCACTGTCCAGACGGGTCACATGTGGCTTAAGGGCTTTCTAAGTTTCTTCCCTCCATGTCTGAGCCTTAGGGCAGTTTAAATAGTTTTCAAAGTGAACCTCTTTTCTGTACACAGCCCTTCTTTTTGTTTAATATAATCCTTCTACCTTCAAAGACAGTTATTCTGTCCTGCAAGAATTTCATCTGGACGTTACATTAACCACCGACTGTTTCATGTGACAATCCCTCCACTCCACCTCTGTAACAGCCTTGCAAATCAAAGGAACTCTATCTCCCTCCATTGTTTTAACAAACATCAATGCAGTGTGTCTACTCTATGCAAGAAGCTGCACTTTCGGCAGAAACAGGATGCATAACAGGTAGATAGCCCCCCCCTTCAACATGTGGCAGTCCTTCCACGGGGGTTACAAAGTAACGTGTGATGTAAAGAAGCATGTGGAGAGTGTGAATGTGAAGAGTCCACTTAAAGTTCTTCTGGAAGTCAGACAGGGTAAAAGTACTTATGAGTGGAGAAAAGTTTCATAAAGGATACGCATTTGAGTGAGATCTTGAAGGATGGAAAGATTGTGAAGATGGAAGCTAAGGGGGAAAGGAACTGTGTGTGAGAAACAAAGCAGGACACTCTAGCTTGAGGAAAGAAAAAACCTCTGAGATCTTCACGTGTTAAGTTAGTAAAGAAGGCCTGACGTCCCTTTAGCAGCAGCAAGACCTGGGAGCAACTAGGCAGAAAACAAGCAGTCTTGAACACAGTCGGGCTGCTGGCAGCATGCAAGATGAACCGATTGTGAACCTGGCAACTGCAATCTGTAGATGTGAGATAAAAAGGAAGACTCAACAATTCGTAAGGGGGCCTCCAAGATTTGATTCCTCTTCCCTCCCACATAGAGCCTCATCCAGCCCAACATCCTCCTCCAACTTCATGCTCCAGTATCACCCCAACATCAAGGTGTACACAAATACACCCAGATCCCTCCTGCCTCCCTGCCAAGACGCCTACCCTCTATCTCCTTTGAAATGTTCTCTGTCCACCACACAGGTTCACCTGGCAATGTCCTATTCCTTCCGATCTCCACTCAAGTGCCATCTTCTCTATAAAGCGTTTCCTGACTCCCCCAAGCCAACACAGTTGTTCTTCTTCCTATGTGTAAAGTATACTTAATATATAGCTCATCACTGCAACCATTTTTGCACGATCACCTCCCACCTTTAAAATATAACATCCTCGCCGAAACCGGTTTGGCTCAGTGGATAGAGCGTCGGCCTGCGGACTGAAAGGTCCCGGGTTCGATTCCGGTCAAGGGCATTTACCTTGGTTGCGGGCGCATCCCCAGTGGGAGATGTGCAGGAGGCAGCTGATCGATGTTTCTCTCCCATCGATGTTTCTGGCTCTCTATCTCTCTCCCTTCCTCTCTGTAAAAAATCAATAAAATATATTTAAAAAAAAAAAAAATATATATATATATATATATATATATATATATATATATATAACATCCTCAATGTTACCTCCAGAGCAATTTTTAGTACATGTGAGAAGGGTAATACATGAATGAACTGATGAATGAATGAACAAATAATAAAAAAAAAAGAATGCACAAATGAAGAAACTGTATGGTAGAACAAACAAAAAAAAGGAAAGAAAAATCTGGTCATAGATGAACAGGAAAAGGGGAGTAAAAATATGAAAGCATTATAGAAACTTGACACAGAATTCAGTGATAACTAAATATAGAGGTAGTAAGAGATGGAGGAGAATGCAAGCTTCTGCGCTCTCTGCCAGAAGCCCACTGCTCTTCTTCATTAATTCTATATTATCAGTTTAAAACCGCTGAACATAAGCCCTGTCCAGCTAGTTCAGTTGGTTAGAACCTCATCCTGATACGCCAGGGTTTGATCTTTGGTCAGGCACATGCAAGAGTAAATCAATGAATGCGTGGATAGGTGAAAAACAAATCAATGTTTCTCTCTATCTCCTTTCCTCTCTCCCTAAAATCAATAAATATATTTTTTAAAGCACTGAACATAAACACATGGGTTTTAAAGAAACAAAGAAGAAACCATCAAGAGATAGAAGCAGAGGAAGACCCCAGAGAGAACAAACACCAAGATTCTTGGAGAACGCAAAACAAAAGTGGGCAACAACACATTAGTTTTCAAGAAATTAGAGGTTTTATTTTTGGTTAGTTTTCTCTTTAATAGTAGAGAAGTATTAGTTACACATAAAATAGCCTACTTATTAAGATAATATTTATTAGACTGTTATGATTGTAGTAGTGCACACTTTAGAGTACTCAGCAGGATATTTAAGGACCATTTAAGGACCGGAATGCAATTGATCACTTAACTCAGCATATAATTTTCAAAGAGCTATTCCACCATAGCTCTGGTTTGGTCATAAATTAATTGTTTCATTTTTAATAAAGCCCTAGACATTCTCACAAACCAAGCGAGGAGATCCACATGGAACGTTACAGAAGACCTCTAAGAGAGGGCAGTAAGCGCTTGAACAAAATGGCAGAGAGAAGTAAGCAGTGGAGGCACGGGGGTGAGGTCAAGTATCTGTATACGGCGTTTGGTAGAATTGCACTCTGGCGCGTCACACACTCCATAATGTGTCACTTGATTTACCGATTTTTTTAGGACTAATGTTGGCATGGAAAATGAATTTTTATTTTCATATTCACTTTCTACTACCTGCCATCATCTTATAAATCCAGTGCTGTCTAGACCAATGGTATTAATTGGCAATACGACAGCCTGAAGTCCCACCCCCAGGAATAAGAAAGCTCCTGTGGGGTTGGGAAGCCCGTAAATCAATTATTCCAGCCCACCTGCTGTTCAGCCTCCGGGAGGCCAGGGCCTGAACTACACAGTCAATATCCAGACTTTAGTCTGTCTACACTAACCCAGGGACTCTAATGAACTCACCGGGTTCTTAAAGATGCTAGCTTCACTTCCAGAAGGAAATCTGCCACTGGCCTTTGCCTTCTCTCAGGAGAAGGCTTCCTTTTGGAATAATAAAGTAATTATTTCTTGGAAGTCAGAGTAGACATTTTCTTAAATCTTTCCCCTTACAGAAAATAAGGGTTTTCTAAATGAACATCTCTAAAGAATGGGTCATTCAAGCGCTACCTTGAGATCAGTATCCTCATATTTTATCAACACTCAAATCTAAACATTCAAAAGATATTACTTCTAATAATTTTGCACTAAAGAAGCATAGAGCAGAGCGAAGATGCCACTACAGTAGATCTGTTTCAGGACAGCATTTATAGATTAGAGCCAGGGAACAAAACGCTAAATTTAATAAGTGCAAAGCGATGCAGCTGGAAAGAAAGAATGGCCTGCCTAAGTGTGATTTAAATGGCATTGAATTAGCTGGAAAGATATCTTGATGTACTGATAGAGCAGCATGTAAATTGGCAATTCAGCCTGAGATGCCAGCAGAAAAAGCATGTCTTGCTCCCACGGAGGGAGGGCTATATTTTATAAAAATGCTACTGATTACTGCTTTTTTAAAAACCTTATCACATTTTAATGTTGTTTCACTTGGACTATCCTAAAAATAAGAGTTTACTGAGGACAAAGGTCAGCATAATCCCTAGGCTCACCTCTAGTCACTGCACTTTGCTTTTAAAATAAAATTTTACCATGGCCATTATAGCCTTTGCCATTCAACCAATAATTCACCAACAGGTACTGTGTTAATTTCCTTAGGGGAAACCAAAAGAAATTAAGTCTCCTTTCCTGGTACAGTCAGTGTGATGGGCTGAATTGTGTACTCCAAAAAGATGTTGAAGTCCTAATTTTTCACAGATGTAAATGTGACTTTATTTAGAAATTGAATCTTTGCAGATGGTCCAGTTATGATGAGATCATTACAATGGTCCCTGATCCAACATAACAGGTGGCCTTATAAAAAGTGGAAATTTGAACACAGAGACAGACATACATAAAAGGAATTCTATGTGAAGATACAGGGAAAAGGTGGTCATCTAAGACCAGGAATACTGAGGCTGTCAGCAGTGAGGAGAAGGCCTGGAATGGATTTTCCCTCACAGCTCCTCAAAGGAACCAACCCCGCTAACACGTTGGTCTAGCCTCCAGAACCATGAGCTAAGTGTCTGATCTTTAAGCCACCCAGTTCATGCTACTTTGCAATAGTCACCAGAGTAGGTCACAAAAGAAGTGAGACCAATGACAAAACTGCCATGGTCAACAGAACTCCTTAGGTGGATCTAGCTATAGATGCTTTAGCTCAGTTAATGGGGCCAGGTCCAGTCGCTGGACCACAGATCACCACCTTCTACATCAGTTCAATCAAAGAAAATAATGGTTCATGTTCTTTACAAAGGCTGACCCAATGGGGACTGTTTAATCCTCTAAAAAATGATTAGAAAGAAACAGAAGCAATAAAGGTTAATGGAAAATTAATCCCAGCGACCTACTTGGGCAAATCAAAGTTGTAAGAGATGCGTTTATTTAGAAAGAAGATGCAAAGAATATTTAGAACAGCAACTTCAGATAAGGGGACAGAGATAAGACTTTAATTAAAAGAGTCTTCAGTATTCACATATTTACATAAATGCTGAAAAGATAAAAGCCTTCTGATAAGGTAATAAAGATGAACAACAGTAATAATTCTATGTTAACCCTGCAGAAGATGGTAAGAGATTTCAGGTGACCATCCTGACTCTTTACTGGCTGTTTACAGAAGCCCTGTTGTAGGTACTTTGTCGATGCTCCCAGCTGCACATTAGTTCACTGAAATCACCTATGACAGGCCCTCTGCGCCCCAGGAGTAAGTGAGTAAAACACATAAGGAGAATGATGACAATGGTATCATTAAGCTGACTCACTTCTCATGCAGTGACAAACATCCTGCCATTAGTCCTGCTCATCACTTGCCATACACACCATCCTTTCACCCGTGCCTGGTGAGCTTTCTCTCTTCCACATGTTATAAATATGATACAATGCTGGCTGCAAAGGGCCTACAAAGATAAAAGCCATCTTGTTAGAAAAAACTTCAAACATCAAATTCAGAGTTGTTTGAACGTATGTAAGCAGATGCAAGGTTTTGCCTGCCAAGTGCCAGCTGAGCATTGCCCTTTCCTATTTCCAGCCATTCCAACTCACTGCCCTTGAAGAAGGTTTCCACATGGTGCTAACCTGGTAACAATCAATAAATGTGAAGGTCTCATCATAAACACAGCCCTGGAGCTGTCAATCTTCCAAAGAATATTTCTGCTTTAAAAGTCGCCCTTGTTGCTGAAGTAGCTATACCAGGGCCAGGGCCAGGGCCTCCCAAATCTGAGAAAGCCTAAATAAATAAAACTGTACGTTAATTAAGGGCAGTATAACCTAAACTATCATTCAAAAGAAGTTTGAGGAGCTGGCCAGTATAGGAGTATTATTTTTAAGTGAGGGAAAGTCTTCTTGCAAATTTCTAAATTGAAATGAAATTTAGAGACTTCTAGGTTTTCTCTCAGAAAATCAGTTGTGTTGCAAACGACAAAAATACATCTCGATATTTTCACAGAATAAACCCCAACTTTATTTTTTAGGAAGTTTTTTGAAACTTTGTTACTCAGGCCAGGCGCATGGACCAGCACCATGAGCATCACCAGAGCTGAAGCGCTGAAGCTGAGGGCCCACCAGAGACCAACTACAATGAATCTGCACTTGAACAAGATCTGGAGGTGATTCCTATGCACATCATAACCCTCCTGCAAGGATGTGTTTTTCATTGTTTTTAGAGGGAGAAAGGAAGGGAAAGAGAGACACACACACAACACACACATCAATCGGTTGCCTTCCACACACACCCCGACTGGGGATTGAACCCGCAACCTAGGTGTTTGCTGTGACCAGGAATCAAACCTGCAACCTTTCAGTGTATAGGACGACGCTCCAACCAATTGAGCTACTGGGACAGGGCTGAGAAGTGCCTTATGCATCTGGCCAGAATCACACGTAGTAGGTTGCCTGAAGCTTTAAGACTCTGGTGTCCAGGAGTTTATGAAGTCACAATCCCTTTATTATAGTTGCATGAATCTGGGGACATACTAAACTTCCCAAAAGCCACTTAATGCTGGCTAAATCAACTTCTCTTTTCCAGAACGTGCAGGCTGATTATAAACTGACATCTAAAAGCATAGCTGATTCTAGAAGAATTTTGTTTTACACTCAAAAGACCAGCATCACAGGCTATGCATTCATTCCTTAGCAGTTAGTGGACAACTACCTAGGTATTCCATAATAACCAACATTGTGCAAAGAGCTCCAAGTCTGGTGGAGGACAAACATTACAACATGGAATGGTAGCTCCAATAGGGAACGGTCAGCACAGGAAGCCAGGGTGCAGAGGAGGGCACTCTGGGAAAGCACCTGACCCAGACCTGGAATGCTGGGGAAGGCTTCCTGAGCTGAGCTTGATTAAAAGAAGAGGAGAAGTTTTTCAAGCAGGAGCCCACATATAGGCACAGTGAGTGTGCTGTTGGGTTAGGCCAGACACCCAGAGCAGCAATGAAAAAGTCAACTGCCTTATTTAGAAAAAATATTGGATCATGGTTTTCCAGATTTTTTTCAACTGCTTTGAATATTTGCATGCACAAGCTGTAAATGCGGCAGCCCTTAGGAACATTTTTTTCCCCTTTCAACTCGCCTACCTGTAGACAAGGGGGAATGGCAAACATCAAATGCAGGAAGCACTGACTCAGAAGTCTGCTGAACACTGCAAGGGGACAGGCATAAAACTGTACCTCCACATTTGCTATTTGATCACATAGAGTGTCAATGAAACTGCAACCAGCATAAAGAGAATCGCATTAAACTTAATACAAAAGTTAGGGAAATGTCTTCAGTAAGGGACACTGGCTATTTGGCAGGTGTACCGCTGAGAGCAACTGAAGGCTCTCTGTGTCACCACCGGGTCCACTCCCCTCTCTGTGCCTGTCTCTTCTCCCTGCACTTAAATTGTTCTTATCCTGTCTCCTTCCTCCTCACTTTTGTAATTTTTCTGACTCATTTTCCTTCTCCCTTACTACCTCCAAGTGCCCTCTCGTCTCTAATTCAACTCTCCTCTCTCCCCTTTCAATCTGCCTGCTATTTTACACCCTCCCTTTGTGAGAAGAAGGAAATAGGAAGAGAAGCAAGGACAATCAAACATTTTTCTACTTTTCCGCCCTTGATCCCATTTAACTTTTCTCCCCGCATGCCTATGCCCCACTTCCTTGCTCTCTTTCCTTCCCTAGAGTTGAGTCTCTGTTATCAGCTCTCCCAAACACAGAACTCAGCAATGTCAGGAAAGTTGCTGGACTCCTCTATTGTTCCATTGTCATACTTGGAGTTCTCAGATTCTCCTAACCTGATGCCAACTCAACAACTGAGAGGATAAATACTCCTTTAAAAAAATGTAGTAAGCTAGGTGTATGTATTTCTTCATTCTCATTTCTTAGCATGCTTTAAAAAGCAGGACAGTTCTTGAATGTTCAGCCACTGTGCTCAAAGGGTACAAAGATGTAAAATATATTAGGTAACAAGATTTGATTTTATCCCCAGTTTTCCCTAAGTACATTCCCTCTAGCACACCGTGAATCCTACCCTTTTGTTAGTCTTATCCCTCCTTGTGCAGATTGCCCAAACCCTCCTGGAATGACTGAAATGTGCCTCATTACCAGCCCAAGGCAAATGATTGACACAGGTCGGAGTTAGCAGGGTGCTGATTGGCAAAGACACAGGTGGCACACAAAAAGGCTCACTTAATGCCCCATGAGGAAGCCTTACACGTAGCATCTTAATAAACATATGAAAATTATTGTAACAGAGAAAATGTCTGGTACCACTTCCCACAGGAAATGCACCTATGGAGAACTCTACATGATGCAGGATAGTAAGAAACTAAGAAAATTCCTTGGCGAGTGGAATGGGGAAACTGAGACAGATAGCTAATTCAAACTGGCCCCATCCAGCTCCCTGACTCACCTTCCTCCTTCTCCCTTGCACAACCAGTCCCTCAAGCATTAAGCCCTCAGAACAATGAGGTTCTAATCAGCATCAAATAATCTTAGGAACAAAGCCTCAGGTCTGTTGACCACAGAGAGAGAATTTTGGTTAAGCTAACATCTGGGCCTCAGTTGTGTTTCAGTTCCAGACCCAGAAAAGCAGCAAACCCAGACAAAGTGACACCATGATTGACATCAGGACCAGCTGCAATGACTAATGACCTCCTGCCCTAGTGCTGATCAATCAATATAGACCATGACTCTAAAAGGACACACCAGGAACATTGATGAATGTTCTATTGAGATCCTCCCCTGAAGACCTCCCCTAAGATTCCGGCCTTTAGAAAATGGATAAGAACCTTTAAGGCAAAGGACCCAGCACACACTCTCTCTCTCTCCAGAGCATGCCTGCACCTTTCCCCCTTCTTTCCATAGATGTGTATCCTTCGCTTTATTCCTCCTAAGCTCCAAGGGCCCTTCTTTTACCTCTGTAATTTGTTTCCTGAGTCCACACAGCCCAGCTGGCTCACTTCTTCTGCCTCTTTGACTTTCCTTCTAAAAGGCTAAATAAACTTCTTACATTAGAGTTCTTGACTCTGAATTCTTTCTTTGCCGAACTCAAGAACCAAGGTCTAACACAGCTGCTACCATGAGGAGTAGGCTGTGATATGGCAATCTCACACATATGCTTAGAACTGAAAAAAAAACAATTTGGTTTTCTTTAGGTATTTCACTCTTTAATTTTCAATCCCTATGTACTATCATCAAAACTTTAGGGAAAAATTTGGTTGACTACCCTTGTATCCAAGTACCTAGATGTAGTATATGCTCCACAAATATTTGATGAAATGAATATGTTAATCAAACAATTAACTGACAACTCAATATAAGCCTAAGGCACAACACAATTAAGTAGTTGCAGGAAAATACTTCACACACTAATAAACTTTGAAGATTTCCCCCAGATTTTTATTAATGTCACCTATTAATGTTATAGGGTCAACATAGGCTCTTGGATATAACTCGCCTCCAAGAACTAGGAAGAGAAGAGGGCTGCTTTGGGCAGGGACACTGAGCAGGCAGAGGAACAACTAATATTCTAATAGAAAATGAGAAAATAAAAAGTAGACAAAAATTCTCAAAAAAATACAGTAGCCTGGGATAAATCAATCCTTCTATTTGTTCCCATGATAGTTTGTACATACCCTATTATTACTGATGTTTTCATCACACCATTACACTTCTTCAGTGATTCCTGAGTTATGTAGAGAGTTGAGGATTTGATCATAGAACACCAAGATTTTCTAAGCAAGCGAAGAAGGCTCCAGAATGGATTTACTCCGGGAAAAGGACTGTAATCCTATCTTTGATAAGTGGAGCAGTAGACATAACAAGTGGAGCTGTGGCTGAATAGAACCCTAAATGGCCTAACCTTTCTGGATTCACCTCATAATGCAGAAACCAGGTTTGCAGGTCCCCAAAACAGGGAATGCAAGTCATTCCGTAGCAATAAATCAAGAGTTTAGAGGTAGGACTAGCCCAGCTGCAGTGAGAATTTGTTATAGCTTGCTCAGAATCTATTAAAAAAACCACATATTTTATTTATTTGCTTTTAAATATATTTTTATTGATTTCAGAGAGGAAGGGAGAGGGAGAGAGAGATAGAAACATCAATGATGAGAGAGAATCATTGATTGGCTGCTTCCTGCATGCCCCCTACTGGGGATCAAGCCCACAAACTGGGCATGTGCCCTGACCAAGAATCGAACTGTGACCTTCTAGTTCATAGGTTGATGCTCAACCACTGAGCCATGCTGGCTGGACTAAAGCTCTTACTTTTAAAAATATATTTCATTTTGCATGATCAACAGAGTTCCAGAAATTGGAATTCATTTTCTTCATGTTTAAAACGTATGAGAGATTTTTTGACGTTAACGTTAACATTGGATTGAGATGGTCATGCCTCCTTTTCCAGAGAGAAAAGAACTCTTTAGAAACCTATTCGGTCTATCAGATAGAGAGAACTTCCTGTGTTAACTTTCAACTCCATTGCCCACTCAGACTTAAACCAGTTTTAGCAAATGCCCTGCCTCACATCTGAAAAGGAGGACTTGACCCCTTGAAGAAGAAACTTTGATAGCTCCAGGACACATGTATTGTAATCTACAAAGTATCTTAGTAACCCATCAATGGAAAAAGAAAAAAATAACTATTGTAAAATAACCCCCAGAAACTACTCCTATCACTACACTGCATATCATGAGATCAAGCTTGTTACCATTCAGCAAATAGGGTTTTCTAATCAGAAATTGGAGAAAAGATAGTGTGGTTTAACCTCCTCCAACCTTAAATTTCATTTTGAGCTTTCAAGCAATATAGTTTCCTAGCTATATAAGAACTACAGTTCTATGATTTCAGACTTGTCTGTATTTCACTATAAGTATTTCCAGGAAGAAACAAATCATTGTTTTTGCCTTCTGCATTCACTAGCTAAATTCTAGAGCTATGTTTTATACTAGGGCTTTAAAGATGGCATAGAAAAGTGTGGGAAAGGTGTCACCTCCCAAAGCCAGTTCTGTGTGCCTTCTCCCCCTGTGATTCACATGATAGTTTTTCCAGATGAAGTCCCTGTTCAGACTGTCGAGAACATCAGCATTTTTGTACTTCTTGTATTCTCATCTCAATAAGCTACTGCTTATGGGAGAATAAGAAATAAAGCCATTTCCTTCCATAATATTTGTGTGTATATATGTGTGTTCACCTCCTGTATCATTTCCAAGTTAGAACTCAAGATCAAGTAATAAAATAGTGAACTCAAAACAAGACCTAAAGAATGGAAATAAATGAATGAAGGGGTACTCCTAGCAAAAACTTCCTCTACATTAGCTGAAAAATACAATCCATTTAATCTACTTCTCGGACTCTGGGTCCAGGCAAGCTCTCCATTAAGCAGACTTTCCTGGCCTGGCCATTGTCCCATTGTCCCGTGTACCTAAAGGTTGACAGTTCAATTCCTGTCCAGGTTGCAGACTAGATTCTGGTTAAGGAGAGTGCAGGAGGCAGCCAGCCGATTGATGTTTTTATTTGAGGTCTCTCTCTCTCTCTCTCTCTCTCTCTCTCTCTCTCTCTCTCTCTCCCTCTCTCTCCAAAAGAAAAAAAAATCAATGAAAAAATAAAAACACACCAAAAAACAGACCTTCCTGACAGAGAACTAGGTGACTGTCTCCACAAGAGATCACTACTGTTTTCATAGTTTACTAGGATAAAGCAATTACAGCTTCAACCATTCATGAATAAAGCCTCTTTAACATTTTAATGGGAACATTAAACTTAGCTTCACTTGGTTTGGCCTCCCTAGAAAGTCTTATCCTTAGAGAATGTTTCTTTAAAAAGCAATAATGAAATTGCAGGTCTGTCTGTGCCCCATAGGGCATGACTGGGCCGCAAACACAGACCGCTCTCTCTCCTGAACTAGCCTATATATTTTGGTAAGACTACACTTTGGTAAATGAGAGAAGGCATCTGAAGAAATACCTTCCTCTCTGCAGTATTTGTGTGCTTGTGTGTGCGCACTCATTTTATATCTGACTTGTCTCCTAATTCGCTTTTTAGGTTATACACAGCTTTGAGTACAATGTGTGACTCCATAACCGTTAAATCATATTTTTCTGCTGTTTTCCCTTAATCATCTTCTACTGCCTCTGCTCCCCAAACAATGTGAATGATTCCCACCAGGGCTACCCACTGCTGTTAGTCTGGAGACCCATTAAACTCAGCAGACAACCAGGACAGCTTCAGAAGCCAAAGGTGAACAAGAAATAATTCTCATTCTCAGTGACTTTACATGAATGTCTGCCTCTTCGTCTGAACAAAATCTGAATCAGTGTGAATAAAAGCATTTGTCACTTAAAAACCAAGTAGTAGATGCCCTGAAGAGTTTGGCTCACTGGATAGAGTGTCGGCCTGTGAACTGAAGGGTCCCAGGTTCGATTCCGGTCAAGGGCATGTACCTTGGTTGTGGGCATATCCCCAGTAGGGAGTGTGCAGGAGGCAGCTGAATCGATGTTTCTCTCTCATCGATGTTTCTAACTCTCTATCCTTCTCCTTCTCCCTTCCTCTCTATAAAAAAATATCAATAAAATATATAAAAAAGACTCAAATAGTAGAGAAGAGTAAAACTAAAGGGAATGGATATTCAGGTCATTCATGTACTCAACTCTTCACACATTTACTGAGCACCTACTATGGACAAGACCTGCTCTAGGTAATGGAGGAGCCAGCCAGGAATAAGGCAAACAAGACCTCCACTCACACACAGCTCAAGACCTAGTTGCAGAAACTGCAGTAAACAAAAAAAGAAATGTCAGGCCCTGACCTGTTTCTTAATGGTTAGAGCATCGGCCTGTGCACTGAAGGACTGCAGGTTCCATTCCCAGACAAGGGTGTGTATTTGGGTTGCAGGTTTGATCTCCGGCACCCTAGGGCATGTGTTGGGATGCAACCAATTGATGTGTCTTTCTCACATCAATGTTTTTATTTTTTTTTTCTCTCTCTCCCTCTCCTTCCCTCCCATCCACTGTCTGTAAAAATCAATGGAAAAAAATATGCTTGGGAGAGAATTGGCAAAAAAAAAAAAAAAAAAAAAAATGTCAGAGAGTACTAAATGCTATGAGGAACATACAACAGGGTGGTGTGATGGCAGTAGTTACTTAAATAGGGCGGACAGGAAAAGCCACGCAGAGCAAGAGGCTACAGCAAAGTACTTAACTTCATGAAGAGACATGGCAGAACCTTAAATGCATACCACTAAGGGAAAGAAGCCAATCCGAAAAGGCTACTTACTCTATGGTTCCAAGTAAATGAAATTCTGGAAAAGATAAAACTTTGGAGACAAGAAAAGGATCAGTGGTTGCCAGGGGTTGGGGGGAGGTGGATGAATAGAAGAATGGCAGAGGATTTTTAGGGCAGTGAAACTTCTCTGTCTGATATGGTGGACACATGTCATTATATATTTATCCAAACTCTTAGAATGCACAACCCAAGAGTGAACCTGAAGGTAAACTATAGACACTGGGTGATAACGATGAGTAAATGTAGGTTCATCAGTTGTAACAAATGTGCCACTCTGGTGCGGATGCCCACAGTGGGAGAGGCTGCCCATGTTCAGGACCATGGGGGCAAGAGATACATGACAATCTGTTTTACTGCTCAATTTTGCTGTGAATCTAAAACTACTCTTAAAAAATAAAGTGTTTTTTTAAAACCTTAAGGGTAGAGAGAGTGCAATGTGCTGAAGAACTGAAAGGAGTCCAGCTTTGCTAGAGGGTAGTGAACACGGCGGGGGGAGGGGGGGGATGACGTCAGGGTAAGCCATGGAGGTCAAGGTTAGAAGTTTGACTTTCATTCTGAAAGCACCACAAGGCACTAAATTTAAGCAGGGCTCGTCATAATGTGTTTCTGAAAGCCACTCTGGCTGCACGGTGGAAAATGTGTGGAAAACCAAGAGGCAATGAACAGAGGGTGAGGATGGTAGACATGGCGGATTTGAAATCTGTTTTGAAAGAAGAGCAACTCAACATGGGGGGTAGGAGAGTCAGAGAAATGAAAGATTTACGAATGGAAGGAGATACTGTTTACTGAGATAGAAAGATCCTTCTGGGAGACTACATATGAAGACCATGCCAGGTGCCGTGTGTCATGTGGCCGACCTATGGAAATGGTGGGAATGTTCAGGTCCAACAGGAGAACTCACGTTCAGCTTGCTTGATCTCTCCCTTAGTGTAGATAGCAAATGTATGTGTGTGTGACATACATGTATGCATATCTGGGTATATAGAAACATATAGAATGTTTAATAGATGATCTTTGCAATTAAAAGCATGGTGGTATCATTTCAACAATCTTTCAAAGACCAAAGAGAAAAAGTTGTTATTGTTCTGGTTCCCACTAACTTGCAAAGAAGTTGAGGGCAAATAAGGTGAAGAATCTTGCCGAGGTCACTCAGCGAGTTGTCAGCAGAGCTGACACCAAGACCCAGGTTTCCGTGCAGAAGAGCACACACACACCACACTCCTCTGCATGTCGCCCGGCGCACGCAGGGAGCCCTGGAGCACTGTCCTCCACGCAAGGACTCGCGCGCTGGACGCGGCAGGGGTGGAGGTGCTGCTGCTGCCTCCCCTTTACTCATTCCGTGGAGATGCTATGTAAATAATCTGTAAAATGTGGTCAACCTGTAAAAACTGAAAAATAAATAGTACAAAGGCAGACCTTACAGAGAACAAGTCAAACATTAAAGTGCAATGTGACACAGATTTTTAAAAAGACATTTTAATTATGAACTGCAAGGCCTCGCATGCATATGCCCCTCGGAAACCCTCCTCAGGGCTACCCGGCTGGGGCTTCCTCATAAATGGGAGAAACACGGGTGCCGATGACGCCCAGGCTTACCAGTACCTCTTTATACACCCACCCCCACCCTCCCACCCCACCCCCCGGAACTCCTCACCGCTCTTTTAGGATTCTCAAAGAACACCAAAAGCACTACACAAATTTTAGGGGGGAAAAACAAAAAACAAAATACTAGAACCTACGAGGTGACAGGTCAGGTCTTTGCAACACTATTTAAAAGAGTAAAGTTGGATGAAATTACCACCCAAATAATTCAGATCATATTTAAAGCAAGCAAACGCTGGGGGTGGGCGGGAGGCCTGCGCATGCTGTTTAGTCTGCATACTACCTGCACAAGTTTCAAAAATAGGCCCCATTTTCATCTGCCAGGCCCTCCGTCAGAAGCGCCGAACTCCCAGCTCTCCACAGTTTGAAGTATGAAAGGGAAGCAGTGAGGGGGTGTCTGCCTCTGTGTTTGCCTCTGTGAGTCATACATTCTCTGTTCTTATTGAATGTGGGTTGTTTGTTTTCTTGTTGATTTGCAAGCTTCCTCTCTGCTGCTTTTCTCGAACAATGTTTTTCCAAAGGCCCCCACGTTGCTAGCACAGACCCACTGATGAGCACCCCCGTCACAGTCAGTGCTCCCACAATAGCTGGACTAGGAACAGCCAAAGAAGGGGGTTCAGGAAAAAGAAGTCTGAGGTGTTTGGTCAGCTGCACCTTGTCCTCCAACCTGGAGATACAAAAAATCACTTTTCAGGGCTCAAATCATGACGGTCATGTATGTTAAGATGGGAACCTCTCTCCGTCACCACTGATTTTCTTACCAAATGCTTTCACAAAGGTACATGAGACTGACGTGCTCCCAGCACACACAAAGGACAGCGGACATTGCCCTGTGTTAGATAAATACTCAGGGGGATCACTCTCTGAAACTGACCATGACTCCCTCCCCACAGCCCCACTCATATCAAGATCATCCACCTGGACCTCATCTCCCCATCCGTTCTGCCTGTAGGACCCTTTCTACTGCATCGACGCATTGTTTTCCTACTTACATTTTCTCAAATCATTACATTTTTCCTTCTTTTGATAGTATGGTGATTGAGATTTCAAAAGAGAATCCTGGAAAGGCAGATGGCAAGAGTGAAGGCAAACAGGGCAATTCACAGGGGACTTGTTTCAGAGTCTGTTCCTAGGAAGATGCTAAGCCAGTAATTAAGATAGACCAATGATGGGAGGCCTGGAGAGCAGACAAGCACACAAGTAGGAGTGACTGAAAGGAAACAGTGGATTAGAAACCAGGCAGGCATTCCAGGTGGTGGGCCTTTGACACCACTATGAGCACCTCAGAGGCAGCTCCAGGGGCCTGAAACACAGGCAGAAGATGCCAGTGGCATCCATCCCTGGAGATGGTAAGAAAGTGAGTAGGCAAAAATAAGGTAAATAATGCTGACACTCTACTTCCTTTATAATCAAAACATCCTCTCTCTGCATTTCTATTTTTCTACATTCTTCTTCCCTTCACAGCTTGAGCCCAATGTCAAATGCCCTATTATCCTCATATGACACCTGAAACCATGGCCTGCCAATTATCATAGTGATGATCCTATAAAGATCTGTACATAAGCACATACCATAACTTACTTAGCAAAGCATCTTTCACATCTGCACTGTTAAATAAATAAATGCAGATTCAAAGAGAAATTTTGCACCAAAGAACCTTCATTTAAACCTAGATCTTCTAACTTGAGATCCTGTGCTTTCTAGAATACACTGCTGTATATTTCTTGTTTTCTAACTGTATATGCTGAAAATTTCATTAGTTTAGACTTCAGTGATTCAGAATGGGTGAGGCAATAAAACATCATCATTATTTGATACCCCACTTACTTGGAAATCTGCGAGGTGCTATGAAAAAAAGGTTGTACATCAAATACAGGATACTGAATGGGAAGCTATCACCCGAAGGTGGAGAATAAGAAAGTTTGCCTTTGTTTAGTCATTAAGGCCAACATCACCAACTTAGCATGTATATGCAAATTTTTTAAATGGATTTACTAACTACAATGATTTAATTCTGTTTCATAGATTATCAATGTTTTTTTAATAGGTACAATTTTGATTCATTCACACTGGACGATTCTTGTTGTGTTGGCTGTTGTCATTTTTTAGATTTTATTTATATCAATGTTTTTTTAAAATTAAAAAATTTCCCCTGAATAAGAGCTCTGATCTTAAAGTAATAGTAGGCTAAATTAAAAACACTCACACTCATATGGTTTTGTCAAGTACCTTTATTATTTACTACTAGAGGCCCAGTGCATGAAATTCGTGCGGGGGGGAGGGGGTGTCCCTTAGCCCAGCCTGCACCCTCTTGCAATCTGGGATCCCTGACTCCTAACTACTTGCCTGCCTGCCTTCCTGCCTGATCACCTCTAAACACTTTGCCTGCCTGCCTGATTGCCCCGAACTGCTCGCCTGCCTGCCTGATCACTCCTAATCGCCTCTGCCTTGGCCCCTGCCACTATGGCCTTGTCCAGAAAGACATCCGGAAGGTCATTCCTAATTTGCAAAATGGAAATAACACTGAGTACCATGCAGAATTGGTATGAGAACCAAATAAAGTCGCAGACTTGGCACATTTCTTAGGTTTCAGAAGTTGCTACATTTAGTGGAACCTTGCACACCAACCTTTATAATTATGCTTCACTATACAATACCCTATTGTAAATTTAGTGCTAAATAGCAGCCCTAGCTGGTTTGGCTCAGTGGATAAAGCATCAGCCTGTGGAACAAATGGACCCAGGTTCAATCTGGGTCAAGGGCACATAACCTTAGTTGCAGGCTCCTCTCTATCCTGGGCCCTAGTCAGGGCTTGTGCAGGAAGCAACCAATTGATGTGTTTCTCTCACATCGATATTTTTCTCTGTTTTTCCCTCTTTCTTCCACTCTCCCTAAAAATCAATGGAAAAATATCCTTGGGTGAGGATTAACAAAACAAAACAAAAAAAATCGACTTTATTTACAGCGATCAGCAATTTTCCTTCCACTAACATCAAATTCATCTATTCACAGTCTCAAGATAAGTTATCATGCACACTAGGTGTTCAACAAATTTGATGACTTTTGAGTAGATGTCTCAGAGAAATGAAGCTCACCTTCTTATGCACAAAAATTCTTTCTATCTGAAAGTTTTCTAAAATGTATTATACACTTAACCACTTTGCTAAAAGAGCAGTTTGAGAGAAGTTTAACCTTTTCTTGACTCGGGATTATCAACATGAACTTATTAAGACTTAGCACTGAAATGAAAAGTTATAATTCTCTGGAGGCTTTTCAAGTCAGTAGATTTGCTTACACCAAATGTCTCCAGATTTATATGCTGTAATCATTCCTTTCATTTCTTCCTGTGGTCAGCAGTTTCATCTCCTGAAGGCATGAGACATCGGGGAAGTACAAAGACTAAGTCCTTGTCATCTCCAAACAGTTGACTATGAACTACTCTCAAATATTTCTCATCTGTGGCCCCTGACACACATTGGGAGGAGCTTCCCGGAGGGCCCATATCTTTGTGGAGTCCAAGGAGGACTGCTCCGTCCCTGATGTCTTACTCATAATAGGTACTCCACAAATATTTATAAAGTGAATTAAAGAATGAACACCCTGCAACCTTTGTAATTATTGTTTTCTATTTGGAGACTTTGTTCCAATCCATGACTAATGACTTTGTTCCAATTCATGACTAACTAGGCCCCTTACTCATTTGGGGCTGTACTTTTTCATCTGCAAAACAAGACAATTGGACTAAATTATCCCTAAGATCCTTTCCAATATGAATTTCCCATGAGCCTATATTTCTGGGCACATATATGCCAGATGACAGAGCTGCTAGAAACCTGACCACCAGATAAGTGAGGTACGAGAAAACATAATAAAAAAACAATGTATCCGTCACCCTCTAATACAAGACCCGAGCAAAAAGGTATTATCCTTGTACCATCCTGATAAATATTCCTTTCTCTAACCCCTAATAGCATACGTAAGAGTAGAAATATTGACCTTGATGTATAAACATAAGGATCCTTTTTTTTTTTTTGTCAAATGTTTATAATAAGTAAAAAACCTAGTATTATCTTAAAAGAAGTCAACTGAGTTCAGGCAGTTTTCTTAAAGAAATATTTTTTCTGAGAACTAAGTCTAGTGCTTTCATTTACCCTTTGTTCCAAGCTTTTCCTGAAAATACCACTTGGTTCATATAATATCAGTTGCATTTGTTTAAATAATACTACAGCATCACCCTTTGTACAGAAATCTAAAGTCTCTACACTACGTTCTAATTTGCTCTATTAAAACTGAAACTTCTAGATTAAAGAGTCCACAAGTCTCACACAAAATGGGCAAAAATCCTTTCAAGTAACAAGTCAAATATCTGTCAACCAGCTCACTTGGGAGGCCTGAGGAAGGGAAGCCTGGGCAGCTTTCTCCTTCAGGCAGCATTGTGTTCCTTTAATTCAACCCTACACATACTCAAAGTATGCTGCCTCAAATGGTGTATCAAATTCTCAAGGGAATACAAAAACATTGAATGAGAGATGGTATCTCTGCCTTGGAGGAGGTGCAGCAAGGCTGAGTGGGTGGGAGCAGTGACCCTGGAAAAGGACTGCCTAGGAGAGCATCCCAACTTGGCCATAATTAGCTGTAAAACTTGGGCAGGTCACTCAGCCTCCTGCTCCGATGCCTTCATCTAGGTAACAGTGACGATAACAGGCCCTATCTCTCAGTGCCATTATGAAGACTAAATATGTTATTACTCCTGAAGCATTAAGAATAGTTTTTTCACACACTCAGCATTCAAGGTCAGTATCATCATCATGAATATCATTATCTTCATTATGAATTTACAATCTATGAGTTTAAACACTTCTTTTCTTGGGGCTAATCCTCATCTGAGGGTATTTTCCCCATTGATTTTTTAAAGGGAGTGGAAGGGAGGGAGGGAGAGAGAGAGAAATATCAGATGTGAGAGAGACAGTCGATTGGTTGCCTTCTGCTCATGCCCGGACCTGGGCCGAAAAATCAAACCTGCAGCCCAGGTATATGCCCTTGACCAGGAATCAAACTCAGGACCCTTCAGGCCGACACTCTAACCCCTGAGCACACTGCCAGGGCTCATTTATTTATTTAATAAAACTGAAGCTATAACAGATTCTAGGAAATGAAAAAGGGGCGGGAGAAAACTAGAAAATGATTTTTCTTGTATCTTGTATCTTCCTGACAAATTCTTACTACAACCAGTCCTTGGTGATATAATGATAATGATGAATGAGGGTGTGGAGAGACATGTAAATACACAAAGAAGCATGAGAAAGAGGAGAGAAAAGAAGAAAGAGAGGGAACAGACAGGAGGCGCACTTTTGAGTTATCTAAGGGCATCAGTTAGGCAGGAATTAAACTGAAGATGGAGGGAAAGAGAACATTTGTTGCAGCCTTGCCCTAACTTGTTTTTTTCTCTACCCAGAAAACCCATCCTCACGCACTGAGCTACCACACTTAGCTTTTCCTTATGCTTCTATGCTTTTCTTTCCACTTTTGTATTACAGAATACTAGATGTAGAAAGGACCTAATCCAATGCTCTTATTTTATACATGAGAAAACCAAGGGCCAGTGAGACAAAGTCACTTGCCCCGGGTGGTACAACTCTGTAATGGCACAAGCAAAATTCAACCCGGGCTCCCTGTGCCCCAGGTCTGTGCTGTCTCCCTTAAGACAACAAAATGGAGTCTCACTGGCTCTCATCCCATTTGGCAGATAAATTTTTATCTTGGAAAGAAAATCTTGAGAAATATTTTCAAATGAATTAACAAGAAGCTTACTGTTTTTAATTCAATAAATGTGTTTTATAATTAACGTCATTGTCTGTTAAGCCTAAAATTGGGTTTTCCTATGCTTGAGCAGGTCCTGCCTAACCAACAACAGGACAATCAGATTTCAATTAAAGAGATTCTCTCACCTGGGCCATAAACATAAACACACACACATTCACACAGGTGCATGCACACATGTATACAAACAACCAAGAGGCACTTAAAGTTTTAGGCTATTCTTGGTGTTATCTTCTGGCCTGTGTTTAAAAGAAGGATATCTCAAATATTACAAGACTAGTGACCCAGTGCATGGATTCATGCACACTGAAAAGAAATGAATTAGAAGGTGGCTGGCAGGCCGGGACTGGGTGAGATAGGCGGACATGCCCTGGAGCCAACCTCCATGGTCCCTCCCCAGCGTCTGCAGAGTGAGCAGGGTCCCTCAGCCTGGCCTGCAGGGATTGGGCCAAAATTGGTTCTCCAACATCCCCGGAGGGGTCTCAGAGTGCGAGAGGGCACTCTGCAAAGTTGCTGTCAAACAGAGTATGGGACGCAAACGCAAATGTGCAGTAAACCAGATTCAGAGCCAACAGTGCCTCAGCATCAACATAACACAAGGCCAAAGGTGGAATTGCAAGGCCCTGCGAGGAATCGGGCTCCCTCCTCTCTGGTTTTGGGGTGCATCACCCAAGAACCACCTCTGCCAAGTCACTGCAGCTTGGCAGCTCCTGTGTTGAGCGTCTGCCCCCTGGTGGTCATGCACCAGGCCTCTAGTATATAGATAAGGCTCTCCTAATGTAGCAACTTGAAATAATTAAACTTCCAAAACAGAAACAGGTTTCTTACTATTGCTCCATATACTATTTCTAATTCAATAACAAAAGGCAGCCTAATCACTGTATTACTCAACGAGCTTTCATATCTGGTTCCTGGGTGTCCTTGTATGCTTTGCCCAAACCAGGTCAATAGTCTCCTAAATGTTTCCTGATTCCCAGCTTCCAATTCCACCATGGAAGACAGAGGCTCTGAAACCAGATCCTTTTAATACCCTCTCACAATACATTTAAAAATGGACATGGTAAGTATGTTTTTCTGTTGTTGTTTATCTCAGACCCATAAGCATAATTATCTGGCTAAAACAATCATTCTGAAACAAGAAACAGCCCCTGGCTGGTTTACACGCTCCCCTTTTCCTTTCCCTAGTGTCAGGGCAGCATCTTCGTTCTCAGTTGTTTCACCATGTGCGGTTTCAAAGGTATGATGTCACTGTGATTAAGGGAAAGATTGGCAGTCTTCTCACAGTTGTTTAGACTACAGAAACATCTGAATCTGGGCCATTAGAAAAAAAAACTCAGCTCTGCTGTATAAGTAGGTGTTTACTTTCAGTAGAGTAGACACGCTTAAAGCCGATTTATTAGAACTGTGTTTAGTATGTATTATTTACATGGATCTATACTCTACTATGACTCTGTGTTTTATTTTTCTTCTTTTCTCTACTTTTCTTTTACAGTAAATATAGGCTGGCCATCATGGCTGGTGGCAGCTGTGGTTGCCATTCTCACTCATATGAAATTCTATAATAGGAAAAGCAGAACCCAGCATTATAAGAACAATTGAAAAATCAAACACTCAAGCTCAGAAGGACTTGAGCCAAGATTTGAAAGTTTCTAAAGACAGGAAAAAAAAAAAAAACATGTTGCTGCATCCTCCTACCCTGCATGCCAACTAGCAGTGGCGGCTTGGTCTCTCTGGATGCTTCTCAAAAATCCAAAAAGAAAACAAAACAAAACAAAAAAACACAATAAGCCACAAATGTAACAGGAGCTGAGATCCCAGGGGAACCAATTAGACTTAAGCCACTTTCAAAATTCCATAAGAAAAACCTATGACATTAGAAAAAACTTGGCACTTGAAATGACATTTTACATGTTCTGTGTAGGGCTTGTGGAATAGCACTTATATAATGACAACTTGTCACACTTATAAAATAAACCTTGGGTTTTTAACATAACAGAATAGAATCATTAGCTAGTAAAACAAACAGCTTCAGAGGAAGAATGTGGCACATCATGTCTAAGAGGTACCTCATCCGTCATCTTTGGAATTATCAGCCAAAACACGACAAATTAGGCCAAGGTCAGTGGCAGATAACTGCAGAGAAACTCTCCTCTGGATGGCTGGATGTGTACACCTTTGAGGTTCTGCAATTAACTAGCAAAGTGAAGATGGGGACAGTCCTGCAAGGTACAAAAAAACTCTCAGATCCTGAACCCCCAGGTACAAGCTTCTCAATGTCCTTTTAAAAATATACTAGAGGCCTGGTGCACAAAATTCATGCACTGGGGTGGGAGGTGTCCCTCAGCCCAGCCTGCACCCTCTCTAATCTGGGATCCCTCGGGGGATGTCCGACTGTCGGTTTAGGCCCAATCCCTGTGGCAGTCGGACATCCTTCTCACAATCCAGGACTGCTGGCTCCCAACCGCTTGCCTACCTGCCTGCCTGATTGCCCCTAACCACTTCTGCCTGCCAGCCTGATCACCCCCTAACCACTCCCCTGCCAGCCTGATTGATGCCTAACTACTCCCCTGCTGGCCCAGTTGCCCCCAAATGCCCTCTCCTGCCAGCCCAGTCACCCCTAACTGCCCTCCCCTGCTGGCCTGATTGCCCACAACTGCCTTCCCCTGCCAGCCATCTTGTGACAGCCATCTTTGTGTGAGGGTGTGATGGTCAATTTGCATATTACCTCTTTATTATATAGGATGGCAGGAGAGTCTGGGGTTGGGGAGATGAGTAGATCTTAGAAAAGACTTCCAGAGTCTCCTCAGCTGCAAAAAGCATCTAGATGGACTGAGCCATCACTACTAGTTAGCATGCAGGGTAGGAGGATGCAGCAGTGTGTGTGTGTGTGTGTGTGTGTGTGTGTGTGTGTGTGTGTGTGTGTTTCTTTTTCCTTCCTTAGCAACTTTAAAATATTGGCTCAATTCTTCCAGAGCTTGAGTGTTTGATTTCTGCGATTGTTTTTGTAATGCTGGGTTCTATCAGTTGGGTTTCAGCTGGTAGCGGGAACAGAGAGCCTAAGTCCCCTGACTCCTGGAGCTCTCCAGAGCTCACTACACTAATTGATGGCTTCTGAGAGTTAGGCATAACCTTTCTTAAATAGATGTAAAGCAGATGTGTCAAATACAACAGAACTAGGCAAAAACACAGTAAGACTTAAAAATACACCAATTCAGTTGAGTTTCTGTGATGGTTTCTCTCTGTTCCAGGGTGAAGTAGCCACAGATCCATCTCCAGAGATAATTTTGTAAAAGCAACCAGACTCCACTCCTTCGACTCTCATTTACTCCTCCAATCTCTCTTTAATATGACATCAAAGTAATTGTGCCAACGAAACCAACAAAGAGTTCAAAGGAAACATGCCCTCTTGAGAAACATGTCAGGGCTGTTGGGCAAGGATATGCTTTTGTTTTACTACATGGTTGAAGGTTACAATCGCATCACTTCAATCCTTCTCCTAGAAGAAATGGTTAGTTATTTCATTGCCTCTGGTGACAAATATGTATGAGGCATCTACTCAGTGTTAAGCAGTGACCATATGTCAGGAAGAACACTACGGAAAGAGAACTCAGATCCTGCCTCCACAGAGATTCTGCTCGAAGCTACTGAAGATGCACATGTCTGTGAAGGAAGCAACCCACCTGTCAAAACCTGATCTCTTTCAAGGTCTGCCTTAAACGGAACCTGTTCCAAGCAGCTGTTCTGATGTCCTAATCAGAAATAACATCTTCCTCACTTGGGTTCCTATGTACTTTTCAATTTTGTGTTTTAATCATCTATGTAATGGTCTTATTGACCTTTAAACTCTGTGGACAATCATGTTTTAATGACTAGAAGGAGAAAAATATGTCAGTAAATGCCAACTTCTTGACTGTGTGGTAGAGACAAGTATCTCAGTTACTGAGGAGCCAAAGTGGTCAGGAAGGACTTGACCCAGCTACACTTGATGGAACAACAGAGTTATATTGTCAAAGGGAAGTACAAGGAGCATGTCTACTAATAAATAAAGGCAAAAAAAAAAAAAAAGGCAAAAGTCTAATGTCTAGGGACGTCTCCCAACACAGATATTTAAAATGTGGTAGGTTCTGATGGCCCTCTAGGTGGCCATAAAGGGCTATGAAAAGTCCTTTTAAATCCTATCAAGCCCATGGCAGAGCTCCTGAGCCACACGAGCGATAGCAGTGACTAGGGGATAATAAGACCTTTGTTTGCGAAGCCCTGGAACTCCTTTGAGGACCATCACCCCACGGAGAACAGGTAATCTGCAGAAAGGATTGAATCCCCATGTTTGCATTTACCACAGTGAATAATGTGGCCTCTTTGCAGAGAGGGCTTATGCACAGTAGCTATAGCCAAGCACAGACTGTGACAAGCTGTGTCTCTTTATGGGCATTTTGGAACAATATTTTCCCTAGATAATTATAAAATGAGAATACATATATTGTATCAGCCAAACCAAAGAATTTCATCGCCATAGCTAAATAGTACCACTATAAATATTTGAGCTTTGAAATGGTTTTCAAACAAATGGTGTTTAGAGTATTTCTTTAGAGTTGATAATTTTTAGAAATCACTGCTTTAAGCATTTACTTTCTTTTTGGCCTCATTGTGTAAATCATGCTGCTCTTCCTCAATTTTCCAGGATCCCCAAGGTCATTCTCTACGGTATTTGCTTTAAACACAACTTGGTGCCAAAGACTGCCTTGGCTTTCAATTTCAAGTTCTCTCAGTGACACTTTCCCACACTGGGTCTCTTCACATTTCCCTACATCCAGATCTAGCTGATCTGCATTTTCTGAAAACAGTTTCATTTCCAGTAACTGCAATCTACCTCTTACATAGTTTCCTTCCATTCCCCTGGGTCGGTCACTGCCAGGAAGACTGCAGAGAGGAGGAGCTGTGTGATACTAATGAGGCCTCAGTGCAGGACTCATAGCTAAAGTGAGGAGCTGAATCTGGCATTTCTCTTGGGAGAGCAGGTGAGCGCAAATGTAAGGGCACAGCTGAGAGTCATTTGGGCACCTTGCTGTTAGCCTAAAGCAGATATTCCAACATCTGAGCAGTGACCTGTTAATGGCTTACGTAATGAAGAAATGAGTCAGTGTACTTGGCAGTTCAGACCTGAGCTATGTAAGGCCTTAATTCAAAAGGAAATTTGGGAAGAGAAGTAGTGAATGGTGACAGATTTTTTTCCTTTAAGTGGCTGCTTGTGGGACAAAGGCTAATAAATTATGGATATTTGTATTCTGCTGTTTCCATCTTTCTAGACTTTCATACAACTGTGAGCTCCACTTTGAGCTCAGCTAGTGTTGCTTCCCAGGTATCCTGGGGAATGACAGCACCTTGGCCTGCCAAGAGGCATATCCTTACTTATAAGATAAGCTCATCTCAGCAACAGAAGGAACTTGATGCAAGAAGAACTGGGGGCGGGGGATTATCACATAGTTTTAAACACTGAGAAATCTGAAATAAATGAAGTCTTGACCAACATATACCAACCAAAGAATCATAAGTCATTATGAGACCTTAAGGTAATCTTACAGCAGGCTCTTGCCAGTCATGGTTGGAAGACAAAGGGAAAGTGTCTGACATTCTAAAGAAACAGCCCAGCTGGCATAGCTCAGCAGTTGAGCACCAACCTATGAACCAGGAGGTCATAGTTCAATTCTTGGTCAGGGCACATGCCAGGGGGGGGCAGGCTCGACCCCCAGTGTGGGGCATCATCCTTGATATTTCTCTCTCTCTCTCTCCCTTCCTCTCTGAAACAAAAAATATATATGTTTTTTAAGAGAGAGAGAGAGAGAGAGAGAGAGAGAGAGAGAGAGAGAGAGAGAGAGAAACAATAGGCAAGCCTTAGATTTTTAGACCTAATAACAAAAGATAGAAGATTACCTTAAGGAGCTCTTAGATAGACCAAAATTTTATTTAGATGATCTCATTTAATCCTCACAACAATCTTTTGAGGTAGATGTTGTATTAATATTTTACTATTTAAGATGAGGAAACTGTGGCTCGAGAGCTTAAGTAACTGATCCAAGTCTCCCAGTTAATAAGTGCCAGAGATGGAATTTGAATGCATGTTATCAATTACTTACATAGCAGAGGCCAATGAGATTGTTTTTAAATCAAGATCAGTCTATTTCAAAAAAAATCTGAAGAATGAAGGAAAGGAGTGAGCAGGAAAAATAAAAATTAAAAAAACACACAGAGGAATGAGGGAAACAGAATTTCTCCAACTATAATAGTATTGTCAGTTCATTTCTGTGTTATCTGGCTTAAGGAGGCAAAAAAGATTCTAATGTCAAACCATATGTAAGTTTGCCCACAAAGACTGGGGTTTGTTCTTAGCCAAGTGAGTCATATATTTTAAAAAGTCTCCCATGTAGACTTGAACCTCATTCACATGGCACCATTCTTACTTCAGTGAGATTTGCCCCATTTGTCTATTTCATGGGCTCCACACCCAGAAACTGAGTTTCCTTCTGTGCCTCCCTCCGCCTTGGGGAGGCCAGGGCGGGTTGTGACATCATGGGAACAGTGTCTGTCTCCTCCCCTATGACTCATTTGAATATGTCAAAGACATGTTGCTATTACTAGTCCTGCAGCAAGGCATTAATTATTCAATCTGCCCAGCAAATTCATGGGGAAAACAGCATCCTATGTCCATCCCAATCCCCAAAGAAAAGTAGGAAAGGCAGCAAAGAGAAACTACTCAGGCAAAAGCAAACCACAAGAGAGGTAAACTGTACCCACATCCTTCACTCATACAAAAAACAAACAAACAAACAAACAACAACAAAAAAAACCTGTATATACATTCCCATTTTCGACTTGCCAGAAGCAGGTAAAAACAGAATTTGCTGCTTTCTCTGTGCTCTCATGATACATTGTACAAATTCCTAAATTGCAGTGCTTACCATATTGTCTGTAATTGTATTTTAGGTGTCTGTCTTCCCATTTATGTACTAGCTCCTTTTTTTATCCTTAATATTTGTATCCCATGCACCTGGTGTGATGCTTAACAAATACTTGTTAAGCAAACTAATGAGAGATTGGATGTAACAATAAATGGATGACAACTTGCTCAAGGTCTCTCTCTAACGAGGACAAGAAGATGTGTTCTTTTCTCTCAATTCTTTATGACTAAATGTGACACTGTCACACTTAGAATGGGGGCAAATCATGTCTCTTTGTATTATTTAGTGTCTGGAATGTTTTGGCACTTAATGAGAGTGTTCTGCATGTGGTTATACATGCACAAATCTTGCAGGTTCCTCTGTTCCTGTATTCTAAACAGTTCATCTCTCTCCCACCTTGAACCCACTAAACTTGCCTATCTCATAACTGGCTCCCTTAATTGCTTATCATCTTGGGACTTAATTCTATTAGAATCATTATTCTTAAAAAAAAAAAAAGGCCTTCTCCTTTTTATTGGAGGTTCCTGGAGGAAGGGAAGAACAGGAACTGTGACTTGGTCTTACCCACAGTGCTGCCCACAACCAGCCAGCCATGTTCCAAGTATGATGGATACTGATATTCAGCAAGACTCACTACAGACACAGCCCTCCTCTTGCAGAATTTACAGTCAGTGGAAGGAAGAGAGATAAATAATAGGGCCAGTAAAGTACAGTAACTCTAATGACAGAGGAAACACAGGGAGCTGTGAGAGCACACGGAAGAGAGACCAAACTTAATCTGGAGATCAGGAAGGACTTCCCAGATAAAGCACCTTTTAAATTGGACCTGAGAGATTAAGTAAGGCATCCAGGTGAAAGGGGAATGTGGGGAATGGAGGAGAAGACCCAGAGACAACGGAGAACCAGTGTAAGCAAAACACTTAAAGAGATTAAGAACAGCTGGCGTTTCAGGGAAGCGGCCAGTCTGGGCCTCAACTGTTTCATTCTAAGGGCAATGGGAAGCCACAGAAGGATTTTAACCAAGGTGATGACATTTACATCTGAATGTCAGGAGAGACACTTGGGTTGCAGGGAAAGACACGTAGACTTGGGAGTTGTGTTATTAGTTATTAGAAAAGGCTACGTGTAGTAATAAGCAGATTTTCAACAGTTTTCTTTAGCAAGATTACCTTGGAGAATGGATTGTAAGACTGTGAGACTAGGTCACAGAAACCACTCAGGATGCCATTTCAGTAATCCAGATGCGGTCTTTAATGGTGATAGTGAAAATGGAAAGAAGTGAATGGATTCAAGAGAATAGTAAGAAGACAGAATTAACAGAGTTGGGCAATCAGCTAGATCAGAAGTTGGCAAATTTTTCTATAAAGGGCCAGAGAGGCAAAGTTTAGGCTTGCCAGCCATATAGTTCCTGTCACAACTACCAACCCTGCAGTTCCAGTGAGAAAGTAGACACAGACAACATACAAGGAAATGAGTGTGGCGGAGTTCCAATAAAATTTATGTATAAAAAAAGCAGGTCAACGAGACAAATTGAGCCCAGAACTGAGGTTTTTCTGATACCTGAAATAGTGAGGGATGTGGCAGTGAGGGCAGTCAAATGGCTCCCAGGTGTGCGTCTTGAGCATCTGCTTGGCCAGGGCCACTATTTACAGAGGAAGGAGCACTGGAAAAGGAGCAGGGTCAGAGAGAGGGAGGGAGCAGTCAGTGCTTAGACACACTAAGTAGAAGATACCCGAGAGACACTACCCAAATCACCTCCACTAAGCACTGGCATATTTGGATCTTGGTTTCAGGAAAAAGATCTGGGCTCTAGGTAAAGACACATGGACTTGTGAGTTGTCCTAGTTAGGTTAGAGACTGAACTTTATGAATAGAACACCAAAATTCAGTGGCTTTGTACTAAGAAGTTTAATTTCTTTCTCACATGGTAATGCAAGGAACTCAGATGGGGGTGGGATGACAGTCATTCCAGGAGCCCAACCAATAGCAGCACCCATGTCAGCAAAAGGAGAAAAGCTGAGGGAGGAGCACATCTGGAGGTCGTTGTGGGCCAGGCCTAGAGAAGGCACATACCATGCCACTCACATTCCCCTGGAGAGATCCAACTCACCGGGCTACCCAACTGCATGAGGCTGGGAAACACAGCAGAGCTGTGCATGTAGGACAGTGATGGCGAACCTATGACACGTGTGTCAGAGGTGACATGTGAACTCATTTTTTTGGTTGATTTTTCTTTGTTAAATGGCATTTAAATATATAAAATAAATATAAAAAATATAAGTCTTTGTTTTACTATGGTTGCAAATATCAAAAAATTTCTATATGTGACACGGCACCAGAGTTAAGTTAGGGTTTTTCAAAATGCTGACACGCCAAGCTCAAAAGGTTCGCCATCACTGCTCTAGGATAAGGGCAGAGTGGATGTTAGCCAGAATCCACCTCTAGACTCAAAATATATACACAGGCCAGGAATACATGAGGATGAATAAAAGTGGCTGAGGCAACTAAGAAGAGTGAAACCAGGTCCAGAGCTCTGAAGAACACCAATGTTAGGAGATGAAATGAGGAGTGAAAAGATCCAGCAAAGGACAAAATGAAAATAAAACTGGGAGGTTGTGTTAGACATTTAAATGAACGTATGTAAAAATAAGTACAAATTTAGTCATTAAGAATTGAGCCCATAATGAGCCAAGTTGCCTTTAAGATAAAATGGTAAAAATAAGCTCCTCTAAAAAGCCAGACTTTTATTACCATTCAGATGGACTGCTTTAGGGCTATGTATTATAATATTCATTTTTACCACTCATCTTTGTGTCAATAAATCAACCTATATAGGTAAAATGTATATTCTGCATCAAAAATTATATGTGATCTTATGCACATGTAAACATATTAACAAAAATATGAATATATACCTGTATGTATATATATATACACACTCAGCACTCACAGGTTTCATTACCACAATACACTTCTTTTTTCATTTCCATTTTTTGTAATTCTCCATGCTCTCTGCTTTGCTCAAGGCTTCTCCTCCCAATGAGAAGACCACGGAAAATAAGTTGGATTCCAACCTGATAACACTTTAAACATTGCTTCATTATTTCAAAATACAACAGAGCCTGCAGCTTAAACAAACAAACAAACAAAAAATATGCAGGCCAGAATACCCATGCCCGCCTCCTCAGCAATTCTGAACCAAGGAGACTTCAGCTAGGAAAAGAGCCCGAGACCCTACAGAACTGTGCTGCCAGCCTATTCGCTCTTTTCAGAATGTCAAGTCTTCAGAGCAAGGAGAGGGGTTCTGAGGTTTTGTATCTGGAACATTCTTTTTTACAGAAGAACAAACATCCTTGCTCATAAATAACTAAAAAAAACAAACAGATTTTTAACTGATAATCTTTCCAGCAGGTACACAGATGAAAAAATAAAATAAAATCAGTAATCTCTTCTACTTGCCCCACATAATTTATTAGTATGTTCAACCTGACCAAGTGGCTATTAAAAGCCTACCCTTGAACACAGTGGTATTCAATAAATATAAATTGAGGATGGTGACAAATGCTACCTACCAATGTTATTTCCTTACTTAATGACACACAGTTGGTGGTTCAGTGGCACAAATCATATGCACTTTATTCTTCCTACTAGAGGCCCAGTGCATAAATTCATGCAACAGTGGGGTCCCTCGGCCTGGCCTGAGGATCGGGCCAAAACCGGCTCTACAACATCTCCCGAGGGGTCCCAGATTGCAAGAGGGTGCAGGCCAGGTCTAGAGACCCTACCAGTGCATGATCAGGACCGGGGTGGGATGCAGGAGGTTGGCCAGCCAGGGAGGGACTGCCAGGAGGGCTCCAGGTCATGTCTGGCCCTTCTCGCTCAGTCCCAATCAGCCGGACCCTAGCAGCAAGCTAATTTACCGGTCGGAGCATCTGCCCCCTGGTGGTCAGTGCACATCATAGTGAACAGTTGAGTGGCCTTAGCATATCATTAGCATATTATGCTTTGATTGGTTGAACGGACAACCGGACAACCAGACACTTAGCATATTTAGGCTTTTATTATATAGGATACTGATGCTCACATTGTAAAACTCATATCAGTGTGAATCTAACTATTAGAAATAGCCTTTCAATTAGCAAAATTAATTCTTCCTTTATTTAAGAGAGATGAGCCTGTGTGTATAAGCAGAAAAAACTTTGCAAGCAGTATTTTTCTCCTGCCTTCTGTGATGAGATTTTCTGTCAGCTGCAACAAGTCTTTCTTATTGCTACTTTTATAGAGTCATCATTAGTCAGTCTACTCACTTCAAATATCATCTGCAAAGCATATCTAGAAATTCAGCTGCCGATGCAGATAATGTATGAAACTGAGAAATAGCAACTTGTCTCTCAGTGGCCATGTTAAATATATCGTTTTTTTAAAAAAATCTGGACTGTCAGCTAATCTAAGGGAGAGTGTAGAAGAAGGGGAGGAGTTCACAACCATGATGTATATGTAGCCTGTGAAGAGTCACAGGCATGTGTTCCAAAAGGCATACATGGATTTTACATTCACAATTTGAACACTCTATCTAATTCCTTCAAATAGAAAAGGGGCTGGAAGCCCATTCGTTTTGTTTGGTCAGATCTTGTCCTTCTCCTAAGCCACCACGTTTACTTTGCCATCTCCTCCACCTCACAAGACAGGCTTGTCTGGAGGCCGCTCAGCATGCTGGGACACTTGGAGCCACTGTAGCTCTTCCACCTGCATCATCCACCATTCCTCAAGAGTAATCACCACAACAGGCCTCTCATTTGCCCCTCCTCTCCCTACACCACTTCCACCTTGGTTCAGGTCCCTGTCACCCTTATTTGGACTGCTACAGACATGTCTAGTAATCTCCTTGCCTGCAAGCTACTTTCTCTAGAAAGGGTCGTATACATGAAAAGAATTTATAAAAATCTAAAACACAAATTAGACAGTGTCAGGCCTCTGCTTAAAACACTCACAATATACATCTGAAAATAAATCTAAATTAGTTACCTGACCATGTCATCTAGGACCTCATCATTTCTCATGACATTTGCCTCATATTTCACAACACACACACACACACACACACACACACACACACACACACACACACCCTGCTAGTTCTAACCTCTGGGACCATTCACACTGAAGTGTTTGCCTAGAATGCACTTCCACATTACCCCACCTGACCCTCACCTGGCTCACTCCTACTGCATCTTTAATGTTTATTCAGAGGTCACCTCCTGAAGTTTTAGAAATCCAGGGCTTTCAAAAACTCTACCTAGCGTTGGCCAGGTGGCGTAGTTGGTTGGAGCATCGTCCCATGCACCAAGAGGTTACAGGTTTGAATCCCAATAAAGACACATACCTAGGCTGCAGGTTCAATCTCCAGTCAGGGCACACACAGGAGGCAACTTAATTGTGTTTCTTTCTTTTCTTTCTCTCTCTCTCTCTCTCTCTCTCTCTCTCTCTCTCTCTCTCTCTCTCTTCCATCCCCTTCCCTCCCTTCCTCTCTCTAAAATCAATAAGAACATATTCTCGGGTGAGGATTAAAAAACACACACAACCCTACCTAACTGGGAGGGGAAGCTAACACTGCTGTATGACAATACATTTTTGTATCTCTGACTTGGAAGCACGATACTAAATCTATGGAACAGAACAGAACAAACAGGATTAGATCCAAAGGCCCAAGGGAATTTTCTGTATGATGAAAGCGGAAAAGCAATGGACTCTGAAATCATGGTGCTGCGCTAGTAAGTTAGACATGTAGAGATAATAATTTTGGATCCTGAGCAAGTATCTTTACCCAAATTAATTCTAGATAGGGTAAATATTTTAAAAATCACAGAAGAACTAGAAAATTTAAAGGACAATTTCCATAATACAAAGTGAAGAAGGTTTTTTCCACGCATGATTTTAAAAGCCAAAAAACTACAAAGATTAATATATTTGATTAGTTAAATAAGTATCTTTTTAATTGGGAGAAATACTATAAATTCAAGTAAAAAGACAATCAAAAAATTGAGAAAAATGTATATTTGGCATATTGGCTGGACCTAATTTATTTTGATGAAATTGATTTATAGAGCAAAAGGTGAATCTCTCTCTCTCTCTTTCTCTCTCTCTCTCTCTCTCTCTCTCTCTCTCTATATATATATATATATATATATATATATATATTGAGTGGCCAGATTATTATGACAACCTGACGTTTGTAGACAAATTAGCTGTACACTGCAACGTATGGGATATGGGAGCCAAAGGCTTGTGTCAACACCTTTGCTATCTGCAGTTACCAAGATAAAACGTCTCCAATTCGCACAGGAACACAAGGATTGGACAGTCGAGCATTGGAAAAAAGTCATGTGGTCCCATGAATCACGTTTCCAGTTGCATCATGCAGATGGCAGAGTGAGAATTTGGTGGAAACAGCATAAAAGCATGCACCCCACATGTATGAGTACAACCCTTCAAGCTGGTGGGGGCAGTGTTATGGTTTGGGGCATGTTTTCCTGGCATGATTTGGGCCCTTTAATTCATGTGGAACAAAGTCTGAATAGCACAACATACCTAAGTATTGTTGCTGGTCAAGTTCATCCTATCATGCTGATGACGTATCCCAATGGAGATGGCTTCTTCCAACAAGACAATGTGCCGTGCCACAGTGCTCATATTGTGCAGGAGTGGTTTCAAGAACATGAGGGAGACTTTACCTTGCTTAGGGGACCCCCACAATCACCATATCTCAATCCAATTGAGCATTTGTGGGACGAAGTTAAAAGAGCCATCAGGCAGCTGGTTCCACAACCATCAAATCTCACAGAACTGGACAGTGCTATTCATCAGGCACGGTGTCAGATTCTTCTCATCACCTTTCAACATATCGTGGAGTTAATGCCAAGAAATATCACCACAGTATTGAAGGCAAAAGGTGGCCCAACAAAGTACTGAGGGGGTGGTTATAATATATATATATATATATATATATATATATATATATATATACACACACACACACACACACACACTAATAAAAGAGAAAAATGGTAATTGGCGTACGGCACTACCCTTTTCATTGGCTAATCAGGGCTATATGCAAATTAACTGCCAACAAAGATGGCGGCTAATTTGCATATGTAGGCACAATGCAGGGAGGCGAAAGGGAAAGCAGGAAGAAGCCCCCTGCCACTGACAGTGATCAGAAACCCAGGGGGGAGCTAAGAGCTGGGGGGCAGGACAAAGGCGGCCCTGGGGCCATGATCGGAGAATCAGGCGCCTTTGCCGCCCTGGCCAGTGATAGCAGGAAGTAGGGGTGGAGCCAGCGATGGGAGCTGGGCACGGTCGAAGCTGGCAGTCCTGGGAGCTAGGGGTCCCTTGCCTGGGCCTAAAGCGGAGCCCACGATCGAGGGCCGCTGCAGCTGTGGGTCCCCGCTGCCCGGGTTGGACGCCTCAGCCAGAGGCATTAGGCCTGGGCAGGGGCAGAGCCTGCAACCGCGGGGAGCTGGGGATCCCCTGCCCAGGCCTGACACCTCTGTCGGAGGCCTCAGGCCTGGTCAAGGGGCCGATCCGGTGATTGGTGATCGGAGGGTGATGAGGGTCAACTCCTCTGGCCGAGGCATCAGGCCTGGGTGGGGGGCGGAGCCGGGGATTGGGGGGATATGATGGTCCCCTTGCCCAGGCCTGAAGCCTAGGTCAGAGGCGTCAGGCTTGGGCGGGGGGTGGAGCAAGCGATCAGAGGGAGATGGGGGTCCCCTGCCCAGGAATGATTCCTGGGCCAGAGGCCTCAGGCCTGGGCGGGGGTCAGAGCCAGTGATCGGGGGGAGATGGGGGTCCCCTGTCCAAGCCTGACACCTCTGGCAGAGGCATCAGGCCTGGGCAAGGGGCCGATCAGGCGATCGGAGGGTGATGGGGGTCTACGCCTCTGGCCGAGGCATCAGGCCTGGGCAAGGGGCAGAGCCAGCAATCGGAGGGGTCTGGGGGTCCCCTGCCCAGGCCTGACACCTGGGCCAGAGGCATCAGGCCTGGGCTGGGGGCAGAACCAGTGATGGGGGGAAATGAGGGTCCCCTGCCCAGGCCTGACACCTCTGTCAGAGGTGTCAGGCCTGGGCAAGGGGCCGATCCTGTGATTGGAGGGTGATGGGGGTCAACGCCTGAGGGGTCCCAGTATGTGAGAGAGGGCAGGCTGGGCTGAGGAACACTCCCACACACACACACACACACCCAGTGCACGAATTTCGTGCACCAGGCCCCATATATATATATACATATATATATATATATATATATATCATTATCTCCTAAAGGTGGGAATATGAATTCCCTCTTCGTACCTTCTTTTCCTCTTCATACTCCTGTATCATCTAACTTTTTAAACCAAAAGCATGAGCATGTATATTTTTATAATTAAAACATTAGCAACAACATAAATATTCCCATTATTTTATATATATATATATATATATATATATATATATATATATATATACACACACACACATATATATGGGATATATATATATAAATCCTTATGACCCAATACAAAAAGACTAATTTTCCTGTAAAAAAAAAATCAAAACAAATGACATGAACAGGTACACAAAGTACCTCTAAATTTACATGCAGTTTTCAAACTCTGAAATCAAAGAAATTCAATTGTTCAATGATATTTTGCACACCAGAATGACAAAGTTTAAAAATATATTCTGTTATTGAATGTAAGGCAAAATGAGCACTGTTAAATACTATTGATAAGAGAGTTCTGAAAAGTAGTTTAACAGTAAGTATCAAAAATTATGACCCAGAGTTTTCACCACAATTTACCTGGAGAACATACTAAAAGTCCATCAAGAGGGAGTTGCTTAATACTATATATTATAGTAACTCTTTATACTGTAACATCAGCTAGCCATCAAAATCAAAGCTATATGCATATTTACTTACATAGAAAGCTACACATATTACAGTACAGAAGTTTTTAAAATTGGGTTAAAGACAATACATAACAATGTCCTATGTTAAAATGTTTGTTAATATACCCAGAAAAAATGAAAAGAACAATCACACACTTGGAAGAATATTCACCAAAACATAAATAAATCATTATCTCCTGAAGGTGGGAATATGAATTCCCTCTTCAGACCTTCTTTTCCTCTTCATATTCTTTCATGTTATCTGACTTTTCTTAACCAGGAGCATGTATACTTTTATAATTAAAATATTACCAACAACTTAACTATTCCCATTGTTTAAAAAGAATGAATTAAATGGTCAGAGGAGACAAAAGCATGCTCATATGAATGGATTGAGAGAGCGGGATCCCATGTCTAAAAGAGCCGACATTTTAACTAAATTGTACCAACCAAAAACAAGAAACACTCATTAAGTGCATTCTCCACAAGTTTTCCAAACAGTTAACAAAATACCACAGGACCACTTAAACTACTGCCTGAAAAATTAACACTATAAATTTATTTTTTTGAATCTTTCTCATACACAAGACAGTAAGTAATGTAGCTATTCTGATTCTTGTGAGCATAAAATAAGGATGAACTATTCAGTTTTATAATATTGGAGGTAGAGCGAATTTCCTCCCCGCCTTTCCCTGTCTGCCTGTTTTTAGTCAGGAGAAGAAAAAGTTGGAGACCGTTCAGGTGTAAGGATAAAGCCAAGAATAGGTTACCAGGACGTGCTGCAAGTCTATACATATGTTACATATGTTTCTTTTTTCATCTTTTTGTCTATGATTAGCTAATTGTAGTTCTCCCAAAAACAGATGGCGATCAGAATAAGGTTAGAAAAATACCACAAACAAAACGTCAACTAAGTTTTAAATTCAACAGATTTTATTACCCAATATCAGTTTAAGTCCATCATTTTAAAAATGGGCTTTTCAACCATAAGAACTAGGGGAAAGCTAGGACCTAGTGACTGGTCTTTCTGTAAACAAAAGAAGTAGAAGTTATTGATAGTGACCTTTTAATGTTTACCTTAGAGCTGGCTAATCAGATGTAAATTGTCACCCCATGGATATGCTTAATCAACTTTATTCCCTTTGCTAATTGAGAAATAGAGCTGTTAATGTCAAGAAACATTTGAAAAATGCACCAAGCTTGCTCAACAGAGCAAGTTCTTTATAAAAGTCAGAGTTTCCATATGGTAAAATCATGGAAATTAGGCTTGGAGGGGGAAAAAAAAACACTAAGAAAGACTAATTTGTTATTGAGCTAGTCTGTGCTGGAACAAAATCAGTCTTAGCACCAAACCTGGATTTTTTTTTTTTTTTTTTTACCACTTCTTATATTCAAAAATAACTCCTTCAGCTCTTACAAAAATCATTCCATCACATTACTCCAACGCGCCTCTCCTGCTGGGTTTATGCTTTTCTAGCTGCAGTGG